>NW_027526445.1:37765045-38965045 GCF_048455015.1 Haemaphysalis longicornis
TATTATTGGGATGCTTGACGGCGCACGGGATGTCGTAGGGCAATATATAATAATAACAAGAATAATAATCATTATTTGCGGAAAACTTGGCCCTGGGTGGCACGCAAGGCTAGACAGAAAGGCTGAGGCCCGTACGCTAGTGCATCTGCTAGCCTGCCACCCAGGGCAGGTGATGCCGAAGCAAATGTCTCACACACACAACACAACAATGGCACGGGGGGGATAACCGGGTTGTGGTGTCCATAGGCAGCACTAGTGGGACCAGTGGCGCGAGATGGCACGCGCAGGGAGTGTGGACTCAGACCTGTCTTTAGGAAGTGGAGTCCGGAGGGTAAGGGGTGCAGACAGGAAACGCTCAATGCCGGATGTCAGCACCGAGTGTCGGTGATGGATGGTACAGGCGCGTAGCAGCTCTGGCTGCCCAGTCCGCTTGCTCAGGCGGACAAAGGATGAGAGGCAGCTGGTGTCACCGAAGGAGCCATCAAGCACCCTGCAGAGTAGGCGAACTCGAGATACGTCAAGTCGTTGTTGCAGGGTGTGTCACTTCAGGGTTTTCAGGCGATCCTCATATCCAGGCAGGGGTTTGCGGCGACCGAGGGTGCGAGCAAAGAGAGTAGGCGTTGCGCGGCGCTGAATACCCTCAAGTTTGTCGATGAGGTGGCTTTGGTATGGGGACCACACAGAGGTGCAATACTCGAGCCGCGGCAGCGCAAGGGCTGTGTACAGGGCCATGAAAACCTCAGGCTCGCAAGGACGGGAGATGCGGGACACAAATCCCAGAATGCGGCGGGCCTTGGACACTGTGCTGCTGATACGAGCAGAAAAGTCCAGAGAGGGACTGAACGTTACACCCAGGATGGGAAGGGTCAGGGCGGTCTTCAGGGGGACGTCTCCGAGGAAGTACCGTAAAAACCCACATATAATAAAAGGTTTTTTTCCAAATTTTACTGTGTAAAATTTGTGCCTCGTATTATATGTGAATCCCAAACTTTTTAGCGGAAAATTTGCACTTTTGGTTTCGGTTTCAGCGGAGGGTGCGCCATCTTGTGGTGCTGTTAGCTGGCTGCTGTTTCTCTGCCGGCGCCATTTTGATTGTTTTGACCACGTGAAGGATCGGCACGTTCATCGCAAGTCTATGACGATGTCGGGTTCACGAAGGCAGTATTCGTCTGCAATTAAAAGAAAAGTTATTTTATGTGCGATACCATCAAGAATTGCGCCGCAGGACGGAAGTTCGGCGTCACCGAAGGCAGCATTCGTGGGCGGAGAAAGCAACTGGTGCTTGACTGGATAAAATCTGTGTGGTGTCGGCGGCCTAGAGCACTGTTGGGGGTTCCCGTCAGTGCTCGTGTTGGACGCCTTTCGCTGCCACCTGGCTGATTCCGTGAAGAAGTTGTTGCGCGCACCCCGCACAGAACTCATTGATATTCCATGAGGAATGACATCCTAGCTGCAACCGCTAGACGTTTGCATCAACAAGCCTTTCAAAGACTGCATCAGGTCCTGCTACCAAGAGTGGATGAGGTCAGGAGACCCGTAAGTGACAGCTACCAGATGACTGACGCGGGCTTCTCCTGCGGTGCTTTGTGGCTGGATCGCGAGGAACTCGTCAGTCGCTGTTTTTTAAGAAATGCGGCATCTCGAACGCCCTTGATGGCACTGACGACCACTTTCTGTGGGAAGACATTTCCCACAAGGCGATTCAGGAGACAGCGGCAGCGAACCTGACGATGACTGAACGGACGTCAGGAGACAGTGCCAGCGAAAACTGACAATGACTGTACGGTAACTGCAGTGCATATAAATGTTTTCTGTGCTCTTTACCTCGCATTACATGCGGGTGAATTTTTTTTCTGATTTTGGTGCCCCCGAATTACACCTCGTATTATACGGGGGTCCGTATTATGCGCGAGTTCTTACGGTATTCTGGGCATGCAGCAGCTTTTGTATGGCTGATGCGCACAGCAGCGCTCTTGTCGCTGCTGATGTGGAGTAAGTTCGTGCGGGCCCAGTCGTGCACCGCCTGGAGTTGTTGTAGGCTGGCAGATGATGCTGGAGATGACACTGGCATCAGGATCGTGGTGTCGTCAGCGTACTGCACCAGCAAGCTATCAGCATGAACTGGTATGTCATTGACCTAGATAAGGAAGAGTCCAGCACAGCCCTGGGGGACCCCTGAGGGCACTGGAAAATCAAGAGATGCGCTTCCATAGAAGACTACATGGGAGGAGCGGCCAGTGAGGAAACGACTTAGCCACAGAAGCAGGGGGCCCGAATACCCAATTGGGAAACTTTCTGCAGGAGCGTAGTGTGGTCTAATGCGTCGAAAGCATTAGAAAAATCGAACTGAATGATGTCAGTAGGAACGCAGCTGTCGAGGTTGGCACTTGCGAAGTGGGCAGCAGAAGCCAGAGCAGTGTCGCAGCTGCAGTTAGGCCGAAATCCGTGCTGAGAGGAAGAGAGCAAGTTCTTTTCTTCTAAATAGTGCAGGATGTGCCTGTTTATGACCCGTTACATTGTACGGCACAGAATGGATGTAACTGAAATGGGCCTGTAGCTTGAGAATTCGTTGGGAGACTTTCCCTTGCCCTTGTGTACTGGTGTGATGGCTGCTTTTTTCCAGCAGGGTGGTATGTAGGGGTGGTCGAGGAAAGACTGGAAGATTCGGAGCAGGGAGAAGGATACGTGGCAGTAGAGCTCTTTGATGAAGACGGGAGCAAAGTGGTGGGGTTCAATGCTGTGTCATGCCTTGATGAGGTGAACAGCGTCGTCAAGGTCAGAAGGTGGAAGAGTAATGTTGTGGAGGGAGGAGTCGGAATGGGGGAAGAGGCTTCGATGTTGTAGATGAGGCTTTCTTTTTCGTAGACAGGTGATCTGGAGCTGAAACTTGCCGAGAACTGCGATGCGAACTGGTTACCAATGTCAACAGGTGAGTACACTGGGCAGCCGTTGAACACAAAGGAGGGGCACTGGCGGGTCGATTGGAGTTTGTTTACGTAGGCCCAGAACAGTTTGGCGTCACGCTTGGCCTTCAGCGGAAGCCACGAATTGGTTGCCCTATTATCACCTCGCAGCAAACTCATTCTGGCGAGTTTCGTAATTCATGAAAACACTGCATATTGCATCACTTTGCAAAGCGGCTGGCGGCGATGTGCGGAGTTTTTATTATGTTTTATTTGTTAGTTTTATGACGTTCATGAGACCTATCAACTTTTTGACCGGCAAATTGCTTGCGTTTTGTGGGCTGAAAAGTTTTTTGTGGAAATTGTACCCCGCGCAATGAACGCACCCCCCAATTTTGCATCAAATTTTTTTGAAAAAAAAGTGCGATCATTACACGATTCAATATGGTATTGTGTACAGGGACAAGTGGGCTGACAGTTGCTTATAAATAAAGCAGTTGTGTTAACTTTGAACTTTTACACGGTTAGCCAAACATATTTTGGCCATCCCTTGGGACAGTGGTTTATAAATTGGCATTGGCAAACCTGAAGGGGTCCACCATGGCATTTCAGGCGATTGCGAAGCGCTCCTCTAAACTCCGTCTTCGACCATTTTTTCTTCACTTTACCAAACGTTGACTGGCACTGCAAAAATGTGGCTTTGCTGCATGATATGTACATTGAACTTCTCTCCATAGCACGCATTTTTAAAGGGGCCATCAAGACAATTTGTTTTATTTAAAAGATTGGTGTTTTATAGTGCCCCAGGGCTTCTCTGGTAGATGTTTTATTCGCTGCGAAATTAATTATCTTCGGCCAAAATACTAATTCTCCCGCCAGATCATTTTTGTTGACTGCAGCGAGAATGTACTCAAGGGACATACCTAACATGAAAGTTAGTATGTTGAGTACATGTAGCTGCTGCAAAAAACCGAACTCAGTTATATCGCTTTAATTACTGTTCACCTTCAGAGATGGCACAATGATACCGCTCAAAGACAGCTGTCCGTACTTGTTCTATTTTTGATGTGGTTTGTACCTTGCGTTTGTTGCAATTTATAGTAATCATTCATGAAACATTGGGTACCTCAACAAGCAGGGTCACGTACATGGCGGTGTCACTTGTGCTGGGCGGCCAGTGCAGACAAGCCCAACGCGCCCAATGGTTGTGCAGCTTTGGCCGGCATAGTGCGTGCCGCACTCACTGCATAGGCGGCATGGTGCTTCTATGTTTACGTGTCCGTTCCTAACTGCGATAATTTACGCACGATTCGTACTGATATAAAATGAATGTGCTCTAAATTTCAGCACAAATATCCTGCCCTGCAAGCTTAAAAGTCATGTTTAAATATCTCATTCTCTAAGCTTATAATTCCTGTTTAATTTATGCCAGAATATGTCATCAGTTTTGTGCGAAAACGTTTTCCTCATTGTACAGCTTATTCGAATCAAGTTTATAGTTAAAGGGGCACTGACACAAAAATTTTGCATCTTGTTTTTTTTATTGCGATAAGTAGCTAGTGACCTACTTATAACCTGTAGAAACCTCATTTGCTTCAGCGTGCGACGGTTGTTTAATTAGAGGCATTTTCAATGCGGCCAGTCGCAGTTTCGGTTTCAGCGAGTGCCGCGAAACGATGGATTTTGTGGATTTTGTGTGAACAAAGCTGACCACGTGACCGTCGGAGGGATATCACAGTTACAGAGCAGAGCCGCCGTAGCACTGTCGAATCCGCATCGACGGCAGTTTCTGCGAATGCCCCCCCCCCCCCCGTACTGATCTCGTGAGGCGCCTAATTAAAAAGCGACCGTGGATGTGACGCAGGCGCTGCGAGTGCAAATGCTACCGCTCGCGGCTAACGAACGACGCGCGACGATCGAGACGGTGGGTGGCAAGACGCGCGCTGGGAGCAGCCGGCCGGTCTGCCTACAGGTCCGCCTACAGATGTGTTCGGCTTAGCACTGCGGCGGATATTCGAGTGCCGCTCTCGTAAGCGGTGCAGATGACAATTTTTAATGCAACCCGCCATGGCATCATTAACTCGTTTCTCATGTAAGCCACCATGGTCGGGACTTGGGGACAATTTCGTGCAGCGGTAACAAGCTATCACTCGAGCTACCTGCGCCGGCGTGGGCCACTATCGCGGCCGTGGCCGCCGCCTGCACAACGACCGTGCGGCTTGCTCAGTGGGCTTTTCGTGCCTCCGGCGCGTTTCCGCATCCAATGGTAATAAACAGTAATAGAAACAGAGTGCCTGGAATCGCTGTAGAACTTTGGTCGCGGCCAGCTGCCCGATGAGCTGACGAAATCATGGCGCCTCCGCCGCCAACGATCGGGTCCTTCGTTCTCGAGAGCAGAAGCTCCGCCCTCCGGCCCTCCGATTGGAGCGGCGAGCCGGCAGTGCGGAAGCGGCAAGCACAAACTCGTGACGTGTTTGGATGTTGTTTATTTACACTTGCGCGTGGTCCTCTGCTGGCCGCTCGGTTGCGTTTCGCGCACTTCAAAATTGATTTTAAATATGTTCTAGGCTGTATTCACCGCTGATATTTTGCAGATGATGTATATGTGTTCCCACCAATCTATCTCCGAAGTTATCTCGCCTTCAAAATTTTGTGTCAGTGCCCCTTTAATATTGGTATCAGCATTATCCTAGGAAGACAGTATTTTGTACGAACCAAATGCATTTTGTTTTCGTGGCCCCTTTAAAGTTGGCTTTTTGTGCAACAAGCCATCTGTGGGAAAGCCAGGCACGAAAAAAGGCAAGCATGTAATACGCCACGGTTTTGGTGAGTTTAAGGTGGTAGAGGTAATTTTTCAGCTATATGACTTACATCATAACTGTTCGACACAAAAAGTAGACATTGAGTAAGTGTATGCATGGCATTAGCTGCAAGTACAAACTATTTGACATTACAACGCGGATCAGCTATTCATTGTGGTGTCCCTAATCACTTTTGCAAGCCAAAAAGGGGCCCCTACCAAACTCAGGGTTTAGAACCACTGCCTTAGGGTTTGTTTAATGGGTGGGTTTGTCGTTTAACTAAGGAAGGAAAGCATCCTCACCGCAGCCATGAAAAGCTCCCGAGAATTCTGATTCAGGTTTAGAAGTTTTCATCTGGTGGGAAATAGCAGGTCAGGAATTTGTTCTGAGGATCCCTTCAGTTGTTAAACGCAAATTATACTTGTCATATGACTGCTGAACAGATGCACTTACTTAATTTGTTAGTATGTGGGGTAGACAGTTTCGATATTTTTTGTGGTAGTGTGTAAAATATAGCGGCCTTTCAATGGTATTTTTTTTCCAGGTCGCTTGCTTGGGGAGTTTGTGTCTCGAACAAAAGCTCTCTATGGACCGGAATTTATGACTTACAACGTACACCAGCTACTTCACCTGACTACAGCGGACAAGAACTTTGCACCATTGTGGGGTCACAGTGCATTCCCTTTCGAGAGTGGAAATAAAAGGAGTGTAAACCTGACTACAGCGGACAAGAACTTTGCACCATTGTGGGGTCACAGTGCATTCCCTTTCGAGAGTGGAAATAAAAGGAGTGTAAAGACGATTACAGCAGCAAGGGGTGTGCCACACCAAGCCACTGAGCGGCTGGTAATGTCGCAACAGCTTCATCTTGCAATGAGCCTTTGGCCCCTTCGGAGGCAAGTTAGAGTGTTATTAGAGGCGTTGCTTGGGTATCCCGTAACATTGAGCGCAGTACGTGTAGGCAGTTCCTGCATGTTTGGAACCTGTGACCCTGTTCCAGTGTAGAAGAATGCTTTTTGTGCCCTCTTCGGATATGTGCCTCCACTGCAGCAGCACTTTCGTTTTAGTTTATCTGTAACGGTGCTACGTAGTGCTGCGTATCAGCGAGTCGAGAAAAGAGACAGCACAGTGATTCGGAATGGAGAGCAGGAATATTTTACCATCCAGAGAATTTTTGAGATGAGTTCTGAAGGGTTGCGGGGTAGCACTGAATGTGTGCTCCTTTGCATAAGAATCATTCTTTTGGATAGCGAAAGCAGGCTGCCACCTCACATAAAGGAATGTTTTCATTCATTGTCTGACGTCTTTGTGGTCATCAGATTGGCAGATGGTTGGAGCCATGCTTATTGGGGGAATTTTTAGATGAAGGCAAGGTATACATGTGTGATCTGCAAACCTAATTGAGAGGGATTAAACCATCTACAGTCAAACCCGACTATATCAAACCCATTTACATGGAATTGTCCTTTATATCGAACTATTTTTGGACACAGTACAGTTACAAGAGAAGCAAAAATTATGCTTATATCAAACAAAAATACCAGCGGCAACCAATATATCGAACGAGAAAAGCCGCAGAGGCGATCCGCAAGTTGGCTTTACCTAGGGGCAGAGGAGAAATTCCACGGGCACATCCCTCAAAGTGGTCTAGCCCAGCCGCTCACACGGGCAGCAGGCAGCTCTTTCCCCTACCTCACCTCTCTCTCCCTATAGTGAGTGCACCATCGCGCCGTGTAGGGCAAGCCGTCGACTTTCCCCTTGCAAAAAAAATGAGCCCGGTCCACCCACCATGCTTTTTTAGTACATTAGGTTTGTGTCGTTCGCACTTGTGTCGGTCACTAAAGAAAAGCGTATTTAGTGCCTATAGCTAGCGCGAAGCTGCCAAATTTCCCTTTTGCTGTGAAGCTGGAAATTTTAAATCGGAGTTGAACTTGCTGAGAAGTCGGACATTTCCGTCAGGCACGAGATTCCCGGGAGAACTTTGTCGAAGTAGGTTTTAGGCAGGCGTTACTAAAAAAACACCCAAAATTGCTTCAAATCTGCAGTGATGAGTGAAAATCACGAGTGCAACAAAGCCACCGCTGGTGTTGCTGAAGTAGGGAGCGGGCTGTCAGAATTTCTGGACGCCATTGCCGAATCAATGGTCGGCGACTTTTTTTTTCTGTGTGGATGGTGGTGTCGCGACCATGCGAGAGTTTGGAAGACCACGTTGCCGAGCGCAACGAGGAAAGCAACGACGCTTCTTCGCCCACAACTTCCCAAGTGATGGGTGCACTCACACTAGTCAGACGCTTCTTCGCAAATCTAAAAGGTTGCGGCTTCAGGTGCACCGACCCTTTAGACAGTTTAGAGAAGTGCGTACGGTCTCGGGCAGCAAGGTGAGTTCAAGCAGAAGATACAGGACTATTTCGTGCGAAAGTAAGGCAGTTTCATCAATAAAGGGTTTTATAAATGCTATGTGCTTTTATGACATCCAGTTCGTTAGCTTGCTTATATCGAATTATCCCCTTTATCGAACTGATAGGTTTTTTGGCGTTTTTGATATAACAGGGATTGACTGTAGTCCATGAGCCCACAGATATTGGCCTGTGTAAGCTAGTTATGAAAACATCACCATGATTGTATGTTTCCAGTCCCCTGTCGGTTGATTTCTTGTCATGTGAAACTCAACTGGCCTGCTTTGCAAACTCGGTTTATAGCACAATTGACCAATTAATCTGTAAAATTTGTTTAGATGAGCTTTGACGGCTCACGTTTGTAATTGTACTTGATTGTAAAATTTTCTTTAGCGCTGTTTTGCCTTGTTGTCCTCATTTTGTTGTTTGTTTCGAGCCGTTCATAGACGTCGGTTTTTTGTCACTTGCATATAAGTAGCGAAATCTATGCCAAATACGTACCACATCATGACCAGTTTTGTTGCGACGTTTTGCCTTTTTATGTCCCTTAGGTGCCATTTTTCAAATGCTTATCTGTCGCTATGCTCACAGGCTACATCTTTGTGCCTTTCTTGTGCCTCTTTTCTTGATTTTGTTGTTCTGTTGTTACTTCTATATTTATGTCTGGTACATTTTTTCACATTGTCTGCTTATTATTGCATTTTATATCTGTACGTGTTATACCCACTCCCCTCTGTAATGCCCTACGTGGGCCTTGAGGGTAATCTTAAATAAATAAATAAAAAATAACTAAAGCCACTGTTATGCTCTGCATGGTTCCTCTATTTGTTTATACTGAGTGAGAGTTCTTTCTTGCTTGTGTTTGGCTTCTCCAGATAAGCTTATAAGCAAAACTATTTTTGCACATAGCATTCAGTTGAAGAAGGAGGGTTGGGAAGAGGCTGTTTCACCTGGAAATGCACACTGGGTCCAAAACGGGAAGGTGATATGGTCACCGCGGAAGTATTTGCAGTAAAGTTTGGTGCCAAACTCCTTTTACTTTTTTTCAGGTTGAGTTGTTTGCTAAGGCTTGGTGCCAGGCAACGTGTTTTTTTTCGTTGCCTTTATTGTTCTGCTTAGTTAACTTCTTGGCGACAGATGATGATAGGTGGTGCCATTTGGTTTTTGTGTTGTGACGCCAAAATTCCAGCAGCACCCTAGCCCCCTCCTCCGGTTCCCCCGTTTGGTGACAGAAATTAGCCCTTTTGGGACCTGAGCAGTAAAGGCTAATGCATGCTTGTAAAGGAGCATGAACTCCTAATTTATTCCTACTCTGATCACAAGCATGATGCCCGTTGAAACCACGTAGACCCTGGCAAGCGTGCACTGCAGGCTGCAGTGGTTTTTGTCCATTTCTTTATTTGTGAATACTTTTGTACATAAATCTTTTGTACATAAACTTTGCCATTTGTCAACTAATTTATTAATACTTTTGTATGTAAAATTCAAATAGGTTGAACATCGACTGTTGCCTTGTCCATTACGTTGATATGAAATGTGATGGAGTATCCTAGGAAAACAAAACTAAAAAAATTAGGCCCATCTCCCCACGAGGGGGGACTCGAGTAAATGCGTCGCGTAGGGGGTGGGTGTATTGCGTTAACGTTAGTGTTTGGGGGGGGGGGGTGGGTTGGTAGTGAATGTGCTAACTGTTATTGCTTATTACTATTAATTATTATTATTTCTTTCATATAATAATTATTACTTTCGTGATTTTGCGACTCGAGTCCCCCCTCGTGGAGAGATGGGCCCAATTTTTCTTTTTTGTGTGTGACGCAAGAAGTGAACGCAAGGAGTAGGTTGTTGTAAGTCGTTATTTATGTATTTGTTGCTGTTGTCGTTGTATTGGTCGCTGAGAACGACGGCTTCGTGGTCGCTAAAGTGTACTGTTAAGGGGTCTTTAGGCAGTGGTCGTGCGTTGCAGCAACTGGTGAAGACGAGATCGATGTAATTGCTGCCGTGTATCAGCAGCTTCTTGACGTAGTTTGACTGAGTCAAGGATGTAAGGCGCGTTCGTACCCTTTGATTCTGTGTTGCTTTTGTGGCGCAGTGGGAAGAGCACCATGTACCTCACGTTCCGTCCAAAGGGTCGTGGGATCGTAACCAGGCGCCGATAACTATTATTTTTTTTATATATTGTAGGGGGAGGGCTGCGGACCTATTGTTGAGAGCGAGGAGGGTAGCGGGATGCGGGAGAGGAGGAGTGGGGGAGAGGGCGCACCTGCGCGCTGAGCTGTTGCGGACGGACGGCGGACGCTACATGTGAGTTAAAGAATTGCTCTGCATTTAAAGGGGCACTGACACAAAAATTTTGCATCTTGTTTTTTTTGTTGCGATAAGTAGCTAGTGACCTACTTATAACCTGTAGAAACCTCATTTGCTGCAGCGTGCGACGGTTGTTTAATTAGAGGCATTTTCAATGCGGCCGGTCGCAGTTTCGGTTTCAGCTAGTGCCGCGAAACGATGGATTTTGTGGATTTTGTGTGAGCAAAGCTGATCACGTGACCATCGGAGGGATATCACAGAGCAGAGCCGCCGTAGCACTGTCGAATCCGCATCGACGGCAGTTTCTGCGAATGCCCCCACGTACTGATCTCGTGAGGCGCTTAATTAAAACGTGACTGTGGATGTGACGCAGGCGCTGCGAGTGCAAATGCTACCGCGGCTAAAGAACGACGCGCGACGCTCGAGACGGTGGGTGGCAAGACGCGCGCTGGGAGCAGCCGGCCGGTCTGCCTACAGGTCCGCCTACAGATGTGTTCGGCTCAGCACTGCGGCGGATATTCGAGTGGCGCTCTCGTAAGCGGTGCAGATGACAATTTTTAATGCAACCCGCCATCGCATCATTAACTCCTTTCTCACGTAAGCCACCATGGTCGGGACTTGGGGACAATTTCGTGCAGCGGTAACAAGCTATATCACTCGAGCTACCTGCGCCGGCCTGGGCCACTTCGCGGCCGTGGCCGCCGCCTGCACAGCGACCGTGCGGCTAGCTCAGTGGGCTTTTCGTGCCTCCGGCGCGTTTTCGCATCCAATGGTAATAAACAGTAATAGAAACAGAGTGCCTGGAATCGCTGTAGAACTTTGGTCGCGGCCAGCTGCCCGATTAGCTGACGAAATCACGGCGCCTCCGACGCCAACGATCGGGTTGTTCGTTCTCGAGAGCAGAAGCTCCGCCCTCCGGCCCTCCGATTGGAGCGGCGAGCCGCGCGAGCCGGCGCAAAACGCCGGTAGTGCGGAAGCGGCTAACACAAACTCGTGACGTGTTTGGATGTTGTTTATTTACAATTGCGCGTGGTCCTCTGCTGGCTGCTCGGTTGCGTTTCGCACACTTCAAAACTGATTTTAAATATGTTCTCGGCTGTATTCGCCGCTGATATTTTGCAGATGATGTATGTGTGTTCCCACCAATCTATCTCCGAAGTTATCTCGCCTTCAAAATTTTGTGTCAGTGCCCCTTTAAAACACCCTACATTCGATAGGGAGATTGACAAGGGGTGGGGGTGTAAATGAAGGCTACGAGAATAACCGCATTGCTCACCCTCACTACTGTCATTTGATGTCCATTTTCCAGGCAATCGTAACATCCAGTGCTTTGGCCTGAGACTAAGCTGACTAATACCATATATACTACACTAAAACATTAGGCTGATAAACTTTAATATTAGAGTTTCCAAACAAGCTGTGACCTGCTGCTGCCAAAAAAGAATGTCTTGGAGGTGGAGAAGATCCTTTGGATATACACGTGGTCTACCTTCGAGGTGTAGCGAACAGCAGACTTCGGGGTACGGCACAACAGTCAGCGCATAATGACGCCTGTTCGGTGCAGGATGAATGTATAGGGAAGCACTTGTTGAGTGCGCAGTAGAAACACGTCTGCGAACCACTTGAACAAAAGTGGTTTGGAAGCACAAATGAAGACTTTCATCGTCCGCTAGAACCACATTGAAGAAGCCTCGTACGTTTTCATCGAAGATATTAGCACCAAGAAACCAGCGCCGCCATTACTCGACTACGCGATGCTGCCGCTCAATGAATAAATTGTTACTAACGATGAAGTTCACTCGTTTAAGGTACGAACCAACGTTCACTCTTTTTAACTCGGTGAACAGACCTGACGTTCAGGAACGGTGGACGAGCCCTAGTGCGCATGCGCCAACTACACAATAAAAAACAAAGAAAGCAACTTTTTTGCCGGATGTGACGTCATGGTTTGTAAAAGATAGCTGCTGCGGTTCGGTTCATTTCTTCGATGCGCATCTCGTCGTGGTGTTTGTCTACGGATGCAGCGGTGACCACAGGCTTTGTGCATAGCTGTTTGGTTTGCGATTGTGATGAGGGCGCTCCCGAAGAACTTCTGGAGAGTACCTAAGGTTATGTGCAGCGTATGATCGGAACGACGCGTGTGTGCGGCCGTTACGACGGTGACCACGGGTGTTCTGTATCAGTTCTGCCGCCTCGGTTTGCGAGAGTGATGAGTGCGTTCCTGAGTGGCCCGGCGAACTTCTGTTCTGCGTATTATTAGAGCGCTGTGTTGAGGCACCTCGGCATTTCGTCGCCTACGCGCAGCGGCAGTGGGACAGTGCGAGGGCGCATGACCACTTCTGTCGTAGCCAAGCTAGCCACTTCAAACGATTCTACGCGCTGTTTCGTACAAATATGATGGAGTTAACCTGTGCGACGTAAGGTGTAATTGTGTGTTCGGAGTAGTGAGGCAGGCAGGTAATGTTTACCATTGCGAAGATGTAGCAATAATCTCTGTCCTTCATACCATATAAAGCCGGGTGGGAGGGAGGACTGTGCACAAGACAAGACACAGGTGATTTTTTTGTTATTACCGGCTGTAGGAACCAAGCCTTAATAGTACACATCAAGGCCTAAAGTAGTGAGTGAGAAAATGGTAACTAGTTGTGCTTAGCCCTGGTGCCAAACATCTATCATTATGTGAGTCCTGTGGAGTTACCGTTTTTAAAATTGTTATCCCCTCTGGGGGCACGTTCAAGCTGGTACAATGCCACACATTCAAGAGATGCTGAACAGTTCATCCAGTGTGTTCTTGATGTGTGCTATCACACACCGCAGAAAAATATTGTACTACAGCTGGTCCTTTTAGCAACACGAGCATTTCGAAGGCCTTTGAGTCGAATGTCATTTGACTCAAATGACACCTTTTTGCTGCTAAACGACGGCTTTCAAGGACCTTTGGTTGAAGTTCCATTTGAGTCAAAGGTAAAGTGACCATATTCCTCGGACCCCAAAGCGGGACGGGGAAATGGGGGAAGGACGGGGGGAGGCTTAAGGAAGAACGTGGCACCTAGCTTGAAGGGACATTAAGGCTTAATGCAATTTTGTTTTAACCGAAAGATCATTCGTGTCGCAGTTCTTTCGGCCTTTGTTCGATGAGCAATGCTGCGATATTTGCTGAATAAGTAAACAAATACTGAAGCACGTCCACGCACCGTTCGTCAAATACAGAATGGTGTACTGAACGATTTTTGGTACACTGTAACTTCAAGAAAACAGCTCGGACATCGGGACTAAGCAAGAAACATACAACAGTAGTCCCGTCATGTGCGCTCCTTTGCTGAAGTTCCTCAAACGGTTTCTTTTGACCATTTCATTCCTCCACCATTTTATTACTGTCACTGGGCTCGATACCCGTTTTCCAGATTTCCAGCCGAAACCGCTGCAAAACACCGTCCCACAAGCAGGCCACGGGACAGCGAGACCACAGCAGCAAAACCGGGACATGTCCAGCCTAAATCGGGACGTCTGGTCACTTTAGTCAAAGGTGCACTACCAACAACCTCAAAGGTTCTCAAAGGCCTTTGGAACGCGAGTGCTCTCGGGTACAGTTTCTGCATGCTGTAATAAAAAAAAACAGTTATTTACCAGTAAAAAATTGCTGTTTAGAGTGAACGAGCTTATAATTTTTTAGTTTTTGTTTTCTATCACTCGGTGTATGATTACAAGGTAACTCTGTACTCTCAACACCTGCAGTGGGAGAAAAAAAACTGGCTGTAAGTGAATGTTTTGTGCGGGCTTGTAGGTTGTTATCAATTTGATCGCTAATAATTTTTTTGCCCCTTTGAACACAAATTTTTCTCGAACAAAACAATGCAGCAGTGGGGACACCAAAACACGGCTGGCGAACGCGGAAACTTTCAACTGCCTTTGAGAACTGTTACGTAGAACGGGGGAACCCTTTCCATTTCAAAGGCCGACTCAAAAGTCCTTTCAAATGCTCATGTAGCACAGGTATTATGAAGTTTCTTCTGCTTGTGCAATGCTTTGAAGTCCATTCCTCCTGTGTTTAGCCTGATAGAGCTTCGCATAATTGAGGACTGGTTTGCAGCAATCTTACAGCAAATAAGTCACTGCTGGTGAAACAGGACAAATGTGCCACTACGGCTTAAAACTGAAATTATTCAGGAAGAGATTTTGCTTGCCAGTTTTCTCTCTCCAGCAGTGATGACAATGACAGCTGAGTGTTTTATGTTGGTACAAGGACAACTTACCGTGTATACATATTGAAACGGGGTTTATTTGCCGGTAGATGCGGATGGTCGCAGAGGTTCAGAACCGCAGAGAGCGAGAGAGCCGACAAACGATCACACCCAAAGCCGTGCAGACCGAGCCTCTTCGTTCACACATGCGGCTGGTTGTCTGCTAGCAACATAGCGATGTCCGATGGCACATAGCCATTACAAGGGATTGTCCGCCAGTGTCCTTTGGCCAGTTGACCGGCTTACGTTCATACGCCCCGATTCCAGCCGTAGGGTACCCGCTATTCGAAAGCCACCCGTGAGCGGCCGACGTACGGCCACTGGAGGGCAGCCGAGATGTGGTCGTCGGACTCCAGTCGGAGTAAAACTGCTGGAAGTTCGGCAATGCAACGGGCATTGGAGTTCAGCCACAGTAAATTAATTGTACTGACGCCGGTGGACGACCACTGCATGCAGCGCAACCACATGACTCAGTCGCGCTTGGCAGCAGCACAAGCCCACCAATTTGGGTCCACTGCACCCAACGTCAGTTGGCAAAAAAAAATCATTTATTAAAAAGTGCTCACAAATTGTCGTTCCTTTAATTGTTGTGCCTCTTTTACTGTCGCATACAGAAAATATTCATTTCTTTGCAGAGCTGGAATAGATGTATTGTCCAGGTCCTGATATCTTCTCTGGGGCGGCTTACCTGTAATAAATGGGGAAGGAGGAGGAGGCGGAAGGCGCATACTTTAACTGGTTGAATTTCACAAAGATGAAAGCGCTGGTTTTAGCATATTTCTTTTAGGACAATCTTCCTGAATACTTTCGTGCTCTGGCTAAAGCAACTATTTTTACAACAGTTTCTTGACCAGATTTGTTGTATATTGTGAGCCAGCGCACCGACTACTAGCGACACCTGCCCGACACATCAGAAGCCAGCGCCGCAAGCGCACAGACTACGGCGACACCTGCCTGCCACATCGAAAGCGAGCACGAAGCCGAGCAGAGCGAGTGTGCGGCGCGCGGCCGGCGGTAGTAGCTTGAGAGGCTCCTCGAGGCGTCTTGCCTCGCTAATAAAGTTAGTTTTCTGCCTTCGAGTGCCTTGGTCGCGTCTCGGGCCCTCGCTGGCCCGCGTCGCCCCTCACAACTGGCGCAGTCGACCACGAGCCGTGCCTGGAGCATCGCCCCGTGAAGTTTCGTCGCCCAGCGCTCCCTCCGTGTGCTGGTGCTACCGCCCACTTCGCCGGAGCCATTTCGCGCTTCGCCCTGTGTTTCGCCGACTGTCGTGTTGGCGCCTGCCCGCCCGATGAAGTAACCTGCCTTCAGTGCCCAAACCGTTCGCCCTACTCGCCCTCTCGTCTCGTAACCAGTTTGCTGCCTTGTACCGCCATGCCGCTCGTGAATTGGAACGAGGCTACGCCAGAGGACCTCGCAGGCTTTACAGCAGATTATCTCCGTGAAGAGTTGGTTCGCCGAAATCTGGATGCTACCGGGCCGAAGGAAGAAGTAATAAACCGCCTTATCGCCGACATCGCTCAAAACCGCTCAGCCACGCCCACTTTCCCAGACTCCGCGGCGTCCACCCAGCGCCCTGACACAGCACCGCCTCCGCCGAGCTCCGATGCAGCACAAACTACCGAGTTGCTGACAGGTTTACTTCAGCAGCTCCTTCATGTGTCGCAACGCGCTGCAGTCCCTGTTCAAGTCACAACTCTTCCAGACCTGTCCGCATCGCTTCCTACTTACAGTGGGGACGGCGGCATTTCAGCGTCCCACTGGATTGAAGAGTTCGAGCGAACTCAAAACCTTGCTTCGTGGCAGCCTTCAACACTACTCGCCGTCGCCATGGGCAAACTTCGTGGAGCGGCCGCTGATTGGAAAGCCGTCATTGGCCGTCAATGCCCGACGTGGGAAACGTTCAGGCAAGCGTTCCTAGATCAATTCAGCGCCAAGCAGACCTTGCTGCAGTGGCAACAAGCAGTTACTTGTCGCGTGCAAGCATACGAAGAGAATCTTGTCAACTACTCTCTGGCAAAGCTGAAGCTCATCTCTGGATGCCCAGTCACTCTCTCGGACACTCAGCGCATAGAGTACGCCCTTCAAGGCATTGCTGACTCGAACCTGGCCACTACTATAGCAGCACAACGCCCAGCGACCGTCGCAGCATATATGGACATTGTCACTCAGCTTGATCAAACACTGAGCCATTCGGCCATTCCATTTTCACGCCCAGGGTATCTAAACGCCACACCACCCACTCCAAGCCTACAGTCGCCTTCCCGCAACTCAGCGTACATGAATCCTCAGGCTGTGTCAGACAGAACGAGCCGGCCACAGCGAATTTCAGCCCTGCCACCAGACCAACAAGAGTTCCGATACCACACCATTTCCGCTAAACATGGTGCTCCTGCCTACCGTCCTGGACAGAACTTGGCCGAAGCTGTGTGCTTCCAATGCCGCCAAAAAGGACATCTCGCATCTAAGTGTCCATCTAGAGCTACCGCTCCAACGTCTAGTACACATTCTTCCCCAGCTCTCCACAGTACCCCTTTGGAAACCCTCGATGGATCACTGGTCCAGTGTGCCCTTGTTACCACCACAATTGCTGGGATTGGCCAAGTGGATGCATTTCCCGACAGTGGATCGAAAGTGACGCTTGTTTCCCGCTGCCTGGTCAGCTCTTTGCCCCTCTTGCCCTGGACTAGACCCCCTCTAGTCGTCGTCGGTGGAGAAACAGTAGCTCCAGCTGGTGCCGTATGTTTGAAGGTTTCTGTCGGACCTATCACCGCCTTGGTTGAAGCAGCCGCCCTCCATAATAATGCTGTGCCACTTATATTAGGTGAAGACTGGTTTTCTGCAAGCCATGCACAATTGGTGTTTCAGCCACCCATGCCAACTGAAATTCGCCACGCACCCACAGGAACGATTGTTCGGTGCCATGAACGACTGTTGCCCAGGATGTCGAACGCTGTTATGATCCAGGGGTCCTTGTTCAATCACCATATGCCTGGACACCACAGCTCAGCAGGACTCCAGTGTTTGCCACTCCCAGGATTAGATGAGCCGCCGTGGTTAGCACTATCTCGCCAAGAGGATGTTCCCAACTACTACAGCCCCTCTCTTGAATGCAAGCAAGCTGCTTCTCCAATAGTTGAGCAGAAACGCAGCCAGTCCAAAAGCAAGTTGAGCAAAAGTCGCAACAGCACAAGTGGCAGTTCCCGCAAGCCCTCGTCCTCATCGAGCAGTAAAGCGCACCGGAGCAGTTCAAGAGACAAGGAGCGGCACAAAGATATACTCCAGGAGAAAAACAAGTCATGTGACGCCAAACCTTTATCTGCAGGAGATGTTGAGCACAATGCAGAGCACAAGCCACCCAAACTAAAGCAGTTGGAAGCCAAAATTCCAGAGCCAAAACTATCTGAGGCCAAAAGTTCATCGTCAGAAACTGATTCAAGGCGAGCAGAGAAATCAACGCAGAAGCACCGAGACAAGTCGAAGGACAAAAGCTCCAAGAAGCGTTCCTCCAAGGGGCACAGTTCTCAAAAGGAAGCAGCATTGAAAGTCTCTTCACTTCCACCGCCAGCGCACGCAGAACCCGCCTCCGCAAAGCCTTCAATGAGCAGCTCCGTGCTACGTCGTCCACCATCGCCGCCGCCTCCCCCTTCCAACAAACCGCCAAAGCAGAAGCCACCACCAGAACCCTCGGAACGGAAGTTACGGCCAGAGTCTCTGGAGTGGAAGCTGCCAGCGGGGCCCCTGGAGCGGAAGCCGCCCGAACCCCTAAGCGCTTCAAGGACTATTCTCTCTCGCAGTGAAGGCAGCAAGCAGTGCCACTTCCGTGACCAAAGGGACTTGGTCCAACAGAGAGGAGCCGGATGTGAGCCAGCGCACCGACTACTAGCGACACCTGCCCGACACATCAGAAGCCAGCGCCGCAAGCGCACAGACTACGGCGACACCTGCCTGCCACATCGAAAGCGAGCACGAAGCCGAGCAGAGCGAGTGTGCGGCGCGCGGCCGGCGGTAGTAGCTTGAGAGGCTCCTCGAGGCGTCTTGCCTCGCTAATAAAGTTAGTTTTCTGCCTTCGAGTGCCTTGGTCGCGTCTCGGGCCCTCGCTGGCCCGCGTCGCCCCTCACAATATAAAACCGGCGCGAATGCGTTTGCGGAGGTTTTGGTACTCCACAAAACAATCAGGAGCATTCAATATAATATCCTTTGAAAAAGTATGTCCAGTTTTTGCACATTCTGCTTGAGAGAAATTTTCTACTTGATCAACTTTTGTGATGATCTTTCACATGACTGATCCTAGGAGAGATCGAAAAAGTACTCTGCATGTTCTTTTCATGAGTTATGTGCACACCGCTTAATATTCCAAAAGAACTTAACTTTCCTCTAATGTCGTACTACGCTAATAAAATTCTAGACGCGTTGCGAATGACGCTCTGCTTCAGGTGGCTGCAGTTGTATCCCTCCGTGTTCACGCAAGGAAAGGCGTTAGACTAGAGTTTCATAATCCGTTACAAACCAATAACAGAGCAATGGTAGTATTCATACAGCAAATCTTGCATATTGCAACGACTAAAACAATAAATATTTCACTAGTGGAGTTTGAATGTGTAAGGTTCTCAACCCGTCTGAGGCGAACTTGCGGCTCCGGAAGTTTATTTATTTATTAGATGCAACGCATCTCATGCTCGCCCCTCTCCTTCCTGCGTCTGTCCGGCGTTGTCCGCTCAGCTGCGCCTCTCCTCTCTCCAATGGGAAGCACTCTCTCCCAAACAGCTGCGGGTTGGCGCAGCGCGCTCTCACTCCGTTACTAGGCGCCGATGGGCGGCGCTGCGCATGTGCAGTACTCTCTCTCCGCGCTCTCCTCTCCTTCGGGCGCTGTGAATATAAAGCGGCATGCCGCGCTCTGACGGTCTCAGTCGACGGTCGTCCGCGTTACGCTTGCACTCTCTCGCAGTACTTGACGATTGCTTGATGCAATCGTCCCCGCACGGGGCACCTTGAGCAATCTTGGTGACGGTACTGGCGATACCGCGGACCCCGAGCCCCCAAACATAAGCTGGATCCAACCGTGGTGATGTGTTTTTAAGGTGAAGGGTAGAAACCTCTAACGGTGGCCGTCGGAGCCCAGGTCAAGCTCCGGCGGATGGGCTCCCTGTCTGTCTACCAGGCAGGGAGCTCCGGGACCTCCTCAGCTATCAGGGTAAGGTTGTGGAAGAAAGTACCCCCGTCTCCCTGCTTTTATACTATGCTATATGGCATTTTCTAAACCCCCCCCCAAACGTGATCGGCCCCCGAAAAGGGGCCGCACCGAAGTTTCTTTTCCGCCACTTCCTAACTTGAGTCCTCCGAAACCGAACAACTATCCTCGCTTCATCGTAATGGAATCTGTAGACCAATCAAAACCTCTTGCTTCACAGTCTGTATTTCTCATTTCAAAGTTTCTTGACGGTATTGTTGGAGGGTCGTATAAGGCCAAAAAACAACGAACCGGTGAAATTCTGGTCGAGGTCAGTAGCCAGGATCAGGCCAATAAACTTCTTTCTCAAACCAGCATCGCCGATCTGCCAATCCGAGTCACGCCCCACCGCAGCTTAAACAGCTCCCAGGGCGTGATTTCCGAGTATGACCTGCTAAATGAATCTGAAGCTGACCTGCTGGAGGGCCTTCGTAGTCAGGGCGTAACAGCAGTCAGGCGGATAACCATCCGCAGAGACGATAAACAAATACCGACAAAGCACCTCATCCTAACCTTTGACAAGTCCATCCTTCCAGAATTCATCAACGCAGGTTACATCCGATGTTCAGTCCGGCCGTACATCCCGAACCCGCGGCGCTGTTTCAAGTGCCAACGGTTCGGGCACGGCACAAACTCCTGTCGCGGCCGACTTACCTGCGCAAAATGCGCCCAGCACGACCACCCGTCTGACAACTGTAACGTTCAACAACTTCTTTGCGTAAACTGCCAGGGCCCACATGCGGCCTACTCCAGAAAATGTGAAAAGTTCCAATTAGAAAAGAAAATCATTAACATCAAGGTCACTGAAAACATCACCTTCCCAGAGGCGCGGAAGAGGTTCGCCTCTTTCCCTCTGGGGAGGTACGCCGACGCAGCTCGCCGGGGGGCGGAGCGGCGTCTGGTTTCGGCGGGGACCCAGTACCGCGAGTCGGACTTGGTCCCGCCCCCGCCCCCCTCTGGGTTGCCTCTGGCAGCCCAACCCGCCTCCGCCCCGCTCGCTGAGCCAGCAGCGGCTGTGGTGGCATCCACGTCCGGTGGGGATGCTGCTGCACCCACCGTTTCCCCCTCTCCACCGGCCCGAAGCACACGCGAGGGCCCGGACGAGATGGAGACGGAGGCAGTCGCAGCGACCCCCTCTCTCTCCTCACTGCCTGTGCCATCTGGGGTGCTCCCCACGCCTTCGGCACTGGCAGTGCAGGCAAAGAACACCCGAAAGGGTACCATGTCAAGGGGGCCCAGTCCGCTGGGCACCCCCTTGCCTTCAGATGACGACATGGACGTCGAGCCCTTCCGGCTTTCATTGCAGCGGAAGGAACGGGCTGCGACGTCCAGATCAGTAGAGAAGGTCAGAAAACCCCTTCCAAGAGTGCAAGCCCCGAAAGACCCTACATAAATAGTCACACTCCAGTAGCTCTGAACACATAATAATGGGAAGAGAAAATATTGTTCAATGGAACTGCAGAGGCCTTCTGAATAATCTTGACGACGTTTATGAGATTCTGCATGCCAATCAGCCAAGTATAATGTGTGTCCAGGAAACACATCTGAATTTCAAACACACAAATTTCTTGAATAGTTACATGGTATACAGAAAAGACAGGGACGGCTGCACACACTCTTCTGGCGGTGTTGCCATAATCACCCGCAAATCCCTAGCATGCCACCCTGTCACCTTGAACACCGTCCTTGAGGCTGTAGCCGTCCGCACAATAATATTTAATAGATTGATAACGGTATGCTCCATATACATTCCTCCTGATGTTTCACTTTTAAGCTCTGACTTCGAGGCGCTGGTTGACCAGCTGCCCGAACCATACATCCTGACAGGCGACCTTAATGCTCACAACGCTCTTTGGGGCTCTTCTCGCACGGATGCCCGCGGTCGCCTTATAGAAAAATGTCTTACATCTTCAGGAGCATGCCTTTTCAATACTAAACAGCCTACATACCATAATAGTTCCTCTGCCTTTTTCACTTCGAGCGAGAGAGCGAGCCTCGGATCTGAGTGCTTCGTTTTTAGACGTGTACAGGTCATCCTCTTTAAACATTTTACCGCCTTGGCAAGTTCGCCCCGTGTCCTGTGACCTTTCTTTTATAAAGCTTGACAAAAATCGGGTACCGCGAGCTGCAATACTTCAGCACTTTCTTTCTTTGCAGTTCAAATACCCACGTGCTGAATTCTACAGTGACGCTTCTAAAACCTCCACTATGGTGTCGTGCGCTGCTCATGGTCCAAATTTCAATGCAGCCAGAACCATGAGCGTGCACACAACAATTTTTTCAGCAGAAGCGTACGGAATTTTGCTGATTGTACGACATATCCTTGAAAATCAAATTCCCAATTCTATCATCTACACAGATTCTTTGAGTGTTGTTCGCGCATTATCATCGCATAAACCCCCCAAAAACCACATAATTAATCTTGTATTCAACACTATAATGTCGGTGTATGCGGAGAAGCATCGGCTGCTCCTCTGCTGGGTCCCAGGACACGCTGGGATCGCTGGGAACGAGTTGGCGGACGAGAGGGCCGGTGCTGCTGCACTCAGGAACACTGTCGACATAACAAGCGTACCATATACAGACCTCAAGCCTCACATAAAACAACACCTGCGCAGAACATGGCAAACACACTGGGACGAACAGACAGACAACAAACTACACGTAATAAAGCCACACTTGGGACGGTACACAACTGACTCACACAGCAGACACACAGAAGTCGCCTTGGCAAGGCTGCGGATAGGGCACACCCATGCGACGCACTCGCATCTGCTGACGGGATCTTCTAGACCCCAGTGCAGCAGGTGCGGAGAGGCCCTATCCGTAATGCACATACTAATCACATGCAAGGCACTTCACACAACACGACACAAACACTTCAGAGAACTCCACAGACAACATATTCCCCTACATCCATCATTTTTTCTAGGGGACGATGCCATTGTTTCTGTGAAACGTGTGTTTGAGTATTTGTTAGACGTCAGGTTTTTAAACCTCATTTCCTATCACGCATAATCAAATCTGGCCCTATACACCAGCCATCACCATTTTCTGTAATTGATTTTACTATGTTCGGTTTACACTTTTTTTTCTTCTTTTTATACCTACCTTTGTATGGTAATCACTTCTCCATTAAATAACGTCTTCTCTGGCGCTCTTTGCCCTCGTTGGCCTTGCGCCATTAAACACTAACCATCATCATCATCATACATACCATAATATAGGACACAACACATACTCATGTCTTGACTTGGCGATTGGCTCCGCAGTTCTCTTTCCATGTCTTGAGTGGGGTGTGGGCACTGACCCATATGGCAGTGACCACTTCCCCACCTCACTTACATATATAGGTAAAGGCCCAAGCAGTTCATCTTCCCATAATAGGTTCAATGAAGCACGAGCTAACTGGAACACATTTACAGAGACATCCAAACTACACCACACATCCATAGGACACCTACACGTTGAAGAAGCCACCCAACTGCTCACGGCGCACATCCTCGACGCCGCCGAAAAGTCCATTCCCCACGCCTCTGGTGCCCCGCGCAACCAGCGGAGGCCGTGGTGGAATGAGGACTGCAGGCGGGCGCGAGAGGCCCAGAACAAGGCGTGGGGTGTCCTCCGTCGGTACCCCACGTCGGGAAACCTCCTCTTGTTCAAACGGGCCAAGGCGTTAGGAAAACGTGTGCGCCGTGAGGCAAAACGAGAGAGTTGGCGCTCATTCATAACATCAATAAACTCCTACACAGACACACGGAAAGTATGGACACGTATACGCAAACTCAAAGGACAACAGACACACAGCCTACCCCTGGTCAGTACAACAGGGGACACTCTGGAAGACCAGGCTGACACACTCGCACAACACTTCCAACACGTGTCCAGTTCAGCACACTACACGAACACTTTCCTGAAACATAAAGCCTCTTGTGAAAAGAAGTCCCTACACGACAACAACAAATCACAGACTTCGTACAACTCCCTGTTTTCACTACATGAGCTGAGGGCTGCTCTGAGCACGTGTAAACCCTCAGCTCCAGGCCCAGACAACATTACATATACAATGATACAGAACTTACACGCAGACACTCTTGTAACACTTCTTCACCTTTTCAACAAGATATGGCTTTCGGGGCACATTCCAAAGTCTTGGAGGGATGCCATAGTTGTAGCATTCCTGAAAGAAGGGAAGGACCCTTCTTCTCCCGCTAGCTATCGACCCATTGCCCTGACCAGCTGCCTGTGCAAGCTTCTCGAGAAGATGATAAACCGGAGGCTCGTGTACTTTTTGGAGTATAACGGCCTTCTCGAGAGCTGCCAGGCAGGCTTCAGGGCGGGGCGATCCACGAATGATCAACTTGTGGCACTAGAGTCGTATATTAAGGATGCCTTCGTGCATAAACAGTTCTGTTTAACTGTGTTTTTCGACCTAGAAAAGGCCTATGACACCGCTTGGCGTTATGGGATCCTTACTGACCTGAAGTCATTCGGTGTTTCTGGTAATATGTTTAACACCCTTGCTAGCTATTTGTCGGAAAGAACCTTTCGCGTCAGAGTTGGTTCTGCACTGTCAAAGGTACACGTGCAAGAAAATGGCGTGCCGCAAGGCGGAGTTCTAAGCTGCACTCTCTTCATAGTAAAAATGAACTCCCTTGGGAAGGCACTGCCGCCTACAATTTCTTACTCCATGTATGTAGATGACGTGCAGATATCTTTTAAATCATGTAATATGTCCATCTGCGAACGTCAAGTCCAGCTCGGCGTCAAGAAGCTTGCCGGGTGGGCAGACAAGAATGGTTTTAAAATTAATCCCGGAAAGAGCTCTTGTGTTGTATTCTCCAGGAAGCGTGGGGTCCACCCGGACCCAGACATCACTCTTGCGAATGTGCCAATTCTTGTGAACAAGGAGCACAAGTTTTTAGGCATTTTATTCGATGAAAAACTTACATTCATTCCTCATGTCAAACAGCTCAAATGTAAATGCCTAAAGGCAATGAATATTCTTAAGGTTCTCTCACATCAATCTTATGGAGCCGACAAACAACTCCTGCTGCGCCTGTACACAGCGTCGGTGGGGTCCCGGCTCGACTACGGCAGTGTCGTGTATGGGTCGGCGACAAAGACCGCACTGAGAATGCTCGACCCAGTGCTGCATCTTGGCCTTCGCCTCTCATGCGGCGCTTTCCGCACTAGTCCTGTCGAAAGCCTTTATGTCGAGTGCGACAAGTGGTGTCTAGGGCATCAGCGGGAGTATGTTGACCTGCTGTATGCATCTAAGATTGTGTCCCTTACCAACCATCCTTTTAATCCTATCATGAACAATACATCAAACTTGCAACTCTTTTTAAACAGGCCATCCGTTTCCTTACCTTTCTCTCTCAGAGTTAGGGAGGAGGCTTCTGCACTCACGGTCCCTCTTTCAGACACGCACAAGACACCCATTCAAAATTTCATCGCACCATGGCATCTCCGTCCTGTATCATGCGACCTGTCATTCACTCTTGTAGAAAAAAATAGGGTACCCAAGAATGCAATTCTGCAGCACTTCCTGTTCCTGCAGGACAAGTACAGGTGCGCAGAATTCTATAGCGACGCGTCGAAAACTGGTTCTACAGTATCTTGTGCAGCGCACGGACCAAATTTTAGAGTAAGCAAAACAATGAATTTTCATAACAGTATTTACACGGCAGAAGCATATGGCATTTTACTCGTTACAAACCACATCATCAAACATAAAATTTCCAAGTCCATTGTGTACACAGACTCTCAAAGCGTTGTACAGGCACTGTCATTAGGAAGGTCATCTAAAAACTATGTCATAAATGCTCTTTTCAAGGTACTAATGTCTGCATATGCCTCAAATCTTGAAATAACTATATGCTGGGTACCAGGGCATTGTGGAATCCCTGGCAATGAGGCCGCCGACCAAGTGGCTGGTGATGCTGCTCTCATGACTACAGTTGACGTTACAACAGTACCTTACACCGACCTAAAGACACACATCAGACGACAGCTTCGTAGCACATGGCAATTACACTGGAGTCAACAAACAGACAACAAACTACACATAATAAAACCACAACTTGGACGCTACATAACTGACTCACACAACAGATACACTGAAGTCGCCCTGGCTAGGCTGCGGATAGGCCACACACATGCGACGCACTCCCACCTGCTCACTGGAACTTCAGGACCCACGTGTAGCAGGTGTGGAAAGGGCCTATCCGTAGTCCACATACTAATCACATGCAAGGCACTTGACACAACACGACACAAACATTTCCCTGAATTATACAGACAACACATTCCTTTGCACCCATCATACTTTTTAGCCGACGAACCAATGTTCTCTCGTCAACGTGTCTTTAAGTTTTTAGCTGAGGTAAACTTTCTGCAGCTCTTGTCATATCATGTGTAATCACCCTGGCCCTATACACCAGCCATCTCCATTGTCTTTTGTTTTGCATCACCTTTACTTTTAGTTACATGTTTTAGTACTTACGGTGTGATGAAAACTCAATAACTTCTTCTTTGGCGCTCTTTGCCCTCGTTGGCCTTGCGCCATAAAACACCAACCATCATCATCATCATTGATGCAATCGTCGAGCCCCTAACTGCACTTTACGGACCACAAGGCACTCATTCCCGTCTGCAGTAAAGACCGTACCTGAGGATACGTGTACTGCAAGGGCATTGCATGGTGAAAATGGAAAATTACGCTCACCTCCCCTTCGCGTGAGAATCCGTGCTATAAGCGTAATCAATACGATGGAAAATGCCAATGGAACCCCCCATGAGATGCGTTGCATCACACCAGGGTTCCCGCGAGGGGAGGTGGGCGTCATTTTTTTTAGATGCGACGCTCAGAGCATCTCTTGTCGACGGCCCTGTCCTTCCTGCGTGCGTCCATTGTCCGCGTGCGTCCGTTGTTGTTGTCCGCAGCCGCTCTCCTCTCCGATAGCGAACACTCTCTCGCGAGGGGCATTGGATTGGATTTGCTTGGCTTGACTTGGCTTGTCTTGTATTGGATTGGATTTAAGTGAATTTTGTTGCGTCATAGATGCGGCGCTGTCTCCGCTGTCTTCTTTCCTTTGGGCGCGCTGTGCACATAACCGGTGTGCCGCTCTCCGGCGGCGTTTCGGTCGATGGTTGCTCTCCGCTTGCGCTTGAACCCCCCTCAGCGTCAGATCACACCAGGGTTCCCGCGAGGGGAGGTGGGCGTAATTTTTTTATACCTGCTTCGCCTTTGCATGCATTACAGAAGGGAGATACATAACCCTAAGCATCAAATTTGATTCCAAAAAATTAAATAATTCTACAACGCGCAGTGAGAATCGTCATTATAAACAGTGGATACAACCATACGTGGAAGATAATTACACTCTCGTATTGATCTAAGGTAAAATGAATCGCGCAAGGCGTCACCTTTAAAGGAAAGTTAATAATTTGCTTTAACCTAGCAGTCCCACTTGGGAATATTTAGGATGGCGCTTGGATATACTTCTCCCCTTCTATTCCAGTTTTGGAATGATAGATATCACGAACAAATTCCACCTGAGGTTTCGTCTGGGATCTTTCACGTCTTACCAATAAAGTTTAGATTTACTTTCCCTCATACTCAGTTGACAGTGCCAATTACCTAATACGAATCGCACTGCCCTATTCTGTATATTTTCGAGCCTATCAACCAGCTCTTTGGTGTAGGGATTCCAGAAAACACATGCCTACTCCAACATCGAGCGCACATAAGCGAAATACGGTTGTTCTTTTAAGCTACATGGAGGTTCGCTGAAATTTGTCTCATAAAGCCAAACACGTGCAGCCGTGAGTTTTAAGTTGTGAACGTGCCTATTCAACCTCTGACCACTCGTTAAATAAACTCATAGTTATTTACATTCTCCGGCCGTTCATAAATAACCGTAATTTACGGCATACGTATTCAATGCGAATGAAGGTTTTCTGGTAAATGTGACGTTAACACACTTTTTAACATTCAACGACTTTTCTGAATCAGCAAACCAGGATGCTACTAAATTCAAATCATGCGGCAGGTATTCGGAATCATGTTCATTTGCTATAGTCCTTTAAACTACACAGTCATTCCCGAGCATTTCTAACAAAGATTTGGGGCGAATAGTAATAACATTTATATATAAGAGAAAAAAGAGGGCCCGCAACTGAGCCTTGGGGAATTCATGAGGTCACGGAAACGGGCGGACAACGATTGAGAGCAACCGACTGCTGTCTTCGAGAGAGATACTGGGCTATACATGCAATACCCGATTCATTCAGTTTGTAGCCCGCAATGTACTAAGAAGAAGTTGATATGAAGCACGGTCAAATGCTTTTTTGCAGTACAAGCAAATGCAGTCAACTACGTTGAGTTTATCTATTGGTAGAACCAAAACGTGCGTAAAGTCAACACGACGCGTTGAGCAAGAAAAACCTGACGAAATTGGCAGCACGGCAGCAGTGAAGAACGTCGACTGAAGCATTTTCAACTTATCTGGTGCAGGGCTGCTGATACTGGCCGTTGCAGCTCGCTGCGGCTGTTTTTCGTACGGCGCAGATCAAGCTATCTCCAGTGGCACGTCACGGCAAACGTGCCGTCTGCTACTGTGACGTTTCTGCAGTCACCAGTCGTGGATTGGCTCACCCCCCAGCGCCAGGCGTACAAAAACCCTGGGTGACGGCTTCAGCGGTCACTTGGCAGCACGGCAGCAGTGAAGAACGTCGACTGAAGCATTTTCAACTTATCTGGTGCAGGGCTGCTGATACTGGCCGTTGCAGCTCGCTGCGGCTGTTTTTCGTACGGCGCAGATCAAGCTATCTCCAGTGGCACGTCACGGCAAACGTGCCGTCTGCTACTGTGACGTTTCTGCAGTCACCAGTCGTGGATTGGCTCACCCCCCAGCGCCAGGCGTACAAAAACCCTGGGTGACGGCTTCAGCGGTCACTTGGCAGCACGGCAGCAGTGAAGAACGTCGACTGAAGCATTTTCAACTTATCTGGTGCAGGGCTGCTGATACTGGCCGTTGCAGCTCGCTGCGGCTGTTTTTCGTACGGCGCAGATCAAGCTATCTCCAGTGGCACGTCACGGCAAACGTGCCGTCTGCTACTGTGACGTTTCTGCAGTCACCAGTCGTGGATTGGCTCACCCCCCAGCGCCAGGCGTATAAAAACCCTGGGTGACGGCTTCAGCGGTCACTTGGCAGCACGGCAGCAGTGAAGAACGTCGACTGAAGCATTTTCAACTTATCTGGTGCAGGGCTGCTGATACTGGCCGTTGCAGCTCGCTGCGGCTGTTTTTCGTACGGCGCAGATCAAGCTATCTCCAGTGGCACGTCACGGCAAACGTGCCGTCTGCTACTGTGACGTTTCTGCAGTCACCAGTCGTGGATTGGCTCACCCCCCAGCGCCAGGCGTACAGAAACCCTGGGTGACGGCTTCAGCGGTCACTTGGCAGCACGGCAGCAGTGAAGAACGTCGACTGAAGCATTTTCAACTTATCTGGTGCAGGGCTGCTGATACTGGCCGTTGCAGCTCGCTGCGGCTGTTTTTCGTACGGCGCAGATCAAGCTATCTCCAGTGGCACGTCACGGCAAACGTGCCGTCTGCTACTGTGACGTTTCTGCAGTCACCAGTCGTGGATTGGCTCACCCCCCAGCGCCAGGCGTACAAAAACCCTGGGTGACGGCTTCAGCGGTCACTTGGCAGCACGGCAGCAGTGAAGAACGTCGACTGAAGCATTTTCAACTTATCTGGTGCAGGTTTGTGCAAAATTCCTGCAGTCCTTCCTATCGATTCTGTTGCTGCTGCTGTTGCTGCCGAAATTGAATTGTTTCCTGGTTGATGTGCCTTTGCTTGAACCATGGCCAAGGAGCTGAGAGCCCTGTTTGATGAACTTAAGCGTGACCTTCGAGCTGATTTCAAAGAGTTAAGAGAATCGTTCGATCGGGATGTCCGTAAAGAACTGAGAGAAATGAATACTTTCATAACTTTTGCAAACAAACACTACGAAGAGATTAAGGCCGAAAACCAGGTACTGAAAGCATCAAACGCGAAACTTGAAGAACAGTGCGCTGAACTTGCACGACAGGTTAAAGACCACGAAGCGAGAATTCTTCAAGCTGAGCAGTACTCGCGTAGTACGAATGTAGAAATAAAAGGAATTCCAGACAACGCCTCAGAGGACTTAACTGATCTACTCATCAGAATCGGTGAAAAAGTGGAAGTATCGCTTGCTGCAGCTGATTTCGAAGCTATTCATAGAGTACCAACTGCTAAAAAAGACACCCAACAGAACATCGTGGTTCAGTTCGCGCGACGACAGCAACGGGACAACTTTCTACAGAAAGCCCGTGCCGCTCGTCTGAAATGTTCGGACCTGGGACTTGGCTCAGAGGAACCGGTATTCGTAAATGAGCATCTTTGTCCTGAACTGAAGCGCCTATTTGCCAGGCTACTGCGCGTAAGCGGGAGACGGGCTGGAAGTATGTCTGGGTACAGAATGGCAAGATTTACGCCAGGAAAATGGATAACGGCCCCAGAATAAGGATTCTGAGCAGCGAAGATGTCGCCAAAATGCGCAGTTCACCATAAAGGACATGGTACCGCAGCATCGCGTCTTAAACATTCCCCTTGTCCTCATGAGCTATCTAATCAAGCTGACAGCGTTAGCTTGTCACACCCATACCGTCCGAGTGTTTGATAGCCCCGTGCAATTACAAACTGTGCCCCCGCCGATTCGCATCAACTATCTCTTTTATGCCGCGGTCGTTATCTGTACTTTTTGTTTTCTTTCTGTATATTTTTTGACACTTCGCGTTGCTGTTATGTCTTTGAAGTGTTTCTTGATTCTTGACAGCTTTTTACACGCCCCCTTGGTGTTCTACTGCTGGTCAATTATGTCTGCTTTCTCTGCACCTGTTTTTGCAAACTGCGGCAGTACCTTCTATCGCAAACAGCTCACAAGATTTCGAAACTTGGAACTTGTAATATGCATCTATGTTACTTGCACTGGGTATTTTAGATTTTTCACTATATTGCATGCACGGCCTCACATGTGCTCGCGTTATTATGGCCGCACTGAAAAACTCAAACACGAATAAATCATGTGTTAGTCCACGTACGCTTGGGCAAACGATTGTAGAAAATTATGTATCGCCTCTAACGTTTTTGCATTTAAACATGCAATCCGCTCGCAGGAAATACGACGAATTTTGTATCTTTCTCGACGAGTTTGGCTTTTCTTTCTCTGTTATCATGATGACTGAAACTTGGTTCACTGACCATGACGTATAATATGTTTAAATGGCTATAACGTTGTTTGTTCCCACAGACAATCGCAGAGAGGTGGTGGTGTTTGCATTTTCACTCAATTAGGTCTTAGCTACAAACAAATTAATGAACTCTCCTGGTCTACTGCCGATATTGAAGCAATAAGTATACAATGCGGAAAGTTCATTTTTGTCGTGGTCTACAGACCCCCTAATGGTGACGTGGAAACTTTTTTCTCATGTTTGGATGCCATTTTTGTGTTCATAAACGCACACCAATACACATTAGTTCTCGGTGGGGACCTAAACATTGATATGCTGCGGAAATCTCCCAGACAGGCAGAATTATCTACCCTCATTGATTCTCATTTCTTATTCAATGTCGTAACAGTCCCCACCCGCATCACTTCCCATAGCTCAACACTTATTGACCTTTTCGTCACCAACCTGCCTTTGGATAGCATTGTTTCCGGTACTGTTGACGTATCGCTTAGCGATCACCTGCCCATATTTTTAGTTTCCGACCGCCACTACTGCCCAAAAGAACCGAATATAAAGCTTACTTTTCAAGCCATAACGGTGGATACCCTTTCCAGATTTCGCAACGAACTCGAATGCATTAGTTGGGATGATGTGTTTGCATGTACCTCGGCAGATACGGCTTATGACCGTTTCATCGAAAAGTTCTCCTCAGTTTACAAACGATGTTTTCCCTACAGAGAAGCTAAAAAACCAAAACGGGCTCGTAAGCCATGGATTACGTCAACCCACATAAAGATGATTAACACTAAAAACAATTTATACCGATCTTTCTTGAAAAACCGTGATCCAAATGTATTTAAATGTTTCAAGACGTATAGAAACAGCTTAACTAAAATCCTAAGACAAGCGAAGAATGCCTACTATTTTAGTATGTTTCAGGGCATCACAGATGTTAAGTACATGTGGAAAAAACTTAATTCATTTTTGTTTTTTCGCAAACCTACATCAAACATATGCGAAATGACTATTGGACAGTCCGTCTACAAAGGTACAGCGCTAGCAAACAAATTTAATGATCACTTTACCTATTCACTAGAAAGCACCCACGATACCAGTGTACAGGCTACTTGCCCGCACCTCTAGCTACTACAATTTTCCTCGGCCCCACTGATGAATCTGAGGTTGCTAGTACTTTTATGAAACTAAAAAACGGCAAAAGTGAGGACATCGATGGTATAAAAATGGAGCCGGTTGCCTTCGTCTTTGATATGCTACTGCCATCGTTAACTCGCATATATAACCTTGTCTTAGGCACAGGAGTTTTCCCTAAACGAATGAAAAATGCTAAGGTAGTTGTTATTCATAAAAACGGGGATAAAAATATTATGAATAATTATAGGCCCATATCTGTGTTGCCCATATTTTCGAAGCCCCTTGAGAAAATTATTTTTGTTAGGCTATCTAAATTCTTTGACTCACACTCCATAATAAATGCCTCTCAGTATGGTTTTAGACCAGGTCTATCGACTGAGACCGCTTTGTTAAACCAAAAAGAGTTTATACTAGGTAATATTGAAGAAAAAAAGCTAACTCTGGGAATATTTGTAGATTTTACTAAAGCATTTGACAGGATTAATCATGATACTCTGCTGCTAAAATTATCTTATTACGGTATCAGGGGAATTGCTTACGATTTAATTAAAAGCTATTTAACGGATCGACATCAGTGTGTGTGTATACAAAGGGAACTTTCTTCACCCTACAAAATTAAATGCGGAGTACCTCAGGGCAGCATCCTAGGTCCTCTGCTATTTAATGCCTACATAAATGATATCATAAATATAGATCAATCGGCAAAATATATTATCTATGCTGACGACACTAGTATATTTTTTACGGGCGTTGATAGCAATGGACTGATACAGAAAGCGAACCAAACATTAGGCGAACTACACAAATGGTCCCACCAAAATTCTCTACTTATAAACAGCACAAAAACCAAGGCGGTCCTTTTTCGTGCGAAAAACAAAAAATGTGAAATCTCGAGTAAACTTCACCTAAACAATGTTGAAATTCAGCTGTCCCAAACTGCTAAGACTTTAGGAGTTGTTTTTCATGAATATATGCTATGGGACTCTCAAACCGAAGCTGTGTGCTGCAAATTAAGTAAGTCTCTGGGTATGCTTAGAAGGTGCCAGTCGCTTCTACCAACTCGCCTTAAACTTCTCCTTTTTCATACACTTTTTGCTTCACATTTACATTATTGCCAATTGATATGGGCATCCGGAACTGAGTCCTCCAAAAACAAGATATACACACTCCAAAAAAATGCTATGCGTGCTATTGAGAATCTCTGTTACAATGCCCATACATCTCATTTATTCGCTAAATTTAATGTCCTAAGGTTTAACTCGGTTTATGAATATCGGCTTTTAATGTCTTTAAAATCCGAAATTCGCACTAATAGTAATACCCTGAAAAGCCTAGCTCACCTGCAGTTAAACGTTTCAGCTCGCTGTAATCGGCACAGCGAACTCTGGCACATCCCTACACCGAGAACAAATTACGGCTTTCAAATGCTGAAATTTGCCATTCCGCATGTGCTAAATAAATATAGGCTTACTCTGGAACAATTGCACTCACTTTCTGCAAGCGCTGTTTTTACTCTACTCAGTTGTGGGCAGCAACCTATTCCTTCTTCAGTCGTAGTCGTACACAACCACGGACCATAGGATACCTGTGTCTGTCACACACATATAATATTATCATTTTGTCTGTCTGACATTTGTTTTTGTAAAATAAGTGTATTACGTTAGAAAAATTGTTCTACAAATTTAGTCTGCGGTCATTAGAAAGTAGTGCTTTGAATGTGTTGTTATATGCAAAAATACATGCATTTGATACAAATCGCGGAAGCCTTATTTGCTAAGAAATTATTGCATAGTTTGCCTGCTGTCTTCCTTCTTGTTTTTTTTTGTGTTTTCTTGTTTTTTGTTGTTGTTGTTGTTGTTTTTTTCTGGAAGGTGGGGCTTTGTCAAGCTGCATGTGCGCAGCTTTCTCCTCATTTTCCACACCACATTGCGCTGTTGACATTTCTGTTTGTAATTTCCTTTGTATAAGCACGCGCTGCTTTGTGGTCAAATAAAGAAACTCTGAACTCTGAAATTCGTGTTTGCTAGGATGCTGGCAATAACGTTTACGCAAATGAGTCACATCCCAAATGTAGGTAAGCTCACTTTCAAACACCGTAACTAAATAAACATCCAGGCTTCGTCATTGACAAGGCTCTGTTATCGCAAATTTAAAATAACACTTGTTTCTAAATAGCCAGCCATAAAATCCCATGAAGTAACGTAGTGCAGGGAACGAAGTTGAGCCTACCAATGTACGAGCTTAGCCTTTTTTACGTTTATCACGAACAAAATAATGATGATGATGGTTGGATGTTTATGGCGCAAGGCCAACTGGGGCAAAGAGCACCAAAACAATAGTCATATATGGGGGGTGAAACCTTAAACACTACGTAAAGTCAGCAAAAACAAAAGTAACATCACAAAACGACAATGAGCATGGCTGGTGTATAGAGCCAGATTTCATTATGGGTGATAGGAAATGAGGTTTAAAACTTGACGTCTGACAAATACTCAAACACACGTTTCACAGAAACAATGGCATCGTCACCTAGAAAAAAATTCCCTCGCACTTCCCCGAGGGGGAGAGTGTGTAAGTGCGAATGCACGGTTGCATTCGCACTTAAAAGAAAGATGCATTTATTCACAGACACCTATTTGTGTTGTTGTTGTACTTGATTGCTAGAAGGATCGCTTTGTGGTCCGTGAAATGGACCCCCGATTCCTGGTCAATCCCTCACATGGGTATGTGCCATGAGGAGGCGCCCAACACCCGCAGTCACTGAGTGGAGAGAGGAGGAGGAGAGTAGCGCGCGCCCATCTCCCCCCGTTGCTAGGGAAGACGTGGAGGAAGACGAGGAGCGCGCGCACCCGCAGCTGTTGCTATGCGGACTACGGCGGCGAACGATTCAGGCTCGCTTAAGAAGTGCATTCGCACTTAAAAACGATGGATGTAGGGGAATATGTTGTCTGTAGAGTTCTCTGAAGTGTTTGTGTCGTGTTGTGTGAAGTGCCTCGCATGTGATTAGTATGTGCACTACGGATAGGGCCTCTCTGCACCTGCTGCACTGGGGTCTAGAATATCCCGTCAGCAGATACGAGTGCGTTGCATGGGTGTGCCCTATCCGCAACCTACCCAAGGCGGCTTCTGTGTGTCTTTTGGGTATGTCAGTGGTGTATGGTCCGAAGCGTGGTTTTATAACGTGTAACTTGTCTGTCTGTTCACTCCAGTGTGCTTGCCATGTTTTACGCAAGTGTTGTCTTATGTGTGGCTTGAGGTCTGTATGTTGTACGGTTGTTATGTCTACAGTGTTCCTGAGTGCAGCAGTAGCGGCCCTCTCGTCTGCCAACTCGTTCCCAGCGATCCCAGCGTGTCGTGGGACCCAGCAGAGGAGCAGGTGATGCTTCTGCGCATACACAGACATGATAGTGTTAAATACAAGATTAACTGTGTGGTTTTTGGAGGTGTATACGATGACAGTGCGCGAACAACACTCAAGGAATCTGTGTAGACGATAGACTTCGGAATTTGATTTTCCAGTATGTGTCGTACAATCAGTAAAATTCTATATGCTTCTGCTGAAACAATTGTTGTGTGGACGCTCATGGTTTTTGCTGCACTGAAATTCGGACCATGAGCAGCGCAGGAGACCATAGTGGAGGTTTTAGACGCGTCACTGTAAAATTCTGCAAGTGGGTATTTAAACTGCAGAAACAAAAAGTGCTGCAGTATTGCAGCTCGCGGTACCCGATTTTTGTCAAGTTTCATAAAAGAAAGTTCGGAGGACGCAGGACGAACTTTCCAAGGAGGTAAAATGTCTGAAAAGAATGATCTCTACACATCTAAAAACGAAGCGCTCTGATCCGAGGCTCGCTCTCTCACTCTAAGTGAAAAGGGCAGAGGAACGGATGGACGATTTATAAAAAACCACAGATGTGGATGTGTCGTTAAAGACAGGATAAAAAGGGATGGTTATTCAGTGATGAAATTTTAAAACCATAAAGTAAGTCGACGTACGTCCGTTAGTTCTCAAGGTCCACTTATTACACTCGGCATACAGACTCTTGACAGGTCTAGTGCGAAAAGCACCCGATGTAAGCCGTAGCCCCAAGTGTAGCACTGGGTCAAGCATTCGCAACGCTGTTTTAGTCGCCGACCCATATACCACACTGCCATAGTCTAAACGAGACCCAACCAAACCAGTATAGAGCCGTAGTAGTTCTTTGTCGGAACCATACGATTGGTGGGAAAGAACCTTACGTATATTCATTGTGTTCAGACATTTATGTTTAAGTTCGTTGATGTGTGGAATGAATGTGAGTTTCTGGTCAAACACAACACCTAGGAATTTGTGCTTCTTGTTCACAGGAAGCGAAGCACCATTAAGAGTAATGTCTGGGTCCGGATGGATCACGCGATTCCTAGAGAACACAACGCAGGAGCGTTTTGCAGGATTCAATTTAAACCCATTCTCGTCTGCCCAGCCGGAAGCTTCTTGACACCAAGCTGGACTTGACGTTCGCATATTGACATATTACATGATTTAAAGGGACACTGAAGTGAATTTTTCAAGCTCCCGTTTTTGCTTGCACTGTGTAGACTGGCTCAAATTAACACACTATTCATCGTTTATCCGGTTGACAAATCGGTAATTATTTTACAAAGCGCGAAAGAAGAAAAACTACTATGCGCGGTTTGCGGCGGCCGCACCAACTCAAGGCTGTGACGTCAGGAGGGGGGCACCGTGATTGGACGATGCCCAAGGCTAGCAATCAAAAGTTTCGGTTTCGGTTCTGTAAAACAACATGCTTGACATCTGATGGCTTGTTGGATGGGCACGCTCGATTTCTCAATTATCGCCGTACCGCGCTTCTGCCATGTTGTCGGCTGTCAAATGTCTAAGATAAACCTCCCAGGGCGGCTTGGAATCGTAGAAATCACTAGACGAGGCCTACGCAGTGGATAAACGCCCTCCGCGTCATCGCAGACTCTCAAATGCCATGCGCTTTTCCAGCATACTCGGAGCTTGCCTCACTCATGTCTGTTCGTAAAAAGCTAGTTCGCACCAGGCCAAGGGTCTGCTGATTCAGGCCTGGGCCCACTGCCCGCAAGAAGTCGGTGCTTGTGGCAACAGCACGCCAACGAGAACTCGCTAGCGCGTCATTGTCAGTATGCGCGCGTTCTGCGATCTCGCTCGTGGAGCAGTGAACGTTACGGCCCAAAAATGGTGACCTCAGTTCAGAAAAGATCGGCCGCATACGAAAAAATCACCTTACAAAAAAAAATACATGTACCATCGGGGATTCGAACTTGCAACTCTCAAACCCAATTCCAGCGCCTCAGACCGCTAGGCCACGAGCCGGCGCTGGCCGGTTTGGATATATAAGGTTTATAATGTATGACAAGTTTACATTTTTATTTATTTTAAGCATTTTAAGTACTTTATGTGACTATTTGTTGTATATCACTCCTGCAGTAAGTGTCCCCCAAACTTCCACAATATCTCACGTCTAGCAATTGCATTTCTTTGACGGAAAAGCGTTCGCAGATGTGCGGTCGTGCTGCTGACCGCTGTGCTTGTTTACCCAGCGCAAAAAGTGCTTCCTACTCCCTAGTTTTGCGCTGTACGGTAAAAGTTTCAGGTGATTTTATTTTCTTAGTACCTATATTGACTTCGCTGACTCTTCTCCCGCCTTCAATTGGCCTTAGATTTTCCTACTAGCGTAAAGTCAGCGAAGCGTCGCATGTGCACTTGTGCAGCGCTTATGTGGAGCGACCCGGACTATGAGTTTGACACAGTGTACAAACTAACAAAGTAAGGAAAGGCACATTCTTTCATTCACAAAGGTGTTGTGGCTTAGTTTCAATTGAGCGAGTGAATAGCGACGACCCGTTGGCGGCTGGCGGACGAAACGCTGGGCCGACTGACTCGATCGGTAGGTCGGCTGGTCGGCGAACCGTGCAGTAGCGCAGCCATTTTCCAGCTCATCTCCTGCTGACGTCACACGAAAACGCCACAGAAAACGGGCGGCGAGCGTAAAGAGAGGAGGACAGCATTTTCGAATTGATTTTTCTACTAAATAAATTCGCGTAAACGCGGCAAGAGTGGTCGAAACAATGCCTACGGACTCCGAACTACAATTTGCGCTAGTAATCCCGCAATGTTTACAAATCACCTTAGTGTCCCTTTAAAAGATATTTGCACGTCGTCTACATACATAGAATACGAGATTATACGCCTCGAGCGCGGCCTGTAGGGGCGCCACTGAAATCCCCCTAGCGGCCCGTTTCGAAAACAGCCGCGGGAGTCCGCGCCCCGCTCCCCAGTGCCGCCGCTGCTTTCGCGACACGTTCACGACCGAGATTTACCGTTTGCGGGTGTTTGAAATCCATGTTTATGTGGAGCAGTCACTCTGTTCGCAAATGTGGTGTGTTTACGAGAGTGTAAATGTTTCTGACGCGATCTTAGTGTGGTATATTCGGTCTGTATAAGCGCCAGGTGTGTGCCACAGGCCAGCGTCGCGGAACCGGCGTATGATGGAGCCGATTGTAGTTACACTGACCTGAATTTACTAGCCGTGTCTCCGTAACCACCGGTTCCTCAGATGTTCATGCTACGGCTATACACTACGATTTAAATCGATTTTGTGCGGTTACATAATCAGCGGAGCACTCATATCTGACAGCACACCAGTTACGTTTGCCAATATTATACCTCAGATATTGATCACTACCATTTACAAGCCAGTCTGTGTAAATTTCGGGAATATTCAACAAAAGTACGATGGACAATGGATAATTATACTCGGAGATCAGCACACGACAGAGTCGTCTTGTCGTGAGGTGAGCGCCCGCAAGCATTCATCTGCTACATATATCCTCTGCGAGCAGCGCGGATAAGGGCTTAGAATATAATCCGCGTCCGCGACTAAATGCTTCTTCAAAATATCGTCATTAGGCACAGGTAGCCTGCAGAATAAAGCAGAAACTGAAATCAGAGGGCCTTATCACATACCATACTCTTCCTACGACACCTTTCATCGCCTAATTGTCGAACAGCCTACTCTGTATACTTCCAAAAATGCGTCCGGCGTACGATGAGCTTTTCGTTGAAGTATATAAAAACAAAAGGAAAGTGAACGCGAGATTTGTGTGTGGGATTACTAAACCGCTCATTGCTTGATTCCGCTTCACATTTGTACACAGCGTACTCCTCCCCTCCCCCCCCACCGATGTCTCGCGAAAAAGCAGTGCATTTCGCGTATAGTTAGGCTGGTGAACCCTACCTGGCTTAAGTTTCGACGAACGTCTTTAGCATGTCAGAAGCTGCACTGATTTTTTTTTTCATTTCTGTGAGAGCTATTATGTTTCCTAATTCCGCACTTGCACAGCATTTTTTCCCAGTGGTTTCATTAACTTGCCGTGGTTCTTGCTATATGGCGTGTGTGGGCACATATTTAACGACGCACATGCTTGGAATTTATTTAACATTTTCGCATGGTTTATATTCTTATAACAGGCATTAGTTATTGTCCGGGATTGAGTAATCACATCCCCGAAACACATTTTTTATGCGACGTACATTTTGAAACGAAGCCGCGTTCGTTGCCCACGCTGCAAAATGAAGCCAACCTCCCATTGTGCCAGTATCAGATTATCAGGTCTAAACGAGGCGACAGTAGAATTCATTTGTGCCTGATGTTATGGAGGTGACATGGGTGATATGCTGCTACCGTCGCCGACGCCCGGAAGAGCGGCGGCGGCGAAGCGCGAAGAACCGCGTCCCCGGGTAGCTCTTGCAGACGATCGCGTCCGCTACGAAGACGCAGCTGCTTTTTAAGTGACCTAAACGTACTCTTTGCCTACAGACGTCACCATAACAAGTTTTTTTTAGGGCGCGGAAAGGCGAAAAGAAGCGAAACAGAACCAAAACACTGCACGAACCCCTATCAGCCACGCAGCGCAAATCCCGTCAACGCCGCGGAGAAGCGGTGGCAGGCGGCGCAGCGATCGCGAAGCTTGAGGCGTATTGGTGGCAGTGCCTTTCCAAGAGTGTTCATCTTTACTATGAAGAGAGTGCAACTCAACACGCCACCTTGCGGCACGCCATTTTCTTGGACGTGAACCTTTGATAGTGCACAACCAACTCTTACACTGAACGTTCTCTCTGACAGATAACTAACAAGGGTGTTTAACTTATTACCCGAAACACCGAATGACCTGAGGTCACTAAGGATCCCATAACGCCAAGCGGTGTCGTAGACCTTCTCGAGGTCGAAAAAGACAGTTAAACAGTACTGCTTATGCACGAAAGCATCCTTGATGTATGAGTCAAGTGCAACCAGTTGATAGTATGTCGATCGCCCCACCCTAAAGCCTGCCTGGCAGCTCTCAAGAAGACCATTGTACTCGAGGAAGTACACGAGCCTGCGATTGTTCATCTTCTCGAAGAGCTTGTACAGGCAGCTCGTCAGGGCTATTGGACGGTAACTTGAGGGGGACGACGGGTAATTTCCCTCCTTCAAGAAAGCCACTACAGTGGCCTCCCTCCAAGAGTGTGGAATGTGCCCCGAAAGCCATATTTTATTATATAGATGTAGAAGTGCTTCAAGTGTGTCTGCGTGTAGGTGTTGTATCATTGTATATGTAATGTTGTCTGGACCTGGAACTGAGGGTTTACACGTGCTAAGAGCAGCCCTCAGCTCATGTAGTGAAAACAGGGAGTTGTAAGAAGTCTGTGATTTGTTGTTGTCGTGTAGGGACTTCTTTTCACAAGAGGCTTTATGTTTCAGGAAAGTGTTCGTGTAGTGTGCTGAACTGGACACGTGTTGGAAGTGTTGTGCGAGTGTGTCAGCCTGGTCTTCCAGCGTGTCCCCTGTTGTACTGACCAGGGGCAGGCTGTGTGTCTGTTGTCCTTTGAGTTTGCGTATACGTGTCCATACCTTGCCCGTGTCTGTGTATGCGTTTATAGATGTTATGAATGAGCGCCAACTATCTCTTTTTGCCTCACGGTGCACACGTTTTCCGAATGCCTTGGCCCATTTGAACAAGAGGAGGTTTCCCGACGTAGGGTACCGACGAAGAATACCCCACGCCTTGTTCTGGACCTCTCGCCCAGTCCGACTCGCGGTACTGGGTCCCACGCCGAGACCAGACGCTGCTCCGCCCCCCGACGAGCTGCGTCGGCGTACCTCCCGAGGGGGAAAGAGGCGAGGGGGAAAGAGGCGAACCTCTTCCGCGCCTCTGGGAAGGTGATGTTCTCTGTTTCTTTGATATTCATTATTTTCTTTTCTTGTTGGAATTTCTCACATTTACGGGAGTACGCCGCGTGCGATCCCCCGCAGTTAACACAAGTGAAGGTGGTGGAGTTGCAGTTATCTCTCGGGTTGTGCTGTGCGGCGCATTTGGAACAGGTCGTTTTGCCGCGGAAAATGTTGGTACCGTGCCCCAACCGCTGGCATTTGAAGCAGCGGTGCGGGTTTGGTATGTACGGTCGGACTGGACATCGTATGAAGCCTGCATTGACCGACTCGGGGAGTATTCAGCAGTCAAATGTCAAGATCCAGTGTTTTGTACGGAGTTCGGTGTCATTTAGACGCATGAATATCCTTCGCACTGCCGTCACACCCTGATCTCGAAGGCCATCGAGCAGATCTGTCTCTGTTTCGTTCATCTGGTCAGGATCGGAGATGACGCCCTGGGAACTGTTCAGCGTGCGGTGGGGTGTGATCTTTATGTGTGTATCTACCGTGCGGGTTTGTTTGAGGAGGTTGATAGATTGCTGCCTGTTGTTAATTTAGATCAGGATTTCCCCTGTTCTGAGTTTCTTGGCTTTGTAGGATTTCCCTACAATGCCATCAAGGAACTTGGAGATGAGAAAAACAGACTGTGCAGTGACGGGCTTTGACTTGTCAAGAGATTACATTATTAGAAAACGGGAGAAATTGTCAGGTTTTGGAAATGTCAACTCTGGCAAGAGAGGAAAGGAGACTTCGGTGCGGCCCCTTTTCGGGGGCCGATCACGGTTTGGGGGCGTTTTGAACTATCCATATAGCATAGGAAAAAGCATGGGACGGGGGTACTTTCTTCGCTCGGTTTACCCTGATGCCGAGAGAGGTCCCGGAGCTCCCTGCCTGGTAAACAGACAGGGAGCCCATCCGCCGTAGCTTGACCTGGGCTCCGACGGCCACCTTCCTGGTTTCTAACCCTCCACCTATAAACACATCGCCACGGTTGGATCCAGCTTATTTTTGGGGGCTCGGGGTCCGCGGTGACGCCAATACTGTCACCAAGATTGCTCAAAGTGTCCCGTGCGGGGGTATCACAAACAAACAAAATAGTGCAACTTTGTTTTTCGTAGTAATATTGTAAGAATATTCACAAAGTTGCGCTTTTTCAATTCCATGCCTTTCTTTGGTGGCGAGTCCTTGACGTGGCGCCGGTTGAGCTCCTGCGTGGTGACCGCTTGCTATACGCCTTTTAAGGCCAGTTGTTTTGGTGAACCACCGTCATCTCGGGTCGCACATCTCTGCCTGGTCGATGTCTCCAATGCTCTCCATTTCTTGAGTGGCCGCATAGCCTCGAGCGGATGCGTCGACGAAGCCGGCGGGCGAGGCGTGGTATGATTGGCGAGGCTTAGCTAACCTGTCGGTGTGGCACAGTCTTCTTGTGGCAATAAATGGCATTGCGATGGCCTGAAATGCTCCGTGGTAATGTGCAGTGAGTCCTTGTACCTTGTCTGTTCACCTAGAACACTCGTTACTGTTTGACAAACGAAGTTCGTTCATTCAAAACGCAGAAACACGGATCGGATGAAAAACGCGGCTGCGTCGTTCGCCTCCCTAATGGCTTTTTCTTCACCCAGAGGAAAACGAGTCCTACACCGGCCGGTCTCCTTCCATACACGTCAAACACGTCTGTGCATGAATTCTAGGCGCCCAGACGTGCCGTTCTTCGGATGTACAGCGCTTACCGAAAGAATGAAGTATAACCTGAGACCTTACGTAGGCTGGTCTCCTCTTAAACACCGGTTGCCAAATATTCTGCGGCCGTTCGCTTGCCGTTTTTTGGCCGAAGAGCGCTAACCGAATGAAAAACGTACATTCTGGGGCCGTATGTCGGCCGGGTTCCTTTATAACACCGGTTGCCCGAAGAAAACGACTATTCTGCCGCCAGACGCGTGGTTCACCGTTGAAAGAGCGAATGCGCGGCACCCGTGCTCCGGGTGGTTTCCTTTAGAACACCAACTGCCACAACAATACGAATATTCTGTGGCCGGTGGCTTGCCGTGATTCGGCTGAACACTGCTTCCCGAAGGAAAAACGGATGCCCTAAGGCCGTACTTGAGCCGTTCTCTTTCTCAACATCGGTAGCCGGAAGTGAACTTAATTTCTGGCAGCCGGGTAGCTGCCGTTGTGCGTCTGAACACGGGCGGCCGGAGAAATCCCGTAGCGCTGGTTGCCGAATGTTGGCCGTTCAACGTATGATTAGTGGCTGCCAGAACCTGGGTGATGGCCGGACATGCCAAAAAGCGGCCACAGACAGGCCCGTCTTGGGACACACTTTTTGTGCCGCCTGGGCAAGTCCTCACGGCGCACATCTTCGACGCCGCAGAAAAGTCCATTCTCCACGCCTCTGGTGTCTCCCCGCAATCAGAAGAGGCCGTGTTGGAATGAGGGCTGTAGGCGAGCGCGAGAGGCCCAGAACAAGGCGTGTGGTATCCTTTTTCGGTACCCCACGTCGGGTAACCTTTTATTGTTAAAACAGACAAAGGCGTTTGGAAAACGGGTGTGGCGTGAGGCAAAACGAGATAGTTGGCACTCATTCATAACATCAGTAAACTCATACACACACACACACGCACGGTATCGACACGAATGCGCTAACTGAAAGGACAACAAACCCACATCCTGCCCCTGGTCAGCACAAGAGGGGACATAATCGAAGGCCAGGCTGACACACTTGCACAACCTCTTCAACACGCGTCCAGTTCAGCACACTACACAAACTTTCATGAAACAAACTCCCGGCCGAAAAGTTGCCTTTACATGACAAGGACAGGTCAACCATGTCCTATAAGTCCAAATTTTCGCTTCATGAGCCAAGGGGTGCTCTGAGTAACTGTAAATCGTCAGCCCCAGGCCCAGACAACATCACATATAACAATGCTTCAGCGCTTGCACGCAAACACTCTTGTAACACTGCTTCACACTTACAACAAGATATGGCTTTCGGGGCACATTCTAAAGTCTTGGGGGGAGGCCATAGTTGTAGCATTCTTAAAAGAGAGGAAGGACCCTTCCTCTGCCGCAAGTTGTCGACCCATCACTTTCACAAGCTGCTCTGCAAGCTTCTCGAGATGATCAACAGAAGACTCGTGTACTTGGAGTACAACGGCCTTCTCGAGAGCTGCAATGCAGGCTTCATGGTGGGCGATCTGCGGACGACCATTTTGTCTCTCTTAAATCATATATAAAGGATGCCTTCGTGCATAAACCGTTTTGCCTTACTGTGTTTTGTCGACATAGAGAAAACGTATGACACCGCTTGGCGCTACGGCATCCTTAGTGACCTGAAGTGAATCGGTATTTCGGGCAACATGTTGAACATTCTTTGTAGTTTTATTTCTGAGAGAACCTTTTGTGTGAAAGTTCATAATGTACTCTTCAGGGTGCACGTCCAAGAAAATGGCGTGCTTCTAGGTGGCATTTGGGTTGCACACTCTTTAGGTTGCACACCCTTGTGAAAGCACTGCCACCTACAATGACGTATTCTATGTATGTAGACGACGTCCAAATATCTTTTAAACCTTGTAATGTGTCAATCTGTGAACGTCAAGTCCAGCTTGGTGTCAACAAGCTTTCCAGCTGGGCAGGCAGGAATGGTTTCAAACTGAATCCTGGGAAAAGCTCGTGTTCTTCAGGAAGCATGGGGTCCACCTAGACCCCGGCATCACTCTTAATGTTGTGTCGATTCCTGTGAACAAGAAGCAGACGTTTTTTAGGGATTTATTCGACAGAAAGGTGGTATTCATCCCACATATCAAACAACCTAAATGCAAATGCTTAAAAACAATCAATATTCTGAAGGTCCTCTCACATCAATCTAATGGGGCCGACAAACTCCTGTTGCGCCTTATACTGCCTTGGTAGGGTCTTGGCTTGACTATGACAGTGTCGTGTATGAGTCGGCTACATAAACATCACTGAAAATGCTCGACCCAGTGCTTCACATTGGCCTTCGCCTCTCATGCGGCACTTTCCGCAATAGCCCTGTCGAAAGTCTATGTCGAGCGTGACATGGTGCCTAGGGAATTCCCAGTTGTACGTTCAGTTGCTGTATGCCCCTAAGATCGTGTCTCTCACCAACCATCCTTTTAATCCTAAAATGAAGTACACATCAAACTTGCAACTCTTTTTAAACAGGCCATCATTTCCTTACCTTTCTCTCTCAGAGTGAGGGAGCAGTCTTCTGCACTCAATGTCCCCCTTTCACAAACGCACATGACACCCATTCATAGTTTTATTCCACCATGGAATCTTCGTCCTATATCATGCGACCTGTCATTCACGCAAGTAGAAAAAATAGGGCACCCAGAAAGACAAAATACAAGTTAGTTTTATTAGAAAGACTGCTTAGTACCGATAACAATGATACCAATATCATCGCAATCTTCGAACAAATAACGGAGATATTAAAGAAAACGTGTGACGCAGTCGCGACCCCCTAGCCAATTTCCCGCAACTTTTCTATGACGTCACGGAACCTTGTTTGTGCGATTGGCGGCCGCCTAAATGACCTGTCGCGACGACACATGACTGGACGTCTGTAATGGGGCCTCTATTTTCGTTTGAGCACATCACTTGAACGCTAATGTGCAGTTAACGCACTGAAAATCATGTTTTATTGTTGGCCCGTATGACGTCATTCTTGCTCATAATACGTCACTGTGGCGCAAAATATGAATGTTTTTAAATACTTGTTGCTTTTTTTCGTTAAAAAAACATCTTTTGGGGCTGTAATGGAGCTGAGTGAGATACTGAATCCTAGTTCTTTCAAATTACACGAAGTTGTATTTTCTCTTCATGGCTCCTTTAAGCACTTCCTGTTCCTGCAGGACAAGGCAGGTGCGCAGAATTCTTCAGCGACGCGTCCGAAACTGCTCCTACTGTCTCTTGTGCAGCGCACGGATTAAATTTTTTGCGCGAGAGCAACAATGAATTCATAGGGCTATTTACACGGCAGAAGCGTACGGCATCTTACTCGTTTCAAATCATATCGGGAAAGATAAAATTCCAAAGTCCATCGTGTACACAGATTCTGTAGGCGTTGTGCAGGCGCTGTCATCAGGAAGGTCGTCTAAAAACTATGTGATCAATGTTATTTTAAAGGTTGTAATGACTGCATATGCTTCATATTTATAAATAACTATACGCTGGGTACCACGGCACTGTGGGATCCCTGGCAATGAGACTACTGATCAAATGGCTGGCGCTGCTGCTCTCATGACTAAAGTGACCATATTCCTAGGATCCCAAAGCAGGACGGAGGGAGGGGAGTGCAAAAAAAGAACGTGGAACACAGCTTGAAGGGAAACTAAGGCTCAATGCAATTTTGTTTTAACTGTAAGATCATTCGTTGCATAGTTCTCTCAGCCTTGGTTCGACGAGCAACGATGCGCTTTTTGCTGAATAAGTAAATAAGAACTGAAGCACGTCCACCCCCATTCGTCAAACGCAGAAGGGTGTACTCAACGGTTGGTTGGTGCGCTGTAACTTCAAGAAAACAGCTAAGACATTGCCGCAGACAAGAAACACACAACAGTTTGTTGCTTAGTCCTGTCGTGTGCGCCCTTTTCTTGAAGTTCCTGCAACAGTTTCTCTTGGCTCTTTCATTCCCCCAACCTTCCATTAGTGGCCCTTTTCATTTCCATATCTCTGGCCGAAGGCGGTACAAAACTCCATCCCACAAGCAGGCTACGGGACAGCGGGGCCACAGCGGCAAAACCGGGACGTGTTACGCCTAAATCGGGACGTCTGGTCAACTATGGTCATGAGTCATGACCATAGTTGACATAACAACAGTACCACACACCGAACTAAAGACACACATCAGACGACAGCTACCTAACACATGGCAGCTACACGGGAGTCAACAAGCAGACAACAAACAACACACAATAAAACCACAATTGCGACGCTACACAACCGACTCACACTACAGATACACTTAAGTTGCCCTGGCTAGGCTGCAGATAATCCACACACATATAACACACTCCCACCTGCTCACTGGATCTTCGCTACCTATGTGTACCAGGTGTGGAAAAGGCTTGTCCGTAGTCCACGTACTAATCACATGCAAGGCACTTGACACAACACGACAGAAACATTTCCAAGAATTATACAGACGACACATTCCACCGCACCCATCATACTTTTTACCCGACGAACCAATGTTTTCTAGTCAACGGGTTCTTAAATTTTAAAGCTTAGGTTAAATTTCTGCAGCTCTTGTAAATCACGTTTAATCATCCTCCCCCTATACAGTAGCCATCTCCATTGTCTTCTGGTTTCCGTCACTTTTACTCACATGTTTTAGTATTTACGGTGTACCCACCGCGGTGGTTCAGTGGCTAAGCCGTTGCGCTCCTGAGCACGAAGTCGCGGGTTCGATTCCCGGCCGCGGAGGCCGCTTTTCTGATGGAGGCGAAAAGCAAGACCGCCCGTGTGTACGAGATTTCGGCGCACGTTAAAGATCCCCAGGAGATCAAAATTAATCCGGAGCCCTCCACTACGGCGCGCCTCATCGCCTGCGTTGCGTCGGCGCGTTAAACCCCGCAATCAATCAGGATTTATGGTGTGATACACGAATAAATAGCTTGTTCCCTGGGGCGCTTTGCCCTTGTTGGCCTTGCGCCATTCACATACCGGCATCATTATCATCAGCCATGCTCTTCCTTACACTCCCCCCCCCCCCCCGTGTCGCTTTGGGGTCTAGGTATCAAGTTAGGATACAGACATAAATTCAGTATTCTGGCTGGCTAAAATTCTCTTAGGATAAAGGGAGAGCTAAACGAAAGAACATGCGCTTCTAAGAATTACAAACGTCAAAATGTGCCTTTATATATTGTGAAAACTAACACAAAAATTTGGTATAGCAAAAGGTTTTATATCACAAAAATAGTAGCTTAGAAGTTAGGCACATCAAATGTTTTAATAAAATACAATGGCAACTTTAAGTGCTACATAAACTTCCTAAGGACAAACGATATTCTTTAAACTTTCACAAAGAGATTTACTTTTTTCTGCACATTTTCGTTCGCGTTAGCATACTTTCTTCCCTCAGTAATGATGTGAAATACAGTTGTCAGTATTCTCTCAGCTGGCTGTTCACGTTATGCACAGATTTTGTGTGTTTTATTGCGCAGGTAATCGAAGTGGGTTGTTGGTGCGGCGACATAGGAAGAGTAATATATACTAAGCTTATCCGAAAACCCTCTATGTACGTTCAGTTGGAACTTGTTTTTTTGGTGACTCCTACAAAAACCAATAAAAAGAACGAGCTTTCGCTTGTGCAATTCTCGCTTACTTTGTTAAACATAAAAATGAATTTAGAATAATTCGATGGGCGATGAACCCATACAATGGCATCTGGGCGCAGAACTTATTCTATAGGGATGGGGCTGCACACATTCAAGAAACAATAGGTCTACGGACATAAGCGCTTCTGGGCGGTGAATTCGGAGCCCATAATGTTGAGGTAACTGCCTGGGGCGGCTGCCTTCCATCTTGCATTGTGGAACGACTTGATAAACCTTCCGCATTTCATGTATCAGTCCTCTGCACCTTGCATCACTGCTCCTTTGACAGCTTTATTTAATGGGAGAGTTGGTGATAAAGATCCCTTTCGCTGCTTGTCTGTCCGCGTGTTTGGCTTAGTTTTTCTTCCGTCATCTGCGGAGTTCTAACGCCAACTAAAACAACACCCTACCATGTTTTTGTCGCGCTATTGTATGGTTTGAGTTTTAAATGTTTCGCTTACCATCATCTCTTCTTTGTCGAATTCCGCAAACAGATATTTCAAGGTTGGGGTAGTTAACTTGGACAGCATGTGAGGGAAAAAATCGAGCCGAAAGGAAACCAGATTCAGTGTTGAGCGGTGATTGGGCAAAAAGGACTTTCAGATTGGACATATGGGTGCAGTCACGCTTTGAAAGCAACAGAGGCGTTTCAGCTGCACAACAAATTCTCCACGTTGCACCAATCTGCTTTGCAAAGATCCTCTTTACCATTAGGTATTTCAGTTTTTTCGAGCTGAGGTTTTCAGTGGGCTAAAAATAGGACGAGACCATTGCTTCTTTGTAGTGGTGACTTTCTTTCTAGCAAAGAGCGATGAACTGGAGGATTAAGATAAGGGGCACACTGTCAAAATAGGCTCCAAGGTTGCTGTTTGTTCTCTTTACATGTGATGGGCGAACGCCTAGTTCCCAAATCTCAAAAATAAAACAGTGTACGCACTCTTTTGATTTCTTTAGAGAAGCACTAACAGGTCTTCCCCGCACAGGGCACCTTGAGTAAGCTTGAGGACGGTATTGGTGACACCGCGGACCCCGAGCTCCCAAATATTAGTCGTTACCTACTGTGACTAAGTGTTTTAACGTGAACGGTAGAAACCACAAACGGTGGCCGTCGGAGCCAACGTGAAGCTCTGGCGGATGGGCTCGCTGTTTGTTTACCAGGCAGAGAACGCCGGGACCTCTCAAGCTATCAGGGTAAGGTTTGAGGAGAAAGTACCCCCGCCCCCTGCTTTATACCCTATATTATGCTATTTTCTAAACCCCCCTCGAAACGTGATCGGTCCCTGAAAAGGGGCCGCACCGAATTAGCTTTTGCATCTTTGCAAACCTTAAGCTTTCCTAAACCGGATAATTATTCTCGATTTCTTCCCATGGAATCACTCTATCCAGTTAACCCTCTTCCATCGCAGTCAGTCTTCTTGATCGGTAAATATCTTGAAGCTATACTTAGAAAATTTTATAAGACTAAAAACCAAAGGACTGGTGAAGTTCTTTTCGAGGTAAACGAAGACCATAAAGCTTCCAGCTCAAACTTGACTGGCTGATCTGAACATCAGGGTCACACCCCACCAGAGCCTCAACACCTCGCAGGGTGTAATTTCTGCGCCAGATCTGCTGTACGAAACAGATGCGGATCTCCTTGCTGGCTTGAAGGATTAGGGCGCCACGGCCGTGAGACGCATGACCGCCCGCAGAGACGTCAAGAGAATTCCCACCCAGCCCACCATCCTAACCTTTGACCGCTCAGCACGTCTACAATATATTAATGTAGGCTTTATACGTTGCTCCATCCATCCACATGGTGGGACTCGTGGTGGGACACAGGGACCCAGTTCAGTAAGTCTGGCCTGGTCCCTCCACCGCACCCCTCTGGGTTTACCAAGGCAGCCAAACCTGTTACTGCGCCACCTGCCCAAGAGGTTGCGGTTGCCGTAGTAACCTGCCCCGATGGGGCTATGTCAGATGCTCTCGTCTCTGCCTCCCCGCCCTCACTAAACCTGAGCGCGCTGAGGGGATGGACGTTGAGGAACCCGCATCGACCCCCTCCCCCGTCGCGCCTAATCCTAATAATGTTAATCTTAATTAGGATCATAATCTTTATCTTAATCGCTTTTAATCGTAATCTGTACTTAATCTTGTCTTTAATAACATTATATCTGTTCATGCCCACAAATTTGAACTGGTCCTTTCCTGGGTCCCAGGCCACGGTGGTATAGCCGGGAACGAAGCCGCAGATCAAATGACCCCGGCTCCTACGCTCTTGAATAGAGTAGACATAACAATATTACCCTACAACGACATCAAGCCACACATCAGACAACTTCGAAAAACATGGCAAACACACTGGAGTTAACAGACGGCAAAGTTACACGTAATAAAGCCACACTTGGGCAATACACGCCTGACACACGCAATAGATACTCAGAATAAAGGGGTTAACAGCGAACAAAGACGAATCAGTGCTTGTCCTGTCATCTCTTGATTGTCTGTCGTCGTCTTTGTGCGGTGTTAACCCCTATATGATGCTACACCAACGAGCCCACCATGCCATCCTCAGGTACAAAGAAGTCACCTTGGCTAGATTACGGAAAGGGCACCAACATGCAACACACTGCCACGTGCTCACTGGATGTCCAAGACATTTGTGTAGCAAGTGTGGAGATGGCCTACCGTAATCCACATCCTCATACAATGCAAAGCGATAGAACAACAGACCCATCGCGCTGGCTAAGTGGCTAAGGCGTTGTGCTGCTGAGCACGAGGACCCCGGTTTGACTCCCGGCCGCGGCTGCTGCTTATGTAATGCAGGCGAAAACCAAAAGCTCCCGTGTGTACGATATTTCGGAACCTGTTAAAGATCCTCATGTGTTCAAAATTTATCCAGAGCACTCCACTACAGCGCCCCTCATCGCCTGCGTTGCGTCGGCACATTAAACCCTACAATCAGTCAACTAGAAACAACACGACACATACACTTTTTGCAACTATACAGACAACACATTACACTACATCCATCGCACTTTTTCGGGGACGACCCCATAATTACCCGCAAGCATACTTTTAAGTTTCTTAGCCATGTCCAGTTTTTACACCTGATTACTTACCATGTAATTGACACCCTGTCCCTTTACACCAGTCATCTGCATCGTCTATTATGTCATTTCCGGTATATTTTTCTGTAAATATTTTACATTTACTGTCGCTTCGTCCTCATAAAACAACTTTTCCTTTGCACTCTTTGCCCTAAGTCGACGCCCTGCGCCATATAAAGCCAATAATCATCATCATCATCACTTAGACGTCTTGTCGGTTCAATCTATAGTCTCTGAAGCCTAACTGCACACAAAATTTTCTTTGTCAAAACTTTATGGAAATAAGTAGTTTATCCTCTTAAAATAACCATGGCGAAATCCGAAGCCTCGTAAGCAAAGATCAGACTAAGTATACCGTCGTTCAAAGTAGCTCCGTGCAGACGACGTTTGCAACTGGCGCAAAGTCACCGAAACACGTTCCGAGCGGCCTGCGGCGGAGGTTGTGAACCTGTCCCGTGAAGCTCGCGCTTCTCCGGTCACTTGCACGGCGCTCCGCCGGGCGCAGGGACGTCTTCGCCCGGGGTTTCTCTTCTACGCCACCCTGCTGTACCGCCGTCGCCATCGCATGATTAAAACTAGCCACATAGGTAGTGATATCCCCATTATTTTCAGTGCAATAAAATGGATTAGAAGACTAAAAACTAGTCACGCGTTTGCGAATGTTCTGGGGTTAGCAAAACTTTGTTTCCTTGAAAATATTGTTTACTGTCCTGTCCAAGGTCCAGGTCCAATATAAAACCTGTCCAATTTTGCTACCAAGCTACTAAACGAAACTGCTCCCTTCCCAAAGAAACTTCCCTTTTGAATTCCCACAAGAACTATTTACTTTCTTAAAGCGCTAGATTTATTTAACTTGAAAGTAAAATGTTTCAACAGCACATGTCTCTGGTGAAAGTAGAAAACAGCGGTAGATAGGTAACTTTTTTGGTGTTTTAGTGCATCATTTAGCTGTGGAAGCTGGCTTACAGTTTCAGATCGCGTTTATAATTCCAATCTCGATGTGAAGCTAGGTGAAAAATACTGGGCTGATATTCACGAAGCTGTTTTCTGGTAATGTACAGTAAACATAGTGATTGATCTTCACCCGCGTGCGGTTTATTTGCCTCTACACTCAACTTTTTTTCCTCCCATATACTCCCTAGAGGTTCTTTTTCGCCTGTCCTCTAGTGGTCCTCCTTGTAGGAGTTTTTTTACTACATGGAACAGGGAGGTTTTGTTTACCTCTTCAAAACAGGGTGTTTTTAGGTTATAGAGAGGAGGTATTTAGGGAGTGTTAAGAAATGTTCGGGAGAATTTGGGGGTCGAAATGGAGTATTCTTTACTTCCTGAAGGGCGTTTTTAAGTAATGTTTATGGAATTTTTAGGCGGTTGAATAGGAGCCTATTATGGCTCCCTTTGGAAGTACTTATGTTAGTTTAGGGGCGTTTTTAGGAGCTTCAAGGGAAGCATTTACTTCTTTTGAATGGAGTTTGACGAAAGCTTGTGGAGTTTTGTAGGCCTTCCGAAAGGAGGTTTTCAAGGCCACAAGGGAGAATTTCTGGTTCCCTGCGGGAGTACTGATTTCACACGGTTTTTCTCGATTTCAGGTTTATTTCAAACGAACTTTCGCAGACAAGTTTACATTGGTACATGGTGTACACAAGGAGGTTCCGAAATAAATACTTATGGCGACCTCATATTGGAAATCACAAATGGTACATTGCTAAATAACACGCCAGTTAGGAATTGAAGACACCAATACGATGCTAGTTGAACAAACCGTAGAAACAATATTACTACAAGAACTGGAAATACGCGAAAAACAAAGATAGGCACAAACACAACCGCATGGTAAGTGAAATCATTATAGAATACTAGCGGATCGAGAACACGTCAGTACTTATCAGAACTTATCAGTACGCATCAGCACTCAGTACACAGTGAGAAAAATGGTTGCAGTGGTTTACAACAACAACAAAAAAATCAGTAGGTGGTGAAATGAGCGAGAGCTGTGTGCTAGTCGAACAAATTGTAGAAACGATAATAATACAAGAACTGGAAATACTTGAAAAAGAGATAGGCACAAACACAACCGCATGGTAAGTGAAATCATTATATAATACTAGAGGATTGAGAACGCGTCAGTATTTATCAGAACTTATCAGTACGCATCAGTACTAAGTACACAAAGTGAAGAAAAAATAGTTGCAGTGGTTTAAAACAACAAAAAAATTTGTCAATTTGTGGTGAAATGAGCGAGAGCTGTGCAACGATTTGATATTGAAAGGTAACAAGCATTTTGTAGGTGGTAAAGGCACAAGAAATAAATGATGTAGGAGACAGACTGCAGTGAGATGGCTATGGATAAATGAGTAATATAAAGAACGAAAAATATGATGGGGAAAATACCAGTGCGTTTTGATAAAGACACAAATGCGCCAAGAAAAGTGACCGAGTCTGACGGGTTAATTGCAATGATATAGAACAGAATGGGTGGTATCGCGACAGCTTCTTTAGAGTGTGAACAAAAAGCCATGAAATTTGTGTTTTTCGGATAATTTTTAGTTGATTCATTTCGCACCAGTTGCCAATATTATTTAGATAATTGTTTCAAGTTACATTAGTTTGTTAATATTATTGCTTCACTGAAAGATAGCTGTATTATCAGCATACAGAACGGCCCATCAAATATCCCCTTTTCAGTAAAAAAAAAGAAAAAGTCAGAAATATAATACGGAATTCTTTTTGACTACTATCCAATGATTACAGGATTGAAAATAAATATTAGTGAGCGATATTGATGCAATAAAAGTTAATTAGTTCTAAATCCTTCACACGTGGTTTGGTGCTGGCAAGGTCCAAAAAGGCATGTTCCACAAACGTTAGAGCTCTGTGCGCCTTCTTGGGATATTGAATATTGAAAACCCAGAACGATGCAAACAGACTACACAGTCCTCCCAGTAAAGATGGTGCAGTCAAGACACGCTGGCCATCGATGTGGAGGCTAACTTCCCCGTTCACGGAATGCAGGCAGGGAGTCAGAGAAACATCTGCCTGAAAAAGCAAAAAAAAAAAAAAATGCCCCACACGAAAAATTCAAAACAGACACTATGGTTAAAGGAACTTAATAATTCGGTACAGTAATAAAAGTGTAAGGACAGGTTCCCTGCGAATTCCAGTACCTAAATTAGGAATGCAAAGGCTTCATAAAACCAAGTGCCAGTACATTAACCGTCGTGGCTTTTGCAGCAATAAAAAAGATATTACTTCCACACAATATACTCGAGCACAACTTTAAATGACAGTGAAGATAAAATGCAAGTCTCTGTAGGTTGATAGGTTAGTTTCTGTTTTTGACTGAAAAACACTTTGGTATTGCATTATTTTGTTAACTGATGATGATGGTTGGATGTTAATGGCGCAAGGCCAACTAGGGCAAAGAGCGCCAAAACAGTGGTTAAATATGAGAGGTGAGAACTTAGACACTGAAATCAATAAGCAAGAACAAAAGTAAAATCAATAAAAGACAGTGAGGATGGCTGGTGTAAAGGGCCAGATTTCATGATGCGTGATAGGAAATGAGGTTTAAAAACTTGACTTCTGACAGATACTCAAACACACGTTTGACGGAAACAATGGCATCGTCACCTAGGAAAAAAGATGGATGTAGGGGAATATGTTGTCTGTAGAGTTCTCTGAAGTGTTTGTGTCGTGTTGTGTGAAGTGCCTTGCATGTGATTAGTATGTGCACTACGGATAGGGCCTCTCCGCACCTGCCGCACTGGGGTCTAGGAGATCCCGTCAGCAGATACGAGTGGGTTGCATGGGTGTGCCCTATCCGCAGCCTACCCAAGGCGACTTCCGTGTGTCTGTTGTGCGAGTCAGATGTGTACCGTCCCAAGTGTGGCTTTATTACATGTAGTTTGTTGTCTGTCTGTTCATTCCAGTGTGTTTGCCATGTTCTGCGCAAGTGTTGTCTTATGTGTGGCTTGAGGTCTGTGTAAGGTAGTGTTATTATGTCTACTGTGTTTCGGAGTGCAGCATTGGCGGCCATTCCATCCGCCAGTTCATTTCCGCCGATGCCAGAGTGGCCTGGCACCCAACACACAGTCACCTCAAGGTTTGAAGAATATGCCAGCACAATTGATTTCAAGACAAGGTTAACTACATGGTTTTTCGAGGACTCTCCGGATGACAATGTACGGACGACACTCAGTGAATCTGTATAGATGATGGATTTAGGAATATGATGTTCAACTATGTGACTTACAACAAGAAAAATGCCATATGCTTCTGCCGTAAAAATACTTGTCTTTACATTCATGGTTCTATATGCTTCAAAATTCGGCCCATGCGCCGCACAAGACACTGCAGTGAACGTTTTCGATGCATCGCTGAAAAACTCTGCAGCCTTGTATTTATCCTGCACATACATGAAATGCTGCAGAATCCCACTTTTCGGTGTCCTGTTCTTATTGTATTTTAAGAAAGACAAGTCACATGCAACAGGACGAAGATGCCATGGTGCTACAAGATCAGTGATAGATGACTTGAATGTGTCTACAAAGGAGACCTCATGAATAGTGACCTCGTCCCTTACTCTGAGCGAGAAGGGAACAGGAATGGACGGGCGATTTAAAAAGAGTTTTGATGTGGATGTATCATTAAAAACCGGTTTAAAAGGATGGTTGTCCATTGATGAAATTTTAGAGGCATATAACAAGTCAACATAGGTTCGCTGGTGTGATAAGCACCATTTGTCACACTCTGCGTAAAGACTCTGTACAGGGCTCGTACGGAATGCGCCACAAGAGAGGCGAAGCCCCAAGTGAAGCACTGGGTCGAGCATTTTAAGTGCTGTTTTAGTGGCTGACCCATACACAACACTCCCATAGTCCAATCTAGACCCCACTAGACTTGTGAAAATACGTAACAGGAGTTGCTTATCCGTTCCATACGACTGGTGGGACAAGATTTTAAGAATGTTGAGAGCCTTTAGACATTTATGTTTCAATTGTTTAATGTGTGGGATGAACGTAAGCCTTTCATCCAGCACCACACCTAAAAACTTGTGTTCCTTCCTCACAGGAATAGATACGCCATTAAGGATAATGTCTGGGTCCAGATGGATCCCACGCCTCCTGGAAAAGACAACACAGGTGCTTTTTTCTGGGTTAACTTTAAAACCGTTCTTGTCTGCCCAGCTGGCAAGTTTTTTGACACCGAGCTGGACTTGACGCTCACAGATGGACATATTACATGATTTAAAAGATAGCTGGATGTCGTCTACATACATTGAATAAGAAATTGTAGGTGGCAATGCCTTCCCAAGGGAGTTCATTTTAACTATGAACAGAGTGCAGCTTAGCACTCCACCTTGCGGAACGCCGTTTTCTTGCACATGAACTCTTGAGAGTGCGCTGCCTACTCTCACGCGAAACGTTCTTTCGGACAAATAACTAGCAAGGGTGTTGAGCATATGGCCCGAAACACCGAAAGACTTTAGGTCACTTAGGATCCCGTAACGCCAAGCGGTGTCATATGCCTTCTCAAGGTCAAAAAATACCGTTGTGCAAAACTGTTTGTGGATGAAAGCGTCCTTTATGTATGATTCAAGGGCGACAAGTTGGTCATTTGTAGATCGCCCCGCCCTGAAGCCTGCCTGGCAGCCCTCGAGAAGACCGTTGTACTCAAGGAAGTACACAAGTCTCCTGTTTATCATCTTCTCGAAGAGCTTGCAAAGGCAGCTTGTAAGGGCGATGGGCCGATAGCTAGCAGGAGAGGAAGGGTCCTTTCCTTCCTTCAGGAAAGCCACTACTATGGCCTCCCTCCAAGAGCGAGGAATGTGCCCCGAAAGCCATATGTTGTTGTATAGATGTAGGAGTGTTTCAAGAGTGTTTGGGTGTAGGTGTTGTATCATGGTGTATGTGATTTTGTCTGCACCTGGAGCTGAAGGCTTACATGTGCTCAGAGCAACCTTCAGCTCATGAATTGAAAAAGGAGAATTGTAAGAAGTGTGCGACTTCTTGCTATCACGCAGGGACTTCTTTTCCGCAGACGTTTTGTGCTTCATGAAAGTGTTTGTGTAGTGTGATGAGCTGGACACGTGTTCGAAGTGTTGTGCAAGTGTGTTGGCCTGGTCTTCGAGTGTGTCCCCTGTTGTGCTAACCAGGGGCAGGCTGTTTTTTTGTTGTCCTTTCAGCTTGCGTATTCGTGTCCAGACTATGTGTGTATCAGTGTATGAGTTGATGGAGGTGAGGAAGGTGCGCCAACTCTCCCTTTTCGCCTCACGACGCACTCGCTTCCCTAAAGCCTTTGCCCGTTTAAAAGAAATGAGGTTGTCTGACGTGGGGTACCGGCGAAGGACACCCCACGCCTTGTTCTGGGCCTCTCGCGCCCGCCTGCAGTCCTCGTTCCACCAGGGCCTCCTTGGGCTGCGGGACCCACTGGAGGCCTGGGGAATGGACTTTTCGGCGGCATCGAGGATGTGCGCCGTGACGAGTTGGGCGGCTTCCTCCACGTGTAGGTGTTCTATGGATGTGTGGTGTAGTTGAGATGTTTGTGTGAATGTGCTCCAGTTTGCTAGTGATTCATTAAACCTTTTATGGGAAGATGGACTGCTCGGGCCTGTACCTATATACGTCAATGAAGTGGGGAAATGGTCACTACCATATGGGTCTGTGCCCACACCCCACTCAAGACATGGAAAGAGAACTGCGGAACCAATAGCCAAGTCAAGATGCGAGTATGTATTGTGTCCTATGTTATGGTATGTAGGCTGTTTTTTGTTGAAAAGGCATGCTCCGGAGGATGTAAGGAACTTCTCTATCAGGCGACCTCGGGCATCCGTTCTGGTGGAGCCCCAAAGAGAGTTGTGCGCATTAAGGTCGCCTGTTAGTATGTATGGTTCGGGCAGCTGGTCAACCAGTGCCTCGAAATCAGAGCTCAGAAGTGCAAAATCAGGAGAGATGTAAATGGAGCATACCGTTATCAACCGATTAAAAATTATGGTACGGATCGCTACAGCCTCGAGGACAGTGTTTAAAGTGACAGGGTGGCATGCTAATGATTTCCGGGCGATAATGGCCACACCTCCTGAGCAGTGGGTGCAGCCAACCCTGTCCTTTCTGAATACCATGTACCTATTTAAGAAATTTGTTTGTTTAGAGTTGAGGTGGGTTTCCTGGAGACACATAATACTTGGCTGACTGGCATGCAGAATCTCATACACATCGTCAAGATTTTTAAGGAGGCCTCTGCAGTTCCATTGGATGATATTTTCTGTTCCCATTATTAAAATTTAAGAATTACTGGAATGTGTGTGTTCGTGTGTGTTCATGTGTCGTCTTTCGGGGCTGTTACTCTTGGATTCGGCTTTTTGGGCCTTTCTGTAGGCTTGGAAGTCGGTGGCCGCTCCTTGCGCTGCGTTGCAGGCAGGAACGGCCCAACATCCATCTCGTCGTCGGATGTCCGAGGGGTGCCCGATGGACCGGGCCCCCCGGACTTGGCCCCCCTTCGGGAGCCCTTCGTTTGAGCCGCCACCGTCGGGGGCGCCAGAGGTGGCACAGGCGGTGCGGTGGCGGTAGGAGCCGGTGCGGGGCCCGTGGTGTCCATCACCTCGGTACCCTCCAATGGACTGGAGGACGGGGAGACAGAGGCGGGAGCGGCACCGGTCCCGACAGAAGTGGTTTGCACCACAACCGCTGCTGCCTCAGCAAGCGGCGTGGTGCCGGGTTGGGCTGCATGAGGCAACCCAGCGGGGGGCGGGGGTGGGACCAGGTCAGACTCGCTGAACTGGGTCCCTGTGGAAACCAGACGCCGCTCCGCCCCCCGGCGAGCCGCGTCTGCGTATCTTCCCAGAGGGAAAGAGGCGAACCTCTTTCGCGCCTCTGGGAAGGTGATGTTCTCCGTGACCTTGATGTTAATTATCTTCTTTTCCATTTGAAATTTTTCACACTTGCGGGAGTAGGCTGCATGCGCCCCCCCGCAGTTCACACAAGAGAGGGTGTCGGATGTACAGTTGTCACTCGGATGGTCATGCGACGCGCATTTTGCACACGTCGTTCGGCCACGGCAGGAGTTTGTACCGTGCCCGAACCGCTGGCACTTAAAACAGCGCCGCGGGTTCGGGATGTAGGGACGGATGGAGCAACGGATAAAACCTGCATTGATGTGTTGTGGCAGAACTGCGCGGTCGAAAGTCAAGATAATGTGCTTGGTGGGAATCTCCTTGTCGTCTCTGCGGATAGTGATGCGTCTCACGGCAGTGACGCCCTGATCCTTCAAGCCGGCAAGGAGATCCGCATCCGTTTCGTTCAAGAGATCTGTCTCGGATATCACACCCTGGGAGCTGTTGAGGCTCCGATGGGGTGTGACCCTGATGTCTAGATCAGCCAGTCTAGTCTGAGCTAGAAGCTTCGTGGACTGCTGCTTGTCATTTATTTCGATGAGGAGTTCACCAGACCTTTGTTTTTTGCATTTATATGATTTTCCTACTATGGCTTCAAGATACTTGGCGATCAAGAAGACTGACTGAGATGCTAGAGGGTGGGTTGGATTGAGCGATTCCATCACAAGAAATCGAGAGAAATTATCCGGTTCAGGAAATGTTAAAGATGGCAATTGGGGAAAAGATACTTCGGTGCGGCCCCTTTTCAGGGACCGATCACGTTTGGGGGGGGGGTTTGAAAATGCCATAGAGCATAGTATAAAAGCAGGGAGACTGGGGTACTTTCTTCTTTGACCTTACCCTGGTAGCCAAAGAGGTCCCGGAGCTCCCTGCCTGGTAGACAGACAGGGAGCCCATCCGCCGGAGCTTGACCTGGGCTCCGACGGCCACCGTTCGTGGTTTCTAACCCTCCACCTATAAACACATCGCCACGGTTGGATCCAGCTTATGTTTGGGGGCTCGGGGTCCGCGGTATCGCCAGTACCGTCACCAAGATTGCTCAAGGTGCCCCGTGCGGGGATTTTGTTAACTGCTGTTTCTTGCTTTAAGAAGCCAGCTTGCACCTATTCAAGTGAGTGGGCACACAGTTAAAGATGCAAACCCTTAATCTGCCTCTCCCCTACCATGGTGGCTCACTTTCATAGAAAAAGTGCCGCTTTTGCGAGCTGGACGGCTGTTGCAAGCCGTGGCAATACTCACGTCTGCTGGAGGGGCCAACTTGGTTTCCGAATGCAGCCTTGCCTTGTACAGCACAGCCTATCCTGCTTTAAGATCTATGAAGTCATTCAACTCGATCGTGTATCGGGATCTGCAGAAGAAAAATCGTGTCAGCAAATAATGAATTTATGCCGGACAGGCACCCACTGTTTCAGTTATACTTGCAGATACCTCCACCTATTTCCCTCCTGGTGCTACATCCAAAGCTAATTTGTTACGGTTTGTCTCATCAAGTATGGTCATCTGTCATAACACAGCTAGTCATAAAGGAAAGTCCTTCACTGGGTCAGAAAACACTTTCTTTTTTTAGAGTAGTGATAAACTAGGCGACTGAGCCATCCGTATTCTGACACCTTATTATTCTGTCACCGAGCTGACAAGCATGATTGGTGCATAGGGTCATTTGTAGCCGCAACCGTTACTACAGCCTTGTTAGCTAACGGAAACCTCGTTCATGGCACCAAATTACTTGTGACTGCATGGTAACAACAACAAAAAAAAAACAGCTGAAATGGAAACGCTATTCTCGCAAACTTACCAACGCTGCATGCCACACACACCTGCCTTAGTTAATTTACCGTGATTGTAGAAGTTTCCGTCACGCAAAACTACAGTGCACTTTTTGGAGCTGCAAGCTCCGTGTCAAAATCGAGTGTCAGATGAATCGAGTAATTTTTGTGTATGGTCTTACTATTGATTATGACAAACTTATTACCAACAAAAGAAGAGTGTGTGCATTGTTCTTCTAAAAAAATTATATCCTTTTTTATGCCCGGCAGACTTGTGTCATGCTACGGCCAACTCGGTTCTCTTCCATAAGGGCATGAATTTGTGTGTTTAATTACGTGGTCTTAGCTGGCGACTGACGGGCCCCGATTGTATACAGACCCCTCATCATCATCCGAAAGGGAATAAAAACATTTCGGTTTCGAACCACGTCGCCGTCGTGGTCCACACTATATGCATTTAATCGTTCGACAGGCTCATAGCATCTTTTACGCATGTCACCGTTTCCTTAATAGGGTGCGCTGTTAGATGTGAAGAGTCGACTCAAGCGAGCAAACAACCCCACCGAATCTACAGGGCACAGTTTTCGAAGGGGGTGGCCGTCTTATCTGCGGCTTTCGCCGACCAGAGCGCTAAGAATGAGTCAGAGCCTTGAACGAAAACAACACAAAGACTTATATTTGGACAGGCAAGCCATCAGAAGCGTTAACAAACAGATATTACAAAGTAGAGCAGTTAACTAAAAAGAACACGAGCAGTTCGATGCATATGAGAGACAGAGTCCCACAATATTCACCGACCGGGCCCGACGATGCACCGCTGTCGGAGGCGATTCGGCTACCTGAGTAACCGTCACGTTGCTTTGAAACGACGCCCCGCGCGACAAACGATGTCATCTCGAATGCCGTGTTACAAACCGGCCTACAAAAGAATGCGAATGCATACCCCAAAAGCCACAAACAAGTACAATAAAACGAGTGTGCGCTTTTTTCTTTGCCCGTGCGTGCACGTGCTGTGAGCGGCACGGGTACTTCGCAGTTAACCCTATCCAAACGTTTGACAAACGCATCGACTGATGACAGACCACTTACCAGCGAGCTGTCCGCAGCTGTCGCCGTATCCAAATGCTGATAGCGGCCGTTCCTCGTGTGACAGGGGCACATAAAAATCTTTCCACCAAATGACACTAGTCATTCTCAAATAAGAAAAAACGATGGCCCAAGGCAAGGCTTGAAGCTCCGGCCGCACCGAGTCACCGGCCGCGCTGCGTTGATAGCACGGAGGTTGTTTACATCCGGGCAGCAAGTCGTGCCGCCAGGGCAAGTTGAGTCGCTGCAGTCGGGTGCGTTGGCGCGCTGGCACGAGAATTTCAATCCTCTATATATGCGCAAGCAAGCGAAGCAGATGAGCATTGCAATTGTTTGAAACTGCGAGAACTGCCTCTTTGTTATCAGCAGAGCTTGACAACACCTATCGCCAAAATAAACAGATTGAAACAACATGGCCGCGCTGTCTGCCTGTGATCGCTGGCTGAAGCATCTATACGGCTATACGTACGGTATCGGGTTTGTAGCTGCATGCAACCGTCGCGTCCTGCTTACTCGTTAGCATTAGGCCACGGTTGAAGTGCTGATACACGGAAACAACAGAAGACTAACATGGCGACCGCCCGCATGAGATGATTATCCCAGATGGGGAGTTTATTTTGGACGTGGTACTATACAAGAAACCGAACGCCATCTCACAAATGGTGTTAAGTGGTTCTAAATCCTCCCTTTTGCTACACGGATGGGCAACGGTACTACCATGGAGGTTCGTCCACATTTTTAGACCATGCGTAGGGAGTACATTTTTTGCTATAAGTACTTTTCAGGGCACATTACTTGATTAAAACTTCATTTCCGGCTAGTTTGCATTTACAGTGTAAAGAGAGCGATGTTATGCCGAGCCATCGACTAATCAAAGCGGCGTTGCAATATCGTACGAGCACCTAGCTTTGTAAATAAGTGTCCGCATTTTTACTCGCAATGCCATGGAATGCTACAACGGCAGTTATTCTGAAGAAAAAATAAATTTCGTACGGTGTACTTCATTTCGATTGAAAGCAACAAAATATCGGAACTGCGCCGAACTCCATTATCCTGGGCAAACTTTAGTTGGAGTTTTGTGGAAATAACAGCGCGAAACGCGACGCTAACACGCGCATTTGAAGGCGGCTCTGAGCGGCCGCCGCGCTCCGTTCCACAACGTACGTCACGTACGGCCGCCGGTAATGAACGCCTTTTCTATTAGAGAGTTTTAGCAGTCCGTATGCTTCGTTCATTATGTTCGTTACGTTGGTTACTTTTTCACCGGGACTCGACTGCGCATGCGCCAGTTGTTCCGTGCGCGGCCGGCGTCTCTCCCTGCGCTGTTTCCGTGTTACCGTAACTTACGTAACATGGTGGCCAGCCGTGCTCCGTAAGCTGCTTTTACGGAGACGTAGAGAGCCGATCCACAGTCACGCGGAAGTGGGATCCCCAACTACATCCGCTATAGACGTCAGCGCCTCCTGAGTTGAAGATTTGATCTAAATGATGATCGGGCCTAGTAGTTTTTGGGTTCGAACTTAATCGGTGGTGTTCAAGGCCATTCCTCCACCTGTACGGCGCGCGACCATGCCTTCACCTGCGCTCGCTCTGGTGCCTTCGCCGCCGCCGCACCCGCTGCCTCACAATGCGTCCGGCCGAGCGCGATTTTCCGCTCGTGATGACATTGCGATCCTCTTACAAGTGATCAACTGCAATCGGTTCACTGAACCTGCCCGGTGGTTCGAGCTGGTTAACCGGGTCAACAGACTTCTAAAGCGGTCCTAAGGAGTAAGGAGCGTGAGGGAGAGAGTTGACCTTATCGCTGGCCATTTTGTTGCCCAAGAGCGGAAGTCCCTCCAAAAGTAAGTAGACGCCAATTTAGGCCATTATTTTTCACGCTGTGTCTGGAGTGCCGTCCGACAGTACTATAACAAAGGCTGCGTCTAATGTCACGGCAGCCGTGAGAATGACCTCCGAGAAATTATAACGGCAGTTTACTTAAAAAGCTGGCTGACATAAAATTTGCTGAATACCTCCAAACGTAACCCACCGTAACCTCCAAGCCAAGCTCAATAACCTCCAAACGTTACCTCCGAGCGTAACCCAACATAACCTAACCTAACGTAACCTAACCAAACGTATCATAAACTACCCTAATCCAACCTAACTCGAACAAACCTAACTTAACCCAGCCCAACAACACTGAACACAATCTATATGAAACCTCATCCAACCATTTCCAGAAGTCTTCTGTGGGGATCTCTTGATATAGTAATAACCAGAATTAAAAAAGAAAACAGCATAAACAAAATCACGAGTGAAAATTTCAGAAACTATGAAAGCTAAAAAAAAAAGTCCCCCTTACTGGAGTTGAACCTGGGCCTTCTGGTTAAAAAAGCAAGTGCGACACCACAGCGCAATGGGAGCAGCTTTCATACGAGTTATTACGAAATATTTGTCCCACCGAATCTGTGGGTGGCGTGCTTAGCCAATCATAGGCAACTGCCATGAGAAATTACTATCGGCAATTTTCATGGCTGCCGTGATAATAGACACACATATGGACAACCTGCGTTTTGTAAAACAAATGCCACATTTTGAACTACATCGCTCATGCTAACGGAAAGCTAAGTAACCTAATCTCAACTAATGTAAAACGACCTAACGAAGAGGAAGCAATCAATTAAAACTGCAGCCTAAGCCATGAAAACTGTAGTTCAATTTCAAGGCGAAACAAGCAAAACAAAAGAGGCAGGAGTTGATTTTGAGCCACCGTCCTTGGAATGAAAGAGCTAAAACGGAACCCCCACACCACACCAACAGATGGTTTGGAGAAAAGGAAGGGGGGGGGGGCGGGACGAGGGAGTAGCATAGTGCTAAATATTCTAATGTCGTCGGGTAGCGCTCTAGCCATGCCTGCAGTAAGGTCCTTGGCCTGCAGTGCTGAGCTAAAGGACTGCACTCCAGACACTGCGTATTTTTTATCCGCAACGTTGCATTGTAATTGGCAAAACTCTACTGTAAATTCAGATCGGGCACGGAGTAAGAATATTACGAACGCGACCGCCTCCTGCAACAAGTGGTTGACCTCATGAAAGAATGCGGCCACAAAATTAAGAAGCCGATGAAGCGAACGAGAAAGCCACTGCAAACTCTCCAGGCGCAAGACTACGAGTCAAGTTGTGTCACGGGGACCGGCTTGCAGACGACGCACTTGCGGAGAGTCGCCGCTGTCGCCTACCGCGACTCGCAGAGCATGGGCTTCGAGGAGGACACACCGGAGAAGCAGGAAGGTGAGATGCTCTAAAAAATAAGAAGTGGGAATACGTTGCCTACGATGATGATGAAATAGACGTTTCAAACGGTGGCGATCATCGTCCGGGCATCTTGCTACGACCTGTAAATCTAGGGCGTTCAGCGTATGAAACGCTGCCCAGTAACTCCTGATGGCCATTACTCATTACTCTAAGTTAATAATGCAATCGTTTACAGATTATCCCGAGAGAAAAGGTAGCTGGTTCCAGCTACCATTTTCTCTGGGTGTACTGCCTGAATTGATGGATTGGTGTTAAATGTTTGTGTTATACTTGCACAGAGTATGAATGCGGTGTAAATTCATGGATGCTTATTAATTCCAAACATAGCCAAAATGTTCAGGCGTTGCCAAAGCAGCAGGAATGATAGCGCCTGTTTGGTATTATTTTTGTGGATATTAAATTTTACTCTGAGAATTTTCTGGGCAGAATGTCGATACAATCCCGGCATGAGACAGATTTAGATTAAAACTTCTCCAAAGTGGTGCATTGCACCTATGTGCAGATGTGTCAAAAGGTATTTTGGTGTTATTGTAGCCAATGACTGTAAGGCAAGCCAGTGTAAGTATGTCATGCTTGCAGTGAGGGTGAAGTGTTCCTACCTCCTTTTGAGCACCACTTTATTCGTGTTCTTGCATGGTTTATGCATCGCCACAATCTGCCAGTTACTGTTCTGTATGGTCTGTGTTTTATGCTACTTTGTGCTGCTTGGTATTGTCATAACTTTCAACCCTCAAATTTTATTACTGTGAAGGACGTGTAGGTGCAGTTAACCTAAACCAGTATGAGAAATGAACCCCTTGGAAGAGTTAGGTGAGCATGTTTTTTATTCAAAAATATTTAACGTGAAAGCAATGATTTCTCACGAATGTACATTTTTATATATTTATACAGCCAAGCTGCAGGCAGTAACTCAGTGGATGTACAATCACAGGTGAATAAAACAGCCACTCAAAAATATGCACCAGAAAGCAGAGATACTGCAATTTTTTCTATGCAAATTGACTGATTGCACGGTTCAATTACAATAATCAAGGGTGATAATAGTGCATTGGAGTCCATGTTTTAATCATTGCGTTCTATTTGACCGTGACTGCACATATGGGTTCCTTTTTATTTGGAGAATAGTAGCTCTACTGCTGTTATCTATTACATTTTACTGCGCCAAGGGTTTGTTTCAGCGCTTGCAGCAAAACGTTTTGTGTGCACATTTCGATCCATGTTCAAGGCCGCAGGGGGTTCTGAATGCATCTGTATCCCTCAACTATGGCATGCACCCTAATATAGCTTCGAGTCAAACCTGAAATTCATCGTTGAGGTAACAAAGAAAGTGCTGCAAAAGAAAGAGGGCCTGCCTGGATGTTACGTCACGATAACACCCAGTTTGAAACCGCTGGCATCTGAGCATGCATTATCACAGTAGCATAACCACCTGTTTTTTATTTTGCCGTTTTGGGCACTGGTGCTACAATGGCTACTAGCTCTACCACGCATGCTGTTGGCAGTACTGGGCGTGGGATGAATAGGATGTTGCTTGGTTTGTGCAGCTGCTGAGTCATTATTCGGAAACTACATCATCGCTCAGAATAGAATGTGTAATGTCATTCTGTAAACCATCTATGTACGTATCTCGTTTCCCGCTATTTAGATTCGGGTTGGGTGCCGATGGTGATGTGTGCATTCCTTAGAGCTGCTTTTAGCGTTCAAGTGGTCATGCTTTGAGTTCAATGAACACGCTGAACGGCATGTGAGCGCGTGATTGAGCGCAGTTGTTGTTAGTTTTCCTGCGTATGGGAAAAGCATGATGATGATGGTTGGGTTTTATTGGCGCAAGGCCGACTATGGGCAAAGAGCGCCAAAGAAGAAGTTACTGAATTATGATGAGACGTACATACTAAAATATCTGACTAAAAGTAAAGGTGATGCAAAACAAAAGACAATGGAGATGGCTGGTGTATAGGGCCAGGGTGATTACACATGGTATGACAAGAGCTGCAGAAAGTTTACCTCAGCTAAAAACTTAAAAACACGTTGACTAGAAAACATGGGTTCGTCGGCTAAAAAGTATGATGGGTGCAAAGGAATGTGTCGTCTGTATAATTCAGGGAAATGTTTGTGTCGTGTTGTGTCAAGTGCCTTGCATGTGATTCGTATGTGGACTACGGATAGGCCCTTTCCACACCTGCTACACGTGGGTCCCGAAGTTCCAGTGAGCAGGTGGGAGTGCGTCGCATGTGTGTGACCTATCCGCAGCCTAGCCAGGGCAACTTCAGTGTATCTGTTGTGTGAGTCAGTAATGTAGCGTCCCAGTTGCGGTTTTGTTACGTGTAGTTTGTTGTCTGTTTGTTGACTCCAGTGTAGTTGCCATGTGTTACGAAGCTGTCGTCTGATGTGTGTCTTTAGGTCGGTGTAAGGTACTGTTGTTATGTCAACTGTGGTCATGAGAGCAGCAGCACTAGCCATTTGATCAGCGGTCTCATTGCCAGGGATCCCACAGTGACCTGGTACCCAGCATATGGTTATTTCTAAATCTGAAGCATATGCAGTCATTATGACCTTTAAAAGAACATTGATTACATAGTTTTTTGACGACCTTCCTGATGACAATGCCTGCACAACGCTTAGAGAATCTGTGTAGACGATGGACTTTCGAATCTTATGTTCGAGGATGTGGTTTGAAACGAGTAATATGCCATAGGCTTCTGCCGTGAAAATACTGGTATGAAAATTCATTGTCTTAGTTACGGTAAAATTTGGTCCGTGTGCTGCACAAGATACAGTAAAACCAGTTTTCGACGCGTCGCTATAGAATTCTGCGCGCCTGTACTTGTCCTGCAGGAACAGGAAGTGCTGCAGAATTGCACTCCTTGGTACCCTATTTTTTTCTACTAATGTGAATGATAGGTCGCATGATATAGGATGTAGATGCCATGGTGGAATTAAATTATGGATGGGTGTCTTGTGCGTATCTGAAAGAGGGACCGTGAGTGCAGAAGCCTCCTCCCTAACTCTGAGAGAGAAAGGTAAGGAAATAGATGGCCTATTTAAAAAGAGTTGCAAGTTTGATGTATTGTTCATGATGGGATTAAAAGGATGGTTGGTAAGGGACACAATCTTAGATGCATACAGCAAGTCAACATACTCCCGCTGATGCCCTAAACACCACTTGGCGCACTCGACATAAAGGCTTTCGACAGGGCTAGTGCGGAAAGCGCCGCATGAGAGGCGAAGGCCAAGATGCAGCACTGGGTCGAGCATTCTCAGTGCGGTCTTTGTCGCCGACCCATACACGACACTGCCGTAGTCGAGCCGGGACCCCGCCAACGCTCTGTACAGGCGCAGCAGGAGTTGTTTGTCGGCCCCATAAGATTGATGTGAGAGAACCTTAAGAATATTCATTGCCTTTAGGCATTTACATTTGAGCTGTTTGACATGAGGAATGAATGTAAGTTTTTCATCGAATAACATGCCTAAAAACTTGTGCTCCTTGTTCACAGGAATTGGCACATTCGCAAGAGTGATGTCTGGGTCCGGGTGGACCCCACGCTTCCTGGAGAATACAACACAAGAGCTCTTTCCGGGATTAATTTTAAAACCATTCTTGTCTGCCCAGCCGGCAAGCTTCTTGACGCCGAGCTGGACTTGACGTTCGCAGATGGACATATTACATGATTTAAAAGATATCTGCACGCCATCTACATACATGGAGTAAGAAATTGTAGGCGGCAGTGACTTCCCAAGGGAGTTCATTTTTACTATGAAGAGAGTGAAGCTTAGAACTCCGCCTTGCGGCACGCCATTTTCTTGCACGTGTACCTTTGACAGTGCAGAACCAACTCTGACGCGAAAGGTTCTCTCCGACAAATACCTAGCAAGTGTGTTAAACATATTACCAGAAACACCGAATGACTTCAGGTCACTGAGGATCCCGTAGCGCCAAGCGGTGTCGTAGGCCTTCTCGAGGTCAAAAAACACAGTCACGACATACTGTTTATGCACGAAGGCATCCTTAATGTAAGATTCAAGAGCTACGAGTTGATCATTCGTGGATCGCCCCGCCCTGAAGCCTGCCTGGCAGCTCTCGAGAAGGCCATTATTCTCCAAAAAGTACACGAGCCTCCGGTTTATCATCTTCTCGAGAAGCTTGCACAGGCAGCTGGTCAGGGCAATGGGTCGATAGCTAGCGGGAGAAGAAGGGTCCTTCCCTTCTTTCAAGAATGCTACAACTATGGCATCCCTCTAAGACTTTGGAATGTGCCCCGAAAGCCATATCTTGTTGAAAAGGTGAAGAAGTGTTACAAGAGTGTCTGTGTGTAAGTTCTGTATCATTGTATATGTAATGTTGTCTGGGCCTGGAGCTGAGGGTTTACACGTGCTCAGAGCACCCCTCAGCTCATGAAGCGTGAATTCGGAGTTATAAGAGGTGGCTGACCTGTCATTGTCATGTAAAGGTTTCTTTTCGGCCACGAGTTTGTGTTTCATGAAGGTGTTTGTGTAGTGTGCTGAACTAGAAACGTGTTGGAAGTGTTGTGCGAGTGTGTCAGCCTGGCCTTCGAGTGTGTCCCCTGTTGTACTGACCAGAGGCAGGCTGTGTGTTTGATGTCCCTTGAGTTTCCGTATTCGTGTCCATACTTTCCTTGTGTCTGTGTAGGAGTTAATTGATGTTATGAATGTACGCCAACTCTCTCGTTTTGCCTCACGGCGCACACGTTTCCCTAACGCCTTGGCCCGTTTGAAGAAGAGGAGGTTACTCGACGTGGGGTACCGGCGAAGGATACCCCACGCCTTGTTCTGGGCCTCTCGCGCCCGCCTACAGTCCTCATTCCACCACGGCCTCCGCTGGTTGCGCGGGGCAACAGAGGCGTGGGGAATGGACTTTTCGGCGGCGTCGAGGATGTGCGCCGTGAGGAGTTGGGTAGCTTCTTCAACGTGTAGGTGTCCTATGGATGTGTGGTGTAGTTTGGATGTCTCTGTAAATGTGTTCCAGTTAGCTCGTGCTTCATTGAACCTATTATGGGAAGATGGACTGCTCGGGCCTTTACCTATATACGTTAATGAAGTGGGGAAATGGTCACTGCCATATGGGTCCGTGCCCACACCCCACTCGAGAAGAGGAAAGAGAACTGCGGAGCCAATAGCCAAGTCAAGACATGAGTATGTGTTGTGACCTATGTTATGGTATGTAGGCTGTTTATTGTTGAAAAGGCATGCTCCAGAGGATGTAAGAAACCTCTCTATCAGGCGACCTCGGGCATCCGTACGAGAAGAGCCCCAAAGAGAATTGTGAGCATTAAGGTCGCCTGTTAGAATGTATGGTTCGGGCAGCTGGTCAACCAGCGCCTCGAAGTCAGAACTCAAAAGTGTAACATCAGGAGGAATGTATATGGAGCATACCGTTATCAACCTATTAAATATTATTAAGCGTATTGCTACAGCCTCAAGGATAGTGTTCAAGGTGACAGGGTGGCATGCTAAGGATTTCCGGACGATTATGGCCACACCGCCAGAAGAGTGTGTGCAGCCATCCCTGTCTTTCCTGTATACCAGGTAACTATTCAAGAAATTTGATTGTTTAGAATTCAAATGTGTTTCCTGAACACACATTACACTTGGCTGATTGGTATGCAGAATCTCATACACGTCGCCAAGATTATTCAGAAGGCCTCTGCAGTTCCATTGAACAATATTTTCTCTTCCCATTATTTAGTGTGAGAGCTACTGGAGTGTGTATGTTTATGTGTCGTCTTTCGGGGCTGTGACTCTTGGATTGGGCTTTTTGGGCGGCCTATCTGTAGGCTTGGACGTCGGAGGCCGCTCCTTGCGCTGCGTTGCAGGCAAGAACGGCACGACGTCCATCTCGTCGTCCGATGTCCTGGGTGTGCCCGTGGAACCGGGCCCCCCCGGACTTGGCCCCCCTTCGGGGGCCCTTCGTTTGACCCGCCACCGCCGGTGGTGTCGGAGGCACCAGAAGTGGCACGGGCGGTGCGGTGGCGGTGGGAGCCGATGCGGGGCTCGTGGTGTCCATGGCACACTCCAACGCACTGGACGATGGGGAGGCACGGACGGGAGCGGCACCGGCCCCGACAGAAGAGGTTGCCACCACAACCGCTGCTGCCTGAGCAAGCGGCGTGGTGGCGGGTTGGGCTACCAGAGGCAACCCAGGGGGGGGGGCGGGGGCGGGACCAAGTCCGACTCTAGGTACTGGGTCCCCGCCGAAACAAGACGCCGCTCCGCCCCCCGGCGAGCTGCGTCGGCGTACCTGCCCAGAGGGAAGGAGGCGAACCTCTTCCGTGCCTCTGGGAAGGTGATGTTTTCGTTGACTTTCAAGGCAATGATCTGTTTTTCTTCTTTGAACTTTCCACAGCTCCTAGAATAGGCAGCGTGTGGTCCCTGGCAGTTGGCACAGGTGAAGTTCTCGGATTTACAATTGTCAGTTTCATGATCATGTGCTGCACATTTTGCGCACGTCAATTTACCACGACAAGACGTTGTGCCGTGCCCAAACCGCTGGCACTTGAAACAGCGGCGCGGGTTCGGCACGTAGGGTCGGATTGGACATCTCAAGAAGCCTGCGTTGACCGACTCAGGAAGGTTAGAGCGGTCAAGTGTCAAGATTATGTGCTTGGTTGGAATTATTTCATCATTTCGGCGTATGGTGATTCGCCTCACTGCTGTCACGCCCTGCTCTCGGAGGCCCTCGAGCAGGTCTGCTTCAGTCTCATTCATTAGATCCCGATCAGAGATCACGCCCTGGCAGCTATTGAGGCTGCGATGGGGCGTGATCTTGATGTCAACATCTACCATGCGCGTTTGCTTGAGGAGGTTAGAGGATTGTTGCTTGCTTTCTACTTCTATCAAAACTTCTCCCGTTGTGAGTTTCTTAGCCTTATACGACTTTCCGATAAGGCTTTCAAGGAACTTGGAGATTAGAAACACAGATTGGGAAGTGATGATGGGGTTTGTCTTGTCAACAGATTCCATGATCAGAAACCGCGAGAAATTATCAGGCTTTGGGGGAGAGATCGATTGCAAAGGAGGAAAAGAAACTTCGGTGCGGCCCCTTTTCGGGGGCCGATCACGTCTGGGGGGGGGTTTAGAAAATGCCATATGATACATTGAAAAGCAGGGAGACGGGGGTACTTTCTTCCACAGCCTTACCCTGATAGCTGAGGAGGTCCCGGAGCTCCCTGCCTGGTAAACAGACAGGGAGCCCATCCGCCGGAGCTTGACCTGGGCTCCGACGGCCACCGTTAGAGGTTTCTACCCTTCACCTTCAAAACACATCACCACGGTAGGACACAGCTTATGTTGGGGGGCTCGGGGTCCGCGGTATCGCCAGTACCGTCACCAAGATTACTCAAGGTGCCCCGTGCGGGGTTCTGAATAATCTTGATGACGTGCATGAGATTCTGCATGCCAATCAGCCAAGTGTAATGTGTGTCCAGGAAACACATCTGAATTCCAAGCACACAAATTTCTTGAATAGTTACCTGGTATACAGAAAGGACAGGGATGGCTGCACGCACTCTTCTGGCGGTGTGGCCGTAATTTCCCGGCAATCCTTAGCCTGCCACCCTGTCACTCTGAACACTGTCCTTGAGGCTGTAGCAATTCAAACAATAATATTTAATGGGTTGATAACGGTGTGCTCCATATACATTCCTCCTGATGTTTCACTTTGGAGCTCTGACTTCGAGGCGCTGGTTGACCAGCTGCCCGAACCGTACATCCTTACAGGCGATATTAATACTCACAACTCTCTTTGGGGCTCTTCTCGCACGGATGCCCGAGGTAGCCTGATAGAGAAATTCCTTACATCTTCAGGAGCATGCCTTTTCAACAGTAAACAGCCTACACACCATAGGACACAACACATACTCATATCTTGACCTGGCGATTGGCTCCGCAGTTCTCTTTCCTCTTCTGGTCACTACACATACGGTAGTGACCCACTTCGCCACCTCACTAACGTATATAGGTAAAGGCCGATGCAGTCCATCTTCCCAAAACAGGTTCAATGAAGCAAGAGCTAACTGGAATACATTTACAGGGACATCCAAACTATACCACACATCTATAGGACACCTACAGGTTGAAGAAGCTACCCAACTGCTCACGGCGCACATCCTCGACGCCGCCGAAAGGTCCATTCCCCACGCCTCTGGTGCCCCGCACAACCAGCGGAGGCTGTGGTGGAATCAGGACTGTAGGCGGGCGCGAGAGACCCACAACAACGCGAGGGGTATCCTTCGTCGGTACCCCACGTCGGGAAACCTCCTCTTGTTCAAACGGGCCAAGGCGTTAGGAAAACGTGTGCGTCGTGAGGCAAAACGAGAGAGTTGGCGTACATTCATAACATCAATGATGATGATGGTTGGTGTTTAATGGCGCAAGGCCGACGAGGGCAAAGAGCGCCAGAGAAGTTATTTAATGAAAACATGTGATTACCACAAAAGCTATGTATAAAATGTGTAAACTGGACATAGTAAGATCAATAAAGATAATGGTGATGGCTGGTGTATAGGGCCAGATATGATTGCGCATGATAGGAAATGAGGTTTAAAAACTTACATCTGACAAATATTTAAAAACGCGTTTCACAGAAACCATGGCATCGTCACCTAGAAACAGAGATGGGTGTAGGGGAATATGTTGTCTGTAGAGTTCTCTGAAGTGTTTGTGTCGTGTTGTGTCAAGTGCCTTGCATTGTATGAGTATGTGGACTACGGATAGGCCCTCCCCACACCTGCTACACAGGGGTCTTGGAGATCCCGTGAGCAGGTGCGAGTGCGTTACATGCGTATGGCCTATCCGTAACCTAGCTAAGGTAACTTCAATGTGCCTGTTGTGTGAGTCAGTAATGTATTGTCCCAAGTGTGGTTTTATTACGTGTAGTTTGTTGTCTGTCTGTTCGCTCCAGTCTGCTTGCCAAGTTTTACGGAGTTGTTGTCTAATGTGTGGCTTGAGGTCTGTGTAAGGTAGTGTTGCCATGTCGACTGTATTTCGGAGTGCAGCATTGGCGGCCATTTCATCCGCCACTTCATTACCGCCAATTCCAGAGTGGCCTGGCACCCAACACACAGTCAACCCAAGGTTTGAAGAATAAGCTACCATAATCGTTTTGAAGATAAGATTAATGACATGGTTTTTTGATGACTTTCCGGATGATAATGCACGGACGACGCTCAACGAATCTGTATAAATGACGGATGTAGGAATATGATGTTCAACTATGTGACTTACAACTAGTAATATGCCATATGCCTCTGCTGTAAAAATACTTGTATTAACATTCATTGTTTTACATGCTTCAAAATTAGGCCCATGCGCAGCACAAGACACCGCAGTGGACGTTTTAGATGCATCGCTGAAAAACTCTGCAGCCCTGTATTTATTCTGGAGATGCATGAAATGCTGCAAAATCCCACTTCTTGGTGTCCTGTTCTTGTTGTATTGTACGAAAGACAAGTCACATGCCACAGGACGAAGATGCCATGGTGCTACAAGATCAGTGTGAGATGATTTGAATGTGTCTAAGAGGGAGACGTCATGAATAGTCATCTCGTCCCTCACTCTCTGCGAGAAAGGAACAGCAATAGATGGGCGGTTTAAAAAGAGTTTAGTTGTGGACGTATCATTAAAAACCGGTTTAAAGGGATGGTTATTCATTGATGAGATTTTGGAGGCATATAGGAGATTAACATAAGTTCGCTGGTACGCTAAGCACCATTTGTCGCACTCTGCATAAAGACTGTGGACAGGACTGGTACGGAACGCCCCACAAGACAGGCGAAGCCCTAAGTGAAGCACTGGGTCGAGCATTTTAAGTGCTGTTTTTGTGGCTGACCCATACACAACGCTTCCGTAGTCCAACCGTGATCCTACCAACGCGGCATAAAGTCGAAGCAGGAGTTGTTTGTCTGCACCGTACGATTGGTGAGACAGGACTTTTAGAATATTCATTGTTTTTAGGCATTTTTGTTTAAGTCGTTTTATGTGGGGTATGAATGAGAGTTTCTCGTCAAACACCACACCCAAAAACTTGTGTTCTCTTTTTACTGGAATCGAGTCACCAAAGAGTTTTACGTCGGGATCGGGCAGGATGCCCCGCCTTTTTGAGAATACAACGCAGGTACTTTTAGAAGGATTAAGTTTAAATCCATTTTCATCTGCCCAGCGAGAAAGTTTATTTACCCCAAGCTGGACCTGACGTTCACAAATGGATATGTTACATGATTTGAAAGATATTTGAACGTCATCTACATACATCAAGCAGGATATGGTTGGCGGCAGTGCCTTTCGGAGAGAGTTCATCTTAGCTATAAACAAGGTGCAGCTCAATACGCCACCTTGAGGCACGCCATTCTCCTGCACGTGAACATTTGAAAGTGCCGAACCGACCCTGACACGAAATGTTCGTGAAGACATGTAACTACAAAGAGTGTTCAGCATGTTACCCGAGATACCAAAAGCTTTTAGGTCTCTAAGAATGCCGTAGCGCCATGCTGTATCATATGCCTTTTCAATGTCAAAAAATACTGTCATACAGTATTGCTTATGAATGAATGCATCCTTTATGTAGGCCTCTAGAGAAACCAGTTGATCATTTGTGCATCGCCCCGCCCGGAAGCCTGCCTGGCAGCCCTCGAGAAGACCATTGTACTCAAGAAAGTACACGAGCCTACGGTTTATCATTTTCTCGAGGAGCTTGCACAGGCAGCTTGTCAAAGCAATGGGCCGGTAACTGGATGGAGAGGAAGGGTCCTTCCCTTCCTTTAGGATAGCCACTACTATGGCCTCCCTCCAAGAGCGAGGAATGTGCCCCGAAAGCCAAATCTTGTTATATAGGTGGAGGAGTGTTAGAAGAGTGTCTGAGTGTAGGTGCTGTATCATTGTATATGTGATGTTGTCTGGGCCTGGAGCTGAGGGTTTACAAGTGCTCAGAGCGGTCCTCAGCTCATGGAGTGAAAACTCCGAGTTATAAGAGGAGGTTGACTTATCATTATCACGTAAAGACTTCTTTTCAGCCCATTGTTTGTGTTTCATGAAAGTGCTAGTGTAGTGTGCTGAACTGGACACGTGTTGGAAGTGTTGTGCGAGTGTGTTAGCCTGGTCTTCCAGTTTGTCCCCTGTTGTACTGACCAGGGGCAGGCTGTGTGTCTGTTGTCCTTTTAGTTTGCGTATTCGTGTCCAGACTTTGCGAGAGTCAGTGTAAGAGTTTATGGATGTTACGAATGAGCGCCAACTCTCTCGTTTTGCCTCACGGCGCACACGTTTTCCCATCGCCTTAGCCCTTTTGAACAATAAAAGGTTTCCCGACGTGGGGTACCTGCGCAGGATACCCCACGCCTTGTTCTGGGCCTCTCGCGCCCGCCTACAGTCCTCATTCCACCACGGCCTCCGCTGGTTGCGCGGGGCACCAGAGGCGTGGGGAATGGACTTTTCGGCGGCGTCGAGGATGTGCGCCGTGAGGAGTTGGGTAGCTTCTTCGACGTGTAGGTGTCCTACGGATGTGTGGTGTAGTTTGGATGTCTCTGTAAATGTGTTCCAGTTAGCTCGTGCTTCATTGAACCTATTATGGGAAGATGGACTGCATGGGCCTTTACCTATGTATGTGAGTGAGGTGGGGAAGTGGTCACTACCGTATGGGTCAGTGCCCACACCCCACTCGAGAAGAGGAAAGAGAACTGCGGAGCCAATCGACAAGTCAAGACATGAATATGTGTTGTGTCCTATGTTATGGTATGTAGGCTGTTTATTGTTGAAAAGGCATGCTCCTGAAGATGTAAGGAATTTCTCTATAAGGCGACCTCGGGCATCCGTGCGAGAAGAGCCCCAAAGAGTGTTGTGAGCATTAAGGTCGCCTGTCAGGATGTATGGTTCGGGCAGCTGGTCAACCAGCGCCTCGAAGTCAGAGCTTAAAAGTGAAACATCAGGGGGAATGTATATGGAGCATACCGTTATCAATCTATTAAATATTATTGTTCGAATTGCCACAGCCTCAACGACAGTGTTCAGAGTGACAGGGTGGCATGCTAAAGATTTCTGGGCAATTATGGCCACACCCCCAGAAGAGTGCGTGCAGCCATCCCTGTCCTTTCTGTATATCAAATAACTATTCAAGAAATTTGTGTTCTTGGAATTCAGGTGTGTTTCCTGAACACACATTACACTTGGCTGATTGGCATGCAGAATCTCATACACGTCGTCAAGATTATTCAGAAGGCCTCTGCAGTTCCATTGAACAATATTTTCTCTTCCCATTATTATGTGTTCAGAGCTACTGGAGTGTGATTAGTTATGTAGGGTCTTTCGGGGCTTGCACTCTTGGAAGGGGTTTTCTGGCCTTCTCTACTGACCTGGACGTCGCAGCCCGTTCCTTGCGCTGCGATGGAAGCCGAAAGGGCTCGACGTCCATGTCGTCATCTGAAGGCAAGGGGGTGCCCAGCGGACTGGGCCCCCTTGGCGTGGTACCCTTTCGGGTGTTCTTTGCCTGCGCTGCCAGTGCCGAAGGCGTGGGGAGCACCACAGGTGGCACAGGCAGTGAGGCGGGGGAGGGGGTCGCTGCGACTGCCTCCGTCTCCATCTCCGTGCCCTTGCATGTGCTTTGGGCCGGTGGAGAGGAAGCAGTGGATGCAGCGGCATCCCCAACAGACGTTGTTGCCACCACAGCCGCTGCTGGGTGAGCTATCGGTGCAGAGGCTGGTTGGGCTGCCTGGGGCAACCCTGGGGGGGGGGCGGCGGCGGGACCAAGTCCGACTCGCGGTACTGGGTCCCCGCCGAAACTAGACGCCGCTCCGCCCCCCGGCGAGCTGCGTCGGCGTACCTCCCCAGGGGGAAAGAGGCGAACCTCTTTCGCGCCTCCGGGAAGGTGATGATGATGATGATCGTTGGATGTTTATGGCGCAAGGCCAACTGGGGCAAAGAGCGCCAGAACAATAGTCGATGATAGGGGTGAAACCTTAAACACTAAGTAAAATCAGCAAAAACAAAAGTAAAATCACAACACGACAATGAGCATGGCTGGTGTATAGGGCCAGATTTCATGATGCGTGATAGGAAATGAGGTTTAAAAACGTGACGTCGGACAAATACTCAAACACACGTTTCACGGAAACAATGGCATCATCACCTAGGAAAAACGATGGATGTAGGGGGAGATGTTGTCTGTAGAGTTCTCTGAAGTGTTTGTGTCGTGTTGTGTGAAGTGCCTTGCATGTGATTAGTATGTGCACTACGGATAGGGCCTCTCCGCACCTGCCGCACTGGGGTCTAGGAGATCCCGTCAGCAGATACGAGTGCGTCGCATGGGTGTGCCCTATCCGTAGCCTTGCCAAGGCGACTTCTGTGTGTCTGTTGTGTGAGTCAGTTGTGTACCGTCCCAAGTGTGGCTTTATTACGTGTAGTTTGTTGTCTGTCTGTTCGTCCCAGTGTGTTTGCCATGTTCTGCGCAGGTGCTGTTTTATGTGAGGCTTGAGGTCTGTATATGGTATGCTTGTTATGTCGACAGTGTTCCGGAGTGCAGCAGCACCGGCCCTCTCGTCCGCCAACTCGTTCCCAGCGATCCCAGCGTGTCCTGGGACCCAGCAGAGGAGCAGCCGATGCTTCTCCGCATACACCGACATGATAGTGTTGAATACAAGATTAATTATGTGGTTTTTGGGGGGTTTATGCGATGATAATGCGCGAACAACACTCAAAGAATCTGTGTAGATGATAGAATTGGGAATTTGATTTTCAAGGATATGTCGTACAATCAGTAAAATTCCGTACGCTTCTGCTGAAAAAATTGTTGTGTGCACGCTCATGGTTCTGGCTGCATTGAAATTCGGACCATGAGCAGCGCACGACACCATAGTGGAGGTTTTAGAAGCGTCACTGTAGAATTCAGCACGTGGGTATTTGAACTGCAAAGAAAGAAAGTGCTGAAGTATTGCAGCTCGCGGTACCCGATTTTTGTCAAGCTTTATAAAAGAAAGGTCACAGGACACAGGGCGAACTTGCCAAGGCGGTAAAATGTTTAAAGAGGATGACCTGTAAACGTCTAAAAACGAAGCACTCAGATCCGAGGCTCGCTCTCTCGCTCGAAGTGAAAAAGGCGGAGTAATGGACGGGCGATTTACAAACAGCACAGATGTGGATGTATTGTTAAGGACAGGATAAAAAGGGTGGTTATTCTGAGATGAAATTTTAAAAGCATAAAGCAAGTCTATGTACGTTCGCTGGTTCTCAAGGCTCCACTTATTACATTCAACATATAGACTCTCGACAGGGCTAGTGCGAAAAGCACCCGACGCAAGCCGTAGCCCCAAGTGTAGTACTGGGTCAAGCATTCGCAATGCTGTTTTACTCGCCGACCCATATACCACACTGCCATAGTCCAAACGAGACCCAACCAAAGCAGTATACAAGCGCAGCAGGAGTTCTTTATCGGAACCATAGGATTGGTGTGAGAGAACCTTAAGGATATTCATTGTTTTAAGACATTTTTGTTTTAGTTGTTTCATATGAGAAATAAAGGAAAGTTTTTCATCAAGAATTATACCGAGGAACTTGTGTTCTTTTTTGACCGGAATCGAGACACCATTCAGTTTGATGTCTGGATCTGGCCTGATCCCACGCCTTTTGGAAAACACAACACAAGTGCTCTTGACTGGGTTCAGTTTAAAACCGTTCTGATCTGCCCAGCCTGCTAGTTTGTTGACACCAAGCTGGACTTGGCGTTCGCAGATTGACATATTGCATGATTTAAAAGAAATTTGCACATCATCTACATATATTGTACAGGAAATGGTTCGTGGCAACGCCTTTCGAAGTGAGTTCATCTTGACAATGAACAATGTGCAGCTCAAAACGCCGCCTTGAGGCACGCCGTTTTCCTGCAGGAAAACATTTGAAAGGGCAGTGCCAACTCTCACACGAAAGGTTCGCTCCGCCAGGTAGCTACGAAGTGTATTAAACATATTTCCCGAGACACCGAAAGCTTTTAGGTCGCAAAGTATCCCGTATCGCCAAGCGGTATCGTAGGCTTTCTCGAGATCAAAAAAGACCGTAGCACAAAACTGTTTGTGGACAAAGGCATCCTTTATATACGACTCAAGGGCGACGAGTTGGTCGTTTGTGGATCGCCCCACCCTGAAGCCGGCCTGGCAGCTCTCGAGAAGACCATTATATTCTAAGAAGTACACGAGTCTCCTGTTAATCATCTTCTCGAGAAGCTTGCACAGGCAGCTTGTGAGGGCGATGGGTCGGTAACTGGCGGGAGAAGACGGGTCCTTACCCTCCTTCAAGAACGCCACTACAATAGCCTCCCTCCAAGATTTCGGAATGTGCTCCGAAAGCCATATGTTGTTGTATAAGTGTAGGAGTGTTTCAAGAGTATCTGGGTGTAGGTGTTGCATCATTGTGTATGTAATCTGATCTGCGCCTGGAGCTGAAGGTTTACATGTGCTCAGGGCTGCCTTCAGCTCATAAAGAGTAAATTCAGAGTTGTAACCAGATTTTGACCTGTTATTATCATGTAAGGACTTCTTTTCACAGGTATTTTTACGTTTCAGGAAAGTGTTTGTGTAGTGTGCAGAGCTGGAAACGTGTTGGAAGTGTTGTGCAAGAGTGTTAGCCTGGTCTTCGAGTGTGTCCCCTGTTGTACTGACCAGGGGCAGGCTATGTGTATGTTGTCCTTTAAGTTTGCGTATTCTTGTCCATACCTTATGTGCATCTGTGTATGAGTTAATGGATGTAAGGAAGGTGCGCCAACTCTCTCGTTTTGCCTCACGGCGCACACGTTTTCCGAACGCCTTGGCCCGTTTGAACAAAATGAGGTTACCCGACGTGGGGTACCGACGAAGGATACCCCACGCCTTGTTCTGGGCCTCTCGCGCCCGCCTACAGTCCTCATTCCACCACGGCCTCCGCTGGTTGCGCGGGGCTCCAGAGGCGTGGGGAATGGACCTTTCGGCGGCGTCGAGGATGTGCGCCGTGAGGAGTTGGGTAGCTTCTTCAACGTGTAGGTGTTCAATGAATGTGTGGTGTAGTTTAGATGTTTCTGTAAATGTACTCCAGTTCGCTCTATCTTCATTGAACCTGTTATGGGAAGATGGACTGCTCGGGCCTTTACCTAAGTATGTTAATGTGGTTGGGAAGTGGTCACTGCCATATGGGTTAGTGCCAACGTCCCATTCTAGAGATGGAAAGAGTACTGCAGAGCCAATCGCCAAATCGAGGTGTGAATAACTATTGTGTCCTATATTATGGTATGTAGGCTTGTTTGTATTGAATAGACATGCTCCCGAAGATGTTAGATATTTTTCGATAAGGCGACCTCGGGCATCTGTGCGAGCAGAGCCCCAAAGAGAGTTATGTGCGTTGAGGTCGCCTAAAAGAATGAAAGGTGTGGGTAGCTGATCCATAAGGCCCTCGAAATCCGAGCTCAAGAGCTGGAAATCAGGAGGGATGTAAACTGAGCATAGAGTTATTAGCCTATTGAAAATTATGGTACGAATGGCAACAGCCTCAAGGACGGTCTGTAACAGGATAGAATGACACGCCAAGGACTTTCGGGCAATGATGGCCACACCCCCGGAAGATGTACCACCACCAACCCTGTCCTTCCTAAATACCTGGTAACTATTCAAAAAGTTTGTATGTCTGGAATTTAAGTGTGTTTCTTGTACACACATGACACTTGGCTGATTGGAATGCAGTAACTCATAAACATCATCAAGATTTTTAAGAAGGCCTCTGCAGTTCCATTGTATGATATTTTCTCTTCCCATTATTGAAGTTTAGATCTACTGGAGTATGTGTGTGTTTACGTGTCGGCTTTCGGGGCTTGTACTCTTGGAAGGGGCTTTTTCATTTTGTCTACTGACCTGGACGCCGGAGCCCGTTCCTTCCGCTGTGGTGCATGCCGGAACGGCTCGACGTCTAGGTCGTCATCTGAGGGCAAGGGGGTGCCCAGCGGACTGGGCCCCCTAGACTTGGACTGGGCACCCTTTGCGGTGCCCTTCGTTTTGGCCGCGACCGCCGAGGGCGTCAGGAGCGCCCCGGGTGGCACAGGCGGTGCGGCGGAGGTGGGAACTGCTGCGGTTTCCTCCAGCTCCATCTCCTCCGGGCCCTCGCAGGCGCTTCGGGCCGGTGGAGAGGAGGAAACAGTGGGTGCAGCAGCATCCCCACGAGACGTGGTTGCCACCACAGCCGCTGCTGGCTCAGCGAGCGGTGCGGAGGCGGGTTGGGCTGCCTGAGGCAACCCAGAGGGGGGCGGGGGCGGGACCAAGTCCGACTCGCGGTACTGGGTCCCTGCCGAAACAAGACGCCGCTCCGCCCCCCGGCGAGCTGCGTCGGCGTACCTCCCCAGGGGGAAAGAGGCGAACCTCTTTCGCGCCTCGGGGAAGGAGATGTTCTCGGTTACTTTTACGTGAATTATCTTCTTCTCCTGGTGAAACTTCTCACAGCTGCGGGACCATGCCGCGTGCGGCCCCTGACAGTTTGCGCAGGTGAAGGTGGTGGAGTCACAATTTTCAGTGGGGTGGTCGTGTGCGGCGCATTTTGCGCAGGTCTGTTTGCCGCGGCAAGAAGTCGTAGCGTGCCCGAACCGCTGGCACTTGTAGCAGCGGCGCGGGTTAGGTATGTACGGACGTACACCACACCTAATGAAACCAGCATTGATGTGCTCAGGAAGTTTTGAACTGCTGAATGTTAAGACTACGTGCTTTGTTGGTATTTCTACATTGTCGCGACGGATGGTGATTCTCCTGACAGCTGTTACGCCCTGATCCTTCAGGCCTTCCAGAAGGTCGGCCTCTGTTTCACTTAGCAGATCTGGCTGAGATATCACCCCCTGCGAGCTGTTGAGGCTGCGGTGGGGTGTGACAGTGATGTCCAGATCTGCCATGCGGGTTTGGGTCAGGAGATTTGTGGCTTGCTGCTGCGTCTTGACTTCAACCAACACTTCGCCTGTTCGTAGCTTTTTCGCTTCGAAAGATTTGCCAATGATTCCTTCAAGGAACTTGGAGACGAGGAATACAGATTGGGAGGAGACGGGTTTGGACTTGTCTATTGATTCGAGGACCAAAAAACGGGGATAGTTGTCATGTTTTGGAACGTTGATAGTTGGTAGGGGTGGAAAGGAAACTTCGGTGCGGCCCCTTTTCGGGGGCCGATCACGTCTGGGGGGGGGTTTCGAAAATGCCATATGATACATTGAAAAGCAGGGAGACTGGGGTACTTTCTTCTTTGACCTTACCCTGGTAGCCAAAGAGGTCCCGGAGCTCCCTGCCTGGTAGACAGAGGCTCCGACGGCCACCGTTCGTGGTTTCTAACCCTCCACCTATAAACACATTGCCACGGTTGGATCCAGCGTATGTTTGGGGGCTCGGGGTCCGCGGTATCGCCAGTACCGTCACCAAGATTACTCAAGGTGCCCCGTGCGGGGGCCTCCGGGAAGGTGATGTTTTCCGTGACTTTGACGTTGATGATTTTCTTTTCAATTTTGAATGTCTCGCAGGCTCGCGAATACGCCCCGTGAGGTCCTTTGCAATTCACACAAAGCAATTGGTTAGAGGGACAATCATCAGAGTGATGACCTTGTTGCGCGCACTTGGCGCAGGTTAGTTGGCCCCGACACGAGTTGGTACCATGCCCGAACCGCTGGCACTTGTAACAGCGCCGCGGATTCGGGATGTACGCTCGGACAGAGCACCGGATGAATCCTGCATTGATATGGTCTGAAAGAGTTGCACGGTCGAAAGTGAGAATTATGTGCCTGGTAGGTATTTCCTTATTGTCTCGTCTTATGTTTATCCGCCTGACTGCCGTCACACCCTGATTTCTCAGGCCTTCTAGAAGATCGGCTTCCGTCTCGTTTGCCAGATCTGACTCTGAGATCACGCCCTGTGAGCTGTTGAGGCTGCGGTGGGGCGTGACTTTGATGCCAAGATCAGCAATACGGGTCTGGCTCAGGAGGCTTGTGGCCTGTTGCTGGGTGGTGACTTCTACCAGCAACTCTCCAGTTCTTTGCTTTTTGGCTTTGTAGTGTTTACCTATTATTCCTTCTATGAATTTTGTAGTCAGAAAAACGGACATTGAGGCAACTGGGTTGTCTTTTTCAAGGGATTCGATAATCAAGAATCGGGGATAGTTATCAGGTTTCGGGAGAGTGAGAGTTGGAAGGGGTGGGTACGTAACATCGGTGCGGCCCCTTTTCAGGGACCGATCGGGTTTGCGGGGGGGTTTTGATTTATCCATGTGGCATTGGAAAAAAGTAGGGGACGGGGGTACTTTCGTCTCAAACCTTACCCTAATAGCTTGAGAGGTCCCGGAGCTCCCTGCCTGGTGAACAGAGAGCCCATCCGCCGGAGCTTGACCTGGGCTCCGACGGCCACCGTTCATGGTTTCTAACCCTCCACCTATAAACACATCGCCACGGTTGGATCCAGCTTATGTTTGGGGGCTCGGGGTCCGCGGTATCGCCAGTACCGTCACCATGAATACTCAAGGTGCCCCGTGCGGGGTTCATAACATCAATAAACTCCTACACAGACACACGAAAAGTACGGACGAGAATACGTAAACTCAAAGGACAACAAACACACAGCCTGCATCTGGTCCGCACAACAGGGGACACACTCGAAGACCAGGCTGACACACTCGCACAACACTTCCAACACGTTTCTAGTTCAGCACACTATACAAACACTTTCACGAAACACAAACAAATGGCCGAAAAGAAGCCTATACTAGGTAACAATAGGTCAACACCTTTTTATAACTCAGAGTTTTCACTGCATGAGCTGAGGGCTGCTTTGAGCACGTGTAAACCATCAGCTCCAGGCCCAGACAACATCACATACACAATGATACAACACCTGCACCCAGACACTCTTCTGACACTCTTACACCTATATAACACGATTTGGCTTTCGGGGCACATTCCAAACTCTTGGAAGGAGGCTATAGTTGTAGCTTTCCTGAAGGAGGGAAAGGACCCGTCGTCCCCCTCAAGCTCCAGAGATCACACCCTGAGAGCTGTTGAGGCTGCGGTGGGGTGTGACCTTGATCTCCAGATCTGCCATGCGGGTTTGTTTCAGGAGGATTGCGGACTGCTGCTGAGTTTTTACTTCAACTAGTACTTCGCCTGTTCGTAGTTTTTTTGCCTCGAAAGATTTGCCAATGATTCCTTCAAGGAACTTGGAGACAAGGAATACAGACTGGGAGGAGATGGGTTTCGATTTATCTACTGATTCAAGGACCAAAAACCGGGGATAGTTGTCAGGTTTCGGAGTGTTGATGGTTGGTAGGGATGGAAAAGAAACTTCGGTGCGGCCCCTTTTCGGGGGCCGATCACGTTTGGGGGGGGGGGGGGTTTGAATTATCCATATGGCATAGAAAAAAGCAGGGAGACGGGGGTACTTTCTCCTTTGACCTTACCCTGGTAGTAAAAGAGGTCCCGGAGCTCCCTGCCTGGTAGACAGACAGGGAGCCCATCGGCCGGAGCTTGACCAAGGCTCCGACGGCCACCGTTTACGGCTTCTACCCTTCACCTTTAAACACGTCGCCACGGTTGGACACGGCTTATGTTGGGAGCTCGGGGTCCGCGGTGTCGCTGCTCACCATCACCATGAATACTCAAGGTGCCCCGTGCGGGGCACTAGAGTGCTTCGGACAACAGCGTGGATCAAGCGCTTCCTCTACAACTGCCGAACCTCTTCGGAGAAAAGGATGGGGAGCCTGTCAGCCGAAGAGATGACCGAGGCGGAGAGGATTTCACAGATGGAAACATTCGGAAATGAAGTACGGACCCTCAGTGCATCCAAGCCGCTCGACCAAAAATCCCCGATAAAAGATTTGAACCCGTTCCTAGACAACGAGGGACTGCTACGGGTTGGAGGTCGGCTTCAAAAAGCAGTACAGAGCAAGAGAGAACAATACATCCGATCATTCTGTCTGCGAGGCACCCTTACGCTGGCCTTCTGATTCGCGGTGAACACAAGCGGCTTCTACACGCAGGAGTACGAGATACGTTATCCCACCTCCGTGAGAACTGATGATGATGATGATGGTTGGATGTTTATGGCGCAAGGCCAACTAGGGCAAAGAGCGCCAAAACAATAGTCATATGAGGGTGAGACCTTAACCACTATGTAAAGTCAGCAAAAACAAAAGTAAAATCAGAAAACGGCAATGGGCATGGCTGGTGTATAGGGCCAGATTTCATTATGCATGATAGGAAATGAGGTTTAAAAACTTGACTTCTGACAAATACTCAAACACACGTTTCACTGAAACAATGGCATCGTCACCTAGAAAAAACAATGGATGTAGGGGAATATGTTGTCTGTAGAGTTCTCTGAAGTGTTTGTGTCGTGTTGTGTGAAGTGCCTTGCATGTTATTAGTATGTGCACTACGGATAGGGCCTCTCCGCACCTGCTGCACTGGGGTCTAGGAGATCCCGTCAGCAGATACGAGTGAGTTGCATGCGTGTGCCCTATCCGTAGCCTACCCAAGGCGACTTCCGAGTGTCTGTTGTGTGAGTCAGATATGTACCGTCCCAAGTGTGGCTTTATTACATGTAGTTTGTTGTCTGTCTGTTCGTCCCAGTGTGTTTGCCATGTTCTTCGCAGGTGTTGTCTTATGTGTGGCTTGAGGTCTGTGTAGGGTACTGTTGCTATGTCCGGTGTATTTGTATGTGCAGCACCCCGCACGGGGCACCTTGAGCAATCTTGGTGACGGTACTGGCGATACCGCGGACCCCGAGCCCCCAAACATAAGCTGGATCCAACCGTGGTGATGTGTTTTTAAGGTGAAGGGTAGAAACCTCTAACGGTGGCCGTCGGAGCCCAGGTCAAGCTCCGGCGGATGGGCTCCCTGTCTGTTTACCAGGCAGGGAGCTCCGGCACCTCCTCAGCTATCAGGGTAAGGTTGTGGAAGAAAGTACCCCCGTCTCCCTGCTTCTATACTATGATATATGGCATTTTCTAAACCCCCCCCCCCAGACGTGATCGGCCCCCGAAAAGGGGCCGCACCGAAGTTTCATTCCCACCTCTGTCAACAACTGTCCTTTCAACAAACATGAATAACTATTCTCGTTTTCTTGTGATCGAGTCGGCTGACCCAACGAGACCCGTCGCTTCACTGTCGGTATTCCTTGTCTCGAAATTTTTGCAAAGCACATTAGGTGAAAAGTATGAAGCCAAAAAGCTCAGGACAGGAGAAATCCTTGTCGAACTCAACAATGAAAAACAATCCCGCACACTTCTTGCCCAAACTCGCATCCATGATCTGGACATCAAGATCACGCCCCACCGGAGCCTGAACAGCTCCCAGGGTGTGATTTCAGAGTCGGATCTCCTTTCAGAAACAGATTCCGACCTTCTTGAAGGTTTAAAGGACCAGGGCGTCACAGTTGTGCGGCGCATCACGATGCGCAGGGACGATAAGATAATCCCAACCAAACACATTATCCTGACCTTCGACCGTTCGACACTTCCGCAATATATAAATGCAGGCTACATCCGATGCTCTATTCGACCGTACTATCGCGGTCAAACTTAGTGGGAACACGGGAGCGCGTGGCCCGAGCTACTACTAGAGCTTCCTAACGGCGCCGCGCAGAAACTGCACGCATGCGCGGTGTGAGGGTCCGGAGGGTACAGAGCTCATCGCGCGCATCGCGTCACCGGGCGGCAGCGCGTCGTCTGCTACAAGCGAGCTGCCGGCGCTAACCGAGCAACAGACGTTACCAGTGGCCGTGAAACACAGCAATAAACAACTGTAGACGTCTAGGATTTTTTTTTTTTTTTTGCAGATAAGAATTGTCCCCGCGAGCTCCGCAATAGGCAGAACCATAACTTTACGAACTTTGTTTGAAGGTTAATACATTTTGCATGCTTTTCAAGGCGAAAAGGTATCAGCGACGGGCTTATCGCTGACGCGAGCGCGCAAATTATTTCGCATGGTAATGCCAGTAACAAAGGTGCTGTAAAGTAAATGTCCGAGGAAACACTTTATTGCAAGCTTTTCTAATGAAATACGGTGGTACCGTCTGGGCCATTAAAAATAATAAGGAACCAGTTGAGACGCCCTTAGTAGTGCCTCATGTCGCCGTTGACTTCGACGACAGCAGACATTCTTGACGGAAGCGATTCGTAGAGCGCTGTCACAAGTGAGGTGTCGCTTGCCAGCCGCTGCCAATCGGCGAGCACTGCGGCCCACAGCTCGTCCTCAGTGGCTGAATATATGGCGGTCCGGTTCACCTCTACTTTCATGCGACCCCAAACATTCTCGATGACGTTGAGGTCGGCTCCCTTCACGTTGAGGTCGGCTTACTTACACGAAGCTGGCATGCATGCCAGCTTCGCGTAAGTAAGCGCGAAAGGAACAAGGACGAACGAAGTTTGTTGATGAAGTTTTTTGATGAAGTAAAAACACGCACAAACGATATATATGCGTGGATCCCGACATCAGTGGCGTAAAACGTATTTCCCCATGACCGGCGTTTCGGCCATATTTACGCTCACAAAGAAAAAAAACTTCCCTTAAAGATGAGATCCCCACAGACGAAGCGGGCAGTGGCCGCGCACAGCCAGTGTGGTCACGCATCAAAGATTCATCAGCTCGCGGTGACAATTCTTGCTTGTGAACGCCAAGACGGCAGAATAGCGGTTCGTATCTGAGGAACGAACGGCGATCTGATCTTGATTTCCAGCAACAAATTGCTGCGGATACCTGCGAATGCTGCTCACGGCTGCTGGCAACGGCTGCTCGTTTAGCGCCGGCAGCTCGCATGTAGCAGACGACGCTCTGCCGCCCGGTGACGCGATGCGCGCGATGAGCTCTGTATTCTCCGGACCCTCACAGCGCGCATGCGTGCGGTTTCCGCGCCGCGCCGTTAGGATGCTCTAGTAGTAGCTCGCGCCACGCGCTCCCGTGTTCCCACTAAGTGTGACCGCGATAGTACATACCGAACCCGCGCCGCTGCTTTAAGTGCCAGCGGTTCGGGCACAGCACAACCTCTTGCCGCGGCAAAACTACCTGTGCGAAATGTGCAGCGCAGGACCACCCCACTGACAATTGCAATTCTGACAACCTCACATGTGCAAACTGCAGGGGCCCTCATGCGGCCTACTCCAGGAAGTGTGAGAAATTCCAAGTGGAAAAGAAAATAATCCATCTAAAAGTGACAGAAAACATCACCTTCCCAGAGGCGCGGAAGAGGTTCGCCTTTTTCCCCCTGGGGAGGTACGCCGACGCTGCTCGCCGGGGGGCGGAGCGGCGTCTGGTTTCGGCGGGGACCCAGTACCGCGAGTCGGACTTGGTCCCGCCCCCGCTCCCCCCTGGGTTGCCTCTGGCCGCCCAACCCGCCACCACGCCGCTTGCTGAGGCAGCAGCGGTTGTGGTCGCAACCTCTTCCGTCGGGACCGGTGCCGCTCCCGTCCGTGCCTCCCCATCGTCCAGTGCGTTGGAGTGTGCCATGGACACCACGAGCCCCGCACCGGCTCCCACCGCCACCGCACCGCCCGTGCCACTTCTGGTGCCTCCGACACCACCGGCGGTGGCGGCTCAAACGAAGGGCCCCCGAAGGGGGGCCAAGTCCGGGGGGCCCGGTTCGACGGGCACACCCAGGACATCGGACGACGAGATGGACGTCGTGCCGTTCTTGCCTGCAACGCAGCGCAAGGAGCGGCCTCCGACGTCCAAGCCTTCAGATAGGCCGCCCAAAAAGCCCAATCCAAGAGTCACAGCCCCGAAAGACGACACATAAACATACACACTCCAGTAGCTCTCACACTAAATAATGGGAAGGGAAAATATTGTTCAATGGAACTGCAGAGGCCTTCTGAATAATCTTGACGACGTGTATGAGATTCTGCATACCAATCAGCCAAGTGTAATGTGTGTTCAGGAAACACATTTGAATTCTAAACACAAATTTCTTGAATAGTTACCGGGTATACAGGAAAGACAGGGATGGCTGCACACACTCTTCTGGCGGTGTGGCCATAATCGTCCAGAAATCCTTAGCGTGCAACCCTGTCACCTTGAACACTATCCTTGAGGCTGTAGCAATACGCTTAATAATATTTAATAGGTTGATAACGATATGCTCCATATACATTCCTCCTGATGTTTCACTTACGAGCTCTGACTTCGAGGTGCTGGTTGACCAGCTGCCCGAACCATACATCCTTACAGGCGACCTTAATGCTCACAACTCTCTTTGGGGCTCTTCCAGAACGGATGCCCGAGGTCGCCTGATAGAAAAATTCCTTACATCTTCTGGAGCATGCCTTTTCAACAATAAACAGCCTACATACCATAACATAGGTCACAACACATACTCATGTCTTGACTTGGCTATTGGCTCCGCAGTTCTCTTTCCTCTTGTCGAGTGGGGAGTGGGAACTGACCCATATGGCAGTGACCACTTCCCCACCTCACTCACATACATAGGTAAAGGCCCAAGTAGTCCATCTTCCCATAATAGGTTCAATGAAGCACGAGCTAACTGGAATACATTTACACAGACATCCAAACTACACCACTCATCCATAGGACACCTACACGTTGAAGAAGCTACCCAACTCCTCACGGCGCACATCCTCGACGCCGCCGAAAGGTCCATTCCCCACGCCTCTGGAGCCCCGCGCAACCAGCGGAGGCCGTGGTGGAATGAGGACTGTAGGCGGGCGCGAGAGGCCCAGAACAAGGCGTGGGGTATCCTTCGTCGGTACCCCACGTCGGGTAACCTCATTTTGTTCAAACGGGCCAAGGCGTTCGGAAAACGTGTGCGCCGTGAGGCAAAACGAGAGAGTTGGCGCACCTTCCTTACATCCATTAACTCATACACAGATGCACATAAGGTATGGACAAGAATACGCAAACTTAAAGGACAACATACACATAGCCTGCCCCTGGTCAGTACAACAGGGGACACACTCGAAGACCAGGCTAACACTCTTGCACAACACTTCCAACACGTTTCCAGCTCTGCACACTACACAAACACTTTCCTGAAACGTAAAAATACCTGTGAAAAGAAGTCCCTACATTGCAATAACAGGTCAAAATCTGGTTACAATTCTGAATTTACACTCAATGAGTTGAGGGCTGCACTGAGCACGTGTAAACCTTCAGCTCCCGGCGCAGATAAGATTACATACACCATGATACAACACCTACACCCGGACACTCTTGAAACACTCCTACACCTATACAACAACATATGGCTTTCGGGGCACATCCCAAAATCTTGGAGGGAGGCTATTGTAGTGGCGTTCCTGAAGGAGGGTAAGGACTCTTCTTCTCCCGCCAGTTATCGACCCATCGCCCTCACAAGCTGCCTGGGCAAGCTTCTCGAGAAGATGATCAACAGGAGACTTGTGTACTTCTTAGAGTTCAATGGTCTTCTCGAGAGCTGCCAGGCCGGCTTCAGGGTGGGGCGATCCACAAACGACCAACTCGTCGCCCTTGAGTCGTATATCAAGGATGCGTTTGTCCATAAGCAGTTTTGTGCTACGGTGTTTTTTGATCTCGAGAAAGCCTACGATACCGCTTGGCGATACGGGATACTTTGCGACCTAAAAGCCTTCGGTGTCTCGGGAAATATGTTTAATACACTTCATAGCTACCTGGCGGAGCGAACATTTCGTGTGAGAGTTGGCACTGCCCTTTCAAATGTTTTCCTGCAGGAAAACGGCGTGCCTCAAGGCGGCGTTTTGAGCTGCACATTGTTCATTGTCAAGATGAACTCACTTCGAAAGGCGTTGCCACGAACCATTTCCTGTACAATATATGTAGATGATGTGCAAATATCTTTTAAATCATGCAATATGTCAATCTGCGAACGCCAAGTCCAGCTTGGTGTCAACAAACTAGCAGGCTGGGCAGATCAGAACGGTTTTAAGCTGAACCCAGTGAAGAGCTCTTGTGTTGTGTTTTCCAAAAGGCGTGGGATCAGGCCAGATCCAGACATCAAACTGAATGGTGTCTCGATTCCGGTCAAAAAAGAACACAAGTTCCTTGGTATAATTCTTGATGAAAAACTTTCCTTTATCCCTCATATGAAACAACTAAAACAAAAATGTCTTAAAACAATGAATATCCTGAAGGTTCTTTCCCACCATTCGTATGGTTCTGACAAAGAACTCCTACTGCGGCTCTATACTGCTTTGGTTGGGTCTCGTTTGGACTATGGCAGTGTGGTATATGGGTCGGCGAGTAAAACAGCATTGCGAATGCTTGACCCAGTACTACACTTGGGGCTACGGCTTGCGTCGGGTGCTTTTCGCACTAGCCCTGTCGAGAGTCTATATGTTGAATGTAATAAGTGGAGCCTTGAGAACCAGCGAACGTACATGGACTTACTTTATGCTTTTAAAATTTCATCTCAGAATAACCACCCTTTTTATCCTGTCCTTAACGATACATCCACATCTGTGCTGTTTGTAAATCGCCCGTCCGTTACTCCGCCTTTTTCACTTCGAGCGAGAGAGCGAGCCTCGGATCTGAGTGCTTCGTTTTTAGACGTGTACAGGTCATCCTCTTTAAACATTTTACCGCCTTGGCAAGTTCGCCCTGTGTCCTGTGACCTTTCTTTTATAAAGCTTGACAAAAATCGGGTACCGCGAGCTGCAATACTTCAGCACTTTCTTTCTTTGCAGTTCAAATACCCACGTGCTGAATTCTACAGTGACGCTTCTAAAACCTCCACTATGGTGTCGTGCGCTGCTCATGGTCCAAATTTCAATGCAGCCAGAACCATGAGCGTGCACACAACAATTTTTTCAGCAGAAGCGTACGGAATTTTACTGATTGTACGACATATCCTTGAAAATCAAATTCCCAATTCTATCATCTACACAGATTCTTTGAGTGTTGTTCGCGCATTATCATCGCATAAACCCCCCAAAAACCACATAATTAATCTTGTATTAACACTATAATGTCGGTGTATGCGGAGAAGCATCGGCTGCTCCTCTGCTGGGTCCCAGGACACGCTGGGATCGCTGGGAACGAGTTGGCGGACGAGAGGGCCGGTGCTGCTGCACTCAGGAACACTGTCGACATAACAAGCGTACCATATACAGACCTCAAGCCTCACATAAAACAACACCTGCGCAGAACATGGCAAACACACTGGGACGAACAGACAGACAACAAACTACACGTAATAAAGCCACACTTGGGACGGTACACAACTGACTCACACAACAGACACACAGAAGTCGCCTTGGCAAGGCTGCGGATAGGGCACACCCATGCGACGCACTCGCATCTGCTGACGGGATCTTCTAGACCCCAGTGCAGCAGGTGCGGAGAGGCCCTATCCGTAGTGCACATACTAATCACATGCAAGGCACTTCACACAACACGACACAAACACTTCAGAGAACTCTACAGACAACATATTCCCCTACATCCATCATTTTTTCTAGGTGACGATGCCATTGTTTCTGTGAAACGTGTGTTTGAGTATTTGTTAGACGTCAAGTTTTTAAACCTCATTTCCTATCACGCATAATCAAATCTGGCCCTGTACACCAGCCATCACCATTTTCTTTAATTGATTTTACTATGTTCGGTTTACACTTTTTTTTTCTTCTTTTTTATACCTACCTTTGTATGGTAATCACTTCTCCATTAAATAACGTCTTCTCTGGCGCTCTTTGCCCTCGTTGGCCTTGCGCCATTAAACACTAACCATCATCATCATCATGTATGTGCAGCAGCAGCGGCCATCTGATCAGCGGTCTCATTTCCCGCAATCCCAGAGTGGCCTGGAACCCAACACATGATCACCTCGAGATTTAATGCATACGCGGACATAATGGTTTTATAGACTACATTAAGAACATGGTTTTTAGACGACTTGTTGGATGACAATGCATGTACAACACTCAGTGAATCTGTGAAAATGATAGACTTGGGTATTTCATGTTGCACTATGTGATTTAAAACAAGCAAAACGCCATGGGCTTCTGCCGTAAAAATGCTGGTCTTCGAGTTCAAGGTCTTAGAGACTCTAAAATCGGGTCCGTGCGCCGCACAGGACACAGTAAGGGCAGTTTTTGATGCGTCACTGTAAAACTCTGCACATTCATACTTGAACTGCAGGGACAAGAAGTGCTGCAAAATAGCAGTTTGTGGTACCCTGGTTTTATCAATTTTCACGAAGGACAAGTCACAACACACAGGTTGAAGCTCCCAGGGTGGTAAGACGTCAGTAAAAGAAGATGTGTGAATGTCTAAAAAGGAGATGTCGAAATTTGAAGCTTCCTGTCTCACTCTAAGTGAGAACGGCAAAGGAACAGACGGGCGATTTACAAACAGTGGCGATGTGGATGTATCATTAAAAACACGTTTAAAAGGATGGTCCTTCAAAGACGAAATTTTAAAAGCGTAGAGAAAGTCCACATACGTCCGTTGGTACTCAAGGCACCACTTATTACATTCAACATATAGACTCTGGGCCGGGCTAGTGCGGAACGCACCCGACGCAAGGCGCAGACCCAAGTGCAGTACTGGATCAAGACTTTTTAGCGTTGTTTTCGATGCCGACCCATACACGACACTGCCGTAGTCTAATCGAGACCCGACTAACGCGGTGAAGACCCGGAGAAGCAGTTCTTTGTCTGCACCATAGGATTGGTGGGAGAGGACCTTGAGAATGTTTAGTGTTTTGAGGCATTTATGTTTAAGTGTTTTGACGTGAGGTATGAACGTGAGCTTGTTATCAAATATGACACCTAAAAACTTGTGCTCCCGTTTAACAGGAATAGGTGCACGGTTAAGCGTAATCTCAGGGTCGGCGTTAATCCCGCGCTTGCGGGAAAATACAACACAAGTACTCTTGGCCGGGTTCAGTTTAAACCCGTTAAGGTCCGCCCAGCCAGCTAGTTTCTTAACACCGAGTTGTACTTGACGTTCGCATATTGACAGGTTACAGGATTTAAAAGATATTTGCACATCGTCTACATAGATGGAACAGGAAATGGTCGGCGGCAATGACTTTCGGAGGGAGTTCATCTTAACTATAAACAAGGTGCAGCTTAGAACTCCACCTTGCGGCACACCATTTTCCTGCAAATATACAGTGGAGAGTGCACCACCAACCCTCACTCGAAAGGTTCGTTCGGCCAAATAACTACAAAGAGTGTTCATCATGTTGCCAGAGACACCAAATGACTTAAGGTCCCTGAGGATGCCGTAGCGCCAGGCTGTATCATAAGCTTTTTCAATATCGAAAAATACAGTAAGGCAGAACTGGTTATGGACAAATGCATCTTTTATGTAGGACTCCAGTGCAAGAAGTTGATCATTGGTAGATCGCCCCACCCTGAAGCCTGCCTGGCAGCCCTCGAGAAGACCATTGTACTCCAGAAAGTACACTAGCCTACGGTTTATCATCTTCTCGAGGAGCTTACACAGGCAGCTTGTGAGGGCGATGGGACGATAACTTGCGGGAGAGGAAGGGTCCTTCCCCTCCTTCAGAAAGGCCACAACTATAGCCTCCTTCCAAGACCTTGGAAGCTGCCCCGAAAGCCATATTCTGTTGTAGAGGTGTAGGAGTGTCTCAAGAGTGTCTGTGTGTAGGTGTTGTATCATGGTGTATGTAATGCTGTCTGCCCCTGGAGCTGAGGGCTTACAGGTGGAAAGAGCAACCTTCAGCTCATGAAGTGTGAATTCAGAGTTGTAAGCAGAATTCGACTTGTTCTTGTCTCGTAAGGGCTTCTTTTCTGCATTAGTTTTGTGTTGCATGAAAGTATTAGTGTAGTGTGCTGAGCTGGACACGTGTTGGAAGTGTTGTGCGAGTGTGTTAGCCTGGTCTTCCAGTGTGTCCCCTGTTGTACTAACCAGGGGCAGGCTGTGTGTCTGTTGTCCTTTTAGTTTTCGTATTCGTGTCCAGACTTTGTGAGTGTCGGTGTATGAGTTTATGGAAGTGAGGAAGGCGCGCCAACTCTCCCTTTTTGCCTCACGACGCACTCGCTTCCCCAAAGCCTTTGCCCGTTTAAACGAAATGAGGTTATCTGACGTGGGGTACCGGCGAAGGACACCCCACGCCTTGTTCTGGGCCTCTCGCGCCCGCCTGCAGTCCTCGTTCCACCAGGGCCTCCTTGGGTTGCGGGACGCACTGGAGGCCTGGGGCATGGACTTTTCGGCGGCGTCGACTATGTGCGCCGTGACGAGTTGGGCTGCTTCCTCCACGTGTAGGTGTTTTATGGTTGTGTGGTGTAGTTTAGATGTTTCTGTGAATGTACTCCAGTTTGCTTTTGATTCATTAAACCTTTTATGGGCAGATGGACTGCATGGGCCTTTACCTCTGTATGTTAGGGATGTGGGGAAGTGGTCACTACCATATGGGTCCGTGCCCACGCCCCACTCAAGACATGGAAAGAGAATTGCAGAACCAATAGCCAAGTCAAGATTTGAGTATGTATTGTGTCCTATGTTATGATATGTAGGCTGTTTATTATTGAAAAGGCATGCTCCAGAGGATGTAAGAAACCTCTCTATCAGGCGACCCCGGGCATCCGTACGAGAAGAGCCCCAAAGAGAATTGTGAGCATTAAGGTCGCCTGTTAGAATGTACGGCTCCGGCAGCTGGTCGACCAGCGCCTCAAAGTCAGAGCTCGAAAGTGCAAGATCAGGAGGAATGTAAATGGAGCACACCGTTACCAACCTATTAAATATTATTGTTCGAATTGCTACAGCCTCGAGGACAGTGTTCAGAGTGACAGGGTGGCAGGCTAAGGATTTCCGGGCGACAATTGCCACACCTCCTGAAGAGTGTGTGCAGCCAACCCTGTCCTTTCTGAATACCATGTATCTATTTAAGAAATTTGTCTGTTTGGAATTGAGGTGAGTCTCTTGGAGACACATGAGACTTGGCTGATTGGCATGCAGGATATCATACACATCATCAAGATTTTTAAGGAGGCCTCTGCAGTTCCATTGAATGATGTTTTCTGTTCCCATTATTTAGGTTTAAGAATGAATGGAGTGTGTGTATGTGTTCATGTGTCGTCTTTCGGGGCTGTTACTCTGGGGTTAGGCTTTTTAGGCCTGTCTGTAGGCTTGGAAGTCGGTGGCCGCTCCTTGCGCTGCGTTGCAGGCAGGAACGGCCCGACATCCATCTCGTCGTCGGATGTCCGAGGGGTGCCCGACGGACCGGGCCCCCCGGACTTGGCCCCCCCTCGGGAGCCCTTCGTTTGAGCCGCCACCGCCGAGGGCGTCCGGGGCACCAGAGGTGGCACGGGCGGTGCGGTGACGGTGGGAGCCGGTGCGGGGCCCGTGGTGTCCATCACCTCGGTACCCTCCAACGGACTGGAGGACGGGGAGACAGAGGCGGGAGCGGCACCGGTCCCGACAGAAGTGGTTTGCACCACAACCGCTGCTGCCTCAGCAAGCGGCGTGGTGCCGGGTTGGGCTGCGTGAGGCAACCCAGCGGGGGGCGGGGGCGGGACCAGGTCAGACTCGCTGAACTGGGTCCCTGTGGAAACCAGACGCCGCTCCGCCCCCCGGCGAGCTGCGTCTGCGTACCTCCCCAGAGGAAAAGAGGCGAACCTCTTTCGCGCCTCTAGGAAGGTGATGTTCTCCGTGACCTTGATGTTAATTATCTTTTTTTCCATTTGGAATTTTTCACACTTGCGGGAGTACGCTGCATGCGGACCGCCGCAGTTCACACAAGTGAGGGTTTCGGATGGACAGTTGTCAGTCGGATGATCGTGCGCCGCGCATTTCGCACACGTCGTTCGGCCACGGCAAGAGGTTGTACCGTGCCCGAACCGCTGGCACTTAAAACAGCGCCGCGGATTCGGGATGTACGGACGGATGGAGCAACGGATGAAACCTGCATTGATGTGTTGTGGAAGAACTGCGCGGTCGAATGTCAAGATAATGTGCTTGGTGGGAATCTCCTTGTCGTCTCTGCGGATAGTGATGCGTCTCACGGCAGTGACGCCCTGATCCTTCAAGCCGGCAAGGAGATCCGCATCCGTTTCGTTCAGGAGATCTGTTTCGGATATCACACCCTGGGAGCTGTTGAGGCTCCGATGGGGTGTGACCCGGATGTCTAGATCAGCCAGTCTAGTCTGAGCTAGAAGCTTCGTGGACTGCTGCTTGTCATTTGTTTCGATGAGGAGTTCACCAGACCTTTGTTTTTTGCATTTATATGATTTTCCTACTATGGCTTCAAGATACTTGGCGATCAAGAAGACTGACTGAGATGCTAGAGGGTGGGTTGGATTGAGCGATTCCATCACAAGAAATCGAGAGAAATTATCCGGTTCAGGAAATGTTAAAGATGGCAATTGGGGAAAAGATACTTCGGTGCGGCCCCTTTTCAGGGACCGATCACGTTTGGGGGGGGGGTTTGAAAATGCCATAGAGCATAGTATAAAAGCAGGGAGACTGGGGTACTTTCTTCTTTGACCTTACCCTGGTAGCCAAAGAGGTCCCGGAGCTCCCTGCCTGGTAGACAGACAGGGAGCCCATCCGCCGGAGCTTGACCTGGGCTCCGACGGCCACCGTTAGAGGTTTCTACCCTTCACCTTAAAAACACATCACCACGGTTGGATCCAGCTTATGTTTGGGGGCTCGGGGTCCGCGGTATCGCCAGTACCGTCACCAAGATTGCTCAAGGTGCCCCGTGCGGGGGTGAGAACTACTGGATCATTCGTGCAAGACAAGCCGTGAAATCAGCCATAAGACGCTGCGTGCCGTGTCAAAGACAGAGTTGTCGACCTGCCGCGGAAGCTCAGGCCCCGCTACCAGCTGACAGGCTGACTCAGGCGGACCCCTTTGAGGTTACAGGTGTAGACTTCGCGGGCCCCATATTTTACACGGACCAAGGAAGCATGCGGAAGTCTTATATAGCGCTCTTTACTTGCACTACAACCAGGGCGGTACACCTAGAGCTGGTAAGAGACCTCACTACTGAGACATTTCTTATGGTGTTGAGATTTATTGCGAGAAGAGGAATACCGAAAACTGTGTACTCGGACAACGCTCTCACGTTCAAGCGAGCTTCAGCGGACATGAACAAAATCTTCCACGCCATCAAGGGAAGCGACACTCAGGCATACCTAAGTGACCATCGAATAACTTGGAAATTCATAGTGGAAAGAGCAGCATGGTGGGGTGGTTTCTGGGAGAGAATGGTACGTAGTCAAGAACGTTCTCCGAAAGGTTCTTGGAAGAAGTGCAGTCGACTACGACAACATAGTAACCATTCTCACTCAGGCGGAAGTGGTTGTCAATTCTCGTCCGCTCACCTACGTGCACTCTCAGGTGGAAGAACTCGCGCCTTTGACCCCGTCGCACTTACTCATCGGACACAGGCTTACAAGTTTGCCCTCCCCCGGCGGTAATATCGTAACGACCTCTACGAAAAGTACAGTCACAAGGCAATCGCAGCGACGCAGCGCCCTTATGGATTTGTTCTGGAGACGATGGAGACGCGAATATCTGCTGGAGCTACGTTCGGCGCACTTCGCAGCGGGGCTCCCACAGAAGAGCGTCAAGGAGGGAGACATTGTCTTGCTCGGCGAAGATAAAACACCTCGCCAGCTGTCGAAACTTTGCAGGGTGGTCGAGACGTTTCCCGGACGAGACGGAAAGGCTCGGGCCTGCAGAATAATTCTTCCTAACAAGAAAGAATTTTTACCCTCTGGAGCTGTAATAAGAATGAGCAGAGGCTCATTGGGGGGGAGGATGTTAAGAATTCCTCCGTTCTCGGAAGGCGTGTCTAAAGTACACGTCGCTGACGGGGAAGAGCTCGGGAGGACTTTGGAGGCCCCGGATCAAGTAACCGAAGACAAGGATCGGAACAAAAAGCGGCCGCTGTTTACACCTTGCGGCGCATCCAAAGTGCCACAGACCCCCGGACGGTGCGGCGCCAGCGAGCGACGTGTGTTTATATGTGTGCGCGCTTGCAGACGAACCGACGCCAACCATCGCCATTTGAGGCACTGAGACTTTCCTCTTTGTTCGTGCCCTTACCCTCTTTCAGTAGTGTATACCTGTGCGTATAATAAACAGTTCTTCAAGTGAACCCCACACTGTTCGCATCGTTCCTTGGAGATCTCCTGCGCGCGCGGCACCAGCCGCCCCTTTAAGTTATGCGCAGTCGAGTGGGAACTCGCTAATATCGAAAGGCAAGTTCACGCCTGCGGTTTTCCGTACTGTTTTCGACAAAGAAAACACTACTCAACAACTTGTGCTCCTTGTTCACAGGAAGCGACACGCCATTGAGGGTAATGTCTGGGTCCGGATGGACCCCGCGCTTCCTGGAGAACACAACGCAGGAGCTTTTTGCAGGATTCAATTTAAACCCATTCCTGTCTGCCCAGCCGGCAAGCTTCTTGACACCGAGCTGGACTTGACGTTCGCATATTGACATATTCCATGATTTAAAAGATATTTGCACGTTGTCTACATACATAGAATAAAAGATTGTTGGTGGCAGTCCCTTTCCAAGAGAGTTCATATTTACTATGAAGAAAGTGCAACTCAACACGCCAGCTTGCGGCACGCCATTTTCTTGGACGTGAACCTTTGAAAGTGCTATAACACGCTCTCAAATGGGGCGGCGTATTCAGCTGGTTGAAATGGGGCACCCTGAGAGCGTTTGGCTGCTTCTTTGAGATTGTGCGGCTCTCGCCAAGAGCGCTCCAATGCGCTCCGACGTAGACTGCCAGAGCAACGGCATGCAGCGGGCGAGATGATGTCACGTAACCGGTTTTGCCGCCAGTCACGTGACCCTATCTCGCCGTTTCATGGAAATGCGTTGTTTGGTTGGCGGTGAAAGGTCTTGTGGTGGGCTGCGCCGACTGCATGTCTCTTGTTCTTCACATACCGGCTCTGCTCCCAGTTCTTGCCATGTCAAGGCGAGTGTGCTTAGCGTTGGGGACACCGTCGGTGCTTCTGGCTTGCACGAAGAACAGCACCGACACTAGCTCTGACTACGACGACGCTCGAGTTTACGCAACGAAGTTCGCCGAGTTGTTCACTGGGCCGTCCAAGATACCTAAGGTGAACAACTACGTGGACACAGCAGTGAAATTTTACTCGAAGAAAGAAGTAAGAAATCGCCTGCGCAAATGTATCAAACAGTAACATTGCTTTATTTTTCGAACAGTTTCGCAGAAACTTCCGCCTACCACGAAAGGCGTGCTGTGAGTTCATTCGAATATTTGAAGAGTCAATCTTTTGCCCGTCAGGCAGATGTGGTGGCTCGCCTGCAAAAATACCGGACGAACACATTCTTTTGTTTTTTTTTGGTAAGCTTGAAAATTGTAGTTAAACAAGGAGGTTAGGATTTGCGTGCACGCTAGGAGCTTAATAGCTTTACATGGTTCGATGGTAAAGGGCTTTTTTTTCTGTGTTCATGTTTGCTTACTGCTGTTGCTTTGGCTTGAATCTGCGATGCCCGATTCCCTTGTAATGAGCAGCTTCGCGCAATGATCTCCGCAGGATCAATTTTGTTGTCACTTCCGTGTATATCGGAGTACAAAACCACCTGGAAAGCCTTGCCTGTGGGAGAAACCGAAGGTTATACAACGCTCTTTTCACGATGTGCACATTTACGCCTCTTTTTCGGATTACTACTGCACGTTGGCACCATTTGAGAGGCCGTGCAGTTTCAATAAACTATAGGGCTAAAAGGCGCACGAGCAATGCAGAATGATTGCATTTTCCACCTTTTCTTTTTCGACTGACACATTTTATATCTACAGTTGAGGGTTTTTCAGAGCAGATACCTGATGATGATGTTTGGAGTTTAATGGCGCAAGGCCGACTAAGGGCAAAGAGCGCCAAACAATAGTGATTACATGAAAGTGGCATGGAAGTAAAAGTAGAACATTTCAGTAAAAATAAACAAAGTAAAACACAACGTAATGAAGATGACTGGTGTAAAGGGCCAGGTTGTCAACATGCATGATAAGAAATGAGATGTAAAAATTTTACGTCGGTAAGAAACTCGAAAACGCGTTTGATTGAAAACATGGCTTCATCTCCTAAGAAGTATGACGGGTGTGGTGGAATATGTCGCGTGTGTAGTTGTGGGAAGTATTTGTGTCGTGTTGTGTCAAGTGCCTTACATTGTATAAGGATGTGGATCACGGATAGGGCCTCTCCGCACCTGCTGCAAAGAGGTCTTGGAGACCCCGTGAGAAGGTGCGAGTGCGTTGCATGAGTGTGCCCTATCCGTAATCTAGCCAAGGCGACTTCAGTGTATCCAATGATTACGTGTGTCGGTGGTGTATGGTCCACAGTCTGGTTTTATTACGTGTAACTTGTTGTCTGTTTGTTCACTCCAGTGTGTTTGCCATGTTTTGCGAAGTTGTTGTCTGATGTGTGGTTTCACGTCGGTGTAGGGTAATGTGGTTATGTCTACTGTATTCGAGAGTGTAGCAGCAGCAGCCATTCGGTCCGCTGCTTCGTTCCCGGCTATACCACAGTGGCCAGGGACCCAGCAAAGAACCAGTTCAAATTTGCGTACATACACAGACATAATACCCTTGACGATCAGATTGACAATGTGGTTTTTTGAAGGCATTGTTGACGACAGTGCCCGCACAACACTGAGGGAATCTGTATAGATAGTGGATTGTGGGATGTGGCTTTGAAGTATGTGATTGACAACAAGAAGTACACCGTAAGCCTCTGCCGTAATGATACTAGTATGATTATTCAGAGTTCTAGTGACACTAAGGCCGGGCCCATGCGCCGCGCAGAACACTTACAGGACATCACTTACAGGACGCGCAGGATATCACTTACCTGCAACTCTGTAGCAGGCAGGCTTGTTTCGCGTTGCTGTTACTACGCTGTCATGCGAAAGCTGGCTCGTTAGGCAGTTGATAGCTTTACAGTTTTGGCGGGATAGGCAATAACGAACGGAGTGCTCACCTGTGTATGTTGAAGAGGCAGTGCTTTTCTTTTTTTTCTAGGTATGCAAGCAACAAGGCATCGATGCGGGAAGTGGCCACTCTCTTCAACATGGCCGAGTCCACGCAGCTTCCAGTAATTTAAAGAGTTTTTCGATTTCTCTGCTACATTGCTCCAGATATAATCAACTTTGGCGACAAGGCCGCTTTGGCAGAAGCTTTTGAGAAAGTGAGCACCTTTGCATGATTTATGTGTAACAGGTAGCAAAGTCTAAGCTGGCATGCTGTCTAGACTAGAAACACTAAGTACGAATATATAAGTGCACCACAAGATTCCACCACGATTTCCACTTTAGGCAGTGCTTTTCTGCAAAGAGGGGACATACCACTGCATTACACGTACCTCTTACAGGATATTATGCCGCAGAATTATTTACGCTGTGTAACAGCAATGGTACATAGCTTTCCCATACATAGCTTTCCTTAAAGGCCGGTTTTAAGATCTTTTTACTGGAACAGCAGGAAAAATTCACGACGCTAGAGTTCTGAGACTGTACTTGGTACATGAAGATCTAACAATATGTGAGATCAACAAATAGCACCTTCTTGGCAATGCTGCTTAGCCCATCAGAGAACATTTACTCAGACCTTACAAGCACTACGGGACCATGACACCAGCCAAACTCGCACACAACTACCAACATGCTGTCACAAGAGTGAAAATTGAAAACGCGTTTGGTTTGCTGAAGCAAGGATTCAGGCAACTTCGATACGTGGAGTTGATGAGGATGATGGTTTGAGTTTAATGACGCAAGGCTGACATGGGCAAAGAACGCCACACACAAAGTTATTTGATGAGGAGGGAACACAAATAAAATCAGTTAAAGACTATGAGCACGGCTGGCGTAAAGGGCCATGGTGAAGAACAAGAATGGTTAAAAGATACATAAGGTGGCTGGCATATAGAACCAGAAGTAAAACTATGGGTGGTATGAGATGAGTTCTAAGAAGTGAACTTGTGATAGGAATTTAAAGGTGCGCTAACAGAAAACATGGCATCGTCTTGTAAGAAGTATGCTGTGTGTGGTGGAATATGTCGTGTGTATAGTTGTGGGAAGTGTTTGTGTCGTGTAGTGTTGAGTGCCTTACTTTGTATGAGGATGTGGATCACGGATAGGGCCTCTTCGCACCTGCTGCACAGAGGTCTTGGAGATCCAGTGAGAAGGTGCGAGTGCGTTGCATATGTGTGCCCTACCCGTAATCTAGCCAAGGCGACTTCAGTGTATCTATTGCATGTGTCGGTGGTGTATGGTCCCAAGTGTGGTTTTATTATGTGTAACTTGTTGTCTGTTTGTTCACTCGAGTGCATTTGCCATGTTTCGCGAAGTTGTTGTCTGATGTGTGCTTTCACGTCGGTGTAGGGTAATGTGGTTCTGTCTACTGTATTCACGAGTGTAGCAGCAGCAGCCATTCGATCCGCTGCTTCGTTCCCGGCTATACCACAGTGGCCATGGCAGGACCCAGCAAAGGACCAGTTCAAATTTGTGGACATACAGACATAATACCCAATAATACCTAATATTGAAGTACCAGCATTTTATTGTGTAACATGCTGCCATTACAAGCATTCAGTGGCCGCACGTCAGTAGGTGCTTCTAAAGATTACGTCGGGTCTGAAGTGATTTACATGATGTGGAATGATGGAACTTGAAAACCGAGATTACTTTTCCAAATTTGTCCTTGAGATTTTTTGCAGAGTTGAAAATGTTGCCTTTACTGCACTTAGGTCCTACTGCAGTTCGGCACATTTCACTCAATTGATAACTAAAAATAAAGCTGCAACTAAAAATCTGTGTCACAGTTGTTGTACTTGCACAGGTGGCATGCATAAATGAGGTCCTTTAAACCTTTTCCTGACCAAATATTATTTAAAGCTCTCACAAAATTGATAGGTATTATTTTTAATGACTTTTTTCATCTTTTTCAGGAACACTGAAGTAAATTTTTCGAGGGGTTGAGATGTTGGAGAGGTTTCATGAAGTGATCACCGATCCAATAAAAGTTGCTGTTCAATGCAGCTGTTTTATGGATGGTGTAAAAGGTCCATCTTCAGTTGTTGGACAACCTGCACTTGACCAGGGCGGTGTGGGGCTTGCCCCCGGACTGTTTACATTGTGTGCTTCAAGGACATAGCTATGTCGCAGGTAATGGATCTTTGGCTCTCTTAACCGATGCATTACTGATACAATTACGGGCAAAGTTGATGAAATTAACGAGCACCTGATGAACATTCAGCCCCAATAATTTTACAAGCTTCCCTAAGTCACTTTCAGGGAAAACATTTCAAAAAGCCAGAGTGGAAACGTTGACTTCTGTATTACGGCATGCCTTGTGTCAAAGGTATTTTGCCATCAAAATACGTGGAGCATTTCTTTCTTCTTTCGCAAAGTGAGTTGATCTTGCTAAGGGTAGAATCGAAGAGTGAAGTTTTTCTTGCGGGTGAAATGCTCGCGCAACTTGTTGAAGGTGTGTTTGCTCTGTACAATGATGCTGCACTTACAGTTAATGTTCACCAGTCGGTGTACCTTGCCAAGTTGGTGAGAATGACTTGATCTATTTGGGTGAGGTAAGAATTTCCTTTTGAAGGGGCTCATGGAAAGCTGGTGTCCAGCAGCCAAGGGAATCCCTCAGCATATAGCTGAATGCTGTGTCATCAGAGAATCATTGCAATCACTTCAACGACTGGCGTCCCTACAACCATTTTCGAGAGGCCAGCAGCGAGCAATTGCAGGAATTAAAGCTGGGAAAGGGCATTTAGGTGTGCTGGGTGCACCCCTGCCACCATCGCCTTTAGAAGACCATGTTGAAACACTTATGACTGCATTGGTTGGACCTGCGACAGCGGTTTGCAAGTACTTGAGGGTCCACATCAATACAGTCGTTCTACACACTGCCAAATATGAAAGGCTACAGCGCACTTGCCGAGTATGTTGAGTCTAGTGATGGAAAACTGTGTAAGGTTGTAGGATTTTTCAGACTTAATGGTGAAGTGTTGGTTTTGTGCCGAGAAATTATTTCAGAACAGAGCTTCCCACCTATGGTGTTTGCGAAGGACGTAAGCACCAGCAGCACCACGGTACGAAAGCCGTTTATTGTACTTAACACATCGAATATATACATAAAAGACAGACGCGCCCCCTGGGCATGAAAGAACACAAAGTAAACCGAAACTGAATATAACATACTCCCTCCCTTATATTTAGTGATTAGTTGTTAGTAAGTGTTAGAAACCCCTATGCATGTACTGTACATATTTACACGCTGTATACACACATATTTAGACTACATACACACTGTGCAGGGGTGAGACAGCCCTAACAGATTTGGGAGCAGTTTTCGGAGCAGCAAAATTTCGATTTTGGAGCAGAAGAATCTTGATTTGGAGCAGTTAGGGACATTTAATATATCGTCTTATGGACTTAAAAAAATCATTATTTCAGCAATTTGCAGGGTTGCAGGTCAAGTGCACATTTCAATCAGTTTTGAACAGACCACTCAAACAGCCTTACCGGAAAGAGTTTTTAAGAGTATCACAAAGTACTAACTGCACTACCTTTTTCCTAACTGGTGATATTGTGTTGCGCCTGCACGCAACACTGACAACAAAACAGCCGTTAACATTAGAGAGTTTTAGCAGTCCGTCTGTTCTGTTGGTTACTTTGTTACCGGGTTTACCGGACCGGTCTGCGCCTGCACGCGCGGAAGGGCGAGGAAGCGCGGACAAGGCGAAGGCAGGTCCGCGCAACTAATCCCCCTACGGCTACGAATGCCCAAGTGCCCAGACGAGTCCCGGTGAGCATGGTAACTACGTACACGACGGAACAGACGGACTGCTAAAACTCTTATCAAATTTAAGGGCTCCGCAATTGTGGCGTCTTTTTTTGCTGTTTTAATGCTAAAATTATTATTTTTGTAATCCCAGGCTGCGTTATACGAACGACTGTAGTCACGGCAACAGTTGAGCAGTTTCGAGCTAACGGTCGCATAGCCCAACCACCTACCCGTTTCAGTCCCCGGGGCGCAGGTTCACCCTATGGTCATTTGAGTAGCGCTAATGTTTAGCCACCTAGATTCTGGCACTAAATTTCACTTTGCATACATCAAGGGTTATAGTCGCGTTCTATGGCAACCGTGTAGTCCTGCAGCTATTGGGCGCTGCCTGAACAGGTCGCGGCGCCGCAGCACAGCCCGCAACTTTCGTGTCGACTGTTCCATCCCCGAGGCTCGCGATCGCGAAGCACAGCAACACCTCAGCATTTTACAACAGCACAACAAGCCAAAAAATTCACTTTACGAACCCGATTATAGACGCGCGCACCGCGTTTCGCACTCAAGGACACGCCGAAGTCGTAGGCCCCACATTTCAATGAACTTTTTTTCGAGCCACCCAACTTCCCGTAATCTGGCACCAATCTCAAACCATATCCCCGCTTTAACGTCACTGTTCAGAGCCACAACACATAGAATGAATAGACTGGAACCCAGCTGATAGCATAAAATAAACCAGGAAAAATATTGGCGATACGCACTGAGCGCGTTGGTAGCAGCCAGACCAGGCGGCGGCCATGTTTGTTGCCACAGCGATGCCTAATCAAGAAGGCCGTTTCAGCGAACCCGGACGGAAAGCGAATCGAGTTTTAGAAGCTATTGCTTGCTTCGTTTCAGTCTTTCTATTTGTGCCATTTCTGTGTTTGCGATTGATCGACGATAAAAGCGGTGACCGGGATGTGGGAGGCTTTCGTCTCCGCCGAAACTGACATGAGCATCAAAATCCGTGCCGTTGAGGCTCTTCTGGAGCAGTTTGGCGCAATTTTCGCCGTTTTCGTGCTTTTGGAGCAGCTTGGCGCAGAAAAATGGAATTGTATCAGAAAGGCGCAATATGCGCAGCTGTCTCACCCCTGACTGTGCTATACACACAGACAACTAGTGCGTCTGATAGTCTTTGAGCCAGGCCGGTGGCCGGCGCTCTCGGGACGGCCGATGGGGACACTGCACGGCCGGAGATGCTAGTGAGCTTGTAGAGCTCTGTAGCACGCCAGGAGACCGCGGTTGCAGCCCAGGAGAAGGTGGCTGCGGCAGTGGAAACGATGACGCTCGACGACGACGTTGCACGACGGCGAAAACTGCTGCCGTAAGACGATGAGTGCAGACTCGTACTCGTCAGTAGCGGGCGCGGGAGGCTTCTCTTGTTTCTCTTGTACTGCCGGTGCTGTGGCGCTTGCTGGTGCTGCGGCGCTTGACCCTGCAGATAAAGTCCGGTAAATACGCTGCCCTTCCGCCCCCAAACAATGCAGAAGAATAGCCTTGCGTCGCTCGGGAGGGAACTCAGCTGCTCCAGACGCTAGAAGGTAGACTGTGAAAGTCTGCTCCCACTCCTCCCATGGAAGTGACGTACGGCTGGGCGCCGGGAGGAACGGCGGCGGCGGAGCAAGGCCGTAGAAACTCATGGCGGGCATCTGCAGACGGCACTCGATGCTGAAGGTAGCCTGACATGTCGTTATCCCATCCTCGTTGCCAATATGGTGTTTGCGAAGGAGTGTTTGCGAAGAATGGTGTTTGCAAGGTATCTCGCCGCTTCCAGAGAAAGTTGACTCGGTAGTTAACACTCCAGTGCCAACAGACGTTGCCACTCCTCCCATGGAAGTGACGGACGGCCGGGCGCCGGGAGGAACGGCGGCGGCGGCGGAGCAAGGCCGGAGAAACTCATGGCGAGGCAGATCTGGACGGTGACGAAGGTAGCCTGACGATGCCGAAGGTAGCCTGACGTGTCGTTATCCCATCCTCGTCGCCAACGTGGTGTTTGCGAAGGACGTAAGCACCGGCAGCACCACCAAAAGAAAGCCGTTTATTGTACTTAACACATCGAATATATATATATAAAAGACAGACGCGCCCCCTGGGCATGAAAGAACACAAAGTAAACCGAAACTGAATATAACACCACCTTTTATTTTTTAAATAGAACACCCGCTGTTTGGTTTTGTAGCTAGTTATGGCAAAGTGTGGGCCGTAACCTTTTCTGTGGAAAACATGCACACGTGCCTTGTGCCCAGCTGCACGAGTGGCTACAGAAATGACGGAAGCCGCTCGCAGCAGCATTTGTTTTGCGCAGTAAGTAACGAAGGACCAAGACTGCTTGTGCAAAAGACTTTGCTCCAAGTGAAATAGAGCATTTCCACGTACGGGCAACATACTTACTAGAAAGTCAACGGTATGTGATTGGCATTTCCACGAACAAGACATCGAGAAGACGTACCCTCATGTCATTGAGGGAAAACGAGTGAAAACCCATCGTGGAAAGTGGAGCTCGATAATGCCGTAAGAAGCTTCAGTAGGGACGAGGATCATCCCTCGGTAACCAACTTCAGCCAGATATTCTGACTTCTGTTCCTCTACACCCCACTGAAGATGGCAACAAAGTGAAATTGCTCTGACAAAGAAGACTCAGTCCTAGTTGCAGTCGACGACAGCCTCAGAAAACAGTTGGATGCACTGCCTAGGAAGGAAGTCCAAGAGGACAAAAGCTGGGAAAGAATAGTTCCAAGATTGAATTTCGGGTGCCAGCAGCTGAAAATGAACTGCAACACAGTTATCGCCGCTCATCTGCAAGACAAAGTGCTCTGTATTACTTTGCAGGGTATGTTGCCAAGTAGGCTCACAAGTCCACTACCTGTGCGGAGTGCCTTGCAACACTTGTGTCCACAGATCATGTCGCCCTGTAGCCAACTGACTGAAATGAGGTCATTTGTGCCGGGTGCCATACAACATGCATCAGATTCACTGACGAGTATGCTCAATGACATCAAATGTGTCCTTGAGAGGACAGAGAAAAAGGAAGTTTTCGGAGACCTCTTCTGGGTTGTCATGCGTGCTTGAAGCCTGCACAGAAGGAGGGACTCCGCTACCATCTGTCAGCGTGGGTGGCCACCTCAACCTCCGCCAGCTCGGGAAGTGACTTAGGCCCGAATTTTAAAACTTTCCTTACCTTACCCCATTTCCTCACCTTACTGAAGGAACCCTTCTTGCTCATTTAAGTGAGGCGACCTTACAGCTCCGATCCTCATTTTTAAAGCCTCCCTCAAACTCCCTTTCCAAAGGGCGCCCTTACTCCCCAAAGGAAGCCATTCGTGCACATGGGTGTGAGGGTAAACGCAATTTGTTCTTAAAATGTGCGTTTATTAGCCGTGATAGGCATGCAATTTATCATGTTTTACATTTATACGGGCATATATATTTATTGTTTGCTTATTGCGCAGTTCTTGAAACAAGTTGTACCGGTCGGTTACTACAGTTGGTGGTAACCCAGATCTAGTCTGGCAACAGTCTCACGTTGATTTTGTCAACATCGCATTTAGCGTCGAAACGTGCAAGCCAACGTTTTGTGCGAGCATAGCGCCAGTATAACCATGCCCGGGAAAGTAGATTACACTGAAGAAAAAAAAGAACTTCTCCAAGAAATGGTACGAAAATACAAAAACTTTGTAGAGTGCAAGAAGAGCAACGCCGTGTCGCTGCAAGCGAAACCTAAAGTGTGGAAGCGGCTTTGCGACGAATACAACAGCATGCCCAACATGCGCCCGCGAGATGTAGAACAACTCCGCGTCATTAGCAAGGTGCCCTGTGCTTGAGTCTCAACCTCACTCAGAGAAAAGCTTAGAGTTATGGCTGTTGACTTGCAGCGACGTAAAGATTATGGTCACAATAGACATGTGCAGCCATTTTACGTAGACTTCGAAGGCCTGGTACTCTATCGCAGAAACATGAGAAATACCTTTCATTCATGTGAGTGGTTCCATTGCGATTTTGGGGGGATCATAAGACTTAACACTCAACAGCTAAAAATACAACAATGCGTGGATCAAACTCTGAAGCGAAGTTTCTATTGGTATATCATATTTTATGCCGGCCAAACATGCGTGAAAAAATGCACTGTAGGAAAACCAGCTTGCAAAGACAAAGCTTATTGCCAAAAGAATCATATATCATCACTTGCTCTCTCCTGCTTAGAAAGGTAGAGTTAAAGAGGTAACAAAACCAAACACATATCACCAAGGCAAGTGTATTCCAGCGCTTGCGTCAAAGCTATGTATACCTCTGAATGTATGACATAGTCCTTGATTTAATGTGCACTTGATAAGGCGAACAAGCACCTGGTGTTGTAAAACAAACACCCTGGTGTGTATGATACTAACACACATGCTATTCAAAATATGACTTATACCTTCTTCTAGGCCTTCTTCTTCTTCTTCTATACCTTCTTCTAGGCACCATCTTCAAAATCAGCAAAGTCAAGATGAAGGCGTGTGTGGGTATGTAGGCGTTTTTTTATAGATGACTGCAGTAAATGCTCAAAGGACGTGAATTTCCTATAGAGTTCCAACCTAAATTCTGTGTCACCTGTACGTGGTGTCCTATAATGCTTTACTGGTGTAAGTTTTTATGCACTGACTCCTGTGGAGGGCCTCAACAAAGCCATTGAGGGCCCTAGGGGCAGCAGCCACGAAGCCGGCAAGGCGTGCATCCAGGCCTTCTTGCAGCAGCGGCAGGAGGAGTGGTTATTGCTGTGCCGTGCAGAACTGACTACACGAGGCCATAACACGAACAACTTTGCAGAAGCCTCAATTAGGATTTTGAAAGATATAGTGTTGTCGCAGACAAAGGCTTTCAATGCTGTGGCGCTTGTGGAATCGGTTGGCCAAGTCATGGAAGAACATTTCAAAAGCTGCATACTGCAGCACGCTAACAAACGGGCCTCCATGCACCACCTGCTCTACCACAGCCTGCCCAAAGGGATCACTGAAGAGGCTGCAGCTGACATTCGCGAGGTTGGAGACAGCTGCTTCTCCGTACCCAGCTCCAAGAGCAACGGAAAGTAATACGAGGTGTGCGGTAGCACAGGCCTGTGCACGTGCCCAGCTGGGAACTCGGGGGCTTTCTGCAAGCACCAAGCTCCGGCGCACAAGGACTACAGAGGGATTTTCCTGTATTGCCCTCACTGACCGCTGAGGACCAAAATGAACCGGGGTGGCTTGCACTAGGCAGTCAGTGCCCCAGCATTGACTATTTCAAGGGCATCAGGTGACGAATGGGCGCCAAGCCAATCTGTTTCCTTGCCGAGGTTTCAGAACGACGAACATGTGGACTGTAGCGGACGGCACTTTGACAGAACCAGCGGCCAGTCCCCGTCAGTAAGAGCAACCAGAAGAGGAAGATGTACGTGATGTGCTACCATCCACATCAGGTTCGCAGCAGCAAGACAGGAAGGTGTGTTCACCATTTGACAGACCAGTCTCATTTCACGACAAATATTTTTAAAAAAGTCACCTTGCATATGAATAAGCGATTGTCTACGCAACAAATAGCCTAAATTAATACACCAAAAAGACAACTTCCACAAAATCTCCTAGCACAAAAACATAAGAGCATAAGACAAGCACAAAGACAAGCACAACAAGACAAGCACTATCTCATACGTGTTCTTATGCTTCCAAATATTTTTGGCGCTGGGAACTTCTATCAATTACCTGGAAGCCTTTCCCCATCTTTCTGCTTGCTTGTAATACCACCCACCCCAGTACTCACATGGTCACTCACACCAAACCAGTGGTTAAAATTTTCAGCCTGTAGCCTAGTAACACCCCTCTGCCATACAGTAGGAATGGTAAATTGTAGGCATTTCATGTTTCGAGGTTACAAAGCCATTAACACCTCATTATGCACAACTACAGCTACAAGAAGGCAATGGTGGACCTCAAATCGTACAGGGCGGTATGGTAAAGCGGACGGAAATTGAAGCGGTTGTCAATTCCTGTCCGCTCACCTACAAACGCGGGAGAGCTCATGCCTTTGAACCCATCACAATTACTCATCGAATGTAGGTTAACAAGCTTGCCCTCCCCTGGTGATAATGTTGTGATGGCTTCTAGAAAGAGCACAATTGCAAGGAAATTGCACCGGTAACAATGCACGGTAATGATGTAACTTGTTTACATGCCACAAACAAGACGACCAATTACAGCTTGGCAAATGACATGACAGCTGGGGTTTTCGTGGCGTACCTTGAAACGCCAGCATGCATTGCCAAGGCTATAGCTGTTTTCATTGAGTGGAACGAAAGTCGCTCACAATACGGGATGATTGACTGCTGTCAAGCCGAGATTTCGGCCATCCAGAATATCTTACCGGAAAGTAAAATTATGCTATGCAACTTTCACCAAGAGCAAGCATGGGAAAGGTGGGTGAAACGGAAAGAAAACGATACGCCTCCAGGCGAAAAAGACGCACTCCTGAACCATTTAGGAAGAGTCGCAAACTAAAACTCTCACGATGAATGCGACAAAGTACACAGCTCTTTGAAAGCTTCTGTTTTCTCGCAAAACCCCAAGATGGTGGCATATTTCGCAGTCTCAGTGGACGCACAGCTAAAACGTGGGTGCAGTTGCAGTGAAGAAAGTTTGGTGTCATTATCACAACTAACAATGGGACTGAAACACATAACGGATTCCTCAAGGAGCGCTACCTGAAATAGAGCCATGGCAAAAGGAGCTTACCAAGCCTAAAAACCATGGTGTTCAAACACTATCTGCTAGCAAGACAGAGCATCTTCATTGCATGTCACCGTAAATACATGCTTAACAAGCACATATATCACTTCCCATTACTGTCTCTCCTTTTGAGTTAAAGACACTGCTAATAACTATATTACATTCTACCTACACATTTTTAGTACTTGACATAAAAAGTGTGAAACCAAAGGAAATATTTTTGCGTGAAATTCGTGAGTTAGGGCAGACACTTGGGAAGTATATGGCAGCGGACACGCTTGGTTTCGCTTACTCACGCTTCTGACAAACACATGCAGCTAAAACAGTTATATATGGCTTTTTGGCAGGATTTGGGCGTGCCAGCAAGAATAAAAAAAACAAGAACATGATCTGCCATAGGTACATGCCCAAATACAAACTGTTACCTAAGCCAATACACGCTACATTTCTCAGTCTTACACGCTCATGTGTTTTGGACAGATGTGTTGACGTGAAAAGATAGGCTTTGCATTATGTATACATCCCAGCCAGGACCTCCTTGGCAGTGATGGGGTACATACGTAGTACACAATCGAAGTAACTGCTACGTGCTTCCCTGAGTGCAAATGAACTGTCAAGACGCTGCACTTGCATTTTGGATATCCTCTTCAAAAATCGAAGGAGTCCTTTGTCTATGCGCCCACAAACATTTGCTTGCCTGCTTCTTCTGAACCCTGCACACAGCAATCTGGGATGGTGGTGAATCCTCAAGTCCACGCCTTGATGGGCACAGAGCAGGGTGTGGTGTAGCACCACTGCCTAGTTTTGGCCTTCTGGGCACTCCCTGTGACCCACCAAGGCATGAGGCAGCAAAATGCTGGAACCAAAATTTGAGGTGCCGTGCTGTGTAACGAAGCTGATGGAATGCTTGTTTTTGTCCAAAAAGACACCAAATGTCGCATCCATTAAAATGCTTCCCACGTACAGAAACTTTGATGCATCCTGGGAAATAAACCTCCGCCTCAACGCAGGGAATGGTAATCTGAATGTCACCATAGAGCTTTGCGTTCCGTTCGCTGCGAACTCTGCCGCACATCTGATCGCAGTCAGGAAGCCTTTGAGATTTCATCAGGTAGAAAACCAGCAACGGAGTGTGTGAGAAAAGAGTGCATGCAGCAGACACGAAGCAGACTTGAAAGCGCGGGATCAATGAAGTGTTGTCTCCGTCACATGAGGGACCACGCTTTCCCTGGCAAAATCAAGAAGAGGAACTCTGGAGTGTTTTCCACAGCCCGACTCCGACTCATTTGGAGTTGTGGTGCGTGACCTACAGGAACTGCTGCTGCTGCGTGTTCGGGGGGTGGGACATTCTACCATGCCGCATTTTCTGAGCGGGATTCAAGCCACAACTTGGATTGTCTTGGCCTCTCCAGCCAACGGGGTGCTGAGCCAGCGTGAAGAGCAGGGGGCAGGGCAGATTTTGCACACAACGAGCAAAGGAGAAGTCTTAAAGCGCGGCAGCCTCTTCTTTGCTGCAACTGCAAGGAACCAGGGCAAGGCAGCTACTGTTTGTTAAGAACCAGCGAAGTTTTTTTGTGCATGAAGGAATGCCTAGGGAACGAGAAACACCTTTGTCCCTCAGTGGCGCACACTGTCAGTAAATGGTAAACCCTGCCAGGTGCTCAAGAATGCCACGGCTACTGTCATGTGTCAAGGGCACCCTGGAGAGGGTAGGCATCCAAATCCCCCGAAAAGAAAAAAAGAAAAAGGAACAAAGAAACGGACATTTGAAGTGCGCACCACGAGCGTATCAATGAATGAATGCCGCGCCGAAACCCCGAGGCCTCATGGTCAAATATGGCAGCGCACTGGTCAGCCAATCAAAGAACGCCGTGCAGGAGACCAGTGGCGTTGTGACCATATATGAACACGAAAAGGCAAGGAGCCAATGAGAGTGTGCCACGATCGAGCCCAGAGGGGTTAAAAGCAGGGCGCACAAGGAGCAGGAGGGAGGCAAGAAACCAGGAGTTTGTGAGCTTCAAGGAACGGCCACGGGGATGCAACCAAGACATCGACTATGCCTACCAAGCCTGGCCTGGAGCGGGCCGACTTCGAATCACGAACCTGTGTCTTTGTGGCCCCAGCGGCTGCAGTCAGGCACCTGCAGCCAACGTCTATGCTTCGTTGACCTTCGTTTTGACGGCTCCGAAAGGCAACGTTCGTGCCGAGACTACCTGGGACCTCCAACGGCAGCGGCTACCAGGGGGCAGCCATCGAGGAAACACGATGGGGCGCACGGAGCCCGTGCCGTCCAAGTAACGACCGCGCGCATCGAACGCCGGCACCGAAGTGAGACGAGGACGGCTATTACCGAGTCGCGGCCACGAAACGGGTGCGACACGTCAGCGCCGACGACCGGGGTAGGCCAGTCCATTAGGGACGCAGTCGTAGGACACAACTAGGAAGTTGTGGTGTGAAAGGATTTAACTGGGACTTGATGTAATGAGTGCATTTGGACTAATTGAGTAGAATTGTGTTGTCAAGACTTTGGGTTTTGGTTTGAATTGTATTTTGGGATTTTTAGTTAGGGGTTTGAGTGTGTACTGGTTGAATGTAATTGATATATTAAGTGGTTTGCCTTAAGGTATTTTCAAGTGTGCGTTAAATGTGTGTTTTGTCAAACCCGTCAACGGCTTTCCTGCGTCCATCTCTCTGAGCTGGTCAAGACAACCTCACCATTCGTTCCCATGACAGCTACCCTAGATGTAATTCATCTGAATCTTGTAAAAATGTATAGTTACATCAGGGAATGCGCCTGGATCAGACAAGTCTTAGAGTCACAAAGTGTTTGCTCCCCAAGCAGCACAGCCCGATTGCCATCCCCTGGGTCCCCATCAACGTCCAAACTATCAGCCACTCATTGGTAACTCGGCTCAAAGATTGATTGAACGTTAAGCAAATGGCGACCGGAAGTAGCGTCACACGGACAGCCCATCGGAGGCCAAGCTTTAGCAGACGGATAAAAGCGGTTTTTGGCCAAGCTCTTGGCCAAACTCGATGGTTAGTGCAGTAAATGGGCAACTCAGCAAAAAGTAGTAACCTAAAGAGCCACAGCACCAAGTCACGAAACAACGCCTACTCAAACTAGAATGCAGCGTATTCAAAATAGTGCGCGAGATAGTGTTACACGTTCTGTGGGAATACGTCATTTGTGTGTCCTAATGCAACGGTGTTCGTCGGACTAGTTTAGCGTAGTGCCCTTGCCGGTTCTTTTTCTCGTCTTGGCTGGTGGACAAACGCGTCGCTGCAATGTTGGCTTCTCTTTTGTGGCATTGAAACCGCCGTAGTACTCCTGTAGCTGAGAGGTGCGTTTTGGTGTTGCTGGCTGTATTTGAAGTATACCTGACTGGCGGAATAACATCGTTTGCATACTGCGGCCGGCCGCTGAAAACATGAGTAACCATTTCATTTTTCCGTGCACAATTTGGGAGAGCTCGCACTTATTTGCGGCTAAACCTCAGCTGTCGTTTATAAAAACTGGCGCGCATGAGTGCTGCTGAGTGTTGGTTCTTGCGAAGAATTAAGTGGTCACATACGTGTGCTTCCATTTCTGTGCTGCTAGTTCTAGCTATCCTCTTTCCAGCTTTGTGTCTTCTGAGCAAGCGGCCGTGCTCCCACTGCTGGATCAGGACGTCTAGCATCCGTTGAAGCAAGACTCGAGCGCAGTATAGGAGTTACGAATATAATAAGCTGGCGTCATTAAACACGAGCTATAAATGAAGCTTTCGTTTCATTTCTGTGAGCAACGTAAAGATATTGTCGAGCGACAAATTATTTACACTGCCGCTGGGCTTCTCCATCAGTTCCCTTGGCTTTGGTCATGTCGGACGAAGTAGAAATGAGCGACGGCGACAGCAACACCGTAACCAGTTTAACACCCAAACAGTTAGGTTTGTAGCGTCGCTCGGAATGGTCGCTTTATTTGGTTACCCCTTAGAAATATAACGCATTAAAAGGACACAAGGCTTCTCGTGTAGCTCCAGGCTGACAAAGATGTCTTGCAGAAAAACGTGAACGTTCATGCATTCCCAACCCATCGTGCAACGTGTTGTCTTGTAGTCTGATCCTTGTGTTGTTAAAAAAACAAAACTTATGCTAATGATACATTGACAGCATGATATTTCTGTCTGTTGCGATTAAGTGTTTCTGTGACTACGGTAGGCACAACAAAATGTGCAACCACAAGAGAAAAAAGACCACAGAAACTACACCAGCGACATCAAAAAAGGCTAAGAGCACTGGTGTGGCAGACAAGACTGAAAGGTTACCATATGTAACATGTGAGGAACGGCTGTTCATGTTCTTGAGCTCTGATCTCAACAAAGCATGCTGCCGGTTTTTGAAGACCACTATCCCTGCTTTTGAGGCATTGGACTGCCGCCTGCAAGCACAAGCTCCTGAAATGCACGCACTGCGATCGCTGCTCTTTGGGCTTCTTTAAGAGCTCCTGTCAAGGTTCACGAGGCCAGGCCTGCTAAAGGAGCACAAGGACCTACTTGAGATTTGTTACAAGAACCACGGTGCACAGAGGGATAATGAAGACATTGTGATTGGGCAAGAAGCTAAACACATTGTAGATAGACTCTTGCCAAGTGAGTGACAATAATTTTTTGAGGCAGTTCAAAGATTTATGGTCTCTGCTTGTGACTATATTCGCCTCAAATTTCCATTAGCTTATGACGCACTCAGTAACGCACATGTAGCGGACCTGAAATCCATCGAAACCATGTCATTTCGGAACATCCTCTTTTTTTGTGGAGCAGTTTCCAGCCTTACTGCCGGTCTAAAGACGTCTTTAGACCGGCTTAGACCGGCTTAGATCGTCTTTAGACTCTTTAGAGTCTAAAGACGAAGCTCTGAACTTTCTGGAGATGAAATTTGTGAAGCTGCAGGCATTTGACATTCCTCCAAATGTGCTTCAAGAGGAGCGAGCTATGTTCAGTGGAACACCATTTCCCACATCAAAGGTGCAGACGGACTCCTGAAGTTTGGCCGTATCTCAGCAGTAATGCTTGGAATCCTGTCAATACCACACAGCAATCCTGAATGCGAAAGGCAGTTCAACGTAGTAAAGAAAAGTCGCACCCAGTTCCGAGCATCAATGTCTGACACAACCCTTGGCAACGTTCTTTGGCGAAGTGTCACAGGGGCAAAAATTGTTATGCCCGACAGTATTGCCAGGACTTCGTGAAAAAGGCGGTGGCAGCCACGTCAAAGATTTAGAAAGCCTCCAGTGGTGCAGCTTGTTGTTAGTTTAGATGAAACAAGAAAACAGTTCAGTTCGTGCTGCTTTGTGTTGCGCTTGGCTGTTTCCAGGAATTTCTGAAAAGAGCGGCGTCAGCCACGTCGAACATTTAAGTGGTGTAGCTTGTTGGTAGTTTGGCCGAAGAAACAGTTCATTTCCTGGTATGTTGTAAGTAACGAAAAAAATGTCTTCAAAGTGTAAAGTTACCCGTTCTGTTGTTTCTATTACCCCCCTCCCTTGGTCAGATCCTCCCTAATGCCATCCCGGCAAACCTGGCAGGTATGGTTCACACTTCATAAACTTTTTCATTTTTTCTCTACTACTGTGTTTCTGTTTGCTTTCGTGTTTAAGTTTTGAGCAAACTTATTTCGTATTCTTGCCACTGTTAAGTCAGGTTTCTCGTAAATTTGATGTGCATAATAAAAAAATAAGCAAAGAGACGTGGCGTGGTATGCTGCTCAATTGTTTTTGGGAAGTCCCGTAATTGCTTCGCAAACTTGATGCAGTTCGTTTATTATGCCATGCGGCTTTTTATTTTATACGTCATTGCGCAGTTAATTATTTATTGCGTGCAAATTAAATAATTTTTCGTATAATGGTATGTATACAGCAGAAATCGGGAGTGAGGCAACTCATAGAATAGGCATTGGCCGTAAGGACTGGCCAGAAAGCTAAAAATGTGCATCAAAATAGCAAGGGGTCCACACATAGGCATTATCCTGGCAATATGCCTTGCCAAGCATTGTCCAATATTGGCCTTCCAGAGCTTGGCTGATTGTTGGTTTGACAGCTTTCTTAAACAACAGCCAATGGCGGCCGAGGTATTTTGGAACTTCTTGCTGCTTGGGTTGTTCATGAAACAGGCAGCGATAAAGGGTTGTTTTGTGAAGTTTGGAACAGGCGGCGATGTAGAACAACCGCCTGCCACAGCTTCCACATTTGTTTTCAAACAATTCAGACCAGTTCTTGAGAGAAAAAGGTCTCAACTCCTGTGAGGAAACAGTATGGCGCTGACACGAGCAAAGGCACATGAAATAGCAGTGAGGTTCCAGTAAATGAGATCACATGACAAGAACATCTCCACAGGTGAGAATGAGCACAAATGCTCCGCCGACAGTGAAGGAAGGCAGGTTGAGGGCTGAGAGGACCACCAGAGGGAACTGATGGTCTTAACACACGTCCACAGATACCTCACAATGCCAGGTAATGGGGCACTGTGTGCATGCTTGTGCATATACATTGTGACAAATATAGTGACCTGTAGTTTGCTTGAGACGTTCCCTCAAGCACTGCTTTTGCAGCATTGACTGGTGCCAAAATCTCCTAGACCAATGGTTCATACTCTGGCAGCATTTATTTGCGCTGCTGTCTGTTGCCCTTCAGGGCAGTTTAAAGAAACTTCACTGCAAATATTCATACATAAAGGATCTTCTGAAAGACCTCGGTTGAGAAGTCATGCACTGGGCCCTTTGTGTTGCAGAGCCGTGAGTAAATTGTTGACTGGTTGCCTTCCAAGGAAGAGGCTATACAATCCAAGAGCACTTTTGTGCACCACCATCATCAGCCACCCTTGTCTCTAGCTGTAGCCGTTTTTCCATATGCAATCAGTCCGTCAGCGTTGCCGATGCAGTAACAGGGTGTTTCTGTTATTGCCCCAAGCTGAACAGGTGTTCTGCACTACCATACCCAAATGGAAGGCGATTCCTGTTTCAAAGGTATTTGTTTCCCTAGCTTGTGCCACCGTAGCATTGCTCAACGACTCTGTTGCAAGTGCTGGTCAATCAGACCTATCTCAAGAGACTGCTTATCGATGCCTTGCCAAACTGGGCCTCAGTAGTCGCAACCTAGATGTGTATTTCGGATATGCGTGTCTTGCCTTGTAGGGCCGTGCATTTGTAGCTGAAGTTTGACAGTAATGTGCATCTTTTAGCCACATTTACGGCAAACCTCATTCATTCATCACTGTAGCAAGAGTGTGGTCCTGCCTTTCGTGGGAGGCAGCTGGGGACGGGTAGACACTGGAGTAGATGATGATGATGATGGTTGGGTTTTATTGGTGCAAGGCCGACTATGGGCAAAGAGCGCCAAAGAAGTTACTAAATTTTGATGAGAACCTAAACACGAAAACATGTGACTAAAAGTAAAGGTGATGCAAAACAAAAGACAATGGAGATGGCTGGTGTTTAGGGCCACGATGATTACACGTGATATGACAAGAGCTGCAGAAAGTTTGCCTCAGCTAAAAACTTACAAACACGCTGACTAGAGAATATTGGTTCGTCGGCTAAATAGTATGATGGGTGCAAAGGAATGTATCGTCTGTATAATTCAGGGAAATGTTTGTGTTGTGTTGCGTCAAGTGCCTTGCGTGTGATTAGTATGTGGACTATGGATAGGCCCTTTCCACACCTGCTACACATGGGTCCCGAAGTTCCAGTGAGCAGGTGGGAGTGCGTCATGTGTGTGGCCTATCCGCAGCCTAGCCAGGGCGACTTCAGTGTATCTGTTGTGTGAGTCAGTTATGTAGCGTCCCAGTTGTGGTTTTATTACGTGTAGTTTGTTGCCTGTTTGTTGACTCCAGTGTAATTGCCATGTGTTATGAAGCTGTCGTCCGATGTGTGTCTTTAGGTCGGTGTAAGGTACTGTTATGTCAACTGTGGTCATGAGAGCAGCAGCACCAGCCATTTGATCAGCGGTCTCATTGCCAGGGATCCCACAGTGACCTGGTACCCAGCATATAGTTATTTCTAAATTTGAAGCATATGCAGTCTAAATATGAAGCATATGCATATGAAGGTGCCCCCGCACAAGGCACCTTGAGTATTCATGGTGACGGTGAGCAGCGACAGCGCGGACCCCGAGCTCCCAACATAAGCCGTGTCAACCGTGGCGAGGTGTTTAAAGGTGAAGGGTAGAAGCCGTAAACGGTGGCCGTCGGAGCCTTGGTCAAGCTCCGGCCGATGGGCTCCCTGCCTGTCTACCAGGCAGGGAGCTCTGAGACCTCTTTGACTACCAGGGTAAGGTCAAAGGAGAAAGTACCCCCGTCTCCCTGCTTTTATACTGTGCTATATGGCATTTTCAAAACCCCCCTCCAAACGTGATCGGCCTCCGAAAAGGGGCCGCACCGAAGTTTCATTTCCACCTCTTACAACAACTGTCTTTCTAACAACCGTAAACAACTATTCCCGTTTTCTTGTAATTGAGTCAACTCACACAGAAAGATCTGTCGCTTTATTGCCTGTCTTCTTGGTATCGAAGTTCCTGACAAGTATAATTGGTGAGGCATACAAAGCCAAGAAACAAAGAACCGGGAAATTGCTGGTCGAAGTCACCACACAGAAGCAGGCAGAAAAACTCGTCAGCCAGACCCGAATCGGTGATCTTGACATCAGGGTCATGCTCCACTGCAGCTTAAACAGCTCCCAGGGCGTGATCTCCAATCCCAATCTACTGAACGAAACTGAAGCCAACCTGCTGGAGGGCCTTCGAGGTCAGGGTGTAACAGGGGTCAGGCGCATAAACATACGTAGAGAGGACAAACAAATACCTACAAAGCATCTTATCTTAACTTTTGACAGGTCGAGCCTTCCAGAATACATCGTTGCAGGTTTTGTGCAATGTCCGCTCCGGCCGTACATCCCTAACCCGCGGCGCTGTTTTAAGTGCCAACGATTTGGGCATGGCACCAACTCCTGCCGCGGCCGCCTTACCTGTGCAAAATGCGGAGAACATGACCACCCGTCCGAAAACTGCAACACCCAGAGTTTCACTGGAGTAGATGTACATCCCTTTTCAGGAGTTGGATTAGGTATGTCTGTGCATATTACCATATGCCATCATAATCCCTATTATTTCAATTTTATGTTCGAGAAAAGTTCATTGATGTTTAATGACTTTTACAAGTGGACATGACACCTGAAAAGATCAGTACACCTTCTCTGGCCTTCCTACAAACTGTCACCTCACCAAAGGAGCCTCTACTGACACCACCCTCCCCGTCCTCTCAGGCAAAGCTGTGCAAAAAAAGTGTGGCTGAGCTGCTTGGAACCCACACCTCGCAGGCACCAAACTTTTCCACAGCTTAAAAAAGGCAGTTTTTACTGTTCAGTGCAAAGCCACCATTTATTCCTGCACCAACAAGCAGGCGACCGTCTTGCTTCAATGTGCTTCATCTTTGTTTAATTTGGCGAGAAAACTACTACTTCTGGAAATATTGTTGGCATAGAACGGATCATCAGCGCAGCCCAACCAAGCCAGTACCGGCAGCCATTGTTTTTTTTTTGTTTTTTTTTCAACCAGCGGCAGTGTAGCTGGTTTCACTGTCTGATAAATTAGGCATAAAATATGCAAGCTGAGAATGCGATAGTTACCCTGTATCTACCTGCTAAATTCTTTAAACCATGTAATAAGCAGTGCACGTATGGAATGACTGCTACTTTCTCCTTCTTTTGATCTTAGTTTTTGCTCATGGTCAAGTGTGCTTTCTCAGCCCCGCTCAGAATTAGCCATGTTTGCCGGGCCATACAGACATAGATGATAAATTGAGCACATCAAAAAGAGGCCGCAGCATCAACCACGATGATAAGTTTGTGGCCTGTCGTACAGGTGTTGTGTACAGGTTGCCACTCGATTGTGGAAAAGCGTATATTGGGCAGTCGGGTAGCTGTGTTTACACGCGCCTGCGGGAACATTTGAATAATCTAACAACAGGCACCCCACCCCACTTATCAGCGCACTGCCGAGCATGTGGCTGCAAGCCGTGTTTTGATGAAGGTGACATTGTGTTCACACATAAAGTCCAGCGAACACGAGAAGTTGTTGAAGCTTATCATATCAACAAGAGGCGAACCGGATGACTAATCCAGCCTTCTCTGACGCTGTACGAGGAGGACGAAGCTTTTTTAGATGCCACCGAACTCAGTGATCGGTTATCAGGCCTTTACGCAGTTTTATCAGAGGTTTCAAATTTTGTTTGTTTTCACCACATAAGATTGTACGTGTCGGCTATAAATTTGTGTTCCTTTCCAATAAAACACAATATTGCGGGTCAGCGCCCGTCTTGTGAATTTCTTCTGTGTCCCTCGTCGTTTATTGCGCTGTTATATTCCACCATGAGTACGTACCAACTTGCCCAACTTTACATCTTAGTGATTTTGGTTAACGTAATTGAAAATATTTTCTCACACTTTGCCCCAAACGCATGTCGAGATGACGTGATTTGCCTCCTTCCATGCATAGCAACATTGTTATGAGTAATGGCAGGGTGGTACGGTTTTTGCAGCTGTCCAGCCTTAACAGCCGAGCAGGGGACTGCACTACATGAAGCGACGATGCGCCAGGCTGAAAACATCCACTAGCACAGTGTACACATTGGGAGGCTGAACGCAATGAAGCTTAAAAAGATTGACCGTTGCCATAAGCCTGACAGCATTGTGCGGGAGATAATATACCCCCAACAGATTTATACGGAGCCTATATGGTATGGCAGGTCTCACAATAATGCTTTGAAGGCATACAGTGTTGTGATGGGGAGCAGGGACAGTGAGATTTCACTTGACCACATGCGCCTCCACTTACATCGTGATCACCCCTTCATTGCTGCTAGACCTGATAGATGTCTCTGAAGGCTACTTGAGGCTGCAACACTACTTGCAACTGAACCACTGCAACGCGCATTGCGTAGCTGGTATGGTCCAAGACACGTCGCAATTCAAACGTCCCATCAGTTTTCACAGCACCAAAGAGTGAAGGCCAGAAATAAAGTGCACAGCAGAATTCAAAGTATGCTGGTGCACCAGGTGCTAGTACAAACAAGTTCCGTCACGAAAATCTGTCAGCTGCATGCAATTAATGACCATGCAGGGTGGCACGGAACATCTCACCACAATTGTTCTTTGGATTGCTGATGCTGTAAAATAGGCTTTTTCTTCTACTTCATTTTTTCCGCTCTCAATCGCATCAGTAGCCAGGACGTGTCTGTCTCATTACACTTAGTGAACACAAGTATTCTGGCCCGTCTGCTGTCCGCCTTGTAAAAGACTAAATCTGATGATTGTCTTGCAGCAATCCCGGCTTTCTTTGTGTATCTCCTGTGAGCAGCACCCTGGGACAAAGGCGGAAAAAGGCTGCCTTTAATGTTCTACTACCAGTACCACAACAAAGTTGGCCCTATGAAAAAGTTTAAGACCAAGAGGGCGGTGCACAAGCAAATCGAATAAGAAATTTTTCACATACTGGAGATATGCTGCACAACTAAGCAATCCGACTCGCGTTTCAAGACCATCACACGAAAGAAAAGGATGTAAAAAGTAACAAATGTCAGTCTACCTCTCCGCAACTCTACAAGGAAGAGTTACAGAGATAAGGGCATCAGACGACAGCATCGAGCCGGAAGTTCTTCGGGGTGCAGGTATGGTGGCCTACAAGGCTGCAGCTGTGCATTCTCTGAGCACCGTTGTACAGACGGAAAGCTTGGGGAGTGCTGAAGAACGAGGCGACGTGCCGGACGTTGAAATCCACAAGAAGTACTGCTACGTTGCATACCGGCAATATGCGAGATGTATTTGGGGAAGACTCAGGAAAGGCGAAAGGAAGGTCATACCATCTGGTGCAGTTTGGATGATCCGGAAAATGTTTCCATTGGAATCTTATACACATTTCAAACATCCTGAACTGTAGGGTTGAAGGCTTTACAAAAGAGGAGGAGCATGATCATAGATTCCTTTCCCTCCAACTCCTTCCTTTCACTCAAATGAATGCTAGCACAATCTTGATTGGAGCCCTCCCTCTTCCATCCTTGCCCGAGACTGGAAGGGACTCCAGTGGAAGCAGCGGTTAGCAAGAAGCCGAAGAAAGGCACGGAAAAAGAACAAAGAGATCATGCGACGCGCGCAAGCACGGGCAGGATGCAGGACATGTCGTTCGTTTTCCAAGAGATGAGGAAGATAAATGAAGAGCGTGAGCGCAAAAAGAAAGAGAGAGCAAAAAGGCGAGAGGAAAGGTACCAAGGGCTGCTTCAAAGCCCATTGTTGCGTGCGGGAGTCTGGGGAGAGCTCTGCGGCCATTAACTCTGGCGCGCCTGCGCATCCCTGTCGCGTCGGAAAGACATTAGGAGGGGATCCAAGTTTTTCTTATTCTGCATTTGTCTTTTATCCTTGAGTTCATGCACTTAAATGACTTTCATTCCGTAACTTCAACATAAGCTATCCTTTCGTGTTTTTTTTTTTTGTATTTGAGAGATGTGTACATTATGTTTCGTGTGTTTCCGTGCGCCAGCACAAAGGCCCCCCCGGCTGTTCCTGGGCACGCAAATAAATGATTGATTGATTGATTGATTGATTGATTGATTGATTGAGTGATCATTGTCTTTCCGTTTGTACTTACAATAATCACTCTGTGCACCTGTCTGTCAGACGAACCTCTGTTGGTGGTGCCTATATTTTCCTTTATTAGCTTTTTATATTTATTATTATTCTCATTACCAATAATTTATCATTATCACTATTGCTGTCCTTCTGTTAGTATTTACATTCACTACCTCGTACTCCTGTCTGTGAGCCGACCCCCTGTTAGTGCTGCTTATATATTCCTTTACTGGCACTATGGGTACTATCACCATGTGTTTTTATCTTTCTTTACTAGCACTACTAGTATTTTCACTATGATTAGCATTACCTTATTATCATTATTACTATTACTTCCCCTTATTAGCGTCAATAGTATTACCATTACTATTATCATTACCTTGTGATTTGTTATTGTCTAGATTCCTGTGTATCCCCTGTTATTCTGCCTTGTTTATTACTTTTTTTATCTTTTTGTTACTTTTTTGGGTGATTCTCTTATTCTTTATTATCCTTTTTCTATTCATTGATCTTCTTCTTTCTATTTTTTTCTTTATTTTTTTTTACTCTACCAGTGTTATTGTATTACCTCTTCCCCCTATTATTATTAATAAATTCCTTTGGTCTTCGCGGGTGGGCGGGGTTGGGTCGCGCGTGGCGTCGGGGTTCGTGGTTGAGGGCACCTTGCAAACAGATTTCCACCGTCTCACTAGTCATCATTATTCATATTATCATTACTATTATTCCTTTTTTTTTTTACATATTATTGCCGCTACCAGAATGCCCTAGAGCCCGGCTGTGGTCTGCGCTGGGTGTGTCGGTTTTTTTTTTAATATTTTATTGTTCTTTTGTTTATTTCTTTTTATTTATTTAGTACACCAGATATACTCTCCTCTTTCCTACCATCCCTCGTCTCTACTTTTGTTCTGTCCCCCTTCTCGCTTCCGTTCGGCTCGTTGAGGTGTCGGCGTAACGCCAGACAGTTATCGGCACCGATCTCCCCTTCCCCCATCCCCAACAATCACTTCCTCCTCCTCCTCCTCAGTTCGAGCAGCTGGACTGAGTGCCGTGCAAAACATTCTGGAGGAAGGTGGAGGGAGGACCACCGAGCCATCTGCCACACGGTGGCTGGGTGTTGGTGGATCATGCGCAGCCATCCACAATAATCTCTCGGCTATCATGGTCAGCATGTCTAGGGTGGCAGAAGAGCGCAGCGACATCAGGGCAGCAGGACTGCTGAAGTTTGTCACGAATGCGAAGTTTGTTGGGACCCTACTGATGATGTGTGAGCCTCTCCCATTAATCGACAGGCTTTCGAGAACACTTCAAACACCATCGCTGCATGTGGACCTTGTGCAGGGACTCATCACATCGTGCATAAAGACCCTGGAAGCACAGAGCAACATTCAGACAACGGTTAAGGATTTTGGCATCAGTCACGACATACATGTCGCAGTCACAGAAGAAGCTGAGGAATGGCTGTGTAGCACCAAAAGGGATTTCATCAATAAACTTGTTCAAAATGTTAAGGACAGGTTTCAAGACCGCCCTATACTGGCCAGTTACTCTATTGCGTTTGCCCGCAGCAGCTACAAAGAGATGGTGGGTAGCAATGGAATCGAAATCGCCAATGCGCTAGAAAAGCTGTGCCCTACACTAGGCAAGCCACATACCGAGGATGTGCTTCCAGAGTGGATTACTTTCACCAATTTTGTGCTGGAGTGTGACCGCTTGCAAAAGCTGATTGCAGTGAACTTTTTGCTTTTTGAGGCGCACGATTTGAAAGAGGTGTTTCCGAATAAACTATTGCGCACACAGCTGGATTGTACCTTGTGCTCTCACCGCACACGGTGGACTGTGAGAAATTTCTCGGCTCTCAAACTTATCAAGATGAAACTGAAAAACCGTCTCAAATACAAGTCGCTGGACTGAGTCCTTCGCGTTGCGGTTGCGGTTGAAGGGCCTGATGTCGACAGCTGAAAGTGTAGAGTGTCTAAAGCAAAGAAATAAACTCTTCTTGCAGTGCTGCATTGTGTGATCGCACTGGGACAGTTGTTGTCTTGCAATTTATCAGTATGTGCCTGGCAGTATGTGCCTGGCACACCCCCCCCCCCCCCCCCCCCCCCCCCCGGTCTTCATATGTCCACCTCTAAAAATTTTTTGGGAAATACCCTGAGTATGTCCCAATTTAGTAAGTACCAACTGGGAATAGCCAGACAGTAGTGAACATCTTTGCTAACATGGCTGAAGATGCAAGGACGCAGTCTGCCCAAGAAGTGGTGGCAGTTTACGACGCGTTTTCGACACCGGGGAAAGATTGCAACTTTTTTGCATTCCGCAAAATGTTTTCCAGGGCTGCATGGTACATCGCCTGGCGTCGCAGATGTGCTTCAGTATATATACGAAGACAATGCGAGGCACCATATTTACATCCCGGAAGACACGCGGAGCAGTGGTGAGGGCCCCAGTGATGACCTTCCAGGCACCACCATCCAAGGCCCCAGCTCCAGTCATGGCCAAGGTGCCAGTGGCAGCCAAGTCCTAAGTGTGCGGGAACTCTTAAGCTTCCCCTCGCAAACGACCAGCCAGTGCACCGACCGCCCCAACAGGGAAGCTCCACAAGGAAGACGGGACCTCTCAGCTTGCTGGCCCCCACATGGCTGAAGATGCAAGGACGCAGTGTGCCCACGAAGTGGTGGCTGTTTACGACGACGTGTTCTCGACACCGGGGAAAGATTGCCGTGTGCTACGATGGCACATAGACGAGACTGTTGCGACATTCTTCGCACCGAGGCATCAATGGAACTTGTTTTCTGGCTATGAAGATGGAACACAGCGCAGTCCTTGCAAACATTTGTTTGGGCTGTCAATTAGGCGCCAAGGCAAGCGTGAGAAGAAACACCTCCGAATGAAGGTGGAGGCTGGAAATATTTTTTGAAAGGACCTTCCTCTGGCGAAACTTGCAAAGCACCTCGTGTTTTGTGACGGCAACAGCTATACAGGCAATGCTATTTATGAGCTGAAAGTGTACGGCTATGTTGAGTTGCTCAAGGAGGACTGCACAAGCCATGTGCCGGTAAACATCGGTATGCCAGGCACGCAACTTGTTGCAGACACAGAGCACTACGTGAAAGCGAAGCCTTGGCAGCCAGGGGAAGCAAATGGCTGATCTAAATGACAAGCTACCCTTGCACTACGGCAGGGCGAGGAAGCCTCTCTTAGGTGCAGCAGGAAGTAATGGCCATCTACTGCACTTGAACCCCGTCACAACAAACGTCAGCAAATGACCATGGATAACTCAAGAGCTCTTAAGTGGCATTCACACGACGGCGAAAACCCATCTTTCAGGTCTGAGGGACTCACTCCCATGACCAGTTTTAGTCTGCGTCCCATAGCAGGGATGGCCTACGAATGGTACGGGAAAAAATATATCGCTGCATCTTTTTGGTTCACCGCAGCGTGCCGATTGCAGTCACGTGGTTTTAGTAGAGCGAACTAGAATAGGGTAGTGGCCCGAGCGGGCGGAGACGGCGTTGCTTTCGGCGTGCCGCGCGCTGTCGACCACCGCTAGGGTGGCTAGGGGCGCTGGTCCACAATCTTGCAGCCGGTAAGCCGCACCCGCGCTGTAGCCACAGCCCTCAGACCGGACAAAACGTGGAAGGCAGTAGGTGCGTGTGTGTTCGGTGGAATTGGTGCGGAGGTTCTGACATGTTTTTCAAAACATTGAGACAGTGCATTTCATCAAGGACCGGCATGTGAGGAAGATGGCAAAAAGAAGGACTGATGCGCACTGTTTTTGCCCAGGCTGTCACACCGACTATCCGGGCGCTCCAAAGGTGTCTTTGTTCGCCGTCCCAAGAGACGAAGAGCTTCGAAAAAAGTGGAAGCGCAATTTGCGCTGGCAGGAGAGAGACAAACCTTTTTTTATTGAGCTTTAAGGTGGGGTGGTTCCTCATTTCAGGTAACCATGTGCCGTTCCGGCTCGACTGGCCCTCTCGACTAGCAGAAGCTGATCTTGAGGGAGGGAGCTGGACAGCAGTATCCCCCACTGCTCAGGGGTAGGGGAAGCAAAAGGGGCCGGCAGGTCTGGATTCTTGATGCACTCCCATATTATGCGCCATAGAGTGCCTGGTGGAGCACAGAATTTACATTGTGCATCAAATTGTGTGGGAAATACAGATTGCATCCTGACTGGATGGGGACACGTATTTGAGCACCGTTTTTTTTTTGTGTGTGCAGGCCGTTCTGCACAGGTTTGTGCTAAACATGGAGAATGCGTTCACTGTATGCGTCAGTCTTCTTGAGCTTCATTGGGATAGCATCCTTGACATTTGGGATAGCATCCTTGACATGGGATAGCATCCTTAACGCCAAGCAGCAGTGTGAACTTGGGTGCAGTGATCATTGTAAGGCTGTTGCAGCAGAGGTGACCGCATTTTACCTCACGACCCGCATTCACTTCTACATCAAAAGCATCAACAGAAGCAATGCAAAAAGACGGCAATCTGCAAAGTCTGCTAAACTAGGTAAATGCTCGTAGTACTGGACCAAACTGCGAAATAAACTGTGCCACCACACTGAAAGGTAATCTGTTTTATCTCGTTCACTGTATGTATATTATTTATATTGCAATCGGGTTTGAAAAAGGTGAAGCTGGGCCATTAGCTATACACAACTTTGCTTAACGTGTAGCACGGCATGCAAGTGTTAACATTAGTTACTATTCTTTTTTTATAGTAATTATAACAAGAAATAACTACAAAATAATGTGCGTTTCGCTATGGTAGCACCTCTGATCTCTGAAAAATAGTAAAGACTCCATACCATATTGGCAAGCAGCAGTTAGTTTCGTTTTCGTGCTATGCCCCGGGTCTAAACTTCCTTTTAGGAGATTGGGGGTGAAGGGGGGTGAGGGGGAGGTCAATGTGCTTATTTGCGCACAGAGTTGACTGCGACACCTCGGCTAAAAAATATGTCGCTCTTAAATGCTGCTATTTGAGCAATGACGTGTTTTTAGAACCGCGATGCTGTGCCCTGTGTAGGGACTAACAGTCCATGCTGAACACCCGCCAGTTCGCGAAAAGTAAGTAATTATCGTTCGTCAGGCACTATTCGGCGTATTGCGAAGAACACAGGTGACAGTTCATTGACATTCAGAAGCGCGCGCAACAGATATAAAGCTCGAGGTGAATCAAAATCGTGGATAGCGAAACTAAGGTGCCTGCAACCAGAACGGCTCACCACATCGAGGCCGCAGTTCTCGTGCTCAACCTGGAGCAGCAGTAAGTAAAGCAAAGTAGCGTTTGGCCGTTTACAATCTTGCTTAGCTTCTGAATGCCTTTGAAAGCAGAAAGATGACAGTGGAAGGCCTGACGCGTAGTCTTGCTGCGCTGGACCAGCTGCGAAAGGGCGCAGTCGCGCCACCTCACAGTGTCGACGCCAACCGGAGTGGCTCGGTGCCGCCGCTCGGGACACTCCCTTTTTCCAGTTCACTCTAGTTTTAGATTGTAGCAGGTGCAAGGCAATCTTTTTTAATGCGTGGTTGACGCTTGTGGATTGACAAGAGCGGGCGCCGCTTGGAATGTTGCTGCCCGTGCTGAGAGAAGAGGGAGGAGCGCACCTTGGCATTTCGGGATGCTGTGGACAATCTAGAGCCACCTCGTTCCCGCCGCTCTGTCACCTCCTAGCCGCTGTGCACGTGTGGATGTGCCGCCAAGTTGGACCATCCTGTGACGTTCTGCCAATGCCACATATACATCGACCTCCACAGGCCCCCTCGTCCATTGTGTCAATCCTACTTTACCGACTGGCAGTTGAATGAGGATAAGAAGATTAGACAGGGGGACTGAATATTTTGATTACTGTTAACGATTTCACAGCACACACTGCCAATGTGTGCCTTCAACACCTGCCACTGAACTGTGCATCGATACTCCAACCACTCAATCAAGCCATAAAGGGAAGTGTCAAGTTTCATTTCGACTAGTGGCTTGTTCAGCATATGCTCATCAACTTGCGCAAGAAGCAGTCGACTCTCATCAATGTCCGACAGGCTGCAGAAATGCTTACCAGCGCACTGTGGAACCTCCCGTCATCGACTATTAAGAACTTCTGGAAGAGAGCAGGATTTGCGAAAGCATATGAGAAGCCACAAATGCCACACAGGCCAAGGAGAGCAATACGGGTGGGCTATGAAGCGAGGCGGGCCATGCTGTGAATTGGTCACGTTTGGCTATTATGTACGGCGTAATGAGGCTACGGCGACATCAGAGGAGCTTACAACAGGGAACATTCTGCAAAGCATCCAGGACGACGAAAGCAGCGAGGATGGTGTGAACGAAGATGTTACAGCCTCTGAGGGTGCAACGGTAGCACTCAAACACCGCGACTAACCCATTACGACTGCAGATGTGTTGGATAGTGTAAGCTCCACTCGTGAGGTCAGTGGCCACGTGCCCCGGCCTGGCGTGCGAAAGGATAGATCCCCGCTGCTCAGTCTAGAGGCACTGCACTGCAAACACTACGCTATGGTCGTCGTCAATTTGCTGTGGCGCATTTGGAAGATGGCTTGTCTGGATGCCGAGAATGCCGCGGGAATAATCCCCTTTATGAAGGCAGACGGCCCCGCCAGGTTCCGAGGATTGTGCACGTAGCTGACAACGAAGGGGTAATTGTCGTCGTCTGACCACACGGCAGTGGCGGCTTTCTCGCGAGATCACTTTGTCATGCGCCACCGTACGAACGGCTGCCTTTCGGAATCTGCCGCTTTTCACATCCAACCTTCGGAATCGTGTACTCACCGCCGCGTGCTTGCTTGCCTGCACGCAGGCTTTTGACTCGAAGGTGGCGATGCATACAGTCAAATCCCACCACAGCAAAGTCCGCTTCAACGAAATTTTCGCTTTAACGAAGGTTTTTTCATTTCTCGCCGACGTCCACAGAACATAATGCATAAAAATACCCTCCAAAATGATCTACCTCACGCGCAATTTTCGCTTCTACAAAGTATTAAGCGAGCCAACCTGAAAAAAAACGACCTAAACTTGAGTATCCAAATGCTGAAACTATACTTTCGCAGTCCTGACACAGGAACAATCCATAAATATTCTAAATGTACAAAATGCGAACGCTGGGAACAGGCAGAACATGGGAAAAAGAAAAAAGACGCCATCGCATGATGCTTATGGCGATGAAGCACCCTGCAACAAAAGAGCATTTCAGCTCCACTGCACCGTCTCACGCCGCTTCTAACAGGAGGCGCTTCCATCCATTGTGGAGCTAGCCCCGTCAATCCAATCCCAGTATGCAACCGAAGAAGCTTTTTATTCGCCATTTTTTTCTCGACCGAGCAGCATGCTGTCGCCAACAAAAAAAAAAAAGAAAAAGGAAATTTCGAATGCTTGAAGATAAGGCGCGAATTATCACGCAGGCCGATGGCGGTAGAAAGAAGATGCGCATCGCTGAGGAGTTCGGAATTCCCGCGAGCTCGCTTTCAACGATATTGAAAAACAAGGATGCCGTAACAGCAGCTCTTGCTTCGGGGAAGCGGCGACGTCCAAGAAACTGACACAGCCGGCTCACGAGGACTTGGACAAGGCTGTTTTCAAGTGGTTTGTTCAGACCCTGGCGAAAGAAATACCACTAAGCGGGGACGTCGTGCATCAGAATGCGCTTGATTATGCCTGTTTGTTGGGCATCAACGACTTTAAGGCCAGCGTGGGTTGGCTTAATCGATTTAAAGCACGCCACGAGATCGTCAGCAAAGTTTTGTGAGGAGAGTCCGCGTCCGCAGACAACAACGGTGCAGCAGCTTGGATGTCGGCCAGTCTTGCGGGCATCCTAAAGGACTATGCCCCAGCAGACATCTACAATGCTGACGAGACTGGCCTTTTCTACGAAATGCTGCCAGCACTAACCTTGGACTTCAAGGGTTCGCGCTGCCAAGGAGGCAAGCAAAGCAAGAAAAGGGTAACCGTCCTGTTATGCACGAACATGGACGGTTCCGACAAACAGCCGCTTTTGGTCATTGCGAAAAGTGCCAAACCAGGCTGCTTTAAGGAAACCAGGCCGTACCAGTGAAGTCCGTTGCCAATAGCCGGGCTTGGATGACCCGAGCTATCTTCGGCGAGTGGTTGGAAACGTTCGACCGGGACATGGGTAGACAAGGCCGGAAGGTTTGTCTCCTCTTAGACAAATCTCCACCCACAACGTCGAGGACATCGAGCTGGACCATGTGCAGTTGAAGTTCTTCCCTTCCAACTGCACTTCAGTCATACAACCCCTCGACCAAGGGGTCATCGAAAGTGTGAAGCAGGCCTACCGTAAACGCGTCATTCGGCTTGTGCTTAATGCTCGAAGAGGCTGTGAAGTGAAGATTGATCTCTTCATAGCGCTGGCTGCATCGTGGTGCGCAACGAGTGGCGTAACAATCACCAATTGCTTCCACCATGCTGGCTTCGCCACACAGGCTTCTGAGACGTCGGGTGCGGATGAGGACGAGGTGTACGAGTCGCCATCTGACGACTACGCAGATGCGTGGGCTGCACTGCGGGAGACAGGAGACGTGCCTGCCGACGTTGACCTCGAGGACTACATTGGTGCCGACTCGTGTGGTGGTGCGCGAGGAACTGACAGATGAGGACATTTTGAAAAGTGTCCGCGCAGAGGATAGTGCTTCGTCGGAGGACGAAGAAGCTGCCGCACAAGTTGAGCCCGCACCCACTACATTGGAAGTAATGGAAGCCTTCAACACCATAAGGCGCATCATCAGCGTTAATGAGGACGATGGCGCAATGGCCTTGCTGATCGAGTGCGAAAGCCGCGTTATGCCCATGCTTGCTGCAAAGCGGAAGCAGGCGAAAATCACCGATTTTTGGCATTAAAGAATTCTTTCACTTTAATAACGATCACAGTTCATGACAACAGTGCAGTGGCATTGCTGGAAAATTGCGAAAAGCATGTTCCTGTAAAGCGGACGCAGGTAAAAGTCAGGTATATGACGTTAGAAACTACTTTTCTGCAAATACGCGTCACGTGGCACATATTTATTTTACCTCTCATCGAGGTGGTTCCGGCCAGGCTACTGTGTTGCTGTGCACGCGGACTCGGGTTCAGTCGCGGCCGTTTCTCTTACTAGGCGGACAACGAAGAGCACGTGAGTACGGAAATTCGGAGCATAGTAAAGGTACGTCCGGAGCCCTATTCAGTGGAGCGTGTCGTAACAAGTTTAGTATTAATGTGGAATCAGCCCCCCCCCCCCCCCCCCCGCACCCCTTCTCGAAAAAAAAAAAAAATTCACAACGAATTTTCGCAGCATCGAAATTTCGCGCGCACCCCGTGAATTTCGTTGTAGCAGGATTTTACTGTAATTGAATATTCGGCAAATGGCTGAGTGACAGCTGTCTACGTGAATTTGGGACGCGTCTACGAAAGCTAGAGGGGCGTTCACTAGAGAGAGTAATACCGAGGTGTTATAAGACCGAACGTAGCCGTTAAGGAGCGTTTTTGTCTGAGTTCGCAGCTAGGCAGCTCCCGACGAGGCAAGAGTCTCGGCCGCTAAAGCTAGGTTGGAATTTGTGAGCCCCCTAAGCGAGAGGCAGACTTGACGATCGCGTCAAAAGTTACAGCTGTGTACCGGGCAACTGCACGGGTCCTGCGGCAGGAACAGAGTCCCAGCCATCGTGGTCGCTTGAGCGGTCTGCATACGCTCCGAGCATAGTATAGTTAGACGGAGTTGAGGCTCTCGAGTGACTTGTGCGCACTTGGAGCTGTAGCATCTAACTGAAGTTTTAAGTTTTTCCTTTTTGTTACTCACGTATCCAGTTACTCTAATGTAAACAGTTGTATATAAACTCTTCATTTCCCTTCATCAAATACAAACGCCTCGAGTTCATCAATTTGGCCACCCTCTCCGAGAACTTCAACACCATTGCCCTGGGACCGTCCTGCCAAATCAACCGGAGCCCGGGCGATTGGGTTCCTGATTGGCACCAGACTTCGGGGAAACGAACTCTTCAATCTTTACTGGCGGAGCCGACAGGATTTGGCAGAACAATGCACCAGGCCACAGCCAAGGGGAACAAGGGGACGCAAGCCCGCCTTCCTCGGCAACAGCCGAGCTATGCGCGGAGTAGAGCGGTCGAGCCAAGGACACGAAGGACACCCGAGGTGCCGGTCCGACTGGCGGTGGTCAGACAACTTTGGTCACCCAGGTAAGGTTGCCTCGGAACATCAATGAGCTAAGAAAGTCGAGGCTACAGCATGTGGAACCCGAATGCGCAAGCGTGACAGTTACCGCAACTGTCGACACGGGAAGCGAACTTACAGTGTTCCGAGAAAGCCTCATTCCACAGGATGCTACGCAGACTTCGGGTACGCTTAGAACGTATTTACACGATTGTAGGTCGACCCTTTTTTTCAAATTTGACAATCCATTGTTGGACTTAGAAGCGAAATCGAACCGTGTACCGCTAGTAATGGCAAGATAAATCAGAAATCAGCGGTGCTACGAGCTGGGGGCAGCTTTGCACCCTTGTTCCCATGGTTACAGCCGAAGCGTGGTGTATTAATTTACCATTGCGTACATTCTGGCGTCGATAAAGGTGATGCCGACTGTAAGGTCCACTTATGAGATCAGCGGCCAGGCACCCGGGCTGCGTGTGTGAGAACCCGCCACTCTGTCTGGGGGCCCAGCACGGTGGACTCTACGCCACAGCCGTCGCCAATTCGTCACATCGCGCATGGGAGACGGATTGTCTGGCCCACCGCATACCACAGGGATAATCCCCCATTAAGAAAGCAGACGGCGCCCCCAGATTCTGGGAACCGTCGACGAGACGCGCGGAGGTGGTGGGATTACCGGCGTCGAAGTGCGCTGCGCGAGACACCATTGTTAACGCGCCCCGGCCGGCACAGTGCACCATCGCCGCCTTTCGCTCTCACCCCGCGGGGTCGCACGCACCTGCTCGTCTGCAAGCATGCCGTTGACCCAAAGATGGCGGCGCCTCATTGAATATTCCATGGCGTGCTTAGTGACAGCTGTCTACGTGAATTTGGGCACTCCCTTACGCGTGTACGAATGCTACAGGGGCGTTCCCGAGAGAGTGTGATCTCGAGGTGTTATAAGGCCGAACTTGGCCGTTAGAAATCGTTCTTGTCTGAGCGCCGAGCTGGGCAGTTCCCGGCAAGACAAGGATTCTCGACCGTTGAAGCTAGGTTGGGATTTGTGAGCCGCCTAGGATAAAGGTTAGGATTGCGTCGGAAGTTTAGGGTGCAGCGCCGGAACGGGCAACTAGACGGATCCTGCGGCGAGACAGGGTCTCGGCCATCGTTTCTCGAGCGGGTTTGTGTACGCTCCGAGAATAGGACAGTTAGACGAAGTTGAGGAGCTCGAGTGATTTGTTGCGCACTCGGAGCTAGCGTCTAGCTGAAGCTCGAAGTTTTTCCTTTTACTACTCATGTACCCAGTTATCCTACTGTAAATAGCTGTATATAAACCTTCGTTTTACTTAATCAACCCCAACGCCTCGAGTTCGTCAATTCGACTGCCGTCTCCAAGAACTTCAACACCATCGCCCTGCCAGCCTCCTGCCAAATCAACCGGAGCCCGGGCGATTGGGTTCCTGATCGACACCGGACTTCGGGGAAACGAACCACTTCGATCTTTACTCCAACTTTGAAAGTTGGCATTCATATGATTGTGGCTACGTCAGCGTCGTGCATTGATTCAAGGGATTCGGTAAAACTCATTTTGTTTATTAGAGACTAGCAAAACGCTTCTTGAATGTGAGTAAGGTATTCACGAGTAAAAGGAAATCGCGAGCGGCCGCTTCTGTCAGCCGCAATGTTGTTTTTTTTTGGTGCGGCGACTGCCGGTTGCTTCGATGGTTGTCATCTCGCAGCGAATGTGCTCTCATATTAGCGAATAAAGTTTTCCGCTAAACCCACAGGATGATTATTCCACGTGCTTATATTCTATTTCTATTCTATTTCTATATTTTCTATTTTAACATCTACTGCGCGCACCACGAGCGCAGTAGAAGTTGATAGAAGAGCCGCCGTGTGGGGGGTATTGGTAGCTGACAAAACAGCTTCTCTTTGTGATACGATTTCGTAGGCAGCCAAGTCACCGCGTGCTTCTGTTGTGCTGAATGGTCCCATCCGTCATGGGTTCCCCGGGCCCCAAGAACTCTCCGCGCTCGTTGGCAGCAGCATTTAAACATGCTGCTATTCTCCATGCCGAGGAAATGAACAACTGCGCAGCAGGGCGCAAGTTTGGAATCAGTGAACGTGTGGTGCGGCAGTGGCGGCTTCACCGCGAGGAAATCTTTTCATGCGACTCCAAGTGCCGTAGCTTTCACAGGCCAAAGAATGGATGCTTTCCGGAGCTGGAGACGAAGCTTGTGGAATACGTGACCGATCTACGCGACCAATCGCTGTTGGTCACCTGTAAGATGATCACTCAACAAGCATGTGTCTACGCATCTCAGGCAGGGATACCAAGGGCTTTGTTCAAAGCCAGCCAGGCTTGGGCATCCAAATTTATGAACAGGGCTGGCTTTTCCCTACAAAAGTTGCTGGCCGCATACGAGGAGAAGGTTTTCGCCTTCCATACGCACATCCTTAAACTGCGCGACACCCAACAGTACTTGCTTGACCAAATCAGCAATGCCGATCAAACTCCCGTGTACTTTGACATGACCAGCAATATGACAGTGGGCATGAAGGGTGCACGCGATGTGCACCTACTCACGACGGGCAATGAAAAGCTCCGTCTTACGGTGATGCTGTCATGCTTGGCGGATGGCACGAAGCTTCGCCCACACATCGTGTTCAAATGAAAGACGATGCCTAAAGAGGTACAGTCTTTGTCAAAATTTTGTGGGCCACGGCGACCGTGGCCGGAGCAGGCGCGCGGCCGAGTAGGGGCGCTGCGCTTGCCGCTGTCGGCTGGTTGCGCGGCTAAAGAGAGCGAGGGGAACTTTTGCTCTTGCTTTTGTAGTGTGTCCGGCGCGACAAGAGCTGCGCGAAGTGCCTGCGCTGAAGCGAAGTGCGCCTGCTCTGAGAAACCTGCCTCACTGCACTTATCGCGCTACGAAAGGAAGCGAGAAAGTTCCCCTCATTCTCTTTAGCCGCGTAACCAGCCAGCAGTGGCAAGCGTAGCGCCCCTGCTCGGCTGCGCGCCTGCTCCGGCCACGGTCGCCGTGGCCCACAAAATTTTGACAAAGACTGTACTTCCCAAAGGCGTTGTGGTACGGGCGAATGCGAAGGGCTTTATACGGATGACATGGTGGTGGAGTGGTACTGTCTGGTGTGGCTTCTGGGGCCGGGGGCATGCCTCAAGGACATCCCCAACCTGCTACTGTTGGACTCATTCCGAGGCCACCTCACCGCCAAGGTGAAAGCGGTGCTCCAGAAGGAGCGTACCGACATGCTCGTAATCCCCGGTGGCTTGACAGGTCAGCTTCAGCCTCTCGACATGGGGGTCAACAAGCCCTTTAAGGACCTCCTGCGCTGCGAATACGAGTGCATTTCGTTCGAAATGACAAACTTACCCCAGGCGGGTGTGTGAGGAGGACCTCCCTGGCTACTGTGTGTGGCTGGGTTCTCGCTGCATGGGCGGCTGTACCACGCGATGTCGTGGTGCGGTCGTTCGCAAAGTGCGGACTCACACTTGATGATGACGTGCTGTGGGGCCGCATCAGCTATGACGCAGCAGCCCCAGTGAGGACGACTCCAGCGAAGATGAGTGATCTTCAGCAATCATGTGAATAAACTGCCTTTGTGTGAAATGCGCTCACTTTTTTTTTCTCTGAGAGATGCAATTTTGGGGGGGTCGACCTACATTCAAGTCGAGTTACAGTCATGTTATTACGCTAGTGCCGGCGTTTGGAGAGTTGGTCAACGCAAGAGTGGTCAGCCTGCCCGTGAGTTTAAAGCAGCCTACATCGGTGGTCGGGAGCCCCAAGATGCAGCCATTTTGTGCAGTCACCGATAGTCTTGCCAAAGGATTACACTGCTTGCTTTCGCGGGAGGATTGGGAGCTGTTGACAGAATGTAACCCTAACCTAGAGAGGTACAACTCCACTACGCCCTGCGCTTCGTCTGGCGGTGACTGTGACGTCAGCGCCTGCGCCAGCACAGAACCGGCTGCTACCGTGTGTGAGATTGCTGGGGAGGCCACTCCCGATAGCGCCGTGGAGGATGATGATGCAGCCAAAGTTGAAGGCCCACGGGCAAAGTTGCAGGCGTCCCAGCTAGCTGATGAGAGCCTAAAGAAAGTGTGGGCCGACGCCAAAACAAGGAATGTGGGCATGTTCGTTTGTGGCGGATCGTTGTTTCATAGAGAGATAACGTAACCGGTGAGAGGGAAAGGCAGCTCGTGCTGCCATCAGACAGACGTGAGGAGGTGCTCTTGCTGGCACACGAGTCGCTATGGGGAGGCCATTTGGGCCCCAGGAAGGCCAAGGCTAGGATAAAGTATAGCCTTTTCTGGCCTGGCCTAGAAGAGGCAGACGTATCGAACCACTGCCAAACTTGCCATGGCTGCCAAATTCAAGCAGACAGACGACAAAGTGACCGGGTCTCGATTAGTCCCCTAACGAGGCCAGACCACCCCTTTCAGGTGGTCAATGTAGACATAATCGGGCCGCTCAACGTAATGTGAGGTTGGGGCCACAAGTATGCTCTATCCCTTGTGGATCTTCGTACACGCTGGCCCGAGGTTGTGTGCTTGCAATCGCTAACGGCGAAGGCCACCTGCAAGGCTCTCCTCACCATGTTTCAAAGAACTGGCATCCCTGAGATATGCTCAGACCAACATACCTGCCAACCTGGGGACTTCACAGTGGTGGGGGGGCATTTTTATTAATGCAGCACATGCGATGTCTAGCATATCAAGCAAACGCAACGCGTTCGCAACAAAGCTAGGCTTGTACACTTCGTGCACACAAACGGCTTGGATTCCAACCTGACTTCGGCTAGCTACCCAGATCGTGATGGCAATCGCAATGCGGCTGTGCTGCATAACGCCGTTCTTTTTTTTTTTTTTTTCGAGATGGTGTTGGGGCCGTTTATCGGGAGATTTATGGCTGTGCCCGTACGATCGGGAGAATAGGTAAGAAATAGGGAGTCTCCCGGGTAAATCAGGAGAATGAATTAATGAATTTGAATTAATTTGAATTTTATTGGCGCAGCAGCCAAATTTGCTATAATGCGCCAACCTCTCAATGAGAGAAAAGCGCAGCGAAGCGCGGGAGCATACGTGACCCGAAAGCGTGCAGCAGGCGCACATGGTGGGAACCAGGGTCCCCCTAGAGGTAGCATTCAGCCGGACGGAGCTGCTGCGGGCCCAGAGGGCAGACGACTTTTGCCGGAAAGCAGTCGCCAGCCTCAGCAAAAACTCAGAACCCCACAGCGCCGGCGGGGCGAGCCCGAGCGCACCCGGTATGGTCGCAGGTGAGCTGGACAGTTTCCTGCTGGATAGCGATGGAGTGCTGTTGAAATATGGGCCAGGAAAAGACGACTCAGACCAGTGCTTTAAGGCCGTAATTCCTCGCGGACTCCGACGGGCCGCGCTGCAGCACTATCATGACGCAGACGGTCACGGTAGCGCACCAAAGACATGGCAAAAGCTTTGTCGGTACGCTACCTGGCCGGGCATGAAAGTCCAGGTGTGCAAGTATGTACGTACATGCCACGTCTGCCAGGAGCGCAAGCCGAGGGGAGGCAAACCGCCGGGCCTGCTGCACCCCATAGTAAGCACAAAGCCGTGGGAAATCCTAGCGTGCGATCTGATGGGCCCGCTGCCGCGCAGCAAACGGGGGTTCAAGTACGTGCTCGTGGTGACATGCCACTTCAGCGGAATCGCAGAAATCTACCCGCTGCGCAAAGCGACGGCGCAGGAAATCCTGCAAAAGCTGTCCGAGGTGTTTTGTCGGTACGGATTCCCGAAACAGCTCATTACCGACAATGCCACGTACTTTACGTCGAAAGTCTTTCGGGACTCGTGCGCCGTCATGGGGGTCAAGCAGCAAACCACATCCTGCTACCACCCCCAGGCCAACGTAACGGAACGCCAAAACCGGGATGTGAAGCCACTCCTCGGTGCCTACGCGCGCACCCACCGCGATTGGGACGAACATCTCAACATCATCTCCTTCGCGCTACGCACAAGCGAGAACCGCTCAACCGGCTTCACACCAGCCTTCCTCACTTTCGGGCGAGAGCTACCGACGCCTACCGACACAGTGTTGGCCAAACGGCTCGACAACAAAGAAGCGCAGACGGCAGTCACCGACTACGCGCGGCGCCTGCGGAACGATTGGCAACTGCCATCACAACCGCAAACCAGAACAGGGAGAAGGCTCGGGCAGTGCAAAAGGTCACCTATGACCACGCCCACCGAAACGTGGAGTACCAAACGGGCGACACAGTGCTGAGACGGAACCACGCACTCAGCGACGCAAACGCAGGCTTCGCGGCCAGTCTCGTGCCCAAATGGGTCGGACCATTCGTCGTGGCCAAGAAATTCCCGCAGCTTAACTATGTGCTTCGAGAGGCCGAAACCAGTCGGATCACTCGGCCCATTCATGTGGGGGAGCTTAAGCCGTACTTCCAAAGGGAAGAAACGGCAAGCAGCACCGAGGAATCGCAGGAGCAGGACCCAGCGAAAGCACCCCCCGCGAACGCAGCGGCCCCTCATGCTACAACACCCGACGGGGACGGCGAAATCGCCCGCGGCAGTTGAGCGGCACTCGGGCGGCTGGGGAATAAGGGAGGAGCCTGCAACGTCATCACCCAATCGCGGGCCAAGTGACCCCCTGGCGGCGAACGCCTCCCAAGCAAGACAAGGAACGGCCAGCCCGCAACCCGCGGGATCAGTCTCGCAGCAGCGGCCGAGCGGTCAGAAGCAGAAATGGAAAACTGCCCACCGACACCACCCCCCAGCAAGATGAGGCCCATGAAGAAGGACCCGGCCCAACTTCAACCAACACCGCCGGGACGCGCGTTACCGGCCGTGGTTTGAGAGGACGGAGAGGGCCGGCGGCGGCGGAGGCGCTCCAACGGCCACATGGGACGACCTGGTGAGGCAGCGCGACCAGGGGCGCCGGCGTACGCGCCACGGCAGAGCTGGGAGAGCCGCGGTGCCCGAGCACCCTCCACGGGCCCCACGCGACAACCAGATCCGCTGCGGGACGGCAATTTCCGCGGCCCAGCGCAGCACACTCGACATCAGCCGGCCCCGGGGGGCAGCGGGGAGCCTTGGAAGAAGCGCAGCGTGGCCACGTGGGTGGCCCAAGAGGGAAGTAGCCCCCCACGTGGCTACTGTAGCTCGGCTCCGTGGAAGGCGCAGCTGCGCACTGAGCCGAGCCTGCCCCTGGAGCTCGTCCCCGGGGTCGACCGGGGCCACACGCCGCGCGACTACCTGGCCCGCTTCCCCAACGGCGTCGTGCCTCCGGACGCGCTGGCCACCTACTGCTCCGACTGCGGGGTGCTGCTGGTGTCGGAGACGAAGCACCGGGCGCTCACGGGGCACGGGCCGGACCTGGAGGACGGAGGCGACCCTACCAGCGTGGCTGCCGTGTGGGCCCGGATGCAGCGGGACCCCGCGTACCGGGCCGCCATTTTGGCCCCGCCGGCGGGCAGCGGCAACACGGTCGGACCGGGTGTGCCCACCGAGGAGGGAGGGGTGCCAGCGGCCCGACCAGGCCGCTCACCGGTGGCGGAGGCCCCGCCGGCCAGGCCTAATCCCGAGGCGCTTAGGCTCTGCGAGGGGTCGCCGTCTTGCGAAGCGGTCCTCCTGCAGCCGGCCCCTGCCCAGCACGAGGAGGCAAACGCCTCCAGCGATGGGGACGCCGACATGCTGGACCTGGGGTGTGGGGAGCCCGACGACACGGACGAGCACGCAGCCCGCCTTCAGAAGCTCTTGGAGGAGCTGGAGGCGGAATGAAAGGTAGGCGAAACCGCTTAGCCTAAGGTGGTTAGAATGCTAGCCATCTTGGATTCGGACACTATCTTGAAACCGGGGTGGTGACAGTCTTAAGGGAGGAGGAGTGTAGAAAGGGTAATAGCGGAAACCCGCACCCACCGGCGCAGGGCACGGAGGGGCGATCGCTCCTCGCCCGGAGGCAACGTCGTCACCTCACGTCATGCACCACGCGAGTCCAGACGGCCCAATGGGGCGCGGGGGAGAACGCAGTGACGTCACGAGCCGTACGGCCGGGCGGGAGAACACGTATCGCTCCGTCTAGGGCTCTGGGCCGTGACTCGCGGTAGCTTCCGCGACATCTTTGGTGCCGAAACCCGGGAACGAACCAGGGACCTTTACAACGATCCCTAGAAAAAGCACATGGACATCAAGTGCTGTTTACCGACAGAAGGCACAATTAGAGCAGAAAATTACGTGCGACATATGCAGACACATCATGATTCCCACGTCTTAAAAGCTGGTGTGCCTGCTTGCTTCTGTGGAACAGCAAAGCTGCAACACACATACAAATAGGCGCTCATCACGAGTGACACAGGATGCCACTGTCAGCCACAGGTCGCACCAACAATCACACTTCCCGCAGCAGCGAAGAATCCCTCCTCCCTTTTCACGCGAACTTCATACGCGGGTGAACCCGTCACGAGCCGAACGGCTCCGGCCGCCGCCACATCGGAGCAAGAAGAAGGGGTACCGGGCTTCGCACAATAAACCCCGCCATTGCTTGTTGGACGGTTGCCTTTGTGTTGCCTGCCTCTCACACCGGCCCGTATACACGGAAGCCGCGTGCGGAGGACCGTCCGAGTCAAACCCACGCAACAACGTAGACTGGGCGGACTTGATTATCTTCCTTTCTTAGTCTACCGTGTTGTGTGAACGGGTGTGTGTGTGTGTCTAGCGGGCCTATTGTTAGAGTAGTTGGGGGAAGCTCCCCAGCCCGCCTATTGTCTGCCTTACTCCTCCCCTCGTGTTACGGTCGCCTGTTTCTTAAGCCGAGCTTCGTTTTCTTTGTCTGTGTCAGTCTGTATTTCCTGTGTGTGTGGATGAGGTAAATCTGCCTTGTTTTGAGACTGTTATCCCGTGCCCCGTCTCGTGCCTCACGCCAGTGGCAAATCAGGCGTGGACCTATCGCCGGTTAGCAGGTCCGAACCACATCCTCTATTCGTAACTTTGTGACAAACTGGCGTCCACAGCAGGACCACTAACTACGATTGGCCCAGGGCGTGAGTCATAGGTTAGCACGAAATAAGTGTTCTTTCCGCATCAGACAGAATGGCAGATCTGGAACGTATAGTTGCTCTTGGTAGAGATGGGCTTCAAAGACCGCCCTTCAGGAATTTTTGAGAGAAGATAAAGCTGCAGAGCGCGAAAGGCGCCGAGAGGAAGATGAGCGTGAGAAGGAGCACGAGGCGCGTGAGAGGGAGCGCGAGGCACGTGAAAAGGAGCGCGCGGCGCGCAATAAAGAGTGCTCAGCACAGAGGGTGCTAGAAATGGATAAAGAAATAGAACTCCTGCGCACGAGCAGCGAGGCTAGTAGTAGCGGCAGTGCAGGGGGCGATTTGAATGATACCGCGGCAGCATCACGACTGCCCGCGGTTAGTCTGCACAAGTTGATGGCGGCTTTTAATGAGAAGGGCGACGATCTGGACGCCTATTTGACTCATTTCGAACGTGTCGCGGAGGCACAGAAGTGACCCCGAAGTCAGTGGGCCACGACGCTCAGTACTTGCCTCACGGGAGGCTCTCAGCGTTTTCGGACGAATGCCCGCGTCCGATTCCGCTGATTATGACAAGGTCAAGCGGGCACTTCTCTGCTTCCGCCTCACGGAAGAAGGCTTTCGAAAGAAGTTCAGGGGGGAAGCCCCGAGAGACAACGAGACTCCATCGCAGTTCTTCACGCGACTGGAGAATTATTGGGAAAGGTGGCAGCAACTTTCCGGGACGGGAAAGGATTACCAGGGGGTGAAAAGTCTGCTCTTGACCGAGCAGTTTTTGGAGAACTGCGGGCCGTCTATGTCAATGTTCTTGAAGGAGAAGAAGGCGCGGGACACGGAAGAGTTGATGCAAAGGGCTGACGACTACGCAATGGCTCGGAACTTGAACAACTTTGGTAGGGAAGAGCAGAAGCGGGAGGACCCCCCGGTGGGAAGGATCACAGACCCAGGCAGGCACGAGCCGTACGATAGACAGCATCGTCCATCAGCGCCCTACATAGGTACGCTGTTACCTATGCTCCAAGCCGGGGCACGTGGCGGCCCAATGTAGGATAAACACAGGGCGACAAGAGCAGAAGAACAGTGGTCCCCGTTGCTGCAAGGAGCGTGTCAATCTGCTGGCAGGATGGGTGCTCGGGATTTGATGATGGCAAGCGGATCCCTGTCGACAGCGTTGGCAGGTTTCCAAGAGCACCAGCCCTGCCGGTGGTGGAAGGCCGCATCGGGGTGAGAACTGCTTGAGTTCTACGGAACACGGGCTGCAATAGCGCCATTGTCAACCGAGGGTTCGTGGACGATAGACAGTTAACAGGGGAGCGTTGGACGGTCCACTTGGCGGACCGCACTGTCAAAACTCTACCAGAAGCTCAGATCCGGATAGACACCCCCTACTATAGCGGGGAGAATGGGCTGAGAACTGGCGGTGGCAGGACAGACGGCCGGGACGCGGCGTCGGCTTTGAGGGCTGTGCTGGGGAGGCCGAGCGACGACGACGGTGAACTCCGGGCCCCCGAAGAGTGCCTCAAAGAGGTGGAAGTGCGTGGCCAAGGTTCGCCCAAATTGCGTCGCTGATGAGCGGCGCCCCACCACAGACGACCAACAGACTACGTCACCCCGGCGAGACCACCAGCCGGACCGCAGCTAAGACGTTCTCCCCTTCTCCACTTTCCTTCAGACTCTTTCTAATCGTCTCCTCTGTTGTATTTCTCTAAGTGGACCGCACGGGCTTCTTATCCGCCTCCTTCAGAGCACCACGATGTATGTGTTCTTCGCGGGCCTTTGTTATCAGTTGGGGGAAGCCTCCAACCCCGCCTATTGTACACTCTACTATCCCCATCATTTACTGTCGCCTCCTTCTTGGGCTCGTAACGGCGAGTACCGTTTCATTCATTCTCATCAATGTACTCAAAGTCGGTCTCTTGGCAGCTCTGACCCCGACGGGGTGTCAACTGCAGTGTGTTATTAAGTTGTCAAACCTTCTGTCTGTCTGTTTTCAATTTCCTGTGAATGTGAAGAAAATAAACGTCCTTTGTTTTGAAACTGTTATCGCGTGCCCCGTCTCGTGCCTCACGCCAGCGGCCAATCAGGCGTGGACCTATCGCCAGTTAGCAGGTCCGAACCACATCCTCTATTCGTATCCAGGGGGGGAGTTGTTTGTCGCTCCTCCCGTCCGAGACATCGGCCACTAAATTACCTCGCGCAATTTTGTGACACAAGTAAAGCCCAACATATGCTTCAATTACACAGAGGCAATGCTCAGATGTTAGTCTAAGGTCCCCAATTACAAGGAACATGTCGGACGCTGTCGTGTTCCACCCATAACAGTAACCGCGGTGACGCTTTAGTTGGATAGCAAAGTTGGCTAACGCCGAAAATATATTGTAAAGGTGTTTCTTGTAGTTAGAGGCTTATTGATCAGTGATGTGTACTGTTCGAAGCAACACTCAGGACACCAAAGTATCCACGCCCCGCATGAATCGCCGCACAGCGTACGTCGCATTACCCACGTTTTATTGCTAATTACAGTGGCGCCATTACATTTGCTTTTTATGATAGCGACGCCTGCGAGTGGGTTTTGGACTTGGAGGAAGTATCATCAAGAACCTTGTTGAAACACTAAAAAGGGATCGAGATACTTTCCTCTTCACCGATTGCTATTTCACAGGCGTGAAGATTGCCGAGCACCTGGTCGGAGAAAGTATCTTTCTGACCGGAACAGTGAAGGCCATTTGGACTGGAGGTGTGGCACTTGCAATGTCACAAGACCGGCACATGAAGCGGGGAGACTCAGACTGCAAGGTACGCAGTGACGGCAAAATGTGCCTTGTCAAGTGGAAGGACAATAAATCCGTTCTAGTTTTGCCCAGTGCATTCGGCGTTGCACCAGGAGGAAGCTGACAGAGATGGTCGAAAGACGAGAAAAAGACGGTCAAAGCGCCGCAACCGGATGCTGTAGCGAAGTACAATCAGTTCATTAGTGGAGTTGACCTGATTGAACGTTTTGTTTCGTACTATCGCATCTCCATGCGAACAAAGAAGTGGACGGTTCGCGTGTTTGCACAATTGCTCGACATGGCCTGCTGCAATGGGCGGATTGAGTACCAGAGGCTTTGTGAGCAAAGTGCGACACCGAAGCAGCAAAGGCTTGACCTCCTAACGTTCAAAATGGACATTGCCATTGCTTTGATCAAAGCAGAAACGGCGCCGCGATCCAAAAAGTTGAGAGAGGCCGAAGTCGACAGTGATGAGGAAGAGGCGCAAGCAAGTGCAACGAAGAGAGGCAAGGTCACTGCCCTCCCCCCTGATGATGTCCGGTATAATATGACGGGGCATTTTCCCGAGCACCAAAAGCTTGGATCCCACAACAGGTGCGGCAATCCAGGCTGCAGTGGAAAATCAAGAGTGAAGTGCTTGAAGTGCGGTATATTTCTGTGCCTGCAAAACCGCAACTGCGTCATGGACTTTCACACCGTTGAGTCCCACAGTCCCCGATCGGGGACAACCAAGTTCCCGCACTTCCCTTGTTTGTTTGAGAATAATCTTTTTTTCTAAGCATGTTTGTATACAGAAGTGTCAAATAAACGAGTTTGAAAGAAAGTGCACCAAAATTGTGTTCTTGGGGCTGAACCCCACAGGACCGGTGGCGACCCTCCAGCACAGTTGGACAGGCGAACTGCCTGTACCGGGCACATTGAAAGAGGAGGCCGCAAAACATCTAAAACAGCTGCGTGAGCAGCTAGAGGTAGCGGCGGAAGTGGCAGGGCTCACGGCAAGTGCGCACCAGGGCAGCTATGTGCAGGCATACAAAAGAACCATGCCTAACAAAACATTCCTCATTGGTGATACGGTTCTGTTGTTCGACACGGATACTAAACGTAAGACGGCTCCAAGCTGGTTGGGCCCATTCGCGGTTATTGCACAGGAGAAACAGCATTCATACAGTCTTGACATGGGGGCAAAGAGAAGTTCAGCCCCACCAAATTCCAAGGATTGTGCACGTAGCTGACAGCGAAGGGGTAATTGTCGTCGCCTGACTGCACGGCAGCGGCGGCTTTCCCGCGAGGCACCTTTGTCGCACGCCACCGTACGAACGGCTGCCTTTCGGTAGCCGCCGCTTTTCACCCCCAACCCTTCGGAATCATGTGTACTCACCACTGCGTGCTTGCTCGCCTGCGCACAGGCTTTTGATCCAAGGTGGCGGTGCCTAATTGAATATTCGGCAAATGACTGAGTGACAGCTGTCTATCTACGTGAATTTGGGATGCGTGTACAAAAGCTAGAGGGGCGTTACTGAGAGAGAGTAACACCGAGGTGTTATAAGGCCGATCTTGGCCGTTAAGAAGCGCTCTTGTCTGAGCTCCCAGCTAGGCAGCTCCCGACGAGACAAGAGCCTCGGCCGTTGAAGCTAGGTTGGGATTTGTGAGGCCCCTATGCGAGAGGTAGACTTGAGGATTGCGTCAGAAGTTAAGGGTACAGCTGTTTACCTGGCAACTAGACGGGTCCTGCGGCGGTAACAGAGTCCCGGCCCTCGTCGTCGCTCGAGCGGTCTGTAAATGCTCCGAGCGTAGTATAGTTGCACGGAGTTGAGGCTCTCGAGTCGAGTGAATTGTGCGCACTTGGAGCTGTAGCATCTAACTGAAGTTTGAAGTTTTTCCTTTTTGTTACTCACGTATCCAGTTACTCTAATGTAGATAGTTGTATACAAACTCTTCGTTTCTCTTTGTCAAATACAAACACCTCGAGTTCGTCAATTCGGCCACCCTCTCCGAGAACTTCAACACCCCCCCCCCCCCCCTCCCCTGCGCCCCCTGTGAGCCTCCTGCCAAATCAACCGGAACCCGGGCGATTGGGTTCCTGATCGGCACCGGACGTCGGGGAAACGAACACTTCAATCTTCACTGACAGCATACAAAAACTCTGCAACGCAAAATTCTGGCAAAAATCTCCATGGCAACTGCATCAGTCCACAGGAAGTCCTTCATGCTACTAAGTTTGCGCTGCTTGCATCAGAGCAGAATTAAGGACTACTTCAAATAAGCGTGCATTGTCTCATAATACTCTTTGCATTTTTTGAGGGAAACCAGTTCAAGGATGCATCGCTGTAAAGGTGGGTCATTTTAGTCATTACAACGAAACTAGTCGTCTTAAAGGAGCACTGACACCAAATTTTTACTTCATGTTTTTATTGGTTAGATCGAGACCTACTGGCCTAACAACCACGAAACAGTGGTTAAAGCACATGAGCGCACGATATATACCGAAATATAAGGCTGTGAAAACTGCCGTCCTCGGCTGCCAGCGCTTCCTGCCCGGAGAGCACGGGCGGCCAAAACGCACGAATATACGTCACAACACTGCCGGCGCTATCACGTGGGTGGGCGAAAACCTGTGACGCTCTACCAGCGCTTGTTCGTCTGCTACAGTCGCGCACGTGGTTTGCACGATGTCGCGAAGCGGGTCGAGCGACGAGTCGTCGAGCGACGTGGAAGATTTTTCGCCACTTGAAGAGCTGCCAGATGCGGCGGCACTTGCAAATGGGTACCATTTCAAGTTTGACCCGCTGGCAAGCAGCAGCGATTCAGACGGCACCAACGAAAGCGACGCCGATGCAAGCGACAGCCCTGAAGACAACAGGGCCGCATGCGTCAGAAACGTGGAGTGGTAAGCTGTCTTGAAAAACATTGTAAGAGCTTTATGTCAGCGTTTTGTAGGTGCTGCGGTGGCGATAGCATACAAATTCATAATTATTTGTCCAATCGTAACGGCATCATTGCAGTTGCAAGCGCTACCCGCCGCAACGTTTTTATAACGCTGTACTGCGCGAGGTGAACTCCATGTATGCCTAACGTCATGAGTTCACTTTGCTCGCTGAACCTGTTATGCAGATCGATGTTGGAAAACGGCGATTCAGAGCGTAACTAAATGGAACCGCGACCTGGCCACGGAAGCCAGCACTGGCAGTGTTTTGCATGTAGGCCTGGTGCAGCGGTCCATTTCCCACAGGTGCCAGTGCGGCCACTGTCGGCCGATGACTGACGGGCTGCAGTCCGTGTGCTGCAGTGAGGTGCCCGAAGTCGACGCCCTGGTGCCGGAGGGCGATTCCTGCATAACAGCCCGCCCCACGTACCTCCACGGCTGCCTGAACATCCACGCGCTGGAAATTGCCTACTACGCATTCCGGCCGAACCGGCCAAGCCTCGTGGACGCCCCGGACATCCACACGTAATAATTTTGGGCTCCAATAACTTGGTCTACAACTTCCAAGTGGCGTTCATTCATTCCGCGACTACAATTGCGCTGTAGTACCTTCAAAATGTGCTTGTTGTGATGCATTTGTTTCCATGCGTTCGCAGCACACACAATCAACACGAGGGAGGGCACCATTACTGAATGAGAACCAGGGTGTACTTCATATGAAAAGTTAGGGGGGAGAATAAAATCCAACCCTCTGCATAGAAATTTGTTGCACCTCTTCCCCCATTTCTTTGTTTTGTTGCTTCACCTTGCGCAATCATCATTTTCATCAGTGATAAATTACAAATCAAGCTGTCATGTTCATTTAAAATTTGCGGTCTCTCATTCTCATTCTAGACGATACAGGCTGACTGCCTACAGGCAGTTTGCCCGGTGGATCTACCACTACCTGGGTGCAGGCCACCGAGAAGTCATTCCAAGCTGTGCAGTCGGGAAAATTAGGGACACATTCCCATCTGAGGCGTACGTTGGGTTCAGGTACCCAGAATATTAAAAGTGGTGGAGCAAAGAGAGTGTTTTTATTCCATAATAGTACACAGTGCAATGTCATGCATTATAACACCTTCTCTCATGCCTCAAGAAAAAATGAACTCTTGAAGTAAACAGACATACACAGGAATGTATCCGTATCGTCACTGCAATCATAATTTTAATTCCCAGGACACATGCACCATACATGGTTGGCAGTGACCCGGGAAAGATCCAGGCGCGACCTTTTGAAAGGTTAAACCTCGCCAGGTATTCCGGGTTCTCACTGTAGCACTCGGTTGAAAAGTGGAGCGAACACAGTTCGCTGCTCTTCTTCGCAACCCACTCAGGGCGACCGCTGCGGCGCACGAATCCGACCCATTTATCACGCACCACCTCGTCGCGAGGAAATGCTACAAAAGAACCTGCACTTCCCGTTTTCGATGGACAGTTCTTCACTGAACACCAATAATGCATCGTGCACTGCTCACAGCACTGCTCACGGAACGAAATAGAAGGCTCGGAACTTGCTTCATGCGACTGCCTTGCGATCCGCCGGTTGTTGTTACGCGACGTCACGGATTTTGGAATCTCGCGATGACGTCACCACCTTTGGCTCTCCTGAGTTGATGTCACGAGATGTCGATTTCGGTGGAAGTCGAAAGAAGAGAGGTCTCGTGGGGGCTACATTTACCATTGAATTAAAATATGTTCCACTCTACACACGCTGTTCATACTTTACGAATGACGTCGTGGCAGGTAAAGGAAGCAAATGGTACAATAATATCAGGCACAAAAATTGGTGTCAGTGGTCCTTTAAATTTTGCACTTATCACCTCGATCTTTCAGAATAATGCACAATTTGCCACAGCCTCCTGAAGGGTGTCATACCGAGATTTTACTGTATAGGAAGAGTGATCCCTACTGCTAATGCTGGGTGTGAGGAGGCGCTGCTCACCGGACAGGGGTCGGCAGGTCGAAGCGAGGAAGACGAGGTGTGTGCGGAGGCCGAAGAAGGGCGCGAGAGAGAAAGAGGAGGAGGAAGCCAGAGGATCGTGGCACGAGAGCGGGAGGAACAAGGTTCGAGGAGCGACCTGCCGGACGAGAACGTTCGGGGAACCTCCGTTACGAGCCCGAGAACGTTCGGAGAACCTCCGTTACGAGCCGCATCTTCCCCGCGGACATCGAGGCAGCTCAGCCGAGACTGGCCACGGAGCACACGGGCCAAAGCGCTCATCTGTCGCCGCACCGGCGTTGACAAGGGCACCGCGGCAGCGCCCCGAGCCTAGCGCACGGGACCCGACTTTGCGGCGGCCAACGCCAGCGTCAAGGAGACAGCGCCTGCAGCCATCACACCGATCAAGTGTACCGCCACAGCTTCCTACCGCCGAGTACTGCAAGACGTGAGCGGGAACTCTATTGAGTTAACAGTGTCTTGCCGGACATCTAGTCCTTTGATTAGATTAGGTCATAGTTAATTGTGTGTATTTTTTTAATTCTGTCCCGTTAATATACGTTGTCCTTGTCTGACGTCACGTGCCTCGCTTCTTCTCTGCCAGTTAAACTTGACCTCCTCATCCACACAACAACCCGCATCACACTGGGTAAGGCACGTCATCAAAAGCTCAGAATCTGAGCAACTCGGACCGGCAGCCCATCAAACTGCTGCTCCGAGGTAATCTAAAACCAAGTGCAAACGAGCACTGCACCCCATGACTTCAGATATGCTAGAGCCACAGAGACTTCTGTCATAGCATCCCGGTACCACAGCAACCACAACGGCTCGGACGGCCATTACCTGACAGGGGGAAGAGACCATTTTCCAGCAGCACACCCGAATATGCTGGCACTAACCACAACTGTTTGCCGTGGCCACCTGGTCCCTCAGGCAGGAAAGGCATTGCCTGCCCAAGTGAAGGGCAATAGAAAGGCGGCTGCTCGTAGACAGCTTGGTGGCCCACTTTGCCGGAGGACGAGCCCAATTCCCCACCGTTGCTGCTGGAACACCAACTCCAGGGCAGAAATGGAGTGGGGGCCGGGCAGCACTGTGGCAACACTGGGTGAAGGAGAATCTCTGAATCAAACTTCTCTCGAGGCAAGCAGGCTGGGCACAGAGACCACGACCTCCTACTTCTGAGAAAGACAAACGTTATGTATTTACTTACATCATGCGAGCGCCTGTGACTTCTCAAAATTTACAGAGTGATGTTCTCCTCTGTTCCCTTCGCACAATTTTTGCACCCTTAACATAGTTGTCACCAGAGCAGTCTACTTTGTTCCTAGTTGGGATAGCACCATACCAAAGCCAGCTGCCATCTTTCATACTTTACGCAAGCTATTTCTGCTTGCAACTGCTGGAGGTGTGATGTAGTTAGAGAAAGAAAGAAAAATAAAAACTTTTTTCCCAAGGCCAAGGAAACGAAGAAGAAGGAATGAGAGCGCACAGAGCTTTTCAGCCATCAGCTACAGGCCCTCTTCAGCCCCTTGTATCAGCTCGTGTTCTTCCGAGCTGAGAAGCACAGTCTCCCATTGCTCGTTATTACATGTTTATTCATTGCGTGTATTTTTACTTTTCTGTGCATGCCCATATCACATCTTTGACATTTGCCCTTTTGTTGCACGGTTTACGAAGACCGCTGACTGTCCCGGGGTAGCAGTACCTAAACAGAAGTGGGTTAGGCAAAGTTCCTGTTTGTATTGGTCTCCAAGCGATGCCTTGGGCCTATTCAGATTTTCGCGTGCCTCTGGATACTTTTTCCTGGTACATATGCAGTGGTACAAGACTTCCCTAAATGAAGTGAGTGCATCTCTTTCTTTTGCTGTTTCATCTGCCCGTGTGTCCGCATGGGGTTGGAAGGCTCGGTTGGCGATATCTTTAGCAGCCTCCTGTGATACTTCACTGCCAGGCATTCCGGAGTGCACTGGAGTCCATACTACTGCGGTTTTGCCTCCAATAATATTGTATGCAGTTATCGAGATGAGTTCTCATGAAAAGTTTATGACTGCTGTTTTAGATGTTGCTAATTACTCTCTTTTCCATTCCGGTAACCATGGCCAGGGCTATTGCCCCGTCCTCTCCGATCTGCGGCGAGTTGGTTAGAACCGTGCAGGCTGCCAAAATTTATTCTGTATTGTTCACGACTGCAAATATACAGTTAAAAGCCGATCAACGAAGTCACTGGGAACCGCGAATTATTTAGTTAAATTGAGAACCTCGTAAAATCGGGACTGTCATTTTGCAAGCACTTAATTTTATAAATTCAGCATTTATAGGTGAACTGCACTCCAAATTTCAACCCCTTGAAAACACTATTTCAGTACAGTCTGCTGAAAAAAAAAAAAAGCAAGATTCAAAATACAACAGCTGAAATATATGCGTGGACACCGCAAGCGGTCAGCAAAAATCGGCAATTTTGAAACCGAAATCGAGAAGACCGCGGCCACAGAAGTGACGCTGCAGCTGTTCAGCAAGTGGCCAGACGGTCAGCAGCTTGGGAGCAAGCCTGCGTGCAAGCTCTACGCGTGCACAGGGAAGCAGTTGGGTGAAGCGTTCACAGCACAGCTCGACCGGTTCTCTAGCTGGGCGGCTGGCCAGAGGAAGAAGCCCCCATTGGCTGGAGCGTCACAGGCGCGTCAAGGCTGTTCACGTGATCCGCCGGCAGGTGCAGTGTGGTCTGCGGTGGAGCTTTTTTAAAGGCTTCTGACTGATTAACGAGGCGTTTCACGGGGCTATCACTCGTGTCCCAGCTGATTTGGTGGTACTTGCTAAGCACTAAAAATAAATTTGGTCGAGGTGAAATTTGAGTGCAGTTGGCCTTTAAAGGGAGGCGCATCCCAACAGCTACCATGACAGCATACTTTCAGCGGACGCAGCAGTACAAACAATAACACATACCTGCCAACACTCCCGATTTACCCGGAAGACTCCCGATTTCTTACCTATTCTCCTGATTGTACGGGCACAGCCATAAATCTCCTGATAAACTGCCCCAACCGTCATCTCGAAAAAAAAAAAAAAACACAGAACAAACAAAAAAGAAACGGCATTATGCAGCACAGCCGCATTCGACTACCATCTCGAGCTGGGTAGCTAGCCGAAGTCGGATGGGAATCCAAGCTGTTTGTATGCACGGAGTGTACAAGCCTATACTCGGTGACAACTTAAGAATGGCACCGGGAGTTGCCGCTGTGCCTTATCACCGTAGCCAGATGTTTCTCCGCGCGGCGCAAGTAGGGCGTTACTGGGAATATTTTGAACATGGCGTGAGCCGTTCCCGTGATTTGTTGGACTTAATATGCTCATAAACGACTCCAGTGACGACAAACAAACTGCGTGAGACAAGGCAGACGATATCACGGATTCATAGCAAACCCCTTTCAAAACGCGCGCGCACTGACGTCACGGGTCCAGCGCTTTGGCGGAGTGATACACTACATGAGGTGGTGCCGTTCTTGAGTTGTAACCGAGTATAGCTTTGTTTACATGTGGTCGGGACAATGCGTTGAGGACTGCATGTAGTAACATTCTGCTTGTCACAGCTCTCTTGACATCATGGCATCGTCGAAACCCAAGAAGAAGTATTTACAATGTTTCTTGAAGTGTTATACTTCAGAATTACCATGTTTCGTGCCGTCCAGGAAAGGCAAACAGTTCAGATATTGCACGACTTGCGCATGCGACGTGAGCGTGGCCCGATTTCTTACCTAAGATCCATAAATAAGGTCCAAGTTCCTTGGTATGCCGGCTATTAAAACACTTTACACTCAATCCAACTGAACATGTTTGTATTGTATAGTTTGCAATGCCCATAGCAAAATTTAAAACAAGATTTTGTGGGGGGATACCTAAGCAGTGAGGTGTTGTGAATGGGAACGCTATAAAGGCCAACTGCACTCGAATTTCACCTCGCCCAAGTTTACTTTGAACGTACAGTATGTACCACCAAACCAACTGGGGCATGACTGGTAGCCCCGTGAAATGCACTGTAAATTAGCAACGTTTAACATGGCTCCACCACAGATGACGCTGCACCTGCCGGGAGATCGCACAAATAACGATTTAGCGGAAGTGACGTTGTGGCTGGCCATGTGTTTGGTCCTCTGGCCAGCTGGAGAACCAGTTAAGCTCCCCTGGGTGGGCTTCTGCAAGGGCTGCTGCGAGTGAGAGTGGCCGCGCGCAGGCTTGCTCGGGACGGCCGGCCGCTCGTTCGCTGGCTGTTACGTCAATTCAGCCTGCCGTAATGGCCGCACTCTTCTCAATCTCAGTTTCAAAATCTCATATTTTCTATGGTTGTCTGCACTGCGGATATGCTTATTTGTCATATTTTGCACCTTGCAGTCTCTTTAGTCGGACTATACAAAAATTGAGTTTTCAGGAGGTCTGACTTTTCAATGCAGTTGGCCTTTAATGTTCTTTTGCTGCTGCACAGCTGGGAGGGAGGAGCAGAAGCAGTTGGCGTATGAAAGTTGGCGCATCACCTGCCTATCAAAACACTTTAACCAGAGGCACTCTCTTCATGTGAATCTGCCCTTGCCTCTCAACTTTTTTATTTTGAAAGGCACATCCTATGAGATGCATTTCAGCTATTGTGTTTGCACATTATTTCCTTTCTTTTTCTTCTGAAGCATGCTCTGTAGAGCAAACCACAGCAAATGGATTTACTCGTCTGAAATAGGAGGCAGGAACTGCAGAATGTGTCACAGCTATGCACTGCTACAGCCAGTTTTTTTCGGTCTGTATACTGTTTAATGCTCTCACATTTAAAAGCAACTCCAGGGGCCGAATTCTCTAAAGCGGAATGGGTCGCTTTGGAGCGACGCAGTGTTGGCATGCAAATGCATGTGTTCTGGGGTTGGGGCGTCGCTTGGAAAGGCAGGAAACGCTGGAAATGGCACGGGGCCTGTTAGGAGGTACACCTCCACCCAGGGGCAAAGTGATGTGCAAAACGACCCGTCCCGTGCCATTTCCCATGACTCCAAAAGATTCCGCAACCCCAGAATACATGCATTTGCATGCCAACACCGCGTCGCCTTACAGACTTCGGCCCCTGTAGTTACTAAACGCCAATGTCGTGCAACCATGGGTCATTTTAAATGCTACGGGAACACGGCTTCACGTCTTTCGCAAGCTGTGTTGTGTTGTGATTTGCCACATGTCTTGAACATGAAGAGATTTTTGTAGCACTGAATTGCGCCTTGCTTTTTATGTTCCATTTTGTTCTCTGGGTCCAACCCGAAATAGTCCCTGCACACGCTCTCCAGCATCGGTGTTGTTACCCCTCAGCTGCGGCAGTTTTTTGTCATTCAAAAGGCTGTGTGTTGTTCCCGGCAGTTCACTACGCAAGTTTTTTTTCATTCATAGGTTCTTCGCCACCTTACTGGCAGCCAGCACTTTGGAATTGGGCATTTGGTAGCAATGTGAATCGTAATGTGTTCAAGCAGGTAGGTGCTTACCAGTTTCCACCGGTGGCCATCAGATGCTCGTTGAAAAGGAGACATGGCGAAGTTTGTTAAAGCGCAGTGAGGTGCAAGAACTGTGGCTGTGAGTGAAATCGACACTTCTTTACTGCCGTTCTTGTATTTGTTCAGGTGTATGCACGAGAAGAGCTGTGTTTGCTGTTTTGCTTAGTGCATTGCTCATGGGCAAAACAAAATGTGAGATAAACGGACGCCCCGACAGGTGACAAGTCCTGCAATCACACGCTCTTTCCCTCTTTTACATGAATCGCTTTCAGTGGTGACATCGTCGAAGCCAACTGTCAATACTGCTGATCAACAAGTATTCTGTTGATACTGCTGATCAACAAGTTGTTATTCTGTTAAGTGTGCTAGCCACAGCGTGCACTCTAAGATGAAATCAAGTACCCCTCTGTCGAAATGACGATTGGGGCGTGTCGCGCACGGAACGCCAGATGAAAGTACATATACGGCCCCCGGCTCTCCCAACTGCGTGGTGTGTTTGTGTTTCGCCTGCGGCCCCCTGCGCTCAGGCGCGTGGTGTTACGTTTCGCCGGATGCTCGCTGCGCGGCGGACTCGTGAAACGGACACCAGACCCGGCGGTGTGAGCGGCGAGACAGCGGGAGAGGCGGGCGCCAGTCGCCATCTAAGCCCCAACGAAGAAGCACCATTTGTATAACGTTCCGTTTCTTACATTAAATAAGTTGTTTAGCTCACCAAAAGTGCATATTTTTGTGTTTTTTTTCTTAACGTCATTGTCACGGACAACATTCTGGTGCCGAAACCCGGGAACTCATCGTGCCGTGGACTTTACATTAACGAAACCACGCCCTAACATCTCCACAATGACCGTGTGATGTGCTTCGGGTGAGCCAAAGGAACTGCGGTGCTCTTTGGTGAAGATGGAATGCGGGTGCAAGAAAGGCACTGCTCTTCGGTCCCAGGCCACACGCCTCATCAACGAATGTCAGCAAAGCCTGCAAGGTAGTCTCGCACAGAACGGGGCGAGAGTGCTACATGCACGCTTGACATCCATTCAAAGGGAGCTCGACACTGTCAACAAGGAGATCGAGCCCCTCATTTCCGAGGACGACCTGGAGGAAGAATACAGCCAAGTATTGGAATACAAGGACCGCATCGTCCAATGCTTGGCACGGCTGGAGCAGCATATTAACGGCAACCCAAGGCAAGACTCTCCAGATCAAGCAATGACAACCCAAGCAACCGTACCAACGAACGGTGATGGATCTCAACCAACGACGTCACAACGGATCAACGCAAAATTACCAAGAATCGAGCTGGGCAAGTTCAGTGGACGGTGGCATGAGTGGCAGTCCTTCTGGGAGCTGTTCGAGCAGATGGTGGACAAAAACGAACATCTCTCCACGCTGGACAAGTTCCACTACCTGAAAACATCCCTAACAGGTGACGCAGCTGCCGTGCTGACCGGTCTGCCGGCCACGTCCCATTGCTACACTGACGCGACGCAGCTTCTGAAACAACGCTTCGGCAACGAAGAGCTCCTAATTCAGGAGCACATGAAGAAGCTCATCGACATACAACCTGTGCGCGCCTCAGACGATGTGCGTAGACTTCGTCGTCTATACGACACTGTGTCAGCGCATATTAGGGGACTCGAGGCCCTTGGCCGAAAACTCAACACCTTCGACTGTATGTTGCTTCCCGTCTTGCAGTGAGCGATTCCGAGAGACATTTTGCTGGACTTCAGCCGCAGGGGAGTACTGGAAACGAGCAGCCCTACTTCCGAACCACAGACAAACCCAGACGGTTCGCCAACAACGACGGGTGGAGAAAAGAAAGGTACCGTTTGCACGTTTTCAAGGCTCTTGTCATTCCTTGGAGTTGAAGTGGAAAGCCGCGAAAACCTTGCTGCACTGCAATGCATGGATGTGAAGCCGCCTACGAGGCACAACACCAACGATCGAGGCTCCAAATCGCACGCAAAAGACCAACAAAGGCATGCTCCATCAGCTGCAATGCTACACCAAAATGCAACTCAAGAATGGTGTTAAACGGCCATACGAAGCAACACTGCGGAGGTGCAAAAACAATAGAAGAAAAGAAAAGGCTTTTGCTGTCCGAGGGAAGGTGCTTCAGGTGCACGAAGAAAGGTCATCAGGCCCGCGCATGCAGGACAAACGTTCGCTGTACCAAGTGTCAGAAGAGACATACTAGCACTATGTGCGATCCGACGTATGCAGGGGCGAATGCAGGAGAAGCGACCAACCCCGTCACAAACGCGCACGTGACTCTTGGGGCTCCCGTCACAGAAAGTGAAACCTTCCCCAAACCGACGGTGTTGCTCCAAACTGCGACAGCTTGGTGTTGCGGAGAGGCTTCTAGAGCTCAGGTGCGAATCCTATTCGACGGCGGTAGTCAACGCTCTTACATAACATCGGCTACATCGAGGAAATTGGGATGCAAATTGCTCGGAAGCGAGAAGCGTACAGTTGGTGTCTTCGGAGGTCACCAAGATGAGAAACTGTATAAGAGAGTGGCGGTAAAACTGCAAACCATAGATCGAAAAGAACTTGAGTTAGATGTTCTGGCGACCGATGTAATTTGTGACCAAATTCTCCCTTCACCACCAAGTATGTGGACCGACTGTCTCACGGCCCTCAGCTACAATGTGGCTGATGTCAGTGGCCCAGAAAGTATCGAGATGCTCATCGGATCAGATCACTTCTGGCGGCACACAACGGGCCGGACCCCAAGCTCGAAGGAAAGCTAAGGGTGGTGGAGATGGCGGTCGGCTGGAGTAATCAAGGACCTGTAGAGGGGAGTTATGCGTCGTCCCAGTGCACGCAAACAATCACGCTGCGAACGTCTGTCATTGAAAGAAATGCGGCTGACGTGCTGACCAAGTTCTGGACGCTGGAATTGATTGGAGTGAACGACATCGAGGAAACGAAGAGCCCACATCCCACCCTCGAATTTTTCGAGGAGACCGTCAAACGAGTGGATGGACGCTACGAGGTGGCGCTTCCTTGGAAGCCAATAACGTCACTACACCATAATAAGGAGATAGCCTTGAAGCGCTTACAGCACTTGGCGAGGCGCCTTCAAAGGTCCCCAGACTTGTGCCAGGACTACGACGCAGTAATCTGAAACTACAAACGCCTGGGAATAGCAGAACTTATCGAAGACAGCATGAGTGAAGCTGATGCCGTTTACTATATGCCACATCAGGCTGTTGTACGTGACGCCCACAAGCTTCGAGAGGTTTTTGACGCACCGTCGCAAAATAATTCAGCAAAATCACTCAACGACAACTTGGAAAGCAGGCCGAACCTGACCGCCGATTTAGTCGGTCTACTGCTTAACTGCGGATATTGAACAAGCATTTCAACAGGTTGGCATAAGACCAGTCGACAGAGACGCGTTGCGTTTTCTGTGGTTTCAAACAACACCAAAACCGGGTGAATCACTTCCACCAATTGCGACTCGGCGCATGACCCGTGTACCTTTCGGAACGACGGCTGGCCCATTTCTGCTTTCTGCAACACTTCAACACCACTTGGGGAAATGCGAAGAACGGTACCCTCAAACTGCGAGTCAGATCAAGAACAGTCTTTACGTGGATGACTTGTTAACAGGGGCTGAAAGCGAGGAAGCAGCAATAAAGCTCTACAACGATGCGACGGAAATGTTTGAAGCAGCGAAAATGAAACTGCACAAATGGTCGTCTAACAGCGAAATGCTACGCCAGCAATTCCAGCGTCACTACCGGGCCGCCATTCATCTCGGCTATCTGTCGGGAGTACTGAAAGTTTTGGGACTTACATGGGACCCATGTGCTGACCAGTTAACGTTCTCTCCAAGCACGGATCGCCTTCGCGACGTAGAACCACCCGCAAAACGGTCCATGCTGCAAACAACGGCGCGGATATATGACCCACTGGGGTGGCTTTCTCCTTTCATCGTGCGGGCCAAGATCCTATTCCAACAACTGTGGCGGAGAAACATAGACTGGGACGACACGTTACCTGACGACATCGCGGCGGCCTGGACGGAGTGGCTAGACGGACTCCAACATCTTTTCGAGGTTCAAGTACCACAGTACTACGGGTCGCAAGTAAATGGAGGGAGGACAGACTGCCTTCACATTTTCGCTGAAGCAAGTCTGCTGGCATACGGAGCGGTCGCCTACCTTACCGCCGAGTGTGAAAACAGTACAAGCTCGACAATCCTGATAAGCAAGTCAAGGGTGGCGCCAGTCAAAGAAATTACACTGGCAAGACTTGAACTAATGGCATGCCTGCTTGCTGCTCGATTGTGTCGCTACATTTTGGAAACCCTCGAGGAACAGCCTTCCAACGTCTACCTGTGGTCGGATTCAACAATCGCGCTCCACTGGATTCATGGAAATTCCGACCGCTGGCAGCAGTTGGTACGCAACAGAGTCACCGAAATTCAACACCTCACGGACAAGTGCATATGGAGACATTGTCCGGGAAAGGAAAATCCTGCGGATCTTCTAACACACGGGATCCCAGCCACGCAACTGTCCACGAACGTCCTATGGTGGAACGTAGCACCGTGGATTTGTCGCAGAGTCGGATTGGTCCACAGTGGTTCCGGAGGCGACATTCAGTGAAATTGAACTAGAAGAAATTAAGGACACTAGGTCATTGCCAGCGACGACATGCCAACTGCTGAGTCGGCTGTGATCGATTTGCATCACTACGGAAATACTCGAAGCTAATCGGAGTCACGGCATGGGTTTTTCGGTTCATCGCTAGAACTAAACGACAAAGCACCGAATTGGGAACCCTCACATCCGACGAGTTGAATGAGGCTGAGGAGTACTGGATACATCGGGAGCAAAAGAGGGGATTCTTAAGAAAAGTTGCGTGTGTCGCGCAAGGAGTAAGAATTCCCCTTGACTCACTTTTGAGTAATGTGTCACTGATGATTGACAGTGTTGGCATTTTAAGAGTTGAGGGAAGGATTCAGCGTAGCCAACTTGGATAATTGAGAAGCACCCCGCCGTCTTACCCAAGAATAGTACCGTATTTACTCGAATCTAAAGCGCACCTTTTTTCCGGAAAAATAGGCCCCAAAATCGCATGCGCGTTACAATCGAGTACTACTCAAAACTGCAGTGCCATATGGCCATATCGCCATCGGCATTTCAAAATGGCCGCTTGACTAAGCGCTGAATGCGTAGCCAGCTCTTCGTAGTCGGCGCACGTTTGCCTCTGTCAGCGTAGTCGATTTTTTTTTTGCGTTCCTCTGTCCTTATTGCCATGAAAGTTCCTACTGCGAAGACACGGCGGGTTCACCACGATGCTGCATTTAAAAGAAAGGTCATCGTGTGCGCGGAAAGCGACGGAAATCGGGCCGCCGCACGTGCATTCAGTGTCCCGGAGACTTGCGTGCGGGATTGGCGCAAGCAGAAAGAGAAGATTTTTGCAAGCAAGGCCACACGGAAAGGTTTCAGCGGACCAAAAAAGGGGCGATATCCCGAAATAGAGGACCCGCTGGCGGAGTACGTGCAGCAGCAGCGAGTGGCTCAGAAGCCTGTAACGACAGAGCTGCTGAAGATACGGGCGATGCAGCTAGCGTTAAGGCAAGGGCTGACGCGTATGGAGTTCAAGGCCAGCAGGTGTTGGATCGCTAATTTTATGAAGAGGAAGGGCTTTTCACTTCGCCGGCGGACAGGCATATGCCAGAATGCCAGAAGTTGCCGGCTGAGTATGAGGAAAAGCTGGACGCATTTCAGCGGTACATATTGAACTTGCGCCGCAACAACTACCAGCTCGGGCAAATCGGAAACGCGGATCAAACGCCGCTATACTTTGACATGCCCGCCACCACTACCGTAGAGAAGAAGGGTACCAAGCAAGTTCGAGTGTTGTCGTCTGGTCACGAGAAAACGAGAGTGACGGCAATGCTTTGCTGCACTGCGGACGGGCACAAACTTCCCCCCTATCTCATATTTAAACGCAAGACGCTCCAAAAAGGGATTGTGTTCCCCAGTGGGGTGATCATACGCGCAAACGAGAAGGGGTGGATGACCACGGACTTAGTTGCCGATTGGATTGACCACGTGTGGCGGAAGCGACCAGGCGCAAGCTTGGGCCTGCGCGCGATGCTCGTTCTGGACGCATTCAGGTGCCACCTCGACGAGCGCATCAAGGACAAGCTCCACGCTTGCAATACAGACCTTGTCGTGATACCTGGTGGCATGACATCGCAACTGCAGCCACTGGATGTTTCGCTGAACAAGCCAGTGAAAGACCGGATTCAAGCGCTGTACACGGAGTGGCTTGTTGGCGACTGCCATGAACTCACGCCTACAAACAGGATCAAGCGCGCCTCTCTGCAAGACTTCGCCGGATGGGCGAAAGATGCGTGGTGCACGATCCCGCCTACCATGGTGAGTAAGGCGTTCAAGAAGTGCGGTATTTCGAATGCAATGGATGGAACAGAGGATGACATGCTTTGGGCCGTCGAGAGCGACAAGGAGTCGTCAGACAGCGACGACGAGTGATAATGTGCCCCCCAACGGGTGCTGCCTCGGACCATCGTTGTGGTGACTGTTGCTGGCGATAACCAGCACCGTTCATTTTGTGGCACATTTAGAATAAACATTGTTTGTTCCAACTAGGAAAAAGCTGCATTTTTGTATGAAATCATAAAAATCTAGTGCGCTTTACAATCAAGGACGTAGGGTTTTTTTTTTTGTTTGTTTTTCCGAACCGCGAAAAACGGGTGCGCGTTACAATCGAGGGCGTGTTAGATTCGAGTAAATACGGTAAAGTGACGGAGCTTCTAGCTTTGCAGTGTCACCAAGAAATGTTGCACGGAGGCATCCGGGATACACTGACGCAAGTGAGAGAGCGGTTCTGGGTGATTGGAGCAAGGCAGATGGTTAAGAGAACCATAAAGACGTGCATAACGTGCCAACGTTTTCATTCGCGGCAAGCAAGCCATGTGACCGGCCCCCTTCCGACTGACCGCATCACCCTGGTCTCTCCCTTTGAGGTGACCGGTGACGACTTTGCCGGCCCTCTTCTCGTTAAAGGAGTGACGAGTACAAAGTCTTACATCGTGCTCTTCACATGCGGTATCACCCGAGCAATACACCTCAATTGGTGAGTGACATGACGGCAGCATCCTTTCTGCTGGCTTTCCGTCGATTCATTTCTTGACGAGGATTACCGAGCACTATGTATAGTGACAACGCCCTCACGTTCAAGAAGACAAGTAGAGATCTAGCCGCGCTCTGGCCAGTCATTACAAATGAAGACGTGAAAAACTTCGTCGCCAACTTTCGCATACAATGTAAGTTCATTGTAGAACGCGCGCCATGGTGGGGCGGTTTTTATGAGCGCTTGGTTGGACTCACTAAGCAGGCTCTAAAAAAGACGCTAGGAACGAGCAGCCTCGGATTTGAAGAACTGTGCACAACGCTGAACCAAGTAGAGGCAATGCTAAATTCGCGCTCCCTCACACGTCTACAGCGAGCCCAACGAACCTGAACCACTTTCTCCAGCCTTGTTTTTGACTGGAAGACGTGCTGAACCATTTCTGGAATGGGCGACAGAATACCTGAGAGAACTACGGAACTCTGATGCAAGGAAACGCACCCAGACCGCTAAAACCCAGCGACTTGGTGCTGTTAGGCGAAACAATGCAGCCCAGACAGATGTGGAAAATGGGAACAGTTGAAACAACATTTCCTGGCCATGACGGAAAGGTCCGATCATGTGAAGTACGACTGCCTGCGGGGACAGTTCTCCTCAACTGATGTACCCATTGGAACTATGTAGCTAAAGGCAAATGACGGAGTCATTTCGGGGGGGGGGGGGAATATGTCGCGTATGGAACGCCAGACGAAACTACATATACGGCCCCCGGCTCTCCCAACTGCGTGGTGTGTTTGTGTTTCGCCTGCGGCCCCCTGCGCTCAGGCGCATGGTGTTAGGTTTTGCCAGATGCTCGCTACGCGGCGGACTCGTGAAACGGACACCAGACCCGGCGGTGTGAGTGGCGAGACAGCGGGAGAGGCGGGCGCCAGTCGCCATCCAAGCCCCAATGAAGAAGCACCATTTGTATAACGTTCCGTTCCTTACATTAAATAAGTTGTTTAGCTCACTAAAAGTGCATATTTTTGTGTTTTTTTTCCTAACGTCATCGTCACGGACAACAGGGCGTTCCAAAGTTTTCGAAATCAAGTCCAGCGTCCAGCACCAAATGAACGAACCCAGGAGTAAGAGACCCACATCGCACCACCTTAACATACACCTAAGGTATTGCTTTTTATTATAGTTTACTGCACTGTCATTGTGCTCTCTAATCTTTTACTGATATAGGTATTCCATGGCTTTGGCTTTCCCAAGTGTTCAGCTATCGTAGTTGTTAGATGGAGGGGTGGATGATTTTGCTGTTTGATTTTGCACATCCATGCGCCCCTCTTCAAATCCAAACTGCTTTGACAATGCCTTAATGGCAAAGTTGGATAGACATGCGCTTCATAAGGTAAGGGACCCAGGTTTGTTGCCGACCAGGAAAGTGTTTTAATTTGCTTCACTTCCCCCATGACCATCATTGCCACAGAAAGTTCGCTTTTCTGCAGTGCATTTTGGGTGGACTACAGATGACTTCAGTGAAAGCCAGACAGCTTTTCTTTAAAACATTAGAGATCCAAAAAACCTGTGCTCTGCAAATCCGCTGTGTAATTTGGGAAATAGACGACATGGCACAGCAGTCTTGTTGCATGGTTCCTATATGTCGTGCTGGTCAGTGTACTGCTCAGCTGAATGGGGTCCACAGTTCTGCACCACTGTCCTGTGCCGCTTTTTCCCCGGTGATATTTTATCCCACTTGCTGATGTTAGCTACAGCAGCGCAGGTCATCTCACTCAATAGGTGACTAGAGGTGTGTGCTGAAAAGTTTTTTTCCTGTCTCGCCCCTTGCCCCCCCATCCTTCCTTGCTACAACTCTGGGAGAAGGAGCACGGGCAGCTTCTGTCCGATATATCAGCGCAGCCACTCACAGCCTTGCAGGGGATGGCAGGTGCGATTTTCCACGCTTTCACACTAAGTATTTGACATATACACTAACGGATGCAAGGTGCGACATCGTCTTGCACACCGAGCTTGTTCAGGTGTGTCTTTTTTTCATTGGTACGAAAGGGGATGAAGGACAGCTGCCACACTTCAAGGCTGTTAATGCTATTCAGGTGACCGAAGCGGGAAACAGCGTCAGAACGGAGCTGGAGGGGCTCAAGAGAGGCTTGCGGTTCCTTCTGCGAAACAGCTGCTCCATCGAGAGAATTGTAACGGACCGGCACAGTTCCATCTGAGCGCTCCTGAGAAAGGAGTACCCATCAGTGCTGCACCTGTTCGACTGCTGGCACATGGCAAAAGGCGAGCTTAAGGAAGCCTTGCAAGAAGTTGCTGCCGCTTGCCCTCAGAACATAAATGTGTACTTAGCCTTGCTTGTATTTCAGGCGTCAAAAAGAAGCTGCTTCCTGCATCAAAGTGCCAGGGGCAGGAAGTTTTGGCCAGTTGGGTGAAAGGCATTGTGAACCACGTGTACTGGTCTGCTGCATCAAGTGATGGCCACCCAGAGCAGATTTTGCCAAAGTGGTGCTCGCTCGCAAGCCACATAGTCAACATACACGAGCACGAGTTTCCCATTTCCAGTGTGCTCCCATGAGGACCTTGCTGAAGAGCAGCGTGTTTGGCTGAATGAAGGTACCTAACATAGTAAAACAAAGCCATCTTTAAAGGTGTGTGATTCAGATGCCCATCGGAAGGTGACTGAGATTGTCCGGTCCCCTGCAATGTTCAAGGTTGTGCCACAGATTTCGACTGCACAGCAAACAAACCTACAGCTGTGAGGCCTTCCACAGCCTCATCAACCAATTTGCCCCCAAGACTTACCACTATAGCCATGGTGGAATGCAAGCAAGGTTAGTAGTTGCAAAATAACCAGTGTCTTTCGTTGCATTTGGCAATGAAAGGCTGTTAGATTACACTGTCTTGTCTTTTTTTTTTGCAGAGTTGCAATTGCAGCCTTGCACTACAACGAGAAACGGGGGCGCAAGCAAGCAGAGACAGGGATTGGGGAGTTGAGATGGGCTGTGCGTTACCGAAAAACAAGCAGGGTGAAGCCAGCCTTTCAGCGGAGAAAAAACCGCCAACTTATCGTAAATATAATCCTCAGCACTATTCTCAATAATGTAGGAACTGTATATTTTTCTATATGATTTGTGGAATAAATACCAAAGCTTCCTTGCAATCACATTTGTAGGTGTTTATGTGTATACCACCGGCTGTGTATAAACAAAAACATTTAGAATAATATGTGGACTGGGTACCACGATGCCTGAAACTTCTTATTGAGCAAGCGTAATGTTTTCTAATTTGTTTGGGTACAAAGTGCCATAAGCTACTAATGCCACCAGCAGCAGTTCACTTCACTGTAGTGTAGCTTAGATTTGCACAATTTTGCTCCGTAGTAGGTGTTATTACATAAGCAAAATTTTTTCATAGGCTATGTGCGTGTACTGCTTGACCGCACGTTGGACGTCTGCACTAAACAGAAAACCTACCAGATGGCGCGGAGCACGAATGCGTGCTCCCTGTGCTCGAAGAGTTTTTACGGGAAACAAAAGTTCCTTCAATGTGCCGACTGTAAGAATCGAGTGCATGTGAAGCGTGTGACCTGGCCAGATGAAGAGCTGACCATTCTGGAGTCTGGGGAGCGGCGGTTTACCTGCAACAAGTGTGAGTGTGCCGCCACTTCTCTTACGACAACCCACGACATCAGCTTGACCGACGGAGCCGACGAAGCCTCGGTGCATTCCACAACTCTACCGGGCGCGGCGACGGCGGTGCCCACTCCGTCCTCTCTGTCGGGGTCAGTGACCCAACCGGTCAAGCAGGCTCCCTCGCGCGGCCTTCCTGTCCGCGCACTCGAGGGAACATTCTCCGACGTCCAGCGCCGTTCGGACATGAAAACTGAGCACAGAGGCTCTGATCCTCAGATTTTATCCGATGACCCCGTTGGTATTGAAGAACGGCCAGCACATACAGCTCCCACATGAACCGAAGTCGTAAGCCGTAGCAGCTAGAGGCGCCTCCGACAACAGCAGTCCCAACTTCTTGGTCAACCCTCCTACCAGCAGCCCGGTTCCTCACCGAGTGGCATCACCCCGCAGCATCATTCCCAATTGGACAAGCACCTACCCCGCCAACTGCGACTGCCACTTCTCCCGCTTGAGGATTACAAAGCGGTCATTCGGCCTCGTACCGGCCTCATCCTTGCCAAGTGGCTCATTCAGCGTGTCACCAACACAATCAGTGCCGCAGCGCAGATATCCGACACAACACACGACCACATCACTTTTCGCATTCGAAGGGATCAAAACCTGGTCGTAGTGGGTACCCCAGACCTGGACATCTTTAAGATCCAGCAAATCACCACCCTCAACATGGCGAGCAAGCAGTATGAAGTCACCACTTACATTGCTGTCCTAGACAACTCAAGCAAAGGTATAATCACGAAATTGCGGCCAACACCACCACCGACAAACATATAGAGCACCTGCGGTACCTGCTGCATGGTGGTGTTGACACTAGCAAGTAGGGCATCATGTCGGACACATCGAGAGCCGATTGCTTTGATATATCGTTGGAGGAGTAAAACTACTCCGAAGGTGTTGTTTTCGGGGTTCGGCCGTACGATTACGAGCCCATCGCCGAGGGAGGAGTGAAATCGAATGTCGAGGTAAAGCCGTCGCCGCCGTTCTTCCCCCGGCCGGCGAGACTACTGAGCTCGGGGTGGTAAGTATTTGCCCTAACAACTTGAAAAACATGAAGCCTATGCGTAGATGATCGTTTCGGGTGCACCTGTGTCCATTGCACAATTATGGACTCCGATGTAGAGAGCGTGTGCTGCCACGAAAAGGCAGCAGTGGACGTGAAAATTTTGCGTCAAAACGGGCACAGCTGCGCCACGGAGAACCCAGAGTTCACCGTGTATTGCCCGACACGTTTCATTCTCGATGCTGAACATAAGAAATTGGTGCACTACCACCCAAGGTTCAAGGACATCGACTACGTGAACGCGTAAGAAAAGTATTGCATCTACTAGTTGTGGAAAGTTGCGGTCCTGCTTCATATACAAATTTCTTCCAGGCGATACGGGTACACTGCGTACAGGCAGTTTGTATGGTGGGCTTTCGGCGGGCTCGGGTCCGGCAACCGCATTGTTCTGCCCACCTGTGTGGTGGCCAAAATTAGAAAGACCTTCCCGTCCCTTGAGTACACAGGGTTTCAAGTGGATGTAGGCAAGTGCACAACAGCGTGTCGCAAGTTTACGTAACTGAACTCCAACAGCTGTTTAGGACAAACTGACCAATACGTTTTTCCTTTTACTTGCAGGTGCTACTACCACTGCTACTTGCAACTACCGCAATGCTCATACACTCTGTGGATTGGGAGAAGGCAATGGTTCCCCATATGCTTCTTGAAATAAATTCACCGCGAAAATGCACGCAACCATATTTTCCGAGCCAAACTTCTAACTTTTTGCATTGAACTGTGTCTCATCCGTAGAAATTACCCCTCGAACATGTCTGAGGTTCTTGTGTCGACGTTATTTCGCAAGTGCGGCACTCAAAAATCATACGAACAGCCAACTGTTGGCAATTCACGGCACGAATCGACGACTGCTTTATGTTAACAGGTCGCAGGCCACGCTTTGCAACGCAGCCACTGGGCCATACTTTTTAAAATGTTTTCTAATGCACAGCTTGAGGCTTGGTCGGAGCGCACGAATAGTGTTGTGGTTGCGGGACAAGCGCTCGCTTCTCCGCTCTCCTCGCACACCCCCGCACGCGCGCGCTCACACTTTCCTCCTGGCTGGCCGAGCGCGCCGCACCGGTCAGTCCGCACAGCTAGCTCGCGCCGTCGGGCCACTCACGCCGACGGCTTCCACCTGCCCGCAATGTACTTCGTACATCGCGGTCTTTTTAGTCATACTATGCAGGAACAGTGATTTTGCGGGGTCGAAATTTTGAGTGCGGTTGGCCTTTAAGGTCATGTTACATCATTGTCGACATCACAGAAACACAATTTAGTGGAAGAATTGAAATTTTCATTTAAAATAGTACTCCGCAAATAAAGCATTGTTTGCTGCTGAAGAAGTGCTTAAAGCCCAATAAACACCAAATCTTTCAAATAAAACAAACTTGTATGCATGGCCCCTTTAATAAGAAACCCTTTAGGTAGCTTCCGATGGTTTTAACAAATCAATGTTCCACCCCCGATAGCCATTAGGAAAAAGTTTGAGAAGATAGGCACGACTGGCTTTCTTGTAAACATCGGTTTTTCAGCTGCGCTGAGCATTCAACGTAGTTAAAAAGCATGCCAATCTGATGGGCTCCCAACAAACCGCAACCCCCTTTAATGTCTGTTTTCCACCTTGAGAACGGCTTTTGTGATTTGGTTTTAAAGTAGCAACTGTGTGTAACAACAGCCCCCAAGAAATACTCAACAGAGCATTGCAGTTGTGCATACCTGTTGAAAGGCACTCCTCTTAATGGGACTGCTTCCCCACAGCCAGCTGGTTCCTCCAGAGGACCAAGGGTGTTGTCCTGTCAAGTGGAGGCTGTTAGAAGCGGTGACCCCTTGGAAACTTTGAGCCAAACAGGGGGTCAAGGATGTCGATTCCTTGTCTTGTCGAAAGAAATGCAAAAAAGGAGGTGGGTGGGGGGGGCAAACAAGAAAACAACAGTGCACCTTATTCTCCCTGGCACGGCCCCACAACACCTCCATCATGTCACATAGTACGGACTCCTGGATGCAATTCTCTCAGTGGAAATCAGCGAGTTAATGCTGTCGCCCGAACCAATGCTTCTTAAGCACCGCTGGAGCATTACTACCCGGACCCAACACTTCCCCGTACATAGGAAGGCTCCCACAAAGTCGAAACACCATTCACCCCTTAAACAAATGCCCTTTCTGCACAACTCAGTATTCCTTTTGCCACGTTACATGGGCCTGCCCCAACATCACGAACATTCCCTGAACCCGCCGCGGTGGCTCAGTGGCTAACGCGTTGCGCTGCTGAGCACGAGGTCACGGGTTCAATTCTTGGTTGCGGCGGCCGCTTTTCTGATGGAGGCGAAAAGCAAAAACGCCCGTGTACAAGATTTCGGCGCATGTTAAAGATCCCCAGGTGGTCGAAATTAATCCGGAGCCCTACACTACGGCGTGCCTCATCGCCTGAGTTGCGCCGGCGCGTTAAACCCTACAGCCAATCAATCAATCAACCGCATTCCCCAAATACCCCAGTGATGACCAGTGAAGGCTGCCTTGCTGAGCTCGGACCTGGAAGAAAAGCGACAGCTCGTATAACAGGCTGCAGGTGTCCAGGGATAGGAGCAGCTCCCTTCCTCCAGAAAACGACACCTTTTTTTAACTAGCGTGAAATAAAGTTATTTCTCCTCCTCCTAAATTACGGTTGCCAGAGGGCAAGTCTGAAATGAAAATGGAGGATGGTTTGCCAGTTGCAACTTTTAGTTTCAGCCGTGTGCACGCCACTACAATGAGAAGAAAGTGTGGTGTGCAGTTTTGGTGCTACACCATAAAGGCCTGCCGTCTGAAACTGCCAATCAAGTGTTATCAGTGTGCGCGGTGCTAAAATGTTACTTCGGACGTTCCACACACCTTCCGTTCTGGGCAGTAAGCCAACAGCGCTCAAATGCTGACACCCCATAGCTCATTTTTGCAACTACCTTTCCAGCTTCTCCATCGGATAGCCAGGATCTTTTCAGATCTTTACGAATCGTGAAAATCTTTCGGAACAGGGTTCTGCCCACATTCTGCCAACCAAGCCAATGGAGGCCGCATGTGCTTTTTCGCGGCTCTGTTCCCTTTTACTTTTCCTTGTGCTTTTGAAGTTGCGCTCCGAGTGCTCTGTGCACCTCGCGACCCATGAACACGGGTCGCGAGGGTCGTCGGACATCCCTCGCATCGTTCCGGGGGATGTCGTTCGAGAGAGATGCCTCTCCTGTGACTTGTCGCTGCCCTGCCGCTAGGCCTACTCTGTGGCCCGTCGTAGTTCCTCCTTCAGCTCATACGTACTGCCGGAGCTTTCCTTCAGCGGAGCTCGCCTGGAGCACTCGCCGCCACTACATCGTCGTATATCTCCTCCTCGCTGGCGACGTTTTGCCTAACCCCCGGACCCCACCACCCTGGACGGCCCACGCGACCTATATGCCCCCGTTGTGATTGAGCTGTGTATGACCATGTTGCTGCACTCCAGTGTGATGGGTGCGATCGGTGGCTGCACCAATCGTATGAGGGAGTTTCTCTTGCTGCGTATCGTCGCCTGTCCACATCGTCTTCACCGTGGTTTTGTGCGCCGTGCCAACTTCCGGCTTTTGATGATCCACTCTTTACCAGACATCAGCTGCTATCCCCTGCTTCTCAAGCAAGTCCTCCTTCGTCCAACCCACCTCTCCCGCATCAGCCGGCCCCTAAGGACCCTATGATCTGGTTCGCAAATGCCCGCTCCGTAAGGAACAAAATACCGGAGCTTCAGGCTACCATGGCTTTCATGCCACATACGATATTCGCACCATGTGGAAACGGGGTTGGACGGGTCTAATCACGATGGACAGCTTGCTCCACTCGACCAGTTAACCATTTTCTGCAAGGATCGAACGACCTCCCGAGGGGGCGGTGTTTTGGTAGCGGTACCCAGCTCGCTGACATGCCGCCGGCGCCAGGAATTTGAATCAGAGGATTTAGAATCCCTATTCATCGAACTAACAATTAAGGGGCGCAATTATCTTGTGATTTGTGCCTACTGGCCGCCCGCTTCGCGTGCCGATTCCTACAGCCTCTTCCGTCATTCAGTTGAGCATGCAGTTTCCCTAAGCAGCACGTTCCGCAACATATACATTATTGGCGATTTTAATGCACATATAGACTGGAGTGATCCACTAAACCCTATCCCGCAGGACCCCACCTCTGACTCCTTCCTCGAAAGTATGGAATCCACGGGGTTCACACCAACTGTGCACTGAACCAACCTATACCTCACATGCAGGCAGTAAGTCCTACCTTGACCTGTGCTTCCCTTTGGACCCTACACTCGTCCAGGAGCGCACTACAACAGCTGGCCTAGGCTCATCAGACCACCGTGGCCTGCATATTACCACATTCACATCCCACCCAAGCTGTGGCCCGAACACTCGGCTTGTCTATTCCTATAGACACCTGAACTCCGACCATTTTCATCGACTTGTTGCCCTTACACCCTTAGACATTGTACTGTCTGAAGCCAACACCGACATGTATGACCTTTACGCTTCTCTGATCACCTCGCTAACATCCGACACTCCCAGCGGAGGCAGTCTCGGTGTCCATCCTTTGTCATCAATTGTGACACCACGACCTCACCATCCCTCATCGCTGAAGCAATCAGCCAGCATTTTTCCTCAGTGTGGACACGTGACCTAACACCTTCGTCTACTGCCAGCTACCCTGTCCAACCTGCGGGACTCGTCTCACCAGAAATGCCTACCCCACAAATAACCTCGGAAGACGACTTAGATGCAGTTTCACACATAAACCCTTTTCAAAATCCTGGTCCCAACGGCATCCACCCATTGATATTCAAATCTGCAGCTCCATCCATGGTCCACCTCTTGTGCTCTGTTCCAAAAAATCCTGGACTCCGGTGTAACCCCAGATGCATGGAGGATAGCCCAGGTCTCACCTGTGCACAAGGGTCACAGTGCCCGTGCAGACGTCCTATCCTCGTACCGGCCCATCGCCAACACCTCCATTGTCTGTCGTACCTTCGAGCGTGTTTTAAATGCGAAAATTCAGACGCACCTAGAGGGGCATGGACTCTTGTCCCCGGCCCAGCATGACTTTCGCCGCAACCGCAGTTGTGAGACTGCACTTGGCGCTCTGGTGCACACAGTAAGTGCCCATCTTGATGAGCGTACCCCATGCAAGCTCGTACAGCTGGACCCGTCTCGAACTTTTGACCGCCTTCCACACGCAGCCCTGCTGAGTTGCATTGAAATGAAGGGGATCTCAGGTGGCTTACTCTCATGGATCTCGTCATTCATAAGTAACTGCACCCAGCGTGTCATCTACCAGGGCGCGACCTCTTCCAGCACGGCAGTCCTCGCGGGTGTACCACAGGGAAGTGTACTTGGGCCAACACTGTTCACAATCTGCATTGACAGTGTCACTCGCAATTTCTTTACGCTGATGACATTACGCTGCTCCAGCCCATCCACCGACCTGCTGACTACACCTCCCTTCAGGCTGACCTTGACGTGTGTCACCGCTGGACTTGAAGAACACCAACTGCCTGTAAACACCGCCAAATCGTGCACAATGACATTCACCGGACTGTGTTGCCCTCGTGAAGTCCCAGTGCTCACTCTTGGAGGTCGCGAACTTAAGCGAGTGATATCAACAACTGTTCTCGGTGTTGAACTTGACTCGCGCCTATCCTTTGCTCCTCACGTCCACCAGATCCTGCCAGATGTGGCCAGATCCTGCCGCATGCTTGGCTTTGTCACGCGCAGCCCTGTTGGCATGCCCCCCACGGCGTTTCGGCAGCTGTACACTGCCCTAGTCCTGCCTGTCCTAGTACTGCCCTAGTCCTGCCTGTACACTGCCCTAGTCCTGCCTAGTCCTGCCTGTACACTGCCCTAGTCTGCCATCTGGTTGCCCCACTCTGCTGCCCTTCATGCTCGCCTTGCCAGTGTGCAACGATGTGCGGCTTATACCTTCTACTCTCGGAGCACGCCGAAAAGCCAGCGCCTGTCCTACACACAAATGCAGACTGCCGCCCTGCTGCAATTTTCATCCTGGCAACCCCTTATGTCTCGAATCCAGGCTGCCAGCATCCGCCTCCTATGCCGTCTTTTTGGTCCCCGACACCATACCCTAATGGGTGCGCCACGCCTCAACCGCCCCACAAAGTGCCTCGAGCCACTTCTGACCCGAACGGAGAGACATAGTTCCTCGTGGCTCTCCCGTGCTGTTGCGCTGTGGCGACAGCTTCCAGCAGACCTCGTTGGAGCATTCCCACCCGAAAATGACCGACATCAGACTTGTGTCCAAGGCTCCACAGCGCCTGAAGTAGCCACTGGACTACCTGGTCATCACCCCACGTTTTCCCCTACTCTGATTTGCATTCTGTATTTATTCTCTGCCATGCCATTCCGCCCTCTTTTCGTCCTCCTACTTTCCCTCCCCACTTCTCCCCCCCCCCCCCCTTTTTTTCTTAACTCCCCTTTCTCTCGTCCACTTTGAACTGTAATTTGGGTCCCAGGTTGGGTACGCAAGCCTGACTGGTATGGATAAAGTATTACTATTATTATTATTGCGTAAATAATGTACGCTCACGAGCCAGGCAAGGCACACCGGGGTTTGGTGCCAGCAAAGACATCGCAAGCGCCCGGGGCAACGGTCTAAAAGAAATAAAGTGACTGCTCGCATGACCGCCATGATGCACAACTATTTAGACCATCGCAAGCGCAACGGCCGCCGGCAGTGCCGTACCCACCTGCCACGACAGCCCCTGACAATGCTTCTAGCGTTATCACTGCAGAAGGTCTGTTCAGACGGCCTATTATAATTTCCGCGGCCGCTATCTCACTATTTTTCTCAGGCAACACAGCAGACTCACGCATTATTTGTTGTCATCCGATGTCCCCGGGATCATCACGTTACGAGGTGGACACGTTCGCCGCACTGACGGGAGTCGACACGGGTGTTCTCGGCAGCACAGTCCACGAACATGGCACACACAACGCTCTAACCACCCGAACAGGAAGCCCCAAGTCTAATTTGCACAACGATCCTTCGACTACGGCGTCTCCGTTTGCGCAAGCCTCTTGACCACGGAGTCCGTACGTTGCGCCGACGCTTTTGTCAGCTCGTGAAGGACAAGACAGTACGGATGGGACAGGATGAACGCTGTCCTGTCCCATCCTTACTGTCTCGTCCTTCACGAGCAGTTTTTCTACTAATAAAACCCACGCTTTTGATTGCGCACATGTCCGTTGAACCACGGAGTGTAGTGCCCGCCACATGCGACGTGTGAAGACTGAGGCACTGAGGCTTCCGAAAAGACGACAGAGCTACAAACGTTTCCCGAAGCGAGAGCCAACGTTTTTAGATTAGGTCTAAAAACGTTGGCGAGAGCTACAAACGCACATTGCTTTGCGTCGAAACGTCGGCTGCCACATGTTTTCAAAACAAAGCACGCATCTCGCCTTTTTTCCATCGCAGTGTCTAGAGTGCCGTCCGACGGCTCTTTAGTGGGGCCTTGGAGTGCCGTCCGACGGCGCTGCAAGCGTATGCTCCCGTACTATGCCCGTACCGTCCGGCCGGCCGGCCAGTGCGGCCAGTCCGCGCTTGAGCGGCAGAAGTTTCAGCACACGGCCAGGACCGCGCCGTCGAGCTTCAGTCGTCTTAGATACCTATACGAAAGAAAAGAAGCTTCTTACGACGCACTAGCCAGCTCAAGGTCGGACGCTCGCGGGTGGTTATATAAGACGTGTAAATGTATCCCTAGCTGTGAACAAGCGAGCCGAAACCGCCGAAAGCAATGTGCACTCGCCCAGTGACTCGAGCACGTCGGGCGCGCGACGCGTGTCGCGCGATGCGGCGGTGTTCGCACTTGCGACGAGAGCTGATGCGGCTTCATTTGGAATAGTACTAAATCATTGCGGGTTGCGCGAAGAGTCGGAAATGACGAACTCAAGCAGACACTTTTCAACGTCTTATTACATCAAGAAATACACACGTTTGCTTTCACGCCACACCTGTATCCCATACCGCAAAGTTCGCTTCTTTTCACAGACGCAAAAGTCCTGGCACCTTCGAACTCCACGTTGAAACTCTATGAGTTTCAACGTGGAACAACGTCTGAACGTGTCGTACCGGTAGAGGTACGACAAGCCTGCAAGTACAGTGGATAGAACCTGCAAGTCAGCCTACCGTCCCGCTATGCATCCAGCCATAGACTCCTTAGTATAAAGGAGGCTATGATCCAGCTATACCTACGAAGATGAAGCTTACTCTGACAAATCAAAGTAGTTTCTGGGCAATGATGAGTTCCACGCTCTTCGTCGATTACGTGTGTACGCTGAACCGGTGAGCACGGGACGCTGCTTGCCGGCCCAATGGGCCCTCCTTGGCGGGCCGGGCCAACTTCAACCGGGCGGCGGCGAGCCGCCGCTTGCCATTGGGGATGTAAACAAACGTTTCGTTACCGACTACGTCAGGCGACTGCAGCCGTGATTAACTATCCGGTTTTGCGATGATCGGCTCCTCGCCGCCTATCGCTTCGCGAACTGGCGCGGCGCGCTAATAGTCGCCCGTTGGAATGAGTACGCGCACATTGCACCTAATTGGTTTCGGCTCGCTTGCTCACAGAGATACATTAACACAACGGCTTTATAACCGCCCGCGAGCGTCCGATGCTGAGCTGGCTGATGCGTCATAAGGAACTGAGCACTTTTCTTTTCTTTCATGCTGGCCGTGGGCTGAGAGCTCTGCCGCTCAAGAGGCGGACCGGCCCATGGAGGAAGAAAAATGGAAGAAAATTCCCCCGCATTTCCCCGAGGGGGAGAATGTGAAAGTGCGAATGCACGGTTGTCGGCCCGCTTGCGGCGCTTGCGCTCGGCCCCCGCAGCCCACCGCCTCGCCGCCTTCTCTTCCATCTCTTCCATCGGGTTTGTAGTATCACGTGTACACCACGCAGTTATCAAGCCGCTATAACGCCGCTGAGTCGCCAACGCACGCCGCTGACGACGTAGTTTGAATGCGTTAAAGATATAAGGCGCGTCACTAACTCTGATATCAGCGTCGCGTCCGTGGCTTGGTCGGTAGAGCGTCGCGCTGCGGCCGCAAAGTCCTCGGATCGAAACCTGGCGCCGGATGCTGTTTCTTTTTTAAATATAGAGGAGCACTGCGGACGCCGACGCCGCCGCCGCCGCCGCCGGCGGTGGATGGTTTGGGGTCGCTTATAAAGTGCATTCGCACTTAAAAAACTTTTCTTTCCTCCACGGACCGGCCGGACGGCACGGGAGCGTACGCTTGCAGCGCCGTCGGACGGCACTGCAAGGCCCCGCTAAAGAGCCGTCGGACGCATAGCGGCACTCTAGATACTGCGTTTTTCGCATACTCTTCTGCGAAAGCCTCCTATATATATAACAGGTCGCCTGTCCAGTTGCGCAAAAAACCTGCAAAGACCTTGCACTCTCTTTTGGACGCATGGTGGCGCTACTAAACTACTACGACTAAAATGAGATTAGAAAACTGGTGGACGAAAAGAAGAGAGGGGAATGTTGCCTAGGGCAGCTAACACCTGTTACAGAAAAAAATAAGTATTTCGTGCTTAATAGGGTTTTTGTGCCTGCCCTTAGAGCAGCGCTAGTAGTAAACGATGAAAGTAAAACATAGGGTGAGCTGGTGCGTCATGAGCCCGCTATTAACGGCATCATCATCATCATGAACAGCGGGGGGGGGGTAGTACGCTCTTTGCGGGGGAGGATGCGTGGTGGCCATGGAAAAAAGAAAAGGTGATGGTGGCCCTACTAAACTCATTTTGAAGAGCGGGGAAGGGAAAAGGGGGGAGAGAGCAGTAGGAGTCTAAAACTGGGGTGAGGGGGAGGCAATTAAGTTACCTAGAATTGGGGCAAGTAAATGGAATAAAACAAGCCATTCGGTTGCTGCCAACCAACACCCAGTAAGGAATTTTTAATAAAGACGATAGTCTTTCTTGGGCTACTTAAACGGAGAAATTTTGGTCTGTCTGTATGCTGTACTGTCTGTCTGTCTGTCACTCGATTCAGCCACCCGGCCGGACTGGACGGGAAAGGACTTGGCCCTTGGCCAAAGTGAAACAAGGCCTGCGCAATAGTCTTATATAGTCACAGCTAAATCTACCCATCTAAGTCCGGTGTAATGTTCATACTTGTCAACATTGTTGAAGAAGAACAAGATCTTCATTACGCAAATACAAGACAACAAATTAATACAGAAGTGATATTTGCAGTGTTCCAATTTATAAAAAATCGCCCGTCACTGTTTCAACGTTACGGTATTTCTCGACAAATACGTGTATATTTGCTGTTTCCACAACGAAGATGGTGCTGCTGGCACGGATACTGTGCAGACGTTACAAACTCTAAGCGCAGAAAACGCGGTACACGTATGCACGGGCATGTTCATATCCCCAGTCTCTTTCAGGCCACGTCGGAACTATACGCCTCGAGCGCGGCCTGTAGGGGCGCCACTGAAATCCCCCTAGCGGCCCGTTTCGAAAGCAGGCGCGGGAGTCCGCGTCCCGCTCCCCAGTGCCGCCGCTGCTTTTGCGGCACTTCACGACTGAGATTTACCGTTTGTGGGCGTTTTAAATCCATGTTTGTGTGGAGCAGTCACTCTGTTCGCCAATGGGGTGTGTTTAAGAGAGTGTAAATGTTTCCGACGCGATCGTAGTGTGGTATTTTCGGTCTGTATAAGCGCCAGGTGTGTGTCACAGGCCAGCGTCGCGGAACCGGCGTATGATGGAGCCGATTGTAGTTACACTGACCTGAATTTACTAGCCATGTCTCCGTAACCACCGGTTCCTCAGATGTTCATGCTACGGCTATACACTACGATTTAAATCGGTTTTGTGCGCTTACATAATCAGCGGAGCACTCATACCTGACAGCACACCAGTTACGTTTGCCAATATTATACCTCAGATATTGATCACCACCATTTACAAGCCATGGTCTGTGTTAATTTCGGGAATATTCAACAAAAGTAGGATGGACAATGCATAGGGGATCAACACACGACAGAGTCGTCTTGTTGTGAGGTCCCAGTAAACGCAAAACGTCCTGAGGACGTCCTCAAATGGTCTAAACGTCCTGGATCCTTTACTGGGCGTCCAGGGGACATCCACAGGGTTAGATATTGTAAATGATCCCTCAATGGTCCATCCTAGAGCTTATTTTGGACCACAATGGATCCGTTGTATTACTTCTTTTGGATCACAATCCGTATGGACGTCTGACGCTGCCGTTACCATGGAGGAAAGGCTATTACACTCGTATCCCTAGCAAAAATTCTGATAGAAACTTGTATTAGTCTTATACATTTTTGTATTGGGTGTATATATAAGACGCTTATTAGTCTTATACAAACTTTTATCAGTTTAAATCTCCGTAAATCTCTAACCAAATTATTATGCAAAATAGGTCAACATTTTTTTTCTCACTTTCGCTCCTAAAAAATGCGCTGCTATCAGACATGAAGAGAGCTGATGGGAGCTAAGAGCGCTAAAAGTGCTGCGCCTGTGAGGCCGCAAAAAGAGCAAGAATCTAACCCGAAAAGACTGCAACGAAGTCAAGCCAAGCCATGCCATGGTCTTCGTTGGGTAGCCAATATGGCGACAAACATCAAAGTGCGGTTGGCGTGTGTGAACGTTCAGGAAGAAGACGGCTAGAAGCAAACAGCTTGTAGCATTATTTCACATCGGACGCGTGTGCATCGCGTCATCGAGAAGTGTTGGAGATGTGTCTAACGCTCGCATAACTTTGGCAAGTATGGACCAGGCCGCCGCGCAACCCATCTTGGACCCGTCACCTCGCCGCTTCGAACATCTTTGCTCCTTCTGCTATGCTGTGTAACGAACGCCTGACATGGAAGAAAGCGTGCGCATCACGTCATCGAGAGGTGTTGGAGATGAGTAACGCCCGCCTAACATTTACACATACAATCCGGGCCGCCGCCCGACCATGGAGGAAAGAATGCGCCCGACCCATCTTTCACCCATCACCTCGCCGCTGCGGACATTTTTGTTTATTCTCAAGGGAATGCCTCACGACGAAGAGATTCCATTCTAATCGCGTGTTGCGGAAGGGTGAATGCCGTTTTGAAGTTGCATCACAATGGGAATGGTGTTCAATCGGTCATTAATGCGCTCGATGTGTGCCTATGACTGGACCGTGCAGGTTTGACTTGAGCTTTTTTGATTGCATGCTGCAGCTATTTTGTGGATTCGCATTGCAATTTATTCGTTTGTTCTTAATCAGGTTATGAAATTATGCATCGTTAAATTATTCAGCCAGATTTCTGTCAGCCAGAGGAATTTGCCTGTGTACAGGGGGGGACTAAAAGAAATACGAACGGAGCACACAGCCTCCGACGCATGCCACACCGTCTGGCTGCGCTGTCAGTAAACGGCGTGCATGCGTAATTCTTTCAGAGTGTTTGAGAGTGTGGCCTACTGTTAGTGGAAATCCTTGATAAAGAAGGGACGCCGGCCATTTATTTTGGGGCGTCTTCTTATGCTCTGTCGCCACACATATTGTTATGTACTACATTCGGGAGCCAAGCTCGCAGCAGGCTGATTGCAGCTAGCATGATGCCCTTGAACGATCACCCTACTCAGTGGCGACGCAGCGTGAAAAGACGCCTCTCAATAAACGATCGGGGTCGCGTCTTGATCAAGCATTTCCCATAAATATAGGCCACACTCTCAAATGCTCTCAAAGAAATGCGCATGCGCGCAGTTTACTGACTTTGCAGCCAGACGGTGCAGCATGCGTCGGAAGCTGTGTGCTCCGCTGTTCGCATTTCTTTTAATCGCCCCTGTACCCTGATAATAAAACGTGTTGCCATGTTTCATTGCTTTGTTTGAACTTGCCACTGGTTCTGATAGAACTAGTACACTCTGGTAGACCTACCAGACTGATAGATCTAATAGACGAATACAGACTGATGGACCTAATAGACTAATACAGACTGATAGGTCTATTAGCGGCAATAAGTAAGTACGTGTATTAGAATTTGTATCAGAATTTCGCCAATAAAAGAAAAACAGTTAAAAAGTTTATCAGAAGTTCTTTTTTTTTTTTTCAAAACTAGCTAAGTCCACTTTGGGTGGAATCGAGAAAAACGTCGTTTTTTGCTCCCAAAATAACGGTGGCAACTGCTGAAATATTTTTTTGCTATGGTGTAGAAGCAAGGAAAGGATGAAGTTGAACAGTGCAGGGACGGGACTAAGGGCAGAGGCGACAAACACGGGCGCCTCTGTTCTTAGTCCCGTCCCTGCGCTGTTCAACTTCATGCAATGAACCAACTAGCCCAGTTACAAACCTTCCTAAAGGAAAGGATCTTATTTGAGCACTGAAATAGAAATGTGGCTGCATTACTTCCCTAAATGGTAAGTACTTGTAAAGTTCGGATCTGGCACACATTGATGTGACATGCAGGATTTGACCCATTTTGGATGAAAAGTTGTTAATTGCACAGGTCTTTGCGAGTGAATAACGGCTGGAAACATATCACTTAAGGGCTTTTTAAAGTAACCTGCACAAAAGTAGTAATATGACTCATTTTTCAGCGGCAATGCCTTGCTGCTCTGGAACTGAGGTCACTGGGTGTCGAGAGCACGATTGATGCGGACAGAAGTGTCTTCTTGGCAACATCCGCACTCTTCCTGTTCAAACAGCTGCCTTTTCTTTATCTTGGAATATCCTCAAAAAGTCGGAAAAGTACTTCAACTCTTCATGCAGCTGCCATGATTCTCCTAAGCTAGAGAAGTCCCGTGATACCTTTCACCTTCAGGGGGGCTTACGTTGTGCTCGTACAAGCCACGCCTCTCTGGGGCACCTGAAAGATTCTTCCCTTTGCCTGAAACTGAAACAAAATTTGACACCAAGAATTGGTAATGTGGTTCTGCTCGCACTTCCAGGGTTTGTCTGTTGGGGTTCAGCTAGCCTATATACTCCGCTTTAGTTTTCTTGGGTTACCCATGCCGTCTTTTCGGATGCAGTGTTTTTGCCTTCCCACCAGGCACGGCTTCCCCAGGTTCTACTGTAATCATTTAGGACGTGCCCGATTTCTGTAGTGAGGCCTGTTGCATTAGCTTGTGAAAAAAAAGACCGAGAAAAAAGAACATTAGTTTGTATCCTGGAAGTGTACGAAAATTGTCCAGCGGCATCATTTTGACGACGTTCTGAGGATGTACGCTGGACGGACAAACGGACCCCGATTGGACTGGCTGAGGATAAGATATGGACAACCTGAGGATGCTGAAATGTCCAGAGCCGGACATCCTGAGGATTTACCCAGGTTTGTTTTGCGTTATCTGGGGTGAGCGCCCGCAAACATTCATCTGCTACATATACCCTCTGCGAGCAGCGCGGAGACGGGCTTACAATATAATCCGCGTCCACGACTAAATGCTTCTTCGAAATATCATAATATGGCACAGGGAGCCTGCAGAATAAACCAGCAACTGAAATCAGAGGGCCTTATCACATACCACACTCTTCCAACGACACATTTCATTGCTTGTTGAACAGCCTACCCTGTATACTTCCAAAAATGCGTCCGTCGTACGATGAGCTCTTCGTTGAAGTAGAAAAATAAAAGGAAAGTGAACGCGAGATTTATGTGTGGGATTACTAAAACGTTCATTGCCTGATTCCGCTCCGCATTTCTACACGGCGTCCCCCCCCCCCCCCACCCCCCACCGATTTTTCGCGAAATAGCAGTGCGTTTCTCGTATAGTTGGTCCAGTGAAACCGTCTTTAGCATGCCAGAAGCTGCACTGTTTTTTTTTTCATTTCCGTTAGAGCTATTATGTTTCTAAATTTCGCATTGGCACAGCATTTATTTTTCTGTGGTTTCATTTCCTTGGTTCTTGCTATATGGGGTGTGTGGGCACATATTTAACGACGCACAGGCTTGGAATATACTTTACATTTTCGCATGGTTTATATTCTTATAAAAGGCATAAGTTATTGTCCGGGATTGAGTAATCACATCCCCGAAACATATTTTTTGCGGCGTATATATGCGAAACGAAGCCGCATTCGTTGTCCACGCTGCGAAATGAAGCCAACCTCTCATTGTGCCAGTATCAGGTCTAAACGGGGCGACAGTAGAATTCATTTGTGCCTGATGTTTTGGAGGTGACAGGGGTGATACGTTGCTGCCGTCGCCGACGCCCGGAAGAGCGGCGACGAAGCGCGCAGAACAGCGTCCCCGGGTAGCTCTTGCAGGCGATCGCGTACTCTACGAAGACGCAGCTGCTTTTTAAGTGCCTATAGTCATCACCATAACAAGTTCTTTTAGGGCGCGGAGAGGCGAAAAGAAGCGAAATAGAACCAAAACACCGCACGAGCCCCTATCAGTCAAGCAGCGCAAATCCCGTCAACGCCGCTGAGAAGCGGCGGCAGGCGGCGCAGCGATCGTGAAGCTCGAGGCGTATACGCCTCGAGCTTCGCGATCGATGCGCCGCCTGCCGCCGCTTCTCCGCGGCGTTGACGGGATGTGCGCTGCTTGGCTGATAGGGGCTCGTGCAGTGTTTTGGTTCTGTTTCGGTTCTTTTCGCCTTTCCACGCCCTAAAAAAAACTTATGGTGACGTCTATAAGCAAAGAGTACGTTTAGGTCACTTAAAAAGCAGCTGCGTCTTCGTAGAGCACGCGATCGCCTGCAAGAGCTACCCGAGGACGCGGTTCAGCGCGCATCGTTGCCGCTCTTCTGGTCGTCGGCGAAGGTAGCAGCATATCACCCCTGTAGCTTCCAAATAAGTAAGGCACAAATGGATTCTACTGTCGCCTCTTTTAGACCTGATACTGGCACAGTGAGAGGGTGGCTTCATTTTGCAGCGTGGACAACGAATGCGGCTTCGTTTCAAATATATACGTTGCAGAAAAAAATTTTTCGGGGGTGTGATTAGCCAGTCCCGAACAATATGCCATTTATAAGAATATGAACCATGCAAAAATATTAAGTATATTCCAAGCCTGTACCGTTAAATATGTGCCCACACACGCCTTATAGCAAGAATTAAGGCAATCTAATATGAAACTACACAAAAATACATGCTGTGCAAGTGCTTAAGAAACATAATAGCTCTAACGGAAATGAAAAAAAAAATACGGTGCAGCAACATGCTAACGACGTTCGTAAGCCAGGTAGGGCTCACCAGACCAACAATACGCGAAATGCACTGATATTTCGCGAGACATAGGGGGGGGGGGGGTAAGGAGAGGGGGACGCTGTGTACAAATGCGGGCCGGAATCAAGCTATGAACGTTTTAGTAATCACGCACACAAATCTCGCGTTCACTGTCGTTTTGTTTTTCAACTTCAACGAACAGCTGATCGTTCGGCAGACGCATTTTCGGAAGTATACAGGGTAGGCAGTTCACAAGCGATGAAGGGTGTCGTTGGAAGTGTGTGGTACGTGATAAGGCCCTCTGATTTCAGTTTCTCCTTTATTCTGCAGGCTCCTTGTGCCATGTGACGATATTTCGAAGAAGCGTTTAGTTGCGGACGCCGATTATATTCTAAGTCCGTCTGCGCGCTGCTCGCAGAGGATATATGTAGCAGATGAATGTTTGCTGGCGCTCACCTCACGACAAGACGACTACACTTTGTCTTGTGCTGATCCACGAGTATAATTCTGCATTATCCGTCGTACTTACGTTGAATATTTCCGAAATAATGTTAAATAAAGAGAACGAAGTGCGCCACGAGCGCAGCCAGCGGGAGCTCGCTCCACGAGCGCGGCTCTCGCGGCTCTCGCGGCAGTCGGTCGTAGCCATCTTGGATAGCCGGACGTCTGGTCTCCTTGTTCCCAAGCGCCCCCTGAAGACGCCGCCGCTGACGTTGAATTGTCGTCCATGTGGCGCCTGGAAGCAATCGGCATTCAGGGATTATCGGAAAACTAAGGATTCAATGACCCCGCCATCCTCCAGTTCCAGCATGGAGTTCGCAAAGCAAGCGACCGCTATGAAGTGCCCCTTCTAATTCGAGAGCCAGGGCTCGATGTCTCCGATAACAATTATCGGCTTGCAGAGCAGAGACTCTGTATGCAGCTCAAACGCTTCCGCGGTCAGCCAGATTTACTACGGCAATATGACAAGACCATCCGCGCATACTTTGATGAGGGCCATGCGGAACGAGTGACCTGCGACAAAGAGGATGGGAAACCGAACACCTACTGTTAACGGAAGAACGAGAGAAGCGAGACCTGGGCCATGGCTGCCCTTAGCGGGGACCATCACTTTACTCGCACGGGCGCTTTCATGATGATTATGATGAATGGCGCATACCCAGAGGGAGATTTAACATCCTCCCGCGCCCGAGGTGATCGATGGGTGAACAATATATTCGCAGTCCTAACATTTTGGTTTTTCTGTCCATAAGGTAAGTCCTGAAAGAGCTGTCGGGATATGCTGTCGTCTTGTGTCTCCAGCGGTGCATGCGCCGTCGTGCAGCTTTGAGCACAGCCTGGCGTCGCCAAAGCGAAGTGGACGTCAACAATACCCTGTACCCAGCCTTTTGAATAGCTTGAAATTCCACAGACTTGTAGCCATTTCCCGAAAGGTGTTGTCGCGGAACTTAGTGCCTTGGTGGTGCGGCGGCTCGTGCGAAGACAGCCGAGCCATGTTCTTAGAAAAGTCTTGTAACTTCTTCGGATGAATCTTTCGGTAGTTTTGTCTGTTGACGAGCTCTGTTTGGTGCTCGTTTTCGGCTCACTGTATGGTTCTCGTTGTTCTCGATGAGTCCTCTGGATCTCCTCGCAGTTCAGAGAAGTAAACACAAGCGGGACAGATTTTCTATCTCCACGAATACGGAAGCGCTTATATCTGTGTTCGGGTGAAACCTCCCGGAGTACTGAGATTGGTGGTAGTGGGCCTTTCCAAAGGTCCGGTAACAATTCACTCTTTATGAAGTCTGGTGGAAAGACGTACTCGAACTCAAAATCAAACCGCGGCGGTTCTATCCTTTTGTTCACGTCCTTAAATTGAAGTGTTTCGTCGTCTACTTGAACGGGATCCACTAAGTCGTCGTTATCTGCGGCCCGCGTGGCCTCGCGTTCGTCACGTTTAGCTTTCTCCGGGACACTCGAAGCTAACTCCGTGCTGGCTCCCACCTGCATGTTTTTGAGCTGAGGATCATCTTTGGCATGGTGGAACCTTGAATCGTGCATTGCAACGATGGCTTGTTCCTGCACGAGGACTTGCGGGACGTTGTCAGAAAAATTGTTCTCGATCGCCTGATCTTGTTCGGTTTGAGCTAGGCAGCCGGTTTGAGGTAGACAGCCCTTCTCAGCGTTGTACGGAACCGGTTCTTGCAAAGCCGTCATAGAGCAGTTGTACTCCGACGGACCTGCCGGCGACACGCTATCTCCAATCGATGTTCTGTACGTCGTCATGTGCACAACACGGTGTGCACTCTCCCTTCGTTTTCCCGGGGTGACAGACGTGGACGACCCCGTATCTGGCAGCTCCATCGGCTCCATCTCGGACAAGTCACTGCGCTCGCGCCGAGCGCCGTTGAGCCCAGATATCAATGGGCGAGGGCAAATTGGCGTGCCTGATGTGCCGTTGGTAGTGGCTGTCACGCCGGGCGCCTTGCGAGAGTTCAAAGCAGAGCGCAGATGGTTGATGGTATGATCTATGGTTTCTCGGAAAGCCAATGCGTCAAAGTTATATCGCTCAACCGTATCATCGTCCAGAAGCTCTACAATTTTCACTTCAACTTCATAAAGTGCGCTGTCCTTACTTTCCAGAAGGTCAATGGCCTCTTGAAGGTCGTGAGGAGTCGCTGAGACAGCTTCAAGAAGATAGTTTGCTGCCTTGAGCAGTCTAGTACTTGCGTCGCGAAGGATACGATGATGCCGGCGCAGCTTATCGATCGCACGCATTCGGTCGGTCGTTACTACGTGGTTAGGGCCAGCCATGCTGACCTCCGGCTGAGGGCGGGGCTAAGCAGCGTAGTAGCAGTCAAAGGAGTGGGGTTTGACGAACCTCAAGCCGGAGGGGACGTCGGTGGTCTCCTTCGCCGCACGTGTTCATTCTCCCGGGCTTAACGGCACCAGAAATGTTAACGGAAGAACGAGAGAAGCGAGACCTGGGCCATGGCTGCCCTTAGCGGGGACCATCACTTTACTCGCAGGGGCGCTTTCATGATGATTATGATGAATGGCGCATACCCAGCGGGAGATTTAACACCTACTATATGTCACACCATGGTGTCGTGCGTCGTGATGCTGTGACAACCAAGCTTCGAGTTGTTTTCGACGCGTCGTCCGATGTTCCCTGCCATCCATCCTTGAACAGCGTGCTACTGAAAGGCCCAAAGTTAGACGCAAACTTACTGAAGTTGCTGGTTGAGTTCCGGTGCCATCACGTCGTTCTCGTGGCAGACATAAAGAAAGCGTACCTGCAGACGGTTATTCGCGAGGAAGATCGGGACGCTTTAAGGTTCCTCTGGGTGGAGCACCTTCCGAATGAAGAAGACCCTCTTCCTCAGATAGTCCACTGGCGCATGCCAAGAGTGCCATTCGGAGCCACGTCTAGCCCATTCCTACTCGCCGCAACACTTCGTCACCACCTAAAGGAATGTAAAGAGCAGTTCCCAGACACGGTCGCCAAGCTGGTCGACGCGTTTTACGTGGACGACCTTGTCGTCGGGGTCGACAACGCCGAGCAAGCCAAGTGTATCTACGCCGAGTCGAGGTCCATTTTGGCGGGTGCTGGTATGGAACTGAGGAAATGGGCCTCCAACCTTTCGTCCCTGCGAAGCCAATTCCTTGAAGACAACGTGGCCTTCGAAACGGAAGGAGGGGACCCTTGTAACATGAAGGTGCTCGGTATGCAGTGGGACCGCTCAGACGACAGTGTCGTGCTAAGTGCGGACAATGTCGCCACCTTTGTATCCACAAAGCCAGTGACAAAGAGGACAATGCTCCAGTCGTTCGCGCGGCTCTACGACCCTCTAGGATTTCCGGCCCCTTTCACCGTTCGAGCGAAGATCTTTTTCCAAGACTTATGGAAACTGCAGCATCCGTGGGATTAACCACTGCCGACGGCTCAACTCAATGCGTGGAACAGCTGGTGCGGCGAGCTCAGCGACCTAAGACGCATTTGCTTGCCACGGCATTCCTTCACGATGAAGTACACGGAACACGACACTCGAGAGCTCCACGTGTTCGCTGACGCAAGCCTGAGAGCTTATGGTACTGCAGTCTACGTCCGGTCGTTATCATGGGAAACCGGAAGATGGGAAGTGAACCTGCTGCTCAGCAAAGGCCGCATTGCACCGATCAAAACCACCTCTCTCCCACGCCTTGAGCTCCTCGCCTGTTTGATAGCTGCCCGACTTTTTGATTTCCTGAAACGGCTACCGTGCCTGTCAGAAGTTCGGTCTTTATTCTGGACTGATTCAAAAATCGCCCTGCATTGGATTGCGGGGGAACCGAGCCGATGGCCGCCATTCGTGAGAAATCGCGTGTCCGAGATACAACGTCTGACACAAGGCCAAGGGACGTGGGCTCATTGTCGCAGCAAGGATAACCCAGCCGATTTGATTACTCGAGGCCTTGCCGCATCCGCTGTCGCAGCCACAGAAATGTGGTGGCATGGCCCACATTGGCTCGCACGGCAATCTCAGGATAGACCAACGGACAGAGAAAGAGTTGCGGACGTCGGTGAGCCGCCATTTCTACAGACAGCTTCATGCGCGCTAGTAACAACGCCAGCTGAGCCGTTGCTGAGTATCAAGTCGTACAGTCGGTACTCCAGGCTTCTTCGGGCAACTGCCTGGATACATCGCTTCTTCGAAAATACGCGAAAGTTAACGCATTCAGCACAAGGACCACTGACGAGCGATGAAGTTCTCAAGGCGGAACGCTACTGGCTCCGGTTCGTACAGAAAGAAGCTTTTCCGGAGGATATGCGAGCGTTGTCACGTGGTCAGCGTGCCGGAATTGCAACTCGCCTCATTTTACCACGGCCGTTTTTGGACGACGATGGAATCCTGCGCGTCGGCGGACGCCTACAGCAGTTAGGATCCTCGGTTGACACCGGTCACCTCATCATCCTGCCGGGCCGTCACGACTTTTCCCGGCTACTAATCATCGCAACCCACCAGCGCCTGTTGCACGCGGGTGTTGACAGCACTCTCACAGAACTGAGAGACCGATTTTGGATTATCAAGTGTCGTCAAGTGGTGAAGACAGTGCTGCACGTATGCTTGCTTTGTCGTCGACACAAGCTCACACCAGAAACAGCTCCAATTGCGCCTCTACCCCGAGATCGTATCACCGAATCCAATCCGTTCGACGTTGTCTTCGGTGGACCGCTGTTCTGTCGCATGAAAAATCCTGCGAAAACAAAGGCCTACGTCGCCGTTTTCTCCTGTGGTGACACGAGCCGTCCACCTTGAGCTTACATCTCAGATGACGTCATCGAGCTTCTTGTCTGCTTTCAGGCGGTTTATCGCTAGACGCGGCATTCCATCGACAATTTACTCGGATAACGCCTTAGCCTTCCACCACTGCGCATGCTCTCTCCGTTCGGCTCCGGAATACCCCGTCTATGATTTTTGCAGCGGCCGCAACATCTCCTGGAAATTTAACGTCGAAAGAGCTCCGTGGTGGGGTGGTTGGTGGGAACGCTTAATCCGGCTCACCAAGGAGACATTACGGCGAATCCTCGGCCGCAGTTGCCTGACTGCTGAAGAGCTGCAGACGACGCTTTGCGAAGTCGAGGCAGTAATTAACAGCCGGCCCCTTACGTATTTCTCGGCAGACGCGGCTGAGCCATACCCGCTGACCCCAGCGCACTTCTGGCTGGGAAGAAGCAACACGTGCCTGCCTCAGCAACTCGGCCTTCCAGAACCGCTGTCCACGGGCAGCGAGCTACGCAGACGAGCTCGGCACCGTCAAATCGTAACGGAGCGTCTTTGGCGATGATGGGAACGAGAGTACCTCTTGTTGCTCCGATCCGCTCACGAGGCATCAGCGCAGCTTCCCTCCAGGCTCGAAGTGGGGGACGTAGTGCTCGTACAGGACAATTCGCCACCGGCCTTCTGGCAACTTGGGCGCATTCTTCAACTATTTCCCGGACGCGACGGAGTTGTGCGCTCGTGTTCCCTACGCCTGTCATCGGGACGGGAAATACGCCGTCCAGTGCAGCGGCTGTGCTTTTTTGAAGCAAACCCCTGATCAAGTTGGGGCCGCGGGAGTGTGTTAAATAAAGAGAACGAAGTGGGCCACGAGCGCAGCCAGCGGGAGCTCGCTCCACCAGCGCGGCTCACGCGGCTCTCGCGGCAGTCGGTCGTAGCCATCTTGGATAGCCGGACGTCTGGTCTCCTCGTTCCCTTTCGCTACAATTAACACACACTGGCTTGTAAATGGTGGTGATCAATATGTGAGGTATATTATTGGCAAAAGGGCAAAAGTAACTCGCGTGCTGTCAGGTATGAGTGTTCCGCTGCATATGTAAGCGCACGAAACTGATTTACATCGTATGTATACCCGTGGCATGAACATCTGAAGAACCGGTGGTTACGGAGACACTGCTTGTAAATTCAGGGCAGTGTAACTTCAGTCAGGTCCATGCATACGCCGGTTCCGCGACGCTGGCCTGTGACACACACCTGGCGTTTATACAGACCGAATATAGCACACTAAGATCGCTTCAGAAACATTTACACTCTCGTAAAGACACCCCATTTGCGAATGGAGTGACTGCTCCACATAAACATGGATTTCCAACACCCGCAAACGCTAAATCTCAGTCGTGAACATGCTGCAAAAGCAGCGGCAACAGTGGGGAGCAGGACGGAGACTCCCGCGCCTGCTTTCGAAACGGGCCGCTAGGGGGATTTCAGTGGCGCCCCTACAGGCCGCGCTCGAGGCGTATATCTGGAGGTCAGAGTTTTATCTTGTACGCAGCCCCGGTGCCCTCCCCCACGCAGTCTCACAAGCCAGCATTGTGTGGGGTGAGATAAACACCTACATTGCTTCAAGCCAGAAAGCAACTGCTTATACCTACCGAAAGCTGTGCGGGTATTAAAATGGCCCGAAGGCACATTTTGTAACATGAATTGTCCTAACATGGATACATAAAGTGCAATTGTTGAGATGCGAATTTTATAATACCAGTCACCGCAGCAGGGTGTCCTACTGAATGAGAATGCGACCAGACTTTGCACGCCTCCAACACATAAGGGAACTAAAATTTTTTTTGTCACTGTATCTTGGCCGCTTACCTTGGTGGTGTGTACAAGTGGACATATATGTGCCAAATGGCGGCATATGCATGCGTTGTTCTAAATTAGCTGCCACTGGCAGTCACTTTCGTTTGCCCTCCTTTTTATTTGTATTGTAGGTAATTTCTACCTAATTAAAGAGCACGAACAAGCGCAAAATACAAAAAAAAATCCCGTGACAAAGAAGAGCGCACACACAAGTACGAAACACAAAAATAATCGTGTGACACAATATTGGAAATAAAATCAACCACGAAATTGACCGCTTTTGATACCCTTATCAGAGTACCAAGTGGGAGGAACAATTTCTGTAGTTTAAGTATTGCTTTAAAATTTAACACTGGGTGTTTTTACTCTAGCCTGTGACAAGTAGATTTTAGCAAAAATCAGCCGCTTTTCTGGTGTAGACTCAACATAATCATGATTCATTAGTATAATAAATCCACTGCATAAGGATGGCGTCTCCTATTCTCTATGGAATAGCTGTTATCGTGCGCTGCGAGAGTCATTTGTTTAGCACTGCATTTTTTGGTGCCTCCCTCAATCGAGTTAGGTGCCTTCCCCTTAATTTAGTCTAGTCTCGCAGTAGCCACTCTGTAACCCTGATGGCCAACAGGTTGTCTTATTGCGCAATACAAGGTCATCCGAAGTACATTTGTTGTTTTATGTTGGCTATCATATCTCCCACTTGGGTTTATTCCCGATGGTCAAGCTTGTTTCCTGCCTCTGAGCGTTAAAGATATCATTGTCCATTAAATAGCCGGTTGGGATGACCTACGTTTTTAAGTCCAGTTGTTCAGTGAAACGAAAAGTATCTGCTCCATGTGTAGTCACTGGTAGCATGGATTATTTTTATATTATTCTTCTGAGTGAAAGAGATAGCTTACTTTTCATGATTTGGTGGCGCTTTCCAGGCTCCGCAACGAACGCCCATTTTGTGCCAGATTGTTCGCTCGTGGTTTGAATAAGCAATGAGAATGTAGGTGCTAAAACAGGCAACAACGCATTAGGCACTGCGTATTCCCCTCTACATTTACAGGGTAAAGTTATCTAAGATGAAATAGGTGGTGTAGGCATACTTATTTAAGAATTTTCAATTATTACGCATTTCACGCCCTCTGCTAAGGTTTTTTTAGTGTTGTTTCTCGAGTATTTTGCCGAGTTTTCGGACTTGCTGATCAAGAAAATGTCGTGTTGAGCAGCCAGCATACCCCTTACAGAAATGCTGTGAACAGTTTTGGAGTCTTGGTGTCATTCTGTCGTAGCCTCTTTCTTGTATGTTGGGAAACATTATCCGGGCAATGGATCTCTTATGTATGCCACCCAAGAGTCTCACGTAGAGCTGCTTTTTTCTAGATGCTTTCAACACTGTTATTGTGCCTCATTTGTCGATATCTTTTAGCAGGGGAGCTGTTAACGGGCTTGTGGTGCCAGCTGATAATGCCCGTCACGCCAGGAGATGGTACCCCGAATGGTGCAAAAAATGCAGCCACCGCATTGATCCCCGTGCAGTTCGCGATCTGCACCCTTGTGCGTACCATGCAGTCTACGTCCAGATTTATATATATATACAACAGTACACTACCAGAGTTCCGTCGGTGAGCTTCGCGTACGTACATACCGCGAGGCGTGGCGTTGTGAGAGATCTTCGCCTGTGCGGGACGTGGCCGCCAGTGGGCCGAAGTCTGCAGATACCGCTGCCGTTCCCAAACAAAATGTTTGGGAACGGCCCATGATCATCACGGGCCGTCGTGCACCGGCCGTGCGTGCCTACAACCACCACCGGCAGCCTACTTCGGAGCCTTACCTGGGCCCAAATGTAGTCCCAGAACGACACAAAGGCCGTCCGGTGCGCGATCTGGGGTTGTGCGCAGGCGCACGGTGCGCTACACCCCCATGTATACCCACGAATAAACAAATGCACCTCTGTGGGTCATTTAGAATACGAGCACACCGCGACGAGGGGCCTTTGTAGCCACCCCTGCCTCGGCCGCAGGTGACCGGCAGCGTCCTCAATTCAGCTCTACTCTCTATCAGAAATATTAGGCTGGTACCACTCTCTAATTAAAAAAAAAACAAAATTCCAAGTAAATGGGAGAAATACGCTAGCGCATTTCTCTATTATTTCATTGGTGACATGGGTGTTGTGTCTCAGAAAGTGTCCTTTTTAAAACCCAGCCTGTTCTTGGCGTTGTTGAGAATCTATAATCCCTTTATATTTTTTGATCCACACACGGCACCAACTATCGCTAAGCGAATATAGCACTTGAGGGCCTACTTTCAGTATGAACATGCGGAAACGTTCATCCTAAAATCTTAAATTTTGCAATGAGTTAGTAGTGCCACATGTGCATGATGGCAGTACGTTCAGATGCTTGACAGTCAAAGAATAAATCTATTAGGATACTAGCCCCTTGACATGAATGAGAAAGTCAGTCTAGCAAGTAGCCACGGTAATAGTCGTTAGGACAACGTAGGTCTGATGAGGACAGGCCGGGGGAGTGCAAAGCCATGTCTTACATACTCTTCATAAACGCTCCTCTAGAAGGGCCTGAGACACGTTTACTACTAACCAATTCTGTAAACTAAAATTTACCTTACTTACCAACAACAGTAAAGAGAGTGTGTTGGGTATTGCGTATTATGGTGCTTGCACGCTCAAAAATGTTCTCCTGCAACACATTATTGCGCAAATATCCAAAAGTAACCAATTCGCGTGCCGAGAAATTAGGTCCACAATACTCGAAGGGCGTGAGTTGGCAGACGTGTTGCGCGGTATGCACGCAATATAAGTATGCAGCTGATACCTTGCTGGTTCAAGCTTTTCAGTCAGTAATTCAGTCAGTCAGTCAGAAAGGATTGTATTAGGCAAGAGATCAATTACAAAATATTTGTTTTTGTATTTGGAGGAGTAAAACGAGAACAAGAGTTTGTTTACGGAGTGCATTGGAAACGTAGTCAAGACTTTTTCTTCATTGTACCTTGCGTTATGGTTAAAACACGTTTTGACCGGCAACACCTCGACATAACAGTTTAATTCGTGACTTTTCTCCACCCCTTTTAGGTATCATGTAAAAGTACCCAGGAACCTGAAAGGTTGCTTGTTGCAAGGTAAACACAAAGTGAAGCGCTTTACTGAGCATGATAGGGTTGAACACAGAACGTTGCTGTATTAACTCAGCAAATTTTGGTGCACATGTGAGTAGCAATAACATCCTTCAGGACAGTAAGTCGTAGAAGGGATCCTGTAGTACAGTTGATCAAGCAGGCAAGGTTGTTTAGTACTTTAACTTACTCCACGCCGTTATGCACAGAATACAAAGTAACAGCAATGCCACAAACAATGTTCGCTTTTCACCAGAAAAATAACGGCGCCAGTACACAGTGGTAACTTCAAGGTAATTCTTGGGTTCACCAATGACAGTCTAAAACCCAGTTGCTTGAACTGACAAAAGGTACAAGTGCTTCCCTGAAGGTGATGATGATGATAAGCAGTTTCTTGGCGCAAAGCCAGTGACGGCCAAAGAATGCCAGTCAAGAAGTGTTTTGAAATTTGCGGGGGGCATAACTATACAAAAAGAATAAAACTAGAACTGCTTAGAGGATAAAATGACTGGTGTATAGGGCCAGGATAATCATGGTTGATACGAAATGAGCTGTAAAAACTTGACCTCTGATGAAACCTCAAAATCTACCTAACAAAAACATTGGTTCGGCGCCTAAATGTGTCATGGGTATTGGGGAATGTGTTGTTTGTAGAGTTGAGAAAAATGTTTGCGTCGTGTCGCGTCGAACGCCGTACATGTAATTAGTAAGTGAACGACGGACATGTCCACACCTGCTACGAATGGTTCTTGAGGACCCAGAGAACAGGGGTGTGTCCCATACGTTTGGCCTACACGTAGCCTACTTAAGGTTACTTCCCTTTGTCTGTTTTGTCGATCTGTTATAAACGGGCCCAAACATGGTTTTGCATTGTTCAGTTTGCTTATTTTTGTGTGCCCAAACATTGTTTTACATTGTTTAGTTTGTTTCTTTTTGTGTGTCGCATTGTTTCCTGCCAAGATTTATGGATAGTCCTGAAGACCAGTTGTTTCAGGTCGAGGTAGGGGACAATAGGTACAACCACGGCTCTGTAGAGAGCGGCCAGAGCAGCATTCTGGTCAGCGATTTCGCCGCCAAAAATGGCGCGGTGACCCGGAACACAGCAAATACTTAGGTTTAGTTTTAAGTTTTAGGCAGATGTGAAAAACCTAATTAAGAAATGAGAGCAGAAGTTCTTTGTTTTTACGATTGTACGGCTCTAACTACACTTAGAGTGTCTGCAAAAATTATGAAGTGTTGTGGTTTGGTTTATATGATGTCATGTACTGCAATTAAAATTCCATACACTTCTGCTGTGAATACACTACAGTTTATGTTTAATGTCCTCGTGCTTGAAAAACGGGAACCATGTGCACACAAGACACAGCAGAAGACTTGGATGCATCAGTGTATAAGACGGTGTGTGGGTGTTTGTCCTTGGGTTGTAAAAAAATGTTGCATGATCATATCTCCGGGGGCGTTTTGCTCGTCAGTATATTTAAAAGACGTCACAAAAGACTGATGACCTGTATCAAAGCGGGACGAAGTCAGCATTAGAGGACTGCATGCTCTCTTCAATTAGAATCCCTGGTTCCTTCCCATGGGCTCTCATTGTCGAGGCGAATGGAGCTGGTGACGTTGGGCGGGCTGTGCACAAATGAGCGGATGAAATATCGTTAAGGATAAAATACAAGGTAGATTTTTATGGAGTCACCTAAATCGAATGAAGCAGTGGTATGAAAGTGCGTTGGTGTTCGAAGCTCCACTTCTCGCATTCTGTGTATAGGCTTTCGATTAGGCTCGTCCGCAAAGCTCGGGGCGCTACACGTAGCCCCGAAGTACAGCACTGGGTTTTACAAGCGGACCCATGCCGTTTTACAGGCGGACCCATACACGGCACTCTCATAGTCCAACCGTGACCAAGAAAGACTGGTAAAAACCCGCAGGGGTATTTGTTTGTCTACTCCGTATGAGCAATGCGAGAGGACCTTCAGGATATTCAGTGTTTTTATGCACTTTGTTTCAGATGTTTGATGTGGGGAGTGAATGTCACTTTTTTATCAAGTACCAGCCTAAATATTTGTGTTCCTTCTTGAACACTTCCAAGCTTTATATCAGGCCCAGGATGGATCAACCGCCTTCTTAAAATACAACGCAAGTACCCTTTTCTCGATTAAGATTAAAAGCATTCTTGTAGGCACAGTCAGCAAGTTTTTAATCAAGCCGTACTTTGCGCTCCACACAGACAGGTTAGAGGATTCAAAGGACATTAGAACATCACTACGTACATAGAGTTAAAGACTGTTGGTGGTACGGCCTTCCCTGTTGTGTTCGTTTTTTCTATAAACAGTGCGCAACTTCAAAATACCTCTTGATGCATTCCGGTTTCCTTGGCATGAACCCGCGAAACTGCAGTGCCCACTCTTCCACAAAGGGTTCCTTCTGAGATGTAGCTTGCAAGCATATTCCACATGTTGCCTGACAAGTTAAAAGACTCAAGGTCACTAAGAATACCGCTGCTCCATGCAGTATCGCAATCCTTCTGAATGTCAACAAATACCGTCATCAATATTGTTTATGGACGAATGCATCTTTGATATAAAATTATAAGGCAACCAGCTGATGGTTTGCAGATACGACCGCCCTGAAGCCTGCTTGGCAGCTCTCGAGAAGACCATTGTACTGTAAATTGTGCACGTGTTATATTAATCATCTTCTACAGGAGCTCGCACAGTCAGCTTGTCAGGGCGATGAGGCGACAACTTGTTGCGGAAGTTATCTTCACCTCTTTTTAAAAAAACGTCCCTACAATGGCCTCCCTCCAAGACCTTGGTAGGTGATCTGAAAGCAGGATTTTATTGCATAGATGTAGGAGTGTTTCCGTGGTGTCGGTGTTTTAAGTGCTGTGTCATAGTGTATGTAATGTTGTCTGCTCCAGGAGCTTAAAACTTACACGTGTTCAGAGTAGCCCTAATCGCATAAAGCAAAACCTCTGCGTTGTAAGACGTGGCTAATCTGTTACCACGCAAGGGCTTCTTTTAGTAGATATTTTATGTTTCATGAAAGTTATCCTGTAATGTGCAGAGCTAGACACGGTTTGGAAGTGTTGGCTAAGTGTGTTAGCCTGGTGTTCGAGGTGTGTCCCCTGTTATGCAAACCAGGGGTAGGCTGTGTGTTTGTTGTGCTTTGAGTTTTCATATTCATGTCCATACCTTGTGTTTGTCTGTGTACGAATTGATTGATTTATATTAGAAAAAATGTGCCAACTACCACATTTTGCCTCACCGCACCCGCGCTTCACCAGTGTATTTGTACGTTTAAAAGATATGGGGTACTGTGGCGTGCGATCCCGACAGAGGACAACGTAAGCCTTGTTCTGGGCCTCTCTCGCGCGCCGACATTCCACGTTCCACCAGTGTCCACGCGGGTTGTGTGGAGCACCGGAGGCCTGCGGAATGAACTTAGCTGTGGTGTCGAGGATGTGTGTTGTAAGGAGTCTGGTAGCTTCATCAGCGTGTAGGTGTTTAATAGAAGTGTCATGAAGTTTAGATGTCTCTGTAAATGTGTTCAAATTGATACTTGCCCCATTAAACCTTCTATGGGAAGACGAACTGCACATATCTTTGCCTATGTATGGTAATGTAATAGGGAAGTGGTCACTACCATACGGATTGTGTTCACTGTCACGATTTAGCTCCGCGTTCGTGAACCTGAGAGGGTAGGGGTACCCTCCAGCCGAGAGACGACATGCAGCGTGCTGGTGGTGACGGTGACTGACCCCCGAGCAGCCGTGCTCGGCGGTGTTTATTGCCCGGCCACCCACAATGTTTCCCACCGAGCCTAGTGGGGCCACTGAACTTAGCGGCCAACGAATATCAGAGATGGGGGCGCCACACACTTGTCCCACCCCTCACCCCCAAGTTTGTTTGTCTTACGCAAACACCAAACAACACCTGTCACCCCGGCGAGTAACGGTTCGGCAGTCTCCGCTGTCTCTTACTCCGCCGGAGCACAGGTGTCGAAGCCGTTGTAGCAGCATTAGGTGCTGCCTGAATCCCACTCGCACCAGCTGTCGGCCTTGCAGGTGGCACCGGGCTTGCAGGTGGCGCCACAGTTGCGCAAGTAGCACCAGCCCCTGGTGCTGTGCTGGCAGCGGTCGGTGTGGTTGGCTCCCCTGCCTGCTGGCTTCTTGAAGGGGCGGCTGAGGTCGCCAGGCGAGGCCTCCCAAGGTAAGCGTGCCGGTGCCACGCGGTCCCGTCCGACATGCGAACGAGCAGTGACGATGCACTGGCAGGAGAGACCACGTGCCCGGAAGACCAGCGTGGACCAGGCCGGAAGTTCCTGGCGAAGACCGGAGTCCCAGACTCCGGCAAGGGCCCAGGACGGCAACCTCGGTCAGCCGCCAGCTTCTGCTTGAGCTGCTTCAGGAGCGCTGTGGACCGGAGGTCCGGGTGTAACACGTCCAAAGGTGTCTTCACCATCCGGCCCAACAGGAGCTCGCAGGGGGCACGGCCCGTGACGTCATGGGGTGTGGTCCGGTACTGGAAGAGGACCCGGGCAACCTGCGTCCGGAAATCCCCAGCCTTGCTCTTCTTGAGCTTGTTTTTCACTGTTTGCACCACCCGCTCTGCAGCACCATTCGAAGCAGGGTGGTACGGTGGAACCATCATCTGACGGATGCCGTTCTTCGTCAGCCAGGCCAGGTACTCCTCGCTGGCGAAAGCGGGACCGTTGTCGGACACGATGACGTCCGGCAACCCCTGGGCTGCAAAGACTAGCCGCAGCGCCGCAATGGTTGCTCCTGCCGAGGGAGTGGTGACCGACAGCACCTCCACTCACTTGGAAAAGGCGTCCACCACCACCAGAAAGTAGTGGCCCTTGAAAGGGCCTCCGAAGTCGACGTGCAGGCGGGACCAGGGTCTCTCCGGGAACGGCCAGGGGGTGATCTCCACATGGCGCGAGGCTCGCTGGTTCTCCTGGCAGACTTGGCAGCTCTGCACCATGTGAGCAATGTTCTGGTCCAGGCCAGGCCACCAAACGTGGGACCGGGCCACCATCTTGGTCTTCTCCACGCCTGGATGACCCGCGTGCAGCAACTGCAGGACCCTGGACCGCAGGTTCTGCGGAATCACCACCCTGGAGCCCCACAGCAGGCAGCCCTGCTGCAGGCTCAGCTCGCCGGCTTTGTGGCTGTACGTCCGCTCAGCCAACTCCTCCCCTCGGGACACCACCTTGACCACCTGCGACAGGACTGGGTCCTGGATGGTTGCCTGCGACACTGCCGATCTGGACAGCACCTCCGGGTAAGCGTGCTCCAGCATGAACACTTCGGTAGGTTCAGTAACTGCAGCAGGCACCTCCGGCAGGGGCAGTCGGCTCAGGGCGTCAGCAGGTGCCAGGTCCTTTCCCGGACGGTAGGCCAGCCGGTAGCTGTAGGCCGCGAGCCTCAAGGCCAAGCGCACCACTCGAGGCGATGCCTGCACTGGAACAGCCTTGTCAGGCCCCAGCAGTCCTAGCAGCGGCTTGTGGTCCGTGACCGTCTCAAACTTCCGGCCCCACAGGTACTGGTGGAAGCGCTCGACCCCGAACATGAGGGCCAGGCCTTCCTTGTCCAGCTGGCTGTAACGCTGCTCTGCCGCATGAAGCCGACGGGAAGCAAACGATACAGGGCGTTCCTGGCCATCCTTCTCCCGGTGGGCCAGGAGGGCTCCCACGCCGTACGGTGACGCATCTACGGTCAGGACGACAGGCTTGGCCGGATCGAAGTGCACCAGCACCGGAGCCTTGGTGATGAGCTCCTCGCTGCGCTGGAAGGCCAAGTCCTGCTCCTTCTTCCAGGCCCAATGCTGTCCATCTCGAAGCAGAAGATGCAGCGGCTGCAGATGCGATGACAGGTTCGGCAGGAAGCTCCTGTAGAAGTTTACCAGGCCCAGGTAGCTCTGCAGCTCCTTCTTGTTCTGGGGCTTGGGCGCCTTGAGCACAGCCTCAACCTTGCGGGGTGCCGGGGCTAGGCCTGCCTGGGAAATGATGTGGCCTAGGTACTCAACCCTGGGGGCCAAGAACACGCACTTCTCCAGCTTGAGCTTCAGCCCGGAATCCTGCAGTCGTGCCAGGACGTTGTGTAGGTTCTGCAGGTGGTCTTCGTCGTCGGAACCGGTCACCAGGATGTCGTCCAAGTACACCGCCACGTGCCTCATGCCCCTGAACAGGTTGTCCATCTCCCTCTGGAAAATGACAAGAGCTGAGGCCACGCCGAACGGTAGGCGCGTGTACTGGAAGAGTCCCAGCGTTGTCGAAATGGTGACATACTTCCGGGACGACTCCTGGAGCACCAGCTGCTGGTATGAATCTGAGGTCGAGCTTGATGAACTTCTGTCCCCCGGACAGCGCCGACCAGAGATCTTCAATGCGTGGCAGCGGGTACTTCTCGACCGTAGCGACGGGGTTGATGGTGACCTTGAAGTCCCCGCAGATCCTTACACTGCCGTCTTGCTTCAGGACTGGCACGATGGGAGCAGCCCACTCCGAAGATTTGACAGGCACCAAGATCTGGTCTCGCTGCAGCCGTTGCAGCTCCTGGGTGACCCCGTCCTTCAAGGCAGCGAGCGTGGCTTGAAAAACCGGGGCTTGGCTCCCTCTGGGACATGTATGCTTGCCGCCACGCTGGTGAATGTGCCCACCCCGGGCTGGAACAGGGCCTTGAACTTGGTCAGGAGGCTCGGGACGTCTTCCACCGCACACACTGCTTCCTGGTAGTGAGGCAGCCGCAAGCCCAAAGCCTAGATCCAGTTCCGGCCCAGCAGCGTCGGTGATGACCCCTTGGTCAAGTGCAGGGGCAGGGTGGCCTCCCTGTCGCCAAGGCGGACGCTGACCTGGGCTTGACCCTCGACTTGGGCGAGCTGTCCGGAGTAGCTGCGCAGCATGACGCCCGACGCCTCGACGGCCACGCCAGGGAAGGTGCGCTTGAAGACTTTCCCGGCCATGACTGACACAACTGGCCCCTGTGTCCAGCTCCATGGAGATGGGGCGGCCGCAAACTTCGACGGTCAGCATGTGGCACCGACGGCTGCACTGTGCCCGCGTGCCACATGTCGAAAATCTGCGGGTCTTCGGCCATGACGTGAAGCCTAGCCGTCGCACCCGAAGCTGCTGCCGCACGCCCCCGCCGCCTACCCTTGCGCCGACTCCCTTGGCCGTGGGCTGGCGCGGAACCTGTGCTCGATGCCGGCTGCTGCTTCCGTCCGTCCGCCGTCGTCCCCTCTCGGCACGGACGAGCAATGTGCCCAGTTCTTCCGCACGCAAAGCACTCCGCTTCCGCGAACTGCACTGTGAAGGGGGGTGGTCACCACCGCAGTGAACGCACCTGCCATGCCGTGCCGCCATCTTGTTCACTGCCGCCTCCGCCGACGGTGAGCCGGCTGCACGCGCTAGCTCGCCCGCGTCCTTGGCCGCAGCCTCCATCGCCAGCGTTCCCTTCACGGCGTCGTCCAGCGAGGGGTCGGGAAGCTCCAGGAGTCGCGTCTGCATGGCGGGGTCGTTGATGCCGCAGACAAAACGGTCCCGGAGCAGCGAGTGGAGCTGCTCCCCGAAGGCGCAGCCGCTCGCCAACCCTCGCAGCGCTGCGACGAACTGCCCGAGCGTCTCTCCGTCTCGGCGGCTCCGGTTGTTGAAGCGAAAACGCTCATTAACGTGGACGGAGCCGGGCTGAAGTGCGAGCGTAGCGTCGCGAGCAGCTCACCCAGCGACTTGTCATGCTGCGTGGCCGGCTTGAGCAGGTCGAGCAGGAGAGCGAAGACGCGGGTCCCGCAGCTGGCCAGGAAGATGTCGCGCTGTTTCGCCTCGGGTGTGTCGTTCGCCCAGAAAAACACGCCGAATTGTTCCTCGTAGACCGGCCAGGCGGACCCTTCACCCTCGAACGGCTCGAGCCTCCCGTACAGCGGCATGGCGTAATGGCGGCTGGCTTGAGGGGGCGGTGTCTCGGCGTTCTCGGTGGTGGCGTTCACGGTGGCTTGGGCCGCACCGCGGGCTTCTTCCGTCGTCGCCAGTGTCACGATTTAGCTCCGCGTTCGTGAACATGAGAGGGTAGGGGTACCCTCCAGCCGAGAGACGACATGCAGCGTGCTGTGGTGACGGTGACTGACCCCCGAGCAGCCGTGCTCGGCGGTGTTTATTGCCCGGCCACCCACAATGTTGCCCACCGAGCCTAGTGGGGCCACTGAACTTAGCGGCCAACGAATATCAGGGATGGGGGCGCCACACACTTGTCACATTCACTTCCTGCTTAAGAGGTGGATAAAGAATTTCAGACGGAATAGCCAAGTCCAGAGGTGAATAATTGTTAAGCCCTGTATTCTGGTATGCAGGCTGCTTTTTGTTGAAAAGGAATGCTCCTAAGGACGTTAGAATCTTTTAGATAAGGCGACCTCGGGCATTCGTGCGGAAGAACCCCATTGATAGTTCTGTGCATTAAGATCGCCTATAACCCTTTGCGGCCCAGCCCACACAAACGTGTGGGTCAACAAATTCGTTTACTAAGTCGCACCTGTTTCGTTTTCGGTTTTATAACCCTGGGTAGCCGCTGCGAAGGCTTCTGAGACTTCATTGGTTTCGGTTGTTCACTCATTTCGCCACCAGAGGGAGATAAATCACACATAAAAAGTGGCGCCCCAGCTGGCGCGATCACGCCAGCCGCCTTCAAGAAGAAAACTGATATTTCTTCGTGCTATTGTTACGGAGAAAATATTATATTTCAGATAATCACAAATGTCAAGTGGGGAACGTAATGGCACAATCTAAAGGGGGTTCCACCAGAGAGCGAGATGGTTTGTCCTCTTCCTCCTCGTCACTCAACCGTCCACCATACCAGGTGTCCGTAGTGGGGCCAATCTCCCGGTGTCCATATTCCTTACAGAGGGTGCATACCCATCCCGTGACCTAACCCCCGCCGACAGAAGCACCGGCTCGGTGCTCATGAGCCTGGTGCCAAAGTTAGGCCACAGGGCTTGAGACGGGAGACATGTACGACGTCCGTAAGGATGTGGCGTGATGTGTCAGGTTGAACAGGATATATTTCGTATATGGCGGGTGTAACCTCACGGAGTATACGATAAGGCCCAGAATACAGGGACAAGAGTTTCTCACAAAGGACAACACGACGTAAGGGCGACCAAAGAAGTACAAGTGACCCTGGTTTAAAGTGGCGATATTGGTGCCGGCTGTCATTATGTGTCTTCCGCGACTGTTGGGATGAGTAGAGGCGGGTACGAGCAATTTTAAGGGCGTGATCAGCACGAGCTATGGCGGTGCCGGCGTACTCGGACGTATGTACAGGAGACGGCAAGACTGTCCAGTTGCAGTGCTGGTTCGCGGCCGAAGAGTAGATAGAAGGGGGAGTAGCCAGCAGTGTCGTGACGCGACGAATTGTAGGCGACAGTAATTTAGGGCAAAGCCACGTCCCAGTCGCGGTGGTCGGCGGAGACGTACATGGAGAGCATGTAGGTAATTGTTCGGTTGAATCTTTCGGTCAGGCCATTAGTTTGAGGATGGTAGGAAGTGGTGATCTTGTGATGGGTGAAGCAGGAGCGAAGAATGTCGGCAATACCTTGCGATAGAAAGGAGCGGCCATGATCTGTAAGGAGCTGTCGAGGTGATCCGTGAAGAAGGATAATGTCACGAAGCAGAAAATCGGCAACGTCAGTAGCGCAGCTCGTAGGAAGGGTCCGTGTTATTGCATAACGCGTGGCATAGTCGGTGGCGACGGCTACTCATTTATTTCCGGATGTGGACGGGGGAATTGGACCGAGCAAGTCTAACACAACGCGGAAGAATGGTTCGCATGGTATGTCAAATGGTTGAAGAATCCCAGCTGGAGTAGTATTGGGTGTTTTCCGTCGTTGGCAGAGGTCGCGCGAGCGCACATACTGCCTGACAGATCGGTAATAGCCGGGCCAGGAGAAGCGGCGTCTGATGCGATCATAGGTGCGAGAAACACCAAGGTGGCCAGCAGTTGGGAGGTCATGAAGTTGTTGGAGAACGTCCAGACGAAGGTACTGAGGAATGGCAAGTAATAATTAAGGGCCGTCAGGACGAAGGTTCCAACGATACAAAATTCTGTCCTTCAGTTCGAATAGGCGAACTGAAGGGCCGAAGGTGTAGAAAGAAGGCTCTCGATAATGGGGCGCAGACGAGGATCACGCCTGTTCTTCGTCACCGATTTTGGTGAGGGTCGAAAGAGATATGTCGGCCGCAGCAGCAGGAGATGTGTCAGGTGGATCTACTAAGTACCGCGATAAGCAGTCAGCATCCTGATGCAGGCGACCAGACTTGAATATGACAAAATAGGAGAACTACTGAAGCCGCAATGCCCAGCGACACAGGCGCCCCGTTGGGTCTTTGAGAGAAAACAACCAGCACAGAATGTGGCGGTCAGTAATTATCGAGAAGTTGCGGCCATACCAGTAGGGACAAAACTTAGACACGGCCCAAACTAGAGGAAGGCATTCTCTCTCAGTGATGGAGTAACTGCGTTCACATGGTGAAAGAAGGCGACTCGCGTATGCAATGAAGCGCTCTTTGGCTGAGAATGGCTCCAATATCATGCCCACCGGCACCAGTGCGAACCTCGGTCGGAGCGGTGACGTCGAAGTGGGCTTGCACAGGCGCAGATGTCAGCCGGGAGATTAAAGCGCCAAATGCCTCAGCTTGCTCACGGGCCCACAAAACTGCGGCGTCCTTCTTCAGTAGATCAGTAAGAGGTTTGGCGATGTTAGCAAAACATTTTATGAACCTACGGAAGTAGGAAAAAAGGCCAACAAAGCTGCGAAGGTCGGCCGTAGAGCGAGGCACAGGAAACTGCTTCACGGCTTTGACTTGATCAGGGTCAGCCTGAACACCTTGCGCGTCAACAAGATGCCCGAGAATGTTTATGTTCCACAGGGCAAAGTGACATTTGGCAGAGTTTAACTGAAGGCCTGCTTGGCCAAAAAGCGCGAGTATATCAGACTGGTGGGTAAGAGGGAAGCAAATGAGGGCGAAAAGACGATAACGTCGTCCAGGTAGCCTAAACACGTGGTCCATTTGAATCCTCGAAGAAGAGACTCCATCATGCGGTCGAATGCTGCAGGCACATTGCATAAACCGAAAGGCATTACCTGGAACTGTTACAGGCCACCAGCGGTGACAAAAGCGGTGTTTTCTTTGCCCAAGGCATCTACAGAAATCTGGCAATAACCAGAAAGGAGGTCAATGGTCGAAAAGCATTGGGCACTATGTAGACAGTAAAGGGCATCATCGATGCGCGGCAGGGGTTATACATCCTTCTTCGTGATTTTGCTGAGGTGGCGGTAGTCGACGCAAAAGCGCCAAGTGCCGTCTTTTTTCTTCACTAACACCACTGGTGAGGTCAGGCCCATGGACTGCAGGATGGTTCAAGGATGTCCTTTTTCAACATTTTATCGAATTCGCTCTGGATGATGGCGCGCTTGGCATGCGACCCGCGCTGCGGCGGTCGGTGAATGGGACTATAGTCACCAGTGTCAACACGGTGCTTTACAGCCGTCATTCGTCCCGAAGGACAATCGGAGAAGTAAAACATGCCGGAGCAAGAAAGCAGCAGGCGGCTAATACCACGGGCTTGTTCTTGTGAAAATGCCGTGCTCAGCATCGTCATTACCTTGTCAGTGGACGCAGGGGCAGCTGTATGAATGAAGTCACAGTCACGGGGCACGGAGAGTGATGGGCAAAGTTGAGACTTCGTAGTCGTGTAAGGGGCACACTGACGCAAGCGAGATTCTTTTCAGTAGTACTTGGGCATGAAAACTGAAGTTTAGGATAGGTAGATACAGTCTGCTTCCAGTGATGAAGGCGACTGTGTGAGGCAGCGTAACATTTCGTGTCAGCAGTACGTCAGTCATAGGAGTAATAACATACTCGCCATCAGCAAGATGGCTGGGGGCTGCCAACGAAACAAACGTGATGGCCTGAGGCAGGATACGGATGTGCGTTGTTATACTCAAGCGGGTCGGGTGAGTGTCATCGGCCACCGGCGCACTAGGTAGCTGAAGACTCAGGAAACCTGTGGAATAGTCGATGAGCGCTGAATGGTCGGTTAAGAAGTCAAGGCCTAAAATCACGTCATGAGAGCAGTTTTCTAATACGGCAAACAAAACAGGCACAGAACGGCTAGCAATCGTGCCCCAGTGCCCCATCACGGACACTATTCTCGTATTTTCTGAATAACAAGCGTAAGACACATGTTGCACGACTTAGAAAACACGATCGGCTAAAAAAAAACACCCGTTCCCTTCGTGTGCGTTCCGTCATCACGCTTGAAAATTGCAACCACACATATGCGTGGGCTGGGCTTTATTCGTCACTAAAATTTTACTGGGCGGTGCAGGGTGAGCAGCAAGTGCACTTCAGCTTTCGCGGTAAATAATTTTTTCTTGCTTCCTGGGTGTCCTATTTATTCGCGGTTTTGTGCTGGCTCGTTGGCAATGCTTTCTTGCGCCTTAACCTTGGATTAGTTTCGTAATTGCTTGTGATAATAATATTAATTTTAATGAATAAATACAATAATTAAACATTATTATTATTTATTTTGCAGAAATCCTATTTATATTATCAGTACTCCTGAAAACATTATAAACTTGTAAATAATACGTAAAAATGCAGTTTTTCTGCGCCTGATGCCGTTTTTAAGGCATTGTTACTACTCGCAGATCATACAATTAGACGCCCAGCACACACATATGTGTGGGTTTGTTTTCTGCGTGAAATACTCTGACCTTTTCATTTTCACTTCTGGAAGCATCTTTAAAAAGGGGTAAATACAGAACACTTAATTACTTGTGGCCATTTTTTCTAAAATCTTTTTGTTGGGCAGGACAGGCATAAGAATGAGGGGTTGAGGTTGCTGATCTACCAATCTCCAGAAATCAGAGCTCGAGAGCTAGAAGTCAAGAAGGATGTAAAGGAGCGTACATTTGTTAGCATATAAATATTATGTACAAATTGCTACAGCCTCCAGAGAATGCCACTGCATTTTAGAGATAATGCTACAGACGATGGTGGTGCAGATGATGCTACAGATGATGGTACTACACGCTAATGATTTCCTGGCGAATATCGCCACACCACCGGAGGAGTGCACCCATCTCTCTTCTTTCTAACTACCGTGTAACTACTTAGGAAGTCTATTTGCTATCAAGATTTGTTTCTTGGAGACACATAATACTTGGCTTATTGGAGCGTAAATCTCATTATCATCGTCGAGATTTTAAGGAAGGCCTCTGCAGTAATATTGCACGATATATTCCCTTTCCATTATTTATAGTTTGAAGCAACTGGATACATATTTTTTATGCATCGTCTTTAGGGGCCGGGAGCCTTCGAGGGGGCCGTTTTAAGTTCTCCATTGACCTGTACGTCGCAGCCCGTTCCTTTCGCTGCGATGCAGCCAGGAATGGTCCGACGTCCATCTCATCGAGAGATATCAGGAGGGTGCCCGGCAGCCCGTAGTCTCTTGCATTTGGCACCTTTTGGGGTACCTTTCGGTTTTCCCACCACCGCCGCGGGCGTCGCGAGCGCCACGAATGTGACCGGTTGTGGGGATATTATCTTCCCCCTGTGCATCTCTAAAGTTCCCTGAGGTTGACTGGAGGCTGCCGGAGTGGCGACGGAAGGAGCGGTGTCCTTTCCAACGGTGTACGTGGCCACCGCACCCACTACAGGATCTGCATGCGGTGCGGAGCCAGGTTGGGCTGCCGGGAGCAACCCATTGTGGGGCAGGGGAAGTCACAGTCCGTCTCGCGGCAATGCGTCACTACCAATTCCAGGCGGTGCTCCGGCCCCCGGCGAGGTGAGTCCGCGTGCCTTGGAGAAGCCAAACAGGTGGGCCCTTTACGCGCTTCTGAGCAGACGTTGTTTTGCGTCATGTGTAATTATTCGTCTGCCTTCATTGAACTAGATGCAGGATCTTGACAAGGGGTCGTGGGGTCCTTCACAATTGGGACATTCGTAAACGTTCGCTGTACAGTTATCTGTTGGGTGGTCGCGGCTGAAGCACTTGACATATGTGAGCTTTTCTCAACACGTAGTGATGTCGTGCCCATACCATTGGCATGTAAAGCAGCGGAGTGAATTTGGGATGTACGATCTTTTTTGACACCGGAAAAAACCTGCAGTTCCGAATATGGGAAGGTGGGAGCTATCCAATATAAGAATATGGGCTTTGTTGGGATTTCTTGGTTATATCTGCGGATTGTAATCCGTCTAACAACTTAACAGCTGTGATACTTTGAAACGCAGGTCCTACAGCAAATATGGGCCGATATTTAAATATTAGGTATAACTTAAAAATGTCTTTTTGAGAGGTGTTCAATTTTCTTTGAGGAGTTGATTTGATTGAAAAGTGTCTAATCAAGGTCTGTTCAAGAAGGCTATTTGCGTGTGCCTTGTTATTGACTTTGACAAGAAATTTCACCACACGATAGTTTCGTGCAATGTAGCTTTTTTGCACTACACTCTCCATAAACTGGGCCACGAGGAACACTGATTTCGATGTTACAGGGGGCGACTTGTCAGAAGAGCGAATAATAAAAAAATGCGGGAAGTTGTCATGTTTTGAAAATGCTAGCTTAGCTAGCGGTGGACAGTTGACTTTGGTGAGGCCGCTTTCAGGGGGCCTATTTTTGAATTGTAAAAACTTATATTCCAGATGGCATGTATTGGAAGCAGGGAACGGGTATAGTTTTTTCGCTCGGGTAACCCTGACTCCGACAGAGGCGCGGGAGCTCCATGCTTCGCAATCAGACGAGGCGCTCATCGGTAAGAGCTTGACCACGGCTCCGACGCCCACCTTTGGGGTTTCTGCTTTTCACCTTAAACGTCCTAGCCCCGGTAGGAAACAACGTGAGTTTGGGGGCTAGGAGTCCGCGGTGTTGTAAATACCATCACCAAGATTGCTCATGCGGTCTCGTGCCGTGGCTTCCCTGAAAGAATCAAAGGAGCGCTTTCAAGGCAGTATCCATGGGTTTTCGAAACCGTGGCATTGTAGTACCACCTGCAACGAGAAAAAATAGCTTTATTGAAGCTCAATTTCGCAGTGTGTTCCTCATCGTATTCGTCCTGCTCATTGTTGTGTGCTACGAAGAAAGTCACCACTACAAAAAGAACAATGGCCTTGTCGAAAGGACACAAAATACATAATGCGAGGAGGTTCTCGGGAGAGGTGATCGGTGCAACGAGAAGAATTTGTTGCGCTGCCGGAACGCTACTATTGCTATGAAGGCGTGACTCCGCCCATGTGGCCAAGGTGGAAGCAGTTTTTGGCACGCTTACCGTTTAACACCGAAGCTGGTTTCCCTTCAGGTTGTGTTTCTGTTCACATGCGTTTCCAGGCAAGTACCCTAACCAGGAAATAGCTGCGTGCAGAATTCGAAAAGGGAAAGATGGTGGTAAGCAAAAGATTTAGAACATTAGACATAAAACAGCGATCCACAAACTCGGCGGTATGGAGTGGTTGTAGTTCAGCCTAGAACTACACGGATAACGAAACAAAAAAAGCAAGCGGATATACAAACAGTGAAATTTATCCTTATCATCAACTCTCGTACTGAAAAAATTTGTACAAAGGCACAGTGGTGCAAGGTGCAGAAGACAGAAGGAATCTTGAAGGTTTATGAATCCATTCCAATGCGCGATGGAAGCTAGCCGTAACAGGCAGTTGGCACGACAATATTGGCTCCGCATTTGCCTCGCATAAGAGTTACATGTCCTTGAACTTATTGGTTCTTGAATGTGTGCTGCCCCATCAAATATAACCCTTTCAGTCACCATGTCTTCACATGAAGACGGGACTTTCTTCGTCGGTTTCCTTGTGAAAACGAAAAGAGTTCATGCTGGAGAGCGGTGCGGCTGATGTTCGAAACCTACGGAAGTGAAAGGTAGCACCATATGATGTCGAATTGCGGACCAGCACTCATAAACATCGTGTCAAAATGGACGCCACCAATTTTTGTGTGAGCTCCAGTGTGTTGCTGTCCCAAGTTCTCTTTTACTGCGGCGTAAATCATTTGTAAAACTAAAAACACCTCTTTCATGTGCAGAAATTCCTATTTTGCCTCCTTGCTTGTGAACTGCCTCAGGATATATATTTTTTATTGAAAAAAGCAGGATTGAGTAATAGGGCCTCCGTATGAGGACGCGACGCCATTTGCGGAATAAGTGTTCTAGACAGACTGAACTTTTTTTCCTTACCTCTAGACACTTGACACTGCTGTACCTCGAATTATGGAATGTTTCTGCAGTGAATATAATATTTTGTGACTGAAAGGGATAATAGCGTCGTGGAAAACAGTCAGATTAATGGAACGCAGAGTTGAAGACACACACAAGTGCGCATCTTCTACTCTTCGTCCCCAAAGTTCGCAGTTTTCTACATTTTTAACATGCATCAACCAGGCCACTTGTTTCCCGTTCTAAGATAACAGCTTCTGTGCGTAAACGGTAGCATATGGGTTACTCGGCTATCAATTTTTATAAATAATTTTTTATGTTAAACGAAGTACGCTTGAATTGTAAAGACCGAAAGCTAGTTTTGTTTGTGCTAAACTAAGCAAGTTTACTTGTAAAGGCTGAAAGCTACTTGTTTTCGTTCAAGTCATCTAAAAGGACCTGGCCACTGAAAAAGGGAAATATACATTGTCAAGAGTACACTCCAGTAATTCCTCCTCTATCCTCACCGCACCCACAGTTATGCATACAAATCAGCTACAGGTGCGCAAAGAATCAATTATTGTGTTCCTGAATTCGTAGACAGGGTTAGTTAAGGATAACATGAAGGAAAAGAAACATATTATTGTGTTGTAAGCTGTTAAAACATGTACATTTCGTTTTCATAGTTGACGTTGCACAAAGAGTAGTCATTTTGTTTTATTTAAACATTGTTGATTTTCTTATTTATGCGACTCTGCCCGAGATACCAAAAATTAATGTACCTACATTTTGAAGTTAATTTTCAACACTTCTGTGATATTTGGGTTTCTGGATTTCTTAAAAGTTCTGGTTCTTTTGTTCCGTCTGCCTCAGTCATACAAAATTTTTAGCCAGCCAGACTACAAAATTTATGACTGTATCCACAATGTACATTTAGGGTTTACCTCTTTTGTTACCTTGATAGGCTTTTGTGATGGCAAAATAGCAAGTAGGTAAGAGCTACTTTTTTCTAATATTTATGCGCGGGGGTGCTATTTTAGCTTTCGTTCCGACATCTGCTCGTATGCGCCCTTATGTATGACGCCAGCGAGTAACAGGGAAGAATTCTCGAACGAAAATGTCCGAATCCAATCAAAGGTCTTGTAATAACTATTTGGCAGCGCCTTAATCATTATACTACAACAGGCAAAAAAATAACCTCCGTTTCTGACAACCCAGTGCTGCGGCACTTTCGGAGATTGACTTGAAAAAAGAAAAGGAATCATGGCCCAATTCGTTTATTTCTAAACCATACATTATCCGATCAGTGAACATATTCATTCCACCTCTAGCTGCCCTTATTACACAAACTTAACTCCGGTATAACCCAATTAAAACAGTTTGCAAAGATACGCAATGTTAACAGAATACATTATCTAAAAGCTTAAGGTATTCAAAAACAAATATAAAAAATAGACTGCGCAAACTCATACTTGTACCACATATCGTGGTGAGAGGATGGTCTTCTGCAGCGAAAATGCCTGTCCTTTTCTCCCCTCATCACACACTGCCCCTCCGGCGTGCTCCCCACACGTTAAACGGTATAGCCGTTAGTTCGGGGCATGTAAATTTTGCTTCAGTTGCACTACGGGAAACCTACCAGAACAGTTATTCATTGCAGGACTTCTTCGAAGCCAGCCCAAGAGGGCGCCACAAGTATTATTACATCTTGGAGTCAAAATATGATTTCTAGTGGCGTAATATTTTATTTCATAGCACAGATAAAAAGAGCAAGAAATTTTCGAATAAAAGAAACAAAGCAAAAGTCCCTCATGTGGTTATTACTCGCATGAAATATCCCAAGAATGTCCAGAAGTTCGAAAATGCTGACCATAATAATTAGATTAGAGATGCTTTGCAAGGCAGGCCAACCTAATCAAAGGATAGACAAACTTACAAACGTATAAACAGACCGAAATTTCCGAGAAAATATCCCGGGAAAGGCTATCACCTTTAAAAGCAGTGCTCGTGTGCTCTCTAAAGAAGGCCAACCAGTGCAGCTGGTAGCGTTACAAAAGGCTGCAAGAAACGAAACACCTTCGTTGTTATGTTTGATTGGGCACACTTCCCATCCAATTAGCCTAATAAATTTGGTAACACTCCATTGTGTATTTGCTCGGGCAAACAAGGGCTGTTCATTTCCGTTCCGCGTTATAGGCGTCTGATTATATGTGTAACGCACGAAATTAACCCCCCCCCCCGGACCCTGGAGGAGAACCTAGAGGTCGTGCTCTGGCGTGATACATACGCATTTAAATCTCCTACCAAACAACTGCAATGTCATCTGTGCGGCCTTGAAGCCAAGCCACACAAGCCTGAAATGCACCCCACCATTCGCAGACACAATGAGTGCAACAGCGAAAGTGCGGTTACTTTGACGTGAGAGCCAATGGCGAAAATGTCACTCCCAATGCGCTGCCAGCCAACTAAGAATTAGTAGCTGAAGTCGGTGCCCCATGCATGGAAGTTGCTCTCCCGCGGGCATTTGCAGCTTCTCATTAATGTTGCAGTTGGCGCAGCCGAAGCTGCTGCTACCCGTTATTAAAACTCTGCAAAAACGTGGTACCTAGATAAATAAACGCTATATACGTTGGCGTCAAAGCCCATTTCAAAATGATAGGGTTTTTGTCGGATGCCCCCAAAGTTGTTCTAGCTACCACGTGCCGTGGATCATGTAACCAAAGTTGAAAGCATTCCCGACGCAAACGCAAAACCTTAGAGATGCCGCTCACAGCGTATATTTGTCACCTTTATTTTCAGCCACTGAGAAAGCAAGTGTACAGTAAACCTAGACTGTAAGAAAAGTAGTACACTGATGTGAAGTTATTCATGAGGTGGGAGAGTCTATCTGTTGTTTAAAGACGGGCGACCGTATATAAATCACCTTTGCCAGGTTATGGTTAATGGAAAAAGTCGTTTCATGAAGCAATATCTTCTTTGTGCATGGATGTACACCTTCTTTCTTGAAATGTAAAATCGCAGCCACTGACCCTTTAGGAACCAATACGGGTTCCTTGATGACAATGAAGGGGAGAATGAAGCAAGCTTCTTCTTATGAACCTTCTTCTTATGAGCATTCCGTGGACAAGCTTCCACCCAAGAACGGATGAGGAACGAATGATGGCCACCGCCGTTTCCTCCACTTTGAAGATGCGAACACAGTGGTCATGGTCAGCATCCGCCAAGAACCAAACCGTCAAGACCCTTCGCAACAGCTGCAGTATTGCCATTCTTACATCCGAAAAGGGTAACACCACTGTTCTTCTTAACTGAAGCGACTACCATGAGAAGTTGCACGTGTTCAGCAATATATATACCTACGCCCTCTTGCAAAGGGTCCAAACCGCAGTGTACAGACTAGCTTCAAAAGCTGCTTTCCACGTTTCAGCGTGTTACTCCCCAATTCAAAAGCTTATATTGCCCGTTGCTTTGTAGAAACGAATGAACTCCTTGCATTAACAACCTCCCAAAGGAACACAAGCACGGCGTACCCTTGAAGCCCATCGTAGACTTCACCAGGCCTCCGCTCTACTTATTATCTGCTTATCTTCACCAAGTAGGTAGCTGCTAGATGGCAGCAAAGGCGCTTACCGCCAATTCCAAATATTTTGTAGAATATTTTGTAGGACTTGGCTTTGCAGCCAAGGCGAGATTAAGTAGCCTTTCAACGTTATGGAATTTTCCAGGTGTATTGCATTGGAACGTGCCGACAAAGCTGTACAGAATCCCTGAGCTCCGATGCCAAACGTGCTGCCCGGACTCCTTTCGATGTTCCTTAACTGAAGGAACTGCTTCCTCACCTCAGCAACCCGTACTTTTCTTAAAGGGGAAAATTGTACAAAGAAACTTAGCGAACTGCTAATATGTCCTCTATATTCTTCACGGTGGCCAACATTGTTATAGACATCGGCGAGCACAAGGTTCTGGACAACTTTACGCCCAATGTAAAGGTCTTCGTACGGTGTGTTCACGCATGTTTTTACGTTATCCCTCAGGAGGACTTACCAATGCGTTTGGAATAGCAATACTAGGTTAAGCTTCACAAGCGGTTTACGTGTGAACGCGAGGCTGATGAGTGCCTTCTGTTTCCATTGTCTTCACTCTTCTCTTGAACAGCCGCCTCTCTTTCACTTCATACGGTAAGAGGACGCCTACCGAACACTACTTTAGTATATTTCGAGCGCGGAACTGCCCACAAGATGCCTGTGGTCTCGTAACTGATCACCAGAGCACACGGATATGATGCGATCAACGGAGATTGAAGCAAGAATTGACGACGGTGTACCTCCAGGTGTTTGCAAATGAATGTCTGGGGAATTTAAAGCCCATCGTTTACGCGAACTCTCCTAAAGTTGTACTGCCACTTGTATCTTCTGCAGAAAGCGTTCTAAAAACTTTGTTATCATTCATGTTTTTAGGGCTATCATGCCTGCATATGCATCAAAGCTTCAAATAACTTTCTGCTGGATTCCATGACACTGGAATTGCCGGGAACAAAACCGTAAGTCAAATGGCCACTGCTGCTACACTTTGGAATACAGTAAACTTAGGAACGATGCCACACACAGACATGATGCCACACATCAAAAACCAACTTGGCAGCACATGGTAAACACACTTGAGTCAACCGACAGTAAAAAAAATACGAAATTACAGGCGATAAAACCACGCTTGGGACCATACACCATTGACACACGCCACAGATACACTGACCTTGCCCTTGGTAGGCTACGAACAGGGTACACAACACACTCGTATCTGCTCACTTCACACAGCTATACAGACTACACACCCCATTACACCCAGCTTTTTTCCCTGTCTGACGATCCCGTTATTCTGTCAAGCGTGTTTTTAAACATTTAACGGAAGTTAACTTTTGACACCTATTTTCATCCCACGCATAATCCCTCCCTGTCCTGATACACCAGCCATCCTCATTGTCGTTTTCTGATTTTACTTTTGTTCGTGCTGACTGATCTTAGTGTTTAAGTTTTCACTTCTCATATAGACCCATTGTTTTGGTTCTATTTCCCGCTGTGGGCCTTGCGCCATTACGACCAACCATCATCATCAATACCTGGGAAATTCTGTCGCCGAAATCGAAACACCAATTTAACAACCTAAAGCCAACCCCAGAAAGACAGCTGCCATGCGTTCCGCCATCCTTTAGGTTCAAAGTGTCAGCGAGGAGCTTCCAAAATTATTTTTGAATTACGATTTACATGCGCATAACGTACCCGCTAGCAAACTATGAAACAAGCTCGTAAATATGAGGACATGCCGGAAAAAGAGAAGTGTCCGGGAACTGTATTTTAAATTCCTTGTGCCGACTGCGAACGCGATTTTACCGGCAAAAGAGCAAATATCCACAAAGAAAGGTGTGTCAAGGTGATGTAGAGAAAAAAATCTAGGTGTCAAGGTGATGTAGACAAAAAAGGTGGGATGACGTTAGTATAATAGTAAAAGAAAGAAATTTTGGTTCTCTACTTTTCCTCGGCTCACTGATAAACAAATCCACATCCCATGCTTTCAACAGGCCTGATGGCAGCGTACCTTTATTATACTCGACGTCGTTTTGCCACATCTGGTGCCAATAAATTGTCGACGGTTTTTTCCCGCTTTTCTGCGAATAAGGAATCCGTATGGGTTCGATAACCTCAAAATTTCTTGTTTGACTACGTAAGTAACTGTCATTTTATATTCTAAAATATGACCTTTGGCCAGGCGAACCTTTGTGGAACACTTGACTATATATTTTATTTCATTATTTGTCAGAAGTGTCATTGATAACTTCCGAATAATCCTTCGTTATGCGAGGACAGTCCCGTAAAATATGTTTGAAGTTTGCTCGGATACTGCATTTACAGTATGAGAATCAAGAAGGGAGGTCATGACAGATCCAGCTGTTGAAAATATCGAAAGTCTACTCTACGTTGAAGACTTGTTTACTGAAAATTTCACTGAATGTGGGTAAATCAGAAGGATTAGTGATTGTTTGTTTGTTGGGAAGTTCCGTGCTCACTCATCTTTTTCCTGCACGAGCGGTACGGTAGCCAGGCTTGCCGCCCCGTGACGAGGAACCCTGTGGACTAAGAAACTGCCTTTCTGCTTTGAAGCAATGCGGTTTGCGTGTGTATTCGATAAGCGAGAGGACTAAATCTTAGTTGTCCTCACAGTTCTCTAAGGAAATTCCCTCAATCAGTGACGAGATGGTTCGGTCACTGAATGGTATGGTCGCTGTCGGGTCCAAGTTTACATGCGCGGCTATGACTGATAACACGGATTTCAAGTATAGCAGTGTCAGCTGCTGGCAGAGTAAAGTTGTGTTAAGCAATGGCGGGTTGTCCAGGCAGCGCCAGCAAGTCCAACTTCATTGTTGAAACTTCTGGCATCGGTTCGTATCCTCATTTCGCACCGCAGCGTTGAATCCATTTTTTAGTCATTTCACACTAAGTCTAGCCAATCCCCGAAGAGCGTTTTGTGGGCAGCATCTGGGATTGTATTTGAAAATTTCCGAGGGCCGAAATGGATAGCGATCCCGTTTGTCAGTCTGCAATAGCCTTAGCATCAGTCCCACGTACATGGACCAGATTCAGATCTCCACGAATTTCTGTGACAGTGGCGTTATCAATTCTGGTATATATTCTCGATTTTGTTTAGGCTGGACAGCGGTCGTGGCTGCTTGATATACCATATTTACTCGATTTTACCCACCCCTTTACTCGATTCTAAGCCCTCCTAGGGCCACTTGGAATTCGTTGTCCGTAATTTCCGTAAAGGGTACTACCGCATTTTTGCCGAAATACTAATATCGTTTTAGTGAATGGCTAATGGTGAAAATCACCCTTGTTCATTATTTGACAGCCATGCGCGACACCTCAAATTGACAAGCATAGGCCCCAAGATCGACCATTTGGAAGCCCAGGGATCCCCGTGGTTTGTATGACTGCTCTATCCCAATTAGGATGCAATAATGTGAATCGGTCTACTTTAAAAATCATATCCACTTTTGGTTTCATTGGCTATGGATAGGTGTGATAAATATATCACTACAATTTATTCCCCAACTCAATTGTGTGATTGGCGTAGGGACACCGCTTGGACATAAATTGATAGACGAAGTCTTCTTTGTGACTGGGAGTTAACTCGTCTCAGGAGGAGTTATTTCAATAAAGAGAGCATTTCAATAAAGGATATTATACAATATTAACTAACTTTACGGTGTCACACCACAATAAAACACACTAATACGACTCGGCATTTGTTGAGGTTGTAACTTGTCTCGGGCGTTATTTCACTAGGCTGTTTTAAAACTGCTTGGGATTTCTTGTGTAGTCATCAACTTTCTATCCAAATCTTACTGTAGATCACTTTGAATTAGACCTTTTGCACAACTGAAGTCAGGCAAGAAGGTCGGAGATTAAAGTAACCACGTTGCTAGCACCTGAATACGTGATTTTTAAAGCTTGGGCTTTATAGGAGTTAAAAAATTTAGTAAAATTTAGCCCCTAATTTTTTTTAATATTATACAAATAAAATGACTTGGTGACTCATTTATAAACTTGGTTGCAATTCATATACAGCATGGTATTGGCTAGCGGCAGTTTTCGAAAAAAGTGGCGACTCGTAATTTTTTGCACAGATTAAAGTACCATGTTGTGAAATTCAGGTTTTCCTGCTACCAAATACGAATGAGTACGTCGCATTTTCTCAGTGCTTGTTTTTAATAAAACGATGCGGTGTCTATCCTGGCGCGAACGCATGCTTACACCCGCATACATGCGATCAGGTAACGCGGGTGTCGGTCTCTTCGCTGTCTCTACATTTCTCTGTCTCTACATGGGGGTTCACACTAGCGTAACTCAAGAGTAGCACATACTCGCAGTGAAGGATTGACCAACCACAGAATCTATCCCAAGAAATCGTCGTCGAACCGTCGTAGTTAGGCGTGATATTTAGATGCGAAGCATCTCATGATCGGGGCTGTGTCCCTCCCTCCCTTGATGTTGTCCGCCGTCCGCACTCTACCGCGCATGTGCGTCTCTTCAGCCCCGTCAGCGTTTGGGCTGACGTCAGCGCAGTCCACTATAAAAAGAAATAGTTAGGCGGCGCCCGGCTTCGATCCTTCGACTCTCTGGCCGCAACGGGAGGCACGTGGCACTCTTCCCATTGTGCTACAAAGCGAGACTGGAGCATGTGCTACGAACGCGCCTTCTGTCCTTCACTCATTCAAACTACGTCAAGAAGCTATTGATAGAACGAAGGCACGCGGAGCTGAACGTCAGCGCCAACGACGAAATGAAAAATTTCGAGGAGGATGGTGAATTTCCTGCGCGAAAGATGTCGCGGGAAGCGCCACGCGCCTTGCAACTCAACCAGAGAAGAGGATGAAGAGGGCTGGTAGCGGGGTAGAAATGTGAGCCCGCAATAAAAAAAGACGAGAACCAGGAGGTGTTCGATCAGGTAACGCGGGTGTCGGTCTCTTCGCTGTCTCTACATTTCTCTGCCTGTACATGGTGGGTTCACACTACGTTCCCATTCGTGCTCCGATAAATGAAACAACATAACGGCAACACAATGGAACCTACACGGAACCCCCACCATGCTTCGCATCCCCCTCATGGTTCTCCATGGGAATATGTGCTATTTTTTTACGAATGCTCTACTAACGTTCATGACAAGCGCATTGATGTACAGTGCAGTCATAGGCTATTGTATCGCGCGTATTTATTCTACGCGCGAACAAAGCACAAAACTTCGCGAAAAAAAAACTTGTCGTGTATGCTCTGGAGGGGACCATGGCTCCATATACAAGCTTTTTTAAAGCTGACCTTCGTCAACATTAGAAAACCTATAGTTTCTCACTCGACCCGCGCAGACAGTCACAGTTTGGGGATCCTAGGCTGAGGATATTCTCCACCAGAAGGGTGCCCTAACAGCAAGACCTGTTCTTACATAAAGATTATATTAATTTTTCATTCCTACCTTCTAGATAAATGCGGTCACCTGTATGTAGCGTACTAAAACGTTTTGGATGGTCATCCACGTTCGCAGACTGAAATAGCGCTTTACGTTGTAGTTAATTAGGTTTGTCAAAGCGTGAACTCGTTCCAGTGTCCACTTACATACAAGCGGGGATGTTCGACAGAGGATACACATGTCTCGCTGCGTTATCTGTTCAGTAGGGCTCTGTGTTTTAAAGAAAACCATTTATACACTCTCCCAAGAAAATTTTTTTTCTTCAGATTTATGCGTTAGTTTCAGATGGTTCACTTCCTATTGGCTAAATAGAACTGGTCAAACGTAATATCATAGAATGTGACGTAACTCAGGTATCGGGATGCTAGCATTCTGAAGAATTAGCGACACGTGGGAAGGGCAAATTGGGCCATTTATACTCCCGACACAGACATCCGTTTCGCGGATCATAGTGTCACCATTGTAGTTCTAGGTTGTAAAGTAACGCGCCATGGTACGGAAGCGATAGGTGCGATTACCGCTTGAATATTGTGAAGAGCGATAAATTCTCCGCATTATCACCTCGAACGTGCGGACCTGCCAAATATATTTTCATTGAATGTTTCCAGCAGCGACATCAAGGACAGCAACAGTGCGGGATGGCTATACTGGTAATTGACTTTAAAAAATGACGGCCATAGATGACGGCTATAGATGACAGATGACTGCCAAAAATGACGGCCATAGATCAAACCAACCCAAAGAATGCCATATACAATCGGTTTGCGGAATAGAGGAACGTAAGAAACTTATTTTAAAAGGGGATCGTTTTTTGGTCTTTTATAAGAAAGGGTTGTGTCACTTGACGCGTAAAACATTTTTTCACTATTCGACAGCACGCTCAAGGTCTTTGTAGTAAAACTCTAATTTCGGCCCTGTTCTGCTCTTCATCCAAGGAGCACATTTTTATGATGGGTCACTGATACGTTATCTCGTCTGGCTGAGTGGAAGTTCCGCATGCATCCGCAAACCATTCGAAAGTAGCAAGAAGAACGTACCAAAACTACTCTCGCGTTCATACTGATAAACGTTCGGTTTCCAATACGCAGAAACGTATTTGTTTTGCATTTAAATATACTTGCTTTAAATTTGTGTTTCTGCATTCAAAGTTTTCTGGTGATTAAACAACAGAAAGACAAATACACTCAACAGTGAGTTAAGTGTGTATTGAAATGACATGAAATAGCGGAGGTTGTAAATAAATAAAGCGTGTGACTTTGTGCAAAGCACTGACACATTTTCGCATTATTCATTGGCCTAATTACGCGACTTGAAAACAAGGGAGCTGGGCATGGCTAATATATGTCGGCAGCATTGCCTAGTTTTTAAATCTAAGCGTGTGGTGAAATGAAGCGTTGGCCTGTGGTGAAAGAGATACAAAAATGTTTTCACTTTGCCATTTGGAGGTTCGAAAAATAGGGGCAGAAGGATCTATCATTGATTTATAAAAGACATATTTTCCCTATAAACAAGCAGTTCTTAGAGTTATGGTGATGGCGCAACAGCTAAGTGCTGCAGCCGCATATAGAGTAGCTTCAAGCAGTGTTCAAAGTTTTCAGGCTGGGTTGACACGGTGTAGAAAGACTGGCCGAATATTGGAAAGATCATGTGAGTGCTTCGCGATGCCACGGTCAGAGATCTGAACAAGGAGCTGGAGCAGGGTGCAACAATACTGTGATTTGTCTTGCCGAAGATCCACGTGCCTTTTTTACACCACAGCTCTAGGTGGCCAAGTTTACGTTGAATTTTTCAATTCGGATCCGCAGCACCTGAGAGTGCCCTCTAAGACTTCTCAACAGAACCTTCAAGGCGTGTGCTGATATATGACCTAGCAAGGTAAACGCAATGAAACCACCAAACTGTGCCTAAGTCAGCCAATGTATGAAGAGGAAAGACAAACAATTCAGGCGCGCGGTTACACTTGTTCTGCAAGAGTAACCATGGGAGACGCGTGGAAGCTACGCAGGTTTTACGCACATAAACCCCGGCCACGGTCATTGAAGGAATGTGGGTGTTAATGATGATATTCCTATTTCCCCATGTATCTCTATTCATTTTACTTTAAAAAACGCACACTGCTGCCTTCCCAGTATGATTACGCTGATTGCAAAAAAAGTAGTACTAGGTGAAGGCTTCTGAAAAGACCGGTCTGTGTCAGCGGACCATAGGCTAAGTTTACAAAAAAATACTGCCAAGAATAACCGCCACATGACCCTATTTACTCTTGGTATATTTATTTTGCGCGTTACTTAGCTGACTGCGGCTGTTATTTGCTATTTAATGTCAACTGACAAAACTTTCCGTGTTCCTTGTAAAGCAGCATTATAGCGGGTTCGAACCCTGGCGCCAAGAAGCGTCTGTGGCTAGGATGAAGCGAGTGAATGCACCATCATCTTGCGTGCGAACAACGTAGCTCGGGTTATGACATACGAAAACAAGCATTTCGTTCGTTTAATACATTGGCGTTAGGAGATCTCGCGCTACTCTCCCTAGCGTTCTGTATATACGGAATCAGAACTTCTGTACTAATCATAACGCAGGGCTGCTATGAAACAATACCTATCTTTGGGAACAGGTGACTATCAAATAGTTCCTATCCCTCAAAATGTCACACCTTTTTTTACTTCTATAAATCTATCAGAAACACCAAACGATTCTTTATATCATTCCATACATTTATAAACCTACCAGAAACACCCACTTATTCTCTGTGTTAATTTAGTTGTTTACCGAGTGTGAATACGACATGCATTACCTTATTTCGCTTTTTGTTGGCGATGGCAAGATGAATATTGTTTCCACAGTTAATATTGTTAAATTTATGTGGTTTCACATTTTCGAATCAAATATAGCTTTTGGTACGACTCCGCTTGCTCTACTGCGCATGAACTCCGTACTCCCATATTTGCATATCATGAGAGGCAACGGCGAGAAGGCTTGGTTGAAGGCGAGAAGGCCCTTTACTCGGCAAGCAGCAGCCCGAACCCGAGAAGGCACTTCAAACCACGATGATGATAATAAAGAGTAGCTCGTCAGAACGGTCATGTGCAGATGATCAACGGGTGAGGTAAGAAGAGGAAGACCCATGAAGAAAGCTCGGCACTTAGAGTGAGTCACTAGCGCTTACATTATACAGACATTTTGGTAGGGCCGTTTCCGGAAATTTTCTTCGTGCTCTTCCTTAATGCTTCCGCCGGTCTTACCCTTCTAATCCCGTTGAAAGGCTAAGGAATCGCAACAGTCCCGTGTTTCTCAATGCGGCACAGGGGAAGGTTTGGATATATCTTCGCTCTCATTTGAACCTCGTCGGGCATTCCAACACCGTCTTGCCCTGTCTACTCACGCATCCATCTGGATTGCAGCCTCCAAAGCGGTCTGTTTCCATAGTGCGGTTGTCTTCCGTACGCAGCACCAGTTTATTAGGCCCCAAACCACATGTACTGGTGCAAAAAGTTACCTCAAAGGTCAAATCCAGAAGCCACGCAATTCTCCTGCTACCGCTGGGATGTGTTCGAGGACGTTGAGTACCCGCTTGATCAGTTTGAGCGGGTCGCATCCGTAAGTCCGTTGGTCCCTTAGCGAAAACTTTGCAAGATCTAGCTCGTGCTTCAGGGGGGCCCAATTACGTAGTTCGCGAATTGAGAAGCTAGCTTGGCCATTTAGGATAACACGTGCCAGCATTTTGAAGAAACATTACCCAGCGCACACCTCCGAGATTATAGGGCTCGGATGTTAGAGCTACGGGCTCATTAACCTAATGAAACCTTGTCTATGTTTGTGGGAGACATGCGGCATATGCTCAGAGTGCCTATGCGAAATCTCGGGACCGATGAAGCTGCTCTACCTCATGCACGGCGTGCCGGAGCACCGTTTTGCGATCTCGTGTGCAAGCCTCATCATACGCTGACTCTTCTCAAGGAAGCGACATTTATCGAGAGGGAACTGCCGGAGATGTGCGGACAGTATTACAGCGACAGCCATAGTTGATATGGCAGTGTATAAACTAACGCGAAATAACAAAACGCTTCGAGAGCTCATATAATCTTTTGTGCGTTCGACTCTTAATTGTTGGTTACTACGTGAAGCTGTATATGGCTCATGTTCAGCGAATTTTCCCATCTTACCAAACGCACATGGCTGTGTTCATGTTTGCGCTAGTTTTTTCGTATTCTCCTCATGATACAAGCAGTGTTGTACACACGACTTGTAAACAAAAAAGCCACAGCCGAGTCCGGAAACCCTTTTGTATTCTTTCCTTGTGTGCAGTGAAGTTCATATGCTAAGGTATCGATAGGACACCAGCAAAACAATGTCGTGGTGAAGTGCAATGGCAGAACGAGAAAACAAATGTTAAGGATAGTCGTGGGCAGGCAGCGGCGGCATTGATGTAACCGGAGAAGAAGAAAGGAAGCAGCGAGATGTGCAATTACGTACGACGAACTTCACAAAGACCACATCACCGGAAAAACACCAGTTCCACGAATACACATTGGCACAATTCAAACCACCTTTTTCGTGTGCCAAAGATAATCAAAAGTGATTCAGCGTCAAAGAGTAGAAATGATCTTGATATTTTTATAGACAAAGGCTGTGCCTCACATTTGTCAAGAGATCTCGTTTGTACTCATTTTGAATTTCGGAACCGACTCTTACAATTGGAATTTCCTAGACAGAATTTCTGGCGTAAATCTCGATAGTTACTGAAGGCGCTCGCTATCCGAGTGCCGTAGATGTAGGTTCCCCAACGTTATGCTACTTATTACAACTGTGTTGTGAGACCACGCACGTGTTCGCAAATATATTTGTGGTTTATTTTTGTCCAGCCTCTCCAGACCTTTTCATTACTTGAACGCGTCCTACTTAGGGTTAGATGCGAACGATGTAATGACGGATTACCTGAATGCTACTGGGCTCCTACTGAGCGTGTTACGCCAGCTGTGAAATGATAAAATTAGCCCGCTATACTATGCCCTTCTGCTTCCATAATTGATATTTGTTGTTTCTTTCGGTGCTTCATTAACCATGCCATTGCTATCGATGTTAACCCTGTTCTCTGGGTCTTGAGGACCCAGAGAACAGGGGTAAGTGTGTCACATACGTTGGGCCTACACGTAGCCTAGTTAAGGTTACTTCCCTTTGTCTGTTTTGTCTATCTGTTATAAATGGGCCCAACATGGTTTTGCATTGTTTAGTTTGCTTCTTTTTGTGTGCACAAACATGGCTTTACATTGTTTAGTTTGTTTCATTTGTGTATGTGTATCGCATTGTTTCCTGCCAAGATTTATAGAGAGTCCTGAAGACCAGTTGTTTCAGGTCGAAGTAGGGGAAACAGGGTACATCCACAGTTCTGTGGAGAGCGGCCAGAGCAGCATTCTGGTCAGCGATTCCCTCGCCAAGAAAGGCTGGTGCTGTGACCCGGAACACAGCAAACACTTAGGTTTAGTTTTAAGTTTTAGGCAGATGTTAAAAACGTTATTAAGAAGAAGAACATAAGGTATTCGTTTTTACGATTGTACGGCTCTAACTACAGTTAAAGTGTCTGCAAAGATTATGAAGTGTTGTGCTTCGGTTTTTATGATGTGAGGCACTGCAATGAAAATGTCATACACTTCTGCTACGAATACACTACAGTTTATGTTTAATTTCCTCGTGCTGAATAAACGGGGACCATGTACACACATGATACAGCAGAAGACTTGGATGTATCAGTGTATAAAACGGTAAGGGGGTATTTGTCCTTCGGTTGTAAAAAAATGTTGCATTATTATATCTCCGCGGGCGTTTTGCTTGTCAGTAGACTTAAAAGACGTCACAAAAAACTGATCACCTGTCTCAAAGTGGGATGAAGTCAGCATTACAGGACTGCATGCTCTCTTCAATTAGAATCCCTGGTTCCTTACCATGGGTTCTCATTGTAAAGGCGAATGTAGCTGGTGATGTTGGGCGGGCTGTGTACAAATGAGCGGATGAAATATCGTTAAGGATAAAATACACGGTAGATTTTTATGGAGTCACCTAAATCGCACGAAGCAGTGGTATGAAACTGCGCTGGTGATCGAGGCTCCACTTCTCACATTCTGTGTATAGGCTTTCAATTAGGCTCGTCCGGAAAGCTCGGGGTGCTAACATAGTCCCAAGTACAGCACTGGGTACAACATTTTCAATGCTGTTTTACAGGCGGACCCATACACGGCACTCTTATAGTCCAACCGTGACCCAAAAAGACTGGTAAAAACACGCAGGAGTATTTGTTTCCCTCCTCCTTATGAGCAATTCGAGAGGACCTTCAGGATATTCAGTGTTTTTATGCATTTTGTTTCAGACGTTTTTCGTGGGGAGTGAATGTCACGTTTTCACTAAGTACCAGGCTAAAAATGTCTGTTCCTTGTTGAAGACTTCCAAGCCTAATACCAGGCCCAGGATGGATCCCACACCTTCTTAAAATGCAACGCAAGTACCATTTTCATGATTAAGATAAAAAGCATTCTTGTAGGTCCAGTCAGCAAGTTTTTAATCAAGCCGGACTTGACGCGCCCATACAAACAGATTAGGGGATTTAAAGAAAATTAGAACATCTCTACGTACATAGAGTAAGAGACGGTTGGTGGTAGTGCTTCCCAGTTGTGTTCGTTTTTACTGTAAACAGTGCGCAACTTAAAACTCCCTTTTGAGGCATTCCGTCTTCCTAGGCATGAACCCACGAAACTGCAGTGCCCACTCTTCCACAAAGGGTTCCTTCTGAGATGTAGCTTGCAAGCGTATTCAACAGGTTGCCTGACAAGCTAAAAGTCTCAAGGTCACTAAGAATACCGTAGCGCTACGCACTAGCGAATCTTCTGAATGTCAAAAAATACCGTCATCAGTATTGTTTATGGATGAATACATCTTTGATATAACATTCTAAGACAACCAGCTGATGGTTTGCAGATATGGCCGCCCTGAGGCCTGCTTGGCAGCTCTCGAGAAGACCGTTGTACTTCTAAGTGTCATATTAATCATCTTCTAGAGGAGCTCGCACCGGCAGCTTGTCAGGGCGACGAGGCGATAACTTGTTGCGGAAGACGGGTCCTTCCCCTCTTTAAAATAAAAATACCCCTACAATGGCCTCCCTCCAAGACCTTGGTAGGTGCTCTGAAAGCCGGATTTTATTGCATAGATGTAGGAGTGTTTCTGCAGTGTCGGTGTTTTAAGTGCTCCATCATAGTGTATGTAATCTTGTCTGCTCCAGGAGCTTAGGACTTACTCGTGCTCAGAGTAGCTCTAATCTCATTAAGCTAGGCCTCTGATTTGTAAGATGTGGTTGACCTTTTGTTATCACCCAGGGGCTTGTTTTCGTAGATATTTTATCTTGGATGAAAGTTATCGTGCAATGCGCAGAGCTAGACACATTGTTGAAAGTGTTGTGCAAGTGTATTAGCCTGATCTTCAAGTGTGTCGCCTGTTGTGCAAACCAAGGTTAGGCTGTGTATTTGTTGTACTTTTAGTTTTCGTATTCATGTTCATACCTTGTGTTTGTCTGTGTACGAATTGATTGATTTACATTAGAAAAAAGCGCCAACTACCTCATTTTGCCTCACGGCCGCCGCGCTTCCCCAGTGCTTTTTAACGTTTAAAAGATATGGGGTACTGTTACGTGCGATCCCGACAGAGGACCCCGCAAGCCTTGTTCTGGGCCTCTCTCGTGCGCTTACATTTCTCATTCCACCAGTGCCCCTGCGGGTTGTGCGGAGCATTGGAGGCCTGTGGAATGAACTTTTCGGTGGTGTCGAGGATGTGTGTCGTACGGGTTTTGGTAGCTTCTTCAGCGTGTAGGTGTTTATTAGAAGTGTGATGAAGTTTAGATGTATCTGTAAATGTATTCAAATCTGGACTTGCCTCATAAACATTCTATGGGAAGACGAACTGCATATATCTTTGCCTATGTATGTTAATGTAATAGGGAAGTGGTCACTACATTACGGTTTGTGCCCACTTCCTACTTAAAGGAGTACTGACACGAAATTTCTCGCTTTCAGTTTTTATGCTGTAAAGAATACCTATTGGCCCAGTAATTACGAAAATCGAACCGATAGCCGTCAGCCGCCAACACAGAATTAATTATAGCACGTTTATTGCAACCAATTTCAAATTTGGTCGCCGCGCTGGAAAATGGCCGTTCGAAGGTCAGCCTGCAAGCGGGCCAGCCTTACGTCACGGTCTCACCCGTGACGTCAGGGACGTTTTTCTTTCCTCCATGCGTTCGCCGCATCGCCTGCTACGATTTCACATGGTCCGCCCTCGCCCGCGCAGTCGACATGTCGTCTGAATCGTCAGACTCGGATGAGTCGCTGCCACCCGACATTCAGAACAACTTTATTAGGCCAGGCGATTAGGCTGGCGATGTCTTCGCCGTCGTCCGTTTTTTTAATATCACTGCGGCTCGAACCGGCGCAGACCGTGATAGCAACAGCTTGTTGCCACTCTTCTAATCAATCTAATCGCGAAAAAGAAGTTCCTCATGCGAGAAAGTAGATGTTAGTGTGTTGAAAAATTGTGCTAGGGGTTGTTATAAGCGCTGAATTTAAAAGTGACGTTCAGATATTTGCCGCGATGGTAAGCCTACGCTGACCGGCAGCGGAGGTTCGACGCTCCGACCCAGCACTGCCGGCACAGCGGTGCGGCGAGCGGCCGAAAGATGGCGCCACCTGCGCGTTAGAATCAAAACAGGCCGCGGCAGATGTCTTGGTCACCGATCGCTGAAACGGAGATTATTGCCAAAATAAAGCTCCATATGCGAAAAAGAGGATGGTAGTGTGGTGAAAAGTTGTGTAAGGGATTGTCATTCGCAGTTGTACAGATACCAGCGATCAAATAGTCGCCACGATACCAACGATACCAAGCCTGAAGTTCCCAACCCAAGGTGACCCGTGCAACCCCTAGCGCGCTGGCTTGGGCGACCGTTTTACCGGCCGCCGCGGCGCACGAACGCAGTCCACGTTTAGCGCTGCATGTCGTCGCGTGGAAAATAATGCATCTTGGCGTCGTCGTCGATTTGCTCGGACAGGCTTCCACGAGCAGTACTTCGCATACCGCGAGCTTGCCATACCACAACCAGGGCGAGCTGGGCGACGTGCGCACCGCCGCGTCGCCGGCGTGCCTGTCGACATCGCGCAGTTTTCGGCACCAGTGCAACGGAATACCATGCGCCGGCAACGAAATGAACAGCAAAGACGTCGAACACGCAACGTTTACAAGCATTGCTCACACAGCTACGCTCCCGTCTCCTGCCCAAACGAATACCACCGAAAACAGCAGCGCAGGATGTCGTTTCCGGTTCCGAAAACGACTATATGACGTCACCCTGAACCGGCAAGACACGCAGGCCAATGTTTCGTTACGCCGAAAGCGATTTTGCTAGTGCTGCCGATTTGTGAAAGCTCGCGGCCTGGGCAATCAAAATCGATTTTAGATGTGATTCCGGCCTCGGATCGCTGCAAAAATTTCTGTGAGGCATCTGTACAAACTACTGAAGCCAATGATATCATTTTTCAGGAGTCAAAATTTGGTGTCAGTACTCCATTAAGAGATGGATAACTTATTTTAGACTGAATAAACCTTATGCAAAAGTGCCGCCATCTACCGGAAGAAAAATGAAACGAGCACGCGACGCCATGTTGGGGGATGGCGGTCGCGGGATTGCTTGGCACGGAGCGTGCGATGGGCTTTCTTGGCTTGGCGTTTCTTTTCTATTCAGATTGAAGCCCAGCAAAATGAGCGACGAGTGATCTGTGGATCTTTCTCCGTTTCCCACATTCGCGGGCGACTTCGTAAATACGCATTATGCATCGAAAAAGCTGTCAGGGAGACACCGCCAGGGAAGCTGTTGGATGCTGTCGCATTTCTTTTTTTTGTTTTTTAGGCTTTGAGAACGCAAACATTGAAAGTACATCCGTGTTGGTTCGCATCCTGCGGGTTTCTCAGGAGGTCATTCCTCAAACACTGCGAAACTTGCGGGCTGTCCTGAGGTTGAAATGGGGGAGGGGGGCACTCGCGATATAGCTATACGCTAAGGATCCTCTGAGATGCAGAGGAAACCTGCAAAATAAACAAATGTACACAAGCAAACAAGAAACAAAATAAATTGCATACCTTGCATTTTTTAACAGCGGAGCTGTTGTAGCTGGCCGTAATGTGTTGCGCGTAACGTGTGTGGCGTGCAACGCGTTAAACATTGCCAATAAATTACCAATAAATTGCCAATGAATAATTAAAATAACCAATAAATTGCGGTGCGCTGGTGAGCGCGTTCCTCGTGGCGGCCGCCGAGCGTTCCCAGCACACGAAAAGGCTTTAGCAAAAAAAAACGTTTTTTTAAAATTGCGACGGTATGCCCTTTGGCATAAGTTCCTACAGGTAAACGTTTGCACCCGTTTCCCTGATTAAGTACAGAAGACAGCGGTGGTGGGGCCCCCACAGCCATCGCTGAAGACCGGGGTGCCTCCCCGGATGCAGGCCTGTGCCACGAAGGTGTCGGGATCTCGCTGCACTCAGTGAAGGGCACATCCCTAGCAGGTGGTGGGTGTCGGCGTCTTCGGCAGGAGCCGTACAGAAGGGGCAGGTCGTGGAAAACGGCGCATGGTATCGCGGTGGCCACGCCCGGTTTACCGCAGCAGAGAGGGCCACCCCAACTCGCCTACGCAGCAGGACCTCCTCCCAGCGAGCGAGCCCACTGGGAAGGTCTGTTCCACACGGTGGGATGAGAGCACGTGTGGCACGACGCAGATCTTCCTTTAGTTGGACAAATTGGTCATGTGGGTCAGTTGTAAGCAAGGGCAGGGGCCGTGGAACCGACGTAACGTGACAGAAACTATCCGCTACAATATGAGTGGTGATAGTATTACGCCGTATCCACGACAGTCGGAGAGGGCAGGACCACGTGTCTAGCAGGTCATGAATGTCTCATGAGACAGACGAGTTGGAGGCTACACGTCGCAAATCCCGTATGGCCGCCGTTGAGTCCGTGTAACAACCTTAAAGAGCGAGAAAAAGCCGAGCGCTCGGGAGCGCGTGCACGCAACGACCGCTCAGCGTCCTCTGCTCGCGCCATGGACAAAAAAACTGGGTGCACACTACCGCTTCGAAAATTCCGCTCGAAAAATTTGTTCTTGGGAAAATAGGCTACGGTCGAACAGGAGGCGACGAGCGGTAAATGACCGATACACTGAATCACTACGTACGTTACTCGCACGACTCATGGCGCTACGTGAAGGTTGCAACTCTCGCGGAATCCTTATTTCATCTAACGTTTGGCAAACGAAAGAATGCGTCCTACTTCCATAAAAGCGTACCGAACGTCCAGAATAAAAAGAAAACTTGGGCGTGAAAAGCACGAACGGCAGACTTAAAACTCTACCCGCGCGATAAAGTACGACCTGACCGATGCCGTGCGCCTTAACCACAAGCAGGCAGGAGTGCTCGGTGGCAAATACAGGGCTAGAAAATAGTTCACTTTGGGACCTTTTTAGTCCTGCACATATTATTCCTTTTGTGACTATGCGTGCGATATAGCTATAATATTACTGCGCGAAGGGAAGTCGACCCCGCAAGCGACTTCACGCAGGGCTGGAGTCATGCTTCCGTTGAGAAATAAAAAAAAAGATGCGTACGCTATTGCCGTGGTCGTCCTCGTATCATCTGTGTGCACAGCAAGTTACACGGAAGTATTTGGGCATCTTGGATAACGATAAATGCCGACATGCGCGCGGCTAACCCCGGGCTATCATGTACACAGCGGTATCCGGAGATCCGGGAATTCCCCAACATGGCGGAAGAGCACGCGGTTCCAGCAAGAGGGCGCCAGTTTTTTGCATAAGGTCTATAGCCAAGTCCAGAGGTGAATAATTGTTAAGCCCTATATTATGGTATGCAGGCTGCTTTTTGTTGAAAAGGGATGCTCCTAAGGACGTTAAAATCTTTTCGATAAGGCGACCTCGGGCATTCGTGCGGGAAGATCCCCATTGGTAATTCTGTGCATTATTGTCGCCTATAACCCTTTACGGCCCAGCCCACAAAAACGTGTGGGTCAACAAATTTGTTGTCAAGTGACACCGATTTCGGTTTCGGTTTTTTAGCCCTGGGTAGCCCCTGCAAAGGCTTCCGAGACTTTATTGGTTTCGGTAGTTCACTCATTTCGCCACCAGGGGGCGAGAAATCACATATAAAAAGCGGAGCCCCAGCTGGCGAGATCACGCTAGCCTCCTTCAAGAAGAAAACTAATAGTTCTTCGTGCTATTGTTACGGAGAAAATGTTATATTTCAGTTATTCACAAATGTCACACAGTGGAGAACGTAATAGCACAGTCTCAAGGGGGTGCAGCCACAGAGCGAGATGGTTCGTCCTCTTCCTCCTCGTCAGTCAACCGTCCACCACACGAGGTGGCCGTACTGGGGCCAATTTCCCGGGGTCCATATTCCGGGATCCATATACCCATCCCGTGAGAGAGAGAGAGAGAAAACTTTAATAAACTGATCTTGTCTTTAGTGTGAGAAGTTGGTGGTCGTTATCAACCCAACGACGACCCAGGCGGCCCTTGCGATGCCGTGACATAACCCCCGCCGACAGAAGCACCGTCTCGGTGCTCATGAGTCTGGTGCCAAAGAAGTTAGGCCACAGGGCTTGAGACGGGAGACATGTACGACGTCCGTAATTATGTGGCGTGATGTGTCAGGTTGAACAGGATATATTTCGTATATGGCGGGTGTAACCTCACGGAGTGTACGATAAGGCCCAGAATACAGGGACAAGAGTTTTTCACAAAGGACAACACGACGTAAGGGTGACTAAAGAAGTACAAGTGACGCCGGTTTAAAGTGGCGATCTTGGTGCCGGCTGTCATTATGTGTCTTCCGCGACTGTTGGGATGAGTAGAGGCGGGTACGAGCACTTTGAAGGGCGTGATCAGCACGAGCTATGGCGGTGCGGGCGTAGTCGGACGTATGTACAGTAGACGGCAAGACTGTCCAGTTGCAATGCTCGTTCGTGGCCGAAGAGTAGATAGAAGGGGGGAGTAGCCAGCAGTGTCGTGACGCGACACTGCTGGCTACTCCCCCAGTAATTTAAGGCAAAGCCACGTCCCAGTCGCGGTGGTAGGCGGAGACGTACATGGAGAGGATCTCGGTAATGGTTCGGTTGAGCCTTTCGGTCAGGCCATTAGTTTGAGGATGGTAGGCAGTGGTGATCTTGTGATGGGTGAAGCAGAAGCGAAGAATGTCGGCAATAATTTGGATAGAAAGGAGCGGCAATGATCTGTAAGGAGCTGTCGAGGGTATCCGTGAAGAAGGATGATGTCACGAAGCAGAAAATCGGAAACGTCAGTAGCGCAGCTCGTAGGAAGGGCCCGTGTTGTTGCTTAACGCGTGTCATAGTCGGTGGCGACGGCTACTCATTTATTGCCGGATGTGGACGGGGGAATTGGACCGAGCAAGTCTAACACAACGCGGAAGAATGGTTCGCATGGTATGTCAAATGGTTGAAGAATCCCAGCTGGAGTAGTATTGGGTGTTTTCCGTCGTTGGCAGAGGTCGCGCGAGCGCACATACTGCCGGACAGATCGGTAATAGCCGGGCCAGGAGAAGCGGCGTCTGATGCGATCATAGGTGCGAGAAACACCAAGGTGGCCAGCAGTTGGGAGGTCATGAAGTTGTTGGAGGACGTCCAGACGAATGTACTGAGGAATGGCAAGTAATAATTAAGGGCCATCAGGACGAAGGTTCCACGATACAAAATTCTGTCCTTCAGTTCGAATATGCGAACTGAAGGGCCGAAGGTGTAGAAATAAGGCTCTCGATAATGGGGCGCAGACGAGGATCACGCCTGTTGTTCGTCACCGATTTTGGTGAGGGTCGAAAGACATATGTCGGCCGCAGCAGCAGGAGATGTGTCAGGTGGATCTACTAAGTACCGCAATAAGCAGTCAGCATCCTGATGCAGGCGACCAGACTTGAATATGACAGAATAGGAGAACTACTGAAGCCGCAATGCCCAGCGACACAGGCGCCCCGTTGGGTTTTTGAGAGAAAACAACCAGCACAGAATGTGGCGGTCAGTAATTATCGAGACGTTGCGGCCATACCAGTAGGGACAAAACTTAGACACGGCCCAAACTAGAGGAAGACATTCTCTCTCAGTGATGGAGTAACTGCGTTCACATGGTGAAAGAAGGCGACTCGCGTATGCAGTGAAGTGCTCTTTGGCTGAGAATGGCTCCAATATCATGCCCACTGGCGCCAGTGCGAACCTCGGTCGGAGCGGTGACGTCGAAGCGGGCTTGCACAGGCGCAGATGTCAGCCGGGAGATTAATACGCCAAATGCCTCAGCTTGCTCACGGGCCCACAAAACTGCGGCGTCCTTCTTCAGTAGATCAGTAAGAGGTTTGGCGATGTTAGCAAAACATTTTATGAACCTACGGAAGTAGGAAAAAAGGCCAACAAAGCTGCGAAGGTCGGCCGTAGAGCGAGGCACAGGAAACTGCTTCACGGCTTTGACTTGATCAGGGTCAGCCTGAACACCTTGCGCGTCAACAAGATGCCCGAGAATGTTTATGTGGCACAGGGCAAAGTGACATTTGGCAGAGTTTAACTGAAGGCCTGCTTGGCAAAAAAGCACGAGTATATCAGACTGATGGGTAAGATGGGAAGCAAATGAGGGCGAAAAGACGATAACGTCGTCCAGGTAGCCTAAACACGTGGTCCATTTGAATCCTCGAAGAAGAGAGAGAGAGAACCCGCCGCGGTGGCTCGGTGGCTAAGGCGTTGCGCTGCTGAGCACGAGGTCGCGGGTTCGATTCCCGGCCGCGGCGGCCGCTTTTCTGATGGAGGCGAAAAGCAAAAACGCCCGTGTGTACGAGATTTCGGCGCACGTTAAAGATCCCCAGGTGGTCAAAATTAATCCGGAGCCCTCCACTACGGCGCGCCTCATCGCCTGCGTTGCGTCGGCGCGTTAAACCCTACAATCAATCAATCAATCTCGAAGAAGAGAGTCCATCATGCGGTCGAATGCTGCAGGCGCATTGCATAAACCGAACGGCATTACCTGGGACTGTTACAGGCCATCAGCGGTGACAAAGCGGTTTTTTCTTTGTCCAAGGCATCTACAGAAATCTGGCAATAACCGGAAAGGAGGTCAATGGTCGAAAAGCATTGGGCACTATGTAGACAGTAAAGGGCATCATCGATGCGCGGCAGGGGTTATACATCCTTCTTCGTGATTTTGCTGAGGTGGCGGTAGTCGACGCAAAAGCGCCAAGTGCGGTCTTTTTTCTTCACTAACACCACTGGTGAGGTCAGGCCCATGGACTGCAGGATGGTTCAATGATGTCCTTTTTCAACATTTTATCGAATTCGCTTTGGATGATGGCGCGCTTGGCATGCGACCCGCGGTGCGGCGGTCGGTGAATGGGACTAGAGTCACCAGTGTCAACACGGTGCTTTACAGCCGTCATTCGTCCCGAAGGACAATCGGAGAAGTAAAAAATGCCGGAGCAAGAAAGCAGCAGTCGGCTAATACCACGGGCTTGCTCTTGTGAAAATGCCGCGCTCAGCATCGTCATTACCTTGTCAGTGGACGCAGGGGCAGCTGTATGAATGAAGTCACAGTCACGGGGCACAGGGAGTGATGGGCAAAGTTGAGACTTCGTAGTCGTGTAAGGGGCACACTGACGCAAGCGAGATTCTTTTCAGCAATACTTGAGCATGAAAACTGAAGTTTAGGATAGGTAGATACAGTCTGCTTCCAGTGATGAAGGCGACTGTGTGAGGCAGCGTAACATTTCGTGTCAGCAGTACGTCAGTCATAGGAGTAATAATATACTCGCCATCAGCAAGATGGCTGGGGGCTGCCAACGAAACAAACGTGATGGCCTGAGGCAGGATACGAATGTGCGTTGTTATACTCAAGCGGGTCGGGTGAGTGTCATCGGCCACCGGCGCACTAGGTAGCTCAAGACTCAGGAAACCTGTGGAATAGTCGATGAGCGCTGAATGGTCGGTTAAGAAGTCAAGGCCTAAAATCACGTCATGAGAGCAGTTTTCTAATACGGCAAACAAAACAGGCACAGAACGGCTAGCAATCGTGCCCCAGTGCCCCAGCACGGACACTATTCTCGTATTTTCTGAATAACAAGCGTAAGACACATGTTGCACGACTTAGAAAACACGATCGGCTAAAAAAAAAAACACCCGTTCCCTTCGTGTGCGTTCCGTCATCACGCTTGAAAATTGCACCCACACATATGCGTGGGCTGGGCTTTATTCGTCACTAAAATTTTACTGGGCGGTGCAGGGTGAGCAGCAAGTGCACTTCAGCGTTCGCGGTAAATAATTTTTTCTTGCTTTCTGGGTGTCCTATTTATTCGCGGTTTTGTGCTGGCTCGTTGGCAATGCTTTCTTGCGCCTTAACCTTGGATTAGTTTCGTAATTGCTTGTGATAAAAATATTAATTATAATCAATAAATATAATAATTAAACTTCATTATTATTCATTTTGCCGAAATCCTATTTATATTATCAGTACCCCTGAAAACATTATAAACTTGTAAATAACACGTAAAAATGCAGTTTTTCTGCGCCTGATGCCGTTTTTAAGGTACTGTTACTACCCGCAGATCATGCAATTAGACGCCCAGCACACACATATGTGTGGGCTTGTTTTCTGCGTGAAATACTCTGACCTTTTCATTTTCACTTGTGGAAGCATCTTTAAAAAGGGGTAAATACAGAACACTTAATTACTTGTGGCCATTTTTTCTAAAATCTTTTGTTGGGCAGGACAGGCATAAGAATGAGGGGTTAAGGTTGCTGATCTACCAATCTCCAGAAATCAGAGCTCGAGAGCTAGAAGTCAGGAAGGATGTAAAGGAGCGTACATTTGTTAGCATATAAATATTATGTAGAAATTGCTACAGCCTCCAGATAATGCCACTGCATTTTAGAGATAATGCTACAGACGATGGTGGTGCAGATGATGCTGCAGATGATGGTACTACACGCTAATGATCTCCTAGCGAATATCGCCGCACCACCGGAGGAGTGCACCAATCCCTCTTCTTTCTAACTACACTGTAACTACTTAGGAAGTCTTTTTGCTATCAAGATTTGTTTCTTGGAGACACATAATACTTTGCTTATTGGAGCGTAAATCTCATTATCATCGTCGAGATTTTAAGGAAGGCCTCTGCAGTAATATTGCACGATATATTCCCTTTCTATTATTTATAGTTTGAAGCAACTGGATACATATTTTTTATGCATCGTCTTTAGGGGCCGGGAGCCTTCGAGGGGGCCGTTTTAAGTTATCCATTGACCTGTACGTCGCAGCCCGTTCCTTTCGCTGCGATGCAGCCAGGAATGGTCCGACGTCCATCTCATCGAGAGATATCAGGAGGGTGCCCGGCAGCCCGTAGTCTCTTGCATTTGGCACCTTTTGGGGTACCTTTCGGTTTTCCCACCACCGCCGGGGGCGTCGCGAGCGCCACGAATGTGACCGGTTGTGGGGATATTATCTTCCCCCTGTGCATCTCTGAAGTTCCCTGAGGTGGACTGGAGGCTGCCGGAGTGGCGACGGAAGGAGCGGTGTCCTTTCCAACGGTGTACGTGGCCACCGCACCCACTACAGGATCTGCATGCGGTGGGGAGCCAGGTTGGGCTGCCGGGAGCAACCCATTGTGGGGCAGGGGAAGTCACAGTCCGTCTCGCGGCAATGCGTCACTACCAATTCCAGGCGGTGCTCCGGAACCCGGCGAGGTGAGTCGGCGTGCCTTGGAGAAGCCAAACAGGTGGGCCCTTTACGCGCTTCTGAGCAGACGTTGTTTTGCGTCATGTGTTCGTCTGCCTTTATTGAACTAGATGCAGGATCTTGACAAGGGGTCGTGGGGTCCTTCACAATTGGGACATTCGTAAACGTTCGCTGTACAGTTATGTGTTGGGTGGTCGCGGCTGAAGAACGTGGCATATGTGAGCTTATCCCAACACGTATTGATGTCGTGACCATACCATTTGCATGTAAAGCAGCGGAGTGAATTTGGGATGTACGGTCTTTTTTGACACTGGAAAAAACCTGCAGTTCCGAATAAGGGAAGGTTGGAGCTATCCAATATAAGAATATGGGCTTTGTTGGGATTTCTTGGTTATATCTGCGGATTGTAATCCGTCTAACAGCTTAACAGCTGTGATCCTTTGAAACGCAGGTCCTACAGCAAATATGGGCCGATTTTTAAATATTAGGTATAACTTAAAAATGTCTCTTTGAGAGGTGTTCAATTTTGTTTGAGGAGTTGATTTGATTGAAAAGTGTCTAATCAAGGTCTGTTCAAGAAGGCTATTTGCGTGTGCCTTGTTATTGACTTCGACAAGAAATTTCACCACACGATAGTTTCATGCAATGTAGTTTTTTTGCAGTACCCTCTCGATAAACTGGGCCACGAGGAACACTGATTTTGATGTTACAGTGGGCGACTTGTCAGAAGAGCGAATAATAAAAAAATGCGGGAAGTTGTCATGTTTTGGAAATGCTAGCTTAGCTAGCGGTGGATAGTTGACTTGGGTGAGGCCGCTTTCAGGGGGCCTATTTTTGAATTGTGAAAACTTATATTCCAGATGGCATGTAGAGGAAGCAGGGAACGGGTATAGTCTTTTCGCTCGGGTAACCCTGACTCCGACAGAGGCGCGGGAGCTCCATGCTTCGCAATCAGACGAGGCGCTCATCGGTAAGAGCTTGACCACGGCTGCGACGCCCACCTTTGGGGTTTCTGCTTTTCACCTTAAACGTCCTAGCCCCGGTAGGAAAAAACGTGCGTTTGGGGGCTAGGAGTCCGCGGTGTTGTAAATACCCTCACCAAGATTGCTCATGCGGTCCCGTGCCGTGGCTTCCCTGAAAGAATCAAAGGAGCGCTTTCACGGCAGTATCCATGGGTTTTCGAAAGCGTGGCATTGTAGTACCACCTGCAACGAGAAAAAATTGCTTTATTGAGCTCAATTTCGCAGTGTGTTCCTTATCGTATTCGTCCTGCTCATTGTTGTGTGCTACGAAGAAAGTCACCACTACAAAAAGAACAATGGCCCTGTCGAAAGGACACAAAATACATAATGCGAGGAGGTTCTTGGGAGAGGTGATCGGTGCAATGAGAAGAATTTGTTGCGCAGCCGGAACGCTACTATTGCTATGAAGGCGTGACTCCGCCCATGTGGCCAAGGTGGAAGCAGTTTTTGGCGCGCTTACCGTTTAACACCGAAGCTGGTTTCCCTTCAGGTTGTGTTTCTGTTCACATGCGTTTCCAGGCAAGTACCCTAACCAGGAATAGCTGCGTGCAGAATTCGAAAAGGGAGAGATGGTGGTAAGCAAAAGATCTAGAACATTACACATAAAACAGCGATCCACAAACTCGGCGGTATGGAGTGGTTGTAGTTCAGCTTAGAACTACACGGATAACGAAACAAAAAAAGCAAGCGGATATACAAACAGTGAAATTTATCCTTATCATCGACTCTCGCACTGAAAAAATTTGTACAAAGGCACAGTGGTGCAAGGTGCAGAAGACAGAAGGAATCTAGAAGGTTTATGAATCCATTCCAATGCGAGATGGAAGCTAGCCGTAACAGGCAGTTGGCACGACAATATTGGCTCCGCATTTGCCTCGCATAAGAGTTACATGTCCTTGAACCTATTGGTTCTTGAATGTGTGCTGCCCCATCAAATATAACCCTTTCAGTCACCGTGTCTCCACATGAAGACGCGACTTTCTTCGTCGGTTTCCTTGTGAAAACGAAAAGAGTTCATGCTGGAGAGCGGTGCGGCTGATGTTCGAAACCTACGGAAGTGAAAGGTAGCACCATATGATGTGGAATTGCGGACCAGCACTCATAAACATCGTGTCAAAATGGACGCCACCAATTTTTGTGTGAGCTCCAGTGTGTTGCTGTCCCAAGTTCTCTTTTACTGCGGCGTAAATCATTTGTAAAACTAAAAACACCTCTTTCATGTGCAGAAATTACTATTTTGCCTCCTTGCTTGGAAACTGCCTCTGGATATATATTTTTTATTAAAAAAAGCAGGATTGAGTAATGGTGCCTCCGTATGAGGACGCGACGCCATTTGGGGAATAAGTGCTCTGGACAGACAACTTTTTTTCCTTACTTCTAGACACTTGACACTGCTGTACCTCAAATTATGGAATATTTCTGATGTGAATATAATATTTTGTGACTGAAAGGGATAATAGCGTCGGGGAAAACAGTCAAATTAATGGAACGCAGAGTTGAAGACACACACAAGTGCGCATCTTCTACTCTGCGTCCCCAAAGTTCGCAGTTTTCTACATTTTTAACATGCATCAACCAGGCCACTTGTTTCCCGTTCTAAGATAACAGCTTCTGTGCGTAAACGGTAGCATATGGGTTACTCGGCTCTGAATTTTTATAAATAATTTTGTATGTTAAACGAAGTACGCTTGAATTTTAAAGACCGAAAGCTAGTTTTGTTTGTGCTAAACTAAGCAAGTTTACTTGTAAAGGCTGAAAGCTACTTGTTTTCGTTCAAGTCATCTAAAAGGACCTGGCCACTGAAAAAGGGAAATAAATCCTCCTCTATCCTCACCGTACATACACAGTTATGCAAACATATGAACTACAGGTGCACAGAGAATCAATTATTTTGTTCCTGAATTCGTAGACGGGGTCAGTTAAAGATAACATAAAGGGAAAGAAAGGTATTATTGTGTAGTAAACTGTTAAAACATGTACATTTTATTTTCTTAATTGACGTTGCACAAAGAGTGGTCATTTTGTTTTATTTAAACATTGCTGATTTTTTTAATTATGCTACTCTGTCGGAGATACCAAAAATTAATACACCTACATTTTGAGGTTAATTTTCAACACTTCTGTGATATTTGGGTTTTTGGATTTCTTAAAAGTTCCGGTTCTTTTGTTCCGTCTGCCTCAGTCATACAAAATTTTTAGCCAGCCAGACTAAAAAATTTATGACTGTATCCACCATGTACATTTACGGTTTACTTTTTTTGTTACCTTGATAGGCTTTTGTGATGGCAAATAGCAAGTAGGTAAGAGCTACGTTTTTCGAATATTTATGCGCAGGGGTGCTATTTTAGCTTTCGTACCGACATCTGCTTCGTATGCGCCCTTATGTATGGCGCCAGCGAGTAACAGGGAAGAATTCTCGAACGAAAATGTCCGAATCCAATCAAAGGTCTTGTAATAACTATTTGGCAGCGCCTTAATCATTTACAACAGGCAAAAAAATAACCTCCGTTTCTGACACCCCAGTGCTGCGGCACTTTCGGAGATTGACTTGAAAAAAGAAAAGGAATCATTACCCAATTCGTTTCTTTCTAAACTATACATTATCCGATCAGTGAACATATTCATTCCACCTCTAGCTGCCCTTATTACACAAACTTAACTCCGGTATAACGCAATTAAAACAGTTTGCAAATATACGCAATCTTAACAGAATACATTATCTAAAAGCTTAAGGTATTCAAAAACAAATATAACAAATACACTGCGTAAACTCCTACTTGTACCACATATCGTGGTGAGAGGATGGTCTTCTGCAGCGAAAATGCCTGTCCTTTTCTCCCCTCATCACACACTGCCCCTCCCGCGTGCTCCCCACACGTTAAACGGTGTAGCCGTTAGTTCGGGGCATGTAAATTTTGCTTCAGTTGCACTACGGGAAACCTACCAGAACAGTTATTCATTGCAGGACTTCTTCGAAGCCAGCCCAAGAGGGCGCCACAAGTATTATTACATCTTGGAGTCAAAATATGATTTCTAGTGGCGTAATATTTTATTTCATAGCACAGATATAAAGAGCAAGAAATTTTCGAATAAAAGAAACAAAGCAAAAGTCCCTCATGTGGTTATTACTCGCATGAAATATCCCAAGAATGTCCAGAAGTACGAAAATGATCACCATAATAATTAGCTTAGAGATGATTTTCCTATAAAAACGCCTTGTATTTAGAATTGGCAGGCCAACCTAATCAAACGATAGACAAACTTACAAACATATAAACAGACCGAAATTTCCGAGAAAAATACCCCAGGAAAGGCTATCACCTTTAAAAGGAGTTCTCGTGTGCTCTCTAAAGAAGGCCAACCAGTGCAGCTGGTAGCGTCACAAAAGGCTGCAAGAAACGAAACACCTTCGTTGGTATCTTTGATTGGGCACACTTCCCATCCAATTATGCTAATAAATTTGGTCACACTCCATTGTGTATTTGCTCGGGCAAACATGGTCTGTTCATTTCCGTTCCGCGTTATAGGCGTCTGATTATATGTGTAACGACCAAATTAACCCCCCTGACCCTGGAGGAGAACCTAGAGGCCGTGCTCTGGCGAGATACATACGCATTTAAATCTCCTACCAAACAACTGCAATGTCATCTGTGCGGCCTTGAAGCCAAGCCACACAAGCCTGAAATCCACCCCACCATTCGCAGACACAATGAGTGCAACAGTGAAAGTGTGGTTACTTTGACGTGAGAGCCAATGGGGAAAATGTCACTCCCAATGCGCTTCCAGCCAAATAAGAATTAGTAGCTGAAGTCGGTGCCCCATGCATGGAAGTTGCTCTCGCACGGGCATTTGCAGCTTCTCATTAATGTTGCAGTTGGCGCAGCCGAAGCTGCTGCTACCCGTTAATAAAACTCTGCAAAAACTTGGTACCTACATAAAGAAGCGCTACATACGTTAGCTTCAAAGCCCATTTCAAAATGATAGGGTTTTTGTCGGATGCCCCAAAAGTTGTTCTAGCTACCACGTGCCGTGGATCATGTAACCAAGGTTGAAAGCATTCCCGACACAAACGCAAAACCTTAGAAATGCCGCTCACAGCGTATAATTGTCACCTTTATTTTTCGCCACCCAGAAAGCAAGTGTACAGTAAACCTAGACTGTAAGAAAAGTAGTACACTCATGTGAAGTTATTCATGAGGTGGGATAGTCTATCTGTAGTTTAAAGACGGGCGGCCGTATATAAATCTCCTTTGCCAGGTTATGGTTAATGGAAAAAGTCGTTTCATGCAGCATTATCTTCTTTACGCATGGATGTATACCTTCTTTTTTGAAATGTAAAATCGCAGCCACTAACCCTTTAGGAACCAATGCGGGTTCCTTGATGACAATGAAGGGGACAATGAAACAAGCGTCTTCTTATGAACCTTCTTCTTATGAGCATTCCGTGGACAAGCTTCCACCCAAGAACGGATGAGGGACGAATGATGGCCATCGCCGTTTTCTCCACTTTGAAGATGCGAACACAGTGGCCATGGTCAGCATCCGCCAAGAACCAAACCGTCAAGACCCTTCGCAACAGCTGCAGCATTGCCATTCTTACACCCGAAAACGGTAACACCACTGTTCGTCTTAAGTGAAGCAACTCCCATGAGAAGTTGCACGTGTTCAGCAATATATATACCTACGCCCTCTTGCAAAGTGTCCAAACCGCAGTGTACAGACTAGCTTCAAAAGCTGCTTTCCACGTTTCAGCGTGTTACCCCCCAATTCAAAAGCTTATATTGCCCGTTGCTTTGTACAAACGAATGAACTCCCTGCATTAACAACCTCCCAAAGGAGCACAAGCACGGCGTACCCTTGAGGCCCATCGTAGACTTCACCAGGCCTCCGCTCTACTTAATATTTGCTTATCTTCACCAAATAGGTAGCTGCTAGATGGCAGCAACGGCGCTTACTGCCAATTCCAAATATTTTGTTGAAAAGGTGGGGGACTTGGCTTTGCAGCTAAGGCGAGATTAAGTAGTCTTTCAACGTTATGGCATAAAGCTGCCAGAAAGACAGCTGCCATGCGCGCCGCCATTGTTTATGTTGAAAGTGTCAGTGAAGAACTTTCCAGCGTATCTTTGAATTACGATTTACTCGTGCACAACGTACCCTCAAGCAAACTATGAAACAAGCTCGTAAATATCAGGACACGCCAGAAAAAAAGTTGTTTCCGGGAGCTGTATTTGAGATCCCTTGTGTCAACTGCGAATGCGTTTTTACCGGAAAAAGAGCAAATATTTACAAAGAAGGAAGGTGCGTCAAGGTGATGTAGACAAAAGAAATTGAATGAAGAATGCGCTAGTGGAGCATGCCTGCCAGAATAATAATCTCGTTAGGTGGGCTGATATTGGTATAATACTAAAAGAAAGAAATTTCGATTCTCTACTTTTCCTCGGCTCACTGATAAACAAATCCACATCCCATGCTGTCAACAGTACTGATGGCAACGTACATATATTATAGTCAACGTCGTTTCCCATATCTGGCGCAAATAAATTGTCGACAGCTTTTTTCCCGCTTTTCGGCGAATAAGGAAACCGCATAGGTTCGAAAACCTCAAAATTTCATCTTTGACTCGCAAGTAACTGCGATTTTATATTCTCAAGTATGACCTTTGCCCGGGCGAACCGTTGCCGAACACTTGACTGTATATTTTGTTTCATTTCATGTCAGAAGTGGCATTGCTAACTTCCTAGTAATCCTCCGATACGCGAGGACAGCTCCGTAAAATATGTTTGAAGTTTGCTCCGATACTGCATTTACAGCATGGGTATCAAGAAGGGAGGTCACGACGGATCCATCTGTTGACAATATCAAAAGGCTGCTCCACGTTGAAGACTCGTTTACTGAATGATTCACTGAATTTGGGAAAATCAGAAGGATTAGTGAGTGTTTGTTGGGTAGTTCCGTGCTCACGCATTGTGCTCCTGCATGAGCGGTACGGTAACCAGGCTTGCCGCCCCGTGACGAGGAACCTTGTGGAGTAAGAAACTGTCTTGCCGCTCCGAAGCAATGCGGTTTGCATGTGTATTCGATAAGCGAGAGGACTAAATTTTAGTTGTCCTTACAGTTCTTGTAGGAAATTCGCTCAATCAGTGACGAGATGGGATGGTCACTGAACGGTACGGTTGCTGCCGGGTCCAAGTTTGCATGCTCTGGGTATGACTGATAACACGGAGTTCAAGTACAGCAGTGTCAGCTGCTGGCAAAGTAAAGTTGTGTTAACCAACGGTGAGTTGTCCTGTCAGCGCCAGCAAGTCCAACTTCATTGTTGAAACTTCTGGCATCGGTTCGTATCCTCATTTCGCACCGCAGCGTTGAATACATTTTTTAGTCATTTCACACTAAGTATAGCCAATCCCCGAAGAGCGTTTTGTGGGCAGCATCTGGGATTGTATTTGAAAATTTCCCAGGGCCGAAATGGATAGCGATCCCGTTTGTCAGTCTGCAATAGCCTTAGGAGCAATCCCACGTACATGGACCAGATTCAGATCTCCACGAATTTCTGTGACAGTTGGGTTATCAATTCCAGTATATATTCTCGATTTTGTTTAGGCTGGACAGCGGTCGTGGCTGCTTGATATACCATATTTACTAGATTCTACGCACCCCTTTACTCGATTCTAAGCCCTCCTAGGGCCACTTGGAATTCGTTGTCCGTAATTTCCGTAAAGGGTACTACCGCATTTTTGCCCAAATACTCATATCGTTTTAGTGAATGGCTAATGGTGAAAATCTCCCGTGTTCATTATTTTACAGCCATGCACGACACCTCAAATTGACAATCATAGGCCCCAAGATCGACCATTTGGAAGCCCCGGGATCCCCGTGGTATGTAGGACTACTCCATCCGAATTAGGATGCAATATTGTGAATCGGTCTACTTTAAAAATCATATCCACTTTTGGTTTCATTGGCTATGGATAGGTGTGATAAATATATCTCTATAATTTATTCCCCAACTCAATTGTGTGATTCGCGTAGGGACACCGCTTGGACATAAATTGATAGACGAAGGCTTCTTTGTGACTTGTAGTTAACTCGTCTCAGGAGGAGTTATTTCAATAAAGGGAGCATTTCAATAAAGGGTATTATACAATATTAAGTAACTTTACGGTGCCACACCACAATAAAACCCAATAATACGATTCTGCATTTGTTCAGGTTGTAACGTGTCTCAGGCATTTGTTCAGTAGGCTGTTTTAAAACTGCTTGGGATTTCTTGTGTCGTCATCAAGTCTCTATATTTTCGAAAAGGTGTGTGTGGTTCCACATCTTACTGTAGATCACCTTGAATTAGAACTTTTGCACAACGGAACTCAGGCAAGAAGGTCGGAGATTAAAGTAGCCACGTTGCCAGCATCTGAATACGCAATTTTTAAGAGCTCGGGCTTTTTAAGAGTTAAAAAAAGTTACTAAAATTTAGCCCCTAAATTTTCCTAATAATATACAAAGAAAAGGACTTGATGACTCATCTATAAACTTGGTTGCAATTTATATACTGCATGGTATTGGCTAGCGGCAGTTTTCGAAAAAAGTGGCGACTAGTACTTTTTTGCAAAGATTAAAGTGCCATGTTAAGAAATTCAGGTTTTCCTGCTACCAAATACGAATAAGGACGTCGCATTTTCTCAGTGCTTGTTTTAAATCAAATGATGCGGTGTCTATCCTGGCGCGAACGCATGCTTACACCCGCATACATGCGATCAGGTAACGCGGGTGTCGGTCTCTTCACTGTCTCTACATTTCTCTGTCTCTACATGGGGGTTCACACTAGCGTAACTCTAGAGTAGCACATACTCGCAGTGAAGGATTGCCCAACCACAGAATCTACCCCAAGAAAGCTTCGTCGTCGAACCGTCGTCGTAGTTAGGGGTGATATTTAGATGCGAAGCATGTCATGATCGGGGCTGTGTCCCTCCCTCCCTTGATGTTGTCCGCCGTCCAAACTCTACCGCGCACGTGCGTCTCTTCAGCCCCGTCAGCGTTTGGGCTGACGTCAGCGCAGTCCACTATAAAAAGAAATAGTTAGGCGGCGCCCGGGTTCGAACCTTCGACTCTCTCGCCGCAACGGGAGGCACGTGGCACTCTTCCCATTGTGCTACAAAGCGAGACTGGAACATGTGCTACGAAAGCGCCTTCTGTCCTTCACTCATTCAAACTACGTCAAGCAGATAGTGATAGAACGAAGGCACGCGGAGCTGAACGTCAGCGCAAACGATGAAATGAAAACTTTAGAAGAGGATGGTTAATTTCCTGCGAGAAAGCAGTCGCGGGAAGCGCCACGCGCCTTGCAACTCAACCAGAGAAGAGGACGAAGAGGGCTGGCAGCGGGGTAGGAACGTGAGGACGCAATAAAAAAAGACGAGAACCAGGAGGTGTTCGATCAGGTAACGCGGGTGTCGGTCTCTTCGCTGTCTCTACATTTCTCTACATTTCTTTGCCTGTACATGGTGGGTTCACACTACGTTCCCATTCGTGCTCCGATAAATGAAACAACATAACGGCAACACAATGGAACCTAAACGGAACCCCCCCCTCCCCCCAATGCTTCGCATCCTCCTCATGGTTCCCCATGGGAATATGTGTAATTTTTTTACGAAGGCTCTACTCACGTTCATGACAAGCGCATTGATGTGCAGTGCAGGCATAGGCTATTGTATAGCGCGTATTTAATCTACGCGCGAACAAAGCACAAAACGTCGCGAAAAAAATATCAACTTGTCGTGTATGCTCTGGAGCGGACCATGGCTCCCTATACAAGCTTTTTTAAAGCTGACCTTCGTCAACACTCGAATACTTATAGTTTCTCACTCGACCTGCGCAGACAGTCACAGTTTCGGGATCCTAGGCTGAGGATATTCTCCACCGGAAGGCTGCCCTAACAGCAGGACCTGTTCTTACATAAAGATTATATTCAGTTTTCATTCCTACCTTCTAGATAAATGCGGTCACCTGTATGTAGCGTACTAAAACGTTTTGGGTGGTCATCCACGTTCGCAGACTGAAATAGCGCTTTATGTTGTAGTTAATTAGGTTTGTCATAACGTCAACTCGTTCCAGTGTCCACTTGTATACAGCCGGGGTTGTTCGACAGAGAATAGACATGTCTGGCTGCGTTATCTGTTAAGTAGGGCTCTGTGTTTTCAAAAAAACCATTTATACACCCTCCCAAGAAAACGTTTTTTGTTCAGATTTTTGCGTTAATTTCAGATGTTTCACTTCCTATTGGCTAAATATAATTGGTCAAACTTTTTAATACCGTAGATTGTGACGTAACTCAGGTATCGGGATGCTAGCATTCTGAAGAATTAACGACACGTGGGAAGGGCAAATTGGGCAACCTAAACTCCAGACACAGACATCCGTTTCGCGGATCATAGTGTCACCATTGTAGTTCTAGGTTGTAAAGTCACGCGCTATGGTACGGGAGCGCTAGGTCTGATTACCGCATGAATATTGTCAAGAGCGAAAGATTCTCCGTATTATCACCTCAAACGTGCGGACGTGCCAAATATATTTTCATTGAATGTTTGCAGCAGCGACGTCAAGGACAGCAACAGTGCGGGATGGCTATACTGGTAACTGACTTTAAAAAACGACGGCCATAGATGACGGCCATAGATGACAGATGACGGCAAAAATGACGGCCATAAATCAAACCAACCCAAAGAATGTCATATACAATCGGTTTGCGGAATAGAGGAACGTAAGAAACTTATTTTAAAAGGGGGATTGTTTTTTTGTCTTTTATAAGAAAGAGTTGTGTCACTTGACGCGTAAAACATTTTTGCACTATTCGACAGCACACTCAAGGTCTTTGTAATAAAACTCTAATTTTGGCCCTGTTCTGCTCTTCATTCATGGAGCACATTTTTATGATGGGTCACTGATACGTTATCTCGACTGGCTGAGTGGAACTTCCGCATGCATCCGCAAACCATTCGAAAGTAGCAAGAAGAACGTACCAAAACTACTTTCGAGTTCACACTGATAAACTTTCGATTTCCAATACGCAGAAACGTATCTGTTTTGCATTTAAATATACTTGCTTTAAATTTGTGTTTCTGCATTCAAAGTTTTCTGGTGATTAAACAACAGAAAGACAAATACACTCAACAGTGAGTTAAGTGTGTATTGAAATGACATGAAATAGCAGAGGTTGTAAATAAATAAAGCGTGTGACTTTGTACGAAGCACTGGCACATTTTCGCATTATTCATTGGCATAATTACGCGACTTGAAAACAAGGGAGCTGGACTTGGCTAATATATGATGTCGGCGGCATTGCCTAGTTTTTAAAACTAACCCGCCGCGGTGGCTCAGTCGCTAAGGCGTTGCGCTGCTGAGCAGGAGGTCGCGTTTTCGATTCCCTGCCGCGGCGGCCGCTTTTCTGGTGGAGGCGAAAAGCAAAAACGCCCTTGTGTACGAGATTTCGGCGCACGATAAAGATCCCCAGGTGGTCAAAATTAATCCGGAGCCCTCCACTACGGCGCTCCTCATCGCCTGCGTTGCGTCGGCGCGTTAAACCCTACAATCAATCAATAGTTTTTAAAACTAAGCGTGTGGTGAAATGAAGCATTGGCCTGTTGGTTGTAAATAAATAAAGCGTGTGACTTTCTGCGAAGCACTGACACATTTTCTCATTATTCATTGGCCTAATTACGCGACTTGAAAAAAAGGGAGCTGGGCTTGGCTAATATATGTCGGCAGCATTGCCTAGTTTTTAAAACTAAGCGTGTGGTGAAATGAAGCGTTGGCCTGTGGTGAAAGAGATACAAAAATGTTTTCACTTTGTCATTTGGAGTTTCGAAAAATACGGGCAGAAGGAACTATCATTGATTTATTAAAGACATATTTTCCCTATAAACAAGCAGTTCCTAGAGTGATGGTGATGCCGCAACAGCTAAGTGCTGCAGCCGCATATAGAGTAGCTTAAAGCAGTGTTCAAAGTTTTCAGGCTGGGTTGACATAGTGTAGAAAGACTGCCCAATATTGGAAAGATCATGTGAGTGCTTCGCGATGCCACGGTCAGAGATCTGGGCAAGGAGCTGGAGCAGGGTGCAACAATACTGTGATTTGTCTTGCCGAAGATCCACGTTCCTTTTTTACACCACAGGTCTACGTGGCCAAGTTTACGTTGAGTTTTTCTATTCGGATCCGCAGCACCTGAGAGTGCCCTTTAAGACTTCTCAACAGAAACTTCAAGGCGTGTGCTGATATATGACGTAGCAAGGTAAACGTAATGAAACTACCAAACTGTGCCTAAGCCAGCCAATGTATGAAGAGGAAAGACAAACAAAATTCAGGCGCGCGGTTACACTTGTTCTGCAAGAGTAACCATGGGAGACGCGTGGAAGATACGCAGGATCCACGCACATAAACCCCGGCCACGGTCATGGAAGAAATGTGGGTGTTAATGATGATATTCCTATTTTCCCATGTACCTCTATTCATTTTACTTCAAAAAACGCACACTGCTGCCTTCCCAGTATGATTACGCTGATTGGAAAAAAAGTAGTACTAGGTGAAGGCTTCTAAAAAGACCGGTCGGTGTCAGCGGACCATAGGCTAAGTTTGCAAAAACTACTGCCAGGAATAACCGCCCCATGACCTTATTTACTGTTGGTATATTTATTTTGCGGGTTACTTAGCTGACTGCCGCTGTTATTTGCTATTTAACGTCAACTGACAAAACCTTCCGTGTTCCCTGTAAAGCAGCATTATAGCGGGTTCGACCTCTGGCGCCAAGAAGCGTCGGTGGCTAGGATGAAGCGATTGAATGCACCATCATCTTGCGTGAGAACAACGTAGCTCGGGTTATAAAATACGAAAACAAGCATTTCGTTCATTTTATACATTGGCATTAGGAGATTTCGCGCTACCCTCCCTAGCGTTCTGTATATACGGAATTAGAACTTTTGTACTAATCATAACGCAGGGCTGCTATGAAACAATACCTATCTTTGGGAACAGGTGACTATCAAATAGTTCCTATCCCTTAAAATGTCATATCTTTTTTTACTTCTATAAATCTATCAGAGACACCAAACGATGCTTTATGTCATTCCATACATTTATAAACCTACCAGAAACACCCAATTATTCTCTGTGTTAATTTAGTTGTTCACGAAGTGTGAATACGACATGCATTACCTTATTTCGCTTTTACTTGGCGATGGCAAGATGGATACTGTTTCCACAGTTAATATTGTTAAATGTATGTGGTTTCACATTTTCGAATCAAATATAGCTTTTGGTACGACTCCGCTTGCTCTACTGCGCATGAACTCCGTACTCCCATATTTGCATATCATGACAGGCAACGGCGAGAAGGCTTGGTTGAAAGCGAGAAGGCTCTTTACTCGGCAAGCAGCAGCCCAAACCCGAGAAGGCACTTCAAACCACGATGATGATAATAAAGAGTAGCTCGTCAAAACGGTCATGTGCAGATGATCAACAGGTGAGGTAAGAAGAGGAAGACCCATGGAGAAACTCTGCACTTAGAGTGAGTCACTAGCGCTTACATTATACAGACATTTTGGTAGGGCCGTTTCCGGAAATTTTCTTCGTGCTCTTCCTTAATGCTTCCGGCGGTCTTACCCTTCTAATCCCGTTGACAGGCTAAGGAATCGCAACAGTCCCGTGTTTCTCAATGCGGCACAGGGGAAGGTTTGGATATATCTTCGCTCTCATTTGAACCTCGTCGGGCATTCCAACACCGTCTTGCCCTGTCTACTCACGCATCCATCTGGATTGCAGCCTCCAAAGCGGTCTGTTTCCATAGTGCGGTTGTCTTCCGTACGCAGCACCAGTTTATTAGGCCCCAAACCACATGTACTGGTGCAAAAAGTTACCTCAAAGGTCAAATCCAGAAGCCACGCAATTCTCCTGCTACCGCTGGGATGTGTTCGAGGACGTTGAGTACCCGCTTGAGCAGTTTGAGCGGGTCGCATCCGTAAGTCCGTTGGTCCCTTAGCGAAAACTTTGCAAGATCTAGCTCGTGCTTCAGGGGGGCCCAATTACGTAGTTCGCGAATTGAGAAGCTAGCTTGGCCATTTAGGATAACACGTGCCAGCATTTTGAAGAAACATTACCCAGCGCACACCTCCGAGACTATAGGGCTCGGATGTTAGAGCCACAACTCATTACCCTAATGAAACCTTGTCTATGTTTGTGGGAGACATGCGGCATATGCTCAGAGGGCCTATGCGAAATCTCGGAACCGATGAAGCTGCTCTACCTCATGCACGGCGTGCCGGAGCACCGTTTTGCGATCTCGTGTGCAAGCCTCATCATACGCTGACTCTTCTCAAGGAAGCGACATTTATCGAGAGGGAACTGCCGGAAATGTGCGGACATTATAACAGTGACAGCCATAGTTGATATGGCAATGTATAAACTAACGTGAAATAACAAAACGCTTCGAGAGGTCATATAATCTTTTGTGTGTTCGAGTCCTAATTATTGGTTACTACGTGAAGTTGTATATGGGTCATGTTCAGCGAATATTCCCATCTTACTAAACGCACATGGCAGTGTTGATGTTTGCCCTAGTTTTATTGTATTCTCCTCATGATACAAGCAGTGTTGAAGACACAACTTGTAAACAAAGAAGCCACAGCCGAGTCCCGGAACCCTTTTGTATTCTTTGCTTGTGTGCAGTGAAGTTCATATGCTAAGGTATCGTTAGGACGCCAGCAAAACAATGTCGTGGTGAAGTGAAATGGCCGAATGAGAAATCAAATGTTAAGGATTGTCGTGGGCAGGCAGCGGCGGCATTGATGTAACCGGAGAAGAAGAAAGGAAGCAGCGAGATGTGCAATTACGTACGACGAACTTTACAAAGACCACATCACCGGAAAAACACCAGTTCCACGAATACACATTGGCACAATTCAGACCACCTTTTTCGTGTGCCAAAGATCATCAAAAGGTATATTAGCATTAAAGAGTAGGAATGATCTCGATATTTTTATAGACAAAGGTTGTGCCTCACATTTGTCAAGAGATCTCGTTTGTACTCATTTTGAATTTCGGAAGCGACTCTTAAAATTGGAATTTCCTAGAGAGAATTTCTGGCGTAAATCTCGATAGTTACTGAAGGCGCTCGCTATCCGAGTGCCGTAGATGTAGCTTCCCCAACGTTATGCTACTTATTACAACTGTGTTGTGAGACCATGCACGTGTTCGCAAATATATTTGTGGTTTATTTTTGTCCAGCCTCTCCAGACCTTTTCATTACTTGAACGCGTCCTTCTTAGGGTTAGATGCGAACGATGTACTGACGGATTATCTGAATGCTACTGGGCTCCTACTGAGCGTGTTACGCCAGCTGTGAAATGATAAAATTAGCCCGCTATACTATGCCCTTCTGCTTCCATAATTGATATTTGTTGTTTCTTTCGGTGCTTCATTAACCATGGCATTGCTATCGATGTTACCCCTGTTCTCTATGTCTTGAGGACCCAGAGAACAGGGGTAAGTGTGTCACATACGTTGGGCCTACACGTAGCCTACTTAAGGTTACTTCCCTTTGTCTGTTTTGTCTATCTCTTATAAATGGGCCCAACATGGTTTTGCATTGTTTAGTTTGCTTCTTTTTGTGTGCACAAACATGGTTTTACATTGTTTAGTTTGTTTCATTTGTGTATGTGTATCGCATTGTTTCCTGCCAAGATTTATAGAGAGCCCTGAAGACCAGTTGTTTCAGGTCGAAGTAGGGGAAACAGGGTACATCCACGGTTCTGTGGAGAGCGGCCAGAGCAGCATTCTGGTCAGCGATTCCCTCGCCAAGAAAGGCTGGTGCTGTGACCCGGAACACAGCAAACACTTAGGTTTAGTTTTAAGTTTTAGGCAGATGTTAAAAGCGTAATTAAGAAGAAGAACATAAGGTATTCGTTTTTACGATTGTACGGCTCTTACTACTTTTAAGGTGTCTGCAACGATTATGAAGTGTTGTGCTTCGGTTTGTATGATGTGAGATACTTCAATGAAAATGTCATACACTTCTGCTGGGAATACACTACGGTTTATGTTTAATGTCCTCGTGCTGGAAAAACGAGTACCATGTACGCACATGACACAGCAGAAGACTGGGATGCATCAGTGTATAAAACGGTGTGGGGGTATTTGTCCTTCGGTTGTAAAAAAATGTTGCATTAATATATCTCCGGGTGAGTTTTGCTTGTCAGTAGACATAAAGACGTGACAAAATACTGATGACCTGTCTCAAAGCGGGGCGAAGTCAGCATTAGAGGGCTGCATGATCTCTTCAATTAAAATCCCTGGTACCTTACCATGGGCTGTCATTGTAAGGCGAATGTAGCTGGTGATGTTCGGCGGGCTGTGTACAAATGAGTGGATGAAATATCGTTAAGGAGAAAATACAAGGTAGATTTTTATGGAGTCACCTAAATCGCATGAAGCAGTGGTATGAAACTGCGCTGGTGTTCGAGGCTACAATTCTCGCATTCTGTGTATAGGCTTTCAATTAGGCTCGCCCGGAAAGCTCGGGGTGCTAGACGTAGTCCCAAGTACAGAACTGGGTCCAACATTTTGAATGCTGTTTTATAGGCGGACCCATACACGGCACTCTCATAGTCCAACCGTCATCCATAAAGACTGGTCAAAACACGCAGGAGTATTTGTCTCCTTCGTATGAGCAATGCGAGAGGACCTTCAGGATATTCAATGTTTTTATGCATTTTGTTTCAGATGTTTTCTGTTGGGAGTGAATGTCACTTTTTCACCAAGTACCAGCCTAAAAATTTCTGTTCCTTCTTGAACACTTCCAAGCCTAATATCAGGCCCAGGATGGATCCCACGCCTTCTTAAAATACAACGCAAGTGCCCTTTTCTCGATTAAGATAAAAAGAATTCTTGTAGGAACCCTCAGCAAGTTTTTAATCAAGCCGGACTTGACGCGCGCATACAGACAGATTAGGGGATTTAAATGACATTAGAACATCTCTACGTACATAGAGTAAGAGACTGTTAGTGGTAGTGCTTTCCCTGTTGTGTTCGTTTTTACTATAAACAGTGCGCAACTTAAAACTCCCTCTTGAGGCATTCCGTTTTCCCAGGCGTGAACCCGCGAAACCGCAGTGCCCACTCTTCCACAAAGGGTTCCTTCTGAGATGTAGCTTGCAAGCGTATTCAACATGTTGCTTGACAAGCTAAAAGTCTCAAGGTCACTAAGAATACCGTAGTGCCACGAACTATCGCAATGCTTCTGAACGTCAAAAAATAGTGTCATCAGTATCGATTATGAATGAATGCATCTTTGATATAAGATAAGACAACCAGCTGATGGTTTGCAGATATGGCCGCCCTGAAGCCTGCTTGGCAGCTCTCGAGAAGACCGTTGTACTCTAAATTATCCACAAGTGTCATATTAATCATCATCTAGATGAGCTCGCACCGGCAGCTTGTCAGGGCGACGAGGCGATAACTTGTTGCGGAAGACGGGTCCTTCCCCTCTTTAAAAATACCCCTACAATGGCCTCCCTCCAAGACTTTGGTAGGTGCTCTGAAAGCCGGATTTTATTGCATAGATTTAGGAATGTTTCTGTGGTGTCGGTGTTTTCAGTGCTGCGTCATAGTGTATGTAATCTTGTCTGCTCCAAGAGGTTAAGACTTACACGTGCTCAGTGTAGCCCTAATCTCATAAAGCTAGGCCTCTGATTTGTAAGACGTGGTTGACCTTTTGTTATCCCCCAGTGGCTTCTTTTCGTAGATATTTTATGTTGGATGAAAGTTATCGTGCAATGTACAGAGCTAGATACATTGTTGGAAGTGTTGTGCAAGTGTATTAGCCTGATCTTCAAGTGTGTCCCCTGTTGTGAAAACCAAGGGTAGGCTGTGTATTTGTTACACTTTGAGTTTTAGTATTCGTGTTCATACCTTGGGTTTGTCTGTGTACGAATTGATTGATTTATATTAAAAAAAGCGCCAACTACCTCATTTTGCCTCATGGCCCCCGCGCTTCCCCAGTGCTTTTGTACGTTTAAAAGATATGGGGTACTGTGACGTGCGATCCCGACAGAGGATGCCGCAAGCCTTGATATGGGCCTCTCTCGTGCGCCTACATTCCTCATTCCACCAGTGCCCATACGGGTTGTGCGGAGCATCGGAGGCCTGTGGAATGAACTTTGCGGTGGTGTCGAGGATGTGTGTCGTGCGGGTTTTGGTTGCTTCTTCAGCGTGTAGGTGTTTATTAGAAGTGTAATAAAGTTTAGATGTCTCTGCAAATGTATTCACATTTGGACTTGCCTCATTAAACCTTCTATGGGAAGACGAACTACATATATCTTTGCCTATGTATGTTAATGTAATAGAGAAGTGGTCACTACCGTAAGGTTTCTGCCAACGTCTTACTTAAGAGATGGATAACGAATTTCAGACGAAATAGACCTTATGCAAAAGGGCCGCCATCTACCGGAAGAAAAACGAAACGAGCACGCGACGCCATGTTGGGGGATGGCGGTCGCGGGATTGCTTAGCACGGAGCGTGCGACGGGCTTTCTCGGCTTGGCGATTCTTTTATATTCGAATTTAGGCGCAGCAAATAGAGCGACGAGTGATCTGAGGACCTTTCTCCGTTGCCTACATTTGCGGGCAGCTTCGTAAATACGTATTATGCATCGAAAAAGCAGTCAGGGAGGCGCCGGCAGGGAAGCTGTTGGATGCTGCGCGTTTCTTCTTTCTTTCTTTTTTAGGCTTTGAGAACGCAAGCATCGAAAGTACATCCGTGTGGGATCGCATCCTGCCGGTTTCTCAGGAGGTTATTCCTCAAACGCTCCGGAACTTGCGGGCTGTCCTGAGGTTGAAATGGGGGAGGGGGGCACTCGCAATACAGCTGTACGCTAAGGATCCTCTGAGACGCAGAGAAAACCTGCAAAATAAACAAATTTAAACAACAAACAAACAAAAAAACAAAATGAATTGCATACCTTGCATTTTAACAGCGGAGCTGTTGTAGCTGGCCGTAATGTGTTGCGCGTAACGTGTGTGGCGTGTAACGCGTTAAACATTGCCAATAAATTACCAATAAATTGCCAATGAATAATTAAATTACCAATAAATTGCCGAGCGCTGGTGAGCGCGTTCCTCGCGGCGGCCGCCGAGCGTCCCCAGCACACGCAAAGGCTTTAGCAAAAAAAAAACTGTGAGAACCTCAAAGAGTGAGAAAATGCCGAGCGCTCGTGAGCGCGTGCCGCACAACGAACGCTCAGCGTCCTCTACTCACGCCGTGGAGAAAAAAACTGGGTGCACTCTACCGCTTAGAAAATTCCGCTCGAAAAAAATTGATCTGTGGAAAATAGGCTACGGTCGAACATCAGGCGACCAGCGGTAAATGACCGATACACGGAATTACTACGTACGTTACTCGCGCGTCTCATGGCGCTACGTGAAGGTTGCAAATTTCGCGGATTCCTTATTTCCTGTAATGTTCGGCAAACGAAAGAATGCGCCGTACTTCCATGAAAGCCTACCGAACGTCCAGAATAAAAAGAAAACGTAGGCGCGCAAAGCACGAACGGCAGACTTAAAACTATACCCGCGCGATAAAGTACGAGCTGACCGATGCAGTGCGCCTTAACTACAAGCAGGCAGGAGTGCTCGGCGGCAAATACAGGGCTAGAAAATATTTCACTTTGGGACCTTTTTAGTCCTGCACATAATTTTCGTTTCGTGACTATGCGTGCTATCTAGCTATAATATTACTGCGCGAAGGGAAGTCGACACCCGCAAGCGAGTTCACGCAGGGCTGGAGTCAGGCTTCCGTTGAGAAATAGAAAAAAAAGATGTGTACGCTATTTCCGTTGTCGTCCGCGTATCATCTTTGTGCACAGCAAGTTACACGGAAGTATTTGGGCATCTTGGATAACGATAAATGCCGACGTGCGCGCCGCTAACCGCGGGCTATCATGTACACAGCGGTATCCGGAGATCCGGGAAACCCCAACATGGCGGAAGCGCACGTGGTTCCCGCAAGAGGGCGCCAGTTTTTGCATAACGTCTACAGCCAAGTCCAGAGGTGAATAATTGTTAAGTTCTATATTATGGTATGCAGGCTGCTTTTTGTTGAAAAGGGATGCTCCTAAGGACGTTAGAATCTTTTAGATAAGGCGACCTCGGGCGTTCGTGTGGGAAGAACTCCATTGACAGTTCTGTGCTTTTATGTCGCCTATAATCCTTTACGGCCCAGCTCACAAAAACGTGTGGGTCAACAAATTCGTTTACTAAGTGGCACCGATTTCGGTTTCGGTTTTATAGCCCTGGGTAGCCACTGCGAAGGCTTCAGAGACTTTATTGGTTTCGGTAGTTCACCCATTTCGCCACCAGGGGGCGAGAAATGACATATAAAAAATGAAGCCCCAGCGGGCGCAATCACGCTAGCCGCCTTCAAGAAGAAAACTGATATTTCTTCGTGCTATTGTTACGGAGAACATGTTATATTTCAGTTATTCACAAATGTCACACAGTGGAGAACGTAATAGCACAGTCTCAAGGGGGTGCAGCCAACGAGCGTGATGGTTCGTCCTCTTCCTCCTCGTCACTCAACCGTCCACCACACCAGGTGTCCGTACTGGGGCCAATCTCCCGGTGTCCATATTCCTTACAGAGGGTGCATACCCATCCCGTGAGAGAGAGAGACAAAACTTTAATAAACTGACCTTTTCTTTATCGTGAGAAGTTGGTGGTCGTTGTTATCAACCCAACGACGACCGAGGCGGCCCTTGCGATGCCGTGACATATCCCCCGCCGACAGAAGCACCGTTTCGGTGCTCATGAGCCTGGTGCCAAAGAAGTTAGGCCACAGGGCTTGAGACGGGAGACATGTACGACGTCCGTAAGAATGTGGCGTGATGTGTCAGGTTGAACAGGATATATTTCGTATATGGCGGGTGTAACCTCACGGAGTAAACGATAAGGCCCAGAATACAGGGACAAGAGTTTTTCACAAAGGACAACACGACGTAAGGGTGACCAAAGAAGTACAAGTGACCCGGGTTTAAAGTGGCGATCTTGGTGCCGGCTGTCATTATGTGTCTTCCGTGACTGTTGGGATGAGTAGAGGCGGGTGCGAGCAATTTGAAGGGCGTGATCAGCACGAGCTATGGCGGTGCGGGCGTAGTCGCACGTATGTACAGGAGACGGCAAGACTGTCCAGTTGCAGTGCTGATTCGCGGCCGAAGAGTAGATAGAAGGGGGAGTAGCCAGCAGTGTCGTGACGCGACAAATTGTAGGCAAAAGTAATTTAGGGCAAAGCCACGTCCCAGTCGCGGTGGTCGGTGGAGACGTACATGGAGAGCATGTAGGTAATTGTTCGGTTGAGTCTTTTGGTCAGGTCATTAGTTTGAAGATGGTAGGCAGTGGTGATCTTGTGATGGGTGAAGCAGGAGCGAAGAATGTCGGCAATTACTTGCGATAGAATGGAGCAGCCATGATCTGTAAGGAGCTGTCGAGGTGCTCCGTGGAGAAGGATAATGTCACGAAGCAGAAAATCGGCAACGTCAGTAGCGCAGCTCGTAGGAAGGGCCCGTGTTATTGCATAACGCGTGGCATAGTCGGTGGCGACGGCTACTCATTTATTGCCGGATGTGGACTGGGGAAGTGGACCGAGCAAGTCTAACCCAACGCAAAGAATGGTTCGCATGATATGCCCAATTGTTGAAGAATCCCAGCTGGAGTAGTATTAGGTGTTTTCCGCCGTTGGCCGAAATAGCAGGAGCGCACATACTGCCGGACAGATCGGTAATAGCCGGGCCAGAAGAAGCGGCGTCTGATGCGATCATAGGTACGAGAAACACCAAGGTGGCCAGCAGTTGGGAGGTCATGAAGTTGTTGGAGAACGTCCAGACGAAGGTACTGAGAAATAGCAAGTAATAATTAAGGGCCGTCAGGACGAAGGTTCCAACGTTACAAAATTGTGTCCTTCAGTTCGAACATGCGAACTAAGGCGCCGAAGGTGTAGAAATAAGGCTCTCGACAATGAAGCGCAGACGAGGATCACGCCTGTTGTTCGTTGCCGATTTTGGGAAGGGTCGAAAGAGATATGTCGGGAAAAGCAGCAGGAGATGTGTCAGGTGGATGTACTAATACCGCGATAAGCAGTCAGCATCCTGATGCAGGACCAGACTTGAAGATGACAGAATAGGAGAACTACTGAAGCTGCAATGCCCAGCGACACAAGGCTCCCCGTTGGGTCTTTGATCGAAAACAACCAGCACAGAGTGTGGCGGTCAGTAATTACCGAGAAGTTGCGGCCATACAAATGGGACGAAACTTAGCCACGGCCCAAACTAGAGGAAGGCATTCTCTCTCAGTGATGGAGTAATTGCGTTCAGATGGTGAAAGAAGGCGACTTGCGTATGCAGTGAAGCGGTCTTTGGCTGAGAATGGCTCCAATGTTATGCCCACTGGCGCCAGTGCGAACCTCGGTCGGAGCGGTGACGTCGAAGTGGGCTTGCACAGGGGCAGATGTCAGCCGGGAGATAATTGCGCCAAATGCCTCAGCTTGCTCACGGGCCCACAAAACTGCGGCGTCCTTCTTCAGTAGATCAGTAAGAGGTTTGGAGATGTTACCAAAACCTTTTATAAACCTACGGAAGTTGGGAAAAGGCCAACAAAGCTGCGAAGGTCGGCAGTAGAGCGAGGCACGGGAAACTGCTTCACTGCTTTGACTTGATCAGGGTCAAACACCTTGCGCGTCAAAAGATGCCCGAGAATGTTTATGTGGCCCAGGCCGAAGTGACATTTGGCAGAATTTAACTAAAGGCCTGCTTTACCGAAAAGCGCGAGTATATCAGATTGGTGGGTAAGATGGGAAGCAAATGAGGGCGAAAAGACGATAACGTCGTCCAGGTAGCCTAAACACGTGGACCATTTGAATCCTCGAAGTAGAGAGTCCATCATGCGGTCGAATGCTGCAGGCGCATTGCATAAACCGAAAGGCATTACCTGGAACTTTTACGGGCCATCTGAGGTGACAAAAGCGGTTTTTTCTTTTTTCAAGTCATCTACAGAAATCTGGCAATAACCGGAACGGAGGTCAATGGACAAAAAGTATTGGGCACCATGTACAGTCAAGGGCATCATCGATGCGTGGCAGGTGTTATACATCCTTCTTCGTGATTTTGCTGAGGTAGCGGTAGTCGATCCAAAAGCGCGAAGTGCCGTCTTTTTTCTTCACTAACACCAATGGTGAGGCCTGGCCCATGGACTGCAGGATGGTTCAATGATGTCCTGTTTCAACATTTTATCGAATTCGCTTTGGATGATGGCGCGCTTGGCATGCGACACGCAGTGCGGTGATCGGTGAATGGGACTAGAGTCACCAGTGTCGATACGGTGCTTTACAGCCGTCATTCGTCCCGAAGGGCAATCGGGAAAGTGAAACATGTCGGAGTAAGAAAGCAGCAGGCGGCGAAGACCACGGGCTTGCTTTGTGAAAGGGCCGGGCTCAGCATCGTCATTACCTTGTCAATGGACGCAGGGGCAGCTGTATGAATGAAGTCCCAGTCACGGGGAGTGGTGGGCAAAGTTGAGACTTCGTAGTCGTGTAAGGGGCACACTAACGCAAGCGAGATTCTTTTCAGTAATACGTGGGCATGAAAACCGAAGTTTAGGATAGGTAGATACAGTCTGCTGTCAGTGATGGAGGCGACTGTGTGAGGCAGCGTTACATTTCCTGTCAGCAGTACGTCAGTCATTGGAGTAATAATATACCCGCCATCAGCAAGAGGGCTGGGGGCTGCCAACGAAACAAACGTGATGGCCTGAGGCAGGATACGGATGTGAGTTGTTGAACACAAGCTGGTCGGGTGAGTGTCATCGGCCAGCGGCGCACTAGGTAGCTCAAGACTGAGGAAACCTGTGGAACAGTCGATGAGCCCTGAATGGTCGGCTAAGAAGTCAAGGACTAAAATCATGTCATGTGAACAGTTTTCTAATACGGCAAACAAAACAGGCACAGTACGGCCAGCTATCGTGCCCCAGTGCCCCAGCACGGACACTATTCTCGTATTTTCTGAATAACAAGCGTAAGACATAAGTTGCAGGACTTAGAAAATATAATCGGCTAAAAAAACACTTGTTCCCTTCGTGTGCGTTCCGCCATCACGCTTAAAAATTGCACCCACATATATGCGCGGGCTGGGCTTTCGTTGTCACTAAAATTTTGCTGGGCGGTGCAGGGCGGTGCAGGGCACGTGCACTGCAGCAATCGCGGTAAATAATTTTTTCTTGCTTTCTGGCTGTCTTATTTATTCGCGGTTTTGTGCTGGCTCGTTGGCAATGCTTTCTTGCGCCTCAACCTTGCATTAATTTCTTAATTGCTTGTGTTAATAATATTATTATAATCAATAAATATAATAATTCAACTTCATTATTATTTATTTTGCCGAAGTCCTCTTTATATTATCAATACCCCTGAAAACAATATAAACTTGTAAATAATACGTAAAAATGCATTTTTTCTGCGCCTGATGCCGTTTTTAAGGTATTGTACTACTAGCAGATCATACAAATAGGAGCCCAGCCCACACATATGTGTGGGTTTGTTTTCTGCGTGAAATACTCTGACCTTTTCATTTTCACTTGAGGAAGCATCATTAATAAGCGGTAAATACACAAAATGTATTACTTGTGGCCATTTTTTCTAACATATGTTTGTTTGGCAGGACAGGGATAACAATAAGGGATTGAGGTTGCTGATCTACCCATCTGCAGAAATCAGATCTCGAGAGCTGGAAGTGAGGAAGGATGTAAAGGAGCGTACATTTGTTAACATACTAAATACTATGTACAAATTGCTACAGCCCCCAGATGATGTCACTGCATTTTACGGGTGATTCTACAGGCGATGGTGGTGCAGATGATGCTACAGATGATGGTACTACACGCCTAATGATTTCCGGGGCAATATCACCACACCACCGGAGGACTGTGTGCACCCATCCCTCTTCTCTCTAAATACCATGTAACAAGTTAGGAAGTCTATTTGCTATCAAGATTTGTTTCTTGCAGACACATCACATTTGGCTTATTGTAGCGTAAAATCTCATTATCATCGTCGAGATTTTAAAGAAGGCCTCTGCAGTTGTATTGCAGGATATATTCCCTTTCTATTACCTATAGTTTGGAGCAACTGGAATACATATTTTTATGCATCGTCCTAAGGGCCGGGAGCCTTGGAGGGGGCCTTTTTAAGTTCTCGATTGACCTGTACGTCGCCGCCCGTTCCTTTTGGTGCGATGCAGCCAGAAGTGGACTGACGTCCATCTCATCGACAGATATCAGGAGGGTGCCCAGCGGCCCGCACCGCTTTGCACTTGGCACCTTTTGGGGTACCTGTCGGTTTTCCCACCACCGCCGCGGGCGTCGCGTGCGCCGCGAATGTGACCAGTGGTGGGGCAAGAAGGGGGTATTCTCTTCCACCATGTGCATCTCTGCAGTTCCCTGAGGTGGACTGGAGGCTGACGGAGTGGCGACTGAAGGAGCTGTGTCCCTTCCAACGGTGTACGTAACCACCACACCCACTATAGGCTCTGCATGCGGTGCGGTGCCAGGTTGGGCTGCCGGGAGCAGCCCATTGTGGGACAGGGGAAGTCGCAGTCCGTCTCGCGGTAATGCTTCACTACCAATTCCAGGCGCTGCTCAGGGCCCCGGCGAGGTGAGTCGGCGTGACTTTGAGAAGCCAAACAGGCGGACCCTTTACGCGCTACAGAGCAGAGGTTGTTTTGCTTCACGTGTTAATGATTCGTCTTCCTTCATTTAACTAGATGCAGGATCTTGACAAGTGGGCGTGGGGCCTTCACAATTGGGACATTCGTAAACATTCCCTATACAGTTATCTGTTGCGTGGTTGCGGCTGAAGCACTTGGCATTTGTGAGCTTTCCCCAACACGTATTGATGTCATGCCCATGCCATTGGCATGTGAAGCAGCGGAGTGAACTTGGGATGTACGGTCTTTTTGACACTTGAGGAAACCTGCAGTTCGAAATACGGGAAGGTTGGAGCTTGGTTCTTGGTTTCTTGGTTATATCTGCTTGGTTATATCTGCGGATTGTAATCCGTCTAACAGCGTAACAGCTGTGACTCTTTGAACCGCAGGCCCTACAGCAAATCTGGGTCGGTTTAAAATTTTAGGTATAACATAAAAATGGCTTCTTGAGAGGTGTTCAAACTTCTATGAGGAGTTAATTTGATTGAAAAGTGTCCAATGAAGGTCTGTTCAAGAAGCCTATTTCCGTGTGCCTTGTTATTGAGTTCGACACGACATTTCCCCATACGATAGTTTCGTGCAATGCAGTTCTTTTGCACTACACTCTCGATAAACTTGGCCACCAGGAACACTGATTTCGATGTTCCAGTGGCGAACTTTTCAGAAGAGTGAATAATAAAAAAAGGCGGGAAGTTGTCATGTTTTAGAAATGCTAGCTTAGCTAGCGGTGGATAGTTTACTTTGGTGAGGCCGCTTTCAGGGGGGCTATCTTTGAATTGTGAAAACGTATATACCAGATGGCATGTAAAAGAAGCAGGGGACGGGAATAGTTTTTTCGCTCGGATAAGGCTGACGACGACAGAGGCCCGGGAGCTCCATGCTTCGCAATCAGACGAGGCGCTCATCGGTAAGAGCTTCACCACGGCTACGACGCCCACCTTTGGGGTTTCTGATTTTCAACTTAAAACTCCTAGTCACGGTAGAAAACAACGTGAGTTTGGGGGCTAGGCGTCCGCGGTGTTGTAACTACCATCACCAAGATTGCTCATGGGGTTCAATGCCGTGGCTTCCCTGAAAGAATCAAAGGAGTGCTTTTAATGCAGTATCCATGGGTTTTGGAAAATGTGGCATTAGAATACCACCTGCAACAAGAAAAAACAGCTTTATTGAAGCTCAATATGGCAGTGTGGGCCTCATCGTATTCTTCCTGCTCATTGTTGTCTGCTACGAAGAAAGTCACGACTACAAAAAAAAAAAAACAATGGCCTTGTCGTATTTTAGCCGACTAAAAACCTCAGGTCGAAAGGACACAAAATACATGATGCGAGGAGGTTCTTGGGAGACGTGATCGGTGCAACGAGAAGAATTTGTTGCGCAGCCGCAACGCTACTATTGCTATCAAGGCGTGACTCCGCCCATATGGCCAAGGTGGAAGCAGTTTTTGGCACGCTCACCGTTTAACACGGAAGCTGGTTACCCTTCAGGTTGTGTTTTTGTTCACATGCGTTCCCAGGCAAGTACCCCAACCGGGAAAGATCTGCGTGCAGAATTCGAAAAGGGAGAGATCGTGGTAAGTAAAAGGTCTAGAACATCAGACATAAAACAGAGCGATCCACAAACTCGGCAGTATAGAGTGGTTGTAGTCCAACCTAGAACTACGCGGATAACGAAACAAAAAAAGCAAGCGGTTATACAAACAGTGAAAGTTATTCTTATCATCAACTCTCGCACTGAACAAATTTGTACAAAGGCGTAGTGGTGCAATGTGCAGGAGACAGAAGGAATGTAGAATGTTTATGACTCCATTCCAATGCGAGGTGAAAGCTAGCCGTACCATTCAGTTGGCACGACATTATTCGCTACGCATTCGCCGCGCATAAGAGTTACCAGTCCTTAGACCTATTGTTTCTTGAATCTGTGCTGCCCCAGCAAATATAATAGCAACGTTAAAAACAGTCCAATTACGGAACGCAGGGCTGAAGACACACACAAGCGCGGATATTCTACTCTGCGTCCCTTAAATTCGCACTGTTTTCTACATTTTTAACATGCATCAACCAGGCCACTTGTTTCCCGTTCTAAGATAACAGCTTCTGTGCCTAAACGAGCATATGGGTTAATCGGCTCTCAATTTTTATAAATGAATTGTAAGTGCAATGCACTTCTTAAGCGACCCTGAACCTGCGTCCACCGGCGATGTCCGCGCATGCGGAGATGGGCGCGCGCAGCCTGGCCGCTGACATAGCACATACCCACGTGGGGGATTGGGCAGGAATCTCCTCGTCTTCCTTGGCAACGGGGGGAGATGGGCGCGCGCTGCCTGGCCGCTGACATGGCACATACCCACGTGGGGGATTGGCCAAGAATCGGGCGTGAGAAGGGCTAATGCACCTGCTTAAAGGAGTACTGACACGAAATTTCAAAGCTGAGATCCGCTCTAGCAATCAAGTACAACGACAACACAAATAGGTGTCTGTGAATAAATGCATCTTTCTTTCTTTGTAGTTGTGTGTGTGTGTGTGTGTGATCTCTCTTTCGCGAACATTACCGAACCGCGCAAATTCAACTCGTGCATTCGCACTTTCACATTCTTCCCCTCGGGGAAATGCGGGGAATTTCTTTTTATGTTAAACGAAGCCCGCTTGAATTGTAACGCCCGAAAGCTAGTTTCTTTTGTGCTAAACTAAGTTGACTTGTAAAGGCCGAAAGCTAGTTTTGGTTTGTTTTTGTTGCAATCAGCTAAAGGGACCTCCTGACCACTGATAAAGGAAAAATCTTCTCAAGGGAATACTCCAATTAATCCACCTACATCCACACCGTACATTTAAATTGCTTTCGGGGATATTCCACCAACGGCTGCGTAAGGAAACTGTTTTTTCGCGCCTAATTCGTAGAAAGGGCCAGTTAAAGATAACATAAATGTGAAAAAAAGGTTATATTGTTTTATAAGTCGTAAAAACATGTCTTTTGTTTTTTTATAGTTGACGTGGTACAAACAGTGGTCATTTTGTTTTATGTAAACATTGTTGCATTTCTTATTTACGCTACCCTGCCCGAGCTCCCAAAAAGTATTGTACCTCAATTTCAAGGTTTATTTTCATCACTTCTGTGACATTTGGGGTATTGGATTTCTTAGAAGTTCTGTTCCTTCTGTTTCGTCTGCTTCTGTCATATGAAAGTTTTAGGCAGCAAGTCTATAAAATTTATGACTGTATCCACAATGTACATTTGTGGGTTTACCTCGTTTGTTTCCTTGGTAGGCTTTTGTGATGGCAAAATAGCAAGTAGGTCAGAGCTACTTTTTCTAATATTTATGCGCAGGGGTTCTAATACTTTATTAGCATACATATTGTGGGAGACCCAAGCCTGCAAGGGCCGCAGAAGGCAGTGTGCCCATACCAATAGGCCTGCGGGTCCAGCCTGGGTCCCAATGATCATAGCTATTCACCACAGAGTTGTTGACTACACCAGTGCTGCACTACGCAGTCCGTTGGGCAACCCTAATTATAGTCCTGAGGTCGTCGTCATCGGGTGGGAATGTTCCAGTGTGGTCAAATGGGAGCTGGAGCCATAGAGCTGCTGCACAGGGCAGCCAAGATGAGCCATGGCGTTGCTTGTGCGTAAGCAGCGGCTGAAGATGGCCGGTTCCTTGGCTCAAGCGCGGACCGTAGGGCAATTCTTGGTGGCCTGGGGACATAACGCGGCACATCAGTCGTACTGTTGAGGCCCGTACTCTTGAGTCAAGGGGGTTGCCAGGAGGCATGCCGGAGCAGGTTGGTGGAGGAAATTCCAGCATAAGGGAGTTGCTCCCTCTTCGGCGTAGTAAGGCGATAAAAGGTGTACGCCACGCGACGTTGGACGCTGGCGAGATTTGTTTGAAGTGCCTTGGACTGGGCAACCATACGGCAGCGCAGTATTCAAGGGTAGGTTGAACGAGCGCTGTGTACAAACTTCGAAATGCGCTCGGTGGCATTCCATTGGTCACGCGTGTCACGAAACCCAGCAGGCGGCGAGACTTGGACAAAGTGCTTTTTAGCTTTTGTACCGACATCTGCTACGTAGGCGCCCTTATGTATGCCTCCGGCGAGTAACGGAGAAGAATTCTCGAAGGAAAATGTCCGAATTCATTCAAAGGTTTTGTAATAACTATTTGACAGCGCCTCAATCATTATACTACTACAGGCAGGAAAAAATAACCTCCGTTTTTGACACCCCAGTGCTGCACCACTTTCAAAGATTGACTTGAAAAAAAAAGGAATCATGGCCCAGTTCATTTCTTTCTAAACCATACATTATCCAATCACTGAACATATTCATTCCACCTCTGGCTGTCTTTATTACTCCAACTTCACTCCGGTATAACGCAGTTAAAACGCCGGCCATACAGCACGCCCCCGTGGTTCCGTCCTACATCTTTATACGGACTCCACCGCGGCGATACGGGATTTACTCCAAGTATCGAACAATTGTACCATTTCAAGGGAAATCTACACACTACTAGACACGTACCCCTGCCCTCTCAGGCTGGTGTGGGTTAGGCGGAATAGGTACGCTCCCCGCTCACATTGCAGTGGATATGGCTTGTCACCCGACGTATATTCCTCGGCCGCTGCCAATGTTAACAACCGGTCCGATAGAAAACTTTCTCCAACGGAAGGACGATCTGCGTCGCGCCACACGTGCCCTCATCCCTCCGTGTGGAACGGACCTCCCCAGTAGACTTGCTCGCTGGGAAGAGGTTTTGGTGCGCAGACTTCGCGTTGGAGTGGTGCTTTCACCTGCTGTGACCTGGGGGTGGCCACCACGCTACCATGCCCCGTTCGACGACACCTGCCCCTTCTGCACAGCTCCGGCCGCGCAAGCTGACGCGGACCATCTCATATGGGCGTGGCCTTCACTGGCCTCAGCCAGAAAGCGACACCTGAGAGGCACAGGCCTCCATCCTGGAAGACCCCCCGACCTTCAGCGGTGGCTATGGGGACCCCACCACCGCTCCCTTCTTGACTTCCTTCGAGAGACGGGGGCCCATGTATATTTGTAAATAAGTTATTTTTATGCCAACGGGCATTCTATAAAAAAAAAACAGTTTGGAAATAAAAAAGTCCAAACAAAAACAAAAAGAAATATTCAAAACAATTATTCAAAAACAAATACAAAAAATAGAATGCGTAAACTCCTACTTGTACCACATATCGTGGGGAGAGGATGATCGTCTGCAGGAAAAATGCCTGTTCTTTCCTTCCCACATCAACGCTGCCCCTCCCGTGTTCTCCTCGCACGTTAAACGCTATACCCGTCAGTTCGAGGCAGGTAAATTTTGCTTCAGTTGCAGTACTGGAAAACCTACTAGAAAAGTTCCTCATTGTAGTATTTCTTCGAAGCCAACCCAGGAGGGTGCCACAAGTATTTATTACATCTTGGAGTCAAAACAAGATTTGTGGTGGCGTATTATTTTTTTCATAGCGCAGATATAAAGCAGCAAGAAATTTTCGAACAAAAGAAACAAAGCAACAGTCCCTCATCTGGTTATTACTCGCATGAAATATCCCAGGAATGTCCAGAAGTACGAAAATGATCACCATAATAATTAGCTTAGAGATGCTTTTCCTATATAAACGCCTTGTATTTAGAATTGGCAGGCCAACCTAATCAAAGGATAGACAAACTTACAAACATATAAACAGACCGAAATTTCCGAGAAACATATCCCAGGAAAGGCCATCACCTTTAAAAGCAGTGCTCGTGTGCTCTCTAAAGAAGGACAACCAGTGCAGCTGGTAGCGTTACAAAAGGCTGCAAGAAACGAAACACCTTCGTTGGTATGTCTGATTGGGCACACTTCCCATACAATTACCCTAATAAATTTGGTAACACTCCAATATGTATTTGCTCGGGCAAACATGGTCTGTTCATTTCCGTTCCGCGTTATAGGCGTCTGATTATATGTGTAACCCACGAAATTAACCCCCCCGGACCCTGGAGGAGAACCTTGAGGCCGTGCTCTGGCGTGATACATACGCATTTAAATCTCCTACCAAACAACTGCAATGTCATCTGTGCGGCCTTGAAGCCAAGCCACACAAGCCTGAAATGCACCCTACCATTCGCAGACACAATGAGTGCAACAGCGAAAGTGCGGTTACTTTGACGTGAGAGCCAATGGGGAAAATGTCACTCCCAATGCGCTTCCAGCCAAATAAGAATTAATAGCTGAAGTCGGTGCCCCATGCATGGAAGTTGCTCTCCCACGGGCATTTGCAGCTTCTCATTATTGTTGCAGTTGGCGCAGCCGAAGCTGCTGCTACCCGCTAATAAAACTCTGCAAAAACTTGGTACCTACATAAAGAAGCGCTATATACGTTAGCTTCAAAGCCCATTTCAAAATGATAGGGTTTTGGTCGGATGCCCCAAAAGTTGTTCTAGCTACCACGTGTGTTGGATCATGGTACCAAAGTTGAAAGCATTCCCGACACAAATGCAAAACCTTAGAGATGCCGGTCACAGCGTATATTTGTCACCTTTATTTTTCGCCACCGAGAAAGCAAGTGTGCAGTAAACCTAGACTGTAAGAAAATTAGTACACTCATGTGAAGTTATTCATAAGGTGGGAGTGTCTATCTGTTGCTTAAAGACGGGCGGCCGTATATAAATCACCTTTGCCAGGTTATGGTTAATCGAAAAAGTCGTTTCATGCAGCAATATCTTCTTTGCGCACGGATGTATACCTTCTTTTTTGAAATGTAAAATCGCAGCCACTAACCCTTTAGGAACCAATACGGGTTCCTTGATGACAATGAAGGGGACAATGAAGCAAGCGTCTTCTTATGAACCTTCTTCTTATGAGCATTCCGTGGACAAGCTTCCACCCAAGAACGGATGAGGAACGAATGATGGCCATCGCCGTTTCCTCCACTTTGAAGAGGCGAACACAGTGGCCATGGTCCACATCCGCCAAGAACGAAACCGTCAAGAACCTTCGCAACAACTGCAGTAGTGCCATTCTTACATCCGAAAAGGGTAACAGCACTGCCATGAGAAGTTGCACGTGTTCAGCAATATATACACCTACGCCCTCTTGCAAAGGGTCCAAACCGCAGTGTACAGACTAGCTTCAAAAGCTGCTTTCCACGTTTCAGCAGCGTGTTACTCCCCAATTCAAAAGCTTATATTGCCCGTTGCTTTGTACAAACGAATGAACTCCTTGCATTAACAACCTCCCAAAGGAGCACAAGCACGGCGTACCCTTGAGGCCCATCGTAGACTTCACCAGGCCTCCGCTCTACTTAATATCTGCTTATCTTCACCAAATAGGTAGCTGCTAGATGGCAGCAACGGCGCTTACCGCCAATTCCAAATATTTTGTAGAAAAGGTGGGGGACTTGGCTTTGCAGCCAAGGCGAGATTAAGTAGTCTTTCAACGTTATGGCATTTTCCTAGAGTATTGCATTGGAACGTGCCGACAAAGCTGTACAGAATCCCTGCGCTCCGACGCCAAACGTGCTGCCCAGACTCCCTTCGATGTTCTGAAGGAACTGCTACCTCGCCTCAGCAACCCATACTTTTCTTAAAGGGGAAAATTGTACAAAGAAACTTACGAACTGCTAATAGGTCCTCTATATTCGTCACGGTGGCCAACATTGTTTTAGACATCGGCGAGCAAAAGGTTCTGGACAACTTTACGCCCAATGTAAAGGTCTTCGTACGTTGTGTTGACGCATGTTTTTACATTATTCCTCAGGAGGACTTACCAATGCGTTTGGAATAGCAATACTAGGTTAAGCTTCGCATGCGGTTTACGTGTGAAGGCGAGGCTGATCTGTGCTTTCTGTTCCGATTGTCTTCACTCTTCTCTTGAACAGACGCCTCTCCTTCACTGTGTACGGCGTGAGGATGCCTACCGAAAACTACATTCACATATTTCGAGCGGTGAACTGCCCACAAGATGTCTGTGGTCTCGTAACTGATCACCAGAGTCACACGGATATAATGCGATCAACGGAGCGTGAAGCAAGAATTGGCGACTGTGTACCTCCAGTTGGCAAATGAATGCCTGGGGAAGTTAAAGCCCATCGTTTACACGGACTCTCTTAAAGTTGCACTCCCACTTGCATCTTCTGCAGAAATCGTTCTAAAAACTTCGTCATCATTGATGTTTTAAGGCTATCATGTCTGCATATGCATCAAAGCTTCAAATATCTTTCTGCTGGGTTCCAGGACACTCTGGAATTGCCGGGAACGAAACAATAAATCAAATGGCCACTGCTGCTACACTTTGGAATACAGTGAACTTACGAACGGTGCCGTACACAGACATGAAGCGACACATCAGAAACCAACTGGGCAGCACATGGCAAACCCACTTGAGTCAACCAACCAAAAAGGAATTACGAAATTACAGGTGATAAAACCACGCTTGGGACCATACACCATGACACACGCCAAAGATGCACAGAGGGTGCCCTTGGTAGGCCACGGATAGGGCACACAACACACTCGTATCTGCTCAGGGTGTCTTCAAGACCTCTGTGTAGCAGGTGTGTATAGGCCCTATCCGTAGTTCACATGCTCATTCAATGGAAGGCACTGGACATACCACATTGCAAATACTTCCCACAGCTATACGGACTACACACCCCACTACACCCAGCGTTTTTTTCTGTCTGACGATCCCGTTATCCTGTCAAGCGCGTTTTTAAATACTTAACAGAAGTTAACTTTTGAGACCTGTTTTCATTGCACGCATAATCACTCCCTGCCCTGATACACCAGCAATCCTCGTTGTCGTTTTTTGAATTTACTTTTGTTCTTGCTGACTGATCTTAGTGTTTAAGTTTTCACTTCTCATATATAACCATTGTTTTGGTTCTCTTTCACGCTCGTGGCCTTGCGCCATTACGTCCAACCATCATCATCAATACCTTGGAAATTTTGTGGTCGAAATCGGTACACCAATTCAACAACCTAAAGCCACCCCCAGAAAGACAGCTGCCATGCGCGCCGCCATTGTTTCTGTTCAAAGTGTCAGTGGAGAACTTTCCAGCGTATTTTTGAATTACGATTAAGACGTGCACAACGTAACCTCAAGCAAACTACGAAACAAGCTCCTAAATATCAAGACACGCCAGAAAAAATGATGTTTCCGGGAGCTGTATTTGAGATCCCTTGTGTCAACGGGGAATGCGTTTTTACCGGAAAAAGAGCAAATATCCACAAAGAATGAAGGTGCGTCAAGGTGATGTAGACAAAAGAAATTGAATAAAGAATGCGCTAGCGGAGCATTCCTGCCAGAATAAAAATCTCGTCAGGTGGGCTGACATTGGTATAATAGTAACAGAAAGAAATTTCGATTATCTACTTTTCCTCGGCTCGCTGATAAACAAATCCACATCCCATGCTGTCAACAGGACTGATGGCAACGTACATATATTATAGTCAACGTCGTTTCCCATATCTGGCGCAAATAAATTGTCGACATCTTTTTTCCGGCTTTTCTGCGAATAAGGAAACCATATGGGTTCAAAAACCTCAAAATTCCATTTTTGACTCGCAAGTAACTGCGATTTTATATTCTCAAATATGACCTTTGCCGGGGCGAGCCGTTGTCGAACACTTTACTGTATATTTTGTTTCATTTCATGTCAGAAGTGGCATTGCTAACTTCTTAGTAATCCTCGGATACGCGAGGACAGTCCCGTAAACTATGTTTGAAGTTTGCTCCGATACTGCATTTACAGCATGGGTATCAAGAAGGGAGGTCACGACAGATCCAGCTGTTGACAATATCAAAAGGCTACTCTACGTTGAAGACTCGTTTACTGAATAATTCACTGAATTTGGGAAAATCAGAAGGATTAGTGAGTGTTTGTTGGGAACTTCCGTGCTCAGGCACCGTGCTTCTGCACGAGCGGTACGGTAACCAGGCTTTCCGCCCCCTGACGATGAACCCTGTGGACTAAGAAACTGTCTTGCCGCTTTGAAGCAATGCGGCTTGCATGTGTATTCGATAAGCGAGAGGACTAAACCTTAGTTGTCCTTACAGTTCTTGTAGGAAATTCCCTCAATCAGTGACGAGATGGTTTGGTCACTGAATGGTACGGTTGCTGCTGGGTCCAAGTTTGCATGCTCTGGGTATGACTGATAAAACGGAGTTAGGTATAGCAGTGTCAGCTGCTGGCAAAGTACAGTTGTGTTAACCAACGGTGGGTTGTCCTGTCAGCGCCAGCAAGTCCAACTTCATTGTTGAAACTTCTGGCATCGGTTCGTATCCTCATTTCGCACCGCAGCGTTGAATCCATTTTTTTAGTAATTTCACACTAAGTCTAGCCAATCCCCGAAGAGCGTTTTGTGGGCAGCATCTGGGCTTGTATTTGAAAATTTCCCAGGGCCGAAATGGATAGCGATCCCGTTTGTCAGTCTGCAATAGCCTTAGCAGCAGTCCCACGTACATGGACCAGATTCAGATCTCCACGAATTTCTGTGACAGTTGCGTTATCAATTCTGGTATATATTCTCGATTTTGTTTAGGCTGGACAGCGGTCGTGGCTGCTTGATGTACCATATTTACTCGATTCTACGCACCCCTTTACTCGATTCTAAGCCCTCGTAGGGCCACTTGGAATTCGTTGTCCGTAATTTCCGTAAAGGGTACTACCGCATTTTTGCCCAAATACTAATATCGTTTTAGTGAATGGCTAATGGTGAAAATCACCCTTGTTCATTATTTTACAGCCATGCGCGACACCTCAAATTGGCAAGCATAGGCCCCAAGATCGACCATTTGGAAGCCCCGGAATCCCCGTGGTATGCATGACTACTCCATCCGAATTAGGATGCAATAATGTGAATCGGTCTACTTTAAAAATCATATCGACTTTTGGTTTATAGGCTATGGATAGCTGTGATATATATGTCACTATAATTTATTCCCCAACTCAATTGTGTGATTGGCGTAGGGACACCGCTTAGACATAAATTGATAGACGAAGGCTTCTTTGTGACTTGTAGTTAACTCGTCTCAGGAGGAGTTATTTCAATAAAGAGAGCATTTCTGTAAAGGATATTATACAATCTTAACTAACTTTACGGTGCCACACCACAATAAAACGCACTAATACGACTCTGCATTTGTTGAGGTTGTAAATTGTCTCAGACCTTATTTCACTAGGCTGTTTTAAAACTGCTTGGGATTTCTTGTGTAGTCATCAACTTTCTATCCACATCTTACTGTAGATCACCTTGAATTAGACCTTTTGCACAACTGAAGTCAGGTAAGAAGGTCGGAGATTAAAGTAACCACGTTGCTAGCACCTGAATACGTGATTTTTAAGAGCTCGGGCTTTTTAAGAGTTAAAAAATTTAGTAAAATTTAGCCCCTAAAGTTTTCTAATATTATACAAAGAAAATGACTTGGTGACTCATCTATAAACTTGGTTCCAATTCATATACAGCATGGAATTGGCTAGCGGCAGTTTTCGAAAAAAGTGGCAACTAGTAATTTTTTGCAAAGATTAAAGTGCCATGTTGAGAAATTCAGGTTTTCCTGCTACCAAATACGAATGAGGACGTCGCATTTTCTCAGTGCTTGTTTTTAATAAAACGATGCGGTGTCTATCCTGGCGCGAACGCATGCTTACACCCGCATACATGCGATCAGGTAACGCGGGTGTCGGTCTATTCGCTGTCTCTCATTTCTCTGTCTCTACATGGGGGTTCACACTAGCGTAACTCTAGAGTAGCACATACTCGCAGTGAAGGATTGGCCAACCACAGAATCTATCCTAAGAAAGCTTCGCCTTCAACCGTCGTCGTAGTTAGGCGTGATATTTAGATGCGAAGCATCTCATGATCGGGGCTGTGTCCCTCCCTCCCTTGATGTTGTCCGCCGTCGGCACTCTACCGCGCATGTGCGTCTCTTCAGCCCCGTCAGCGTTTGGGCTGACGTTAGCGCAGTCCACTAAAAAAAAAGTTAGGCGGCGCCCGTGTTCGATCCTTCGACTCTCTGGCCGCAACGGGAGGCACGTGGCACACTTCCCATTGCGCTACAAAGCGAGGCGGGAGCATGTGCTACGAACGCGCCTTCTGTCCTTCACTCATTCAAACTACGTCAAGAGGCTAGTGATAGAACAAAGGCACGCAAAGCTGAACGTAAGCGCAAACGACGAAATGAAAACTTTAGAGGAGGATATTGAATTTCCTTCGGGAAAACTGTCGGGGGAAGCGCCACGCGCCTTGCAGCTCAACCAGAGGAGAGGACGAAGAGGGCTGGCAGCGGGGTAGGAACGTGAGCACGCAATAAAAAAAGGCGAGAACCAGGAGGTGTTCGATCAGGTAACGCGGGTGTCGGTCTCTTCGCTGTCTCTACATTTCTCTACCTGTACATGGGGTGTTCACACTACGTTCCCATTCGTGCTCCGATAAATGAAACAACATAACGGCTACACAATGGAACCTACACGGAACCCCCACTATACATCGCATTCTCCTCATGGTTCCCCATGGGAATATGTGCAATTTTTTTTACGAATGCTCTACTCACGTTCATGACAAGCGCATTGATGTGCAGTGCAGGCATAGGCTATTGTATCGCGCGTATCTATTCTACGCGCGAACAAAGCACAAAACTTCGCGAAAAAAAAAGAACTTGTCGTGTATGCTCTGGAGGGGACCATGGTTCGCTATACAAGCTTTTTTAAAGCTGACCTTCGTCAACACTCGAAAACTCATAGTGTCTCACTCGACCCACGCAGACAGTTACAGTTTGGGGATCCTAGGCTGAGGATATTCTCCACCGGAAGGGTGCCGTAACAGCAGGACCTGTTCTTACACAAAGAATATATTTATTTTTCATTCCTACCTTCTAGATAAATGCGGGCACATGTATGTAGCGTACTAAAACGTTTTGGGTGGTCAGCCCCGTTCGCAGACCTAAATAGCGCTTTACGTTGTAGTTAATTAGTTTTGTCAAAACGTGAACTCGTTCCAGTGTCCACTTGTATACAACCGCGGATGTTCGACAGAGAATACACAGGTCTCGCTGCGTTATCTGTTCAGTAGGGCTCTGTGTTTAAAAAAAAAACATTAATACACTCTCCCAAGAAAATTGTTTTTGTTCAGATTAATGCGTTAATTTCAGATGTTTCACTTCCTATTGGCTAAATATATTTGGTCAAACTTAATACCATAGAATGTGACGTAACGCAGGTATCGGGATGCTAGCATTCTGAAGAATTAACGACACGTGGGAAGGGCAAATTGGGCCACCTAAACTCCAGACACAGACATCCGTTTCGCGGATCATAGTGTCACCATTGTAGTTCTAGGTTGTAAAGTCACGCGCCATGGTACGGGAGCGATAGGTCTGATTACGGCTTGAATATTGTGAAGAGCGATAAATTCTGCGCATTATCACCTGAAACGTACGGACCTGCCAAATATATTTTCGTTGAATGTTTGCAGCAGCGACATCAAGTACAGCAACAGAGGGGGATGGCTATACTGGTAACTGACTTTTAAAAAATACGGCCATAGATGACGGACATAGATGACAGATGATGGCCTAAAATGACGGCCATAAATCAAACGAACCCAAAGAATTGTCATTTACAATTGGTTTGCGGAATAGAGGAACGTAAGAAAATTATTTTAAAAGGGGGATCGTTTTTTTGTCTTTTATAAGAAAGGGTTGTGTCACTTGACGCGTAAAACATTTTTTCACTATTCGACAGCACACTCAAGGTCTTTCTAATAAAACTCTAATTTCGGCCCTGTTCTGCTCTTCATCCAAGGAGCACATTTTTATGATGGGTCACTGATACGTTATCTCGTCTGGCTGAGTGGAAATTCCGCATGCATCCGCAAACCATTCGAAAGTAGCAAGAAGAACGTACCAAAACTACCCTCGCGTTCATACTGATAAACCTTCGGTTTCCAATACGCAGAAACGTATTTGTTTTGCATTTAAATATACTTGCTTTAAATGTGTGTTTCTGCATTCAAAGTTTTCTGGTGATTAAACAACAGGAAGACAACTACACTCAACAGTGAGTTAAGTGTGTATTGAAACGACATGAAATAGCGGAGGTTGTAAATAAATAAAGCGTGTGACTTTGTGCGAAGCAGTGGCACATTTTCGCATTATTCATTGGCCTAATTACGCGACTTGAAAACAAGGGAGCTGGACTTGGCCAATATGTGTCGGCAGCATTTCTTAGTTTTTAAAACTAAGCGTGTGGTGAAAATGAAGCATTGGCCTGCGGTGAAAAAGATACAAAAATGTTTTCACTTTGCCATTTGGAGGTTCGAAAAATACGCGCAGAAGGAACTATCATTTATTTATTAACGACATATTTTCGCTATAAACAAGCAGTTCCTAGAGTGATGGTGATGGCGCAACAGCTAAGCGCTGCAGCCGCACATAGAGCAGCTTCAAGCAGTGTTTAAATTTTTCAGGCTGGGTTGACACGGTGTAGAAAGACTGGGCGAATATTGGAAAGATCATGTGATTGCTTCGCGATGCCACGGTCAGAGATCTGGGCAAGGAGCTGGAGCAGGGTGCAACAATACTGTGATTTGTCTTGCCGAAAATCCACGTGCCTTTTTTATACCACAGCTCTACGTGGCCACGTTTACGTTGAATTTTTCAATTCGGATCCGCAGCACCTGAGAGTGCCCTCTAAGACTTCTCAACAGAACCTCCAAGGCGTGTGCCGATATATGACGTAGCAAGGCAAACGCAATGAAACTACCAAACTGTGCCTAACTCAGCCAATGTATGAAGAGGAAAGACAAACAAAATTCAGTCGCGCGGTTACACTTGTTCTGCAATAGTAACCATGGGAGACGCGTGGAAGCTAAGCAGGTTCAACGCACATCAACCCCGGCCACGGTCATTGAAGGCATGTGGGTGTTAATGATGATATTCATGTTTTCCCATGTATCTCTATTCATTTTACTCTAAAAAACGCACACTGCTTCCTTCCCAGTATTATTATGCTGATTGGATAACAGTAGTACTAGGGGAAGGCTTCTGAAAAGACCGGTCTGTGTCAGCGGACAATAGGCTAAGTTTGCAAAAAAATACTGCCAGGAATAACCGCCACATGACCGTATTTACTCTTGGTATACTTATTTTTTGGGTTACTTAGCTGACTGCGGCTGTTAGTTTCTATTTAACGTTACTGACAAAACTTTCCGTGTTCCCTGTAAAGCAGCATTATAGCGGGTTCGAACACTAGTGCCAAGAAACCTCTGTGGCTTGGATGAAACGATTGAATGCACCATCATCTTGCACGGGAATAAAGTAGCTCAGGTATGAAATACAAAAACAAGCATTTCGTTCGTTTTATACATTGGCATTAGGAGATCTCGCGCTACCCTCCCTAGCATACTGTATATACGGAATCAGAACTTTTGTACTAATCATAAAGCCGGGCTGCTATAAAACAGTACCTATCTTTGGGAACAGGTGACTATCAAAAAGTTCCTATCCCTTAAAATGTCACACCTTTTTTTAATTCTATAAATCTATCAGAAACACCAAACGATTCTTTATATCATTCCATACATTTATAAACCTACCAGAAACACCCAATTATTCTCTGTGTTAATTTAGTTGTTCACGGAGTGTGAATACGACATGCATTACCTTATTTCGCTTTTACATGGCGATGGCAAGATGGATATTGTTTCCACAGTTAATATTGTTAAATTTATGTGGTTTCACATTTTCGAATCAAATATAGCTTTTGGTACTACTCCGCTTGCTCTACTGCGCATGAACGCCGTACTCCCATATTTGCATATCATGAGAGGCAACGGCGAGAAGGCTTGGTTGAAGGCGAGAAGGCCCTTTACTCGACAAGGAGCAGCCCGAACCCGAGAATGCACTTCGATCCACGATGATGATAATAAAGAGTATCTCGTCAAAACGGTCATGTGCAGATGATGAACGGGTGAGGTAAGAAGACGAAGACCCATGTAGAAAGCTCGGCACTTAGAGTGAGTCACTAGCGCTTACATTATACAGACATTTTGGTAGGGCCGTTTCCGGAACTTTTCTTCGTGCTCTTCCTTAATGCTTCCGGCGGTCTTACCCTTGTAATCCCTTTGAAAGGCTAAGGAATCGCAACAGTCCCGTGTTTCTCAATGCGGCACAGGGGAAGGTTTGGATATATCTTCGCTCTCATTTGAACCTCATCGGGCAATTCCAACACCGTCTTGCCCTGTCTACTCACGCATTCATCTGAATTGCAGCCTCCAAAGCGGTCTGTTTCCGTAGTACTTTGCCCCAAACCACATGTACTGGTGCAAACAGTTACCTCAAAGGTCAAATCCAGAAGCCACGCACTTCTCCCTCTACCGCTGGGATGTGTTCGAGGACGTTGAGTACCCGCTTGATCCTTTGAGCATGTCGCATCCGTAAGTCCATTGGTTCCTTAACGAAAACTTTGCAAGATCTAGTTCGTGCTTGAAGGGAGCCCAATTACGTAGTTCGCGAATTGAGAAGCTAGCTTGACCATTTCAGGTAACACGTGCCAGCATTTTCAGGAAACATTACCCAGCGCACACCTCCGAGAATACAGGGCTCGGATGCTAGAGCCACAACTCATTACCCTAATGAAACCTTGTCTATGTTTGTGGGAGACATGCGGCATATGCTCAGAGGGCCTATGCGAAATCTCGGAACCGATGAAGCTGCTCTACCTCATGCACTGCGTGCCGGAGCACCGTTTTGCGATCTCGTGTGCAAGCCTCATCATACGCTGACTCTTCTCAAGGAAGCGACCTTTATCGAGAGGGAACTGCCGGAGATGTGTGGACAGTATTACAGCGACAGCCATAGTTGATTTGACAGTGTATAAAATAACGCGAAATAACAGAACGCTTCGAGAGCTCTTATAATCTACTGTGTGTTCGAGTCTTAATTGTTGGTTACTACGTGAAGCTGTATATGGCTCATGTTCAGCGAATTTTCCCATCTTACCAAACGCACACGGCTGTGTTCATGTTTGCGCTAGTTTTTTCGTATTCTCCTCATGATACAAGCAGTGTTTTACACACGACTTGTAAACAAACAAGCCACAGCCGAGTCCCGAAACCCTTTTGTATTCTTTCCTTGTGTGCAGTGAAGTTCATATGCTAAGGTATCGATAGGACACCAGCAAAACAATGTCGTGGTGAAGCGCAATGGCATAACGACAAAACAAATGTTAAGGATAGTCGTGGGCAGGCAGCGGCGGCATTGATGTCGCCGGAGAAGAGAAAAGGAAGCAGCGAGATTAGCAATTACGTACGAGAAATTTCACAAAGACCACATCAACGGAAAAACACCAGTTCCACAAATACACATTGGCACGATTCAGACCACCTTTTCCGTGTGCCAAAGATCATCAAAAGGTATTCAGCGTCAAAGAGTAGAAATGATCTTGATATTTTTATAGACAAAGGTTGTACCTCACATTGGTCAAGAGATCTTGTTTGGGCTCATTGTGAATTTCGGAACCGACTCTTACAATAGGAATTTCCTGGACAGAATTTCTGGCGTAAATAAGATAAGATAAGATAAGATCTTTATTTTTCCAGAAGAAACTGGAAGGTCATCCGGGCTAAAAGCTGCTAAAAAACAGCTTGACAGTGGCCCGGAAACCCTCACTTGGCAGGGTTCAAGAAAGGAGAAAAAAAAATCACTCATAACGAAAGCAATTGAAAGAGTACATCCTTCGCACGTAGTTCACAATAAGCTGAATTCGAAAAGTTATACAAGAATTATGGTTTCGAAATTCTCAATTCATACAAATTAACACAAAAAGACAGTTCTATACACAGGAAGACACGAAACAACAGCAATAGCACATAAATACAAAACACCAGCAATGATTAAAACAGTGATGGAAACTACAAGTTTACGAAGTATTGCCGCAACTGTTTGCGGGAAAAGCAATGTGTATGACTATGTTCATTTAGAATGGTGGGAATGTTGAAGTGCAGAGCCTGATATTTATAATTAGTGCGGAACCGCGGCACTACTCATTGTTCTGTGCTGCGCGTGCGTGAATCGGCATCCCTTGCTGTAAGGGATGAGAGTGATATTAAAACGCTTTTTAGTGCGTTTGATGCAGAAACAAATGCACTTAAAATACGAAACCTGTACAAGTGGTTTACTTTGATAATGTTGTACTTTGGAAAAGCATTTTGTGTTGATGCCAAATACGGAATACTGGCGATATTTCGAATCATTCTCTTTTGCAACCTCAGAATTTTTTTTCATTTGTTTTATTTGTCGTAGCCCACACAAGACTACAGTAGTTAACATGCGATGCAAATAATGCGTTGTAAATTTGCAGTTTAACCTGTGCAGGAAGGAAATTCCGGCATCGCGATAATACTCCGGTGACTGAGGACAGTTTATTACAAAGGTTAACTACGTGTGTGTCCCAACCTAGGTGTGCAGAAAATGTAACGCCTAGAATCTTGTGTTCGTGTACTATGTCAATAACTTTATCCTCATAAATTATGTTACTTTGCGGGTTAAGTGCTTTATTTTTAGACCTGAAGATAACTACTTTGGTCTTATTGGAATTAATGCTAATTTGATTCGACTGCGACCAAACGGATAGCTCCCGAAGCACATCGTTACATTTTGCAATTAAATCGTTGACATCAGTACCGGAAATAAGTATAGTGCTGTCGTCTGCGTACATAATAAATTTTGCAGTTGTATCTATTTTTGTGATATCATTGATATACACGTTAAGGAGCAAGGGCCCCAAAATGCTTCCTTGCGGTACGCCTTTTGCAATAGAAAGAAACGGTGACTTGTAGATGTCTAGGTACACGCATTGCTGACGGTTGTGTAAGTATGAGTGTAGAAAGTCCGAAGCCTTTCCCCGAATACCACATGCAGATAATTTTTTTATTAAGATATCATGGTCCAGGCAATCAAAAGCTCGACTGAAGTCAATAAAGAGACCTACAGTGTATAGTTTTTTTTCAATGTTATCTATTATGTGTTCTTTAAGTGTGAGTAGCGCGGTTTCCGTTGATCGACCACTACGAAAACCAAATTGTGCATCAGATAGAATATTTTTGTCAGAAAAGAAATTTTCCATGCGATGATAGATCACTTTCTCTAGGCCCTTAGAAAAAACTGGAAGAACAGATATTGGTCTGTAGTTCGACACTGTTGATTTATCCCCCCCTTTATGTATTACAGACACCCTTGCTTTCTTCATCTCAGCGGGAAATACACCTAATTCTATGGCTAGATTATAAATATGAACTAGTGCGGGAGCAATGTGTTCTATGACGTATTTAACTGGTTTGATCGGCATGTCATTGATGTCCAAAGCTTTGCTATTGTTCAGGTTCATAAATGTTCGATAAATTTCATTTATATCGGTTGGATTAAGAAAAAGGCTTCCAATAACATTGTTTTGAACACATTCGGACTCTTCTGTAAACGGCCGAGCATGTGTCTGAATTGTGGTGTTGACAAAGTACGTGTTAAATTGATTAGCAATGTCACTACCGATTACCTCGCGACCATTTACCAGGATTTTGTCGGGTGTGAAATGATTTCGTCCCCGCCCCAAAACGCGGTTTATAGCTTTCCACGCAGTATCCGGGTGCCTGTTGTCTATATCTGCGAACAGAGAATGATAATAAGCAGCTTTTGCTCGTCTTAGTTCTTTGTTGAGTAGATTACGCTGCTTCTTGAATTCCTGCAGCGTCGTCGGCAGTCTTGTTCGCAAGAATACGTGATGCAGTTTGTTTTTTCGTTTGATCATTTTCATATGAGCTCACGTTACACAAGGCTTTCTCATTTTCTTGGATTGCGTGAAGGTTGTGAACGGAAAGTGCCTATTGTAAATGGCGAGAAACGTTTTCATAAACTCAGAATAGGCGTCATTTGCCGAATTCATATCATATACAAATGACCAATCACAAGCGCTTATTTCGCATTTAAACGATTCTAAAGCCGTCGCAGACACAACCTGGGTCTTGATAGACTCAGAGTGATGCTTCTTGTTTTTTGTTTTGTTATCATATATCATAAAAACTGGACAATGATCACTTAGGCTTGATGCAATAGTACCGGCAGAAAAAACTACAGTTTCAACGTTTGTAATCAACAGGTCAAGGGCAGACGAACTGGTTGCTGTGACGCGTGTAGGTGTTTTGATTAGGTTTAGAAATCCAACTGAACTAAGCGTAGTGCAAAATTCGGTGACTGTTGCACTATCTTCTAAGACGTTTATATTGAAGTCACCGGCACAAACAAGGCGGAAACCATTGTGGGACACATGGTCTAAGATACTTTCGAAGAAATGCAGAAATTGTGAGATATTGCCTTGTGGTGGCCGGTATACAGCAACCATGATGTCTTTGTCGTATTTGAGTGCCACTATCTCGTAGTCATTTGTGACTACTGAAAATTTCGAAACTAATTCACAGTGCATGTTTTCTTCTACGTAAATAGCGACTCCCCCTCCTCGCCAATCAGGACGGTTCATAAAGAAGTTATTGTAACCGGGAAGTTGAAGCATTTTACAACCATCACTATACCACGTCTCAGTAATCATGACAACATTATATCGGAAGGAAAACTGGCTTAAAAAATTGCAAATTTCTTCTTCTTTGTTAGTAGCGGAGCGTACATTAAAGTGTATCAAGGAATGTTGTTTTAAATTTTGATGTCCAAAACATTCTGGCAAAACGAACTGTCGGTAAGCCGACTGATCCATTATTACTGCGGTAAGGCGGTTTCGGATTGACTTTACTGTATTTTGGCAAGGTCACTTTCGTCGGCTATATGGATCATTGGTGAAGTTTCAGTTTTCTTTGCGTATATCTTGCCCTTGAACGACCACACTGATTTCCACTTGTGGTCGTGCTTTTTTTTGACAGCCATGACAAGTAAACGCTTCAGGGTCGGACACAGATGTTCATTAACATAGATAGGCAATGTGCTTTCATATCCCAGGTCTTCGTTTGTCAACCTCATTTTTTTTGCCTTTTTCAGAGCGCATTCACGTTTATCGCGAGATCTGAATTGTACAAAAATGTTCGTTTTGTCAGCATTCCGTGTTGGAACGCGGTGGCAGGCTACAATGTCACCCTGAGAATTGGGTTCATTGATGACCGTACCAAGCTTAGAGACAATCTCAACAACATTTTCGTTTTCTTGCTTTTCAACACCCTGGATCTCAAGATTGCAATTCCTAGAATATTGCTCGATTTGAAGGACTCTCTTCTGCAGATCAACTACCCTGTCTTCAAGAACTTGACATTTCGCCCCGAGGGCATCATTTTCGCTCCTTAGTTTTTCATTCTTTGCAACTTCAACTTCTAGCCGTTTCTTCAGGTCATCAATGTCAGCCTGGGAGTGTTCCAAGCTTTGAACAATCCCTTTTTGCTCATTTCGAAGGTCGCGTGATTTATTTCGCATCTCTCTCTCAAATGCCTCACGTGATTCCTTTATCTCAGCTCGAAGTTGCTGTTCAACTTCCGCCCGTATCTCGTCCTTCATTTTTGCTATGTCTTTAGTCATTTTTCATACAGCATAAGATTTCACAGAACACCAAACATAAGCGCTCTACAAGAAACTTGGCAGAAGCGACGACGTCAAAAACAGGAACATACAGCAACGCTTTGCCAGACACTAACCTGCACCGAAAATCGAGAGCGCTTAGTCCCAAGTTGCTGCTTGTCGTCGCCACTGCCAAGTGTGCTTGGCAGCGATGTCCCTTGTCCTTTTATAGCTTGCTTCAGTGACGCTAGCGCCGATGATCTGCGCAGATGCCAAGTGCCGCCGACTGTCGTTGAAAAAATCCGTCACGCAGTTTCCATGTGCAACACGTACGGTTGATTCAGCAGTCTTGTGGAGCTGAGTACGGCTGCGCAGACTGGCACCTGCACCGAAAATCGAGAGCGCTTAGTCCCAAGTTGCTGCTTGTCGTCGCCACTGCCAAGTGTGCTTGGCAGCGATGTCTCTTGTCCTTTTATAGCTTGCTTCAGTGACGCTAGCGCCGATGATCTGCGCAGATGCCAAGTGCCGCCGACTGTCGTTGAAAAAATCTGTCACGCAGTTTCCATGTGCAACACGTACGGTTGATTCAGCAGTCTTGTGGAGCTGAGTACGGCTGCGCAGACTGGCACCTGCACCGAAAATCGACAGCGCTTAGTCCGAAGTTGCTGCTTGTCGTCGCCACTGCCAAGTGTGCTTGGCAGCGATGTCCTTTGTCCTTTTATAGCTTGCTTCAGTGACGCTAGCGCCGATGATCTGCGCAGATGCCAAGTGCCGCCGACTGTCGTTGAAAAAATCCGTCACGCAGTTTCCATGTGCAACACGTACGGTTGATTCAGCAGTCTTGTGGAGCTGAGTACGGCTGCGCAGACTGGCACCTGCACCGAAAATCAAGAGCGCTTAGTCCCAAGTTGCTGCTTGTCGTCGCCACTGCCAAGTGTCGGTAGTTACTGAAGGCGCTCGCCATCCGAGCTCCGTTAGATGTAGCTTCCCCAACGTTATGCTACCTATTACAACTGTGTTGTAGGACCATGGACGTTTTCGCAAATATATTTGTGGTTCATTTTTGTCCAGCCTCTCCAGACCTTTTCATTACTTGAACGCGTCCTTCTTAAGGTTAGATGCGAACATGTACTGACGGATTACCTGAATGCTACTGGGCTCCTACTGAGCGTGTTACGCCAGCTGTGAAATAATAAAATTACCCGCTATACTATGCCCTTCTGCTTCCATAATTGATACTTGTTGTTTCTTTCGGTGCTTCATTAACCATGGCATTGCTATCGGTGATTGTGTGATTTTTCTTATTCGGGTCGGGCACATGTGGGTTTCATCTGTTGTTGGCAGGGTTTCATGGCGCTGCTTGAGTGGTAATGGACAAAATCTGTTCCAAAGAGAAGGTCCAGAAAACACAATTTCAGCTTATTCCAACAACCAAGATGTAAATATTTCTAAGGGTAGAGCAATGCTTCAATATTTAAAGAAATATTTTTAAAATAGCAAAATTTGTAACGATAGATAATAGCGGGCGGAATTCTTATGTTCTATACGGATATTTAAACAAAAAAAGATGGGTATTTTAAATGAACTCCCATTTCAAATCACAGCAAGACGACTTCACTGCACTTGCGCTGGCGCACTCGCCAAACACAGTTCAACTCTTGTTTGTAAGGACGTGGAAATTCGCGCTTGGTGTCATGACACGGGCGTTAAAAATACTATTCCCGATAAAACGTCGGTAGCTTGGGTTTATATAAAATCCATTACCAAAATTATGTAACGCTTGAAGTGTAAGACCATGGCGTAAATGCTTTATCTTGGCCACCGCAGTAACAAGAAATTGTGAGTACTGTTGAACAAATATTCAGAAACTGGGCTTACGAAACTTCGCAAAGATATATTATCCCACAAAAGACTCACCAACATACTTATCACAAAACTAAAATGTGAGTAAATACAATGTTTGACTATTGCAAAAACCGTGCATATAAATAATAACTAAACCCTTTTCCTTGGAACATAATGTGACGAAATAATCTTTACACACAACCTAACTACTTACACTTTTGCGGATGTATTGTAAAAAAAGACAGATGGGCGTTTTTATTTGCAACGCTGATTTTCGTTGGTATTGGTAGTGCGTAGTAGACATACACATCGATGGCTCTATACATATAAACTTCGATTAGTTGAAAAAGTAAGCGCTAATTAAAATACACCGCTACAGAATTTCGCTTTTTCTCAAGGTGAACTCGTGTCCAGTTAAGTTTATATGGTTTGCAATTTTCGGCAAAACGCTCTCAACGCATCGGTTACACCGATACTAACCCTCTGGCCCCAATCTGCGACGCTAGTTCTCCTTTCCGGTCATGGTCAGAATGCTCACATTTAATGCTCTCTGTACCTTCACACCTCAGGCTGCTCTTCTTCCACCTGCCAGAACGGCCTAAGCTCTTCCGGAGCTCTTTTATCTTTTTGGGCACGCGCTTCTGTACGACTCTGTACGCCTCGGAATGATTCTCTGCGCCCCTTGCGTTCCATAAAATAGATAATCCCGATTTTGCCGTTATAGTTTGCGGACATTTTTTATGTTATCAAGGCTCGCGAAACGTGTACACAGAAGCAAAAAATAGAACTGTTCTACAGTTATACAACAGTTATACAAAACGTGTAAGCGTCAATAAATTAGAACTGTTCTACAGTTATAGAATAGTTGCAGGATAGATTGCAGGATAGATTTCCGATACTGAAATTAATTGACTGTTCCCAACAGTCAATACAGTTCATACAAGATTACCTGCCTTCCTCCCGTACCTCACCCTTCCCTTGCTCCTCTTTTTGATGTGTCGAAGGTTTAACTGCTCCACTGATTAGTAATAGCGTCGTCTCGCTGTCCATTCTCACTGTCCATAGCGTCGTCTCGCTCTCCATTCTCACTCTCCGTCTCGCTCTCCATGTCAAGTTGTGTCTTTGGTAAGGTGCGCACTAAACAGTTACAGTGCCACTATCACCAAATGAACTAAGGATAAAACGAAAATTCTTATCGCATCATCCCCGACAACTCTTAGCTCCCAGAAGTCGGCGTAAACCACATAGTCAATAAGTATGAAGAAATGTCGTAATGTTGGACTATAAAAAGCGCATATATTTTCCTGCACCGCTGTGTTGAGTGTTTACGCGAGCGGTTTTTTTTTGTGTTCGTATTGGTTTCCATTTGGTGCTGCTTTCGTAGTTCACTCGACATTTTTAACGTCAGTAATCCCATACTGAGTGCCCATCAAGTCCGAAGTGTTATAACAATCTAGGACCGTCTCTTTCAACCCTTCATTATCAAATAATTCAACTTCTTATCAACAGCCATCTCCAGTGGAATCCTAAATAAAGCACCCAGCCTAATCAAGCTTTCGCCATCACGTAAAAACCAGTAACTCTCTTTGGCTCGCCAGTCGAGTTATTTAAAAATCACACAGGAGTCTTCGTCTGCCAGTTAATTTCCAAACGGTGCACCTAGGCAAATTACACAGTCGAGTTGGACAATAAATTACACAGATATAACTAGCACACCTAACCGTAACCAGCGAAACCAAAATTGGGTACGAATGTTTTTAATCAATTCACTATATGCTTTCTAACCGGGAAGGATTACTCAGTCAAACCACGCGGATCGCCGGACTTGGGGCCTATGCTTCTCAACTTGAGGTATCTCGGATGGCTGGAAAAAAATCACCCCTGGTCATTTTCACGATTAGACATGCACAAAGACAATAATAATATTTGTTCTAAAGAACGGTACTATCCCGACTGGACGTACAGACATCGCATCCCAGAGTTCTTGGAGTGACGAAAAGTCACCAGAATTCTAGCTTCGAATAATCGAGAAAACACTTAGCTAGTGTATATTCGCAGCAGGAGCTTTCAAGCGTTAGTTCTTTTTTACACTAGAAACACAGAAAATGGGCTCGGAAGGGCCCGATGTGATTTCAGGTGATACAAGTGGGCAGTTACACTACCACGAAGATATTGCACAGGCTCTTGCACCTTGGCAAAGGAAAGGACTGGAAGTTTCCGTCCGGCGATGCCAACTCAAGCGGTGCAGAAACCTGCTAGGGTGAGCGTCCGGGTATCGGCTACTCGTATCACGTTGGACGGAGCCGGCGCGATAACTTTATGCAGGCGGCGGAGAATGTGCGAGTTCGTGATCGAAATGTTCGCACCTCTGTCTGCTAGGGCTTCCACACAAATACCGTCAACATCAACTTCCAAGAGATTGTGTTTTGTTGTAATAGTAAAGAGAAGATTTTCGGGCCAGGTCGGTAATGCAGCATCACCGCTGGTAGCTGCATGAGTTAGTTTCACGAAGAGGTAGCTACGGAAGAAGCAGGTGGGGAAGGGCGGCGGGGTTTTGGTGAACTAGACTGGCGACGTTATGGGGACGGAGAGCGGCCAAAAACGGGTGCTTAGGGAACTGCTGGGAAACGTCACGTCACTGGGAACCAGACATTAATTGGTGGGTCGTGTCACTGGAGTAGCTTGTATCAGGAGGCCTTGGCCGCGGCTCCGACGACCAGCGGTCACGCGAGTAGCGAGACACAGGTCAAAGGGAGAACAATTGAAGCAGCTTGGCTGGTCATGAGCGGTGCGCTATTCCGTACGGTTGCGACCGTGGTAACGCGGTGGGGCGTCGTAACGACGGGACATTCCGCTCCATGAAAAGGGAGTGAGTTTCCTGCCGTGTGCGAGCACGTCAGAGCACACGCAGGATGAATGCCCAGGTTGGCAACTTTTCAAGCACGAGACCGTCTGGATAAGTGCTACAGTCGGGGAATTTAGTGCATGGCCGTATTGAGGCACAATAGTCGGAGCCATGGCCTCTATTTCGCGAACACTATCGTCGTCAGAGGGTGGGTATGAGTCGGCAGGTCATGTATCGGCGGTGGACGGGGTGGCGTTGCCTGATGCTGATGCTGATGCTGACGCTGATGTGGCCGCTACCCTTTGTATCGGGTGATGCCAGAGAAATCTGGCTCGGGCCAAAATCTCCTTAACAGTGTCACTGCACTGTCCTATTTGCCACATCCACACACGGCGATGTTGCCGGGGTGTAAGGGAGGTGGGTGAACGAGTGCACTACCCGAGGGCACTTCGCTTCTCCAAACCGTGGGCATTCCTTCAAGACGAACTGAACCGTCGGGACTCTCTTTGCAAATCAGCAAATTAAAAGCATCGTCTACAATGCCCTTAAGGATGTGCCCAACCTTATGGGATTCCGGCATGCTGGGTTCTACTTTTGAGCAGAGGGCCAAAACAACTAGGATGTACGCCACGTAAGACTAGGTGGATGACTGGACGCGGGGAGAGATGTCTCTCTTTGCAGCAAGCTGGCGCCTAACAGAGTCACTGAACAAATCGCGCAGTTATTGTTTGCATTGATCCCAGCTGGACACTCTGGCGTGGCTCGAACTTACCACCGCGTGCGACGGCGCTTTTACTGGCCGGGCGTTTACCAGTCTGTGAGGCGATACGTCACGGCTTCGGACCTTTGCCAACGCCAAAATACCCCTCGTTTGCTTCCAGCCAGCACCCTTTTTAACCAGTCGATGTCCTCCACCCCCATTCTTCCATGTAGGATTCGACCTTCTGCGGTCTTTCCCCTTGTCCCTGTCGGTAAACAAGTGGGGTGCTGTCGCCACCGATTATGCAACGAATTACGCTATAACACGTACCTTCCACAGCAGCTGCGCCACAGACGTAGCCGACTTTCTCCTCGATGATGTAATCTTGCACGAGTTGGCTCCTCGTCAGGTCTCACGGATCGTGGGTGGTACTTCTTGTCTCAAGTTATTGAGGACCTCCTTCGTTCTTTCCGTACCAAGCACAACCTTACCGCCGCCTATCAGCCACAAACAGACTTACTGAACGCTTTACCAAGACGCGCACGGATATGCTCGCTATGTACGTGTCCGCCGACCACCGTGACTTGGACGTACCAGCCCCCTACGTTAATTTTGCTTATGATTCTTCTCGCCTCGACACTGCTGGCTACTCTCCTTTCTTTCTCCCTTTTGGACAGCAATTGGACAGCGAGTTGCCTAATTCGGGACGTTGACAATTGAATACGCTCGAGACGCAGTAGCGCACGCTGATTTGACCCGTCAGGTTGCCCGCGCCAGGATATCGACAGCACAAACAGGACAGAAGGGGCGCTATGAGCAGCCCCATCGCGATGTGTACTTTGCCCCTTGCAGTTTAGCACTCCTGTGGACCCCATCACGCCATGTCGGCCTTTATAAAACGCTGATCTGCTTTTTCATGAACCCTTACCGCAACCTGCGCAAGGTAACTCCCGTGACCTACAAAATTGGACCCCACACACCTTCGCCGTCATCTCAATCAACGTCGCAAATTGTGCACGTCTCCCATCTGAATCCGTACCCTTCTCGCGATACAAGGTGCCTCTAACCTTGTTTCGTCGTTTGTAACGGGCCGTTGCTCTCGCCGCAGGAGGTTACGACCACCACCGACGCACGTGGTCGTATGTCCGAACCACGCAAAGTGACTAGCTGTAGGCGCGTCGTGAAGCTCGTGGAGGACGTCAGAACGGAGATGCTGAGGCACAGAAAGTAGCTCGTCAGGGCCGTCCTCGCGGAAGTTTCCGCGGAATAACACGTCATCACGGAGCCTAAGTGCACGCGTAGAGGGGTCGGTCGGGTCGGAGCTGATACGTTCGATGATGTTGCAAAGTGACGGTTCACGGTGCTGATGGTCAGCAATGTTGAACAAGTCCAACAGCGCGAATAGGCCGGGTCGTCGTCATTGTCTCGAGGGTCAAGGCTGTAAACAGGGGTGCGAGACAGGCAGTCCGCGTCCCTATGCATTCGACCATACTTGTAAACGACTGAATAGACCTATTCTTGTAGCCGTAATGTTAAACAACGAAGACGTCTGGTGGGGTCTTTGGAGGGAAAAGGCAGCCTAACGCATGCTGATCCGTAAATAAAGCGAAGGATTTGCTGTACAAGTACGGGTGGAACTTGCTTACATCCCATACAGTATATATTACCCAGCTTAAACACAATCGAGAATATATACTACACTTGATAATGCGACTGTCAAACAAACCCAATCGAGATCAATATACAGAACGTGTATGTGTGGCTCCTGCTACAGCTCTTGCAGAGTGACTTACGGAATCACTATCCATCCCGGCCCTTCGAATTTTGCAAATGCATTCCCATCTACTGTCCGCTATACTCTTTTTACAAGGATTGGCTAGACTTAGTGTGAAATTTCTAAAGCATATATTCGATACAAATGCTGCGCTCAGAAATCTGGATATGAACCGATTCCACAAGTTAAACCACGAGGTTCGACTTCCTGGCGCTTCCTGGGGAAACCACCATTGTCTAACACAACTCCACTCCGGCAGCAGATCACACTGTTTTACTCTGAACTCCGTGTCATGCACCGACGCATGTGAACTTGGACCCGGCAGCGATCGTACCGTTCAGTGACGGAACCATCTCCTCACTGATTGAGGGATTTTGCCACAAGAATTGGGGACAACTTAGGTTTAGCCCTCTCACTTATCGAAAACCCACAAAAATAGAATTGTCTCACAGCGGCCAGACAGTTTTCTAAGAGAGAGGGTTCCTCGTCCCGGGCCGGCCAGCCTAGCTACCGTATCGCTCATGCAGGAGGAAGATAAAGAGCGAGTGCGGAACTTCACAACGAATACTCACTAATGCTCCCAGTTTACCACAATTACTGGAAAAAGTCCGTAAACTATTCTTCAACATAGAGTATCCCTTCGATATTGCCAACAGCGGGATCTCTCATGGCCTCCCTTCTTGATTTTCATTCTGTAATTGCATTATCCGAGAAAATTTCAAACCTAATTTATGGGAATGTCCTCGCACCTCGAAGGATTACTCGGAAGTTAGCAATACCACTTCTGACATGAAGTGAAATAAAATATAATATACAGTAAATTGTTCGACCGTGGTTCGCCTGGTCAAAGTTCAGTTTGAGTATTAAAAACAGCAGTTACTTACGAAGTCAAAAAAGAAATCCTAAAGTTTTGGAACCCATACGGGTTTCTTGTTTGCAAAAAAGCGTGCAAGAGGCCGTTGACAATGTATTTGAACAATATATGGTTCATCGACGTCGAGTATAATAGAGACCAGTTGCTATCAGTCCGGTTGACAGCATGGAATGTTGATTTATTTATCAGTGAGTCGACAGAAAATCGAGAAGCCAAATTCTTTCTTTTACTACTGCACCAGCGTCATTCCAACTGGCGGGATCATTATTCTGGCAGGCATGCTCAACTAGCGCATTCTTTGTTCGGTTCCCCTTATTTATATCACCGTGACAGTCCTGCATTATTTGTGGATAATTGCTCACTCACCGATAAAACGCACTTGCAGTTCGCAAAAGGGACTTTATTACATCACTCGGGAACTTATCGTTTTCCGGCGTGTCCTCAAAATATACGAGCTTGTTTCGTAGCTTGCTTGCGGGTGCGTACCCTACACGTAACTCTGATTTCTAAAATACGCTGATAAGGGCCTCGCTCACACTTCGAACCTCAGGAATTGCAGCGCTCATGGAAGCTACTCGCTGAAAGCATTTACTGGGCGACAAATGGTGGTCAATAGTTTTCAATTCGTGCGTCAATCTCTGTTGATTGCAGGATATGCATGTGGCATTGGTGACCAGTTACGAGACCACATGCATATCGCGGGCAATTCCGTGACTGGAACTATACTGCAGTAGCGTTCGGTATTCGTGTTCTTGCCGTACGCAGTGAAGAAAGAACAATACATTCAAGCGGCGAATGAACACATCTGGAACGAAAGGCAATCATGAGTTTCTGCTTCACGCGTAAACTGCAAGTGAAGCTCAACAGAGCTTAGTGATTCGAAAAGCATCGGTATGTCTTCCTTAGGGGAACGTAAAAACATTCGTCAATATACCGTAAGAAGACCTTTCGATTCCGCCTAAAGTTATCCAGAAGCGTGGGCTAGCTAACTTGCATAACAATGTTGCCCAAGGTGGCCAATATAGTAGAGCGCATAGAAGTTCTTAAGTTTCTGTGTAAATTGTACCCCTTTAAAAAAAGTACGTGTTGCTGAGGAGAAGGAGTAGCAGCTCCTTCAGTTCACGCACAACGAAGGGAGTATGGTCGGGACTTTTGGCGTCCGAACACACGGTTTCTATACAGGGTTGCCCGCAAGGTCCACTGGAAAGTTCTTGGGAAACGCGATCGCCTCGAAAGACTGCGTAACGTAGCCTTGGCGCAAAACCAAGACTCTTACTTTTTCTACAAAATCTGCTGAATTGGCGAAAAGCGCCGCTGTCTGCAGCTAGCCACTCCCCACGCGGTGAAGATACACAGATATCCAGTAGAGCGTACAGCTGGGGAAGTCCACGTCGTGCCTCAGGTGTACGGCGGGTTAGTGCACCGCTCGGAGGCTAATAATGGTGGGAGTCCATTCGTTTGTACAAAGGACTGGGTAATATAAACTATTCTATAGTGGAGCAACCAATTGATACAACCTGACAAGCAACTTTTGAAGCTGCTTTGCAAGAGAAAGTTGGTATATGCACCGCTCAACAGGTACAACATGTTTCCATGGCACCCTGCTCAGTTAAGACGAAGGGTGGCGTTAACCTTGTCGGGCGTTTTGGCAATACTGCCCTCGTTGAGAAGTTTCGTGATGGTCTGTTTCTCGGCGGATGTAGGTCGCGGTCCCTGTGTTCGTATCTTCGAAGTGGAAAGAAAGCCCATGGCCCAAATGCGTGCCTCATTATGTTGTTCGGGTGGAAGCTTGCCCACGGAATGCTGCACAACCCAGGTAACGTCTTTTGGTCACGCTGAGGCATCGTGTGATCCTTCATAGCAAAACGCCCAATGTTAGGACGCTTCACTGCAAACAAGGAATGCGTATCGGTTCGAAAGAAGTCAGTGACTGCGATTTTACATTCTAAGAAATATACAACCGTGCACAAAAAAGATTTTCTTATGAAAAAGGAGTTTTTTTCAATTAAACATGGTGTGGCAAAGATAATTCAATAAAAAAATCAGCTCATGAGTGACTTTTGCTTTCTTTCTCATATTTGAAACTTTCTGGCTGCTTGATTTCTTCGCTTTCAAGTAAACCCCCACCCTGCAAGAAATCTTGTACTGACAACAAATAGTAATAAATCGTCACGGCGACAACTCGGGGCTGGCTTCTAAGAAATCCCACAATAAGCAAATGCTCAAGCTGATGCTTTGCCAGCAGTGCAACTAAATTAAAATTTACATGCGACGAGCAAACTTCTGCTGTATTTAACGCGGGGGAACGTGTGAAGTGGGATAGAGAAGTGGGGAATTTCCTCAGCAGGGGCGGCGGACGACTATCGTATTTCGACGATATGTACTAACGTAGTGGGCGAAGACGCAGTTTATTTTTTTGTATTTGTTTCTGAATACCTCGTTGAGTCACAAAATGTGCTCATTGAATATTGCTTTTATTTTCGCACTGTTTTAAGGGTGTTATATCGGAGTTAAGAAGTGGTAGTCATTAGCGCAGATAGAGGAGAATGAATGTGTTCAGCGGTTCCATAATGTATGGTTTAAAAAGAAATAAATTGGGCCATGATTTCTTTTTTTTTCTTTCAAGGCAATCTTTAAAAGTTGGGAGTACTTGGGTGTCAAAAAGTGAGCTTAGTTTTCCTGCCTGTAGTAATCTGATGCTTGAGCAGCTGTGAAATACTTACTAGAACACGTTTCATTGTAATCGCACATTTTCCGTTCAAGAATTTTTCGGTGTTCCTCTCCGCCAGCATACATAATGGCGCCTACGGAGCAGATACCGAGGCGAAAGCTAAAATACAACCCCTTGGCGAAAGTAGTACAAAACGTGGCTGTGAGATACTTGCTACCTCGCATTTGTGCGACTCAAAAGCAGTTGAGATAACAACAAAAGCCCATGAAGGCATCAGAAAGAAGCAGACGTAAATTGTGGATACAGACATAAATTAGATATTGTGGTTTTCTGAACTGTTTTATTATATAAGGTGCCTGGAGGGAAAAAAACGGAGCCATTAAGAGGAAAATAAAAACAAAAACTTGTCATGCTGAATGACGAAAAGTAAACCCAGGTAATCTGAAAAAACGAAGTTTTTGTATCCCATAAAATGTGTTGTACGCGTTAAGTGTAGCACTTGTTTAAATGAAACAAAATGATTTCTCTTTGTGCTAGACAAATGTTAAAACAAAAAAGGACAATGCTTTACCATTTACAAACAAAATGATTTTTTTTACATGTTTTCGTCTTTGTCTAAGCCCCTTTCAGCACATGTACGCGTCGAATACCATTAGCTAATGATAAACCTCAGTCTTAGGTAGTGTCCAATGTCTGCGTGGTTAATGAGTTATGGTATCATTGAGTAAACCGTTGCGGAAAATTTTCTTCCAACGTTCAGTCGTCAGTTTCCTTTTCTGGTGACTCCTACAAAAAACGACGACAAGAACTAGCTTTCTGGTTTTTCAAGTCAAGCTTACTTCGTTTACATTAAAACTAATAAAATTTGATAGGCGATTAACCCAGATGGAGGGGTTTAGGCGCAGAAGCTATTCTATTTTGATGGGGCTGCACACATTCAAGAATCAATTCGTCCAAAGACATGTACTGTTCTGTGTGGAGAATACATAGCTCACAATGTCCAGCTAACCAACTGCCTGTGATGGCTGGGTTTCATCTCGCATTGTGGAGTGGCTTGATAAACCTTCCGCATTCCTTCTATCGGTCTTCTGCACCTTTCAGCACTACGCATTTGTACAGCTTTGTTGATTGGGAGAGTTGATGATAAAGATTAATCTCCCTGAATGGCGGTCCGCCTGTTTGGTTTAGTTTTTTTGTTCTTTTGTCGGTGGGGTTCTAGGGTGAAGTACAACCACTCCATACCTCCGAGTTTGTGTCTGCGCTGTAGTATGTCTCGTACTAAATCTTTTGCTCCCCACTATGTCTCCCTTTTTGAATTCCACAGATATATTTCTCGGTTGGGGTACTTACCTGGGAGCGCAGATGAGCAAAAAAACGAGCCAAAGGAAATCAGCTTCAGTGTTAAATGATGAGCGTGCCAAAAAATTGCTTTCAGATTGGTCATGGTCGGAGTCACGTCTTGACAGCAACAGTAACGCTCCAACTGCGCAAAAAAGTCTTCTCGTTGCACCAATTTTCTGTAACAAGAACCTCCTCGCACTATGTATTTCTGCCCTTTCGAGCTGAGGTTTTTGGTCTGCTAAAAATACAACAAAGCCATTGGTTTCTTGTAGTGGTGATTTTCTTCGTAGCACGTATTAACGAGCAGGAGGACTAATATCGGGCGTTCAATGTAAAATTGAGCTCCAAGGGTGGTGTTTTTTTTTGCGTTTCACGTGGCAGATGAATGTTACTATGTCCAAATCGCATGAATATTAGAGTTAAAGCACTTTTTTTATTCTTCAGGGAAGCGCATATAATTCTTGACGGTTCAAGCAATAATGTTTTCGAATATGTCATTGTTGGAACCAGGAAATAACTTAAGGTTCCCATTGTGTAGTCGTGGATTTCTTTTCATGTGAACACAAACATTTTGTCATTGTTCTTGTTTTGTGTGCACAACGGCGTAGAGTAAGTTGAAGTATTAAACATCCATGTCTGCTTGATGCTACAGTGTGCCACAGAATTCTTACTACGACATACTGTCCTAAAGAAGGTCATTGCTACTCACATGCACAAGAAATTTTTCTAAGTGCATGCAGAACGTTTCGCGTTGACGCTATCATGCTCACTCACGAGCTTCCACTGCAACCGTGTACATTGTGTTTTCAAGGTAACACGCAACCTCCCAGGTTCCTGGAGGAAAGTCGCGAATCAAATTATCATGTGAAAGTCTATGGTTGGCAAAAATTTGTTTTAACCATTGGCCAAGCTACAGAGAAAAAAAAATCACGCCATATCCACGGAATGAATGATGATAAGTGGGGCGAAGCTCGAGAGGGGGAAATCATCGGTAACCGTAACTCTCCCGTGAAAGTTCGCCCATTACATCATTAAGAAAGACGTAAGACTGTGTGCGTACATTGTACAAATGAACTTTTATTTTGTTCTTTTATTTTGTTCTTGTTCGTTTGTTGTTGTTGTTGTAGGGTTCGTGAGGCTGCAAGCAAGCGCTCGTATCGGCAGGCAAACCCCGATGCAGTGAGAGCTCGCGAGGCGGCTGCAAAACGCATCAAGCGAGCTCAGCCCGAAGCTGCCGACGCGCGGTTTAAGCGCGACTTTCTGGACGAGATGCTTCGGCCTCTCTTTCGCGCACGGCGGGATCCTGCCGGCGAGCACGCGCTGCCGCCGCCCTGCGCGCCCTCCGCTCCGCAGCCTTGTCAACAACCACCTCCTCCTTCCGGTGACTCGTTGCGAAAGAGGAAGCGCGTCAACAGCGATTGCCTTTTATTGTGTCAGTCACGTGCGAGTGACGTCATCATGACGTCACTCACACCAGCGCCACCTGCGAGTGAGTCATCCAACTAGGCGGTCACGTAGCGCCACCTGCGAGTGAGTCATCGAACTAGGTGGTCACGTCTAGCCACCTGCGAGTGATTCATCGAACTAGGCGGTCACGTACCACGAGACACAAGGGATGGACAGACCCACGGCTTTAGGAGCTTCGCCCCTAAAAACGCTTTGACTTCCTTTCCAGTACGCTCCGTAAGAAAGATCCTGTGCTCGTTTTACTTACTTGGAAGCTTAAACCAGCAAGGTATCAGGTGAATACTTACATTGCGATTATAACCCGCCATACGCATGCCAGCTCACGGCCGTTCGACAATTGTGAACCTAAATCCTCTGCACAAGAATTGCTTACTGGTAACTCTTTCCGCAAGGGCCTGTTGCGGGAAAACGTTTTTGAGCGTGCATACGCCATAATCCGCATGACCCAACACACTGACTTGGCAGTTGCCCGTAGGTAGGTAAACTTTAATTTTAAGGTTTGGGTAATTGTTGACTTGTCTCATACCCCTCTATAGAACCGGCAATAAAAACTATGTAGGACACGTATTTCACCTCGGTCGGCCCTTCCACATAAGACCTACAATGTCCAATAGACTATTGCCATGGCTACGTGCTAGATGCACTCCCGCATTCAAGTCTACGGTCCCGTATCCAAATGGATTTATTCTTGGACTATCAAGAATCCGAGCAAACCGCCATCATCCTCATGTACCAGTACTAATTTGTAGCAAAATTTAACATTTTAGGATGAACTTTTCAGTATGTCCATACTGAAAGCAGGCCCTCAAGCGTTATTTTTGTTTAGAGATCGTTGGCGATATGTGTGGATCGAACAATATAAAGATATAGCTTGTCAACAACCCCAAGAACAGGATAGATTTGAAAATGTACTCTTTTCAAGAGATAACACCCATGTCACCGATGAAAGAATACGAAAATGCGGGAGTATATTATTCCCACTTACTTAGCATTTAAAGTTTTTTGAAAAACAAAGCCATTGCTCCGCCTGTAAATTCTGCTTAAAGAGCGAGCTGACTTCAGCATGCTAGCAGCGACCTCCCGTTAAGGTAGGGGTCACCTAAAACAACACTCGCCGCGGTATGTGCGTATTCCAAATGACCCACGGAGCTAGATTTGTTCATCGGTGGGTATATATTGTGATGAGGGGTGGTCGCAGCGAATCAAGAGCGGCCAGTCTACCGAATACTATGGGCGTAACCTACGAGGAAGAAGAAGAGAAGCTATTCGGTCTCGGAGGCAGCAAAGCGGCCACACTCGCGGTGTTTCTCGAGGACCGCCGCTGACGCTGCTGTCCGAACCACCACCCACCGGTGAGCGATACGACGGCCGTCTTTCGAGGTGTAGGCCCGACGAATGTCTTCGACGCTACCTCGAGAACCCGGTGCCCATGAGGAGTGGGCGGTTGTCGGTGGCGCAGAGCGCGGGCAGCGAGGGCTCACCGCGGCGCAGGCCTCAGCCACTCCAGCCTGCCGCTAACCATCGGCCACCGTCTTATCCTTGTCCAGCGAGAGACCTCGTCAACGGCTAAGCAACCTGCTCTGTGGCCAGACAGAAATGGACGTCTCTAAGTCGTCGTATCACAGAGTCTCGTCTTGCGGTCATCGGCTGTGAGCGCACGACTTCGTTTAAAACTTTGCCGCAATAATCCGCACCACAGTGTTCCTTCGTTTAGTCCATCCGTGTGCTTAAGTGCCCATTCCTACTCTACATGAATGCAGTAATGTATTTGGTGTGTGGGCAATCACGAGAAAGTAGTCCGGCTACATGATGTATACGCCATCCGGCCCAACATTCATTACATATATGGGGTGGTAGTGCGCCGCGTTCCCACGCGCACGATCCGAGATCGCACGCTGGAAAGCCATTTTATTTTCCCGGGAACACATTTCGGCTGAAAGTGAGGCTCCTAAGTATGCTGCCGCTGGTGGTGGTAGGCGCTCACGGCTGGAGGAAGACGGCGCCGCACGACTGTGCGCAGAAAAGTTTCGTTTGGCTACGGCAGCGGTATCTGCATTCTTCGGCCCGCTGGTGGCCACCTCCTGCACAGGCGAGGGTATGTCACAACGCCACTCATCGCAGTATTTACGTACCCGAAGCTCACCCACGGAAGTCTACTAATATCCTGTACCATATATAAAGCTGGATGCGCACTGCGTAATACGTGCCCGGGTGGAGATGGCCAACTGCACAGCCATCAAAGCGGACGCTCCATCTGTTGCCGCATTCGGGGTACCAGCGTCTGGCGTGACGGGTATCATCAGCTGAATCGCAAACCCATAAAATGCTCCGCGGATAAAAGATATCGCCTAATCAGTCACCATAGCAGTGGTGCCTTGCAAGGCAAGAAAAAAGGTCTGCATGAGACTCTTGGACAGCATAGATAAGAGATCCAGTAGCAGGATAACCGTTCCCAATATACCAGAAAGGTACAGCAGGAAGACATCGTAACAGGAAGACACTGAAGGCACCGTACAGCAGGAATACAAGATATAGCAGGAAGACACCGTCGCATCATGTATGCTGGCTGCACAACTGGGGATATGAAGGGTCATAGATAAATGCAAAATGCTTGCAGGCTTGGAAAATATATTTTCTAGGTTAGTGTGCGTCCACAGCACCTTAAAAATGCTCGAGAAACAACTCTAAGAAAGTTTAGCCGTGAACGTTGAAATGCTTAGGAATGGCGTAAAGTTGTAATGAATAGGCATACCTGAAATACCCTTTTTCTCTTGGGTAACTTGACGCTCTAATACCTAGTATTTAGTGTGTTATTGACTCTTACCAGCTGCGTTTTCATTGCTTATGTAAACCACGAGCAAAAAATCTGGCACAAAATGGGAATTCGCTGCGCCGCATTTGAAAAGCGCAACCAATTAATTAAAAGCAAGCGAACTCTGTCACTGAAAATAATAATAAAAAAGTATGCGCGCTGCCTGTAATTACACATAGAGCAGTTTCTTTCCGTTTAACAGAACAACTAGAGTTAAAACATACGTCGTTTCAACGGGCCATTAATGAAGAATGGTACGTGTAATGCTCAGAGACAGGCAAAAGCTGGTGCATCGGAAAAAGCTCAAGTGGGAGATGAAATGCCCAACATAAAGAATTTTGGTTGATCCCTTTTTCATAGCAATCGGTAAAACACGAAAGTGAAAGGTGCCTTCAGAGGGGCAGTAATGTTAACGGAACTTCATTCATGTGCGAAGGGTTCGCGATCCTGGCCACGCCAGGCGAAGTGACACCGACACGCAAGAAAAAAGAAATAACCGGTATATTCCGGGACAACGAAACCAAAAATGGCATGCACAGAAACAGCAGCTTGAAACACATAACGGGCATGGAACAACGTTGCGTCAATTCACGCGCGTCCCCCGTACACGAAGGCGCTTGCATCAGGGGCCGACTCCCGGCGATCATTAGCGTCATGATGCTCTATTTCTCTTCGCCTTTCCTAGACGGCAGCACCATCTTTATAAGTTATACGGAATGACATAAGGCGCGTTTGTAGAGCGGCTCCCGTCTCTGTTCGTAGCGCAGTCGGGAGAGGCTACGTGCATTCAATTCTGGCGAAAGGCGAGGGACCTCGTGGGCTCGAATCCTGGTGCCACAGTGTCAATTGCACTTTTTATGGAGGCGTCAGTACCGTGACGGATATGACATGAGTGAGATATTGGTCATAAAACACTTTCGTGTTAAAAAGAAATGAACTTTGGGAAGCGTTCTATAGCGCCAACTCCCAACCTGTGAACCACCTGAGTTAAAGAGTGGCTACCCACAGACTAGTCTAAAAGAAGGGCAACGGATATCACTCGGTGGAAGCGATTGGATAGGGGATAGGAGAGGCCATCCTTATTAGGTCGATTTATTAGACGAATGAATGATGATAATGATGAATGAGAGCTTAGTTTTCAACGAATAAGCGGCTTAGTTTTGTTCACATGTACTTTTCGCAGGCTAGTGTAAAAACACAGTGTTACATTTCAAAGCGATACGTCAAACTACAAAAACTGTTCTTCTGACTTGGTACTCTCATAGGGCTATAAAAACAAGCGGTTCACTAGGTGCTCGGTTTAATTTTCAACATTGTGTCACGCAAGAATTTTTTGTATTTCACACTTTCGCTCTTTTAATCACGCAAATATGTTTGTATTCCATACTTGTTCGCGCACTTGTATTAGGTCGAAATTACCCACGAACCAATGAAAGGAGCGCAATGAAAGCGACTGCCTTTTTGCAGCTAATTTGACACAACAGATATATATGTCGTCATTTGGCACAACTATCTCCACTTGTACACACCACCAAGGTAGTCGCCAAAAGTACAGGGACAGATATAATTTTGGTCCCCTTGTATGTTGGAGGCGTGCAAACACTGGTCGCATTCTCATTCAATCAGACACACTGTTGTTTCGACTGCTGTTATCAAAATTGCATGCGTATAATTGCACTTTCGAAAAATGTTAGGATGTTTTATGTTACAAAATTTTTATTAGGATCATTTTGGTATACCCTCGGTTTTTAGGAGGTAGACCCAGTTTCTTTCTGGCTTAAAGTGACGTCGGTGTTTTTCTTACCCAACACAACGCTGAGTTGCGAGACTGCGTTGTGGGGTCCAGCACTCGGGCTAGGTACAAAATATAACTGTGGCCTCCAGATATAGTTCCGTCGTGGCCTGAAAGCGACTGGGAACAGAAACATGACAGTGAATACGAGCACCGAGTTTTCTGCGCTCAGTGCTTATAACGTCTACACAGTATTCCTGCCATCAGGACCGTCTTCGTTGTGGAGTTCGCAAGTATACATGTAATGTTCGAGACACACAGTAAGCTTGTATTTTAAGGGAGTCTTTCCCCAAGACGACGTTAATTACGTCTGCCGCAATTATTACAGAGGAGCATCAAGGTTATACTCACAAGTCCATGCCACCTGTGTGCTAGGGATGCGCTAATTTGTATGCACTATCTCTGTTTTTCCTACCTTCGTGTTGCTCAACAGAAGAAGTTCTTGCATCTATGTACCAATTTTCGCTGTTTATGCAGCGTACAGTGCTATATTCGACCAATATACGTAAGGGTTTTGGGATATAAGGAACAGGCAGCGGTCGATGGTCATTTTTACTGTCAAGAAGCGCCTATTTATCCCCCTAAATTTTTATTTATTCCTAATCGTCACCCCTGTGCACTAGGTGGCTGCCCACAGATCACGATACCAAGACGATTCATGGATTGTGTTACCGCGTCGATTTTCTCGGGATTTATTTTTGCGTGATTTCTTCCAGCTTTTTTGTGTTTTATTTTAAATTCAACATTGTGAGCAGAGTTGTGGCTGCGGAAGCGGGAATGGATATAACATAGTAAACATACTCAAGTTGCAAACTACAAGCACCCAGCATGAACAAGAGAGTAGCAGGACGCATAGCATATATTTGTCTACTTACCGGGTTAAAAAAAGAAAAAAATGTCTTTGAGAATGCCTTCATTGTGAGCGGCCAGTTCAAAAGAAAATTATTGTGCATGTAATAAGACAAAGTACCGACTACGTAAAAATACATAGGCGTAACAGTTATCACTAGCAAAAAATAAAACAGACTTCAAATATACATATGAGCCATCCGCGACAACACAAAAAATTCATAAAAACGCGAAATATATTTCGACAAAAAGAGCAAATGCCACGGGGAACCCATTTAAACATATATTAACGAATTTCTCAATGACACTCAGATGTACAAAACTAGATCGCGAAAGTTGTGCAGGTGCAGATAATAAAAGATTGAGTTCAAGGATCAGAACAGAGCACGCAAAAAATATTTCAAGATTCACGCATTGCCGACCTCATAAGCAAGTAAATTCCAACGCCTTTTGGTTCTTGCGAAGAAAGAGAAACGGTGGGCGTTTGTTTCACTACAGGAATGAAGGAAAACGTCACCATACTTCCTTCGCGTTTCACGCACTGTGTTACATTGTACTTAGTCATGATAGTTCAGTGTGGTATGAGCATTGATCATGTTAACAGGATTTTGAGGCGCTGAACTTTGCGGCGTGGTTCATGCGTTGGGAGCTCGCACCTGTTCCGTAATGCAGTTTTGGAAGCTTGCCTCCCGTAAGCATGATAAATAAACCTTAGCACCTTGTTTTGAACACTCTCAATACCCCCGGTGTGTTTTTTCTGCGCATCTCAGTTAATGTCAGCATATTGCAACAATGAACGTACCGAGTGGGTGTAGGCAGCAATGTGTCTTACTATTGCAGTGTTAATTCGCTGTTTTATGAACCATAAGTACTGGGATACCATCGAGCACAGGTTGTTATTGTGGACGTTCACGTTTTTATTTGATTTATTCGCACCTTAAAAGCCGAAAGGCATTACAAAAGAGAGGGGACAATAATAACCAGTTTAATAGGGCACACAGTGAATAGTGAATAATACAAGGGAGTGAAAAAATGACAAACCGAAGCAAACCAAAGAAAAGAAAAGCGGAAATAATAAAACTGCGTACATGCGACCCAAGGCCGAGCTGAAAAAAGCAAGCATAAACCAACGCGAGCACAAATTATAAAAAAGAGTTATGGCGGCTAGGCAGATAGTCATTCGTTGCCCCGTAGATGGAGCAACACAATGATAATTTACTGGATACAGCATTTTTGTGGGCAGAGTGTAAAGGAGATAAGCGCGTAATTGGCGAGAAAAAAGTTACTGTATGCAAAGATTAAACTTTTTACGAAAGGTTGATCGTTTAAGACTTGTAGCGATTTTGTTAGGAAAGAACTTCCAACGTATGATAGAATGTGGAAAAAGTTATTACAAGCTGAAGTGCCAGCAGCACTGCGTGTTATTGGGTGGCTGTGGTGTACGCGAGTGCCATTCTCGGTCTCGGTGGGGCCTTTAACGAAGAGTACCTGTGTCGCGGTTGATAAAAGAAACGGTGAAGTTTGCAAAGACGAGAGATGGTTCAAACCGAAGGTAGCGAAAGGAGGGAATATGATTGTTTTAGGGTGCTCACGCTAATGTTGTTAGAATATGGAAAAAATATGAAGTGCTCAGCTCGATTCTGGTCCGCTTCTTTAGGTGTTTATAAGGTAGGCTCATGAAGGGTTCCAAATGGAAGAAGCGTATTCGAGTTTGTGTGTGAGGAATGTAAAATGAGCTGTTTTTCACATCCTGAAATGCCTGCTTAGTGTTTCTAGTTAAGTAGCCATGAGCCCGTCTGGCATCTGCACACTTGTTTCCTCATGCGTAGTACACGATATATGTGAACTCCGAGGTGTTTGTTAGCTCAGGTGTGGTCGACAGGAAGGGAAATAATTTTGTAGGGGTAAGAAGTTAGGCTCTTTTTGCGTTTGCATGACAATAGCTAGCATTTAGTGGGATATTCAAGGATGACTGAGGATTCGCTAAAAGAATAAATTGTACTCAGATCTTGCAGCTCGTTTTGAGACTCTTCCGAGCTCTGCATGGCCGAATAAACAACGCCGCTTTAGGCAAGAATCCTTAAGGTCGCTAATGTGTTACGTGAGAAGTAAGCTAGATTAGATGTTATAAAAAAGCTCAAGTGATTGCACTGGGTGACTTTTATATGACAACAACTTATTTTATAGACATGCTATTATTTTATAGACATTATTTTATAGACATGCTTTATAGACATGCATTTTATAGACAAGCTTTTTGAAGGGATGGTCACTTCAGTTCATTAGGAACTGCTTACGTACATTTGTAAAGTTTATACCAGTTTAAAACCGCCACAATATACGGATCTATTTGTTGCTGACTTCGCGCTTGACGTTAAAAGGATTGATTATTTAAACAAATGAGAAAGAGAAGTGGCCTAAGGAGACAACGCTCCGCCGCACACGGGAGGACCACTGCCAAAGGGGAATCCAATTTGTCCATACTAACAAAGTGGTGTTGTTTGGAAAGACCGAAATCCAGCCACTCAGTTATTTTTTATTGCGTAATAATTATAGCAAAGGCGTTTTCAGGTGGAAAGCACCCAATTCAAGGCCTGGAGGAAAATAATGAAAATAAAGTCGTCTGTAGCCCACGTCGGAACCCATAATGACAATTAACTACAAAAGTTGTTGGTTTTCAGAAATCTGCGGACGGGCTTGAAAGCGAAGTGTCCTAATACCTCGTTACAAGTGCATCACAAAGAATTGCTCTGTAGGCGCGTGGGGAAAGTTTGTCTCCTGCTTTTTCGATGGTTTGAACCTTTGCTGTCTACCAATCGTACGGTATTCGTAGAAAGTAGGTGACACAGCAGATACCCACGCCATCGTCTTGGATCACAAGAAACTTAGGGACTTTCGAGCGAATTCACTGAAAGCGGTTCCCTTCGCGTTAACATGCGATAGCGTTATGTGATGTCATATGTTTATTGTTACGCAGGGCAACGAAGGAAGTAGGCGGACATGTGGCCGGACCTCTACTGGGTATACCTGCGGTTGTGTAAATGATTGCCTGTAGGAGAAGGTGATTCCCTAGCCATCGTTTCCCTATCGTAAAATAGGAACACTTTACCAAGCATGCCTTCAGTCACATAATAATAGTGCGTAAATATAAAGCATTGCAGGAACACCACAGAGACCAATATTTAGAGCCTATGCAATTTTTACGCAAGGCACTTTCTCCCTAAGCGCGCCCACGGAGCAGAGAGCGGGCCGAAGCTAAAATAGAACCCCTGCGTGCAAATATTTCAAAAGGTAGCTGTGACGTATGTGCTACCTTGCATGTTTGCGCCTGGACATCAGTTGAGATAATCACAAAATCATATTAAGGCATCAGCAAGAACCAAACGTTAAAACATATATTGTGGATACAGACATAGAGTTGATGTGCGGGCTAGCTAAAAGTCTTTCATACTAGAAGGACACTGCAAGGGAAAAAACGAAGCTACTAAAAGAAAATACAAAAACCAAACGTGCCATGCTAAATGATGAAAATTAAGCGCAGTATCTAGGAAAAACCAAGTTTTTGTGTTACAGAAAAGCAGGCGTAGGGTATCGGTCAAGTAAATTATAAAAAAATACTATCACTCCTACTTGTGTTAATTAAATCGAAAAACAAAAAACGGATATTGCTTACCGATTTACAAATGAATTTACAATTTTCCATATCTTTTCCTTTGCGTGAAGCCCATTTCAGGTATTGTAGACGCGAAATACCTGTGCTTGATTAACACTAAATCCGGTTGACCAAAAGCATTACTATAACTATTAGCCTGTAGAAAGGATGGTGCCTTGTGGTAAGGGTTGTCTGTGTGGTTACCAAGGAACAGTAAGATGGTTTAAGCCTTTCTAGAAATTATTACCCTCACGCTGAGTTGTCAGTTTCCTTTTGTGGTGACTCCTTCACAAGCCTACGAAAAGAACTCTTTCGGCTTTTACATGTCAAGCTTAGTTTAAATAAAAATTAACTTATAAACAGTGAAAGGCGATTTACCCATATGCCGGTGTTAAGGCACACAAGCTATTCTATTTTGATGGGGCTGCACACATTCAAGACAGAAATGGTCCAAGGACAAGTAAATCTTTTGGGCGGTGAACGCAAATTCATAATGTCAGCTAACTGCCCGCGATGGCTGGCTTCCATCTCGCATTGTGTAATGGCTTGCTAAACGCTTCGCATTCCTTCTACCTTCTGTCTGCAAGGTGCGTTTCACTTGTGTGGGTAATTGTTTGTACTGCTCCCACCTAGCGCCAGACGTGTTCCGAAATAAAACGCAACTAGCCCCATTTCAACATCTAAAAGTAATGTTTTTTTCGATTTCGTGTCATAGCGGCATTCTGGAAAACAAAATCATTGACCAGAACCTAGTGACGCCGCTCTCTGCAGCATCGTCGAGAGAGAGAGAGAGAGAGAGAGAGAGAGAGAGAGAAAGAGATAACTTTATTTCTGACGAGGCTCAGTCCTAACGAGTGTCCCTCAGGTGAGGGAGGCGCGCCCGGTAATCCTGAGCCCTAGTGGCGGTCAGGAGCTGTAGCTCGGGCGAGGAGCTCCCAGCATCCTAGCTGTACCCTGTGTGCCCTACCTCGACTTTAAACCATTACTATGAAGGGCTCTCCTAAATCCTGGCAGGAAACATGGGAAACACAGAGAGCAAGCGGCGCACTGTAAAACCACGTTTAGGCAAATACATAACAGACGCATGGAAGTAGTCTTAGCTAGGCTGCGGTTAAGCCACACGTATGTCACGCACTGACACCTGATCTCTAAGCCGTCAAGACCCCCTTGTAGCAGGTGTGGAGAGGGCCTGTCGGTTCGTCACATACTAATTAATTGTGGGGCACTCGAGACCACACGACACATACACTTATCAGAAATGTACAGACGACAAATTGCACTCCATCTATCATTCATTTTATAGGACGAAACTGTGTTTTCCGTCTAACGCGTTTTGCAGTATCTGTCAAAGACGAAGTTTTTACAACTGGTCTTCTATCGGCCATATTATTAACCTGGCCCTATGCGCCAGCCATGCTACTTTCCTTTATCCCACTTCACCTTTCTTTTTAACTTTTACAACTTAATTTAATTACTGTGTTGATTCATCCCACTGTTCTTATCCAATACCATTGTTTTCGTGCTGTGGGCCTGTTGCGGGACTTGTGCCAATGAACAAACAACTAACTGACAAGTGAGAAAGCCACTGGCTATACTTACCAAAAACCATGCGTATACCAAAATGGTCCTACTGCAAACTTTGTAACACAAATTGTCCTAAAAATGTTCTTTATGTGCAATTATAGGCATGCAAATTTGATAACACCAGTCACCAGAACAGTGTTTCCATTTGAATGAGAATGCGGCGAGAGTTTGCACACCTGCAACATTAAAGAAAATAAAATTTCCTCTGTCACAGTACTATTGGCGCCTACCTTGGTGGTGTGTACAAGTGGACATAGTAGTGGTAAATGGCGGTACATGTATATGCGTTGTTTTAAATTAGCTACTTTAGGACAGTCCCTTTTGTTTGCCCTCGTTTTTATTTGTTGTATGGGTGATTTAGACTTAATAAAAGATTGCTAACAAGTACAAATACCAAAAAATCATGCGACAAAAAAAGCGTTAACAAATGCGAAATACAAAATCTGCTACTTTTTGTGGGCACGGAAGAGCGGCAGCCATGTGGTCGTAGCTCAACAATCCACTCTTTTTTGTGCAGGTCGTCGCCCCGTTGTGCGCATGGCTTTCGCCTGTACCGGAAGCATCAGCTGTTCCTTCTACAGTCTTTCGTCTGGAAAAATTACCGCTGACCATCGATGAGTGTGGCCTACGCTATCTCCGCTGTGGGGGAATGTCCAAAATTTGAGTATCGGCTAGTATTACGACGCCATCTACAGTTACAAGCCGGGAGCATACAAGCAGAAGCGCACACCCTGCTACCTTTAGTGGGCATGGAAGAGCGGGAACCATGCGGTCATCGCTCAGCAGTCATCTCTTTCTTTTTGTGCAGGTTAGTAATGCACTGTCACTTCATTGTAAACATTCGAACAATGTTTGTTTGCAGCTGCTGCCATGCCCAAGTGTAGCATTTCAGAGTTTTTGCGTATTCATTGTGAAGTTGTTACTGCTTGGCGGCGGTATTGAGGTCAACACTGGTATGACTGCTGAAAACCCTGACCACCAGCATAATGTGTTACTTGGTGCAGTTGGTGATTTCCCGCTAAGCACGATACTCGCCATGCTTAGGTGATGAGCGTGATCACTGATTTAGGGCATAATCAGGAGGCGCTAGCTCAAAGAGTGTCTGACCTTGCTACGATGCTGCTGTTAGGCCATTAGGAAATTTGAAAGAGGTCCATCTGCAGCAGACATTCCGCACATCTTCAACGAAGCCATAAAAAGTGAATTCCTTGCAATAACGTCAAGGCTTAGCCATCTGAAAGAACGTTCTAGGCGAGATCACTTGCTTTTTTACGGAATTTGCGATAACCAGCAGGAAGCGTGGGAGGACTCTCGAAAACCTATTTTTGATGTATTATATCTTCACTTGCCAATTCAGCTCACAGGTAGCGAAATCGATTGAGCCCATAGGTTAGGACCATTCGTACGGAATAAAGTAAGCCCAATTATAGTCAAATTGTCATCATTTAGACCAAGGACTTATTCTGTCGCAATAGACTATGGTAAAATATTCTAAAATCTTAATTGAGAAAGATTTTTGCCGAGAAACGCCCATTCGCGTAAAACGTTACTTGAGTTCACCAAAGCACGTGGGCTGGCTTACTCCCTTCGGTTCAACAAGCTGATCATTCACAAAAAGGTATATACTTACTACGCAGCCACCGACACTGTGTGCGAAATTGAGTCCCCCCCACCCCCACGTATGGCAGATAACAAAATCCCCAGTTCTAGGTCGGTTCACCCCCGTCCTTCGTAGGTACATTCTGAGCGCAATACTAATCATGCCTCTGTTTTCTTTACAAATGCTGGAAGGGCCCTGACCAAATTCATTGCGTGTCCAGCGCTGTTGATTCATGTTCGGCCGATATTGTTATCTCAACTGAAACCTGTCTTTCGGCGAAAATTAGGCACAATGAAGTATTGAACTGCGAAAAGTCGTGCCGTTTTTATAGATACGACAGACACATTGGTTGAGGAGGGGGCCTTCTTATTCCTGTTAACAAAGTGCTAGTTTCACATGTAATACCGGAGGTCTCGCAATTACAACTTGTTTGCGTGCGGTTGCATATTGGTAGTAACGAATTCATTATTTGAGTTTGCTACAGAACACCCACTGCCGCTCGAACCTTCTACAATGAATTTCACGATGTTCTTAGCAAACTGTTCATTAGATATCCCGAGTTCCTGGTTCTTATCCTAGGAGATTTTAACTTTCGGGATATAATATAATTGAGTACCTCTTAAACACAACTCGTTAGAGTGCAGAGAATTTGTAAACAAATGCTGCAATTTTAACCTCACGAAACTTGTTCAAATACCTCCTCGAACGGATGGCTCCACAGCTAACATCCTAGATATAATCCTTACTTCTACACGAAACCTAATGGCTACTCTCACGCATATGCCAGGAATGAGCGACCATCCATTTCTGCAGTATACTATGAAAGCGCAGGTCCCCTTTAGGAAATTTTACAAACAAATACAAGACCATGACAGAGCCGACGTTGCCTTAATAACAGCGGGATTAGAATCGCCTATATAGGCCTATTTCCATAACTGTTCAGCATGAACAGTGGGTGAGAACTGGTCGCTGTACAAAGATAAACTCCTAGCTCTGATCGATTGATACATACCAAAGAAAACTATAATAACAAATCCTAGCTCGCCTTTGTTCAATACCTCGCCTAAACGCTTGCGTAACAGAAAGAAGCGTACATTTCGTCGCGCGAAACTAACAAACCGAAATTACCATTGGCGCATTAACGACACCATTAATAATAAATTTAGCAAATGTGTAGCTCAGGCGAAAAAAAAATTTTTTTAGTGACACATCACAGGTGCTATTTATAAGGAACCTGCAACCATTTTGTAGCATAATTAGCGGCACCAATTGTAATCTCAATCAGTTGCTGATTGGAACCCTCCAGGCCAACCAAAGCAGTGCTGAACAATTCTAAGAAACGCCTGTACTACAGCGTTCAATTGTTCCCATCCTGTCATTAGTCCACCTTTATTTATACCGGAATTTTTACCAATGCGTCCTGTTGTTGTGTACTCTGTCGGTGTTGAAGCATTAATTATTATTCATATAATTTTGTCCTCTCCTTACCTTGATTGTATTAACCCGAAAATGCTGAAGTGCACTATTGTTTACTCATCCGTTATTCTGTCAGCGCTTTTCAGCATTTGCTGCGTTGTGGCACATTGCTTCGTTACTGGAAGGTGGGGAAGGTAGTTGCCAGTCATAAATCCAGGGATGTACGTTCTCCTGAAAACAACCAACCTATTTCACTTACAAGCATACCTGCCAAACTCCTTGAACATATAATATATTCACAACTACTTGAATCTCTTGAGTCTAATTCATTTTTCCCTTCTCGTAAACATGACTTTCAAAACGTTCCCTTGTGAGACCGAAATTGTAGCCTTCACTAATGACCTTTGTACAAATACCCACCTTGGATTATTACTCAATGCATGTTTGTGTACATCGCTAAAGCTTTTGACTCAGTTCCTCACAGACTATTATTTTCAATCTTAGCCAACTAAACCCTGACCCTAGGTACTTGTATGGATTACAGACTCCCTGAGCAACCGAACTCATTATTATTGCTTGTGACTGCACGTCTCCTACCTGCGATGTAACATCTGTTGTTCCGCCAGGATTTGTGTTAGGGCCCCTACTTTTTCAGATATTTATTAACGACTTACCCGGCTGTGTTAAATTTTCGTCCATAAAATTGGTTGCGGATGATTTTGTAATTTATAACAAAGGTTCTAACCCCTCGACGTTCAAAACCTTCAAAATGGCCTTAATGGCATTTCTAATTGATGCAATAATTGGTGTATGCAGTTACACGTTTCGAAGTCTAAAAGTATGCAAATATCTCACCCGACTGATAGAAGAAATGCTTGAATGCATTTCAAGGACGTTCCCTTGGTGTCTGTTAATTGCAATAAGTACCTAGGGGTTCACATTTCTAATGAACTTTCTTTGAATACCCGCATAGAATACGTTATACAAAATGGTAACCGCTGGGTACTTACGCCGCAACTTTTGATTCGTTGCTAACTGCCTCAAAATTACCCTGTACAAAAACGTGTTTGTTCCAAATTAGAGTATGCATGCGTATTATGGGATCCTGATCAGGTCACGCTCACTGATTGCCTGGAACCAATTCACAATCGGGCTGCTCGCTACATCTTATCGTCCTGTTCACGTACTGCCAGTGTTACTTGAATGAAGTAAACAGTTATCCTCCCTGACCTGTCAGTGCACCGTAAAAGTCATCTTCTGTGTTTATTTCTGACTGATTGTAGAGTTTAACACGCCGACGCAACGCAGGTGCTGAGGCGCGCCGTTATGGAGGGCTCCGGATTAAATTCAGCCACCTGGGGTTCTTTAACGTGTGCCAAAATCTCATACGCACGGGCGTTTTTGCTTTTCGCTTCCACCAGAAAAGCGGCTGCCGCGGCCGGGAATCGAACCAGTGATCTCGTGCTCAGCAGCACGAGACCATAACCCTACCTTAACAAAACAACTTATTACTCGCCTTGCTATATCTCACCTCAACCATACCACAGTAACAAATTCGGCTTGCCGTCTTGTCGGACTAACCTACATAATGATTCATTTATTCATAAAACAACTGTAGAATGAAACCATCCCCCACCACCATCGCATCTATTGCAGATACAGCCCTTTTCAAAACTGCTGTAAATAATCCCTACTGTTCGTTAATGTCATAGCAGATTGTGTATTGTTTTGCTTTTGTGTAAATAGTATATGTTCATTGTGGTGATGCGCGCATCTCAACCATTGCGCTGTTGTAAAAACTGTGAATTCCCTCCTCTTATGTTTCAGCACTTCTTTCTGTTGTGCTCTATGTGCCATGAACGTAGGTGTAATAAATAAATAAATTGCAACAAGAAGAGTTAACGCGGCGCACAATGAATAGTAGATGCCGAAGGGTATGCCCCGAGGATTATCGTGAAGACGACGAAGGACCAGCTCGGATGTTCATGCCCACGAGCTCGTTAAGGCTGAACCCGTGCTCGTTCCCGTCCCCTTATGCTTTCACCTTCAAACAAACTCCCACCACCAACTAACGTAGTGACTGCTATTACCCTCTGGAAAATAAATAAATAACTAAATAAAAAGATATGTAAAAATACAAAAGTATTTGTGCCACAGAGTATTGGAAATAGAAAAAAAAACACAAAGTGACCACTCTTTTAAAGCCCCATGAGAGTACCAAGTGGGAAGAACAATTTGTGTAGTTTTAATTATTGTTTTGAAATGTAAAACACTGGGTTGTTACACTAGCTTGTGATCAGTAAATACTACACAAGTCACCCGCTTCTGCGGCGCAGAATAGGCTCTCATTCATCATTATTATTATTGATTAGTGTAATAAAAGAGTGCTTCAGGATGGCGTCTCTTACTCCCTATTCAATAACTCTGATCTTGTGATGCGGGAGTGATTTGTTTGCCTCTGAATTGTATTGTTGCGACCCTCAAACGACTTAGGTGCCTTCCCCTTCTTTTAGAGTAGTCTTTTCGTAGCCACTCTGTAACCCTAGTGGTGAACAGAGTGCCATTTCGCGCAATAGAAGGCCAGCCAAAGCCCTTTATTTTGTTGGCCACCATATCTCCCATTTGAGGTTTTTCCGGATGCAGAAGCTTGTTTCCTCTCTCTGATGGTTACACGTATCATTCTTCATGAAAAGGCCTGTTGAGAGGACCTACGTGTAAATTTCTGGTAGCACGCATTCCTTTTATATTATTATTTTCAGTGGCAAATTTATCATCCTTCTGATTATTCGGTGGCGCTTTCCGAAGGAGCCGAAGCGGAGGGCACCTTTGTGCTAGACTTTTTGCCCGTGGTTTAAATAGGCAATTACAACGTATTCCCTAAAATACGCAATACAAGATTAGGTACTACGAATTGTCCGCTACTTTTGATAGCGTCAATTTGCTTAAGATGAAAAGGGCGTTTGTGGCATGCTGATTTACCACAATTTTCACCCAATATTGTGTATTTGCACGCCCATGGATAACCTTGATTAGTGCTGTTTTTGAGCATTTTTTGCAATGGCTGTGGAAACCAAGAAAATGTTGTTTCCAAACATGCAAGCATCCTTCATTTCACCAGTTGTGCGGCCAGTATACCCCTTGAGGACATGCCGTGAACAGTTTTCGCGCGATTGTGTCCTCCTGCTTTAGCCCCTTTCTGGTATCTTGGTAAAAATTACCGGGCCGCTGGTTCTCTTATATGTGCAGTTCAAGGGTATCATGTAGAGCTAATTTTTGCTTTCAACACTGCTATGGAGCCTCATTAGTAGATATCGTTTCACGGTGGAGCTGTTTAGCGGCTTGCAGTGTCTGCGGATGACGCCCATCACGCCAGGAAATGGTATCCTGAATGGGGCAACAGATGGCACCGCCGCCATGATGGCCGTGCAGTTCGCGGCTCCACTCATTTGCGTACGACGCAGTGCATAACCACCTTTCTAACTATGCAACGGCATATTACCAGACTTCAGTAGTGAGCTTCGTGTACGTACATACTGTCGGGAGGGGGGTTGTGAGTGATCCTCGCCTGCGCGCGAAGGGGCGGCAGCGAGCAGAAGTCTCCACACACCACTGCTGTGGCGAAACGAAACGTTTCTGCTCCCGATCGTGAGGGGCCTTCCTGCTCCGGCCAAACACGCTTACAACCACCACGGGCAGTTTATTCGGAGGCTTACATCGGGCCAAAATGTGCTCCCGGGACGATACGATGGCCATTCAGTGTGCGATCTTCGATCATGCGAAGGGTCATGCTGTGTACTACCACCCCATACGAATATATACACACCGATAAACAAATAAACCCATGTGGATACATTTTGAAAACGCACATACGACGACGTGTGGTGTTGTGGGTGACCCCGGCCTCAGCGAGAGGTGGGTGCTAGCGTGCTTAAATCTGCTGCGCTCTTTCAGCATAATTTACATGCGGGGAACTGGCTTTAGTTTTTTCAAAAACTGTAAATGCTAATTAAATGGGATTATTAAACATTCAGATTTGTTTATTCATTCATTGTTAACACGGGTGTTATGTCTTGAAAAGCGTCTATTTTAAATTCCAACCTGTTCTTGGAGTTGTTGAGAATCGATGATCTCTTTATATTTTTTGAACCACACATTGCACCAACTAACGCCAAGCAAAAATAACACTTCAGGGCCTGTTTTAGTAGGAACATACGTGAAAGTTCGTACTGAAGTCGTAAAGTTTGCAAAGAATTATTATCCGTACATGAGAATAATGCCGGTTCGCTTGAGTGCTTGAGAGTCTAATTATAAATCTATTGCGATACGGGCCCATTGACAGGAATGCGGGAGCATCTCTAGCAATAGCCATTGCAAGTCATTAGGATAAGGTAGATCTGATGAGGAGAGGTTGGTGGAATGCAAGTTATGTTCGACATACTTTTCATCGCAGGTTCTACGGAAGGACATGAGACACGTTTGCGACTACTGAATCCCTAAAATAAATGTCTACCTGACCTACAGACAACACCCAGGTGAGTGGGTTGGGTTTTGCGGAATAAGCCACACGCACGCTCAAAAAAGTTCTCCCGCTGCGCATTTTTGCTGAAATGGCCATAAGTAAGCAATTCTACTGCAGAGAAATTAGGTCCACAATGCTCGAACGGCCTGCATTGACACGTGTATGGCGCGTTATAAATACAAGATAAGTATGCAGCTGATGGCCTTCCTGGTTTAAGCTTTCAAGTATGTAGAACGACAACAGGAGTTTGGTTAGGGAGCACATTCGAACGGATGTCAAAACTTTTTCCACGCTGTACTTCGCCCTGTGGTTAAAACAGAAATTTTGACCTGCCATAGACATTGCCGTGATTGTTTAATTCGTACTTTTCTTTACACTTATTAGGTATCGGGCAAAAGAACGCAGAAACGTTGCGTGCTAAAATGTAAACACAATGTACATAGTCGCTGTGGAGGCTCTTGACTGAGCACAATAGGGTTCTACGCTGAATGTTTCAGCATATACCCAAAAACATTTGGGGCACGTGTTGAGTAGCAGTGAACTACTTAAGTACAGCAAGTCGTAATGGGGATCCTGTGGAACACTATGTCAAGCAGACATGGATGTTTAGTACTTTACCTTACTCCACGCCATGAGGAACAGAACACAAAGAACAATTAGACAAACAATCTTCGGTTTTCCACCATCAAAAGGACTGCGCTACTACACAGTGATAACCTGAAGTTATTTCATGGCTCCAACAATGACAAGGTCTAAAACACTGTTGCTTCATCCAAGAAGTATAAGTGATTCCCTCAAGATGATGATAATGATTCCCGGTTTCCAGGCGCAAAAGCTGCGAGGGGAAAAGAGCGCCAGTTAAGAAGTATTAGAAATTTGTTTGGGACTTAACTATGAAAAAGAACAAAAATACAACTGCTTAGAGGATAAAATGACTGATGCATTGGGCCAGGAAAATCATGGGTGATACACAATGCCGTGTAAAACGTTGACCTCTGATAGAAACTTACAAAACCACTCAGAAGAAGCCATTGGTTTGACCCCAAAAAGTGTGACGGGTGTTATGGAGTGTGTTGCCTGCTTAGTTCAGGAAAATATTTGCGCTGTGTCATGTCCAATGCCTTACATGTAATTTGTATGGGAACTACAGATAGGCCCTCCCCACACGTGCTAGAAAAGTGTCTTGACAACCCAGTGAGAAGGTGTGAGTGCTTGACATACCTGTGGCCTACACTTAGCCTGCTTAACGCTACTTCCTTTTGTCTGTTTGGTTTGTCTCATGTATGTGCCTAAATTTTTTTTACATTGTGGAGTTTCTGTTTTTTATCGATTTTTTTTCTGCCAAGAGTTACGGAGAGTTCTGGGACCATTTGTTTCAGGTCGACGTAGCGGACATATGGGGCTTCCACGCTGCTATTGAAAGTGGCCCGAACAGCATTATGGTCAGCGATTCTGTTTCCAAGAATGGTGCTGTGAACCGAACCCAGTAAAGAAAATGGGTTTAGTTTTCAGTTGTAGGCAGATATTACAGATGTAGTTAGCAAATCAGAACAGATTTTTTTAGGATTTTATGTCTCTAACTACACATTAAAGAGTCTGCAGAGATTATGGTGTGTCGCGTTTTGCTTCAATGATGACCTGTACTACAAATAAAATGCCATACACTTCTGCTGTGAATATACTACTGTTTGTGCTTAATGCCTTCGTGTTAGAAAAATGGGGACACAGCAGATGACTTGGATGCACCAGTGTAAAAGGCGGTGTAAGGGTATTTGCCCTTCAGTTGTAAAAACGCTGCATCATTATTTCTCTGGGTGCGTTTTACTTGTCAGTAGACTTGAAAGACATGTCACAAAAGATTGATGACCTGTCTCAAGGCCGGATGAATTCCGCAATAGGCGACTTCATGCTGTTCTCAAATGAAATCCTTAGTTTCTCTCCATGGGCTCTCAGGTCAAAGGAGAATGTAGCTGGTGACGATGGGAGTGCTGCGTACAAATGAGCGGATGAAATATTGTTAAGAATACAATTAGAAGGGTGAATTGTATGGAAGTCACCGAAATGGCATAGAGAAGTGATATGAAAGTGTGCTGGTAATCGAGGCTCCACTTTTCGCACTCTGCATATAGACTTTCAATCAGAGTCATCCGGATAGCTCCGGATACAAGTGCAGCAATTGGTCCAAAATTTTCAATGCGGTGTTTCAGGTGTACGCATAGACATCTCTCTCATAGTCAACCGTCAAGAAACGAAACTTAAAAACACGGAGGGGCATTTTTCTGCTCCGTAGGAGCAATGCCGTAAAACGTTCAGTTTATTCAGTGTTTTTAGCCATTTATGTTTTATGTTTTATGTGTGGAAGTAGTGTCCATTTTTTATCAAATACCACGCCCAAAAATTTGTTTTCCTTTTTGAGAGGAATGAAAACACTTATAAGCCTAATATCAACAGGTTCAGGATAGATCCCACGCCTCTTTGAAAATACAACCCGAGTACACATTTGTGGATTGAGATTAAACCCAATCTTGTAGTCCAAGTCAAAGTTTTACACACAGCTGGACTTGGTGCTGGCGTATGGGCACACTAGAGGATTTAAAGGACATTTGAACATCGTACACGTACGTGGAGTAGGAGAGTGTTGGCGGTAGTGCCTTCCCAAGTGAGTTTATTTTTACTATAAATTAGCAACTTAAAACTCCCCCTTGACGCACTCCGTTTTTCTGGACATAAACACGCGAAACTCAGGAGCCCTCTGTCACACGAAATGTTCTTCCTGGCATGCAGCTTGCAAGCGTATTCAACATGTTGTCTGACAAACCAAATGACTTCAGGCCAGAAATATACCCTGGCGCCATGCAGTATCCTAACCCTTCTGAATGTCAGAAAATACCGTCATACAATATTGTTTATGGATGATTGTGTCTTTGATATAAGATTATAGGGCAACAAGCTGATCGTTTGTATATCAGCCTGCCCTCAAGCCTGCCTGGCAACTCTCGGGAAGACTGTTGTACTCTAAAAGGTACACGGGCATCACATTAAATCTCTATTTGAGGAGCTCGCACTGGCAGCTTGTCAGGTTGATGAGGCGATAACTGGTTGCGGAAGACGGGTCAATCCCCTCTTTTAAAAAAGCCATTGCAATGAACTCTATCCAAGACTTTGGTAGGTGCTTTGAAAGCCCCATTTTATTGTACATGAGTATTTCCGTGGAGTCGGTGTGGAAGCGCTGTGTCATAGTGTATGGAATGTTGTCTGCTAAAGGAGCTTAAGACTTACACGTGCTCAGTAGTAGTAGTAGTACCACTTTATTTTACATTGGGTTCAGAGTAGGGGTAACGAAGTCCCAAAGGTCCCCCGCGACGTCCAGGGCTCTGACCGGACGGCCGGCTTGTTGTATTGCGAGGTCAGAGCTCCCAAGAGCCTGCTCCTGATGAGAGGGGAAGAGGAAAGGGGGAAGGGGTCGCACGGACACTCACAGAGGGAGTGGAATAGTGTCTCCAGCGCGCCATATGAGGGGCAGTGATGGGAGGCGCATTGATGTGGGTGGGTAGGCACAAGAAGAGTGTGGTGTGAGAAGGTGTGTGTTTGTAAGAGCCGCCACATGTGCGCTGCAGGAGGAGGGAGTGAAGGGTGAGAGGGAGTTAGGTTCCTGCGGAGCAGGCGTTAATGTTGAGTTATGTCCCTGTCAGCCACGTCAGCCTGTCAGCCACGTCAGCCACAGAGGTTTCGCTTTACGAGATTGGGGATTCTCTGAGCACGTGTAAGGTTCGAGTAGGAAATGCCCCAGGCGTACCTTACACGTGCTCAGAGTAACCCTAATCTGATAAAGCGAAACCTTTGCTTTGCAAGACGTGGCTGACCTCTTGTTATCATGCAGGGGCATCTGTAATATTTGTTTTGTTTCCTGAAAGTTATCCTGTAATGAGCAGCGCTAGAAACGTGTTGGAAGTGTTGTGCAAGTGTGTTAGCTTGTTCTTCAAGTGTGTCATCTGTTGGGCAAACCAGGGGTAGGCTGTCTGTTTGTTGTGCTTAGAGGTTTCGTATTCATGTCCAGACCTTGCGTGCGTCTGCGTATGAATTAATTGATTGATGTTAGAAAAGAGTGCCAACTATGTCGTTTTGCCTCAAGGTGCACGCCGCTCCCTAGTGCTTTTGGACGTTGGAAAGATATGAGGTACTGTGACGTGGGATAACAACGAAGGGTACCCCACGCCTTGTTCTAGACCTCTCTCCCGCGCCTACATTCATCGTTATACCAGTGCCTCCGTGGGTTGTGCGTAGTTTACGCACAACCCGCGAAGGCACTACAGGAAACGGCGTTTACGATGAAGGTAATACGTGCTAATGATTTCCAGGTGACAATCCCCACACCACCCGAGCAGTGCGTGCACCCATCCCTGCCTTTTGCTAATTACCACGTAACTACTTAGGAAGTATATGTGTTCGTTGTTAAGATGCGTTTCTTGGACACACACCACACTTGGCTGATTGGAGCGTAAAATCTCATAATCATCGTCGACATTTTTAAGAAGGCGTCTGCAGTTTCATTACAGGAAGTTTTTTTCCATTATTTTTCGTTTGGAGCAACAGCAATACGTGTACTTTATGCATCGTATGTCGGGGCCTGGATACTTGGAGGGGACTTTTTCACCTTCTTGATTGACCTGGACGATGCAGCCCGTTCCTTTTACTGCGATGCTGGCAGGAATGGTCCAACTTCCATCTAATCGTCAGTTGTCAGGAGGGTGCCAGAGGCCCGAGCCCCCTGAACATCACTCCTTTTGGGGTGCCTTTCGGTGTTCCACACCACCGCCACGGGCGTCAAGTGCGGCACGTGTATGGTCGGCGGTGGGCAAGGGTGGAAGCTTCTTCACCTTCTTATCCTCCCTCCCGGGTCCATCTTCGCAGTTTCTTCAGGTGTACTGGAAGCTGACGGAGTGGCGACGTCTAGAGCGGCAGTGCTCCCAACGGTGTTTTCAACCACTGCAACCACACGAGGCTCTGCATGCGGTTCGGAACCAAGCTGGGCTGTCAAGTGCAACCCATTGGGGGCCAGGGGCAGGACGCCGTTTATCTAGTTGCGCGGCGTAGCTACTGAGTCTACGCTCTGCTCGGCCTCCCAGCGAGGTGAGTGGGCGTACCTTGGAAAAGCCATAGAGGCTGACATTTTTCGCGCTTCGTTGTAGAAGTTTTTTGTCACTTTCTAGTTGATCACTTGTTTTTCACCATTGAACTTTATGCAGGATCGTGAGATGGCTGCGTAGGGCCTTCATAATTGGGAAATTTTAAAACGTTCGCTGTACAGTTGTTTGTTGGGTGGTCGCGTCTATAGCACTTGGCACATGTGAGTTTTCCCCAACACGTATTGATGCCATGTCCATACCATTGGATTTTAAAGCAGCGGCGTAGATTTTGGATGTACAGTCTCACTTGACACCACAGGAAACTTGTAGTCCGATTTCGGGAAGGTTGGAGAGATTGTATGTAATGAAGGGCCTTACAATCTGCGGATTGTAATTCGTCTGACAGCTGTGACACTTTGTAGGCCCTACAGAAAATCTGGGTAGGTTTCAATTTCCAGGTCTAAGATATGACATATTGAGAGGTAAACTTCTATGGGGAGTTAATCTGATTGGAATGTTCCAAATCAAGATTCATTAAAAGGGTATTTATTTTCCTGGGTTATTGAATAGGACAAGAATTTCGCCCGAGGATAGTTTTGTTGCATTGTAGTTCTTGCCCACTACACTCATGATAAACTTATCCATGAGGTACGTCGATTTCGAGTTTCCAGGGTTGCACTTGTGAGCACATTGAAAAATCAATAAACGAGCGAAGTTGTCAGGTTTCGGATGTGCTAGCTCCGGTAGCGGGGGCTAGTGGACTTTGGTGCGGCCTGCTTTATAGGACCGATCTTTGAATTGGGAAAATTTTGATACCATGTGGCATGTAAAGAAGCAGAGGTGGGGATACTTTTTTCGCTCGGTTTACCCTGATGCCGAGAGGTCCCGGAGCTCCATACCTGGTAAACAGACGAGGAGCCCATCCGCCAGAACCTGACCACGAGTGTGACGGCCAAACTTGGGGTTTCTGCCCTTCACCTTAAAACACTTTGCCACGGTAGGAAACAGCTTGTCTACTGGTGCTAGGAGTCGACGGTGTCGCGAATACCTTCATCACGATTACTCAAGGGGCCCCAAGAGGGGGGGGGGGCTTCACTTACAAAAATCAACGGAGTGCCTTAACTGTAATATCCATGGGGTTTGGAGACTGGCAACGCCCACCACCTGCGACGAGAAAAAACAGGAACATTTGGGCTGAATGTGACACTGGGTGCCTCATCTTATTGCTCCAGCTCATTGCTGTGTGCTAGGAAGAAAGCCACCGCTAGAAAGAAGCAATGGCCTTGTCGTATGTCTAGGCGACTGAAAACCTCAGCTCGTATGTACAGAAATACATCATGCGAACACACGCTTGGGATAGGATTGGTGCCCCGAGAAGAGTTTGTTGTGCAGCTCGAATGCTACTATTGCTGTCAAAGCGTGACTCCGCCCATATGACCAAGCTGAAAGCCCTTTTTGTAGCACGCTCTGCGTTTAACACTGAAGCTTGTTCTCGTTCAGCTCGTATTTTCGCTCACATACGTTCCCAGGTAAGTACCCCAACAGGAAAATGTCTGTATGGAGAATTCTAAAAGGGAGACATGGTAGCAAGCGAAAAGATTTATAACACAAGACATACTACACCTCTGACGCAAACTCGGTGGTAGGGAGTGGTTGTAGTCCACGCCAGAACACCACAAATGAAGGAACAAGACACTAAACAGAACTAGCGGACATACAAGCAGATATATTTGTCTTTATCAACAACTTTTTCATTGAACAAAGCTGTACAAAGGCCCAGTGCTGCAAAGTGAAGACAGAAGGAATCTGGAAATTTCATCAATCCATTCCAAAATGAAAGGTGCAAGATAGCCGTAGCAGGCAGTTACGGCGATATTGTTGGCTCCGCATACACAGCCCATAAGAGTTACACCTAAGCAGCACTAGCATGTACGGCTAAGCATAAGCTGTCCATCTCTGGCCGGGTAATTTCTGCTCGGCAATTGCTCCATCAGAGTGTAAACACCGTACTCAAAAGTGGGCCTTGGCCGTGTGCTGAAAGTTCCCGGGTGTAAGCTGAACAGCTGCTCACCTTTGACCAAAGCATCGCCGAGGGGCCTATAACCGCCCTTCGGCCGCCAGACTTTGCCGTCATCTTGCTGTTTTATTGGCCGGCGGCCGTTTAACATTTAACAACCCACGGCCGTTCAACTTTTACAGACGACGGCTATTCATCCTTGCTTGGGGGCCAGCTGTTGAACCAGAGCCGCTGAGCCATGGTTGAACTTTAGCCTTGCAACCTACTCGTCCAGCCGTTCCACTGCAGGAGGCTTATTAATTTTGGTGCTGCAGCTTTCATCCAGTCCTAGAATGAGTATAGTCAAGCTGTTTCTAGAGCCAAGTGAAGAATTTATAACCTCGTAACAGCAATCATTCGTGCTTTTAAGTAAACAATTAAATTCAGCAACTGACAAAGACTGTTGATCACAAAATGTGGTGGAGATAGATTTTTTGAATTGCTGCTCCTTCAGTGATGCCGCCTCCATTTGATGCGACCGCTACTGTGGTCATGGACAGAGTTCCAACGGAAACAACAGCTGCAATGCTATGGAGCAACGGCAGCACACAACAACAAAAAAAAGGACAAGTTACAACTCTGCACAGCTCCCACTATCACCAAACTAGAAGGGCAGTTCGAGGCACCTACAGATATTTACACTGCTAATGTGTAATGTATCTTGCTTTAAAGGAACCCTACAACACTCTTGGATCAGTGGAAGTAAACCTGCACGGCGTTTAGATTACACTGCCAGGAATACCTGAGCCAAATATTACACGTGCACGTGAGGCGGTAGGCGCGCAAATCCCTGTAAAAAACGGGGAAAAACCAACCGCACTTTATTCAATTTTGCTCATTATGCACCCCTGGCATGACCTAAACAACATCAATACCGCCGTGGCTGTCCTATTTATTGTCGCTGGTCAACTTCATGGCTTATTTCTTGCTTTTCCTGTTCGTGGGTGCTGTGTACCAACCTCTTCTAAGAGTGAACCTGTACGTAAAGTTTTGGGGGTTCTGTTATGTTTTGAGTGCGCAAAGAGTTTCGGTGACCGACTAAATAGTCCCTGTTCAACGAGATGACTCGGGAACAAACGTTCATTTCAGTGAAAACGCCCTACCTGACTGAGCACGCGCTTGCGACTAGGCAGCGATGCCTACTTTTTTGCGGTACCTGTCTGGAAATAAACCCCTCCACGTTGTGGAGAAAAGAAACAAAAAAACTCCACGGCCTGTGATATAGCGAAGGCCCCCAAAGAGCACACCGTGAGCCGCACCCCACTTAAGGTGAGAGCGCACAACTTTCGCTCGTTCAGCCGAGGTGCTCCTGAAATACAAATTGGTTAAAGAAAAGAAATAGTTTCCAAAGAAACAGAACCCGAGAAAGCATTAGGAAAGGTTTTCGGCCAGAAATAAGATAAAATGAAAATTGGAAAACGCTTTTATTGCAAAGCTCAGATTTTCAAGCACCCCCCGTGATTCCTTTTTTTCCTCAAAAAAAGTTTTAGCTCCGAAAAGTTGAGCAGTCGCATATTGTATTTTGCCTTGTTCAAAGTGGCCCAGCTATCGAAGTCATACGATAGCGTGGTGAAATCACCCAGCTGACCGGTTTTTTAAAAAATAGGCGCTTAGATTTACGCGAGGGCGACCTCTACAGTGAGTTTATGTGCCCAGGAGGACACATAAATAGGCGGTAATTATTGATTTCGGAGGCTTAATGAACTAAAATTGACTAATAACCTTTTTATGGGCTACAGAAACCAGACATATTGGGAAGTTAGACGCAATCATGTTTCTAGGCAGTTTCTATTGGCAGAATTTTTCTGGTGAATCTGTAGTCCGAGATATAAAACGGCGAAGTTTAGTTGCCGTTCGCATGGTAACGCATGCAAGACAGTCTGAACCGGCGCAAAGCTCCTCTCTTCTGTGACGTGCCTGCTGTGTACGGTGTTTAGTTCGACAACGGGGTGGAGGCCCAGGAAAAAGTGATAACTGGCACCCACGCATTCTTGGCTGGCGGTATTGCAATCTGCAGTACTCGGAACCGCTATCGAAACGCAGAACGAAAGGGAGGAGCTATGCGCCGGTCTTGACTTCTAGCATGCGTAATCATGCGAACGGCAATAAAACTTCGCCGTTTCATATCTCGGACTACGGATGCGCTAGAAGAGTTCTGCCAATTGAAACTGCGTAGAAACACAATTGCGTATAACTTTCCAATACAAACCTGCCTGGTTACTGCAGCCACTAAAAAGCTAATCAATCAATTTTAGTTAATAAACCGCCTACATCAATAATTACCTTTTAATTATGTGTCCCTCTGGGAGCATAACCTCACTGTAGAGGTGGTCTTCGCGTAAATATAAGCGCCTATTTAAAAAAAAAACATATCCACTTAACTTTGACCACCCTGTATAAAGAGAGCTTGTGTTATAAAACCTGCCTACGGTACAAAACACCTCCATTCCTCACGATGTCTTCAAGAGCACCGGCAGCTGTTTCAGACTTCCTAGCCCCCTCCGCTGCGCCTACCACCTGTCCATCAGCAATGCTAGACATATCGAGCGTCGTCAGCATCAGTAAATTGAATTTAGCTTCCGCGAACCACACCGTGAGACTGAAGCGGAAGCGGGAAATCGAGCCGTAACCCGCTTCTGCACCGAACCTTAGTCGCGCAAGAAAATGGCCAGAAAAATGAACTTACCGAACTTTCTTTGTCCGGGCACTGGAAAACGCCGCCGTTCATCGATCGTTTGCAGCAGCATGTCGGCTTATCCTTACCCTCACGTGTTTCCAAAGTGGCAAGCAAGATATCCACAAAGCGCGAACACATGTTTCAACACAAGACTGAAAATGTGCCTTTCCAAATATGCCACTACAAGACATTATTTTATCTTCACTATCCATTATCTTTGATTTAGCGTATTCGGTTAATATTTTTGTGTCCTCGTTCATCTGTCCATGAGTGCACATGTATATACAGCACACCGTTCGGTGGCTGGGCGCGTGTCCACGCATGACCTTCGGAATTCAGGTGATTCGGCACGGGCGGGGCTAGACCTGCGACAGATGTCAGCCGTTCACATTTCGAAGAGCAGGAGCGTGCATATTCATAAGCGGACCGGATAACGTACGTTTCCAAAAAAACTTTTGAACAACGCCTGCCTACGAAACACGAGTACTCTAGAACTGAACAATAGCCATCCATCATGTGTTCCCCTGCCAGCGGAAACAAAGCGGTCGCCTGGTGGCCCCGCACAAGCTGATCATCTTTTGTAAACCCGCTTTCAAGCAACAAGCGAGTACTCGGCGGCGGAAACCTGCCGCCTGTCTTTTGATTAAACGTTGCTGGAGCAAGGGCCGTTCATTGCCGGTGGTTGCTCCGCCACATAACGTCTGAGTAACTTTCGCCGATGGGAAACCTTAATGACGGTTAACGAGCGAAAGCTGACAAACGTAAGAACATTGGGTGCCGAAAGCTCGCGCAGAGGATGGTGGCCGTATTCAAACCGTTTATATTATGTTCAACGCTGGCCAGTTTGTTGCCGATGGCTGAGCATTCCTTAGACAAGCCGTAGGTTGGCCGGTCAAGAATTGGACTTGCTGTGCTGCCTGGGTTGCATGTCCTTGGATTTTTTGTGTGTGCAGCCCCAACAAAATATAGTAGCTTCGTGGAAAACAGCGCGAACTAACGGCATACCGAGTAGAAGACACACACACGGCGCTGCTCTTCTACCCTGCATTCTGTTAAATTTCGCTGTTTTGCTGCACCACATAGGCCACTTGTTTCCAATTCTAAGAGAACAGCTTCTGTGCCTAAACGCCAGAACATCGGTTAACCACCTTACAATATTTTTAAATCAATCTTTATGTTAAAGAAAGTAAGCTTGAGTTGTAAAATCGAAACCTAGTTTCTTTCCTATTATTTCGTTGGTTTTTGTATGACACAGCTGTAAGGAAACCTGCAAATTGAATGTGAGAAAGAATTTCAGAATGATTTCGTTGATATAAACGCACCAGCATCCACACCGCAAGAAAATTCACGCAAGTTAATGCAACATACCCTAATTTACAATGGGAGTTTATATTGGTGCATTTCCTGCCTAAAATAGTACAAAAAGTGCATTTGGGCTAACAAAAACATGAAAACCAGTTTAAATGTTTGTGGAAATGTTTCGGAATGTCTTTTTTTTTTAAGTGTGAGTAACGCAAAAGCACTGGTTCTTTCTTGTTCTATTTTCACCGTTTGTTACATTTTACACACATGCTTTTTCTCTGACATAGAACCGTTTGTTACATATTACACACATGTTTTTTTTCTGATATTTCAGAAATGATATCACCTACGGCATATTCCTCACTCGACCCGCGCAGCCAGCCACAGCCAGGGTTACCCGGACTGAGGATCCCCTCCCTTGTGGGGGTGCCCTAACGGATGGACCTGCTCTTGAATAAAGATTACATTCATTTTTTCATCCCTACCTTTTGCATAAATTCGGTAGCATTTATGTCATGTACTGAAATGTTTTCTCTGGTAATCCACATTCGGAGACTAACATAGCCGAATTACTTTGTAGTTAATTAGGTTTGCCAAAACGAGAACTCCTTCCAGTGTCCACTTATATACCACCTGGGATGTTCGCCAGAGAAGACACATGTCCCAATCCGTTATCTTTTCAGTTGAGGTCTGGGTTCTAAAAATCATTATTACGGTTGGCGAAGAAATATTTTTGTTCAGATTTATGCGTAACCTCTGGTGTTTAACTTCTTATTGACTAAATATAATTGGTCAAACTTAGTTCCGTAGAATTGGAGGTAACTACGTTACGGTGACGCTAGCATTCTGAAGAATTAAAGACACATTCAAAGGGCAACTTGGGCTACCTTAACAGCCGACACAGTCAGCCGTTTCGCGGATCATAGTGTCACCATTGTAGTTGTAGGTTTTACAGGAACGCGCCATGTTACTGGAGCGATAGGTCCAATTACCGCTTGAATTACCGCGTGTGTCCTCTTGCTATCGTCCTTTGTCTCGTCGTTTGCGCTGTGGTTCAACCTAAATATACTGAAGGGTGATAAATATTCCGCATTATCCACTCGAACGAGTGGACTTCCAAATAATTTTCATTGAATGTTTGCAGCAGCGACATCAAGCACGGACAACGCGGGATAGCTATACTGGTACCTGATTTGCTTCAAAAAATGATGGCCATTAACAAATCAAACCAACCCCCAGAATGTCACATACATCTGGTTTGTGGAAACGGAGAACATCCAAAAACCTATTTCAAAATGCGGACAGTTTTTTTCTTTTATACGAAAGGGTTGCGCCATTTTACGCCCCCTGGAATACTGACGTAGCTTTTTTCATAGTTCGACAGCACATTCACTGTATTTGCAATGAAACTGAGACCTTGGCACTGTTCTGCTCTTCATCCAAGGAGCACGCTTTCTTAAGGGGTCACTGATACGTTATCTCGTTTGGCCGAGTGAAAATTGCCCATGCATCCGCACGTATTCGAAAGGAGCAAGAAGTGCGTACCAAAATTACTATGGCGTTCATTCTCATAAACATTGGGTTTACGCGGAGCACAAGCGTATTTGTTTGGCATTCAAATCTTCTTCTTTTGAATTTGTGTTTCCGCATTCAAAGTTGTGTGGTTATTAAACAACACAAAGACAAATAGGCAAACATTGTTTTAAGTATTTATTGAACTGACATGAAAAAGCGAGGGTTGTAAAGAAATAAAACGTGTTTCCTTGTGTGGAGCACTGCCACATTTTCGAATTTTTCATTGGCCTTATTATGCGATGTGGAAACAAGGGAGCTGAGCTTGGCTATTTTGTGTCTCAGCATTGCTTAGTTTTTGAAACTGAGAATATGGTGAAATGAAGCATTGGTTTGGGGTAAAAAAAGATAAAAAATATTTTCCCTTTGCCATTCGGAGGTTCGTAAAATACGTGCGGAAGCATCCATGATGGATTTATTCAAGACATATTTTCTCAATAAACAAGCAGTTTCTAGAGTGGTGGTGATGGCGCCACAGCTAAGTGCTGCGGGCGCACATAGAGTAGCTTCAAAGAGTGTTCAAATTTTTCAAACTGGATTGACATGGCGTAGATAGACTGGCCGAATATTACAGCAATTACGTCCGTCCTTCGTGATGCCACGGTCCAAGACTTGGGCAAGAAGTTGGGGAAGGGTCAAAGGCAACAACATATTCATTTGTCTTCCCGAAGATTTACGGGGCTTTTTTACACCACAGCTCTACGTGGCCAAATGTACGTTGAATTTCTCAATTCGGATCCGCAGCACCTGGGAGTGCCCTCTAAGACTTCTAAAACAAAGCTTCAAGGCGTTTGCTGGTACATGACGTAGGAAACCACCCAACTGCGCGTAACTTCCCCATTGTATCAGGCGGGCGGTTACACTTGTTCTGCAAGAGTAAATATAGGAGACGCGTGGAGGCCAAGCAGGTACCCCGCTCATACACCCCGGCCATCCTCTTTCAAGGCATGTGGTTGTTAACGACGACTTTCATATTTTCAGACGTATCTCTATTCATTTTACTCTGGAAAACGCAGACTAGTGCCTTCGTAGTACTAGAACGCTGATTTGAAAAAAAGTAGTACTCGGCAAAGGCTTCTGAAAACATCGGTCTGTGACGGCGGACCGTAGAGCAAGTTTGCGAAAGAATACTGCCAGGAATAACTGCCACATGACTTGATTTGTTCTTGCTAGACCTATTTTGCGAGTTACGCAGGTAACTGTGGCTGTTATTTTCATTTAAAATTACTGACAAAACTTTCCGTGTTCGCTGTAAAGCAGTATTAAAGCGGGTTCGAATACCGGCGCCAAGAAGCATCTGTGGCTAGGTTTAAACGATTCAATACCATCATCTTGCGGAGGAACAAAGTAGCTCAAGTATGAAATACAAAAACAAGCATTTCGTTCGTTTTATACACTGGCTTTAGGAGATCTGGCGCTACCCTGCCTAATGTTCTGTGTATACGAAATTAGAACTTTTCTACAAATGATAACACAGGCTGGTATGAAAAACTACCTATTTTTGCGAACAGGTGATTATCAAATAGTTCCTACCCTTTAAAAAGGCCACGCTTTTTTGTTTTTATACATCTACCAGAAACTTGAAAGTATTCTCTATATCATTCTATACATTTATAAAGCTACCAGAAACACTCAATCATTCTCTGTGTGAATTTACTTGTTCACGGTGTGTGAAGTCGACATACATTACCTCATTTCGCTTTTACTTGGCGATGGCAAGATGGAAATTGTTTCAACAGTTATTATTGTTAAATGTATGTGGTTTCACTTTTTCGAATCAAATATAGCTTTTGGTACGACTCCGCTTGCTCTACTGCGCATGAACTCCGTATTCCAATATTTGCATATTGAGAGGCTCTGGTGAGAAGGCTTGGTTGAAGGCGAGAATGCCCTTTATTCGGCAAGCAGCAGCCTGAACTCTAGAAGGGACCTCGAACCACGATGATGATAATAAAGCGTAGCATGTCCAGACGTTCATGTGCTGATGATGAATGGCGGAGGCAAGAAGACGAAGACGATGTTCTGATGGCAAATAAATGAAGGCGAAACCATGAAGGAAGCTTGGCACTTAGAGTGAGTCCCTAGCGCTTACAATATACGGAATTTTTGTAGGGCCGTTTTCGGAGCTTTTTCTTCGCACTCTTCCTAAATGCTTCCAGTAGTCTTAGTCCCCTTAGTACCGGCGGTCCTAGTCCCCTTGGAAGGCTAAGGAATCGCACCTATCACATGTTTGTTAATGCGACACATGTGGAGGTTTGGATGTATCTTCGCTCTGATCTGAACCTCGTCGGCCAGTCCAGCACGGCCTCGCCCTGTCTACACACGCTTCCAATGGGCTTATAGCCGCCACATCGGTCGGTTTCCTGAGAGGGACGGTCTTCCCTACGCCGCACAACTTCACCAGGCCCCGAACCACAAGCAGTGATGCTAGCAGTTACCTCAAAGGTCAAATCCAGAAGCCGCGCAATTCTCCCGCTACCGCTGGGATGTGCTCGAGGACGTTGAGTACCCGTTTGCTCACTTTAAGCATGTCGCACCTGGAAGTCCGTTGGTCCCTTAGCGAAAACTTCGCAAGATCTAGCTGGCGCTTGAAGGGCGCACAATTATGTATTTCGAGAATGGAGAAGCTAGCTTGACCACTTCGGATAACACCTGCCAGCATTTTAAGGAAACAGCATCCAACGAACACCTCCGAGACTATAGGCCTCGGATGTTACAGTAACGGATTAATTAACCTAATGAAACCTTGTGTGTGTTTGGGGAAGACATACCACATTTGTTCAGAGTGCGGACGCGAAAACACTGAAACGAAGAAGCTGCTCTACCTCATGCACGGCGTGCCGGAGCACCGTTTTGCGGTCTCGTGTGGAAGCCCCGTCATACGCTGACTCTCCTCAAGGAAGCGACATTCATCGAGCGAGAACTACCGGAGAGGTGCGGGCAGTATTACAGTGATAGCCATAGTTAATCTGGCAGTGTATAAACTATCGCGAATAACAGAACCTTTCGAAAGCTGATATGATCGATTAGGTGTTCGGGTCTTCATTGTTGATTACTACGTGAAGCTGTATATAGCTTATGTTCAGCGAATTTTTCCGTCTTACCAAAACCACACTGCTGTGCTTGGGGTTGCACTAGTTTTATGGCATTCCCTTAACGATACAAGCAGTGTTGAACAGACGAGTTGTAATCAAAGAAACCACAGCCGAGTCCCGAAATCCTTTTGCATTCTGTTCTTGTGAGCAGTGTAGTTGATAAGCTAATGCAAAGATAGGACGCCGGCAACACAATGTCATGGGGAAGTGCAATGGCTGCAAGATAAAAAAAATGTCAGGGGTAGTGGTGCGCAGGCAGCGGCGGCATTGATCTCGCTCGAAAGGAGGAATACCAGCAGCGAGATGTGCAATTACGACACCGCTCACAAAGACCACATCACAGGAGAAACGCAGGTACCACGAATCCACATTGTCACAATTCGGACCACCTTTTTTATTTCCCAAAGATCATCAAAAGTAATTCAGCTTCAAAGAGTAGAAATGATCCTGATATTTTTATAGACAAAGATTGTGCCTCACAATTTTCAACAGATCTCGTGTGCACTCCTTGTGAAATTTGGAAGCAACTCTTGCCATTGTAATTTCCTGGACAGACAGTTACTGAAGGCGATCGCCATCCGAATGGCGGTAAATGTATCTTCCTAAACGTTCTGCTACTTATTACAACTGTGTTGTTCGACCGCGCCTGTTTTCAGAAATTTATTTGTGGTTCATTTTTGTCTGTCCCTGCATACGTTTTTTATTGCTGAAACGCTTAGTTCTTGCGGTGAGATGCGACGAATATACTGACGTATTACGTGAATGCTACTGGGCCCTCACTGCGCGTGTTATGCCAGCCGTAAAATTATGAAATTAGCGGATATACCATGCCCTTCTGCTTCAATAATTGATATTTGTCGTTTCTTTCAGCGCTTTACTAACATTGGAATTACTATCTCAGATTGCATAATTTCTCCTATTTGTGTCTTGTATATGTGAATGTTATCTGCACGTCACAGCTTTTCTTGGGAGTGCTTGAGCGGTCGTGAACAACATTGGTTAAAAAGCGAAGGTCCAGAAAGGACAATTTCTACTTAAACCAACAACCAAAGTATAAATATTTCTAGGGGCAGAGTAACGCACTTCAATTTTACAATATATTTAAAACGCAAAAATTGTAAAAGAAGATATTTACGTGCGGAATTCTTGTCTTAAAGTTTGTGCTGATATTTCAATGAATAAATATGGGTGTTTTAAATGAAGTCCCAGTTCGAATGACCGCTAGACGACTTCTTCACTGCACTGGTGCTGGCGCACTCCTCGATAGAAGTTACGTTTCGTTGTTAAGATGAGGAAATTTCCGCTTGGTCTCAAAACACGGATGTTAAAATTACCTGATTCCTCATAAAACTTCTGTAGCTTGGATTTACATTAACTACATTACCCAAATTATCTAACGCTTGAAGTGTGAGGCGATGGCGTACAGGCTTTATCTTTGCCGCCGCTATGAAAAATTTTGAGTATTGTTGAGCAAATTATCAGAAGGCGGGGTTACCAAACCTCGCAGAGATATAATGTACCAGAATTGACTCACCAACAAGCTTATCACGCAACTACAATCTCCTAAATGCTATATTCGACTCTTGCAAAAAAACATTCATATAAATAATAACTGCACTCTTTTCCCTGGAACATCTGTTATAAAGATGTGTTTAAATAAACTTAACACACCACCTAACTAACTGTATTTTTGTAGATAGATGTTTAAAGAACGAACAGGTGTGCGTATTTATTTACTACAACTGATTTTCGTTGGTATTAGTATTTTGTAGTTGATAAACACATTGACAACCCTGTAAATGCTAACTTCAATTAGCTGAAAAAGTAAGCGCTAGTTAAAGTACACGGCTATCGAACTTGTGATTTTTCTCAAGGTGAGCCCCTAGCCGGACCGTCAGTTTAAATGCTTTGAAATTTTCGGGAAAAGGTTTTTATCGCATCAGTTACACCAACACTAGCCCTCTGGCCACAACCTCCGACGATAGTTACGCTCTCCGAACATGGCCAGTACGCTCCCATTCACTGCTGTCTGATTCTTCGCAGCTCAAGCGCCCCTTCTTCCACCTGCCCAAACGGCTTTGGCTCTTCCGGAGCTCTTTTTCTTTATTGGGCACGCGCTCTATTCTTTTGTACGATTATCTATACCTCGGAATGATTGTCTGCACCCCATGCCTTCAATGAAGCAGATATTGCTGATTTTTGCCGTTAAAATTTGCTAATGTTTTTGATGTTATGAAGGCTACCTAGACGTGTACACAGAAGCTAAAAAAATAACTGTTATACAGTTATACATTAGTTATACAATAACAGTGTAAGCGTCACTAAATAGCAGGATAGATTTCTGATGATGACCTTACTTGACTGTTCCCAACAGTCAAAGCAGTATTTCTCGGATTACCTCCCTCCCTCACGTACATTGCCCTTCCCTTGCCCCCTTTTTTGATATGTCGGAGGTTTAACTGATCCCTAGAATATTAATAGCACCTTCTCGCTCTTATTTCTTCAACCACATGTTCTCAACGTTTCAATCGATTGTACTTGAATGTCAAATAGTGTCTTTGGTACGGTGCGCAAAAAACAGTTACAGAACCACTATCCCCAAATGAAGTAGGGACAAGGCGAAAAATCTTAATGATCCATCCCCGACAACGCTCAGCTCCCAGAAGTCGGCATATACCATGTAGTCATTATTACAAAAAATGTCGTAATGTGGGGTTAGAAGAAGCCTAAATATTTTCCTGTACCCCTGTTTTTAGGGTTTGTACTCGAGCGTTTCATTTCTGTGTTCGTATTGGTTACCATTTGGTTCTACCTTCGTAGTTAGTTCGACATTTTTAACATCAGTAACCCCATACTGAGCCGACTTTCTGGTGGAGGCAAAAAGCAGAAACGCCCGTGTGTTCGAGATTTCGGCGCACGTTAAAGATCCCCATGTGGTCGAAATTAATCCGGAGCCTTCCACTATGGCGCGCCTCATCGGCTGCGTTGCGTCGGAGCGTTAAACCCTACAATAATCAATAATAATAAACCCTATACTGAGTCCCCATCAAGCCCAATGTGTAATAAACGTGTAAGACAGTCTCTTTCAACCCTCCGATATCACTTATTTTAACTCATCATCAACACCTGTTTTCGTTGAAATCTTAATAAAGGTAACATTGTTAGACTCAGCCTAGTCAAGCTTTTGCAAACGCGCAAAAACCCGTAACACTCTTTGGCTCCCCAGACAAGTAATTTAAAGTCACACAGAAGTCTTCATCTGCCATTATATGTCCAAGCAGTGCACCTAGGCAACTCACACAATCGAGTTCATCAATAAATTATACAGACACAAGTAGCACACCCAACGCTTACCAATGAAACCGAAATTGGAAAAGAATTTAAAGATTCACATTATGCTTTCTAACCGTAAAGGAGCACTGATATATACAACGGGGATCTAGGACTTGGGGACTATGCTTCTCAACATGAGGTGTCTCGGATGGCTAGGAAAAAATGACCTTAGTTCATTTTCATGATTAGGCAAGAACAAATACGATAATAACATTTGTACTGAAGAACGGTACCACCCAGACTGACATAATTACATCGAATACCAAAGAGTTCTTGGAGTTACTAAAAGTTCCCAGAATTGCATCTTTGAATAACAAAGAAAACAATTAGCTAGTGTATATTCTCATCAGAAGCTCTCAAGCCCTAGTTCTTTTCTACACTAGAAACGAACAAAAATCTGGTCGGAGTAACATGATCTGATTTCAGGGGCTCTTATTGGGCAGCTATATTACCGCGAAGATATATATCACCCATATCAAGCAAAATCGAGAAAATATACGACGCTTCATAACGCAACTGTTAAACAAACCCAATCGTGATCAGAATCTGGAACCTGTATGTGTGGTCCCTGCTACTGCTCTTGCAGACTCACCTACGGTGTCGCTATCCATCCCAGACCTTCGAATTTTGCAAATGCATTCCCAGATGCTGCCACAAACTCTTTTTTACGAGGATTGGCTAGACCTAGCATAAAATAAAACGAAATTTCCTATTTAACCCCGCGTTTAGAAATCTGAATATGAACCGATGCCAGAAGTTAAAACAAGGAAGTTGGACAGTCTGGCGCTGCCTGGGCAACCGAACCATTAGTTAACACAACTTAATTCCGCCAGGAGATCACATTCTTTTACGCTGAACTCCGTCTCATACCCCGACGCATGTCCACTTGTACCCGACGGTGACCGTATCCTTCAGTGACTGAACTATATCCACGCTGATCGAGGGAATAGCGGGGACTATTTATATGTAGACCACTTGCTTATCGAATACCCACGCATATGGGATAATTTCAAAGCGGCACGAGAGTATCTTAGTATACATGGTTCCTCGTTCCGGGGCAGTCAGCCTGGCTACAGTACCGCTCATGCAGGATCAAGATGAAGAAAGAGCGCGGAACTTCACAACGAATACTCACTAATCCTCCCAATTTACCACAATTCGATGAAAAATTCAGTAAACTAGTCTTCAACATAGGGTATCCTTTTGATATGGCCAACAGCTGGATCTCTCATGACCTCCCTTCCTGGTTTTTATCCTGGAAATGCTTTGTTCGAGCAAACTTCAAACATAATTTTAAGGGAATCTCCTCGCATCTAGAAGGATTACTCGGAAGGTAGCAATATTTCCTCTGATACCAAATGAAATAAAATATGTGGCCAAGCATTCGATGAAGTCTGCGTGGTCAAAGGTCATTTTGAGAATATAAACTAGCAGTTACTTGTGAAGCTAATATAGAAAGATGACGCCAGAGTCAACGAAACAGCTGTCAACAGCACGCTTGAAAGTCGGGACATCCTCCGGGACAGCAGCCACAGAATCAGGCCAGCTCAGGTACAGCCATAGATGCCGCTGGATCACTTGCGCCATTGGAGGAATCCCACCAACCGATTAGGGTCTGTCCAACAGCCCGAGAGTGAGGAGTTAGGGCCTCCCGGCCAGAGGTACGCAGCACCGGAGTGGAACCGGGGGCACCACCGAGACGTCAGGTTCAAGGCCCACAGCACACACGCCAAGGCAACACAGTGTAGAGGAGAGAGCAGGGACGGCCCGGAACAAGTGCCGTGGAACCGAGGTGTCCCCAAGGCCAGGGAGACAGGAGCTCAGGATGCCACCGTGGCATGCCAATGCGCATGTTGATGCGGCAGTGGTAAAAGTCCTCCAAACGGTGCGGCGGTGAATGCGGGCGCAGCCGTAGCGAATGCCAAAATGGATTCTGGACGTGAAAGAAGCAAAAATTAACGCCCTTAAACAAACACATTTCGATCTGGGGAAAAAAATGAAAAAATAAAGAAGTGCATCACGTGCGACTGATCAATCATCAAATTCAGGGCCAAGAAAAGGTAATTCGAAACAAAAAAAAATGCCTAAAAAGGATACTCTAGATATATCCCACAGAAACTTAACATGACGGGTGCGCAGACGCCATTGAGAAACAAGAGGCGTTGCGGCCAAAAGCAGATCAGTCGACGTGGTACTGTTTAAGGTCTGCTATATTAACCAGGCCTGCATGTTCACCTGCACTCCTGTGGCGTAAAAGATATGTTATAAAAACAGCTTCTCGCTTACGGTAAAAGGGCCCTCCAATTTAGGGGCTAGCGACGCGGCAAACTTGCGTGAGGCATCGCTCAGTGGATGAGTGCGCCGGAGAACCATGTCGCCAACCGCAAGCTGAACATCTCGACGACACCGGTTGTACTGCTCCCCCTGCTGGAGACGAGCAACGTCAAGATGCTCCCGGGCAGCCTGTATCGCGTCGTGTAGGCGCTGGCGGACGGCCATAGCATGGGGGAGAGACCAGAAACCGCGGCTCTTTCTGGAAGTGTCCTGTCAAGAGGAAATGGCATTTCCCGACCGTAGTTCAAATAAGCCGGCGTAAACCCGGTTGAACGATTCACCGTGGTGCGAGTGGCAAATGCAATCTCAGACAGCTTAGCATCCCAATCCTTGTGTTGCTCCGTATGAGCAATTAGCATCGCCTTGAGGTTGCGATTCACACGCTCAGGTATGTTTGCCTGAGGGTGATTGGTGGTCGTACGTTTGTGTTTCACGCCTACAGCTCGGCAGTTGTCCTCAAACAATTTGCTCGTAAAATACGTAGCATTATCCGTTATGAGCTGTGCGGGGAATCCAAAGCGCGAAAACACTTCCATTAGGCACCTCCATACATTCGGTGTATTGACGGTACGTAGCGGGAACAGCTCTACCCACTTCGTGAAATGGTCCGTCACCACAAACAAATAACGATTACCACGCGGGCTGCGGGGGTAAGGGTCCATGATATCACAAGCAACGATTTGCCAGGGGCTCTTACTCTCAACAGACTGCATCAATCCGGGCGGGCAACCAACTCGGGGTTTCTCTGTCTGACACACGTGACAGCTCCTGGAATACCTCAGCACACGTCTGGAGATGGATGGGCACTCTGCGATGGCCGCACAACCACAGTGTACAGCATCTCGTCAAGGGCGACATCCAGTTTCGCCTCCTTCTGGATGCTGAGCGGCCGTGGATTGCAGCTCCAAGGAGGGGAGTCTCCCGTGTCAATGCGATGTTGAAGGACGGTTGTCCGCCCAGGGGTCTCCGTGAACATTTCAGCAAACGGCTCCAGCACATAGGCGAGCTGCTCCCTCTCATAGTCACTGCAAAGGCACTCCTCAAGCAACTGCCTGATTCAATCAGGCAACACGGATTTCGTTGCGACTGCGGCTGACCTTGGATCGGTACAGATATGCGTTGACGCCAGAAAAGGTATCAATTGTGCGTCATTGCCCAATCTGTAGCCACCTCCCGCCAAGTCAAGCAGTAGGCCCTCGCGAATAATGAAATCCCGGCCCAAAATCATGGGTACCGCCAAGCAAGGGCAGTACGTAAAGTGCTGCTGACACCTTCTGCTTGTGTAAGAAACGGGCAAGCGCACAGCCCCACGCGCTTCAACCACAGCACCATTGGCCACTTGCAACCGGGTGCTGCATTGGCGCAACTTAACACCACGTGCTCGGCAAAGTTCAAAGACGGTATCACCAATGAGCGACAAACTGCCGCCGGTATCAACCAATGCAGAAACATGCGTTCCAAGAACGTGAACAGAAACATGTGGTGCTATGGTCTGTGTGCGTGCTTCAACACGGCAAGCAGTGGGTAAAAAGCACCAGTCCTCGCCACCAGCCAATCCTGGGCCACTCAGTGATGGGTTATTCACAATCGTTGCCTCGGGCTGCATTCCTTCATCTCGATGGCTATTTGTATTTCGGCGACCAGCCATCACACGGGGACACTCACGACGGATGTGTCCTGGCTGTCCACATTGGTAACAGCCGCCAGCTTTATTTCTGTCAGGCACGTAGCCTCGCGACCCTGCCGTCTCGACAACTGGACGAGAAGGACCTCTGGAGTTCAGGGGATTTCGTTGCCGACCCCAAAGGGAGAGACTCGGGTCGGGGAGCGGTGAGCCTGCCTGTAAAGAGGGCCTGTTTTCCCAACGCAGGAACCTCGTCTCAAACCGCTGCGGGGAGTTCCCGCCATGGGCTGCACCATCTAGTGGTCTTCCGTGCTCCAACTGCCTGTCGCCAAAGGCAGAAGGATCTAGTGCACGGGGGGAATTCAAGCCAGCTGCCGCAGTACACGGCTGTGGACTTCGCTCTGGCGAAGTCTCAAGGGTGTCTCTCCATGCACTAGCTGGCTCGATTGCTTCCCCTACTGGCGGGGGGGGGTACATAATTCAGCTCCGATATGAGAGCTTCCTCGATTCACCGGCCTGATCGTGCCATCTCTTCCAGGGTCGAGTACTCACGACCACGTAAGTAAGTTCGGAAGCGCAGGTGGCATCGTCGTAAGATGTGCCTCATCATTTCTGCATCAGACGCACCCGGGATAGCTCTTTTGAAGAGCTCCTGGATAGCTCGGATGTATTCGAGCAAGCCCTCGCGCGTGTACTGCGTACGTGCTTCCAACTCACGGCGGATGCGGTAGTCGTAGTCGGGAGGCAGGAACTCTTCGCGGAAGCTGGCCACGAAGTCAGCCCAGGACGCGAACGGAGCCTGCAGGCGCCACCAGCGACCGGCGGATCCCTCCAGAGCAACCGGCAGGACGCGGGCCAGGACGAACTCGTCCGAGGCACCCGACGCCGCCTTGTATACGGTGAGGTCGCCCAGGAAGTACGCCACTGTCTTGCGGTCATTGTATCCCGTGAACCGTGGTACCTCAATGTTCGGCTGAAACGATGGCCCGTACTCGGACCCCCCGCGTTCTAGCCCGAGACCTGCCAGCCGGTTCGTGAGGTTCTCGCAGAGGTCCATGATTGGGCGGAGCACGCCGACGAGCCCAGTGGCGTCCGCATCCCTTGCGGGCTCGCGCGAAGCAACCAAGGGCCTCCGACGGGTAGCGGCTCCACGAACAGGCACGTCCCTGGGACGAAATGCTCTCGCGCGCCGCGAAGCGAACACACAAAGAAAAATGGTGATAAACAACACAAGCATATAAAAATGCGCCTCAAAGTACGAGAAGGACTACCAAAAATCCCGGCGATCACGAAAAAACGCCAATGTAATTAGCCCCGCAAAACGCCACCGCGGAACACCAGAACAAGGTCGAAGACCACAATGCCCTTCAAAGGAACCACGGCCGGCCCCACGTTCAAGGCGCCAAATGTGGTACCGGGGTTCTTGCACCCGGCCGCGGCTCCCCAGAAAGACACTGAGCCCCCTCAATCACACCTTTACTCCGCCAAGGTCCACTGCTCAGCCGATCCGGATGCGCACACCTCGCCCAGCCGAGTCCGCCATGTTCTAACCTTGCTCATCTCGAGCCACATCTTCATCCTCACCCGGCACATGTCCATCCCGTGGGATTGTCCGCCGCCACTATTGCCGGGTTCCCACAATACGTATTCATTCTTTACGGATGTTTGCTCATTCGCCGATAATAACAAATTTGCAGTTGCACAAGGATCTTGAATGCAACTCCCTGAAACGTTTCTTTTTCTGTCGTGTCCTGAGAATTTACGAGCTTGTTTCGTATCTTGCTTGCGGGTACGTACCTTACACGTAACTCTAATTTCGAAAATACCCTGAAAAGCAGAGTAACTCTGCTGAAAAGTGCTTCGATTACACTTTGAACCTAAGGAATGGCGGCAAGCATGGAAGCTGTCTTGCTGGCGCTGCCGTTAGGTAGTTGAATTGGTTTTTCGATTCCTTTTAGGAAATTCCAAAAGCATTCATTCGTTAACAAATGATGGTCCACATTCGTCAATTCTTGCTTCAATCTCTGTTGATTGCAGGATATGCGTGTGGCACTCGCGATCAGTTACGAGACCAAAGGTATCTTCTGGGCAATACAGTGAAACGAACTATACTGCACTAGTGTTTGTATGTGTCTTCTTGTTGTGCGCAGTAAAGGAGAAGCAAACCTTCAAGCGGCGAATGGACACATCTGGAAAGAAAGTCGCTCATGTGCGTCTGCTTCACATGTAAGCTATATGTGAAGCTCAACAGAGTTTAGTAATTCCAAACGCATCGGTATGTCTTCCTTGGGGACAATTTAAAAACAGTCGGCAACATAACCTCAAAGAAAACCTTTGGCTTGCGCCTAATGTTGTTCAGAACCATGTGCTTGCACACTCTTATCAAAATGTTGGCCAATGTGACCAATATAGTGGAGCCTATAGCACTTATGTTTCTTTGTAAATTTTGACCCTTGAACAACAGTACGTATTGCTAGGCGAAGAAGAAACAGCTACTTCAGATCAAGCACATTAAAAGGAGTCCGGTCGGGACGTTTGGCTTCCAAACGCTGGGTTTCTGTACAGGTTTGCCTGCAAGGTCCACTGGAAAGCTCGTGGGAAATGCGATCACCTCGAAAGACTACATAATCTATCCTTGGTACAAAGCCAAGTCTCTTACCTATTCTACAAAATCTTATGAATTGGCGAGAAGCGCCGTTCTGTGCCAGCTAGCCGCTGCAAACTAGGGGACGATAAACAAATATCTACTACAGTGGACAGTTGGGACAGTTGAGAAGTACGCGATGTGCCTGTGGGGTACACCGGGCTTGTGCACCTTTCGAAGACTATTAATGGCGGGAGTCTATTCCTTTGGTAATAAAACCTTTTCTATATTGGTGGAACCAAGTGAAACAACCTGGAAAGCAGATTTTGAAGCTAAGTCAAGCTGCTGTTTAGATACTTTGCAAGACGGTGTAGGTATATGCACCGCTCAGCCGGTTCCGCCAAGGTAGCCTGTTCTTTTAGGAAGGAGGGTGTCGTTAACCTTGTTGGGCGTTACAATGGCAATACTGACCCTGTTGCGAGGATTTGTGGTGGTTTGTTTCTCGGCGGATGTAGAAGGCGACCCTCCGTTCGCATCTTCAAAGTGGATAGAAACCCGATTGCCCTCGTGGGTGCCTCATGATATTCTTCGGGTTAAGCTTGCCTACAGCATGCATGACGAACGTCTTTTGGTGAGGCTGAGGCATCGTGTTAAACTTTATAGCAAGACTCCCACTTCTATGCCCGCGTTGTGTTCAACAAGGAACCCGTATCTGTTCGAAAGGTGTCACTGACTGCGATTTTACATTTTCACAAATAAAGTATATATCCATGCACAAAAAGATTTCATTATGGAAAACGACTTTTTTCCAATTAACATGGTATGGCAAAGACGATTTAGACGGGGCCGCCTCGCCGTTTACACAAAAGATAGGCTTTCAAACCTCATCAATATCCTTTAAAGAGCGCCTCATTTTCCTTCCAATTTAGCTCCCCTGCACACTTGCTTTTTCCGTGGCAAAAAATTAGGGTGACGAATGTACACTGTGAGCAGCATCTCGAAGGTTGCTCGTTGGTTTGAGAAGTCCTTTCAACATTGGTACACTAATTCACGAGAAGTGCTAGCTGAAAATTACTGTAAGGGCACCCGAAAAAACCCTTTCGTATTGAAATGGACTTTGAAGCTAATGTATATATTCGTATTTTATATATCTAGCCGGATTTTGAAACTATTTCTAACGAGTAGCAGCTGATGCGGCGGCCACAACTGCAAGCTTACTGATAAGCTGCCAAGATCCTCGGGAAAGCAAGTCACACGTGTGGCACGACGACTCCAGCAACTAATGTTTGTTCGGCTAGGACGGCATTTGGAGTGAAAATTTCGCGACTGGCGCTCAAGTCTAAGCAACCGCACTCCAGCGGTTGGCACCTATTGTGCCTGCCAATGGTGTGATTGGGCTTTATGATTTACGGAGCTTGACTTCATGCCCTCACGGATGATATGCCCATTGTCTATGATGAGATTTAAATGCCTTTTTATCATGGCAAAGCGCGACCTCCTGGTTCTCCTCTAGGGTCGCGTGGGTTAATTTGGTGGGTTGCACTCATAGTAAGACGCCTATGACGCCGAAGGGAAACGTACAATCCCATGTTTTCCCCAGCCAACCCAATTCCAGTGGTACCAAATATTATTAGGCTCATTGGATGGCAAGTTCTCTTAATCCAAGATACCAACAAAAGTGCTCCGTTACTTGCAGTTTTTTGTAGTGCTGCTAGCTGTACTGGTCATCCTTCCTTATAGAGAAAAAGAGCACTGATTTCAAATGGGATAGCGTTTCCTAGGATATTTATCTCAGAAATCATGGTCCGTTTATATGCTTGTAAGTTTCTCTGTTCTTTGGTTCAGCAGCCCGGCCAATTCTAGAACAAGACGTGTTTATAGGAGAAACTAGTATCTGACTCTAACTATATGAATCTGTCTGTACTTCAATTTTTCTGTCTTTAAATTTGACTCAAACTCTAATTTCTTTAAACGAGTAAACATCGTAAATATTTTCGTAATTGTGAACGTTTTACAGGATATTTCAATCGAGGCTCCTGCTTCAAAATAGCACCACTCTTGGTGCGGTCAATACTTCAGCCTCGACTTGTCTATCAGGCTCAATTCCAGCATATGACCAAAGCGGAGTGGGCATGACTTGAAGCATTTAATAGCCCTGCAATGCGGACGATCACCTCACTCCTTCAAATAACACCCATACCATCTCTTCAAGTAGAAGCGCAACTTAACACCCTGGATGAGCTTGTACATCCGCGCCGTTCCGCCCGCCAGCACAAAGTTAATTTTGTTGCGGAGACAGCGGCGTTGGAAATCTTCATGGGCCGTCATCTACCCGCCATACCAGTCCATCCGGTAACTAGGCCGCCCTGGCTGTACCATCAAGTGACCGACAACCGGCCGCTAACTAGACTCCGTAGTAGGTCGACTGGAAATGCAGACGCGCAGTCCGCGGGCGCACCATTACTAGCGGTTGTGAATGAGCCCCTGGTTGTAGAGGCATTTGTTGACGCTGGGGCCGAAGACAGAGTTTTATCTACGGTGATCGAATATCACTTTCTTTTGGAAGCGAACCCAAAGTTCTCTTATAAAACCCTCCGAACCTGGCCTTCTATGCTCGCGGAGCTTACAGCCATCCCGGACGTACTGCTAGTGCTACTAGCGGCACTTCAAGGCCCTGGAAGCGTTACTGTACAAATGTACACGGACTCAATGGCGGTCGGAAGGAATTTCCGCTGTGCAGCCTCCAACTCGTCTGTTTCAAGAGACATTCAGAAGCTACTGGATACGTACTTCTGTCCTCTCCGACTGTCGTGCATGCGGCGTAATGCTGTCACCGCTCATATTGCGGCGGATAGTTCCTCTCGCCTTACGTTCGGTTCCACGACCTCTGCCATTGCTGTCAACTGATCCACATCAACAATTAGTTGAACTCAAGGAAGATCTGCGTCGTGCCACACGCGCTCTTATCCCACCGTGTGGAACAGACCTTCCCAGTGGGCTCGCTCACTTGGAGGAGGTCCTGCTCCGTAGACTTCGATTTGGGGAGGCTCTCTCTCGTGTGGTAACCCGGGCGTGGCCACCGCGATACTGTGCCCCGTTTACCAACAACTGCCCCTACGAGTTAATCACTGGTTTTTCTTCATTCAACTTGATGCAGGATCGTGAGAATCCACGTGGGGCCCTTCATAATTGGGAAATTCGTAAACATTCGCTGTACAGTTGTCTTTTGGGGGGTCGCGCCTGGAAAACTTGGGACATGTGAGTGTTGTTAACACGTATTGCTGCCGTGCCCATGCTGTTGGAATGTAAAGCACCGGCGTGGATTTTGGACGTACAGTCTCACTCGACACCTGAGGAAACCTGTACTCCCGATTACGGGAAGGTGGGAGCGATTGTATGTAAGGGTGATGTGGTTTGTGGCGTTTTTTGGGTATTTCTGCGGATATTTATCCCTCTGACAGCTGTGAAACTTTGTACAGCAGGCCCAAGAGCAAATCTGGGTCGGTTTAAATTTTGAGATCAAACTAACATATCACTTCTTGAAAGGTGTTCAAGTTTCAATGGGGAGTAATTTGGTTGGAAAGTGCGCAATCAACATCTATTCAACAAGGCTATTTGATTGTGCCTGATTATGGACTTCATCAAGAATTTTTAAGGGTTGCATTTGTCAGCATATTCAATATTATATAAAAGAGCGAAGTTGTCAGGTTTCAGATATGCTAGCTCAGGTAGCGGTGTATAGTTGATTTTTGTGCGGCCCCTTTTATGGGGCCGATCTTTGGATAGCGAAAATTTATATATCATATGGCATGCAAAAGAAGCTTGGAAAGGCATACTTTCTTCGCTCGGGTTACGCTGATGTCGAGAGAGGTCCCGGAGGTCCCGGAGGTCCCGGAGGTCCCATGCCCATCCACCGGAGCTTGACCACATCTCTGAGGGCCACAATTTGGATTTCTCCCCTTAACCTTAAAATTTATAGCCACGGTAGAAAACAGCTCCAGTACTGCTGCTAGGAGTCCGCGGTGCCGCGAATACCATCATCAGCATTACTCAAGGGGCTCCATGCGAGGGCTTCCCTGAAAAAAATCAACGGAGTGCCCTAATTGCAATATCCATGGGTTTTGGACGCTGCCATCGCCCATCACCTGTAAAAAAAAAACAACAGGAACATTGGGGCTCAATGTGACAGTGTGTGCCTCATCTTATCCCTCCAGCTCATAGCTTTAGCTAGGAAGAAAGTCACCGCCAGGAAGACGCAATGCCCTTGTCGTATGTTTAGGTGACTGAAAACCTCAGCTCGTTTGGACAGTATATGATGCGAACAGGTACTTCGCACAGGAGATTTGTGCAACGAGAGGAGTTTGTTGTGCTTCTGTAACGCTACTATTGCTGCCAGGGCGTGACTCCGCCCATACGACCAAGCTGAAAGCTCTTTTTTCGGCACGCTCTGCGCTTACACTGAAGCTGGTTTCCGTTAAGCTGGTTTTTTCGCTCACGTACGTTCCCAGATAAGTACCACAAACGGGAAATATCTCTACGCAGAATTCTAAAAGCAAGAGATGGTGATAAGAAAAAGATTTATAATACTAGACACAATTCAGCGCGGACACATACTCGGTGGTAGGGAAGGCTTGTAGTCCATGCCAGAACACCACGAATGAAGGAACAAGAAGCTACACTAAACCAGCGGACAGACAATCAGCGAAATATATCTTTATCATCAACTTTTCCATTGAACAAAGCTGACAAAAGCCCATAGCTGCAAGGTGGAGAACACCGAAGGAATCTGGAAATGCCCTCACTACATTCCAAAATGCAAGGTGGAAGCCAGCCGTAACAGGCAGGTACCACGATATTGTGGGCGTCGCATACACACACAACGCTGATCTTCTATTCCTCATTCAATTAATTTGCGCTGTTTTCCTGCACCAAACAGGTCACTGTTTCCCGTTCTAAGAAAACAGCTTCTGTGCCTAAATTGCAGCACATGCGTTATTCGCCTATCAATTTTTATATATTATTTTCAGTTAAAGAAAGTAAGCTTGACTTGTAAATCCGAAATTAGTTGCTTTCCTGTTATTTAGTTGGTTTTTGTAGGACGCAGCCATAAGGGAACCTGAAAATATAACGTGGCAGAAATTTTCGGAATGACTTCGTCGATATTACACACTAAACTTTTTTACGCCCTTTTGGCCAAAAAAGGTGTAAAATATTTGAAAAAAGGGTGTTGGGAGGCCCTCACACCCTTTTTCTTGAATCTCCACACCCTTTTTCGTAGCTCTCCACCCTTTTTGCGTGAAAAAAAGGGTGTTGACCAACCTCAACACCCTGTTTTTAGGAAGGGTGTTGAAAGGGTGTGGGAAAGGTGTTCAGCTCTTCATTGATTGAGGCCATGTATGCAATATAATTTCAAAAAGACATCCCATTGCACCATCCTCCCAACCTCGTCAGAAATGTTCAAAAGAAAAAAAAAAAGCTGCCAAATTCAATAAAAAGCAGCGGCAGCACCGACGTTGAAACAGGAAAAATATCAGCCCTTGCTTATTACGACATCGACAGAATAACACTCCCCCTCCCACTTTTTGTTTCCTACAGCCTTGCACGGAGCACAGCACAGCCTTGAACTGTGACATCTGTATCATCATTCCGTCGTTCCCTGTTCCTCTCCTGCCCCACCAGCACAATCATAGCCCTCTCTGACAACAGTCATTCTCGTCACTCAGTGGAGTTATAACGTACTAGCAATCACAATTTTATTCCATTCTTATTGTTAGCGACCGTAAATATTGTGTACAAATGCAATAAACAGACCACATAGTTTCTCCTGCAGAAACAACGTTGGAGAACAAGGCAGATATCAAAAGAAAACAAAAGTTGGGGAGGTAGGGGCATGAAATCGGGCGCTAAATAAACAGACGCCAAATAATAATACGATTACTTACACTAGAACACTGCCAAATTTCATTGCGCAGTGTTATCTTACTATCTGCTGCTTTTTTTAACGTTCAAATCGAGCGCCAAAAGCTTCAGTTCGCGTTTTGTGTTTGTAAACTTTAAATATCTAAGCTTCTTTATTATAATACACACAATAAATAATAAACCTAAAGATTATGTTATATTCAGTAAAAGAGGCAATTATTTATTGTTGTCGTTTTAATTTGTTTACGCAACTCCGTGCCAACGGCCGATTCCCTGAGTACGGCGCGCGGCGGCGTGGCCGGATTCCGGAACAGATACCCCGTGACCCGTCTTATGTGTTTACAGTGGTGTGCGGTTAAATAAGCGCAGTTATTATGATTAATTCGGCACCTCGTCGTCTTCGGTTGTGTCTGTCGTGTTCGACTTCGCGATGGAGTATTTGAGAACAACTTTGCCACCTGAAGACGGCTAATTTCGTTGGCGCTTGCCTCTGAACGTCGCTCGCTCTTCTGCGTCGGCTCCTCTCGGTAAGCTGTCTCGTCACATTTGCCGCCTTTCTTGTCACTGGTTGTCGTTTGTAGCTGTCATCGCCGCTTTAAGGATTCGTTAACAGGAGCACGCGTGTGTGAATTGTTTAACTGAACTGGCGAGGTTGAACCTAGAGGGCTCGTCTCTAGAAAGGCGATGTGCGAAAGATTGTGGTGCTTGCATTGAGCGCTAAACGCACTGGCGCTCAGTAACGCCGTGGCGCTCAGTAACTCAGTAACGTTTCCCATTCCGCAGCACTATATTGAACAGCTTCAGAGTTCACCACTGCGAACCACGTCTTACGCGTAGTTTATCAGAACACGGGCGGCTACTCCTCTAAACTGTGCTGCGCAGCGTTTTCGGCTTCGTTGATCACCGCAGTCGTTTGTGCCGTGTTGGGAATTGCGAGGGAGAATCGTTTGCGAGCGAATGTGCGCGCCTCGCAAGCTTCGTTGCGTTTGCGGCGAGCCACCTCACCATGTGTACGGTGCCGCGGTACGCGGGCAGTGATTTTGGCTGAATGTTGTGTTGCCCGAGACGTAACATTCGTGCACCTAATCATTTCCATTCTTGCATGTGTGGTAATCATGTGTCATCCCGTTTTAGACCTCTGGACGGTCTGAGCGCATCACGTCCCTCCATTCAACCGGACAAGAGCCACAAGCATTGTCAACAGTGTTTGGCCGCCAGAACGTAAGTTTTCAAACACAGTTTTGGTAGCACAGTGGGCTATCATACTTGAATATTGTTCGATCACTTGTATGTACAAGTTCTCTCCCCCGTAACAATTATTGGTGTTTCATGCATAACCTAACATGTAGGCGCTCAATGGCAACCTTTATTGTTAATTTCGGAAAACTCAAAGTTTCACCCAAAATCATAATGTGGGCGTAGCAGTTAATCACCATGTATACGAACTTCCTGGTGTTAGTCATGTTTACGGTGAAGCCATATTTCTTAGGTGGTGACACAAAAATGTTATTACCTTTGTAGTTTAGTCTTCGATAAAGCCTTACCAGGTCTGTTTTCAGCTATTTTTTGGATGTTTATCATGTGAATTGACAGTCCTTGCAGTCCACTTTTTCAAATAGTTATGTAACTGCCTGTACCATTTAAACATGCCTGATTGGGGTTCTGAAGGCTGCGATTTACGCACGCTAGTGCTGTACCGCCAATAAACAAACATCCTTCCACAAAGAAAAAGATTTGAAAAATGTAAAGTATCCGCAGCATTATTCTTAACTGGAACATGCTAATTGTTAGGCCTGGGGCTTTTCCTGAAAGCACTGTGGATGTTATGAGAGAGGAAAACCACTCAAACACATCTGCCAAGGCCGTTGCTGCTCCAAGATGCGTGCAAGCATTGAGTCTTCTGAGCAATACATTACACCCTTTTTTTTAAACAACCGACGTGCATGCTGAACGTACTCCTGATTGGGCGTTTGCCAGGCGCAAGGAATTTTTTTTCGGGGGGGGGGGAGCCGTGGTCGACCAAAAGATGGGACGGGGAAATATGTAGGCAAGGCATCTTGCGCGTTGTTTTGCAAACGATGCTTGAAATAACTGACTTTAACATGCGATTTGTGTATGCTCAACGCTAACTGTAAAGCCCACCTTAAAGGAGCCATGAAGAGAAAATGCAAGTTGGTTTTATTCGAAAGATTTCGTGTTTTATAGTGCCCCCAGCGCTTGTCTGGATACAAACGGTGCTTTATTCACTGAGAAATTAAACAATTTAGGTTAAAATTTTGATTTTCCCGCTCAATCGTGCGTTTTCGTGGTCCCAAATGACATCACAGGAACCGACCGCTCTGCAGCCTAGAGTACCTTCATTCACGCATCCGCCGTACAGGGCAGAGACACGTATACGCTGGCGCCGCCATTTTCGGTTGCTCGCTCGCCGCCTAAGCAAGTCATTGTGTCAAAACCGCGCTAAAATTATCGCCGCAACGCGGTTTACTGAAGAAGTTTGAATCATATTGTCTGTTTCGCGTTGCTAGGTCTCGTGGGAAACGAAAAGAATAACGCGTTGAGCCTGTTGGCCCAATTGCGGCGGCACGGGACCGTTCAAAGGTTGTCTCCACCCTGTACAGCGGTGTTGGTTTGTTCCCGCGTTTTTTTTACGTTCTGTAACCTAGATGGCGCCACCATACCGTGGCAAGCGTTTGGTTTGTTTTTGCCCACATTTAAATCTGGCTTGTTTTTGTTCTGGGAGAAAATATTCGTTCCCTGAAACAGTGCTCGCTCGACAAATGGGGTCACGTAAGACACCGTTGCTTGCGTCAATCGGCCAGTGTCGTCTGAGACAACCCCAAGCCCCGCAGTGCTGTGCACAGCTAAACCAAGCATGCTGTGCGCAGTACGAACAGCAGAACGCATCAGTACTTCTATGTTTACATGTGCTTTCGTAACTTCCACTGTTTGTCCCATCATTCTTATTGCTTTGTAAAGAATGTGCCCTAAATTTAAGCGCAAATCGCTCATTCGTCTAGTTTGTAAGCTCTACCTAATTGGCGTCTGCTTCTGCCAGCCTCCGCCAATCGCAGAGCTTAGCTCATGTGACATTATAGGTTCTGTTGCGGGAAATGAGCTGGTGGGTCGCATGACCATTCCCGTTTTTCCTAATTATGTAGCTTATTTGAGCGAAGTTTACGTTAGAAGTGGTGTCAGTATGATTCTAACGAGACAATCTTTTGAATGAACCAAACTTGTGTTTTCTCTTCATGGCTCCTTTAAGGAGCTTAGATGGTGATGATAATTAGGATCACCTAAATTCCCGTTCGCTGGTCTATGGGCAGACCACGGGCGAATCATTCGTCCGCAGAGCAGGTGGTTAGGCGGACCCGCGCTCGTGAGCGTGATCATGAGTGCGCTCGTGAGTGGCGCGCGGTCCCCGAAGTTCGTCGGGAGGAAGTGGAGGCCAACACTGAATGTTTGCTATCAAGATTCTCGTGTTTTAGATTTTCCTTTAGAAAAGGGACTATTAAGTTTTCTTGTCAGCTATGAAGTACAGTCGAGCACAATTTGAAGGTTATCGCGCCAGCATCGAGCGGCCAAGCGTGCCACCAGCCCACGGTTTCGTTTCGGAACCATGAAAATCGAGATTTCGCACTCTTCGCTCCCTTGTTGGCTTTTCCATGATATAACAATGGCCCGCACGACTGACTTGCCACCCTTTGGGTTTCAAGCTGTACATTCGTTGTTATCAAGCACAGACTTGGACTTGGTTGCCCTTTATTACGCCGACGATAACGAAACTTGCATGGAATATTTGCTAAAGCTGGTGTTCTTTCTGCTTCATTTGAAAGAGTAGCTTTCCCGCGACAACCATCGAATCGCAGTGGACTGTACATGCGGCGCATTCGTATATTATGGCGGTGAAGCTAGCAAACGTGCGTCTTCGTCCTTAAGTAATCGCCTTTTGTTATTTTTTGTGCTAGTAACGTGAGTAGTACACTTGCGCTAAGCAGAACACCTTATTGCACTGCTGTTGAATGTTGAGCTTGTTGCACGTTTCTTAAATTTCATTATATTTCTATCTGTTAAATCGAAACAGACATGGCTTCAGTAAAATTCCGGTTAAGCAAATACAGAATGCTGATTCTCACCAAGAGGGAGGTCAAGGAAACAGTGGAATAGTGCCAAAAAAACAAAGCTCCGCAATAAGGAGAATTGTGTAGTTTTGTTGATGTGGAGGAAATACAACATGGGCAGAGCAATGCTTTTTATGCAGGAGAAATTATGCATCTGCAATAGTCAATGAAATGCGATGTCAGTAGAAAAATAAACATATCAAGGATTGATAGTTGACTGAACTAAATACAGCGACATGCTCTGTCATGTGATTATACTTTGTACCAGTGTAAAGACAAGGAATGACACGCTCCCGACCACATGTAAGCCTATATGCGGCTTTTCCTGCTGTTCTGCCATTCCCCGGCCGTGCTGTTCCGCCATTGAAACAGTGGGGCTGTTTTGATCGGCTCGCGGCAGGTTCCCGGTGCTTGTCGGTGTATCCGGCGCGAAATGCAGCCGGGCTGTATATATTGACAGGTACAGCATCTGGAGCGGGCGCAGGGATCAGACGTTGACATAGCCCTTGTTTTCAGCTTTATGTGAGCAAGAATGTCCTTAAAACTGCAGGTAACTTCAGGCGGTTTTTCAGGCTGCCTAAACCGCACCCCAGCCTTGGCATAAAACATTATGAAGAAGGGGGGGAGGGAGCACCTGGACCCCCCCCCCCCCGGCTACGCCCTTGGCGTGTGCTTATTCTTTCTTGCATCCACCACATTCGAGTCGTCACGTTGAATTGGGAATGCTGGAATCCAGCATATGCTGGCAAGATACGAGAGCTTGAACACAACCCACTTGCCCGCAATGAGTTTTCAAAGATCTCCACCACCTGAAGGTACTGAAGTGAGATGTAAGCATTGCATGAAAACCATTCCAGATAAGGGTACGAAATCATAGTTATGGGCCTTTCTCGCCCATTTACGTGTTTTGAACAAAAAAAGTGCCATTTAAAGGTAACACGTCGTTCCCTGCCGATTTCGGATGCCTGATTAAGTTTGTGTGCATAAATGTAGCAGCTTTCTCACGTGTCTAACGTGTATGCGGGCTTGTTAGGAGTGAAGTAGGTAAAAATTGAAAGGTTTGATTGTAGTTGTGTATAGATTACCTACATTGTTTTCATTCCTAGAAAAGAAAAATTGAGGTAACCTGCCAATTGTTCTGCATTGCTGCATTTTATTATGCTTGTATGATTCGTAGAACCTGCAGGAGTTCAGCTGCTTGTTAAAGGAAAAATGAACAATGGTACAAAAAGAAGAGCATCTACTAAATAAAAATCTTCACAATCGCAGGATGCCAACGGTCCACCTACCAACTTGCGTCCTCCATTGTTTCTGCTGGCTGGAGCGGCGCATGGAGCATTTTTCAGCTTCTCGAAGTTTGTGATCAAGCGGTGCCGCAAGTGAAGGATGCCGCAGACGGATCTTCTGTTTTAATGCCACAATTTCATGTGCTGAGCACTTACTCGTAAGGCATTTTAAATATTCATCATCCCAGAGGGTATGTTACCTTCGTCTTGGGTGGAATGTGGCTGCAATCAGGTTATTTGTGACAGAAACAAGTGAACCACGTGGGGAGAGTCATTGAGGCCTTGTTGATTGCGCATGCTTCTGAAATAACGTTTTCATTCAGCTGAATACTTTCTAAATATTACAATTTGTGAACAAAATATGATAAAAGTCATGATTAGTTGTACTACAGTGCAGGAAAGAAATGCCAGCAGATGTTTTAAGAGCCTCTTATATTTCAGGTCATTGGCTGGTGAGCAATAAAACAGAACTCAAAATTGTTTAAAGTGAAATCAAATATTTGTTGTCACCAGTGCATGACCCGTAGTAAAAGCTATCTGGTCTCCCAATTTCAAATGAGACAGGAAATGCCAAAAAAATAAGGAAATAAACAAGACAGCTTGCTACAATAAACCAATTCAAAGAATTGCTCAATGTCCATAAAGTGGTTGCTTGCTACAATAAACCAATTCAAAGAATTGCTCAATGTCTATAAAGTGGTGATTCAGGCGGGTTAGTTCGGTGTTGATGAAATACAAGCAGGCACTCGCCTGGTCAAAAACAAATAAACAAATAAAGACATTTTGGGGCCCCTACTGGTCCCTGATCACAATGAAAGGGGGTGAAAGGTATCGATTATTTATAGGTTCGGTGGCGCAGAGTGCGCATGTGTATCTCGGGGAGATTACCCCGCGACCGGTTAATCGTGTTTTTAGTTGGTTGAATATGCACTGATTCTAAAAGTAGTGTCGACAGGCGCTTCTCTGATGCGATTATGCTTGCGGAATCCCAATTGATGACGTGGTCAATAGCCAGGTGATGATCCGCCAAGGCATTTCAGCTTACATTGCCCTTTTTGACATCGTTCTGGTGCTATTGAATTCTTCTTTTAAAAATTTCCAGTGAACTATGTAGGATGCATCGCTATCCTTGCATGGAATTTTGTAGGCAACTCCGGGGAATCTTGATTTTTCTAAAGGGTCCTTCACGCGTACCAGCTTCTGCTTAAGCCTGTTCGTTGGCACGTGTGCAGTTTTAACGCCATATGTGCCAAACACCCTTGCAAGAGCTTCACTGATGCCTTGCGTGTAGGGGACGGCAGCGCGTTTTTGCCTGTCTTCTTCAGGAACCCTTTCGGAGGAGGCAACTGAAGCCCGCAATTGTTGCGTCCTCACAAGCTTTGAAGGGTAGCCGTTACTGCGAAGGTCCTTCCTTACCACGGCTAGCTCTTGCTTGCGCAGACCAGGCTCAGAGCAGATTCGTGATGCGCGTGAGAAGAGTGCAGCGGCGACGGAGCGTTTTTGGCCTATAGGATGCGCAGAGTCGAACCCCAGGTATCTACCCGTGTGGGTCGGCTTTCGATACACAGTGGTTGTAAATCCTTTGGCCGACCGTCTCACAAGTACGTCGAGGAAGGCGATCTGTCCATTATTTTCTTGTTCCATGGTGAACTGGTTGCTTGGAACACAAGAGTTTAGATGCTCAATTAAAGGCATTACGTCTCGGCGGTGGATCACACAAAAACAGTCGTCTACTTAGCAGACAAAGATCTTGGGGCCGTCTTGTACGAGCATAGCGCAGAATTTTCTAGAGCCTCTAAGGCAATATTCGCACAGACTGCTGAAATGGAATCTCCCATCGCTGTTCCAAACTGCTGCTTGTGACATTATACGTTGAAAACAAAACGTGTTCTGCAGGCGAAATTCCAGGCAAAATTACGCGGTCCGGAGTTGCAAGGATCTACTCGAGAACAATGCATCTCTGCCTTCACGTTCGCCAATTGAGACGCAAGACTTATATTGTCTCCTGGAATTTGGCCTGCAGAACACATATATTTTGTTTTCAACGGACCAGCGGTTTCGAACAGGGATGGGAGCTTCCGTTTCAGCAGTCTGTGCGAATATTGCCTTATAGGCTCTAGAAAATTCTGCGCTATACTCGTACAAGACGGCCCCAAGATGTTTGTCTGCTACGTAGACGACTGTTTTTGTGTGATCCACCGCCGAGACGTAATGCCTTTATTTGAGCATCTAAACTCTTGTGCTCCAAGCATCCAGTTCACCATGGAACAGGAAAATAATGGACAGATCACCTTCTTCGACGTACTTGTGAGACGGTCGGCCAAAGGATTTACAACCAGTGTGTATCGAAAGCCGACCCACACGAGTAGATACCTGGGGTTCGACTCTGCGCATCCTATAGGCCAAAAACGCTCCGTCGCCGCTGCACTCTTCTCACGCGCATCACGAATCTGCTCTGAGCCTGGTCTGCGCAAGCAAGAGCTAGCCGTGGTAAGGAAGGACCTTCGCAGCAATGGCTACCCTTCAAAGCTTGTGAGGACGCAACAATTGCGGGCTTCAGTTGCCTCCCCCGAAAGGGTTCCTGAAAAATACAGGCAAAACCGCGCTGCCGTCCTCTACACGCAAGGCATCAGTGAAGCTCTTGCAAGGGTGTCTGGCACATATGGCGTTAAAATTGCACACGTGCCAACGAACAGGCTTAATCAGAAGCTGGTACGCGTGAAGGACCCTTTAGAAAAAACAAGCTTCCCCGGTGTTGCCTACAAAATTCCATGCAAGGATTGCGACGCATCCTACATAGGTGAAATCGAGAGCATGATGGAATCCCGTCTGGCCGGGAGGGTACATTAGGAACGAAAAAGAGACGCCGACCAGTCCAAAAAAAACGTACTGACGTTTGGGCTTCCAGCACCGAAGCCTTGTTCACAATAAATGCATCACCAGAAGTGGGTCGTTTAAGTGGGCTTCTATAATCGCTGCAAAGAGCGTGAGTAGATCGGGTTTAGATTTCCGTCGTTACGATTGACTGTGTTAGATGTGGTCTGAATGATTAGTGATTCCAGATGTAGCCGTGATGGTCACTTTTTCTGTAGCGACGATTCTTGCATTGTCCCAATCAATCTTGTGGTCATTCACGATGGCGTGTTTGGCTAAAGCATTGTTGCGGACGCTTTTATTCTTTACTTCACGTGCGTGCTGCTGCCGATGATTCTTATAATTTCCTGATTCCCCGATATACACGCCGCTGCAGTCTGCACAAGGTATCTCGTATACCACACCTGGGAAGCGCTCCTTGTGCAAGCGGTCCTTGACTCTCACGAGCTCATGGCGCATCTTTTTGGCTGGAACGTGGGCCACCTGCACGTCATATTCCCGTAGGATACGTGCCAAACATTTACTTGTTCCTGGAAGGTAATGCACAGGAGCTCGCTTCATCGGGGCAGGAGGCACGTCCAGTTGTCCCCGTCGTGTCAGTTGGCGTTCTGTTGTGTTTATAATGTGCCTCGGGTAACCGCAGCTAGCCAGGTCGTCCCGTACCTTTGCCGTGTCCACCGCCGCATCCTCGGGCTTCGAGCACGATCTTTTCGCACGCTGCAGTAGCGTGCTAACAACAGCCGTCTTGCGAGAAGAGGGGTGCACGGAGTTGAAGTTCAGGTAGCGGTCTGTGTGCGTTTCCTTGCGGTACACGCTGAAACGTAGCCTCTGGCCCTGCCAAGACTCGAGGACGTCCAGGAAGGGAAGTTTGCCATCGGCCCCCTCTTCTGACTTGAACTGAATGGCACGTTCCATACTGTTGAGGTGGGCCAGCAAGCTGTTCGCCGAGTCTTTCTGAACGACGCCGAAACAATCGTCGACATAACGCAACAACACTTTTGGTTGAGGGGCAAAGGAGGCTAGCGCGCGTGCTTCCAGCGCTTCCATGGTCAGGTTCGCCGCCGTGACCGAAATAGCGGCACCCATTGGAGTCTCCTGCCTTTGCTTGTAAAAATGGCCTATAAAGACGAAGTACGTATTGTTCAGGCAAAAATCTAGAAGCCTGCGTAGTTCTGGCTCATCCATCGGTGATCTCTTGGGCGTTTGATCAGCCTCGAGAGCAGCGGTGCATAGGTTGACAGCCAGGTCAATCGGAATGCTCGTGAAAAGGGACTTCACGTCGAAGGACACCATCAAGTCGTCTTTCTCGATCACGGTGTTGCGAGTCTTCTCGACAAAATCGAAAGAATTACGAATGTGAGTGGTCCCTTTACCGACGAGCGGAGCCAGAACTTGGTGCAGGGCCACCTGTCGAAGTTCCTGCACCAAGCTAAATTGGTGGCCATTTTCCTGGTGGAGGCAGAAAGTGAAAATACCCATGTGTGGAGATTTAAGTCCACAATAAATATCCCAAAGTTGCCAAAGCTAATCCAGAGCCCTCCTCGCGGTGCACTTAATATCCCATGTGCAGCTTTGTGTAAAAACAGCCAGAAATGTATGATCAATTTAAATTGATTTTAATGTTTCTAAATGCAAGTATTCTAAGTTTAAGCTGCCTTATTTAGTAAAATATTTTCTAACAATTGCATAGCTACCAAAGGTTTGCAGAAAAGCTTTCATTGGTTATGCACCTTCTCAGTGAAACAAAAATGTCATTAAGAAAAGCAGAAGAAACCTAAATATGGCAAGTAGCAACAGTAAAGCTGCTAATAAAAAAGATGCTAAACGTTTTATTGATAATATTGCTGATTTTACTTCTAGTCAACTCTTAAAAGGGCTATAGACGGGTTTGATGGTTCCCATGACGCACCTCGTAATACTAGACGAAACTAATGGGCACTGGCTGTTGGCTTTTCATTTGCAACATCGAAAAATGACCCCACATCCACCAGCAGGGACATAATGCAAGGCACCATGCACAAGCTAGACTCATGATAAAATACTGCTATAACAACAATGTCATCACATTTCAACCAGGGAACCCATATGCATTGTTCTGTGATGTTTACAGTTCTTGGTATTGCTATGTGGGGTCATTTTTCATGAAGCAAAAAGAATAATGTAAAATAAAATAAGTGGCAGTGGGGACCCAACTTTTATGGGTAGAATAAAGCCACAGTACGTAGGGAAGTATACATATTGTATTTGGTCTGCCTTAATATTGAGCTTTTCTGCTCAGCTCAAGAATAAGGCACTAAACATTGCGAGTAGCTACCGTGATTGGAAGATTGATGAAATGCTGAGAAGCCAAGGGTTTTAAGGTTCGAAGAACTTTTGTGCAGTTGATTTGTTGCACGCCTTCTTGCTTTCACTGCATAACACGTTTATGCTGTGCAGTGAAGCTCGAAGGATGTGCGCTGCAGTATAGCAAAATGAACATAAAATTGAATTTTTAACACCGTTTCGAATAATCAACATCCTCTAATGATACAACTTCTGTACTGCGATTTGGCTGTAATATTAGACTTTATAAATGGATGTTTCAAAAATCGGTGGGTCAGAAAGTTCAAGTAAATTATCAGCTGACATTGAGCTTTAATGGAATGTCTCATAGAACGGAGCTTGGAAAGCACGAATGTTTCATACCGTAATTGTGTGGCATACTGTGCCATATGTGGCTGCACACCTGCAGCGCCATTTGTGAACCGAGGATGATGCACCCTTTGTGTACCCCTTTAGGTGGGTGCTTTTGCAGGAAAAGCTCCTACCTATGATATTTTGGGCAGAAAAGGGTGCTCCTGCGGCGAAAGAATCCAAGCACCCTAAAGGGTGTGCTTGGATTCTGGCGGTACTTGTCCGTGCTAAGCGCATGATATGGTTTGGACATTCCAAGCTCTAGCCCGCCGAACGCAAAGTAATGCCTTGACTCCAACGCGAGTGCTTTTAATAACAACTTTGGTGACACCACTGTTGAGAATCGGTTGAAACGGAGCAGGCGACGCACGTCGGTGTTATATTTTTCTTCGGCGTGCGGCCGCAGTGGCACGAGCCGTGCGATCAGCCATGTTCGTGGCTATTTCAGTGTTGCCAAACGAAGAAATTGACAGCTAAACTTTTCAATGAATACCGGCTAAAGGATGGGTCAAAGGTAAATGTTCTTTATAGTTCAGACTGCTGTGTCCACCTCATTGCATTCGGAGGGAAGTTCATAATTGCTTGTATCTTAATATTTGGTATGTGCTTGGCTGTAAAGTTTTAAGAGAAGTTGCCAAAATGTTTATTAATAGACACCTCTATCATAGTTTATGGTTGTGAATTAGTTTTAGTCTCAGGATTCATGCACAGAATTTTGCAAACATTCTTGTTTCTTTTTTTGTGTTGCAACATTTACTGTCGATTGTAAAAGTTTGTTCGGAAAACGTGGTTTCATTCGGCTTGAGTCTCAAGATTTTTGACACAAAAGAAATTGTACAATTTATGGTCAATAGAAGTTATAAATGTGGTTGTCTGCCTTTTAAAAAAGTTGTGACGACAAATACCAATACAAGTTCTTTACGGGTGCACATCACATGGGATATTGTTTTTGGAAGCTACCACCAGAAAACATGATTGCAGTTGTGGGGGTCCAGTTCTGTCTAGTTGTATCACTTGAATGCTAATGTGTAGTGAGCACACTGATAACGGTTTTCAGTGGTCCCTCTAGTGCACCAATGTTGTGATCGTCACGTGCATGAAATTGGGAAGTTCTATTATTTCTTCTTTTTTGGTTCAGACTACTACGTTTTTTTTGTGTGTCATGTCAAGTTAACCGATATTTCAAGATATCAGAGGTTGATGCCACAAGGGATCACTGTATATATAACTTAAAATTGTGCCATTAGTCATAAATTGTTGCATTTCATTTACTTACAGAGCCTCCAGACATACACCTGTCGCCATGAATTGCATTAGGACACCATGGTGATAGGTCGCAAGCCTCCAAGGCTATGGTGATGACATGCGCAACACGATGGTACTGCGCATGCCATCACCTTTAAATAACGGTGTGAGGATGCTCAACACCCTTTATTTATGGTGTTGAGCGTCCTCACCACCCTTTAAGGGTGTTGAGCGTCCTCACCACCCTTTAAGGGTGTTGAGCATCCTCAACACCTTTTTTTGTTCTTACACCCTTTTTTCGTCCGTACACCCTTTTTTTGCGAAAACACCTTTTAAAGGTGTTAGCCATGGGACAAGGTTTTTACACCCTTTTCGGCCAAAAAGGGTGTAAAAAAGTTTAGTGTGTACAGTCCAGCATCCGCACCAAAAGATAATTCACACATGTTCATGCCGTTTACATTATTCAGCACTCTGCATTCTGATAAGGCATTTCACCCCTAAATAAGTAGAAAAAGTGCTTTCGGGCTACCAAAAACAAGAATGACAATAAATATTCTTGCAAAATTGTCAGAATGTCTTTTTTTCAAAACGTAGGTAAGGCCAAAGTACTCGTTTATTTATTTTAGCACGTGTTCCATTTTATGTACACGTTTTTTCAGAGCTACAAAATACTATTTTAAATAATTTTGATAAACATTGAAACATGCCTGACACTTTTTTGTTTACGCATTTCTCTTGCAATCTCGGGTTCTTACTTTCCAAAGTAACTATCATAAAAGAATGTTAGCCAGCAAGAATATTGCACTTTTGACTATCCACAATTTATGTCACGAATTTTTTTCTCCATTACGACGCCTTCATAGGCTTACGTGATTATCTCAACTGCTGTCGAGGCACAAAAGTGAAACGTAGAAAGAATATCTGAGCTACCTTTTCCAACAATCCGCAAGGGTTCTTAGCTTTCGTCTTGATTTCTGCTTCGTAGGCGCCCTTATGTATGCCGCCAGCGAGTAAGAGAGGAATAATTCTTGTACGAAAATGTCTGAATCCAAATAAAGGTCTTCTAATACCTATTTGACAGCGGCTAAATTATTAGATTACCCGTGCCTGGGAAACTAACCTTTAAAGTCTACATTCAAGCGCTGCGGGACTGTGAAAGATTAACTTGAAAGAAGGAAACAAATCCTGGTGCAATTCATTTGTTTTCAAACCGTACATTGTTCAATCACTGAACAGATTCATTCCACCTCAAGCTGCCCTAATGACTCCCACTTCTTAACTCCGGTATAAAGCAATTAAAATAGTTCGCAAAAAACGCAACTTTTACTGAATACATTCTCTAACAGCCAAAGTATTCAAGACAAATACAAAAAGTAAACTCTGCATACGTCCACTTCGTAATACATTTCGTAGAAAGACGACAGTCGTCTCCCGCCTGTGCGCGAAAATGCCTGTTTTCTTTCCCTCATAACACGGTCGCTGTCGCGTCTACTCCTCGCATGTTAAACACAGTAGAAGTTTACTTGCGGCATGTAAATTTTGCTTCAGTCGCACTCCTGCGAAACAATCTACTGTAATATTTCTTGATTGTAGGACATCTTGGAATCCAGCCCAATGTGTCGCCGTGAGCATTTATTATCGAATAAAGAAAGAAAGCAAAACGTAATTCATGCGGTGATTACCCTGATCAAATATCCTAAATGTGTCCACAAGAACAAATATTACCACCATATGTATTAGTTTAGATATTTTTGCATATATGAATGCCGTGGTTTAGAATTGGAGGGGGGGGGGGAATCTGACTCAAACGACAGACGAACTCACGAACATACAAACAGGCCAACGTTTTCGCGAAAAATATCGCAGGAAAGGCTATCACCTTTGAAACCAGTGTTCGTCTAGTCTCTAAAGAAGGATGAGCAGTGCAACTGGTAGCACTGAAATACTGCAAGAAACGAAACACCTTCTTTGGTATCTTTGATTGGGCACACTCCCTTCCAATTACCCTACTAAAATTTGGTAGCACACGGTGGTGTATTTGCTCGGGCAAACAAGGTCTGTCTGTTGCCGTTCCTCGTCATAGGCGTCTCATCATCCATGTGACCCAACTTATAAACCCACTGAACCCTGGAGGAGAACTGAGATGCCGCGCTTTGTCATGGTAAATCCGCCTTTAAATCTGCTACCAGACAACGGGCATGTCGTCTGTGAGAGCATAAAGTCAAGCTACGCTAGGCGTGAAGCGTAGCCACACCATTTGCAAACACAATTAGTGGAAACCACTGAAGTGCGGTTGTTTAGACGTGAGAGCCAACGGCAAAAATATTCCTCCGAATGCCCTTCCAGCCGTGCAAGAATTAGTTGCTGAAGTCGGTGTGCCACGCGTGGAAGTTGCTTTTCCGTGGGACACTTGCCGCTTCTCAATGAGTTTGCGGTTGTGGCTGCCGCAACAGCTGCTACCCGTTGAAAAACTCTTCCAAAGCTGGCTACATACATAAAAATGCTATATACCTTAGCTTCAAAGAGCATTTCAATATTATGGTGTTTTTTTAATTCCCCTACAGAAATTTTTAGCTAGCTCGTGTCGTGAATCAGGGTACCATAGCTGAAAGAATTCCCGAAACTTACGCCGAAACCTTAGAGATGCCACTCACAGAGGGTATGTTTCATCCTAATCATTCGCCACCGAAAAAAGCAATTGTGCAATAGACCTAAACTTGAAGAACACTCGTACATCAATGTGAATGTATTGATGAGTAGGGAGGGTCTGTGTAAAAGACGGGGCTGCCCCATTTAAATCAGCTTTGCCAGCCCATGAGTTAAACTTCGAAAAGGTGTATTGGTCGCCGGTTTCGATGACCGAGGCGATGATCTGACGAAACGACAATTCTCTGGCTCGTTGGCCGACAGCACATAGCCGACGATTGTCTACTCCAAGCAAACTCCAAATGTACAGTATGCAGTTTATTACCCTAGGTATTTACAACTCATGGCTCGTGAACGCAAGCAAGAGGTCGTGCAAGGCCCGCGTCGAGCGGGGCTTGCCGCTCTCTACCCTCCTGTCCTGTCTTCCATCCAATCCCTCCAAACATCGAATTCCTCACTTTTACCACTACAACCCCGCCCACAAACGGGACTTCAGTACTTGAGAGTGAGGATGGCTCATTCATTATCCCACACTAGGCACTGATTGGCCAAAATGATAGAGCTTGTTGGGTTCAAAATACTCACTTGGCCACCTCTCTTACTCTAATACCGAAACCCAAAGGTATTCCGCAAAACACAAATATAACAGCAATGAAAACCAGCCAACATAAAGCCGACCTAATGACAGGAATCGCATCTTGCGCGGCCCGTCTTAAAGTATTGTCAAAACGTGAACGCCTATGATTGTGCTCCGCGCCGCCATAATTCATTTCCTTTGTTAACACGTTGAGCGCCCAACCGCCAAGTCGCCAGGCTGAGATGCGTGATGAACTGCACTTCGCCCAGTAAATTTGAGCAGTGCAACTCTCACAGATAGAACCTCTGGTGGCCTCTTCCGAAGTCTTACCCAATGTTTGACCCCTTGACCGCCCTTCAGCTCCTGTCCGGTTCGGGGGATTCTTGTGGAGGTAATCACGGTCGTTACAATGTCAACGGTCCCCCTCCGCCGGCTTCTCAAGCGAACACAAGGAAATCCTCCTTTGGAAAGCCAACATCGCTTTCAACTATAATGGAGTGGCCAACGCGTATGTATGCGTCGTGTCCCGGCCCGCTCGTCGGGTGGACACAAAAGCGCAGCGAATAAAAAAGAACCCTCCGCGGTTCTCGTCACGCCCATCACGCCAACTTAGCTCTCCTTTTAGTCATGAACCAACATGCCCAAGCCTCAGTCCTTGCAAACTTAGCTCTGTTGGCTCCGCCGGCGTGAAAACAAACACGATACAGGTAAACAAGCTACCCCGACGAAAGATATCTAATTTCCGGGTGGTTTGAAATAATAAGTGAGGAGCCCGAACTGAACACCTTGCGCAATGGAAAAAGTCCGGTTTTATAAAGGTATATTTTTTGTACATGGATGTGTACCTCACTTTAGAGAATGTAAAATCGCAGTCACTGACATTTTTGAAACCAATACGGGTTTCTTGTTGACAATGAAGAGGAAAAAAGCAGGCTTATTGGTATGAAATTTAACACAACATGTCAGCGCCACCAAAATATGTTATACGCGCCATGGAGCGTGCCGTGGGCAAGCTTACGCCCGAAGAACATGACAAGGCAGGCATATATACTCAGCCATAGCCGTTCTCTCGACTTTGAAGATGCGAACACAGCACCTGCAATCAACATCCGCCAAGGAACAAACCACCAAGAACCTTCGCAATAATGACAGTACTACCATTCTAATGTCCGACTAGGTCAACGCTACAGTTCTTCTTAAGAGAAGCGGCTGACATGACATGTTGCACCTGCTGAGCAATGGAAATACCAGCGCTCTTTTGCAAATGAACCAAACAACATTTTACAGAGTTAGCTTCAATAATATGTAATCTTTCAACGTGACCACATTTTCCAGAAATATTTCAATGAACCTTCGGACAAACGTGTAAACGTTCTGCATTCACACTCCAAACGTGCCGACCAGACTCCTTTCGATGTGCCTGAACTCAGGCAGTTGCTTCATTTTCACCTCAGCCACACGTACTTTTCTAAATGGGCAAAATTAACGAAAAAACCCGAAACAGCTTTGAGCTCCTCTGTCCTTTGTATTCGTCCAGGTGCCCAACGTTGTTATGGTTGTGGGCGAGCAAAAGTTTGTAGACAACTTTTCTCCCAATCCAGATGTGTTGTTATGCTATGTTGACGGCTGTTTTTACATTGTCTCTAAGCAAGACATATAGATGCCACAATTCTTGTAGCAAATTCGCTGTATCAGTGAGGAGATGGTTCGGTCACTGAACGGTACGGTCGCTGTCGGGTTCTAGTTTCATGCGTCGGGGCAGGACAGATAACACGAAGTTCAAAGTAAAGCAGCGTCAGCTGCTGGTGGAGTCAAGTTGTGTTATCGGTTGTCCAGGCATTGGCATGCTAGTACAACTTCGTTGCTGAAATTTCTGGCATCGATTGATATCCAGATTTCGCAGGGCAGCGTTGAATCGGAAATGTTTGTTAGTCATTTCGCACTAAGTCTACCCGATCCTTCCCAAAGAGTTCTGCGGGCAGCATCTAGAATTGCACATGGAAAATTTCAAGGGCCGAGATGGATAGCAATTCCGTAAGTCAGACTGCAATATCCAAAGCAGGGGCCACACCTATACGTGCCAGATGCCGATTGTAGTGAAGGGCCAGTGCAGAGTGGTGGCCAATCCGCCGGTACCAGTGGCGTAACGTTTGCGTAAGAAAAATCGCATTGAAGAAGGGGAAGAAGAAGAGGAACGAGCTCGGAAGCGGTCGGGAAAGACGACAGCAGGAAGGCGCCCTCGCGGTGTAAGCCCGAGGTCCGTCGCCGGCGCTTCCTTCCAGTTTCCGTCCGTCGCGGTGTAGGCCCGACGACAGCCCTGGACGCCGCCGGGAGGAGCCGTAGTCCGTCCCAAGAATGAGCGGTGTGCCGGTGACGCGGAGCGCGAGCAGCGAGGCCTCATTCCGGGCCCAGGCTATTTCCCCCCGCCGCTAGTCATCGGCACCACCACAATCTCCACCGTGGAATACAACGCCGGGTTTAAGCCTCTCGACGCACACGTCTTGTACTGCTGACAGACTACCACCTCGCGTCGACTCACCGAAGTCAACGACCCGTCCGCGTTCCATCCACCGTGCCAGCCCCAGCGGACTGTAGTGGACCCTCGGCAGTCTTGTAAATATTGTCTTCCCACTTTCGTACCTGCCGGGTTGCATGGCCTGTTGAATATAACGCGTGTGTTTGTGTAGACAGTAGTCCGGCTCATTGCTCTGCATGCGGTCCGGCCCAACATTCATGACAAAAGTGGCGAGCCTGCCAGGATCCGCATTTTAACATCTGTAGAGAGGAGCCTTGCTATTGTTTCGGTTCGCATTTCGCCAAACACCAAAATGTACATAGCCCGACTAGAAAAGACAATGAAACATGTACAACAGCTAGAACTGGCTGGTGACAAGCTCCGGAAATATTTCGACACCGAGCGCGAAAAGCTTAAGGCAGATTTAGCTCTGAAAAGAGAGGCCAGGCGAACTGGTGTTGATGTAGCAATGCTAAAACATGGTGGTGTGGACGCCGAAGGGATCTTGCGACAAACTCAGCATGATAAAGATGAAGAGGAAAAGGCCCTCAGGGAATATGTGCTGCAAAAGCACGAGCAGGAAAAACAAATAGCTGCACTAAAAAAAATGGGCCCATCTCCCCGCGAGGGGGACTCCAGTAAATGCGTCGCATAGGGGGTGGGTGTATTGCGTTAACGTTTAGTGTTTGGGGGGTTAATGCTATCACGTGTACACCACGCAGCTATCACGCCGCTAGCACGCCGCTGAGTCGCCAACACACGCCGCTGACGACGTAATTTGAATGAGTCAAGGATATAAGGCGCGTTCGTAGCCTTTGATTCTGTGTCGGTTTTGTGGCGCAGTGGGAAGAGCATCAGGCACCTCGCGTTCCGCCCACAGGTAGTGAATGCGTTGTATCAGCAGCTTCTTGACGTAGTTTGAATGAGTCAAGGATATAAGGCGCGTTCGTAGCCTTTCATTCTGTGTCAGCTTTGTGGCGCAGTGGGTAGAGCACCATGTACCTTGCGTTCCGCCCGCAGGGTCGTGGGATCGAAACCAGGCGCCGGTAACTGTTATTTCTTTTTATAGTGTAGGGGGAGGCTGGCTGCTGCGGACGCCGACGCACAGGTGACATCGTGAGTTATACAAATGCTCTGCATTTAAAACGACTTGCTCAGTTAGAGAAGGGTACACGCCGTCCGATACCCAATGGCGTATTTGAAGACCACGAGAAAGGGGAATCCTCTAAAGCGTGGGACGTGGCTGAGGCGACATCTTTCGGCGAAGGAGAACCTGAGGAGAACAGGTCGGTATTCCATGTAGAAGTTGTATGCCACGAAGCGGAAAGCCAGCAGCGACCGAAATACTCAGTAGGAGATGAATACAGGCTATTGCCTCAAGAGGCGAGTCGGCTCCTTCTTACCAGTGCTCGAAGTGCTGGAAACATCCGCTTAGCTGACACCGTTTGCGAGTCTAAGGCTGGCAGTGTAAAAGGCTGTGACACCAAAGCAGACCAGTGTTGTCTTCAAAAGAGGCATTGCACGCAATGCGGGACTGGTGATGAAAGCAGGCGAGGCTCTCGGTCTAAAAAGCGGTGGCATTCCCCTGCAGCTGTTACTTATAACAGAAAAGAAGCCACACCCATACGTACAAAACTCTCTCCTACCTCTAGGAGCAATGGTCCTGAGCGGAAGAAATTTCCTCGAAAAGGAGAAGGTATAGAAGAGGAGAGAGACAGATGTCAGTCCATGGGCGAAATAACGGCTTGCTCCAGCCTAGAGTGCCTATTAGGCTTCGGAGCCATTCCAACGCAGGGTGCTTTAAAAAGTCTAGGCAGAAAACTGTACACAAAGCTGTGAAAAGAGCCCCGCAAACTAGGCGGGCCTTATGGCTCCCTTGCAGTGTATGGCTTCGCAACCAATACAGGAGGCTAACTGATGTTGTCTGCGGCAGCACGCGACATGCGGCTGTAATTGAAAAGGCCCCACTGAAGAATTGGCGTAAACAAAAGAAATATCGACAAGACCGGCGGGGCAACCATCGAGACTGGAAAAGAAAAGTGTTTTTTAACTTTAAGGACAAGCACAGTACTTTCAAATGCTCCAGACGTGCATCAAAACGCTCTTCTAGAAGGCGTAGGAACCAATTGCACTGTGTTTTCCACAGCAAGGGAGCATGCCGCCCAACGCGAAAGAAGCATCGTATGATATGGCGAACAACCGTTGGCCCTCCAGGAATTGTCGCGCGTACACTGGAAATATTCTTGTAACCATTTTCTGCACTATGACTTGTAGTGGTGCTACGTCGTGTAGGTTTGTTTTATTCTACTGGTGTAAATAGGCAGTGTAGAAAACGCCGTAAATGTTCACTTTGTCTGGGGACATTGTATAGTACAGCCAACAGTACAAAAAAGACTTGCACTTAAGAAACGGTTTTGGTGAAGCTTTCTGAACTCACCTCAGTGACTGTGCTCTGCACGTCGTGGACGTTTCTAATTTTTACTAATTTTTGAACACTACACCGATCTCCACCAAAATTGTTTGACAGCCGTATTATAAACTCAAGTATATATTCTAGATTTTGTTTAAGCTTGGTGATTTACCATAGTTACTCGACTCCAAGCATCCCATTTTTTTGAAGATCGCAATACACAAAGTCACGGGGGTGCTTAGATTATAAAAACCTAAATTTCCCCTCCTACACACACACACACACACACACATACACACACACACACACACGCACGCGCACACACACGCGCACGCACGCACGCGCACACACGCACGCACGCACGCACGCACGCACACACACACACGCACGCACACACACACACGCGCGCGCGCGCACGCACGCACGCACGCTCGCACACGCGCACACACACATCCACACACACACACCCCCCCACACACACACGCACGCACGCACGTACGCACACACACGCGCACACGCGTACACGCGCACACGCACACACGCACACATGCACACATAGTTTTTGCGGCAGTAGCTAGATAACCTTGTCGCAAACAATAATGTTTTATACAGGAAACGTTAAAGAAGCACTGACACAAAATTTTCGTGCTACTTTGTTCTGCTGCTATGAGTGTATATTAACCCACTAATCATAGAATGGCACATTAGACGGTCGATCGCAGCGAAAATAGTCATTTAGGGCGTCGTTTATTCATGTCAATTTCAGTTTCGGGGAAACGAACGCCGAGCGACCGCTATGGCAAGAGGGGGTGCACCGTCTGGACGCGCGCGCAAGCGAGCGCACGCTCGCCCAGACCGGCCGAGGTCTTCCCCATCCCCACGCGCCCGGCAGCATGACGTCTTTCCCAAGAACATGACATGGCAAAGACGGCGTAGCAGTGGCACCAAGCGCAGACGTGGCTTCGGCTGCGTCACGGGAGCCCCGATGTCGGCAGCTTGGGGCAAATTGCAGATAATGTCGTGTAGGCCCGCTCAGGGCTTTCTTGTGCGGGGAAAAATTAAAATGAATATAAAATATGATATAGCGAAGGGTTACTGTTGAAACTCGCTGGAAGATGTCTCTTGATAAGAAGGAAGCATTGTACATAGCTATCTTAGCTTTGAACTTTGGTATAACCACTCCTTTAAAATAGTAGGCACAGACAGTGAAGTTACCGTTTACTTCTGATATCACTCTCAATACCACTGGAGTGTGCAGCACCGTTAGCGCCCCTGCTGTCAGTATCTCACAGCGTGTTGTCTTTCGGTCGATCAAACATTTTTTAAATGACTCAAGTGCAGTGACGGCCTCAGAATCATAGGGAAGAAGCACGGTTGGCTGCCTGGGCTGTATGAATCTATAGCCTGGGCACGGCGTACTTTCTCGCACAAAAGGGGGTGCTTAGATTCGCATGCAAACTTTTACCAATTTTTTTGTTAAAGTAGCGGGCGTTGCTTAAAATCGGAAGATGCTCTTAATCATGACAATACGGTATATAACTGCCCTCTAGTACCCCCTCAAGCCAGATCGGGCCACGCTTACCCATTTCAGTGCGTTTCCACTGTAATGAGAGTGGGCATGGGAGCAGCTTCGACTGCTCATCTGACATGTCGCGCCTTTGCCCGTTACAGGCTTTTCTTTCGCTCTGCGTGCTATGGCCTCGAGCGCAAGCTACTGTCAAAACATCAGCACTGATTACCGAGGAAGCCGGACACCAACCAGCCAGTCATCTACAACAAGCCCTCTTCTTGGATGTGCCTGCGGTTGCGGCAGCCACAGCCTGCGCGTCGACGTCATCGGTGACGGCGGTTGCTGAGTTGGACGTAAGAGCCCGGCAGAGCGGTTACCGCTTCAGTGGGCATGGGAGCAGCTTTGACAACTCATCTGACATGTCGCGCCTTTGTCCGTTACACGTTCGTAACGAGTTTTCGATCTTCAGTAGAAAAAGTGACAATCGTTGCCTATTTCTGCTCCTATGCCCCGGAGTTCTTCGTGACATCGCGAGTGATTGTGTTTCAATGCTGTTTTTGCTTTTGCGCGCCGGGGATATTGAAAGTAATCCAGGACCTAACACTCGTTCAAGCAGCTCGCTGGTTACTGAGTCCTTGCCCTCAGATCCTTCAGAGCAAATGCAAGCAGTTTTTCACGTCCTCAAAGATATCCGGGTGCGCTTCGTTGAGTCATCGAAAATCCAGGCTGATCTAGCCGCCGACCTTAAGGGAATCAAAACGAGTCAGAAAACAATTGAGGACAAGATTGGCTCAATCAAAAAACGCTTTGACACACTCGAAGAAAAAACAAAAACAGTGGATCACCTTGAGCAGGATATGACAACTATCCAAGCTTCAGTGGAAACACTGGGCAGCCAACACAAATCAATACAAGCCCGTCTCGACGAACTTAAGGATTGGTTCCAACGCAAGAACTTAAGTTTTCACGATCTGCCAGACACAAAAGAAACGTGGGAACAATCGGAACAGCGTATAACACAAGTACTGTCTAATGCAAGAATTAATTTAGCAGATCACGACATCGAGCGTGCCCATCGCTTAGGTGCTTACAAAGAAAGCAAATCCCGCAGTATTAGAGTTAAGTTTCCAAACTACAAAACAAACGACAAAATTCTTTCAGCTCGTACAAAATTAAAAGAACGAAATGTCGCCGTAACCGACGATTTTTCACCAGCTACGCGTCAGGCTCGTGGAAAGCTCGTGGCCTTTGCCAAAAGCCAACACGGATCACCGCAATTCAAGCTGCACCATACCAAGCTAATCATAGACAAAAAGAACTACACGTACGACCCTTTCACTGATAGCATAAACGAACTAAAGCTGCAGCAAAAAGATAACCAAGTAATCTCCCATCCAAGGCCACCACGTGCTTTAACAGAGGGACGCGCGAGGGGCAGTGAAATTAAGTCGTATAATGTATCTGTTCTTTTCACGAAAGTTCGGAGTATTATTAACAAACGGGATGTTTTAACACCTGTATTGACAATTTTAACGCTGACATCATCGTACTAACTGAAAGGGGGTTGCACTCAAAGATTAAAGACCACGAAATTCCACACCATGGTGGTTTTTTTTTGTACCGATGTGACCCAACGATACGGCGAGGCGGTGGCGTTTTGTTGGGTATCTCGAAAGATTTGTCATCCCAGCGCATCCATGTTATAACTAACCTCGAAGTTGTATGCGCCCTTGTTGAAATAGGGTCCCTATAATTGACAATTTGCGCCTGTTATCGCATCCCTACTGACTCGACTAGTTTTGTAAGTGAGCTACACGATGTGTGAAACGTTCTTGTTTCTCGTTATCCCACGTACCCCCTGTTTTTGTTGGGTGATTTTAATATGCCGAATATAGGATGGGGTGATGAACATCCTACAATTTTTCCTTTCTCTACGTTTGCTCGAGAATTCTTCGACCTATGCTCTCTATTTTCGCTAACATAGTTAGTGAAGGAACCGACAAGAATAATGAACTGTACAGCTAACACTATTGATCTAGTACTTACAACCATGCCTGATGTTGTTTCTAACCTTGTACATCTACCACGTCTGAGCGAACATTCTTTACTTACATTTAGCCTAAATTTATTGCGTCCAAAAACAATAAAACTAAGTAAACCTGTCCGCAACTATAACCGGGCTAATTTCGAAGCAATTAACAACGAGATAGGTGAATTTCTTGACCCTTTTTTAGACACTTTTGATAATCGAAGTGTTGAAAATATCTGGAACATGTTTACTAAAAAAGTTAGCGAGCTCACGGAGAAATACATTCCTGTTCACTCTATCTCTTCGAGCCGTAATGCTCCATGGTATACAAGTAACCTTAAACGCTTATCTAACAAGAAAAAACGCTTGTACCGATCAGCAAAACTTTCTTGGAATGATGCCCGTTGGGCGGCTTACAATCTGGCTAATGATAACTGTTACGGCACTAAGGTCAGCAGAACTTTTTTCGTACTTACCCACTATGCTAGTTACTGACACTAAAAACTTTTGGTGCACCGTCAATCCTCGTGATAAAAATATCGTTCATCTAACCGACACCGATGGTACTTCAATTCCTCCGGAAGAGTGCGCTAAGACTTTATTGAAACCTTTGTGCGTAAATTTTCTTTTTCCGTAAACGTTTGCTTACCACCTCGCGAAACATTAAACTACATTGGTATGTTTCCAATAATTATTGAACCAAGTGGAGCTGCTAAAGTAATTAAATCAGGCAAAGTTTCTTCCCCTCCTGGTTGTAACGACATCAGCCCCAAATTCTTGCAGAGCACTTGCGCCTATTCATCCATCATTTTACCGAAGAATTTTCAGCAATCACTTAAAGACGGTTGTTTGCCTGCCGACTGGACGATGGAGAAGGTGATTCCGCTTCATATATCAGGAAACAAAAACTCGACGCTTAATTACCGACCCATTTCACTTTCTAGCATCCCTTGTAAAATAGTCGAACATGTTCGTTTTCGCACTTTGTTAATTTCTTGGAATCAAATTCATTTTGTACGCCATCACGGCATGGTTTTTTGCAGAAGTTACTCATGTTAAACACAGTTGGCTTCTTTCACACATAAGCTTGTAGCCATACTTGATCGATCATCATCTGCTGATTGCATGTATCTAGACTTTTCGGAAGCATTTGACAAGGTGTGCCATAAACTACTGCTACACAAGTTACATCAGCTTAACATTGAACCGAAACTTCCTGCATGGGTTGAGATTTTCCTAACTACTCGCTCGCAGTTTGTTTCGATTAACAACCAAAATTCTAATAATACCTTCGTTCAATCCGGTGTGCAATGAGGTTCTGTTCTCAGCCCTCGGCTTTTCCTAATATATATTAACGATTTAACATAATGCGTCTCATCTAATATGAATTTAGTTGCGGACGATTACGTATTGTTCCGAGAAATAATCGGTGACGATGACCTTACCACCCTTCCAACTGACCTGAATTATATAACGGCTTCCTGCTTAAGGTGGCGCATGGAACTCAATGTTAGCAAGTGTAAATGTATGCGTGTATCTAGAAAAAATACCACATTACCCGTTTACTACCTTGATAGAATCGCCCTAGACTCTGTTTCTTCTTATAAATATCTCGGTGTTAACATCACAAGCGACCTCACCTGGAACGTTCACATTGAACATTTTATTAACAATGCAAATCGCATGCTGGGTTACCTGAGGCGTAATTTTGCAAAGGCACCATCGTCCCTTAAACTACTGGTATACAAAATACTTATTCGGTCTAAATTATAGTACGCCTCGTGTATTTGAAATACTTCTTTTAACAATCTTAAAACCTCACTGGAAATCATACAAAACAATTCTGCCCGTTTCATTCTAACTATAACCGAACCGCCAGCGTAACAACACCGAAATCTACCCTTAACCTTCAATCTCTAGCAGTTCGACGTAAAATTTCCCGACTTTCGTTGTTCCACAAAATATTTTATCACCAACATCTGCATGAAGAAGTCATTTTGCCTCTATTGTACGTTTCTTCTCGCCTTGATCATGCTCACAAAGTCGGTATAGCATCAAGCCGAATGACCACTTTTTCTCAGTCTTTTATTCCTCGTACGTCATTAGAATGGAATCGCCTTTCCTCTCCTACAGTAACCATTGTAAATCACACGTTTCCGAAAAAGCTATAGTCAACATTGTGCAATCCATGCTTGTTTGTTGCAGGTATGCTTGCTGGCATCGTTTTTTTTTTGTTTTGCCTAATTTTGTATAACATGTTTGTTTGATATGTATTTCTCTCGCTGCTTTTTTTTTCGTTATAGTTATGAATGTAACCACTCCCCTCTATAATGCCATTGCCACAGAGGGTAATGCGAATAAATAAATAAATAAATAAATAAATAAATAAATAAATAAATAAATAAATAAATAAATAAATAAATAAATAAATAAATAAATAAATAAATAAATAAATAAAGGGAACAGCGCATGAGAGCTTCTGTCCAGAAAATGCACCAGCTAATTTTTGTTTTCTGTATTCGAAGATCTGCGTCGATACCAATTCTAGGCGCTGCTCCGACCGCCGGGCGAGGTGCGTCGGCGTACTTTGGAGAAGCGAAACAGGCGGAGCTTTGTTGTGGTTCCGAGTAGAAAATGTTTTGGGTCCCTTTGGAGTTCTTTATTTATTTATTTTTCATTAACCTAATGCAGGATCGTCAGAAGGCCGCGTAGGGTCCTCCAAAATTGTGACATTCGAAAACGTTCGCTGAAGAGTTGTCGGTTCGGTGATCGCGGCAGGAGCACTTCACAAATCTGAGTTTTCCCAAACACGTATTGATGCCATATCCATAACGTTGGCATGTAAAGCAGCGGCGTGGATTTGGGATGTACGGTTTTACTTGCCGCCAAAGGAAACCTGCAGTGAAGCATTCTGGAAGGACGGAGCGATCAAATGTAAAGATGATGTGCTTTGTTGCGATTTCTTGGTTTTATCTTCGGATTGCAATCCGTCTGACAGCTGTGACCCTTCGTACCGCACACTCTACTGCAATTCTGGTCGGTTTAAATTTTTCTGTCTAACTGAGATATGAAACCTTGAGAAGTGTTCAAACTTTTATGGGGAGGTAATTTGACTGGGAAGTGTATTTGAGTGCGCCTGGTTATTGACTTCAACAAGAATTTAAACAGAGGGTGGTTTCGTTGCTTTGTATTTCTCGCACACTTTATAATCGATAAACGTAGCCATGAGAAACACTGATTTGGATTTTAAATGGTTGGACTTGTCAGGAGATTCACATTCGGGAAAGCTAGATCAGGCGGTTCTTGATAGGTAACTTTTGTGCGGCCACTTTTATGGGGCCGATCTTTGGATTGTAAAATTTGAGATACGATATGGCGTGTAAAAGAATCAGGGAAGAGGATACTTTCTTCGCTCTGTTTACTCTTATTCCGAGAGAGGTCCCGGAACCCCATGCCTGGTAAACATACAAGGAGCCCATCCCCCGGAGCTTGACTTTGGCTCCTACGGCCACATTTGGGGTTTCTGCCGTTAACTTTAAAACTCCTATAGGGAACAGCGTGAGTATGGGAGCTAGGAGTCCGCGGTGCCCCGAATTCCATCATCATGGTAACTCAAGGGGACCCATGTGGCTGCTTCCCTGAAAGAATCAAAGGAGTGCTTTCAGTGTAATATCCGTGGGTTTTCGGCATGGTGGCATTCCCCCATCACCTGCAACGAGAAAAAAAACAGTAACATTGGAGCTGAATGTGAAAGGGTGCGCTGAAACGTATTCATCCAGCTCATTGCTAAGTGCTAGTAAGAAAGTCACCACTATAATGAAGCAGCGGCCTTGCCGTATGTTTAGGCGACTGAAAACCGCAGCTCGAAAGGCCAGAAATGCATAATGCGAAGATGTTTGGGGCAGAGGAGATTGGTGCAATGAGAAGAATTTGGTGTGCAGCTTATTAAACGCTACTATTGCTGTCAAGGCGTGACTCCACCCATATAACTAAGCTGTTTGCCCTCTTTTAGGACGCTCACCAACTGAAGCTGGTTTCTGTGCAGCTCGTTTTCTTGCTCACAAGCTACCCAGGTAAGTATCCCAATTGGGAAATATCTTTGCATAATTAAAAAAGGGAGAGATTGTGATGAGCAAAAGATTTAGAACAGTAGACATACTACAGCGCGGACACCAACTGGGTGGTAGGGAGTGGTTGTACTCCTCGCGAGAACACCAGGAATGAAGGAACAAAAAAATAAAGTAACCTAGAGGACAGCCAAGCAGCGAACATTTTCTGTGTCATCAACTCTCCCATTGAACAAAGCTGTACTAAGGGGCCGTGCTGCAAGGTTGAGGTGACCGAAGGAACGCGGAAGTTTCATCAATCCATTCCAAAACGGGAGATGGAAGCCAGGTGTAACAGGCAGTTAGCACGACATTATTAGATCCACATTCCCCGTGAACAAGAGGTTCACGTGCTAGGACCAATTGTTTCTTGCATGTGTGCAGCTCCTTCAAATATAATAAGTACGTGGAAAACAGCGCGAATTAACGGGATGCAGTCTAAAAGACACACACACGGCGCTGCTCTCCTACTCCGCGTCCCGTTAATTCGCGCTGTTTTCCCTGTTTTTAGCATGCAGTAACCAGGTGATTTGTTTCCCGTTGTAAGATAACAGCTTCTGTGCCTGAAATCCAGCATATGGATTAATCGCCTTTCAATTTTGGTTAATTCATACTTATGGTTAACAAAGTAAGCCCGAGTTGTAAAAGCCGAAGGCTAGTTGTTTCTTTTGGGTATTGCAGGACGCAGCTCCAAGGGAACCTGACAACTAAACGTGAGGAAAGAATTTTCGCAAAGGCTTCTCCGACATGATATTCTTTATCACCACCGCACCATAACATGTTTCGGAGCTTTTTTAGATACACCACATACGGAGGGCCCGTTTAATGAGAATATCCTGCCTACTTCAGCAGAAAATATTCTTTAAGGTTCTAACAGGCAGAGATGGTAATAAGAAAGAAGATTTATAACACTAGACATGCTCCCGCGCGGACCAAAACTCAGTGGTAGGGAGTGCTTGGAGTCCACGCCAGAACACCACGAATGAAGGAACGAGAAACTTAACTAAACCAGCGAACAGACAAGCAGCGCAATACATCTTTATCATCAACTTTTCAAGTCAACAAAGCTGACTAAGGCCCATTGCTGCAAGGTGGAGAAGACAGAAGGAATCTGGAAATTTTATCAATGCATTCCGAAATGCATGGTGGAAGCCAGCCGTAACAGGCAGTTTCTACGGTATTGTTGGCTCGCATACACACACAACGCTGATCTTCTACTCTGCATTCCGTTAATTTGCGCTGTTTACCTGCACCAAACAGGTCACTGTTTCCAGTTCAATGTTAACAGATTCTGTGCCAAAACGCCAGCATATGGGTTAATCGCCTTTCAATTTTTTCAAATTTATGCTAATGGTTAACAAAGTAAGCTTGACTTGGTAAATCAGAACCCCAGTTGTTTCAGTCGGAGCTATAAGGGAACCTGACAACTGAACACGAGAATAGAATTTTGGGAAAGGCTTCTTGGACATAACATTCTTTATTCCAACCGCGACGGAACATACCAGAAAGCTTTCAGAAGCACGCTATATAGTTGTATACCGCAATAAGTGTATAGCGCCTACTTTAGCGGAAAAACCAGGTTAAGATTACAAAAACAATAAAACGCATTAAACTTTTTTGTAGAACCTTGAAAAACGTCTTTTTTATGTTAACAGTGTAAATGACACATAAAATATCATTTGTTTAATTTTAAACGTTTCCTACATTTTGCGCACGGGCACTATTCTGTGAGATGCAAAGTTTTCTAATATGCTAAATTTTAATGTCTATTTTGAATGGATAACATTTTGGTATATGTATTTCCTCCTATGAGCTCCAGTTCTTTTCTGTCAGTCTCTGTATGTAGTGAGATTAGATAAGCAAGCCATAAGATAGAATTTAGAATTTATGACTGTATCCACACTGTAAGTTGGTATGTTTGCTTCTTTGGGACGCCGTCATAGTTTTTTCTGATTATCTCAATTGCTGCCGTGGTGCAAAAATGCACGGTAGCAAGTAGGTCCCATCTACCTTTGCTCATATTAATCTGCAGGGGCTCTATTTTAGCTTTTGTCTTGATATAGGCCTCCTGCGCTGGAGTTTTGGCGACATGCAGCGCCCCTAGCGGCCGACGCCTCTGGGTAGTACAAAAGCAGACGACCCTCGCCGCCCTCATGTGTTTTCAATTACAAGCCAGAGTGGAAGTTGGTTGTGGCGCTTTGTGGTGTGTTTAAATGACTGCATACTGTGTGAAATAGCCCTTAAAGTAGCTGCAGAGGCTAAACAAAATAATATCCGCTAAAAGAAGCCGATTTGTCGGCTTTCTTTTGAGCGAGCTGTCGCGGTGGTCGCGGCGTGGGACAGTATCGCAAGGTCGGGTGGTTTAACTGTTTGACGACAGTTACAGTTTTTTCTTCTTGCGTGCGGTCGACAAAGGAAAGTAAACACGGAACGCTACTCATCTTACATCCTGAGGTAACTGCAAAAGGTTGCTTCATCGGGAGCATGCAAGCGAACGCAAGAACTGCGCAGCCGACTCAGCTGACACTGCTGGCCTGGCACCGCCTTTGAAACGAATAGAAATTTTGTTTCGCATTTTCGCAAACTAAATTATTCTTGCGTAACGTTTTACGCCGCACGATTTACGAACGGCAGGGTACATGTATACTAGCGAGTAGGTGGGGAAATAGCGCCAATTAAATAAACAAATTAAGCGCTATTACAGGACGCAAAACACGCACCAAATCACACGTCCGCTGTCTGCAAAGATGTGTACTTCTATAACATCCCATAACACAGCATAACATAACACAGCCGCATACACGGCGCGGGGCCCCGAATATTTATATACGATCATCACTGACTGTGTTGTTTTTCTAGTGCAGGGGTCGTCGAATCTGAACGCCGACACGCCAGTTCTGACTTCAAATGGAGTTAGACAGCGAGACAAGAACAGAGAATTGGCGTCCTCCAGTTGAATTCCCCCCCCACCCCCACCCCCATCTTCACACTTCGCCAGATTGTCAAATATGATTAGAGATTTGCTGAATTTTTTCTCTGTGCATTCAAAGCCCCCCTCCTCCCCCCCCCCCCCTCCCCTTCGATTAGCCGTCCAGCCTTCCGCCGTGTTGGCTGCATGGAACTCGGCCGTTGCTGACCCTCATTCTAGGCTATTAAGTGCGAACTGGGAATGTATACTGCAAGAGCGTACAATTAAGAAAAGTGAGAGCAAACAAGGAAGGCGAGCGGCCTCTTAGTTCGCCCGACCACTTTGTTTTACGGCCACTAATTTCGGAATCGCAAAACAGATTTCACGCTTCTGACGGTCGCGGCATTTTGCCACTGAGACACGCAACAAAACGGCAAGCTAACGCTACACCATGTATTCGTAACGGCGACGCAAACGAGCACTGTTTAATGAAAGTGCACGCATAGTGTGCAGGTACGCAAAAGAGCGGCGCACCGCAGCAGGCGAGCCTGCGGTCCGCCGGACTCGCTGGCTTTTTAAAGCGCGATCATCGCCGATTGCGTCACTCCTTTTTTTTTTATGGGCTGTTTTTGAGAAGTCTTTGTCACCTAGAGTATTAGTTTAAAACTAGAAATTTTACTTAAACTTTCACTTCGTACGACCATCGATCGGTGAACCTGCGAGTAGCAGACGCCGTCACGGTCCCGGCACTTTCGTCGGCGCTGTAAACGTGTTTAGCGCTGCAAAGCTTTTTCCCCTAATGCCAAGTTGATCGCCAGAAGATATCGGACTCGTCGGGGGTGGGCTGGTGTCTATGTCGCAAAATAATTGGGAGCGTCGAGCTCATTTTGCTTCTGTCAACACGGGATCATATGGGACCCGCGCAGCTTTGTACTACCCGGAAGTACTGCCCGGAAGCCGCTTGCGCAGCGCCCCCTGGGCAGCGCAGGAGGCCTATCGGCTTCGTAGGCGCCCTTATGTATGCCGACGGCAGGTAACACAGGAAGAATTCTTGAACCAGAATGTCCGAATCAAAATAAAGGTCTTCTTGTAACAATTTTACAGCGGCCCAATTATTCTATTATTACAGCCAGGGAAACTAAACTTCATTTCCGACACCCAAATGCTGCTGGTCTGTGAAAGATTGGTTTCAAAAAAGAAAAGAAATCATGGACCAATTCATTTCTTTTGAAACCATACATTATCCAACCACTGGACACATTCATTCCACCTCCAGCTGCCCTAATCACTCACAGTTCGTAACTGCGGAATAACAATTTTTTTTGCAAAGAATGCAACGTTCACTGAATGCATTCTCTAAACTCTAAAGATGATCAAAAACAACCATAAAAATAAACTGTGTATAACACACTTCGTAGCACATATCATTGAAACACAATAGTCGTCTTCCGCCCCTGCAGAGAAAATGCCTCTATTCTCGCATCCCACTTCACACGTTCACCCTCCCGTCGGCTCCTCCCAGGTTAAACGCAATGGGCGTTTCCTCGAGGCATGTAAATTTAGCTTCAATTGTACTCCTGGGAAAACATCTACTGGATCACTTCCTTATTGCAGGACTTCTTGGAAGACAGGCCAGGAGGGCGCCGCGAGATTTTGTTACACTTTAGGGTAGATAGAAGATTCTCTGTGGCGTATTGTTTTATTTTCTAGTACAGAAATAAAGCAAACCGGAAATGAAGCAACCAGAAACGAAGCAACCAGAAGTACGAATATTATCACAATATAATTAGGGTTGTTTTCCCTCCATAAACGCCTTATTGTAGAATTGGCAGGGAGATGAATCAAAGGACAGACAAACTCACAAACATAAAAATAGACCAAAATTTCCGAGCAATATATCCCCGAAAAGGCTATCACCTTTCACATCGGGGCTCGTCTACTCTGTTAAGAAGAACGACCAGTGCAGCTGGTAGCGTTACAAAAGACTGCAAGAAACGAAAAATTTCGTTAGTATGTTGGATTGGGCACTTACCATCCAATCACCCTAATAATATTTAGTAGCACTCGATTGCGTATTTGTTCGGGCAAACATGGGCTGTGTATCTCCGTTCCACGTCATAGGTATCTCATCATCTGGTTTACCCAAGAAATAACCCACTGGACCCTGGAGGAGAACGAAGAGGCCTGGCTTTGCCGTGATACATGCGTATTTAAATCATTTGCCAGACAACAGGCATGCCATCAGTGAGGGCATGAAGCGAAGCTTCGCTTGGCATGAAGTCTAGCCCCGCCATTTGCAGGCACAATAAGTGGCAACCGCTGAAGTGCGGCTGCTTTGGCGTGAGAACCTATGGCAAAAATATTCCTCCGATTGCATGTCCAGTCTAACAAGAATTAGTTGCTGAATTGGGTGTGCAATGTTTGGGATTTGGTTTTCGGCACACATTTGCAGCTTCTAAATCAGGATGCAGTTGGTGTGGCCGCAGCACATTCTACTGCGTAAAAAACGTTTAAAAAGGTGGGTACATACATAAAACGCTATATACGTTAGTTGCAAAGCCCATTTTAATATGATTTTCTTGTTTGACATTCCCCTACAGTAGTTTTCACCCAGCACGTGTCAGGAGTCAGGGTACCGTAGTTGAAAGCATTTCCGAAACCAAGGCGAACCCTTAGAGATGCCGCTCACAATGTATATTTCCCACCCTAATTTTCCGTGTCTGAAAAAGCAAGTGTGGAGTAGACCTAAATTGAAAGAAAGGTCATGCACCATAGTTAAGATATTGATTAGATGGGGGATTTTATCTGCGTGTTAAAGACGTGGCGGCCCAAACTAATTCACAATTGCAAGGCCATGCCTAATGGGAAAAGTCCTGTTTCATAAAGCAGTAGTTTTTCTGCATATAAAAATATAAAAATAAAAAATGAAAATAAAATAAAAATATTGAATGAAAATAAAAATAAAAAATATAAAAATAAAAAAACAAAAAAGAAATTTTTTCTGCTTATAAAAATATAAAATCCCAGTCACTGAACCTTTTGAAAGCAATATGGGATTTTCGTTGACAATGAAGCTGGCAATTAAGCGGGCCTTTTGGTATAAACTTGGTGCTATGAACTGTGAGGGTGCTAGGAATACACGGACCCGGACAGATCGCCATTAAAATCTGAACCTGGCAACGTTTAAAACGGGAACCCTATCTAGTTAAGCGAGTCTAGAGGTGTTATTCGAGGAAATCAAGGGAATTAAATGGGATGTCCTTGGGCTTAGTTAGGTTATAAGGATAGGTGAAGCCTTTACGGTGCCCAAAATAGGACATGTCCTATGTTACTGTGGTCTAGTGGACAGAAGAGAACTGTGAGTGGGATTTCTAGTCAATAAAACAATATCTGGCCACATAGAAGGATACTATAGCATTAAAGAAAGGGCAGCAGGTCTTTTAATAGGCTTAATAAGACTCTTCTGGGCACGTTCCCTACATCCCGATCCGAGAACAAATGGATTGTTGTAGCGACAGACTACATGACGCGCTACGCAGAGACCGCCGCACTTCCGAGGGGGACTGCACAAGAAGTCGCAAAGTTCTTCATAAGCCAAGTTGTGCTGCGACATGGAGCCCCAGAAGTCCTAATCACGGACCGCGGAACGGCCTTTACTGCGGAACTGACGCAAGGGATATTACGCTACAGCAACACGGATCACCGAAGAACGACGCGTACCACCACCAAACGAACGGACTAACTGAACGCCTGAACAAGACAATCGCAGATATGCTCTCAATGTACGTCGACGTTGAACATAAGACTTGGACGAAGTGCTACCGTACGTCACCTTTACGTACAACACGGCTATCCAGGAAACTACGCAGATGACGCTGTTCGAGCTTGTCTACGGACGACTGAAGACTACGATGCTCGACGCCATGCTTCCGCACGTAGAAGACGACGACATCAACGCCGACGTCCAAGGATACCTTCAGCGTGCGGAGGAGGCCCACCAGCTGGCTCGAGTTCGTACAACGGACCAGCAGCTGGTGGATGCCGGGCGGTACAACCTCCAATGCCGAGACGCCCAGTACCACCCTGGGGATCTTGTGTGGGTTTGGACTGCCATCCGTCGACGCGGACTAAGTGAGAAGCTTCTGCGACGGTATTTCGGACCCTACCAGATTCTACGACGTGTCGGCCAACTTACCTACGAGTGGATCCCCGATGGTGATTCCGGTACATCACGGCGACGCACGCGGCCCGAAGTCGTCTACGTAGTTCACTTGAAACATTACTATGCAAGATGACGGACTTTTTTTGTTGTTCGTTCGGACTGTGTTTTATTTCAGCATCGGGTCGATGCACTCTTAGAAGGGGGTAATGCCGCTAACCATGTATGGGTTTGTTTATTTATTGTTTGGTTTTACTGCCGGGCCACGCCCGGCTGTGTTATCTGCGTTCCAAACGAAGTGGGTCTTACATTCTTTACTGTTATGCCGCACGGGCTATCACATTCAGATAAGCAGACTGTTTCACCCTAACGTCACTAGCCCAGAATAATCTTCTGCGATTTACAATGTTCTGGATGTGAATCGTCGTTTCCAGAAACACTTGCGCCGAATGATAAAAGCCTGCAGAGCCGACGCCGCGGCAGTCATTCGACTACACTCGCCTGTGCTATCACTTTGTGGACCGCTGCTTCGCCGCCTCTGTATTCTTTTGAGTTGTTAGGGGAGCACAAGTTCGCTCCAATACACTTGTTTCTCCTTCAAGACAACTGCGTCGTCCTTGGCTTCGTGACAATATGGCGGGAACGTTGGCACTTTAAACAGCGTGGAGGTGACTCCGTATAATCCGCAACTTCGTGTCTCGTGAAGCCAAGGTTGATCTTCGACGGACTTTCGGAGTTCGGGGCAAATTTCAGCACAACCGAGTTGGTCGGGAAGACTTTCCACTGATCGGGCGAAGAATGGACTCGACGCATAATGCGCCTCACATGGAGGATCCCCTGCGGCCTTAGATAGGTGAGGAGCTCCTCTTCTGTGTTCCACTTGAGACGCCTATAATATTTCATGTGTAGTGCACATAAGAGTGCGGTAGTGGGGAACCTACAGCAACACCATTCAAACGGTCGCATCTCAAAAGGGCGTTCACTTCTTCTTCAGAGGTCACATCAAGTAGTAAGGCCCCTTGAGCTGTGAAACGACTGCGGTTGGGTGCTTTGCCCAGCAAAGTCAAAACAGCAGAAAAAATTACAATTGTGTTTTCACGCCTGAGATCTTTGCCAGTTTCTAAGGGAGATGACAGAACGGGTATGCCGACAGTTCTCTGCTTCCGATGGCTCACCACCTTGAAGCCCTACTGCTCTACGTCGTCCATCTCCGCAGCGGTGTCATCACTTTCGCAGGTAATTGAGACTTGTCCCGTGTCCGAAGTAGTTGCAGTGGAATCGCCATTGTCACACTGGTTAGGTAGCTTACACGGTGGCTCCACCGATGAGTCTTCCGAGTACTCTTCTCTGGTGTGACCACTTCCCGCTGTAGCCAAGGCGGCAGCCATGGTGCCACCACCGTTGACTTCACTCAATCTCCGCGAGCCCCTCAAAGTGGATGACTCCAAAAAAACCCCATCCGACGCATAGGGACTATACCGCCATGAGGAGACCCCTGTAATTGCAGAAATCTTGCAGGATAAACGAGAAATAGCAAAAAGAATACAGCTGAACTGGGCAGCAACCGGTCTGCAAGCGCCGTCTTTTTGCAATGCCATAGTACTTTCTGTCTTTGCAGTTCTAATATCCATATGCAGAATTTTACCGTGACGCTTCTAGACCTCCCCTATGGCGTCCTGCGCTGCTTATGGTCCGAATTTCAATGAAGCCACAACCACGAGCGTGCACACAGCAATTTTTTCAGCAGAAACGTATGGAATTTTACTGATTGTACTACACATTATTAAAAATCAAATTCCCAATTCCATCATCTATACAGATTTCTGAGTGTTGTTGGCGGACTATTATCGCACAAGCCCCTAAAAACCACATAGTTAATCCTTTTTTCAACACTATCATGTCTGCCTATGTGCAAAAGCATGCGCTGCTCCTCTTCTGGGTCCCAGTACACGCTCGGGTCCTTTTTTCAACACTATCATGTCTGCCTATGTGCAAAAGCATGCGATGCTCCTCTGCTGGGTCCCAGTACACGCTGGGATCGCTGGGAACAAGCTGGCAGATAAGAGGGCTGCTGCTGCACTCAGGAACACTGTAGGCATAACGACTGTACCATATTCAGGCCTCAAGCCAAACATAAGACAACACTTGCGTAGAACATGGCAGACACACTGGAGTGAACAGACAGATAACAAGTGACACGTTATAAAACCACGCTTGGTACCATACACCGCTGACACACGCAACAGACGCGCAAGTCGCCTTGGATAGGCTACGGATAGGGCACACCCATGGAATTCACTAGTATCCGCTCACAGGATGTTCAAGACCCCAGAGCAGCAGATGCGGAGAGGCCCTATCCGTAGTTCACATACTCATTCAATGCACAGCACTTCACACAAGGCGATGCAAACACTTCCCACAAATATACAGGCTACACGTCACACTACACCCAGCGTTTTTCTTGTCTGATGATCCCATGTTTTCTATCAAGTGTGTTTTAAATATTTATAAGTTAAATTTTTAGACCCCACTTTATACCATGCATGATCACTCCATGGCCCTACACAGCAGCCATGCTCATTGTCATTTTCTGATTTGAGTTGTGTTTTTCCTGGCTAATCATAGTGTTTGTGGTTTCATCTCTCATATGTAATGATCGTTTTGGCGCTGTTTGCCCCAGTTGGTCTTGCGCCATTAACATGCACGCATCATCATCAAGACCACACCTAGGAAGATACACAACAGGGAAACCAATCAGAATAATTGAAGTATAGATTGGCAGACAAAGCATAGTTCACACTAACGCTACACACGCATATCATTTGAGTGGCACATTACCACGAGCTCCTGAGAAGTGTGGGGACCGGCTCTCCGTCCTCCAAGTTTAAAATAATTGCACATCCTGCCGTGAGGCCAGAAAACATCATTTCCCCAAAACATATACCTTCAACATTCCGCATACGACGTTCACTGTTTTTAGGAGATGAAACTATGTTCACAAACAAATCTCTTTTAAGTTATCTTGCAGACATCAAGCTCTTTAAGATGATCTCGTACAGTGCGTGACCTCAGACTCTACGGGCATTGCGCAAGGCCCTGATGTTTTCTTTCTTCACATGAGGGGCGCGCGTTCACGGTGCATACTCCTCGGCTCAAGCTAGTCACGTTCCATGTATAGTCACCTTCATCCGTCATTACGAACAACTTCGTGTTTTATTCTACGGGCCGCTTACAGCCATACAAACAGTATTTTAGGATATATCATACTCATTTCATGCATATTTTAAGCACAAACCTGATTACGAACGACCACGTAACATAGTTTTGGCGCTGTCTGCTCTTAGATACCCTTGCGCCAATAAACACAAACATACATTCATACAAGGCACTTTCTAAGTGTGTGCGCCGTGACGCTTACCGGGAGAGTTGGCGCACCTTCCTTGCATCCATTAACTCATTACAGACACACACAGGGTATGGCCAAGGATACGCAAACTCAAAAGACTACAAACACACCGCCTGCCTCCAGTCAGCACAACAGGGGACGCGCTCGAAGACCAGGCTGACACACTGGCCCAAGACTTCCAGCACTTGTCCATTTCACCACAGTACACAAACAATTACATGAAACACAAACTCTTGGCCGAAAGAAGCCTTTACAATCACAGATGAAGCACGTTCTATAACTTCAAGTTTTTGCTTCGTGAGCTGAGGGGGGCTCTGATTACCTGTGCACACTCAGGTCTGGGCCCAGACAACATCACATATACAATGCTACTGCACTTACACGCAGACACTCTTGTAACACTTCTTCACCTTTACAACAAGATATGGATTTAGGGAACACATTCTAAAGCCTTGGAAGGAGGCCATAGTTGTAGAATTCTTGAAGGAGGGGAAGGACCCTTTCTCTCCAGCTAGCTATCGACCCATTGCCCTGACCAGCTGGCTGTGCAAGCTTCTCGGGACGATGATAAACCGGAGGCTCATGCACTTTTTGGAGTACAACGGTATTCTTGAGATCTACCACGCAGGCTTGAGGGCTGGGAGATCCAGAAACTATGAACTTGTGGCACCGGAGTCATATCAAGGATGCCTTCATTCACAACTCTAGTAATGTAGAAAACTGGGCTAGTTGGTACAGAATAATCTTCGCAACGCACAACTAATGGGACAAAGGGGAGGGAAGCGTTTTTCAAGTGTTACCTTCCCCTTTGTCCCGTTAGTTGTGCACTGCGAAGATAAATTGTTTCACAAACATTTTTGTGTAACTGTGTATTTGACCTCAAAAAGCCCTTTGACACAGATGGGCGTTATGGGATCCTCAGTTACCTCAAGCTCTTCGGTGTTTCGGGTAATATGTTTAACACCCTTGCTAGTTACGTGTCAGAGAGAACTTATCTCGTGAGAGTTTGTTGTGCACTGTCACAGGTTTTGCAAGAAAACAGCGTGCCGCAATGTGGTGCGTGCTTCACAATGTGCTGCACTCTTTTCATAGGTAAAATGAACTCTCGTACAAAGGCATTGCCACCTACAATCCATCGTTCGATATATGTAGACGACGTCCAGATATCCTTTAAATCATGAAATATGTCAATCTCCCAACGTCAAGGCCAGTTCGGCGTCAAAAAACACGTGCTGGCTGGGCAGACAAGAATGGTTTTAATTTTAATCCAGCAAAAAGCTCTCGTGTTGCGTTCTCCAGGAGGCGTGGGGTCCACCCGGACCCAGACATCACTCTTAACGGCGTGTCAATTCTTGTGAACAAGGAACACAAGTTTTATGAATTTCATTAGATGAAAAGCTATTTCCGTATATCAAATAGCCTAAATGCGAATCCTTAAAAACAACGAACATTCTTAAGGTCCTTACACCAATCTTATGGGGCCTACAATCACCTCCTGCTGCGCCTCTACACTGCCTTGGTGGGGCCTAGGCTTGACTATGGCAGGGTCGTGTATTGGTCAGCGACAAAACATGACTGAAAATGCTCGACCCAGTGCTCCATTTTGACCTCCGCCTGTCATGAGGCGCTTTCCGCACCAGCCCTATCAGGAGTCTGTATGTCACAGCTGATTCACACAACATATAAACTAAAGTCGCCCTGGCTAGGCTACGGATAGACCACACACATGTAACGCACTCCCACGTGCTCACTGGAACTTCAGAACCGTTGTTTAGCGGGTGTTAAAAGGGCCTATATGTAGTATACATACTAATCACATGCAAGATACTTGACACAACACGACAAAAACATTTCCCTGAATTATACAGATGACACATTCCAGTACACAAATAATGCTTCTTAGCCGATGAACCGATTTTTCCTATTAAATGTGTTATATTTTAGCCGAGGAAAAACTTCTGCAGCTGTTGTCATATCACGTGTAATCACCCTGGCCCTATGCACCAGCCATCTTCATTGTCTTTTGCTTTTCGTCACTTTTACTTTTACTAGCAGGTTTTAGCATTTACGGTCTCATCAACCACTAAATAACTTCTTCTCTGGCGCTCTTTGCCCTAGTTGGCTTTCTGGAATTAAAGACCAACCATCATCATCACCGAGAGCTTTTCTGTTGAAAATGACAAATGATGCCAAGGGCATGAGCGGGACTATGTTGACTTGATGTATGCATCTAAGATTGTGTCTCTCACCAAACTTCCTTTAATCCTATCATGAACGGTACATGAAACTTACACTTAACTCAATGTCCCTCTTGCAGACACACACAAGGCACCCATCCATAGCTTCATTGCACCATGGATTCTCTGTCCTATATCATGCGAGCTGTCATTCATGCAAGTACAAAAATAGGGTACCCAGAAGTGCGATTCTGCAGCACTTCGTGTTGCTGCAGGACGAGTACAGGTGTGGAGTTTTCTGCGACGCGTCGAAAACTGCTTCTACTGTCTTTTGTGCAGCGCACAGACCAAATTTTAGCGTTACTAAAGCAAGGAATTTTAATAGCAGTATTTACACGTCAGAAGCGTATGACATTTTCTTCGTTTCAAATCACATCATCAAACATAAAATTCCCAAGTCCATCGTGTACAAAGATTCTCTAAGCGTTTGGCAGGCACTGCCATCAGGAAGGTCGTCTATGTGATAAATGTTCTTTTAAAGGTTATAATTACTGCATATGCTTCGAATTTCGAAATAACCATATGCTGGGTACCAGGGCACTGCGGGATTTCGGCAATGAGACCGCTGATCTAATTGCTGTTGCTGTTGCTCTCATGACCACAGTTGACATAACAACAGTACCTTACACCGACCTAAAAACACACATCTGACGATAGCTTCATGACACATGGCAAATGCACTGGAGTCAACAAGCAGACAACAAACTTCACGTAATAAACCACAATTCGGACGCTACGCCACTGACTCACACAACAGATACACTCAAGTCGTCTTGGCTAGGCTGTGGATAGGCCACACACAAGTAACGCACTTCCACCTGCTCACTGTTTCTTCGCGATCCATGTGTAGCAGGTGTGGAAATGGCCTATCCGTAGTCCACATACTAATCACATGCAAGGCATTTGACACAAAACGACACAAACATTTTCCTAAATTATGCAGACGACACATTCCACTGCACCCATCGTAATTTTTACCCGACGAATCAATGTTTTTTAGTCAACGTATTTTTAAGTTTTTAGCTGAGGTAAAGTTTCTGGAGCTCTTGTGATATCACGTGTAATCATCCTGGCCCTATACACCAGCCATCTTCATTGTCTTTTGTTTTGCGTCCCTTTTACTTGTACTCACTGGTTTTTGTATTTACAGTCCCATCAACCACTAGTTAACTTCTTCTCTGGCGCTCTTTGCCCTTGTTGGCCTTGCACCATTAAACACCAACCATCATCAGGATCAACACCATCCTTTCCTATTCTCTTTCCTAACCCTGTCCTATCATCTTGTCTCTTGCCGATTTCTCCGTTTTTTCTCCAGGCGACAAGGGTTAGCCCTGTGAAAACATCATTCTAGCGTCCGAGCACAGGGTAATAGCGGCAACGTGCAGTTAGCGTGCGCTGCAAAGGCACATTCCATTGTTGGGCTCGGTGGTGGACGAATGGCCTTATGGCTTCGTTCTCCATTCCCCGCCTGATCGGCTCTCAAAAAGGGCTCCGCACCGAAGTATTGCAACTACAATGACTATTTTAGCAAGCACTATTTTCCAACACACTATTTTCGAAAAACTCATTCAAACCACTGAACAAAGTCAGAATTTCTCATTGAAAAAGCATAGAGAACATTGTAGGCAAAGAATATGAAGCAATAAAGCTCGCAATCAGTGACGTCCCGTTGACGAAATGATAAAAAATCAAAGCGGGAATCTAAACCGGAGAAAATCGCTGACCTGCCAGTCACTGTAACCCCCCAGAGCGCTGATCATTAAAGTCGTTATATCTGAAACAGAGCTACTGAATAAGAGCGAAGCTGACCTCCTTGAAGGGCTGAAAGACCAAGTTGCAGTCACTGTTCGAAGAACAACCATGCGAAGATATGGAGAAAAATCTCGACAAAACACATAACCTTAACGTTTGCTAGCATCACCATGCCTCAGACGGTGAAAGCAGGCTTCATCAGGTGCCAGGTGCGGCCATACATTCCTAACCCGAGACGGTGTTTAAAGTGCCAAACGTATGGCCCTGGCACTCAAGCATGCCGGAGCAAGCTGACATGTGCCAAGTTTGGCGACACTGACGACTCTTCCGATACTTGCCAATGCGCCACAACCAAGTGTCCGAACTGCAGCGGTGCCCACCCTGCATACGTTAGATCCTGTACCTTTTTTAAGAAAGAAAAGGAAATATTACATATTAAGATTACTGAGAACATCAGCTTCGTTGAAGCGCGCCGGAAACACATGTTCTTTTTGGAAACCTTTTATGCAGCTGCCACCCGCTGGGGGTTGGAGTGGCGTATGGTTAATACAGCGACGCAGCGTAGCCTTGATAGGTCGCCGCCGTCTCGTCCCCCTACTGAGCGGCTGCCGATCACTCCGACCATGCCCGCTGAGGATCTGGCTGTTGCTGCTCTTCCTGAGCTGAAATTGGTAGCCTTAGTCGCCACAACGTCCGCGGGTCACGCGGTTGTGGCAATCGCCAACACAACCGGAAATCTTGCCGCGCGTCTTGGTCCATCACCCACCTCTGATATCCTTGATTGTGAGGTGAGCATGGATACTGGAGGGCCAGCTCCCTCTGCCACGCCTGGCGGGCTGGGATCTACGCCACCAGCGCGTGTGGCCGGCCGAGGCAGTAATTCTCTTGGGCGTGCCCCGAATAGCTTGACTATTTGGTTGCTCGAGGGGCCACGCGTGAAGCTGTGGATGTTCTGCCACCTCTACCAACACCTAAGGTGCCCAAGGAGCGGCGCCTGTCCTTTCAGCGCCAGAAAAAACCGCCTAGGATAACATGCCCATCACGCAACAAATGACAGAACAAAACACATATATACAAGAACCCTTTTCTCAAATGAAATCTGACTCAAAGCATAATACAATGAAATTTTAGGGGCGTGATAAAAAACCTCGATGACATTTATAAAATCCTACCAGAACGCAATCAATATTTCTTCTTTCTTCAAGAAACTCACCTAAACTTGAAACAAGCTTTCTTTCACAGCATACTGTTTTTAGTAAAGACAGGGATGGCTGCACCGACTCCTCTGGAGGTGTTGCTATAGTTGTGAAGAAGCCATCTAGTAAGCGTGCTTACTAACCTTCAGGCGGTTGCTGTGAGAGCTGTGAGAGATTTTTGGTGGATCGACTACGGTTTGCTCTGTATATGTCCCTTCGTATTACCATCTTCGAGCTGCTGAGTTTGAAAGTTTAATAAATCAGCTCCCACCCCCTTTCATACTAGCAGGGGGATATAATGCCCATTATGAGCTGTGGGGTTCTGCACGTGCACATCCACGTGGAATACTCTAAGAGAAATTCTTGCTATCATCCGGCACCCGCCTGATGGCAAAGTGGGCAAGAACGAAGTGGGAACTATACTAGAGGCATTTGGTCTGCATGGGGCGCAGACGGCTATAGTATCGCCACAATATGTACTATGAAAAGGGCGAATACGAAGTTTAGTTTTTGTTTTTGTTTGTGAATACCTTAGGCTGTTAGAGAATGTATTCAGTGAATATTGCGTTTATTGGCGAACTGTTTATTTCTGTTATGGGCGCCGGACAGCGCGCAGAAGGCGACACGTATCCCGCGACAACCAGCGACCCCTGCGTCAGATATGCGCAACACTGGGTCGGTCCCGCCAGCCGGTACGCTCCTGGCTGGGGGGCGCTCATCTTTTTGTAGCGCGGATGAAGCCTATTATTCGCACCTTTTGGGTTTAAAGCGACGTAAGACATTGTACAGTAATTGTGCCACATAGTGCAGGTGAATTAAGAAGGATTTATTCTGTTGAGCTCGTGTATGGGAAGGCATGTCAAGGCCGCATAGGCGTGATGCCCAGAAGAGAAACGGTCGTACAGCCCGCCTCCGGGCAAAACGTTCTCCAGATCAGCATGTTTCACTTCAAAAGAAAACGTAATTTATATTGTTCAATCAACAACACAGGAGGCTGTGCCTGCAAATATATCAGGCGTTGCGCTATGTTTCCGCGCGGGGTATTCCATACACGTGACTGCACTTGTGACTGCAGAACTCCTAATTGGACAACATGGTGTTACATATGGGTCATTGATCCGAATGGTATTATCCATACATGTAACATTATGAAAGGCAAATTTGTTGGTGTATCGCGAAAGTGCCGACTCTAATTAGTGTCCGCTACGCCAGGAAATTTCTGGGCTTCTCGGTGTAGCTCAGAACGCTAGCTGTATACAAACATGCCCCGAACTCTTCGTGAGAAGGCCATCACAAGAAATTCCTTTGGGCGGGGATGGGACGGGGGAGGAGTAAGCAGAACATCTATAATGGTATCGGAATAAATTACGGATTATTTATAATCGAGTATTTTTTCCATCCACGGCACCGGGCCCAGCGTAAACCTCTGTTAGACAGAAATAGCAGCGCTTTTATGACCGTCAACACCTTTGCAACAAAAGTTACGGGAGAAAAGTTTAGCTCAGTGAGGACACCCCTCAGTGGTCCGGAGTGACCGCAATCAGAGCGTTTGGGATAAATCAAGTTTGTCGTCCTGATGCTCCTCCCCGAAAGAGAAAATTTCGTCGTGCGTTCATATATTTGCAACTTTTATTGCGGCAGGTTTCAGCTCTATTTTTCTTTGCTTTTGAGTGGCTTAGAAAACAATTTCATTGTGTTTTTACATAAAACGGCGGTGATGTGATGATATTCAATAGCTCGCAAAACATTTCGGAAAGATAACACCTAAAAGTGCCCGCCCCATATGTGGTTATTTGTATTTATAAGGCGATATAAGCACGTGAAATATTAGATGAAGCAGAGTAGAACCGCTGGGTGATAAACCTACTATGCTATAACTGGGTTGGGGGCCGTCAGTGTTACGACATCTAATGCGCAATTATGTGTATTTACAGCTTGCTAACCCGCCTACTAACAAGCTAATCGTACACCACGGCAGAATGTAATCCGCTCGCTTACAGTGGGCTTTTCAAGATTCAGTGACCACGCTTCGTATCTACGAAAAAAAGAAGAATCCGTGGGAGAATGCAAAGCCTTGAACACGCGCTTCCCAGTTGTGTTAACCTACGGCTCGGCAGCATGCCGAAAGCATTTTTTCGGCGCCCCGTTTTATTTGGAGGCTTTCTCCTACTATATAACATTTCTGCATGACTTTGTTGCAGTATGTAATACATATGCACGCAAATAACGTTATGACATACGTTTTTGCAAAGTTGCCTTCACGGACGCTGAAGGCGCTCGGCATGGTGGTACCTTCGCTGTCCGGAGCGTATACGCGAGTTAAGAAGTGGAAGTTACTAGAGCAGCTACAGGTGGAATGAATGTGTTCACTGATTGAAAAGATGTATTGCTTGAAAAGACATGAATTGGGCTATGTTTTCTTTTCTTGTTTACAGGCAACCTTTCAAAGTGCCGCAGCACTTGGGTGTAGGAAATGAAAGTTAGTTTTCCTGCCTGTGGTAATCAACGCTTAAACAGGTTTACAATAGTAATTTGAACACCATTAATCGGATTGTGACATTGCCGTTCAAGAATTATTTCTCTGTTACTCGCCGTAGAATAGGTAAGGGCGCCTTAAATGCAAATATCGAGACGAAAGCTCAAATAGAACACCTACGCGCAACTACTACATAATATAGGTATGAGGAACCTGCTACCTTGCATTTTTGCTGCTCGACAGCAGTTGAGCTAATCACAAAATCCTTAAAAAACGTCACAAAGAAGCTAACCTACAAACATCCATTGTGGGTACAGCCGTAAATATAATATTTAGGCTGGCTGAAAGGCTTTCGTGATAGAAGGAGACTGATAGAAAAAAACGGAGCTATTAGGAGGAAATAAAAAAAAACAATCTGTCATAATAAGCTACAAAAATTTATCACTACATTGTAAATAAAAGTTTTTTATCACAAAGTACATGACGTAGCAATTAAATTAAGTAAATTTTAAAATAAAACACTTAAGCTACGTGTTGTGTTATTGAAATTCTAAAAAGACAAAACACAGTTGCTTCAGATTTTACTAAATAGCCTAACTTTTTCTCACGTTTATGATTGCCTTAAATTAGCCCTCCAGGTAATGTATGCGCAAAATATTTATCTTGGTACTCACTTAGTCGCTGTCTAAATAAAAGTACTTATGGTTGCAAAATATTCGTGGGTGGTTAAGGTGAAAGCATAGTAAGGATGAAGACATTTGGGCAAATATTTCACTACGTTATGTCAACTTGTCAGTTTAGTAGTCAAACAAATTAATTAGCTTGCGGCTTTTAATTGGTGTAATATAAAACCTAATTTATAAATAATAGTAAGGCGATTACCGCATATGCTGGAAATCAGGCACAAAAGCTTTTCTGTATGGGATAGGGCTGCACACATTCAGGAAACAATATGTGAAAGGAAATGCAATTTTCCTGGATGGTGAATGCGGAACCAATAACGTCGAGCTAACAGCCTTTGACAGCTCGCTTCCATCTTGGAATGCGGAAGGTTTATCAAGCCATTGTGGAATCAAGCCATTGAATGTGAAGTGGCTTGATAAACGTTCCGCATTCCTTCTGTCTCTCTCCTCCACCCTGCAGCACGGCGTCTTTGTACAGCTTTGTTCAATGGTAGAATTGAGGATAAAGGATGATTTCGCTGCTTGTCTCTCCACTTATTTGTTTTACATTTTCTTCCTTTATTCGCGGTGTTCTAGCGTGGCCTAAAACTCCCTGCCACGGAGTTTGGGTTCGTGCTGTAGAATACCTCGAATTCTTAATCTTTTACTGACCACTATGTTTCCCGTTTTGAATTCCGCATACAGGTGTATCCCGGTTGGGGTACTTACAAGGAACGCATGTTAGAAAAACAAAAAAAAAACAAGGCGAAAGGAAACCAGCTTTAGTGTGAAACGGTGAGCGTGGCAGAAATATGGCGTTCAGATTGGCCATACGGGCGGGGTCACACCTTGACAGCAATAGTAGCGTTCCAACTGCACAACAAATTCTTCTCGTTGCAACACTCTCCTCTCCCAAGAGCCTCTTCCTATGCTGCATTTCTGTCCTTTCGAGCTGAGGTTATCAGTCAGCTAAAAATGCGACAAGTCTATGGGTTTCTTGTTGTGGTGACTTTCTTCCTAGCACACAGCAATGAGATGGCGGGGTAAGATGAGGTAGGCGTTGTCAAATTGAGCACCAAGGTTGCTGTTTTTCTCGTTGCAGGGGGAAGGGGAACGCCGCAGTGTCGATTACAGTATTGGGTATTACAGTATTACCGTGAAAGCACTCCTTTGATTTCTTGAGGGAACCCCACACGGCGCACCTTCAGTGGACTTGGTCACGGTATTGGCGACGCCGCGGACCCAGAGCCCCCTTACATAAGTTGTAACCTACCACGGCGATGAGTTTAAACGTGGAGGGTTAGAAACCACAACCCCAGGTCAAGCTCCGGCGGATGGGCTCCCTGTCTGTTTACCAGGCAGAGAGCTACGGGACCTGTCTTGGTATCAGGGTAACCGGAGAGAAGCAGGTATCCCTATCCCATGCTTTATAATATAGCATATAGTATTTTCTAAACACTCCTCCCGCCAAACCTGATAGGTCTCTGAAGAGGGGCCCCACCAAAGTATTTTTTCTTTGCCTTCGATTTCGCTCCCAAAGCCCGATAATTTCTCGCGCTTGGTGGTCGTGAAATCTCTTGATAAGAGAAAGCCCATCACTTCCCAGTCCGTGCTTCTAACTTTCAAGTATCGTGGAAGCCTTGTCGGGAAGTCGTACATGGCTAAAATTTTGAAAATGGGAGCAGTCCTGAGTGAGGTAGACCACAAACAGTAGACCACTAACCTCCTCGCACACACGCGCATGGTCGATGTAGACAACAGGATTATGCTTCGCCGCAGTCCTAATAGATGCCAGGGTGTAATATCTGAACAGGATCTAATAAATGAGACCGAAACTGATCTGCTCGAGCGCCTTCACGGCCAGGTTGAGACGGCGGTTAGGCGTATAACCATACGCCCAAACGACAAATAATAACCACTGGACATAAAAATCACACTTGACCGCTCTACAGTTTTCGAGTCGGTCATTGCCGGCTTTATGAGATGCCAAGTCCGAACCTACATACCAAGCCCACGCCGCTGTTTAAAGTAACAGCGGTTCGGGCACGGCACAAACTCCTGCCGCGGCAGCCAGACGTGTGCTAAATGTGCCGCACAAGACCACCCAACAGACAACTGCAACTCCACAACCTTCACTTTTGTAAACTGCCAGGGACCTTACCAAGCCCTTTCCAGGGCTTGCGAGAAGTTCAATCAGAAAAAACAAATAATCAAGTTGAAGGTCACAGAGAACACCACCTTCCCAGAGGCGCGATAGAGGTTCTCTTTACCTCTGGGGAAGTACACCGACGCAGCTCAGCGGGGTGCGGAGCGGCGTCTGGTTTCGGCAGGGACTCAGTACCGCGAGTCGAACTTTGTCCCATCGCCGCACGCCCACTCCCCCCCCCCCCCCCCCTGCGTTGCCTGAAGCAGCCCAAACCGTCATCACAATGCTTGCTGAGGCAGCAGCGGTTGTGGTGCCAACCGTCTCAGTCGCGACCCATGCCGTTCCCGAACGTGCCTTCCCGTCCTCTACCACGTAGGAGAGTGCTGAAGGGATGGACACCGGGGTCCCGGCTTCGCCTCCCACCGCCACCGCACTGCCCGTGCCACGTCTTGCGCCCCCGACGCCCTCAGCGGTGGCGGCTCAAACGAAGAGCCTCCGAAGGGAAGGGGGGGCAAGCTCAGGGGGCCTGGTCCATCGGGCACCCCTCTGAAATATGACGAGGAGATGGATGTCGGGCCGTTCCTGCCTGCAACACAGCGCAAGGAGCGGCCTCCGACGTCCAAGCCAACATAAAGGCCCAAAAAGCCCAATCCCATTGAAACAGCCTCGAAAGACAACACATGAGCACACGCACACTCCAGTCATTCCTAAATATAAATAAAGGGAACAGAAAACATCATGCAATAAAACTGCAGAGGTCTCCTTAGAAATCTTGACGATGTGTATGAGATGCTGCATGCTAATCAGCAAGTGTTATGTGTCTCCAAAAACGCACCTCAATTCCAAACAAACAAATTTCTTAAATAGGTACATGTTATTCACAACGGACACCGTTGGATACACACACTTTTTTGGGCGGTGTGGCAATAATCCCCCGAAAGTCCTTAGCATGCCGCTCTATCACGTTGAACACTTTCGTTGAGGCTGTCGCAATCAGCACAATAATATTTAATAAGTTGATAACGGTATGCTCGATTTAAATTCCTCGCGATTTTGCACTTTCAAGCTTCAACTTTGAGGCGCTGGTGGACCAGCTGCCCGAACGATACAGCCCCACAGGCGAACTTAATGAGCACAATTCTTGTTGTGGTTCTGCTCAGACGGACGCCCGAGGCCGCCATATTGAGGAATTCTTTGCATCGTCTGGAGCATGTCCTTTCAAGAAATAAATTACACCCATCTCCCCGAAGGGAACCATGAGTAGGATGCGGAGCGTCATGGGGGTTCCGTTTGTGTTTCTATTATGTTTGTTAGCCAAATTTGGTGGAAATGTAGTGAACCCCGTAATGATCCTATATCCTACTCATGGTTCCCTTCGGGGAGATGGGTGTAATTTTTCTTATTGCATGCGTAAATACACGAGTGAGACGAGATTGAAGTGGTATCTAAAGGTCTTGATTAGGTGTCCACGTCTTACTTTGAGTATGACGGCCGTATGGTCGCTGAACTGCACAGTCAGTGGATCTCGTAGCAGCGGTTGTATGTAGTCCTCGCCGTTGCAGTTTGTAAAGACGAGATCTATACACGTTCCGTGGATTGTAGTTGGGTGTAATTGCTGTTAGTGTTTGCGCTGATGCTATTCACATAATTGCGTCAGCACACTCACTGACGGGGCCGTTGCTTCCATCCTACTTCATCTGAAGAATCACGGAGTCAAGCGCAAGCACAACCGGAGTTGTTGTTGTTGTTGTTGTTCCTCTTCTATAGAACGTACCCACGTGGGGGATTGGCCAAGAAACCGTGGTGTGCGGACGCCGTACCACCGCCGACGACGCGGGACATACCCCCGAGTATAAGACATGGGGCACTGCCCAAGAAACGGTGGTGTGCAGACGCCGGTCTTCTTGAGAGCGGCCAGGCTGGCTTCAGGGTGGGGTGATCCACCAGCGATCAGTTGGTTGCATTGAAGTCCTACTTTAAAAATGCCTACGCACATGGCCAATATTGCATGATAGTATTTTTAGATGCCAAACATCTTTTGCACGGGGCTATGTCCGTTGTCCGTTGTCCGTTGGCATCCGCACCTCTCCTTCTCATCCCCCTCTCCACGCCAGCTGTGCGATAATGCGGTTCTCACACCGTCCTCACCTCCACGCCAGCTGCGCGATAGCGCGCGAATGCGCGCCTCTCCTTTTGTCCTCCCCTCCACGCCAGCGCTATATATAACCGCGTGCACGCGCCGCTGCCTCAGTTGCTTCGTCGGATGAGTCTCGCTCCGGCGTCTGATGAGTACCGACAGTCCTGCTGGCGTATTGGCTTACACAAGTTCAGCCAGCATCAGCCAACCAGTTAACAAAGCCGTTTGTCAGAGAGGAACCCTGAGGTGATGCGAAGCATCGCGGAGTTTCCAACAACGTTCACGTGATGTGGGTAACCAACGCAAGTGAAAATAAACGGAACTCCGCGATGCTTAGCATCACCTCAGGGTTCCCCTCAAGAAGATGGTGTAACTTTTTTTGATATTGAAAAGGCCTACGATACCACATGGTGCAACGGCAATCTTAGAGACCTCAAATCCTTTAGTATATCAGGTAGCATGCTGAACACTGTTTCCACGTACCTGTCTGAACGAAGATTTTGTCTCAGAGTCGGTTAGACACTTTCGAACGTTCACGTGCAGGAAAGTGGCGTGCCTCAAGGTGGCGTTTTGAGATGCACCTTCTTTATAGTAAAGATGAACTCGGTCCGAAAGGTACTTCCGCCAACAATCTCCTGCTTGATGTATGTAGACGACGTGCAAAGATATTTTAAATTATGTCACATGTCTATAGGTGAACGTCAGGTACAGCTTGGGGTTTACCAGCTTTCTCACTGGGCGTATGAAAATGGGTTTAAACTTAGTCCTTCTAAAAGTACCTCATTGTATTCCAAAATAGACGCAGGATGCATGCAGACCCTTACATTAAGCTCCGTGGCGACTCCATTCCCATAAAAAGGAACACAAGTATTTCGGTGTAGTGTTGGATTAAAAACTCACATTCATTCCACATACCAAGCAACTCAAGAATAAATGCCTCGAAACGATAAAGATGCCAAAGGTCCTCTCACACCAATCCTGTAGAGACGATAAGCAACTCTTCCTGCGTGTTTCTACCGGTTAAGTCGGATCTCGCTCGGACTATAGGAGTGTTGTGTCTGTGTCAGCCACGAAAACAGCACATAAAATGTTTGAGCCTGTGCTTCACTTGGGTCTTCGCCTCTCTTGTGGCGCATTTCGTACTAGCCCTGTCCACAGTCATTACGCAGAGTGGGACAAATCGTGCTTATCACACCAGTGAACCCATGTTGACTGGTTATACGCCTTTAAAATTTCATCGATGCCCAATCGTCCGTTTAAACCTGATTTTAATGATACATCCACATGCCAGATTTTTTGGATTGTCCAACCATTTCTCCACCTTTCTCACTCAGACTGAAAGAGCAGGTGACTGAACTGACTCTATCTTTTTCAGATACCTATAAAACGTCCTGTAGCCAACTTTTACGCCTATTCCAAGTTCGCCCCGTGCTATGGGACTTGTGATTCGTAAAAATAGAGAAAAATTCGAAAAATTGAGAGAATGTGGCATTCCTGCAGAGCACCCTATGGTTGCAGGATAGATTTCCGATGATGAACAGGATTGGTGGTTCTCAACATGGCAGACCACCTCCCCCCAGCACCTTACCCTTCCCAGGCCCCCTTTACTTTTTCTTATGTCGATAGTTTAACTGCGCCGGTGATTGGTAATAGCCTCTTCTACCTCTGATTTCTTCAACGACAAGTTCTAAATGTTCCAATCGCGTTAACATCTGTCTGCAATTAAATCCTAAATAGATATCGCATGGTTACGCCAAGCCCAATCTTGCTTTTGCCATCACGTAAAAATCCATAACTGCCCTTGGTTCCCCACACGAGTTATTTACAGGCTACACGAGTCTTCGGCTGCCAGTTAATATTCAAGCGGCGCACCTATGGAAATAAAAACAAACGATTTGGACAATAAATTATACGAAAATAACTACCACACCTATTTCTATCCGACGGAACCAAAATTGGATGTGATTTTTTTTTCAATGTAGACCGATTAATAATATGCTTCCTAATCGTGATGGAGTACTTGTACATACCGCGTGGATCGCGGGGATTCCAAATGGTCAACATGGTCCCTCTGCTTCTCAACTTGACGTGTCTTGCATGGGTGGAAAAAACGACTGAGGCTAATTTTCGTGATTACCATGCACAAAGACTATATAATATATTGGACAAAAGAACGAAACTACTCTACACTGGCAATAACGGGCATGGTATTCCAAGAAGCCCTGGGAGTTACGAAAAAGGCACCAGAATTAGAGCTTCGAATAACGAATGAAAACTTAGCTAGTGCCCGTTCGCAACATAAGCTCTAAAGCTCTAGTCCTTTTCTGCACTGAAACGCACAAAAATTGCTAATAGTGGCCCAATGCAGTTTCAGGGTGGACAAGTGGGGAGCTGTTTTACCACGAAGATATATATCACCCTGATAAGTGAAATCTAGAATATGTGTTGCGTTTGACAACTACACAATTAAACAAACACGGTGATCTGCATATGGCATGTTTATTTCTGGCCCACGCTACGTTTATTCCACAGTGACTTACGGAATTACTATCCACCTCGGACTTTGGAATTTTCCGAATGCAATACAAGATGCTGCCCACAAAACTCTTCCACGAGGATTGGTTAGACTAAGTGACAAATGACAAAAATATTTGAGATTAAACATGGATTTGATGCGATGACAGAAGTTCAACAACGAACTTAGACTGGCCGGACGCTGTTTGAACGGTGTTTGTATTGGTTAACACAACTTTACTCCGCCAGCACGTGGCGCTGCTTTACACTGAGCTCCGTGTTATCATGCAGGCCTCGACGCATGTAAACTCGGACCCGACAGCAACATTTAGTTCAGTGGCCCGAACACTCTCCTCACTGATCGAGAGAATTTTCTACACCAATTGCGGGTACAACTTAGATTTGCCCCTTTGCTTATAGAATACACACATATTAGATTGTTTCAAAGCGACAAGACAGTTTCTTAGTGGACATAGTTCCTTGTCACGGGAGGTCAGCCTGGCTACCTTACCGCTTATGCAGGAGAAAGATGAAGAATCAGCGCAAAACTTCACAACGAATACTCACTGATCATCCCGATTTACCCAAACTTAGTTAAAATCTCAGGAAACTAGTCTTTCATGTCCAGCACCCTTTAGATATTGTCAAAAGCTTGATCTGTCATCGCCTGCCTTCTTAGTTTCCATTCTGTGAATGCATTATCCGACAAAACTTCGAACATATTTTACAGGGTATACCGACAGAACAGCACGCGACGAAACGGCCCGCGACAGAATAGCACCGACATAACAGCGCGGCGTCAAAAGGGCACGCGTCAAAACAGCACGCGTCAAAACAGCACAGCGACAAGAGCGCACAGCGACAAAACCGCACACGACAGAAGAGCACGGCGCCAAAACAGCACGGCGTCAAAACAGCACGCGACAGAAGAGCAAGGCGACAAAACAGCACGGCGACGAAACAGCACGCGACAAAACAGCACACTGCAAGAGATGAGCACTGTAAAAGTTGGGTGCGGTGGCGTTGCTAGGTAGTATGGCATAGTGCACTAGCCGGAACGGAATCCAAACTCTGCGGCAAGTAAGGAATAGAAAAGCACATTCATTTGAACTTATTTTTACAAGACTTATCTGTGCAGGAACATATCAGTACATGGACATTTAGGCACCCGCATATTCCAGTGGAGGGCGATTTCGGTACAGGAAGAGATTTAGGTGTGCCTGTGATAGGCTGAAGCAACACAAAATAGTGAGCCGTTGATATCAATTACAGATTTTACTTGTTCGTATTACTTTCTTTTTCACGCATGGTTATATGTGCAATTATTTCTATGAAACGACTACTCCAGTAATTGCCTATTAAAGGTGGTTCCTCGATCCCTTTGTATTGATTGGTTTTTGGTCATGAATTCAGGGATCTATTTTTATGAAGACGGCATCTGTGCCCTTTTCGTGGTAATTTAACGCAGAGCCATGAATCTGCATATTTCGTGAACACTTTTTTCTGTGTTAATTTACTGAGGATTGTTCCTGGATCCTCTATTATTTAATTACTTTTCTTATAAATGTTGTTTGAATTATTCATTTGCTCATTAAAGCCATTCTTTTGAAAACTTCGATGTATAGTGACGGTCTTTTTCACTAAAGTGAAGAATGTGAGCTGCCGGGTCACCAATGAGCCACGATCCACAGTAGCTCATATTCGCGGACGCTGCTTTGACGCGCAATATTGTTGCGGAAATATTTCATACCCAATAAGAGCTCCTCTGTGCTGTTAAACAAATGAAACCCCCATGTATAAATTAGAATTAAGTGGTGTAGGACTTCAGTAAGAAGCAAATTATCCGTCAGAATAGTAGCGCTTAAGGATTACACTTCGGCTTTTTCGCTTCCATCATATTCCAGGTGATTTGGGTTGCAGCGGCTCATGATAACCTGAGGCATGCCTATTGCAACTGGCACTTGTTCTTTTTTTACACTTTCGATAAAACAGCAGAAAAAGAACACAGCAGCAAGAGAAGATCTTCTTGTGGGAGCCGAAAGATCACGGCCGCTGCAAAGCATGCCTTGTACCGGGTTAAGGTCTTTTCTTGCCTTGATGCCGTTTTTCTTTTTTGTATTCGCAGTGCGGACTCAATAAAAGAAGCACACAAAAGCTTTCATTTCTTTCAGCTTTTTTAGGCTTCACAACCAGAACGCTAAATTTGGAATATGGGATTCTCCGCAGTGAGGGACTTCACACTTCTTCGCGTGCATTTAAACGGCGACACTCCGGCGTGTTCGCTCTTCTCCTTCATTTGAAATGCGACCACCATTGCGGGCATCTAACTCGCTTTCTTTGGCTCGGCGCCTCAACGCTATCCGCTCTTTCCAGCCCCTACAGGTGGCGCTGCGGAAAACGGCAATAGGAGAAGCGAGTTTAAAACCGGTAGGCGGAGGGCTAACCCGTTAGGGTAATAGAGGGTAGGTTTAATGAGTATAATAAGACAGGCAAGTTGGTTGGTGGCAACGGACGTCCCGATACAGATGGAGGGCTTCTAATCATCATCATCATAATCATCATCTTAATCATCATGGCGTACCAGACTGTGATCCGGCCTTCATACCAACATGCGCGCCAGCATCAATAGAGGCCCAAAAGCCCGTAGCTCTACTAGAAACAATTACTTTATTAAAGATAAACGCAGCCATATGTTGCTAAATGCGAGAGAACGTTAAATTTGTTTCAGGGTGCCTGGTGCGGCGTAAAAAGAGCCGCGTTATACGCAATCCGCTGTGCATGGCTCCGGCCGCACGGAAGTGGTTCGCGAACACCCGCCTTATTGCGAAAAAAACTGCTATAGGATGTGCAACGCTAATCTCGTGGGGTATTTGCAGTGTATACGTCATCGCAGTGTACGTTAAACTTGAGGCGTGTTTGTTTTTTTCCGTGTAACTGCTAAGCAAAAGACCATACGCACGATGTGCGGGCGATATGGTCCCGGCACAAATGGTCCCGGAGCTACTGGCCCCGGAACTGATAGTCCCGGAACAAATGGTGCCTGAAAACATGTCCCAACTTCAAAGTAGGAAAAAAATGTCCCACCACTACTTCACCTATGCATGAGCGCCTGTATAAGGGAAGCAGGGAGGGGGTCAGTTTATTTGTCTTTACATGTTTGTATTTGTGCACAATGTATTTGCATCGGTCCGTACATAATATATTTGCTAAGGCTGAAATTATTTGAAATAAATGCTGCATGCGAATTTGTCGTCGTACGAGTATGTTCTCCCGTGCTTCCATTGCTTGTATCCTTTCGTTTATTAACGCTTGAGAAGCGAGTATCACGATTCAGGCTGTGCTGTGAGCGCTTTTACAGGCACAATATTATTTAGGTTACATGACGTATCGAAAATGGGAGTGGGCCGGCACCACTGAATATCAGACAACATAACGCTGTACTAGCGATCACGCTCACCGATTTCTCGCTATTTAAAAAAAAAACGAACTTTACCCGATGAATGGTTTATTGCGTTACCTAAGCTGCGATACTGTGCTCTTCAACTGAAATGCTTCTATATCTGCAGTTAGAATCAAGCGAAGCGGCACTAAGGTTTTGGACCTTGATACTTTTGCAGCTTGCAGCTTCGATACTTTTCCCTATGTCGCATTTCCCCCGTCGCAGTGTTCCCGCCCCGCTCCCCCCGTGTCTCAAAATTCCACTGTCCATAATCCCTGTCTTTCTTCCCCCCTGTTTCGCCTCCCCCGGCTGCGAAAGCCATCTCCCTGAGCTGGAGAGGGAGCGCCCCTTTTAGTGGTAACGAGCAGGGGAGCTCCGCCGGCATTGTGCGAGCTCGTTCCGCGGGGGGGGGGGGGGGGGGGGTGCAAAGACGGTCGTGCCTCCCTGCCTGCAAGTAAAGAAAAAAGAACACCAGCAGAAGAATGAAGTGTCAGTCCTTTGTGGCGAAATTTAAATGCTTCAGTCCGACCGGATACTTAGCACTGAATACCGGATACTGAAGCACTTTTTACAAAAAAAGGGCTTTCGCTCCCATTTTATTATTTTTCACACGGCGAACTCGAAAATCAAGTCAAAACTTGGCATAAACTATTACAAAGCGCTTAATTTTGGCAAAAATGAACAACGGGTGCCTAGGGGCATTTGGCGAACCTCACCGCCGTTCGTGATTGGTCAAGTCTTCGTGACGTCGTCGTGAGGACCCTCGGAGGAGGCGGAGCACGAAACGCGTTCCCAGCGGGTCGTCGCTGTAGAAAACGCTGTATTTGCATTTGTTTAATTGATCCCACGATGGCCAGTCCGAGTAGTGAGTTTATCGTACACCCGTACTGTTCGAGCCTCTCGCCCGTGCACGAGCGGCGACGGCGACAAGTGCCGGCGACGATAACAACACTTCCGAGGAATACGTGTCCCAACCGGCAACGTTCACCCGCCTGTTCAACCGCCGAGTCGCCAAAACATCGGCCAACTGCCGTGTTGCCCGACCGCGCTGTCACACTACGCCGACGGCGACACAAACACGTCGGCCGATGGAAAGTCGCCGTAGTGTGACTGACTCGCCGACCGAAGAAGCCAACCAAATCGGTAACCCGACCAGTCGCCCGACGCGTCGTCGGGAATCGACCGAGAAGCGAAAACTGTTCCCCGACAACATCCGTGCCGCAATGAATGCGGCTCTATTTTGATAGTTTCTGGAGTCTAATAAACTCAGTAAGGTCCACGAAGCCCATGCATGCAACTCAACACTAGCGCTAATGCAATCCGTATTTTGGCTTTCGACGCTTCGGCTGCGCTCTTCGGCGACGCCGCTACCCCGGAGCTGCAAGCTGTAAATGCGTGTGCGATCGGCTCGTCCGTAGAAAATTTAAGGTCAGTTTCGTGCAGAATAAGAGTTACGTAGGGTAATTTGGGTAATAAGGAATCAATATCGGCAAAGGTTTTTAACGTGAACCGTAAAACCAAAGTACGGCAAGCACTATCCCCGCAGTGGGAAATCGCAGTCGCAGCCGCGCGCACACATTTTTGCGAGCGCTTTCGCGAAGTAGTGGAGTTGATGGCAATAAGCTATTGTGGGGGCTTCGGGGAACCTTGCTGTGCAAGCGCTATATAAGAAATTTCAGTTTACCAGCCAGGAATTCTGTAAACCAGCTAGTAAACACCAACGCATGACACGGAAGAATGGGCCTCCATCTATTACCCAGGCTATTTTGCAACACGTAACCATTTGTGCAGTGGCGCAGTGCTTTCGCGCGTCGCGCCCGTGCGCTCAACTTCGCGGGTTCAATTCCCGGTAAAGTCAGCTTTTTTTTTTTTTTTTTGAGCGGTTTTTTTAGGGGGTATGGTTTGCGTATTCGATTTGTGAATCATTTTCGGTGATGATTTTGAGAAGCAACTACCTTTGCAATGGAAAATTTCCTTCGAAACAGCGAGTGGCGTTTTGAGCCACAACATTAATTTCCCTTTTCTTGCACCGCGTTTCTCGAAAATGCAATACCATGGTGGAACTGGCAAGTAAGGCCTTCTTTATTAGAAGAGGTTAAATTTCTGCTGACGTACGCACTAGTTTATATGCAAATTTTAAGTGCTACAGAGGTCTTTTCGCTGGGGGTTCATCCATAACATCCATATTTTTACTGCCGCGACACCAGTGCACAGCTCTTTTTTCTTTGTCCGTGATCCAACAAGAAGTTGAGGAGTACATACAGTACAAGCAGCGCACACGCCAGTACGCACGAACGGCTTCCGTCGTGAAGCGGCACACGATACTCCAATTTTGATTAGAGAGAGCCGCTCCTCACAGCTGTTTTTTGCGACGTCACCACTGCTGTTCCAGATTTTAGAGCCGATATCCCGCCGCTGGTGCTTTTGTAACTGCAGTGGCGTCGTCACTTAGTTCAGCATGAGCTATATTGAAACGCTTTAGCCAGTACTGATCCCTTCTGAGGCACTCATATCACGATAAGCACGTTTTCCTAACAGGTGCTCATGCGCGCACTGCGTTACAATGACCGACGGAGAAGATTGCTGCTGTTGCCACGAGATACGGGAGGTTGGAGAGAGACAAAGGCACCCCAGGTGCGCCACAACCACCAGAAAACTAAAAAAATGTGTGCCTCAACACGGCTGTGCTGGAGGTTGCACTTCGACAGAATGGCACCCTGATACTGCCTAGAAGCAGCCTGTCTGGGAATGTCTGGAACACAACACACTCGCCTTTGTGGGCTTGAAGTGTTCCCTCTTTACAGTAGCAACCCACTGAGCAGTGAGTTTCGGCTCCCGCGGGAAGCTGTGAAAGACCACTTTATCGCGGCCATAGGTGCTGTTGCAACCGAATCCCGAGCAGAACCTCGGCATGGTTACTCCGCTTCCTCGGCACGATTGTGAAGCAGTACAACGCAGCACTGAAAAAGTTTCCACTACTAGTTGTAAATAAAAACAAAACACAGCACGGGGCCCAGGAAAGCAAACGCTGGCGGACGGCACGCTCAGAAAGGCAGCAGCAGGGGCCGAACACTTGCCACGGCTGCCGATCGCTCCTCACGACGACGTCACCACGACACCTTTCACCCTCGTGCCGTCCTCATCCCCTGCGCTCTGCGCGTCGCGGGGGCGTGGCGATGGCGCTTGTTTATTCGCCTATTACGCCGCTATTTCAACCAAAAAAAAAGAAAAAGACCTCGTAGGTAAGGTGTTTAAGGTCAACGCTTCCGAATTTCTGTGTATTCAGCAGATTGAAAACTGCCTCAGTTTCCCTTTAGGAAGGAAGTAAAAAAAGGATGTAGAGGGAAGGCAGGAAAGTTCACGCAGCTAAAGCCTAGTGAGTGAGGCGCCGCGACCGCTTTTCTGATGGAGGCGAAAAGCAGAATCGCCCTTGTGTACGAGATTTCGGCGCACGTTAAAGGTTCCCAGGTGGTCAAAATTAATCCGGAGCCCTCCACTACGGCGCGGCTCAGCATATGCGTTGCGCCGGCGCGTTAAACATTGCAGTCGAGCATGGAACCTAGACGTTGACGACCCGTACTATATTCGGGCTCATTGCTAGGTTCTGAGGCACATGTGGCCGCATGGCAGGCCAGTTACTCTCCAACATGCCTAGAAAAAAACTATCCTGAAAGTCATAAGCAACTGCATTTCTATGGATTAACTGAGGAGAACACGGAAGCAAGCAACACAGCAGTTCCGGGAGTAGAACTAACGCCCACCCATCGTGACAAAAATTTCGCCAAGACGCGCACGCCAGAAGTTGTGGAAAATCTGCAACAATTTGTAAACTTTTTCTGTATGTAGCCCGTCTGCGTGCTCACTTCTGTAAAAAAATTTGAAATGCTCATTGTGTACTTCATTAAAGTTCTTTCCCGCGTTAACTTGCACATATGTTTTCAAATATGTTTTCAAAAAGGCCCGTTCTTCCTCCACGACAATATCTTAGACGTGTCCGTAAAAAAAAAAAAAAAAGCTGCAGGGAACAGCGTTCGCTAATTCTTTTTAGCATGACAGCCCAGCCTACGTAATACCCGAGTCACCGTAATACTTTTCATAAGATTTGTTGCATTTTTGGGGGCTAACATATGTTTGTTATGTTTGGGATATTGAGAGCGTGCATGTAATTTATGTAATTTTTATTGTATGTAATTTAAAAAACCTACGTAAAGAAGGCGTTAGACCATCGTAAACACCAGTCAATTGTCTTATCTAACTTGCATGCCACAAATAAAGGGCGAATATAAATTAGCAACCTGACGTAAATAATAAAAAAACGTGTGCTAAAGAATTCAGTCAGTTGGCTGCATAACAGGTGTCCCCATGACGGGATATTTATTTATTTATTTATTTATTTATTTATTTATTTAATAAATACTGCCAGCCACGTCTTGGTGGCCAAGGCAGGAGTGATACAAACTTGCATACTTGCAGCCGCTTCGATGCAGCCAATTTCAATGTTCGCGCAAGCGCTCATTGAGGCATCGCCCTGTTTGCCCGATGTACTTTCTTTTGCACTTCAAAGAAACGCAATACACGACCGCGAACATCAACTCCCTCAAGGGCACGCCCACGTCACATTTATCATCGCATTGTAAGAGCTGCGGATGCTATCCTTTGTTTATTGCTACTGCTGTTTTAATGACTCACAAAGATAGGAGAACAAGGGAGATACCTGAAGTCTTTTATATAAAACATAATTCAGACGATTGTATTAGTTGCCCGTCCATATCGCTACTGGATTTTGAAGTAGCCTATCTTGCCAGTTGTTGAATGAGTGGCTGTTCTGTGCATATGTGAGACGTACATGAAGATTCTTATGATCATGCACGCTCTTATATACTTTTTCACGGTGTAATAAATACTTCAGTTGTTAGCGCTCGTGTTGTTGTCCTCTTCCTTTTGTCCTTGTTTTTCCTCTTCTTCCTCTTCCTTTTGTCCATGAATATCTATAGAAAAAGCTTCCCCCATCCTTTTATGTTAATAAAATTTGCAGTAAGGTTTCTTTTTTTCAACCTACAATAGCATGTTTCTGGAAATAGAAAGTTTGTCTACCCAGCGAGTTTGTTTATTTCACAAAATGTTTGGTGGCACTTGATTTTTCTTCCACGCGTTTTATGTTTCTCTGATGAGCAAAGCTTGCTTAGACAACTTTTTTTTTTTAACATTCTTTAATCCCCTTGCTTGCATCCCCTCTCCCCACCGTACAGCACACGCCCTCCTTGCTGAAATAAAAACTTCAATCAGTCAATAATGCTCATGGCGCCGGTGACACTTTTAGAGCGAGTCCTTTTCCGTTCAAGTCATTCCCGTGACTGCCCCATATTGCTGCTTCGCAAATTGTCCTATTGATTGATTATTGATGGTAGGGTTTAACGCGCCGACGCAACGCAGGTGATGAGGCGCGCCGTACCGGGCTCCGGATTAATTTTGACCACCTGGGGATCTTTAACGTGCGCCGAAATCTCATACACACGGGCATTTTTGCTTTTCGCCTCCATCAGAAAAGCGGCCGCCGCGGCCGGGAATCGAACCTGAAACCTCGTGCTCAGCAGCGCAACGCCTTAGCCACTGAGCCACCGCGGCGGGGTTCACAAACTATCCGCATACCGTCTATCCAGCGAGTTCTGTCATTGGTTCGGCAGTTATTTAAAAGGCAGGTTGAATTGTGTCTGTTATGAAGGCGTCACCTCCCGGCCTTTGGCGATGATATCAGCGGTACCTCAAGGTTCGACACTGGGCCCTCTTCTCTTTAACATTTTTGTTAATGACATCCACCCTGTTATTAGGCACTGTACGCTCTCTCAGTATGCCGCTGATATGAAGCTCTATCGCGCGGTTTCTTCACCAGACGATCACGTCCTGCTGCAAAATGACATCAACGCAGTTTCGACATTGTGCGACAGCAACTATTTGAAGCTCCATCTCTCCAAAACTATCCTAATAACATATACTCGCAAGTCTGCCCCGCTCATATTCTAACATTCCCTGCTTGGTGTACCCGCAAGACGCGCTACTTTAGTGCGTGATTTGGGTGTAATATTGGACGCAAAACTTCTTTTCAACCTACACGTGAACCACCTGACCAACTCCTGTGTCTGAACGCTTGGCGCAATTTCCCGGGCCACCAGTGAATTCACCGACCGACCATGCTTTGTCTCCCTCTACCGCACCATAATTTTACCGAAGCTCGACTTTTCCAGTGCCATTTGTAATTGTCTAAGCCCTTCGTCGTCTCTTCGTCTAGAAATGATTCAGAAGCGCTTCAAACCGCATTTTACCTGTACTCACCAGTGAGTTACCTGAACGGGGGGCTTTTCAAGCTCCTGAATCTTGATGAGCTACGTATTAGGCGTTCCAGGCGTGACCTGGTTTTTCGTTTTGACTGCATTCATTCCAAGTTTGACTGCCCTTGCCTTGTAAACCCTGTTCACCTGCGAGTTCCAAGCAGACCACTGCGGCCGCACGGCTGCTTTCATGTTGACAGAGCACTGAGCCAGGCGCCAGCTGACCGATGCCAACATGTCTATAACAGTCTGTTTTTATCTTGCATCGAAAGTTTTTGCATTGACATGGGTCTTCTTAAACTCTTCTGAAAACTTGACTTTTTGAATGCACATGTTGTAGGGAGGTCGCACATGCACTTCTCCATCTGTTCTTGTGTTTCTGCGCGAAAGTGAAAGAGAAAGTTCATTACTGCATACTTTTTCTACGACCTCCGAACTCTTGTTGCTCAGAAAATGTTTTGCATTCCTTGATCACTAGGCTGTTTAATATATACTACACATTTATTTTTACACTTTTTTGAATTACTATTTCCCTTCATATATGTTGTCTTTTGTGTGTATTATATTCATGTACACAGTGCATCCCTCAAGGAGGCCCTTGCGGTGTTGTCGAGAACTTTAAATAAATAAATAAATAAGACTTTAATAACCTAAGTGGGGGCGGGTGAGGAGGGGAGGTAAATAAATAAATAAATATTACGGCCTTCCATCCTTAATGTTGGAATGGCGTGGTGTAATCTGTTTGTTATTACTCCGCCTTTCTATCGACACAATTGTGTGTAATTATTTCGTCCCTTCTGCTTTTTATCTGCACGGCACTCTGACGCCTGTGTTTCCGGTGTTAGCGCGGCTTAAGATGGAGGGAAAGGCAGGGACGCCTTATCAGTGAAAGCGATCCCCACTTCAAGTATAGCAGGGGATCACTCATTGTACATCCCCGCGCACGCATTGTAATATTCTGCACTCCGCGGCAGCCACTGCCCCTTTGTACGTCTTGGGGGCAACAAAAGCCGACCCAACCTCCGTTTTCGATGAGAGGGAGAAAGTCGAGGGGGCACGAGAGGGGGAAACTGCTAACATGTGCATATGAGAGGAGGGATTTTGAACACGAGAGGAAATAACCAGTTTATTTTGAGAGTGGGATTTTGCGACAGGCAAAACGCGTTCGGGTTGTTATTATCTTGCTGCAAGGCTTAGAAGACTGCTGGCTAACATGCTTTGTTCAATTTGCCGGCGTGTTGCGGGGGCCTAACAATTGCTGACGGCAGCAGGTGAGCTCATAAAAACAGGTCACCCACCATAAACAACAAACTCTGTTGTTGGGAACCGCATTTGTGCAGAAACATATGCAGTTCATTCGCTAAAATACATAAACATGTTCGTGTGCATCTTTCTGACGGCTTTACTTTCCCAGAAATTGCGAGAATCAAAGACTGTCACTTGTCATGGTACAATGAAAAGCCAACGATTGATGCAACGATTGATGCAAGAACGGGTGGACCACGAAACAACCCGAACGCGCTTTGCCTGTTTCCAAGTCCCGCTCTCAAAATAAACTGGCTCGTGTTCAAAATCCCTCCACTCAATGCGCATGTTAGCAACTGCCCCCTCTCGTTTCCCCTCGACCACATCCCTCTCCTCCAAGAAAACGAGGGTTGGGTCGGCTTTTGTTGCCGCCAAGACGAACAAAGGGGCAGTGGCTGCTGTGGAACGCAGAGCGTACAATGCGCACGCGGAGACGTACAATGAGTTGCTCCCCTGCTATACACCATTTTCCATAAGCAGCCGGGAAAGGAGGAAAATACTCTCAAACCAGTTCTCTCGGCGACCGACCAGCGTTGCCTGAGCGCGCTGGGCTGCTAACATCGCTCGGCGTGGTGTGCTCCACTGCGTAGTTCAGGAGTATTTCGCACCGCGTGCTTAGTTTCTGCGGAACTTTCAACTGTTTTAGCCAATGCTGCGATGCCGTTCAAGGCGCAAACGTCGCCTGGTCAGCACTGCGCGGTGGTGGGTTATTCAACAACCAGAGAAAGCGAGAAACAGTCGCTGACAGCACGCATGTGCACGACACTGCCTGGAGAAAATGCAGTGCGGTTGCGGCGTGTTTCTGCGGCATCGCTTCCCAACGCACACAGAGTTGAGATATCGGTGGATTCCGTTGATTCGCTTTTTCCAGCGACGCTAGTGACGCCGCGCGGAATTTGTCTGAAGCCGGGAGATGGTGATCGGCGGACCGGACGCTCCGGCGGAGCCGGCCGGCGGCATCCTTGCAGCCTCGCAGAAGCGAAAGGAAAATAGTAATCGCAAGTATAGTAATCGACAATGCCGTGTAAATAACCGGGAAATACAGGCAGAACGCGCGTTTATATTCTCTCAACTTTCTTGAAGCTATAGAAGCTGCAGGTAAATGAAAGAGTTTTAGGCCTCATCGGCGTCTGCTGCGGAGAAAAACGGAAGTCTTTCGGACCCACACATGCGTGCGTGGTGCCTAAATTATTCTTTCCTGAAATATAGCTAACACATTTATTGGTTATTTGCTGTGAGGGCGCCGATTTTTTAGGAACTTTGTACAACCTTGTGATCGCCTTTCTCGGATACTATTTACAGTCACTGCCGCATAATGTGTCAACCAATCTTCGCTTATATGAGCTTAAATTCGCTCCATTCCACTGCTTTCAAACATATAAGCAGCAGAGGCTGTCAAATCCGCTTGCTTTTATTTTCAGTAAAGAAACAAATGAAACATTTTTGCACGTGAAGGCGAGAAGCAAATGTGGGGATGCGTTTATTGATGAATGACTGAAAAAATACATATATATGTCGAAGCAAGATGTTTTAGCAATGGCAATATAGTAACCTCATCTGGTAGTTCAAATGCGAGCTCTTGAATGCATTTTGTAGCCCCCGTTTTGGTTTTGGTTATAAGCATTCACGCACTTAAAAATCTTACCGGCAATGAAATCAACATAACGTACTTACAGCCAGGAGGTTTCTCTAATTATCACAAGCCAAAAGCGCACCTGTAAAGTACTGCCTGTATTTTCATGTACGCTTCAATATCACACGTACGCTTACTTTTTTTTTACACATATAATGCTAGCATGTTCGTTTGTATACCACTTGATACGACGTAATAGGAGCCTCGTCTTCGCAGTTTTACTGCCCAAAGTCACAACTAGGTTTTAGGACATCTAAGAAAAACACCGCAATACGCACATATCGCCCGCGCATTGTGCGCATGGGCTTCTGCTTAGCATGTACATACACAGCAAAATGAACACGCCTAAGTAAAACGTGCACTTCGGCGACTTACACTGCAATAATCTCCCAAAATTTAGCGTTGCACATTATGTATTAGGTTGTTTGCCCAATGAGGCGGTATTGTTCTCAAACCACTTCAGTTAGGCCTGAGCCATGCACAGCGGATTGCCTCGCATGCAGCGCTTTTTACACCGCAGCAGACACCCTGAAACGAATCGAATGTTGTCTCGCAATCGGCAACGTATGCATGTGTTAATGTTTCAAGAAAGTAGTTGTTTCAAGCGGAACTGCGAAGTTTCATTTAGGCCGCTAATGATGCTGGGGCACATGCTGCTACGAAGGCCCGATCACCGTCTCGTCCGCCATTGCTGTTTTCCGCAGCGCCACCTGTAGGGGCTGGAAAGAGCGGATAAATCGCAACGACTTTGTACCAACGACCAACTCCAGGGTTTGTTGGGTGCACTTGGACGGCAAGCAGACGGATCAAAATCCATTTATCACACGCAAAGCTGCGACAGGGAACGGAACCCCCTGAAATGTTAGAAGCAACTTTATCCTTTACAATACAGCATTGATTGGTTGGTTGATTGATTGATTGATTCATTCATTCATTCATTATGGTGTTTAACGCCCCGACGCTTCATGGGTGATGAGGCGCGCAGTAGTGGAGGTCTGCGGGTTAATTTTGACCACTTGGGGATCTTTCACGAGCGCCGATACAATACAACACTACAATAACTTCTGGTTCCTTGTAGTCAATTTAAAATACCATATATTGCTTGGTCATTACAGCCGATTGGCATTAAAGCATCCCCTTTTAATTTAATCTAACCTTTAAAATCACGGCGTCTTGTTTACTTTTTTTCAGGCCAACGCATTACACTGCCAAACGATTTGAAAGGATAACTTTCTCCATCGCACACTGCTGGTCGATAGCAGGATAAGCAGGCAGCCAAATGTGGAAACGCAGCTCGAGGTACGCGTGAACGCTGCATTTGGAAAATAGCTCAACCTGTTCACAACGCGGTCAAAGGAAAATCTTTTAATCCTTTTGCGTTGCCACGGAATCTAAACAGTTACTGCTGGTCGCGTAAAGCATTTGTGGGGAAAGCAGCGGTTTCACAAAGGTGGGCTCCGAGCGACAGGCCACATGCGCTGCGCAGAGTTAGGTCAATCATGATCACGATCATGATCAACCAATATTAACTCGCCCGAACGTCAACCCTTTTGCTCAACCTTCGAATAGTAATTTGACTGGTTGTGCGGTCGCGTTATTTTTCCGCCCGGGTAATTTCGTTTCGTCAGTAACCGTCATAAGTCTAGTTAAGAAAGATTATATTGCATTGCAATGCCAACAGCATAGCAATCGCCTCGTCGAAAGTCCATCGCGAGCACGGATCACCGTGACCCACATATGCTATGCGCGCTCCGCATTCGACGTCCGCGCTTCCGTAAACATGACTAATCGGTGAACATAACAAGCACGGTGGCATTGAAAACACGTATTTACTCCCCGATATCGATTGCTATGTCAGTCGGTGCCATACCGGTACGTTTTCATCGCGGAACTGCGGAGCCCCACCGGCACCACCACCACACTGCTACTGCTGCTGGTCTCAACAGCCGGGGTCGGAATTTCCCGCTCTGGCAGCAAATCAGGACCTAAAATCCGTCCGCAGATGATGAAAACAAAACAGAACACACACACACAAGCACTGCAACCGCTAACTTAACGCCAAACCACTACGGTTCACTCGGTAATGCACGGATTCCGAGCAGACGCACGCAAAGAACGGCCCACTTAACAGCCCAGCGCGGAGGTTTCGGCGGTCGCTTCATAGACGGCGCTAAAATAAAAAGCTCGCATAAAAAAATTGCAAAATGTTTCTGCGGCGCAAAGCAGACATACCAAGACTACCCTGCGGTTTTTATTACCGATTTTGCTCTGATCGCATTCCGGGCGAACAGTATTTCCATTGGGTTCGTAGCGCAGGCGTTGACTTTAGACTCGGTCACCGGTTTTAGCGCGTGCTAACGCGGGATCCACTTTGGGAGAGATGTGAAAGCCTGCGGACGAAATGATCCGGGCCTACCAGTCTTGGAGAACTGTCAGCGGCAAATTCGGAAATAAATTCTTCTTCTTCTTCTTATTATTATTATTATTAATATTATTATTATTATTATCATAAAAATTGTAGGGCTACCTAAAAAGGAACAAAAGTTTTACCAAATGTCGTCCCTGGCTTTTGCTTCTTTCATTTCAGATATCCCACATGCTGTAATAATTAAAGCCGTAGTATTTTTCCCGAGAAAGAGTAACGAAACGTGAAGAGAACCTCAGAGAGAGCAGTTTGCGCCCACTAAAGTGTTTTTATCCATGTTAAAATCAAAATATTTGCCCACTTAGGCGTTCCATAAAATCGTGCCGTTCTGTCGCTGTGCTGTTTTGACGCTGTGCTGTTTTGTCAACGTGCTGTTCCGTCGCGTGCGCTTTTGACGCCGTGCTGTTTTGTCGCGTGCTGTTTTGTCGGGTGCCCTTTTGACGCCGTGCTGTTATGTCGGTGCTCTTCTGTCGCGTGCCCTTTCGTCGTGTGCTGTTTTGACAGCGCCCCATTTTACAGGAGTGTCCTCGCATCTCGAAGTATTGCTCGGAAGTTAGCAATTCCTATTCCGACACGAAATAAATAAAATATATAGTCGAGTGTTCGACAGAGTTTCGCCTGGTTTTAGGTCACCTTTGAGAATATAAATTCGCACATACTTACGAAGTCAAAATAAAAAGGTTGAGGTTCTGGAACCCATACGGGTTTCTTGTTCGAAAAAAAGCGAGCAAGAGGCTGCGACACTTTATTTTCACAAGATATGGTGCAACGACGTCGAGTATTATAGAGACAAGTTGCCATCAGTTCGGTTGGCGGCATGGAACGTGGATTTATTTATCAGTGAGTCAAGGAAAAGTCGAGAATCCACACATTTTTACTAATATACCAGCGTCACCCCAACTGAAGGGATTATTATTCTGGCAGGCATGCTCTGCTAGCGCATTTTTTGTTCCATTTGCTTTTTATACATCATTTTCACACTCCTTCAGTTTCCTGGATATTTGCTCTTTCACCGACAGACACGCATTTGCAGTATGCGCAAGGGATCTTCAATATATCTCCCCGGAACTTATCCTTTCGCGGCGTGTCCTCAAAGTTGACGAGCTTGTTTCGTAGCCTGCTTGCGGGTAGCTGCCCTACACGACAATCGTATTTCGAAAATACGCGGGAAAGTGCCTCGCTGACACTTTCAACATCATGGCGGCAGGCGGGGCAGCTGTCTTGCTGGCAGTGCCGTTAGGTTGTCGAATCGGTTTTTCGGCCTCAAACTTCCCGAGGTATCAATTCGCCAACACCTGGTAGGGCACATTAATCAATTCTTGCTTCAATCACTGTTGATCCCAGCATGTGTGTGTGGCTCTGGTGATCACTTGCGAGTCCCCATACCTCTTGTTCATAATTCAGTGGCTCGAAGTAAACTGCCGATAGTGTTCGGCGTGCGTCTTCTTCCCGCACAGGGTTAAGAAAATGCGGCCGCTCGAGTGACGAATGAACACATTTGGCACGGAAGGAACTCATCAGCCTCTGCTTTACCTGTAAACAGTATGTAAAGCTCAACCCAGTCTAGTGATTTGAAACGCATCAGTAAGTCTTCGTTAGGGAGAATGTAAAAACAGTAGTCAACATGACGTAAACGAACTTTTCGATTGGGTGGAAAGTTGGCCGAAACCTTTTGTTCGCCCACGTTCATACCAATGTTGGCCAGCGTAACCAATATAGAAGAGCCCGTAGCAGTTCGCAAGTTTGTTTGTAAATTTTGCCCCTTCAGAAAAGTACGTGTGCTGAAAACCAAATGAAGCAACTCCCTCTGTTGAGGTACATCGAAAGGAGTCTGGACGGCCCGTTTGGCGTCCGAACGCAGGGATTCTGTACAGGTTTGCCCGCAAGGTCCACTGGAATGCTCGTGGAAAATGCGATCTCGTTGCAGGACCACGTAATCTCGCCTTGGTGCAAATCCAAGTCCCCTACCTCATCTACAAAAACTTCGGAATTGGCGATAAGCCCCGTTGTCGCCAGATTCCAGCTCACCACTAGCGGAGACCTGGTGAAGCTCACGATGGGCCTCACGGGTACGCTGGTCTTGTGCACGTTTGTGAGACTATTAATGGCGGTAGTCTATTCGTTTGTACAAAGCAATGGGTAATATAAACTTTTGTATTGGGTGAAACCAGCGGATAGAACCTGGAAAGGAGCCTTTTAGGCCCACACACTGTTGTATGGATTTTTACAAAAGGGCGTAGGTATACGCATCTCTCAACAGGTGCAACATGTTGTCATGGTAGCCGCTTCTGGAAAAACAGTGGCGTTAACCTTGTCGGATGTCAGAATGACAATACTGCCGTTGTTGGGAATGTTCGTGATGATTTGCTTATCGGCGGATGTAGACCGCAGCCCCTGTGTTCGCATCTTCAAAGTCGAGAGACCTCCGACGGCCCTCATGCGTGCCTCAGCACATTTTTAGTGTGGAAGCTTGCCCAAGGCATGCTCCACGGCACAGATAACGTGTTTGGGTCAGGCTGAGACGTCGCGTTAAAGTTCATTGCAAGACGCCCTCTCCATTTCCTACTTCTGTATCAACAAAGAACCCGTATTGGTTCCGACAGGATTGGTGCCTGGGATTTCACATTCCACGAATGAAGGTGTACATTCATGTACAAAAATATTGCAGTATAAAACAGGACTTTTTCCAAAAAGCATAACCTGGCAAAGGTGACTTAGATGGGGTTGCCTCATCTTTTACGCAATAGGATGGACTCTACCACCTCATTATTATATTCAAAAGGGTTGCATGACTTTCCATCCAAATTAGGTCTACTGCACACTTGCGTTTTCGGGAACGCAAAATTATAGTGACAAATATAGGCTGTGAGCAGCACCTCTAGAGTTGGGCGTTGGTTTCTGAAATGCTTTTAACTTTGGTACACTGATCTACGACAAGTGCTAGCTGAAAAGTACTGTTTGGGAATAAAAAAACGCTACCTTATTGAAATGAGCTCTGAAGCTAACGTATATATTGTTTTTAACACGAAAGTGGATTATTCTGGATTTCGCGTAGTTTTTACTGACGTCATATCCCTTACGAAGGTGACGCCAGTACAACGATGGAAGCAAGCGGCCTTTGAAGTGTGCACCCCTGCACACATGGTCTTCTTGCGGGGAAGCAACTTATAGTACTAAACAGTGCGTTGTTCTTAGAGTTGTTCGTTTTTGGGTATTACCTTTTAACGCGAAAGGTATTTTATGCCGGGATTCTCCAAGATTTCACTGAAGTCATATCCGTTACGTAAATGACGCCAGTACACCTTTGCCCAAGCGACCCGCCCGCAGGACGTCGCTCACCAAGCATACGCACAAGACAGCCACCGACCCGTCAAATCATGACCAGCTGCACATTTCGCCGCACATTACAATTTCGTGTTTTACCGATTCCTGTGACAGAGGAATCACCCACAGTTCTTTTAGACATGTACCCACCTTTTGATGAGATATTTAACGGGTAGCAGCCGCTGCGGTCGCCATAACTGCAACTTTATTGCGAAGCTGCAAATTTCCAGCGGAACAGTGACGTGCAGGCGTAACACACCGACTTCAGCATCTAATTCTTGTTCTGCTAGAACGTCATTTGGTGTGGCATTTTCGCCATTGGCGCTCACGTCTACGCAACCGCACTTCAGCGGTTGCCACTTATTGTGACTGCGAATGGTGTGGCTAGGCTTCATGTCTAGCTTAGCTTGGCGTTATGCCCTCACAGACAACATGCCTGTTGTCTGGTAAGAGATTTAAATGCTTATGTATCACAGCAAAGTACGGCCTCTCGGTTCTCCTCCAGGGTGAAGTGGCTTAATTTGGATGGTTACACAGATTTTAAGACGCCTATGATGCCGAATGGTAACATACAGCCCCATGATTGCCCGAGCAAATACGCTTCGCGTCCTGCAAAATTTTTCTACGCCAATTCGACTGGAAGTATGCCGTATCGAAGATACGAACATATGTGTTTCGTTTCTTGCAGTTTCTTACACTAGTGCTACTTGCTCCACGGGTCTTCCTTTTTGATGGAGTAGAGTAGCATGGATTTTGAAGGTGATAGCCTTTACTGGGGATTTTATCTCGGACATTTGGTCTGTTTATATGCTGTGAGTCTGTCTTTTCACTCAGCTGCCGGGCCAATTATAGAACAAGATTTTTATGCAGCAAAAGAACTCCAAACTAATAAATATGGTCATAGTTTTCGTACTTCGGAACATTTTTAGGATATTCCATGCGGTAAATCGCCACATAACTTTTGCATTCTTTCTTTTATTTGAAAATTTATGGCTCCTTGGTTTCTGCGATGTCATATAAAACAATACGACACAAAAGATCTCGGTTTAACCTCAAAGTGTAATAAATGCTCGGGGCGTCCTCTCGGGCAGGCTTCCAAGAAGTTCTATAGTAAGGAAATGTTGCAGTAAATAGTTTGCCAGCAGTTCTACTCAAGCAAAATTTACCTGCTTCAGCAATTTTCTAGTGTGTCACTGGGGAACAAATGACGGGAGAGGGAGGAGAGGGAACTTGTGAAGTGGGAAAAAAGACAGGCATTTTATCCGCATGGGTCGCAGACGGAAATCGTCTTGCAACGATATGTGCTACGGAAAGGGCTTATACGAAGCTTATGTTTGGTTTTCTTTTTGAATACCTTGGGCTGTTATATAACAAAATGTATTCAGTGAATGTTTCGTGTATTGGTGAACTGTTTCAATTATGTTATACGTGAGTTAAGAACTGGGAGTCATTAGAGCAGCTAAAGGTGGAATGAATGTGTCCCCTGATTGTATGATGTATGGTTTGAAAAAAAAAAAACAAATTCGACTATGATTTCTGTTTTTTCTTCCGAGGTAATCTTTCGAAGTCCCACAGAACTTGGGTGTCGAAAATGGAGGTTAGTTTTCCTGCCTGTAGTAATCTAATGCTTGATCCGGTGTCCAATAGTAATTAGGAGACCTTTAATTCGATTCTGACATTACCGCTCAAGAATTTAAATGCAGAGCATTTCTTTAACTCACGATGCCACCCGTTCTTGGCGCCCGTGGTTGTCCGCATCGCTCGCAGGTGCACCCTGTCGGCGCGATCGTGGCGTGATAAAGGCGGTTGTCGGCGAGGCTGGAACGCGCTCATCGCCGCGCTATCTCGTCAGCCCCGCTCCTCCTCGCCTACTCTCCGCTCGCATCGCGCGCTCTCTCCGTGGTCGGTTCGCGCCCAACAGGTGGGGGCGCGCGCGTTGCGGGATCAACAACATCTGTGGCGTGATCGTGACGTCAGCATCGCGCGCGCGTGGAGCGATCGTGGCGTAATAAAGGCGGCTGTCGGCGAGGCTGGAACGCACTCATCGCCGCGCTCTCTCGTCAGCAGTTGCCACAAGTTCAACAACATTAACGTAACGCAAACTACTTAACGTCGTGCGCCCCCGGAAATGCTCTGCATTTGATCGTGCCCCTCGCGAGGGTGATGTTTCTTCCATCAGGAAAACGGTTACCGCTGGCGGGAATCGAACCCGCGTCCTCGGGCACAGCATTTTTTCTGCGTTCCTCGCTGTAGCATACATAGGGACGCCTAAGAAGCAGATAGTGAGACGAAATGTAAAATAAAACCCCTGCGCGAAGATACTACAGAAGGAAAGTCTGTCAAACCAGTTACCTTGCATTTTTGCGACTCGACAGCAGTTGAGATAACCACGAAATCCTACGAAGGCATCCTAACGAAGCAAACGTACAAACATACATTATGCGTAAAGACATAAATTTATTATTCAGGCTGGCAAAAAAGGCTTTTGTGATAGACCGATACTAAATCACCAAACTAAATAAATAGATAGGAAATCACCAAAACTAGCGCAAACTCCAGGAACAAATAACGTTTTCGTCGGAGAAAGCATAGCGTAGCGAATCCGCATAACAAATGTTTAAATAAAACTCATTCGATACTATTTGTTCTATTCAAACTAAAAAAAAGATAAAGATATTGTCAAGTTTTATAGAGTTATTCTACTTTTTCCCGTTTTTGTTTGCCTTAAGACGGTCCTTCAAGTTATGTATGCGGAAAATACTTGCACTAGTAGCTGAACATTATATTCTTGACGTCGCAAATTTTTATTTTCATTTTGTTGTCGGGTTGGTTTGTTTGGGTGTGAAATGTGTGTGGTGAAGTAGGAAGAATAATGTGGAGTAAACCTTACGGGCAATTCTTTTGCCGCGTTTAGTTCTGTTTCCCTTTTAGCTGACTCTTACAAAAAACAACGAAAAGAACTAGCTTGCGGCTTTTACTTGGTTGAAATTGAAAGGCGAATTAAAATTGAAAGGCGAATAACCCATGTGCTAGAATAATGGCACAGAAGCTGTTCTATATGAATGGGGCTGCACTCATTCAAGAAACAATAGGTCCAAGGGCATGTAACTCTTTACGGTGAATGCGGTTCCAATAATGTCGAGCCAACAGCTTTTGACTGCTACCTTTCATTGCGCGTTGTGGAATGACTTGATAAACCTTCTTAATTCCTTAGGTGTTCTGCACCTTGAAGCACTGCACCTTTGTAGCTTTTTTTCAATGGTAGAATTCATTATAAAGAATAATTTCGCTGCTTGTCTGTCCACTTGTTTGGCTTTCATTTTGTTTCTTTATTCGCGGTGTTCTAGCGTGCACTAAAACCACTCCCTGCCACCGAGTTTGGGTTCGCGATGTAGCATACCTGGTATTCTTAATCTTTTGCTTACCACCATCTCTCCCGTTTAGTATTCTGCACACAGATGTTTCCCGGTTGGGGTGCTTACCTGGGAACACATGTGAGCAAAAAAAAACAGAAAAAAAGACAAGTCGAAAGGAAACCAGCGCACTGTCAAACGGTGAGGGAGCCAGAAAAAGGTGTTTCAGATTTGCCGTATTGGCGGAGTCACGCCTTGGGAGCAATAGTAGTGTTCCAGTTGCACAACAAATTCTTCTCGTTGAAACAATTTTCTCTTCCGAGAACGTCTTCCCATGATGAATTTCTGTACTTTCGAGCTGAGGTTTTCAGTCGGCTAGAAATACGACAAGGCCATTGGTTTTTTGTTGTACTGACTTTCTTCCTGGCACACGAAACAATAGGTTCGAGAAACAATAGGGTGGAGGAATAAGATGAGACCGACATTGTTAAATTGAGCACAAAGGTTTCTGCTTTTTCTTTGTCAGGGGGAAGGCGAGTGCCAGAGTGTCCAAGACACATGAATATTAAAGTGAAAGCATTCCTTTGGTTTTTTTCAGGAAAGTACTTATAGTTCTTGTCTGTTCAAGCAATAGTGTTTTGGGCTATGTCATCAATGGAACCAAGAAATAAAATGGGGTCACTACTGTATAGTAGCGCAGTTCTTTTCATCGTGAAAAGCGAACAGTGTATCATCGCTCTTTGTATTCTCTGCACAACGGCGTGGACGAATAGCAAGTATTAAACATCCTTCTCTGCTCGATTAAGTGTACAGGATGCTTACTGCTACTTTCTGTCCTGAAGGAGGTTACTGCTACTTTCATGCCCATCACAGTTTTCTGAGCGAATGGAACAACGTTCGGCGTTGAACCCTATTGTGCACATCCTAAAGCTTCCACTGCAACTATGTACATTGTGTTTACATTGTTACACGGAACCTGGAAGGTTTCTGGAATAAACTATCATGGCAAGGCATATGGCGGCTCAAAACTTCTGCTCTGCGTTACTCGTCGTAACATACATAGGGCGTTTAAGAAGCAGATATCGAGACAAAAACTAAATTAGAACATCTGCGCGTAAATAGTACAAAAGGTAGGTCTGACAAACCTGCTACCTTGCATTTTTGCGCCTCAACAGCAGTTGAGATAATCACAAAATCCCATAAAGGCGCCAGAAAAGAGCAAACGTACAAACATACATTAAGGGTACAGACACAAAGATAATATTCAGGCTGCGTAAAAGGCCTTCGCGAGAGAAGAAGATTGAAAAAAAAAACGGGACTGTTAAGAGGAAATACAAAAACCACACTACATCATACTAAATGACAAAAATAACTACAACTTTAGTATCTCAGAGAACATAGCGAAATTCCAAAGTATTAAATGTTTAAATTAAACAGAATAGGTACATTTTGTGCTATTCAAACTTTAAAAAGAAAGAAGGATATTGCTTTATGTTTCACTAAATAATTATACTTTTTACATGTTTTTGTTCGGCTTAGCTTAGCCTTTTGTGTTATGTACGCGGAAAATACCGCCATTGTTACCACTGTTAAGGTATTGTGCAGATGTCGCATAATTGGATGTTCTTTAGCAAAAATGGTATGTTGTGGTTCGAAATAATTCGCGTGGTGAAGTAGCAAGATCAATATGGAGTAAGCCTTTCGGGCAATGCTTTTTCCACGTTTAGTTGTCAGTTTTTCTGTTAGCTTACTCTTACAAAAACAACGAAAGGAACTAGCTTGCGGTTTTTATTTGGTTTAACATAAATATAATCCACAAAAAGTCCTTCACCTAGAGTATTAGTTTAAGCTACAAGTTTCACTTAAAATTTCACTTCAAAGGACCATCGATCGGTGAATCTACGAGTGGCAGAGCGCCGTCACCGTCCCGGCACTTCCGTCGTTGCTGTAGACGTATTTAGCGCTACAAAGCTTTTTCCCCTAGGCTGTGTCTAGCGTTCCGTCCAGACGGAACGATACAACGGGTTTGACGCCCGGTTACCTAAACTTCGGTAGAGAGATCGCTTTTCCAATGGAAATCCCGGGACGCTTGCCGCCGAGCGTGTACACAGAGCAGCCGCTTCGGCGGATTGCCTCGAAAGCGCGTCATCCCTATTTCATATTTGCCGCGCTTTCGAGGCGCTTTTTCAAAGAAAGTGCTACGAGTTGTGCCGCGCCTCCGCCAGATGGCGCCACGGGTGCCGCGACCGAGAGAAGACGCAGTGAAACATCCCCATCGTGAGGGGCACGATCAAATGCAGAGCATCCGGGGGCGCACGACGTTAAGTAGTTTGCGTTACGTTAATGTTGTTGCACTTGTGGCAACTGCTGACGAGAGAGCACTCGTCAGCAGTAATTTGAATGAGTCAACGATATAAGGCACGTTCGTAGCGTCCCATTCTGTGTCGGCTTTGTGGCGCAGTGGGTAGAGCACCATGTACATTGCGTTCCGCCCGCAGGGTCGAGGGATCGAAACCGGGCGCCGGATAATATTTTTTTATAGTATTTGGGCCCGTCAGGTTGCAATTGAGCAACTTTTTCCCGATTTCCCTTGATAAAGATTTGTATGTGTTTTACTGGAAATAAACTTTCTTTCAAGATTATATAGTAGGAAGGGGTGCGATGCGGACTACGGACGTCAACGCGGGTGACATCGTGAGTTACTGAAATGCTCTGCATTTAAAAATTGAAAACCGATGAATTGATATGCGGGCGTTTAGGCACAGAAGTCATTCTATATGAATGATGCTGCTCACATTCAAGAATCAATAGGTCCAAGGGCATGTAACTCTTCTTTGCGGTCAATGCGGTGCCAATAGGTTTCAGCCAACAGCCTTTGACGGCTGCCTTTCATCCCGCATTGTGGAATCACTTGATAAACCTTCCACATTTCTTCGGTCCCCTGCACTTTGCAACACTGCGCCTTTCTACAGCTTCGTTAAATGGCAGAATTGATGATAACGATAAATTTTTGCTGCTTGTCTGTTCATTTGTTCAGGTTAGATTTTGTTGCTTTATTTGTGGTGTTTTAGCGTGGAATAAAACTACTCCTTGCGACCGAGTTTGCGTTCGCGCTGTAGCATACTCCGCATGCTTAACGTTATGCTTACCACCATCTCTCCCGTTTAGAATTCAGCACAGCGATGCTTCCCGGTTGGGTTAGTTATCTGAGACCGCATGTGAGCAAAAAAACAAAAAAACAAAAAAGCAAATCAAAAGGAAACCAGCTTCAGTGTCATGCGGTGAGCGAGTCAGAAAAACGGCTTTGAAATTGGGCATATGGGCGGAGTGAGGCCTTGGCAGCAATAGCAGCGTTCCAGCTGCAGAACATATTCTTCTGGTTGCACCAATCTCCATTGCCAAGAAACTTTTCCCATGCTGTATTTCTGTCTTTTCGAGCTGAGGTTTTCAGTGGGCTAAAAATAAGACAAGGCCAATGTTTTTTTGCGGTGACATTCTGCCTACCACACAGAAATGGGCTGGAGGAATCAGATGAGACCGACATTGTCAAATTGAGCACCAAAGTTTCTGTTTTTTCTCGTTGCAGGGGGAAAGTGAATGCCACAGTGTCCAAGACGCATGGATATTAAAGTGAAAGCACTCCTTTCATTTCTTCAGACTCACTTACACTTCTTCTCGGTTCCAGCAACAGTGTTTTGCACTATCTCATTGTTGGAACCAAAACATAACTTGAGGTTACAACTGTGCAGTAGCCACAGTGTCCAAGATCCATGGATATTAATGTGAAAGCACTCCTTTCATTTCTTCATGGAAGCACTTACACTTCTTCTCGGTTCCAGCAACAGTGTTTTGCACTATCTTATTGTTGGAACCAAAAAATAACTTGAGGTTACAACTGTGTAGTAGTGCAGTTCTTTTCATCGGGAAAAGCGAACATTGTGTCATTGTTCTTACTTTTCATTCTCTGCACAACGGCGTGAAGTATTAGCAAGTAATAAACAACCTTCTCTGCTCGATTAAGTGTACCACAGGATCCTTGCTGCAACTTTCTGTCCTGAAGGAGGTTTTTGCTAATCACATGCGCACCAAAGTTGTCTGAGTGAATACAACAACGTTCGGCGTTGAACCCTATCGTGCTCAGCCAAAAGATTGCACTGCAGCTATGTACATTCTGTTTACATTGTAACACGCAATCTCCTAGGTTTCTGGTTTGAACCATGCGTGATACTTGTGAAGCAAAGTCGCGAATAAAACTACCAGGGTAAGGTATATGGCAGGTCAAAACTTTTGTTTTAAACATAGGGCAAGGTACAGCAAACAAAACGTGAAGCAAACTCGCTTTGAAGGTTGAACAGGAAGGTATCATCAGCTTCATAGTTATATTGCAATAATAACGTGACATACGCGTGCCAACTCAAGCCGTTAGAGCACTGTGCACCTAATTACTCTGTACGGGAATTGCTTACTTGTTTCCTATTTGCGCAAAAACGGCGTGCGAGAGAACTGTTTTGAGCGTGGACACGCCATATTCCGCAAGGCCCAAGACGCTCACTTGACTGTTGTCCGTAGGTCAGTTAAACGTTGGTTTAAAGGGTTGGGTAAATGTAGACCTGTCTGACGCCCTTTCATAGAACTAGTGGTAAAAACATCTAGGACATGGCTTTGGACTCTACCGGCCTGTCCTCGTAAAACATAGCTAGTCCTATTGACTATTGCCATGGATAATTATCGTTTTGCCTTGTGAATTTTTCTTGCCATTCGCTTGTCATTTATGTCGTGGGGCGCGTATCCCAATAGATTCATTGCTAGACTGTCAAGTATCCCAGAAAAACGCCATCATTCATACGTACCAGTACAAATTTATTGAAATACTTCAGATTTAAGCATGAACTTTTCAGTGTGTTGATACTGAAAGAAGGCCCTGAAATGTTATTTTCGTTTGGAGTTAGCTGGTGCCATGTGTGGATCAAAGAATATAAAGAAATCATACATTTTCAACAACCCCAAAATCAGGCTGGGTTTTAGAACGGACGTTTTTCGAGAGATAAGACCCATGTAACCAATGAAAGTGTACAGAAATCCGGGAGTATACTAATCCCAGTTACTTTGCGTTTATAGTTTATGAAAATTAAAGCTAGTTACCCAACTGTAATTTTTGCCGAAAGAGCGCAGCTCCCTTCAGCACGCTGGCGGCCACCTCCCGCCAAAGCAGTACTCGGCCACAATACCACTCGTGGCGTTATGTGCGTATTCCAAATGACCCCGGGAGGTCTATTTGTTTATTGGTGGGTATATATGGAGTGGTAGTGCACCGAGTGACCCTGTGCACGATCCGATATCGCACACAGGACGGGCATCTTATTCTTCTGGGATCACATTTGGGACCGAGGTAAGGCTCCGAAAGAGGCTGCCGGTGGTGATGGCAGACGCGCACGGCCGGAAAAGGAGGGCCCCACAGGATTGCGTGCAAAGACGTTTCGTTTGGCTACGGCAACTGTATCTGCTGTCTTCAGCCCACAGGCGGCCACCTCCCGCAAATGTGAGGTTCGCTCACAACGCCACTCCTCACGCTATGTACCTTCCGGGAGTTCACTCAGGAAAGTCTGGTAATATACTGTTGCATACATAGAAAGCTGGATGTGCACTGCAGGGAATGCATACGAGTTTAGATCGCAAACTGCATGGCCATCGAGGCGGTGGCTCCATCGGCAGCCCCATTTGGGGAACCATCTTGTGGTATGAGGGGCATCATCAGTAGACATCGCAAGCCCATAAAGAGCTCCGATGCTCAAAGGTATCGACAAACGAGGCAACATAGCTGTGTTTAGAGCATTGAAAGGCAAAAAAGGAGCTCTACGTAAGACACTTCGACAGGATAAATACGACAACCAAAGGAAGGATAATATTTCTTAAGAAACCAGAAAGACGCTACGGCAGGAAAACACCACCGCATAAAGTCTGTTCAAAGCATGTCTGTAAGGGGTATGCGGGCTGCATAACTTGAGATATGTAGGGTTATAGATAAATGTCGAATACAAGCAGGTTTAGAAACGATTATTTCTTGGGCTGTGAGTCTCAACAGCATGCACCTGCAAAAAATGCTTGAGAAAGAACTCTAAGAAACCTTAGCATTGGGCCCCACACGGGCACCGCGATCATTTGTGGTGACGGTATTGGCGACACCGCGGACCCCTAGCCCCCATACTCATGCTGTGTCATACCGTGGCTAGTAGTTTTAATGTGAAGGGGAGAAATCACAAACGGTGTGACCGTCATAGCCGTGTTCAATATCAGGGGGATTCGCTCGCTGCCTGTTTTCTAGTAAGGAAGCTCTTGCACCTCTGCGATTATAAGGGTTAGCTTAGAGGATAAAGAACCCTCGTCCCTTGCTTTTATTCGATTGCTTCCTCCCCTCCCCAAACATGAGCGGCCCCCGACAAGGTGCCAAACCTTTCTTATAACCCCTTTCTAGCTTGAGTTTTCCTAAACCAAGCAACTACCCTCGGTTCCCCGTGATAGAATCAATCGGCCAGTCAAAACCTCTGGCTTCACAGTCCGTGTTTACTATTTCCAAATTTCTTGACGGTATCACCGGAGAATCATATCAGTTCAAAAACATCAAACCGGTGGAACCCTCGTCGACGTCAGTAGCCAGGATCAGGCCGAGCAACCTCTTGCACAAAATGCGCATCGCCTATCTGTCAATCCTTGTCACGCCCCGCCGCAGCCTAAACAGCTCTCTGGGCGTGATCTCCGATCATGATCTACTGAACCAAGCTGAACCCGAACATCTGGAGGGCCTTCGTGACCAGGGCGTAACAGGGGCTAGGCGCATTACCACACGCAGATGACGAACAAATATCCACAAAGCACTTTATCTTAACCATTGAGAGGTCGACCCTCTCTGACTTTTTCAATGCAGGGTTCATCCGATGCCCAGTCTGGCCTTACATCCCGAACCCGAGGCACTGTTTGAAGTGCCAAAGGTTCAGGCAGGACAGAAACTCTTTCAGCGGCCGACTTGCCTGTGAAAAATGAGCCCAGCATGACCACCCATCCGTGAACTGTAACACAACCCAATTTCTTTGCCTAAACTGCCAGGGTCCACAGGCGGCCTACTACAGGACATGCGAAAAGTTGAAGCTTGAAAAAAATCCTCAACTTTAAGGTCACACAAAACATCAGCTTCCCAGAGGCACGGGAGAGGTTCAGCTCTTTTCTTCCGGGTAGATACGCCGACGCAGGTTGCCGGTGGTGGAGCATCCCCTGGTTTCGGCAGGGACTCAGCACCGAGAGTCGGGATTTGTCCCGCCCACCCCTTCTCCCGCGTTGTCTCAGGCAGCCCAACCCGGCACCACACCGCTTTCTGGGCCAGCTGCGGCTGTGGTGGCAATAGCCACCGTCGGAACACATGTAGCTCCGGCACTTGCCTCCTCACCCCTGCTTCCACTGGCGGCTGTGGTGGAGATGGATGCGGGGTGTCTCACATCGGCTTTCACCCCCGCCGCACCACCCGTGCCACCTGTGGGTACCTGTGGGCACCTGTGGATACCTGTGTGCACCCGGTACCTTCGGCGATAGTGGTTCAAACGAAGAGCACCCGATCGGGGGCCCAGTACAGGGGGCCTGGTCCGCCAGGCACCCCTAGGTAATACGATGATGACATGGACGTCGGGCCGTTTATGCCAGCAACGCCGCAAAAGCAGCGGACTGCGGTGTACAACCCAAGAGAAAGGCTCAAAAAGCCCCCTCCAAGAATACAACCCCCGGAAGAGGAAACACACACACACACACACACACACACACACACACACACACACACACACACACACACACACACACACACACACACACACACGCACACGCACACGCACACGCACACGCACACACACACACACACACACACACACACACACACACTGTCTAGTAGCTCCTAAATGTCTGTGTTGGGAAGAGAAAGTATATATAATGGATCCGCAGAGGCCTCCTTAAAAATCTTGATGTCTTTGATGTATTGAATTCCAATGACCCAAGTCTGATTTGTTTCCAAACAACTCATTTAAAACCTTAGAATACAAATTTTTTGAATAGCTACCTGGTATTTAGGAAGGACAGGGATGGTGGCAGTACATCCTTAGGTGGTGTTACTATCATTGCCAGGAAATACTGGATGTGCCACACTATCCCAATGCAGGCCATCCTTGAGGCTGTTGCGATTCTGTGTATATTCCTCAATAGGCTTATAACACTATGCTCTCTGTACATCACTCCTGACCTCAAGGTATCGACCACAGATTTCGAAGGCCTTGTAGATCAGCCACCGGAACCTTTCAATCTCGTTGGCGCCCTCAATGCGGAAAAGTCTCTTTGGGGATGTTTGTTCACAGATACCCGAGGTCGCCTGCTAGAGAAGTTTCTAGCATCCTCGGAAGCATGCCTGTTTAACAAAAAACATCCTACATATCATAATTTAGGACACAACAGATACTTATATCTTGACCTGAGTTGGGTTTCGCAGTTCTCTTTCCTTTCCTTGACTGGGCCGTGGGCACGAACCTATATGGCAGCGGCCGCTTCCCCATCTCACTAATATATATTGCTAAAGGCCCAAGCAGTCCAACTTCCCAGAACAGGTTTAATGAAGCAAGGGCTAACAGGAAGGGCGAAACATCTATCCACAATACACGACCATGAAACACCTACGCATTGTAGAGGTAACCTAGCTCCTCATTTCGCACATTCTCGACGCTGCCTAAACATCATGGCCCACGCTTCTGTAGCCCCGCGTAACTAGAAGAGGCCTTGGTTGATTGAGTTTCGTAGGCGGGCTGGAGAGGCCAGAACAACGCGTGGGGTATTCTTCGTCAGTACCCAACGTCGAATACCTTCCTTTTCTTTAAAAGAGCAAGCGCATGAATAAAACGTGCGCGCTTTGACGCAAACCGAGACACTTGGCGCTCCTTCATAACATCCATCAATTCATACACAGCCACACGGAAGTATGGACGCGAATACGAACACTCAAAGCACAACAGACAAACAGCCTTCCCTGCTTAGTACGACACGGGACGCATTCGAAGACCAGGCCAACACACTTGCTCGAAACTTCTAATATGTGCTAAGCTCTGCACACTACACAAGCACGTTCACGTGAAAAGAAGCACCTACTTCACAAGGGCAAATAGAGCACTTCAAACAACTCCCCGTATTCGATTGATGAGCTCGAGGCTGCTTTCAGCACATGTGAGGGTTCAGGTCCTGGCGCCAACAACATCACCTACACCATGATACAATACTTACACGCAGATACACTTTAAACACTCCTACATATCTTCAATAAAGTGTGCCTTTCGGGGCATATTGAGTTCTTCGAGGAAAGCCATTGTTGTAGCATTTATGAGGGAGGGAAAGGACCGTCCTTCGCCCGCAAGCTATCGATCCATCACCCTGACAAGCTGCCTGTTCCAGGTTTTCGAGATGATTAACAGGAGACTCGTTTATGTTTCGAGTAGAACGGCCTTCTCGAGAGCTGCCAGGCAGGCTTCAGTGTGGGACGATCCACGAGCGATGACCTTGTGGCTCTTTACTCGCACCTCAAGGATTCCTTCGTGCATAAACAGCTTTTTGTAACTGTGTTTTTAGACCTCGAAAAGGCCTATGACACCGCGTGACGTTACGGGATCTTTAGTGACCTCAAGTAATGCGCTGTTTTGGGTCACATGTTAAACACCCCTCTTAGTTACTTCTCCGAAAAACATTTCGACTGACGGTTGGCTGTGCACTATCAAAGGTTCGCGCGCAGAAATGTGGCGTAAAGTGGAGTGTTGAGCAGCACTCTTGTGATAGTTAAGATTAACTCTTTTGCAAGGGTATTGCCACCCACAATCTCTTATTCCATGTACGTAGACGACGTCCACATATTTCGCAAATCATGTAATATGTCAATCGGTTTAATTCAAGCCCAGCTTGACGTCAAGACACTTGGCGGCTGGCAAACAGGTATTGTTTTAAACTTAATGTTGGGAAATCCTCCGGTGTTCTCCAGGAAGCGTGGGTTCCATCCGGACTCAGACATTGCTCTCATAGCGTTTCCTTTCCTGTGAACAAGGAGGACAAGCATTTTGGGGTTGTGTTTGTTCAAAACTCGCATTCATTCCTCACATCAAGGAACTTAAGCATATATCTAAAAACAATGAATATCGTTAAGGTTCTTTTCCACCATTCCTATGGCGCAGACAAAGAACTCCTGCTGCGCTTGTATACTGCTTTGTTTGGGTCTCGTTTGGACAATGGCAGTTTGGTGTTTGGGGCGGCGACTAAAACAGGATTGCGAATGCTTGACCCAGTGATACATTTGGGTCTTCGCGTTGCCTCGCGGTCTTTCCGCACTAGCCCGCTCCAGAGTCTGTAGGTTGAATGCAAAAAGTAGTGCCTTAAAAGGCAACTTACTTACATAGACTTGCTTAATGCTTTTAAACTTTTATCGCTTAAGAACGATCATTTTGATCCCATCTTTAGTTAAATCCGCATCTCTGCTGTTCGTAAATAGCCAATTCGTTCCACTCCCGTTTTCGATTACAGTGAGAGAGTGAGCGTCGGATCTCAGCGTTTCGTTTTTGGATATGTACAGATCATCTTTTCTCAGGCATTTTACCGCCTTGGCAAGTTCTCTCCGTGTCTTAGTTTATGAAACATGATATAAATCGGGTACCACGAACTGAAATATTGCAGCACTTTCTGTCTGCTGCAGTTTCAATACCCGTGTTCAGAACTTTACAGTGATCCTTCTAAAACCTCCACTATGGTGTCTTGTGCTGCTCATCGTCCGACTTTCAGTTCCTTGGGAACCATGAGTCAAACCACAACCACTTTTTAAGCAAACGCGCATGGAATTTTACTCATTTTGCGACTAAACTAAATTCCCGATACCATCATACACACATATTCCTTGAGTGTTGTTTGTGCACTCAAGCACAAAGCCCAGAAAATATCTCCAACAAGCCCAGAAAATATCTTTAAGGTCAATCTTGCTTCCAATACCATTATGTCTGTCTATGCAACAAAAGTATGAACTGGTCTTGTGAGGGGTCCCACGACACGCCGTGATCTCTGTTAATGAGTTTGCAGACGAGATGGCTGGTGCTGCTTCACTCAGGAACACTGTAGACATAACAACGGTACCCTGAGAGCAATGTACACGCCCTCCTCTTCGCAGCTTTGTCTTCTCCTTCTTCATCTTCGACGGTTCCCTTACGAGAAGATGACGACAGTGGTTGAACGCGAAGCTATCTCGTGATGGAGTCTTTGGTTGGCGAATCCCTAGGGGCATCCTGCCACAACCATTATCAGAGGTGCTGCAGACGGCGCAAGAGCAACGCACACGCCCTCCTCTTCGCAGCTTTGTATTCTTCTCCTTCTTCACCGATTCCCCTACGGGAAGATGACGACGGTGGTTGAACGCGGAGCTATCTCGTGATGGATTCTTTGGTTGGCCAATCCCTAGGGGCATTCTGCCACAATCAGCATCAGAGGCGCTGCGGACGGGGTTGGTTGAGCTGCAAGACGCGTGGCGCTTCCCGCCACAGCTTTCCCACGGGAATTTCAACATCCTCCTCTAAAGTTTTCAGTTCGTTGTTTCCGTTGACGTTCAGCTTCGCGTGCCTTCGCTGTATCAGTAGCTTCTTGACGTAGATTGAATGAGTCAAGGACATAAGGCGCGTTCGTAGCACTTGCTCCTGTACCGGTTTTCTAGCGTAGTGGGAAGAGCACCGTGTACCTCCCGTTGCGGCCAGAAAGTCGTGGGATCGAAACCGGGCGCCGCTATTTCTTTTTTTATTGTGTAGGGGGAGAGGTGCGAACAACGGACGGACGCCGGACATGGCCCCGAGCAAGAGATGCTTTGCATCTATAACCCCTTCCAAGAGTCCAAGTCCCGAAAGACTTTACTTAAATAGTCACAGTCCAGTAGCTCTGAACACTTAACAATCGGAAGAATTGGAAGAAAAAATATTGTTCAATGAACTGCAGAGGCATTCTGAAAAATCTTCACGACATGTACGAGATTCTGCATGGTAATCTGCCAAGTGTAACGTGTGTACAGGAAACACATTTGAATTCCAAAAACACAAATTTCTTGAATAGTTACCTGGTGTACTGAAAGGACAGGGATGGCTGCACACACTCTTCGGGCGGTGTGGCAATAATTTGCAGGAAATCCTTAGCCTGCCACCTTGTCACTCAGAACACTCTCCTTGAGCCTGTAGAGATTCGAAATATATATGTAATAGGCTTATAACGGTATGCTCCATATTCATTCCACCTGATCTTGGACTTTCGAGCTGTGACTTTGAGGCGCTGGTCGACCAGCTGGCTGAACCATATATCCTAACAGGTGACCTTAGTGCCCACAATACTCTTTGGGGCTGTTCTCGCACGTGTGCCCGAGTCCGCCTGATAGAGAAATTTTTAACATCCTCTGGAGCATGCCTTTTCAACGAGAAACAGCCTACTTACCGTAACATAGGACACAACAGATACTCGTATCGTGACTTTGCTATTGGCTATTGACTTGGCTATTGACTGGAATTTGCTATTCTCGAGTGGGGTGTGGGCACGGACCTATATGGTATTGACCACTTCCCTACCTAACGAACATATATAGGTGTAAAGGCCCATTTATTCTGTCTTCCCAAAACAGGTTCAATGAAGCAAGAGCTAACAGGAATACATTTACAGAAACATCTAAACTACACCACACTTTCATAGGACACCTACACATTGAAGAAGCTGCCCAAATCTTCACGGCGCATATCCTCGACCCCGCCGAAAAGTCCATTCCCACACCTCTGGTGCCCTGCGCAACCACCGGAGGCCGTGGTGGAATGAGGACTATAGGCGGGGGCGGGAGGCCCGGGACAACGCGTGGGATATCCTTCGTCGTACCCCACGTTGGGAAACATCCTGTTGTTCAAAAGGGCAAAGGCGATGGGAAAACGTGTGCGCCGTGAGGCAAAACGAGGGAGTTGGCGTACATTCATAACATTTATTAACTCCTACGCAGACACACGAAAAGTATGTACACGAATACGCAAACTCAAGGGACAACAAACACACAGCCTGCCTCTGGTGAGCACAACAGGGGACGCACTCGAAGACCAGGCTGACACACTCGCACAACACTTCCAACACGTGTCCAGTTTAGCACACTACACTAACACTTTCATGAAACACAAACCATCGGCCGAAAAGAAGTCTTTACTTGATACCATGCCAGCATCCTCTTATAACTCCGAGTTTTCACTTCACGAGCTGAGGGCCGCTCTGGGCACTTGTAAGACTTCAAGGCCCAGATAACATCACATATACAATAATACAGCACCTACACTCAGACACTCTTCTAATACTCCTCCACCTATACAACCAGATATGGCTTTTGGGGCACATGCCAAACTCTTGGAAGGAGGCTTTAGTTGTAGCTTTCCTGAAAGAGGGGAAGGACCCGTCGTCCCCTTCAAGTTACTGTCCCATAGCCTTGACGAGCTGCCGGTGCAAGCTTCTCGAGAAGATAATAAATCGCAGGCTCGATTACTTCCTTGAGTACAAAGGATTTTTCGATAGCTGCCAGGCAGGCTCCAGTTTGGGGCGATCCACGAACGATCAACTCGTAGCTCTTCAAGCCAATATAAAGGACGCCTTCGTGCATAATCAGTATTGTTTAACTGTGTTTTTCGACCTCGAGGAGGCCTACGACACCGCTTGGCGTTGTCGGATCCTTAGTGACTTCAAGTCATTCGGTGTTTCTGGTAACATGTTAAACACCCTTGTTAGTTATGTTAACATGTTAAACACCCAAATTGCTCACTGGAACTTCTGCACACATCTGTAGCAGGTGTGGAAAGGGCCTATCCGTAGTCCACATTCTATTCACATGCAAGGCACTTGAAAAAACACGGCACAAACATCTCCCTGTATTATACAGACGACACATTCCACTGCACCCATCATACTTTTCAGCCGACGAACGAATGTTTTCTAGTCAACGTGTTTTGAAGTTTTTAGCTGAGGTAAAATTTCTTCAGCTCTTGTCACATCACGTGTAATCATCCTGGCCCTATACACCAGCCATCTCTATTGTCTTCTGTTTTAATCACTTTTACTTTTACGCACATGTTTTAGTATTTGAGGTCTCATAAAAAAATTCAGTAACTTCTTCTCTGGCGCTCTCTGCCCTTGTTGGCCTTGCGCCATAAGCACCAACAACCATCATCATAATTGTTTCATTTATTGGCTCCTTAAAATCCCAAAGGTATTACAAAAGAGGGAGGGAGAATAGTAGCGAGATAAATATAACACACTGTGAACACTGAAGAATACAAGAGATAGCAAAAATGACAAACAGAAGAAAGGGACGAAAGGAAAAAAAAATTTAAACTGCGTACAGGCTACACAGAGACGACGTGAAACAATCCAAGCATAAACAAAGGCGAGCATACACAATTAAAGAGGAGTTAGAGCAGCGGGGCCGACCGCCATTCTTTGCCCCGTAGATGGCGCATTTACGGTGTACGAAGTTTTGGAGGGAGGAATGTAAAGGTGATTGACGAGTTAAAAAAAGAAGGGAGTTACTGCGTATAAAGATCACGTTTTTCAAGAAATGTTGAACGGTTTAAAGACGCAGCGATTTCGTTAAGGCTTTCCAAAGTATGACACCACAATGTGTAAAACTGTTATTCATAGCTGAAGTGCGACCTCCTGTGCTGCTATTGGGTTCCTGTGGTTTAGGCGGGATGCCGTTCTGGTGCTGGTTTTAAGAACGGATTTCTCTCTCTCGGGTGATAAAAGAAACCGTGAAGTTATCAAGGACGAGAGATGGGTAGAACCGAATATAGCGAAGAGAGGGATTTTGAATATTTTAGGGCGCTCACGCTAATGTTGAAATATTGATTAAATATAAAGTCTGCTTCCCGACTCTGGTCAGCTTCTACTTTGTACCTAAGGCACGCTTGTGAAGGACTCAGAATGGAAAAAGGGTATTCGAGTTTGGTTGCGAGAAGTCTAAGCAAAGGTGATTGTATATCCAGAAATACCGATTTAGTTTTTCTACATAAAAGCCAAGTGCCTGCGAGGCATCTGCGCAAATTGTTTCCACATGCGTAGTCCACGACAGAGAGGATGGCATGTGAACGTCGAGGTATTTGTAAGCTCACGACCGGCCGACAGGAACAGAAATAATTTTTGTAAGGGTGAGAAGTTATGCTCTTTTAGCGAATGAACAATAGCTTGCATTTAACGGGTTATTGAGGCATGAGGGAGGATTCGCACAAAGTACAACTTATACTAAGATCTTTCTGCAAGATTTCAGCATCTTTCGGGCTTTGGATAGCCAAATAAATGACGACGTCGTCGGCAAAAAGTCTCAAGTTCGTTATTATTCTAAGTGGGAGCTAAGCCAGATTAGATGTTATAACAAAGTCTACGTATTCGCAATGGGGTTTCTATAGGGAGTGCTTTTAATAGGTTATGGTGTGTTGAGTGCATTTGGAACTGTATAAGTCCATTCTTGAAATTTATGACAGTTTTCAGCTGCTGCAAGATACGTATCTATCGGTTGCTGACATCGCGCAGGGAATTCAAAGAAAAAATTATCTAAACAACTTAAAAATAGAAGTGGCCTAAGGAGACAACGCTGCGCCACACACAAGAGGACTTCCGCAAAATGGCAATTCGATTTGCCCATACTAACAAAGTGGTGTCGTTTGGAAAGACAGAAATCCAGCCACTTGGTTGTTTTTTGTTGCGCATTGATTCGCGCAGCTGAGTTGTCAGCTGAGTTTTCAGCCCGATCGGAGGCCTTGCCGAAATAAATTAAAATTACGTCGGCTTGTCTGCCCCTGGCGGGTGAAGTGATGATCCCCTTTGTTATGTGCATCGGCTGAGTGGCTGTTGATAGTCCCCATCGCAACCCTTGGGGACTGTTAAGAAGAAAAGTTATTGGTTTTCATAAATATGTTGACAGGCTTGAACACGAAGTATCCTAATACTTCGGATCTGTATCCTAATAGTTCGGAAAGAAACGGATCTGTAGTTGCATGGGGAAACTTTGTCTCGAGATTTTTGAATGGCTTCAACCTTTGCTGTATTCCAATCGTCTGTTATTAGAAGTAAGTAGGTGACATAGCAGATACCCACGTTATAATCTTGGCTCGGAAAAAAAACTTGGGGACATGCGAGTGAATTCACTCCAGGTGGCAACTTCGCGTCAAGATGCGAGAGCGTCATGTGATACCATACGTTCCTTTTTACGATGGGTGGTGAAGGGAGTAGGTGAGTAATGCGGCGGGACCTATATTTAGCATACCTGCTGCTTTGTGAATGATTACCTTTAGGAGAAGGTGAATTTCTAGTGATCGTTTACCTGACGTAAACTGCGAACATTTTGCCAAACATGCCATCACTCACCCCATGTAAGTGCGTGAATATAAAGCGTTGGAGGAGCACCACAGAGAAACAATATTCAAGTTCTACGCAATTTTTATAGGAGGTACTTCTTCCTTCCATAGGCAGGGCCTTGTATGTACGTTTGGGTGCTAGAATAACATATTAAGATAATTAAACTCTTCTTATTTAGTAGCTCTCTGAACATTTCTTAAATTAATCACTTATCTTCGACAAGACATTGTGACTTATTTAGGATGCGTGCTGATTAAGCACGCAATTTTGCCCGGTTCTCGCACGGCCCACCTCAGCACGTTCAGAAACTGCTAGTTGTCAGATCTGGTGTTGTTTGGTTCTTAACCTTGCTTCTACTCGAAGCACTGCGTCTTTTCAACAAATAAAAAACTAGGCAATAATATTCTATTCTTCTGTACACCATTTTTGGAATTCGCTGCCACCTCCACTTTCCCTAATTCCTTCAGCAATATGAGGGTGTACATCAAAAGATTAGATTCCAACGCTTGCACATAAGGTGCATACAACGGGGTAGTGTCGATATCAGTACGACAGGGTCATGCATATGTAATGTATTTCTCAAGAGGTAAACACAAAACGCTGCAAATTTCGCATAAAGCAATTTTGGGAAGTGCACTGGGGGTTTCTAGAACACATATTGATATGCCTCTTTTCACCAGACAATTGCGGAGAACTCTTGGATACGTTCTCTTCTGTCACTTCATTGGCCCCAATCAGCACGGTGTGCACGATGCGCTGGTCTGAACCAGCACACCATGCAAAACGCGCTATCATTTCTCCCACTCTCATTGGTCCCTTTTGTATGAGCGGTCGGGCTGCACTTGGTTGCTTTTCCTCCTTTCAATGTACAGCCGTGTCGCAGATCTCGACCGTGATTCCAGTTTAAACTTCTCATGAACCAACCTGGCAAAGTACCTGTATCTTAGACCCCTCCTTCCTACTATGAATGCTTGTAAGCAGCGGCACGACATGTTGCAGCACGCTTGTGCTACATCAGTAAAAAGTCTGAAGTCTGGAAGCTCCAAACGGGAACTTCAGTGCGCGACTGCACGGCGCTCCCTCAATTCATTGTATCCCCCAGAATGTGTCTGTCTCGCACTTCCTCTGAGAAAAAGGTCTGCCCCTAATTTTGTCCTGTCTCCGCTTAGCTACCTCGTTTCCTTGGTTGTCCCAATGTATTCATATAGTTGCATTACAAATGAATACAGAGTCTTGCCTTTGGCACACACTAGGGTGCTTTTTCTGACCGTTTCTCTCACACGCAAGTGTGTTTTTCTAATCGCGAAGAGTACAACATGGAGTCACATACGAGTTCGGTACATTCTGCATTGCGTTCACAAGAAGTGCAGCAATGACGGAAAAAGAAAAAAATTAAGCCCTGTTTACAGATGTTGTTAGGTTTGCGTCGTCGACACGCGACTAGTCAAAAATACATTCCTAAACAAGGGCCAATTACTATGAAAACGACAAATGCGCCGCGAAGTGCTTTGACACAAAGCCATGCATGTCATATTGAGAATTTATTATCTTTAAGTTATATGTTATACACTCAACAAAAGAGGGAAGTCAAGAACAGAATCGTAGATGCACAGAAGCGTAAGCCATGTAACAGCAGGGGCACTTTACCAAAGCAAACTCAAGCGACAAAAAATACCCCGCATTTCCCCGAGGGGAAGAATGTGAAAGTGCGAATGCACGAGTTGAATTTGCGCGGTTCGGTAATGTTCGCGAAAGAGAGATCACACACACACACACACAACTACAAAGAAAGAAAGATGCATTTATTCATCTCCGCATTCAGCTCCGGTATTCAGTTCTGGGGTATTCAGCTCTGGGGTATTCAGCTCCGCTCCGTTGCTAGGGGAGAGGAGGCGCCCGACAACACCTCCGGAGGAGCGGCGGACGACGGCGGCGGACGATTCAGGCTCGCTTAAGAAGTGCATTCGCACTTAAAAACGCCGAGCGGCCGCCATGACAGGATGTATCACGTGACGTCACCATTCTTGCCGTATCGCTGTCTCTCTGGAAGCGCTCGCGAGCGAGCGCACGCGCGCGCCCAGACCGGTCGAGGTCTTCGCCATCCCCACAGGCCCGGGCAGCATGACGTCAGTCCCAAAACCATGACGTGTACACACACCCGAGCAGCTCGCGCCAACCACAGCCAGCGCCTCGGCTTCGTCACGGGAGCCCAGACGTCGGCACTTTGGGGCACGTAGCAGATGATGTCACGTCGACCCGCTCTGGGCTTTCTCGTGCGGGCGAAGATTAAAATGGATTTTAAATATGTTTCGCTGAACGGTTGCTGTTAAAACTTGCTGAGAGATATCTCCTGATAAAAAGGAAGCGTTTTACATAGTTATCTCAGCTTTGAAATTTCGTGTCAGTACTCCTTTAGGCAGGTGCATTAGCCCTTCTCACGCCCGATTCCTGGCCAATCCCCCACGTGGGTATGTGCCATGTCAGCAGGAACATCTCCCCCCGTTGCTAGGGAAGACGACGAGCGCGCGCACCCGCAGCTGTTGCTATGCGGACGACGGCGGCGGACGATTCAGGATCGCTTAATTAAGAAGTGCATTCGCACTTAAAAAATATATCAAATTTAGATCATCGTAGCTAGGATGGGCCGTGATAAAGGTGGAATGAACCACCATAAAGAAACGCGGCGTTAGAACGGTTACAATTTTGCACGCAATTCTTGAAATTTTGGTAGAATTTTTCATCATTGAGTAGAAATGCTGCATTCACACGAAGAAAATCGTGGTCAATGCGCGATTGCAGCTGTAAAATGCTTTTTTAAGTATTCACAATAGCACTAGCAAATCTCTTTCTGTTATGTTACATGTCACCCGTTGCAGAAACTAATGGTATTAAGTATGGCGCAGTTGAAAGGAATGCACGAATTTGCTGGGACTCGCGATATGGCGCTGATGGCGTTGTTGGTTGCCGGAACGGCTGCTTTGCACTCGTCTCCACTCTTCCGACCCACTTTCTGCGGTTTCGCTGCTTCCGCGCGGCGCATTTTCGGCCTCTGGTGGCTTGTAAAGTAGCAGGAACACCATATTGTCCACCCCCTGTCTCGCTACGTCTGCAGCCATTCTGCCCTGCCAACCCCACCTTTACACTGGAGGGCGTTCAGTTTACGTACTTTCCTGGCTGCTCTAAACCACTTAGAAAGGCATGCAGACTTTGTGCACAAGAAATAAAGACTGTGACAGTAGCGACCGACGTTAGTTTTTCGTGCCTGCCAAATAGAATCGCATTTGAGGAACATACAGATACACACTCAAAGATAATATCCCTTGTTACAACATCAGAACCGGTGAAACTGAACACACTTTGGTTTACCGTTTTACCATTTTTTATCAAATACTGTTGTTTAAACTTCTGTAAACTCACTGTAGAGAGCTCGTCAGTTGCTCTAATGCTCCCACCTTAGAATGCTTCGACTTAACGACTATGTAACTCTCCCCTTGACTATTATGCTTGTCTAAAATGGTCACATCGGCTGAAGGAGAGAATTCAATTTTTGTCGCTCTTTCAATGCCGCAGTGCATTTCGGCGGGCATGATAAAATCGGCAATATATGAGTGTTTGTATTATGATACCCCAACTATTGCCAAGCAGCCTATTAAAATATCAGTTTTTCCCTTTCTGGAGCGCAATGCTGTGCTACTTTAACCTCTGCCTCTGCCGAGAAAAATAAGGAGACTGTTCCGTATGCAAAACTTTTTGACACATGTCGGCTTCATAGTCCCTGCCAAAAATAAATGAACCGACAATTTTAGTTGGAATTTGTTTTAAGGCGCAGCCCTGTGTCACCCCCCTCTGTGCTCAGCCGCGTCGCCGTCGTCGTGACTGACCCAACGATGGTAAGACAACGTGTGAAACAAATAAAGGAAGACAGGGTCGCGAACTTGGGAGAGAAGGACGGTTCGATGTGGCGGCGCGAGCCAGCGCTCTCCGAAAGTGTGCGGTTGGGCAGGGGACACTATGCTGTGCCCGCACGAGGCGCTCGACGGCGCGACGCTTGGAGCAAACGTGAGAGGGCGTGCGCGTGTCTATGATGTGCGTTCGCTTAAAGGCCAACTGCACTCACATTTAACCTCCGCAAAATTTATTTTATTGGGTAGTAAGTACCCCAAATCAGCTAGGAGACAAGTGGTAGCCCCGTGAAGCGCTTGGTTAATCAGTCAGAAGCGCTTAAAAAAGCTCCGCCGCAGACCACGCTGTACCTGCCGGCGGATCACGCAAACAGCCATGACGCGCCTGTGACGTGCCAGCCGAAAGGGGCTTCTTCCTTTGGCCAGCCACGCAGCTGGAGAACCAGGCGAGCTCGGTTGCCCCGTGCGCGCGTACAGTTTGCGCACAGTCCTTCTACCGAGCTGGTGACCGTCCGGCCGCTCGCTGGACGGCTGCGACGTCACTGCAATGACCGCGCTCTCCTCGGTTTCGGTTTCAAAACCGCCGATTTTTGCTGACCGCAAGCGGCGCCCACGCGCGTATTACTGCGAAGCAGTATATGTCTAACCCCCCCAGTTTTCATTCCGGTGTCGTCGATTTACACGGCGCCCTTCCGTGGCTCCCCCTCCCCACCGTTGGCACCTCTTTCACAACTATTTTTCTTCTCGCCTCCACCGATGCCCCCTTGTAAAGCTGCGCAGGCGGCAGCTAACGGTGACATGCGGCTATCAGAAGATTACGAAAAATAAAACGAAACATGGATGGACGTTAAAAAATGCACTGACAATTACTACAGATTGTGCGCAGCAGGAGCTGCAGTCTTCTCGGTCACTGCGCATTTGTACTCCGTTTAAGGAACTGCTCGCGTGAAGAGTGAACGTACGGCGGCATGCGCTACTCTGCTGCTACCTTGCAGTGCAGCGCCGCCGCCAGCCTGCATGTTGCAAATCGTGTTCGAATCTCCCGCAAATTTCCCGTGGTTCGGATTAGCCCCGCGCAATGGAGCAGGGAGCATGTTGTTGAATGTCGTGTTTGAGCCTCCCGCGCAAACGTCACGAAGTTTGAATTAGCGGAGAAAGAAACCGCGTCTGGGGAAAGTGTAAAGGGAGGGCGCTCCTTGGTGGCGACACATGAAACATGTGTGAAAGGAAGGCAGTGAGAGAGATGACGCGGTAGCCGCACGTGTTGTACTCCACTTCACCCTTCAATAGACGCTCCTCTCCATTTTCTTTCTTTCGTCGCTGCTGCGCTCGCTCACTCGGATACGCAGACAGAAACAGACGCCGCTCCCGCGAAGCCCAGGTAACAGCTGCCAAAGGGCTGCCCCCCAAAAAGACTAAAACCCACCTTTGCGGCGTATGTCACTTCTAAACACGCGTGCATAACCGGTTCCCGGTTTATGCGTGCGCAGTTTTGTAGTGAAAAATAGTGGTGGGAGGAGGGGAGGTGTGCACGCGCAGCTATAGGTATCATGCCCGTACTGATGAATGGTATGTCTGTTGTGCTGGTACGAGATTTAAAAGCGGACGTTAAACGGCCCAATGGGACCTGTTCGGAGTCCTTAGTGGTAGAGCGGATTGGGTTGTGTTCAGATTACAGACGCAAAACCCATATCGTGATCTATGGACGTGAAAACATGACATGTCACACAGTTCGGTTAGCTGAGACGTGAAATAACGTCATTCTTTATGTCATTGCGACAGTTGCAGAAGCAGTCTGAACACGGCCTTACACTAGCAGTAAGATGCTTACGACGCGAGAGGGACACAGGCAGTTCCATGTTTATCTACAAGAACAATGATTGGATCCGTCAGAGGGTCATTCAGCTAATGGCCTAGGCATTAAGCTTCATCGCAAATCACGACAAACGTGTTTTGTTTCGTGCTCTCCGTGTACTGCGTCCAGCTTTGCAGGTCATCCTTCTTCACAGAATGGAAAGGCAGTATTTTTTTTCAGCTGTTGTATTTTGCATTTTGCTTTCTTTCTAAGCAGACTTTCCGGAAATAGGGTTTTCACGAGGTCGAAATTTTGAGTGCCGTTGGCCTTTAAGACATAGTCCCTGGTCTCTTCCAGAGACGCACTTCACGCCGCCGACGCAGAGGCTCATCATCCCTGCCCTAGAGAGAACCCATGCGTGAGTACTGCCTCACAGCACTGCTGTGGCGCCTGAATATCGCATTGGGGGCTATCGTAATCGTCAGCCATTTTTTTTTATAACGTAGTAAAACTTTTCGGCCTCGAGAGAGGTAGCTTTGTAATTACCCGCGTAATAAAGAAAAATCTTGCAGAAGAATGGCCACAAGTTTTTAAAAATGCTATTTCAAAAACTTAGAAGTTGGACATATAAAGCTTTTAAATGAAAGTATAAGCAAACCTTTAACCCGTTCATTATTTTGACTACATAATAGAACAGAGTATTTATTTAGCTAGCTTCCGTTACCACGTTTTAGAGCCAGTCACAGTACTGTTTCCTAATGGGAAGTGAAAACTCACGCAACCATGTACGAACAAGTTACTAAAACAAGAGTGTGCCTAAGAATGTAACAGTTACAACTGGGGCAGATTTGGGTACATATTGCCATATTTGACGTTTTGTTGAAAGACACAGTATACGTTATAGAAAACTCCAATGATACTGTCACCGTCACGCAGGCGTGCTATGACGATGGAAACTTCTAGTCAAGTCAAAATATTCTGTCAATGCACGTTTTCTACGTAGTCACGGCTATTTTGTTTGGCCGTTACACACCCTAAGCAGCGCGTTTGGTCATTTATTTAGGGGGCTCCCCCAATTTTCGGCGCTCGTTTGTACGACCTCACGCCCGGAATGCCCTTATATTAATTTAATTTTCCCGCAAACCACCTTCCTTAACATGCGCCAGATTCAGAATTAAGATTTTTTTTCACATGATCAAGGATAAATAAATCATTGGGTAGTTGATCCATTCAAGCTTGAAATTTCCATTTTACTATCATGGTTTGCGTCTCAGACCCCGTTATTTCGAATTGGTTGCGGCTCTTCATCGCACGTTTAGGAGGGGAACAAGTGTGACTAGGATTTTGGTTCAAACACAACATTGTGAAGTTTATTTTGGGTTAATAAAGTTGGAAAAAGAAATCAAAGCTGATGTGCAAGCCCCTATAGTAGTGCATCTCATCTGTTGTCCGTTTTTGTATGGTACATCGAAGGTTCATTGGGAGTTGCACACTGGGTGAAGCGAGAAAATTTTCTTCACTAGCTCTATCATTTGTAACTCTTTATTTGCAGAATATGATATGCTTAGAAAAACAAGCCGCACAGACGTCATCAAAAAATTGCCAGTCGTATGATACACCCACAATAATACGGCAGTCTGGCATTGACTTGTTCAGTACGTTGGTGTCCATAAAAGAAATCCCCACCATTTTTATATATTTGTAGCGCAGATATTATTAATGCACTAATAATTTTTGTTAGACTTTATGTGCTTTTCCAGAGATAAATCGCTCTAGAGAATGTGCAAAGAAACAGAGTGACCGCAGAAGGTGTGACACGGGTGTCAGAAACTGCGTTTGAAAAACACGGCCTTTCAGCTATCTGTTCTACACCGAATCGGAGACATAGGCAATGACACCACGCTGCTAGGTCCAGTGCGGCAATATTTGTTAGCTACGTAATATCTACAGCTTCAGCTAAAAATGGGGAAAATGGTTTGTCGCCAAGAATAAGCGTTCGCGGGGTTCACCATGAAGAGGGGCGAAGTCTTAATGCTGCACCCCAACCTCGCGGAAACTCCCGACCTCTTTGCACTAAAGGCCTACTCTTCAGAACGCAGTACAAAGCCATAGAAAGGTTGTAAAATATTTATTTCATTACAATGGAATTTTAACAGGGAGAAAATGTTTCTGAACAGACGTTTTATTAAAATTAAGCGATAACGTGTTTCTCACAATGGCCTGCCTTTGGTCCCGGCCTTTCCCGAGCTCAAAGCAAAAAGGTTTTCTAAGGTCATATGAGAGTTGTTCTGCTGCCATTATCGCAAAGACACACGCGGGGTCATACCTTACTGGACAGGATCGATTGAGTAACGGTATGGGGCGTAATTGGCGCCCCACCTAAGATAGTTAAGGGGGGCGGCCGCCCCACTGCCCCCCGCCACCCCGGTGCGCACACCAGTGTTTCACTTTATGTAATCACGAAGTGATAAAAATGCAGAAGCCCAAGTAGGTGCGATCAGCAACCTTCACAGATGCAATAGCGCTATTTGCGAGCTTTATCTGCAGAAACCATTTCAGACTGATTGAAAGCGCTACCAAAGCGTAAGTGCGGTTAGAAGGAGTATAAAACAAGCTGGCAACGAGACGTGAACGGAAACTTATTACGCATTTATGAGGACTTAGGTCTGCCCAAGTCGTTTGATGGCGCCTGCAGTGTGAATTCCTCTGGCACTCTACGCCTACGTTTATCGTTACAAAATTCGAAGGTTCTATTCCGACCACGGGAAGCGTTTTTTTCTTGATGTGCTTGACTTTTGGAACGGCATTGCAGTCCTAGGGATCCTTTGTAGAAACCCATTGGATAAACGTGGCTTTCATGAAGTGCGTTTTGAGCTAACTACCTCACCATCAATAAGGCATAGAAATCATCGCTTCAAAATATCAAACGCATATAACTCCAAAAACCAAATTTGCCAGCTGGCGCTTATAGACTCGGCCTGTTATAATAAAGAAAATTACATGGGGCTCCTCGAGGAGCACTACAGAAAAACAACCACGAGTAGTGAACCTACCCTGGTTCTTCAGCAGCATGTGCCCACTTCGATATCCCAGTGGGCAGCTTTGCAGAGTACAGAGACTAACGTGACTGTGGTGCCGACCAATTCCGTGAAAGTATCCCAAAGCATCTTCGAAGGTAGGTTAGTTATGTACCTGAATGGTTTCTAAAGCCATCCAATATCAGGAGCTAGTCCTGGCCCTCCAATCCTCTAAACTAACAATCTTCTAGGAATGCCGAGCACGGATGACCATCATCATCATCATCATCATCATCACCACTCTATCTACGCCCACTGCAAGGCACAGGCCTCTCCCATTATTCTCCAATTACCTCGGTCCTGTGCCAACTGTGACCAATTTATCCCCGCAAACTTCTTGATCTCATCTGCCCATCTTTCTGCCGCCCCCTGCAACGCTTGCCTTCTCTAGGGATCCACTCTGTTACCCTTAATGACCAGCGATTATCTTGCCGCGATGGCGTTGCAGCGATGGCGTAGAGTTGCAGCGATGGCGTAGAGGTAGAACACCCGCCTCGCGTGCAGAAGGACCGTGGTTCGAATCCCGGTGCCGGACAATTCCCACCGGATAAAAAAAAAATCCGCGTATTGATGGAATTGCACAAATGGGCTTGGGGTGCGGCCTTACCCCGGCGTCCATTGCCGGTATTGCACTCCCTCACCAGAGCAGGATTGGCCACCCTGGTGTAGTAACGGCCACAACCTCCCATTAATACGCCAACTAACCCTCGGCCTTCAGTCCCCAGGGGCTGCGAAGCAACTGACCACGGCGGCGGTCAGACCTGTGACGCAGCAGAGGGTGCTAAGAATCCCTGGATCCGGACAGGCCGCCAATGGAATCTGAACCTGGCAACGTTTAACGCGCGATCCTTATCTAGCGAAGCAAGTCTTGAGGTGTTGTTCGAGGAATTAGAGGGCATTAAATGGGATGTAATAGGGCTTAGCGAGGTTAGGAGGGCAGGCGAAGCCTTTACGGTGCTGAAAAATGGACAGGTCCTATGTTACCGTGGTCTAGAGGACAGAAGAGAACTGGGAGTGGGATTTCTAGCCAATAAAAGCATAGCTGGCAACATAGACGAATACTATAGCATTAACAAACGGGCAGCAGGTCTTGTAATTAAGCTCAATAAGAGGTACAAGCTCAAGGTGGTGCAGGGCTACGCGCCCACATCCAGCCACGACGACCAAGTAGTGGAACGCTTCTATGAAGATGTAGAATCGGCAATGGCTAAAGTAAAAACACAGTATACCGTATTTATGGGGTACTTCAATGCTAAAGTAGGCAAGAATCAAGCTGGAGATAAGGCAGATGGGAACTATGGTCTGGGCTGTAGAAATAGCAGGGGGGACCTACTAGTTGAGTTTGCAGAACGGAATGACCTCCGCATAATGACTACCTTCTTCTGTAAACGGGAGAGTCGGAAGTGGACCTGGAGGAGCCCGATTGGGGAGCACAAAAATGAAATAGACTTCATATTATGCGATAACCGTGGCGTCGTGCAGGATGTGGAAGTGCTCGGAAGGGTAAGGTGTAGTGACCACCGTATGGTAAGATCTCGAATTAGGCTAGATTCGAAGAGGGACCGCAACAAGCTAGTACGAAAGATGCCGATAAACGAGCTAACAGTAAGACGTAAAGTAGAAGAATTCAGGATCGCGCTGCAGAACCGATATTCCGCCCTTAACGAGGAAGCCGAGCTTACGACACAGGAAGCCAGCGACAACTTTACACGCATCATCACGTAGTGTGCAGTAGAAGTCGGGGGCACTATGGCTAGACAGGATACTGGTAAATTTTCACAGGAGACGAAAGATCTAATCAGGAAAAGGCAAACCATGAGAATCTTCACCGCAGCTGAAAGAATAGAACTAGCCGAGCTCTCGAAGTTAATCAATAAGCGTAAGACAGCTGATATACGGAAGTGTAATATGGAGAGGATCGAATACGCTGTAAAGAACGGAGGTAGCCTGAAAGCAGTGAAGAGACGTCTCGGCGTAGGGAAAAATCAGATGTATGCACTTAAGGATAAGAAAGTCAATGTCATCACAAATAGGGATAAAATAGTCACAGTGGCCGAGGAGTTCTATAGGGATCTGTACAGTAGCCGGGACATACAGGATAATGCCGAACGAGACAGTAGTTCAGAGGAGATAGACATCCCACCAGTAACGACCGAAGAAGTAAGGAAGGCTTTGAAAGAAATGAAAGGGGGCAAAGCACCTGGTGAGGATCAGATAACAGCAGACCTCTTGAAGGATGGCGGAAAAATTGTACTTTAAAAACTGGCAAACCTGTATACGCAATGCCTAATGACCGCAATGGTACCGGAATCTTGGAAGAACGCGAACATCATCCTAATCCATAAGAAAGGCGACATGAAGGACTTGAAAAATTACAGGCCGATCAGCTTACTGTCAGTCGTCTACAAGGTATTTACCAAGGTAATCGCTAACCGAATCTCTGCAACCTTAGATTTCAGTCAACCTAGAGAACAAGCAGGGTTCCGTAAAGGTTATTCAACAATGGACCATATTCACACGATCACTCAGGTGATAGAGAAGTGCGCTGAGTATACTGAACCCCTATATATAGCCTTCATAGATTATGAGAAAGCATTTGACTCGGTTGAAACCCTAGCAGTCATTCAGGCATTACGGAACCAGGGGGTAGATGAGCATTATGTAAGAATACTAGAGGATATCTACAGTGGGTCTACAGCTACCATCATCCTCCATAGGGAGAGCAGTAAAATACCTATAAGAAAGGGTGTCAGACAAGGAGACAAAATCTCTCCAATGCTATTCACCGCATGCTTACAAGAAGTATTCAGAACGTTGGATTGGGAACAGGTGGGAGTAAGGATTAATGGAGAATACCTCAGTAACCAAAGATTTGCTGATGACGTTGCCTTGCTAAGTAACTCGGGGGACGATTTGCAAAGCATGCTTTCCGAACTGGGCGAACAGAGTAGAACCGTGGGCCTGAAAATCAATATGCAGAAAACTAAAGTAATGATCAATAACCTCGGGACAGCACAGCAGTTTGAGATAGGTGGCGAGGAAGTGGAAGTGGTAAGCGAATATATCTACTTAGGCCAAGTTGTGACCCCATATCCCAACCACGAGGCAGAGATAATTAGAAGGATCAAAATGGAGTGGGGTGCATATGGCAGACATTCTCAGATAATGAATAGCAGCCTACCATTGTAGCTAAAGAAGAAAGTGTATGACAGCTGCATCTTACCGGTACTCACCTACGGGGCAGAAACTTGGAGGCTCACTAAGAGGGTTCAACTTAAATTGAGAACGACTCAGCGGGCAATGGAGCGGAAAATGATAGGTGTAACAATAAGGGACAAGAAGAGCGCGGAGTGGGTCAGAGAGCAAACTGGTGTTAAAGACATATTAGTAGAAATTAAGAAAAAGAAATGGACGTGGGCAGGGCATGTATTGCGAAGGCAAGATAACCGCTGGTCATTAAGGGTAACAGAGTGGATCCCTAGACAAGGTAAGCGTTGCAGGGGGCGGCAGAAAGTTAGATGGGAGAGGAGATCAAGAAGTTTGCGGGGATAAATTGGTCACAGTTGGCACAGGACCGAGGTAATTGGAGAATAATGGGAGAGGCCTTTGCCCTGCAGTGTGCGTAGATAGGCTGGTGATGATAATGATGATGATGATTATCTTGCCTTCGCATTACATGCCCTCCCCAGGTCCATTTCTTCTTCTTAATTTCTACTACTATGTCTTTAACACCCGTTTGCTCCCTGACCCACTCCGCTCTCTTCTGGTCCCTTAATGTTACACCTATCATTTTCCGCTCCATTGCCCGCTGAGTCGTTCTCAATTTAAGTGGAACCCTCTTAGTGAGCCTCCAAGTTTCTGCCCCGTAGGTGAGTACTGGTAAGATGCAGCTGTCATACACTTTCTTCTTCAGCGACAATGGTAGGCTGCTATTCATTATCTGAGAATGTCTGCCATATGCACCCCACCCCATTCTGATCCTTCTAATTATCTCGGCTTCATGGTTGGGATCTGGGGTCACAACTTGGCCTAAGTATATATATTCGCTTACCACTTCCACTGCCTCGCCATCTATCTCAAACTGCTGTGCTTTCCCGAGGTTATTGATCATTACTTTAGTTTTCTACATATTATTTTCAGGCCCACGGTTCTACTCTGTTCGCCCAGTGCGGAAAGCATGCTTTGCAATTCGTCCCCCGAGTTACTCAGCAAGGCAACGGCATCAGCAAATCTGAGGTTACTGAGGTATTCTCGATTAACCCTTACTCCCACCTGTTCCCAATCCAACGTTCTGAATACTTCTTGTAAGCATGCTGTAAATAACATTGGAGAGATTGTGTCTCCTTGTCTGTCACTCTTCCTTATAGGTATTTTACTGCTCTCCCTATGGAGGATGATGGTAGCTGTAGACCCATTATAGATATCCTCTAGTATGCTTACATAATGCTCATCTACCCCCTGGTTCCGTAATTCTTGAATGACTGCTAGGGTTTCGATCGAGTCAAATGCTTTCTCATAATCTATGAAGGCTATATATAGGGGTTCAGTATACTCAGCGCACTTCTCTATCACCTGATTGATCGTGTGAATATGGTCCATTGTTGAATAACCTTTACGGAACCCTACTTGTTCTTTAGGTTGACTGAAATCTAGGGTTGCAGAGATTCGGTTAGCGATTACGTTGGTAAATACCTTGTAGACGACTGACAGTAAGCTGATAGGCCTGTAATTTTTCAAGTCGTTCATGGCACTTTTCTTATGGATTAGGATGATGTTCGCGTTCTTCCAAGATTCCGGTACCATTGCGGCCATTAGGCATTGCGTATACAGGTTTGCCAGTTTTTCAAGTACAATTTCTTCCGTCTGCCACGGATGATCATCCATTGTTAAATCGAAAGGTTTGGAAGAATAATTTTGTTAGGTTCTTTCTTTTGGTTTGAGCGGCTTCAATAACAGTGCGAAACGATTTTGCAAGGAAAAGATAGCGCCAGATAGAGCATCGCATAAAAAATATAGCTACAGGTATTATATATTCAGCAGCCTTCAGTTAACTTGAAAAGGGTGTCATTACATGGCCCGCTTGAGTAGCAGAGGCCTAATTAATCACACCATCAACCTGCACTTAACTCCTGCACAGAACCATCTCTTTTTTTTCTTCTAGAAAGGACACAAAACAATAACCACCCTCCCCTCCCCTGTTAAAAAAGTTTCTCAGACCATTAAGGTTTCTTCCATGGTCATCGTTAGCCCGTCGTCGACGTCCAAAAACCAAACTGTTGAAGTCGGAAGCCGAAGTCTAGTTCAATTCAGACGAAGTGCAAAAGTAACACCTAGCAAAAATCTCCACAAAATCCGAAGTGACTGAACTGCGATGATAGCGAAGTTGGATAGACCTCGGCTTCACGCAGGTGCGAAATTGAATGCGGGTAACGTTATTTTCCTATTTTGCTTCATCATCGCTTTGCCCCCTCCCTTTTTCCAAAGTTGACCTTGCTGCAGTGCGTTTTATTTAAAACACCTTTATGCCACTATTACAAATGATACAACCATAAATTGTACATAAATTGTAAAATTCACCCAAACGCAAATTCATATGCCGAAGTAGGTCAAGTGTGTACACTCATCGCAACACATGCAGTTTACACAGAAACATATCATACAATATCATAAATATCATAGCACAATTTCAACTACTTCCATATGTGTGACAGAAGAAGACAGAAGAATACAGAAGAATACAGAAGACAGAAGAACGTGGGAAAGAAGAATATTTTAGTGTACACTTTTATCGTTCTCAAAGACTTCGGTTCTTTCATACATTGCTACAATCTGCATTCATTTCCCAAAATAATTGTTTACACTACTGTTGATAAAGTTCCTTTTTTTCTTAAAACACATGCTAATAATTTTTTTCGGAAAAATAATGACTGCATCTTTGAATTTATCGAGTATGACAGGTAAATTGGGCATTAGAGACTGTAACTTATATCCGGTTTAAAAGTTGGGGATAATCCACAATGCGGGATTTCTGGTATAACCGAGGTGTCTTGAGCGTAAGAGAGGCTACAGTTTTCGAGAAAATTTTGCGTGCACTTCCGCAAAATACCTTCAGCGCAATATCCAAAATTCATAGTAGCCTTCAAATCGCATTATACTTCATTGTAAAAATAAGCTTCCAGTGGGAAATAGCCATTCAACAATTGTTATGTGGCGCAAGATTCTTATTTGCAAAAGCGAAATTTTATTAGGGTGTTCCTTGCATGTCGTTCCGCAAACTGGGCTGCAGTAGTGACTGCCTTGCCAAAAAAGCAACATATATATGGAGTTCACACTGATTAGCATGATAACCGACAGCGGGACACAGCTGCTGGTATTGGAGAGAATTTAGGGGTAATGCATCTAACATGCGACTCCCAACTGAAGTAATGCAAAAATTCTAAACCAAGAAATTTACGTTTATAACCACTTCAATTATGTTACTATAAGTCAGGCTATTTATTAGGTTAAAATTTTTATTCTAGCTCAAAATAATGCGGCTTTTCAGACTGACTGAACATTCAGCACCAGAAGTATAAACAGCGACCATGCATAGATGAAACCGTGTGATAAGCTTTCCGACTTTCCGGTAACTCCGGTCTCTTTCTCCTGGTAGACCTTAATACAGCTAAGCATTCTGCTGCTGAGCACGAAGACGCGGGTTCGCTTCCCGGCCGCGGCGGCCGCTTTACTGATGGAGGGGAAAGGCAAAAACTCCTGTGTGTAGGATATTTTGGCACATGTTAAAAATCCCCAGGGGGTCCAGATTAATCCGGTACCCTCCAATACCGCGGCTCATCACATCCTTTGCGTCGGTGCGTTCAACCCTACAGCTAATCAATTAATACAGCTTAGCAACTTTGGGGCTACACGTACAAAAGCAAGAGATGTAAAGATCTTATCAACGTCGTAGAACTAGTCAGCCTCACACTCTTATTTTAGCTGGAGCCCGCACTGCGCACACTAAATAGCGTCAATTAACGCGTGCGCAAACTTCTGCCCTCTCCGGGGCTCACTGCACATCCTGCGGAACAAAATGATAGAAAGCAAAGTTCCTCTCATGATATACAGCGCATGCAAAGGTTGGAAATACAAGTAACACAAAAGTGTGTCCGAATTTAGTGATTCGGAAAATCTCAGAAAAAAAAGTAAAGGTCGTGACCCCTCGCAAGTGCAATACTACGATCAGTGGGCTGAATGAGTCATATGACATGTAAAAGCCAACAAGAAAACGATTTCTATGGTATACAAAGAGCAACAAGGTGATTGTAAACTCCTGCAAATCCCGGAAGTAGGGCAAATGCTAACTAGAAGTGGAACAGCGGAAGAAAAGCTGGCTGAATGAAGGCACAGTGCCACTCCGTAAACAGGCAGCTGACTAGCACGCCCACCTGCGAAACAACACTTTTCTTACGTTGCGTTATACCCGGCCGGGCAGCTGTCGACTCGCAAAACATAGAACTTTAAGAGACCCATCATCGACCCCCTAAAGAACAAAGGAAAAACAAGTAAAAGCATCACCCGCACCATGTTCTTCTACCCAGAAAGGGCTGATGAGCTCATTCAAAATCTCACGAAAGATACCTATGTTCTGTATTATTTGTGAGATCCCTGGAAAAAGCTCTTGCGTTTTGTTCTTTAGGAAGCACGGGGCCCATCCACTCCCAGACGTTACTCTTAATGGCGTGTCCATTCTTGTGAAAGAAGGGCACAAGTTTTTAGGCACTGTGTTTAACGACAAACTCACATTCATTCCCAACATCAAGGAAATTAAGCATAAATGTCTGAAAACAAATGCATATAACTTAAGGTACTCAACCGCCAATCCTATGGTGCCAACGAAGCACTCCTGCTGCGCTTGCATCCTGCTTTGGTTGGGTCTCGTTTGGACTATGGCAGTGTGGTGCATGGGTCGGTGACAAAACAGCACTGCGAATGCTTGGTCCTGTGCTACACTTGGGGCTTCGTCTTGCCTTGGTGCCCTCCGCACTAGCCCGATCCAAAGTCTGTATGTCGATTGTAAAAAGTGGTGCCTTGAGAACCAAAGGATGTACATGACTTGCTTTGTGCTTTCAAAATTTCATAGCTGAAGAATCATCCTTTTTATCCTCTCATTAACAATACATCCATATCTTTGCTGTTTGTAAATCATGCAACCTTTCCTCTGCCCTTCTCGCTTACAGTGAGAGAGCCCCCGCACGGGGCACTTTGTGTAATCTTGGTGACGGTATTGAGGACACCGCACACCCCGGGCCCCCAAACATAAGCTCTGACCTACCGCGAGGACGTGTTTATAAGTGGAGGGTTAGAAACCACTAACAGTGGCTGTCGGAGCCCAGATCAAGCTCCGGCGGATGGGCTCCTTTTCTGTTTACCAGACAGGAAGCTCCGGGACCTCTTCAGCAATCAGGGTAAGGCTTACGAAGAAAGTACTCCCGTCCCCTGCTTCTTCCTAGGCCATGTGGATAATTGAAACACCCCTCCTCCCGAAAAATCATCAATACCCGAAGAGGGGCCGCACTGAAGTCTAATTTTCCTTCTCGTGCCTGAATTAACATTTCCAAAATCTGAAAATTTCTTCCGCTTTTAGTAATTGAATCTCATCACCAGTCAAAGCCCGTCCCTGTACCGTCTGTTTTTCTCACCTCCAAGTTCCTTGATGGCATTGTCGGAAAGTCCTACAAAGCCAAGAAATTCAAAGCAGGAGAAATCCAGATCGAATCCACCAAATCCACCAACCTCCTCACAAAAATCCGCATGGTAGATACATAGATAAAGATCACGCCCCAGCGCATGCTGAACAGCTCTCAGGGCCTGATCTGGGATCCTGACCTAATGAGTGAAAAAGATCTGATGGAGGGCCTTCGAGACCAAGGCGTGACGATAACCATGCGTCGAAATGACATTAAAATACGTACCAAACACATGATTTTGACGTATGACCGCTTGACGCTCCCCGAGTCAGTGAATGCAGATTTCAGAATGTGTTCAGTATGATCTTACATACCGAAACCGTGCCGCTACTTCAAGTTCTAGCGGTTTAGCCAGCGTATTACTTCGTGCCGTCGCAAAACAACGTGTGCCAAATGTGCCGCACATGACCATACGACAGGCAACTGGATATCAACCACCCTCACTTGTGTCAACTGCAGGGGACCACATGCGGCGTACTCGCGGACATGCGAGAAATTCCAGAAAGAAAAGAAAACAAGCACCGTTTAGATCACAGCGAGCGTCACCTTCCCAGGGGCCCGAAAGAGGTTCACCTCTTTCCCCCGGGGAGGTACGCCGTTGCAGCTCCCCGGGAGGTGGAGTGGCATCTGGTTTCCACAGGGACCCAGTAAAGAGAGTCTGGCCTGTTCCCGCCCCCGCCCTCGTGGGTTGCCTAAGGAAGGCCAATCAGTTACCGCGCTGCCTACCAAAGATCTAGCAGTTGCGGTCGCAACCAGTACCGATGGGGCCAGTGCGCCTCCTCTCGTCTCTGCCTCCTCGGCCCCCAGTACACCTGAGGGGACTGAGAGGATGGATGTGAAGGGACCCTCAGGGACTTGACTCCCACAAACGCCGCACTACCTGCGCCACCTGTGGCGCTCCCCACGCCCTCGGCACGGACAGCGCAGACAGAGCACCTTGAAGGGTGCCATGTCCAGGAAGCCCGATCTGCAGGGCACCCGCATGATTTCGGATGATGACATCGACGTCCAGCCATTACGGTTTGCATCGCAGCGAAAGGAACGGGCTGCAGCGTCTTGGTCTGTAGAGATGAGGAAAAATATCCCTCCACGAGTTCAACCACCAAAAGTCGACACGTAAACACGCTGTTACAGTCGCTCTAAACCTAAATAATGAAAAAGGAAAATATCATGCAATGGAACTGCAAAGTCGTTAATAAAAATATTGATGATGTTGATGAGTTCTTGGATTTCAATTGGCCAAGCCTGATGTGTTTCCAAGAACCCCATTTAAACTCCAAGCACAACCAACCCAACCAGATTCGCTGCAAACTACAATTACTTGCTTCCTTCAGTTTCAACAAGTTATGGCAAAATGACTTAGCATTTTTCCGCTATTTCAAGCTGGAATAGTCTGCCGGATGCAATAAGGTCACTTTCTTCTTTATCGTTATTTATAAAGCAACTTAAAGAATTTCTTTTGCAGTTTTGATTCGTTCACAGTAGTTGTACGAATGTGTAATTTTGCGTGTGTTCATCTTTTTTGTTGTTGTTGCATGGTTGTTCGCGGTTTTATTGAATATGTGTGTGTTTGTTGTTTTGTATTGCTACTGGGATACCATTTTTTTTCTTCAGTGTCAGCTACATTCCAATTCACTTTGCTCATTTTTTTCCACTTTCTTTTAAACGTGCGCAATACTCGCCCTTTGAAATGCGTTAGTATTTGTCCTCTCTTGGCATAAATTCTTTAGAGATTTCGCTTAAACGCACTGTTTCGTCTATTCGTTTTTCCTGCACATTCTGAACTGTTGTTTTGCTTTAAATTGTGATTTGAAATACAATACAGTGTAGTGTGTCCAGTTTTTCCTATTTCCCTTTTTTTTCTTTTTTTACTTTCCTTTTCCTTTTTCTTCTTGTTTTTCTTCGTTCCATCCTTTTTTCTTTTCTTCTCATTCTTTTCTTTTAATTTTGTCTGTCTGGCAATGTTACATCAGTTTTTGGTTTACATTGCTCTGTTGTCATTTTGGCTCTGTAAGTGCAACTCTGAGACTTGTGATTATTTAAATTGTCTTTAGCTGCTTTCATTGTATTTTTCTGTGTAATTATGTATCGAGGGTCCCGGTGCAGTATCAACAATGGGACCCTCGTCTGGATATATCTTCACATGTAACCTTCCTCTTTTACAATAAACTTCTTCTTCTTCTTCTTAACAAATTCCTTGAATAGTTACATGCCCAGGTGGCACAGAAAGTGTGTCCGAAGACCGGCCCGTCTATGACCGCTTTCTGGCATATGCGGCCAGCATCCAGGTTCTGGCAGCCACTGATCGTACGTTCAACATCCAACATTCGGCAACCAGCGCTTCGGTATTTTTCCGGCCGCCCGTGTTCAGACGCACAACGGCAGCTACCCGGCTGCCAGATATCCAGTTCACTTTCGGCTGCCGATGTCGAGAAAGAGAACGGCCGAAGTACGTCCTTAGAGCATCCGTTTTCCCTTCGGGAAGCGGTGTTCAGCCGAAGCACGGCAAGCTACCGGCCAACGAGTATCCATATTCTTGTGGCAGTTCGTGTTCGAAAGGAAACCGGCCAGAGCATGGCTGCCGCGCATTCGCTCTTTCAACGGAACCATGCTTCGGGCGGCATAATATTCGTTTTCTTCGGGCAACTGGTGATATAAAGGAGACCGGCCGACGTACGACCCCAGAATGTACGTTTTTCATTCGGTTAGCGGTTCTAGGCTAAATTACGGCAAGCGAAGCGACGGCCGCAGAATATTTGGCAAGCGGTGTTCAAGACGAGACCAGCCTACGTAAGGTCATAGGTTATACTTCATTCTTTCCGAATGCGGTGTACAGACCAACAATGGCACGCGTCTGGGCGCCGAGAATTCATAAACAGACGTGTTTGGCAGGAGACCTGCCGCTGTAGGACCGGTTTTTCGCTGGGTAAACAAAAAGCCGTTAGGGAGCCGAACGACACAGGTGCGTTTGGATTCCGCTCGGTGTTATTGTGTTTTAAATGAACGCACTTTGTTTGTCAAGCAGTATTGACTGTTCTAGGTAAACGGGCAAGGTGCAAGGACTCACTGAACATTATCAGGGAATCTTTTAGGCCACCGGAATGCCGTTTATTGCCACAAGAAGGCTGTGCCACACTGACGGACGAGCTAAGCCTCGCCAGTCATAGCTGCTACCACGCCTCGCCCGCCGGCTTCGTCAACGCATCAGCTTCAGGCTATTCGCCCCCTCAAGAAATGGAGAGCATTGGAGACATCGACCCGGCAACGATGTCCGAACCGAGGTGGCGGAAGTTCACCAAAATAAGTAGCCTTAAAGTGCGTCGAGCAAGCGGCCACCACGCAGGAGCTCAACCGGCACCGTAAGGACTAGCCACCAAAGAAAGGCAAGGGCCCACAAAAGCGCAGCTTTGCGGCTATTCTTCTTGCAATAATACTGCGAAAAACAATGTTGCACTATTTTGTTGGTGATAAACGTAGAAGAGGCTAAGCTCGTGAATTGGTAGGCTCAACTTCGTGCCTGCACTGTTACTTCATGGGATTTTATGACTGCCTATTCAGAAACGATTGTTATTTGAAATTTGTAATGACAACATGGCCTTGTCAATGATGAGGCCTGGATTTTAATTTAGTTGTGGTGTTTGAAGCTGAGCCTACCTACACTTGGGATATGACTCATTTGGTTAAGCATAGTCGCCAGCATCGTAGCAAACATAGATTTCGTCAGGATTTTCTTGCTCAACGCAGCTTGTCGAGTTCACGCACGATTTGGCTCTAGCAATAGATAAGCTTAAAGTAGTTGACTATTTTCTTAGACGGCAAAAAAGTTTGCGACGGTGTTTCACATCACCTTCTTGTTAGTAAATTGCGGGCTATAAAGTGAATGAATCGGTTATTACATGGATAGCCCAGTATCTCTCACTAAGACAGCAGTCGATCGCTCTCAATGGTTGTTCATGCGGATATGTTCCCGTGACCTAAGTAATTCCCCAAAGCTCAGTTGGCGGCCCTCTTTATTTTGCTATATATAAATGTTATTACTATGGTCCAAATCTTTGTTCGAAATGTTCGGGAATGATTGTAGTTTACAGGACTATAGTGAATGAACGGGATTCCGAATACCTGCAGCATGATTCGAATTTATAGCATATTGGTGTGCTGATTCAGAAAATTCGTTTAATATTAAAAAGTGTGTTAACGTCACCTTTACAAGAAAACCTTCAGTCCAATTGAATACGTATACCGTAAAATATGCTCCTTTAAGAACCGCCGGGGAATATGAATAACTAGAAGTTTGCTTAACGGGTGGTTAGAAGTTAAATAGGCGCGTTCACAACCTAAAAGCTACCGCTGCACGTGTTTCTGGCTTTCTGAGACAAATTTCAGTGAACCTCCATCTAGCTTAAAATAACAACCGTAGTTCACTCATGTGCGCTCGATGTTGTAGTACGCATGTGTTTTCTGGAATCCCGACACCAAAGAGCTGGTTGATACGCACGAAAACATACAGAATGGGGCAGTGCGATTCGTATTAGGTAATTGGCACTGTCAACCTAGCATGAACGAAAATAAAAGTAAACTTTCATGGCAAGACGTGAAAGATCACAAAAGAAACCTCAGGTTGAAATTTTTTCGTAATATCTATCATTCGGAGCGGCGCGAAGAGGATCTCCAAAACGTCAGAGAACGGGAAGCGGCGAGAAAGCGCGCGTATCGGCAGGCAGACCCCGATGCAGGGAGAGCTCGTGAGGCGTCTGCAAATCTGAAAACGCATCAGGCGAGCTCAGCCCCAAGGTGCCGACGCGCGGTTTAAGCGAGACTTTCTAGACGTTACGTTCGGACACAGATGTAGTGGGCGAACTTTCACTGAAGAGTCACGGTTTTACCGATGATTTCCCCTCAGGAGCTTAGCCCACTCATCATCATTCACCCCGTGGATATGCTGTGAATTTTTTTCGTAATATCTATCATTCGGAAAACGGAATAAAAGATGAGAAGTATATCGAAGCGCAATGCTAGATATCCCAAAGGGGGACCGCTAGCTTAATGCAAATTATTAATTTTTCTTTAAAGGTGAAGCCTTGCGCAATTGATTTCATCTTAGATCAATACGAGGGTGTAATTATCTTACACGTATGATTGTATCCACGGTTTATAATGACGATATTCACCGCGCTTTGTAGAAATATTTTGTTATTTGGTCTCAAATTTGATGCGTAGTGTTAAGTATCATCTCCCTGCTTTAATGCATGCAAAGGCGAAGCAGTTATCAAATAAATAAATAAATAAATAACTAAATGAAGTTGTTGAAATAAATAAATAACTAAATGAAGTTGTTGAGCTCCAACTTAGCTTCTGACGGGTTGAGAACCTTACACATTCAAACTGCACTAACGAAATATTTATTGTTTTATTCGTTCCAGTATGCAAGGTTTGCTGTATGAATGGTAGCATTGCTATGCTATTGGTTTGAAACAAGTTATAAAACTGTGGTCTTACGCCTTTCCTTGCGTGAATACAGATGGATACAACTGCCGCCACCGGAAGCAGGACGTCATTCGCAACGCGTCTAGAATTTTTAACACAGCACGAAATTACAGGAAAATTAAGTTATTTTAGACTGCTAAGCGGTGTGCACATAACTCATGAAAGCAACATTGAAAATAGATCGAAAATCAAAGTACTTGTTCCATCTCTTCTACGTTCAGCCCTGAGAAAGATCATCAGAAAAGTTGATCGAGTAGAAAATTTCTTTGCAAGAAAAATGGCAAAAACTGGACATACGTTTTGTGTGAAGGAAATTATATTAAATGCTCTTAAGTGTTTTGTGGTGTACCAAAACTCTTTGTACAAGAATTCGCGGAGGTTTTGTATGCAACAAAATTGCTCAAGCAAATGTAAAAATAGTTGATTTAGTCAGAGCATGAAAGTGTTCAGGAACAATTATTTAAGAGAAATGGGCTAAAAGCGGTACTTTCATCGTCGCGAAATATAACCCGTTAAAGTATGCACCTTCCGCCCCCCCCCCTCTTCCTTTTCCGTTTATTACAGGTAAGCCGCCCAAGAGAAGATACCAAGACTTGGACAATAAATCTATCGAGTTCTGCAAAGAAATGAATATTTTCTGTACGCGACACTAAAAGCAGCACAGCATTTATTGAAATGGCCATTTGTGAGCACTGTATAATAAATGAGTTTTGCTGTCAGCTGACGCTGATAATTCCGCAAAGCTTCGCTGAAGGTTGGATGGCTGGTGGTGGCGCGCGGGCTCACTTTGATGTGGATGCAGTGGGTCTTCTGAGACTTCTGCTTCAGTTGCACGCAGTGGTCGTCCATTGGCCTCAGTACAATTAACGTACTGTGGCTGAACTCCAATGAGCGTGGCATGGCCGAACTTCCGGCCGCTTTACTCCAGCTGGAGTCTGACGGCCACATCTCGGCTGTCCTCCGGTGGCCGTACTTCGGCCGCTCACGGGTGGCTTTGATATGGCCGGTTTCCTACGGCTGGAATCTGGCCGTATGAGCGTAAGCCAGTTTACTGGCCGACGGACACTGGCTGTTGGACAGCAATGGGAGTACGGCCATAAACGGCGAAAAGGCCCACATTTGGGCACGGGCCGAACATGGCTGCCGGAAAAGGCTGTACAGAAAATCACCGGCCAGAGTACGCCGGCTTGAGTAAGGCCGAACAGTCCTGTGCTGCCGAGGCGGTATTTCGGGAGGACAAGGACGGTTGTGGCACATCGTCAGGTGGTGTGGCCATTATGTCCCGTAAATCCTTGGCGTGCCACACTGTCTGAGACCAGACCTGAGGCTGTTGCCATACGAACTGTAATGTTTTATAGGTTTGTAACACTATGCTCCCTTTACACCCTCCGGACTTCCAGCTCACGAGCTCAGATTTCGAGGGTCTGGTAGATCAGTTACCCGAACCTCTTATTCCCATAAGTGACCTAAATGCACATAACTCTCGTTGGGGGTCTTCTCGGACGGATGTCCGAGGCCACCTTATTGAGAAATTCTTATAATTGGTGGGAGCGTGTCTTTTCAACAAGAAACAGCCTACACACTAATATAGGACACAACAGTCATTCAAACGTTGACTTGGGTATTGGTTGTGCAGTTCTCGTTCCATGTCTTGATTTGGGTGTGGGCATGGACCCATCTGCTAGTCACCACTTCCCCACCTCACTCACATATATAGGTAAAAGCCCTAGCAGCCCATCTTTCACCAGCAGGTTCAATTAAGCAAGAGCAAATTGGAAAACATTTACAAAGACGTTTAACCTACACATCCATGAAACACAGAGACAACATAAGACAACAAACACACAGCCTGCCTCTGGTCAGCACAACAGGAGACACACTCGAAGACCAGGCTGTCACACTCGCACAACACTTCCAACACGTGTCCAGTTCAGCACACTACACATTTGCATTAAACACAAACTCTCGGATGAAAAGAAGCCTTTCAATGACAATTACAGAGCAACCAGTTTCTATATCTCCGAGCTTTCGCTTCATGAGATGAGGGGGGCTCTGAGTAGCAGTAAACCTCCAGCTCCAGGCCCAGACAAAATCATATATACAATGATACAGCACTTACATGCAGACACTTTTTAACACTTCCCCTTTACACCAAGATATGGCTTTCGGAGCACATTCCAAAGTCTAGAAGGCCATAGTTGTAGCATTCTTGAAAGAAGGGAAAGGCCATTCCTTCCCCGCTAGTTATCGACCCCTCGCCCTGACAGCTGCCTGTGCAAGCCTTTTGAGAAGATAATAAACCGGAGGCTCCTCTGCTTTTTGAAATACAACGGCGTTCTCGAGAGCTGTCATGCAAGCTGCAGGGCGGGGGAATCCACAAACTAGAATCATATATCAAGGATTCCTTCCTTCATAAACAGTTTTGTTTAACTGTTTTTTGACCTCTAAAAGGCCCATGACTTTGCTTGGCGTTAAGTGATCCTGCGTATCCTCCAGTCGTTCGGTGTTTCGGGTAAAATGTTTAACACCTTTGCTAGTTACCTGTCAGTGAGAACCTTTTGCGTTACAGGTGGTTGTGCACTGTCCAAGGTTCATGTGCACGAAAATGGCGTGCCACAAGGCTAAGTGTTGCGCTGCACGCTTTTCATATGTAAGATAAATTTTCTTGGTAAGGCATTGCCACCTGCAGTCTCTTATTCTATGTATGTAGGCGACGTCCAGATATCCATTATATCATGCAATATGTCCATATGCGAACATCAAATCTAGCTTGGCATCAAGAATCTTGTCGGCTTGGCTGACAACTAAGGTGTTAAACCTAATCCTTGAAAGGGCTCTTGCGTTGTGTTCTCCAGGAAGCATCAGGTCCACCCAGACCCCGACATCACTAAAAATGGCGGGTCGATTCCTGTGAACACGGAGAACAATTTTTAGGTATTTGATTGCACGAAAACCTTACATTCATTCCACACATCAAGAAGCCTAAATGCACATACGCAAAAACAATCAACATTATTAAAGGGACACTGAAGTGAATTTGTCAAGCTCCCGTTTTTGCTTGCACTGTGTAGACTGGCTCAAATTAGCACACTTTTCATCGTTTTTAGGATTGACAAATCGGTAATTATTTTACAAAGCGCTAAAGAAGAAAAACTACCATGCGCGGTTTGCGGCGGCCGCACCAACTAAAGCTGTGACGTTAGGAGGAGCGGGCACCGTGATTGGACGATGCCCCAGGTGAGCAACCAAACAAGTTTCGGTTTCGGTTTCGGTTCTGTAAAACACAACCGGTGGCGTTGTTGGATGGGCATTCTCAATGACTCAGTAATCATCGAACCGCGCTTCTGCCATGTAGTCAGCTGTAAAAATGCATAAAGATAAGCCTCCTAGGACGGCTTGGAATCGTAGCATTCACTAGCCGAAACCTACGCAGTGCATGAACGCCCTCCGCGTGCCCGTAGACGCCCAAATGTCATGCGCTTTTCCCCCATAATTGGAGCGTGCCTCCCTCATGCCTGTATCGTAAAAAGCGTGTTCGCACCAGGCCAAGGGTCTGTTCATTCTGGCCTGTGCCCACTTCCTGCAAGCAGTCGGTGCTTATGGCAACAGCACGCCAACGAGAACTCGCTAGCGCGCCATGCATGTGCCAGCCTGCGCGCGTTTTGTGAACTAGTTCGTGTAGCGATGAACGTTGCGGTCCAAAAAAAGGTGAACTCAATATAGAAAACATCGGCGGAAAACAAAAAAGTTAACTTACAAAAAAAAGCACGTACCCACGGGGATTCGAACTCCTGACTTGCAAAACATTTGCGGTGACATACCCAGCGCCCCAGACTACTGAGCCACGGAGCGGGACGCGAAAGCCTTGCTAATATAGGTATATATTGTACAAACGGTTTACATTTTTATTTAGTTTTGGCATTTCAAGCAGCTTAGGTGACTATTTGTTGTACTGCGATCGTGCAGTAAGCGTCGCCCGAGTTTCCACAGTAGCTCACGTCTAGCAATTGCATTTCGTAGACGGAAAAGCGTTCGCAGATGCGTAGTCGTGCTGCTGACCGCTGTGCTTGTTCGCCCAGCGCAAAAAAGTGCTTCCCGCGCCTTAGTTTTACGCTGTACGGTAAAAAAATCAGTTGATTTTATTTCCTTAGTACCTATATTGACTTCGCTGACTCTTCTCCCGCCTTCAAGAGGCCTTATATTTTCCTACTGGCGTACCAGTCAGCGAAGCGTCGCATGTGCGCTTGTGCAGCACTTGTGTGAAGCGAACTTGACTTGGAGCTAGATACAGTGTACAAACAAACCAAGTAAAGAAAGGCACATTCTTCCATTCACAAACGTGTCCTGGCTTCGTTTCAACTAAGCGAACGAATTGCGACCAAGCAATTTTTTTAACCTCCTTGATTGCGACGACCTGCCGGCGGCCGGCGGACGAAACGCTGGGCCGACTGACTCTGTCGGCCGGGGAGCCGTGCAGTAGCGCAGCCGTGGCGCAGCCAATTGCCAGCTCATCCCCTCCTGACGTCACACGAAAACGCCACAGAAAATGGGCGAGCGTAAAGAGAGGAGGACAGCATTTTCGAATTAGTTTTTCTACTAAATAAAATCGCGTAAACGCGCCTAGAGTGGTCGAAACATGGCCTGGGGACTCCGGACTACAATTTGCGCTAGTAATCCCGCAATGTTTACATATCACTTCAGTGTCCCTTTAAGGTCCTCTCACACTATCCCTATGGGGCTGAAGAACAACTCCTGCTGCGCCGCTACACTGCCTTTCCAGGGTTTCGGCTTGACTACGGCAGTGCCGTGTATTGGTAGGCCACAAAAAAAGCACTAAAAACACTCGACCCAGTGCTGCCTCTTGGCCGTCGCCTCTCATGCGGCAGTTTCTGCACTAGGCCTGTCGAGTGTCTATGTCGAGCGTGACAAACGGTATCTAGGGCATCAGCGAGAGTATGTTGACTGGCTGTATGCATCTAAGATCGTGTCTCACCAATCATCCCTTTATTACTATCATTAAAGACAAATCAAACTTACAACTATTTTTAAAAACACCATCTGTTTCCTTCCCTATCTCTGTCAGGGTGAGGAAATAGGCTTGCAAATTTAAGGTCGCTTTTTCTGACAGGCACAAAACACCCATCCATAATTTCCTTCCACCATGGCATCTACGTCCTATATGATACGACCTTTCATTCGCGCAAGTAGAAAAAATGCCTTACCAAAGGATGCAATTATGCAGCACTTCCTGTTCCTGCATGAAAAGTTCAGGTGTGTAGAATTCTTCAGCGACGCGTCGGAAACTGCTTCTACAGTCTTTCGTGCGGCGCATGGACCACATTTTAGCGTTAACAAAACAATAAATTTTCATAACAGTATTTAAAGGCCAGAAGCGTAGCGTATGGCATCTTACTCGTTTCAAATCTCACCATCCCACATAAAATTACCAAGTTCATTGTGTACGCATATTCCCTAATCGTCCTGCAAGGACTAGTATCACGAAGGTCATCTAAAAACTATGGGATCAAAGTTCTTTTAAAGCTTCTAATGGCTGCCCATGCATCAAATATTGAAATACCTATATGCTAGGTACCTGGGCACTTAAAAATCCTGGCAATGACACCACTGATCCAATGACTGGTGCCACTGCCAATGGCTGGTGCCAATGGCTGGTGCCAGGCATACATAAAACGAGAGCTTCGTAACAATAGACAAGGACACTAAAGTCACAGACAGACAATAAACTGCAGGGAATAAAACCAGAATTGGGAAGCCACACACTGACTCCCACAACAGATTGACCAAAGTTGCCTTAGCTAAATTAAGGATATGCCACACACACGGGACCCACTCCCATCTGCTCACTGGATGCCCAAGACCCTTGTGTAGCAGGTGTGGGGAGGGTCTACCCGTAATTCACATTCTAATTACATGCAAAAACTCTACACAACAAGACGCAAACTTTTCCCTCATATACACAGACAACGCTTTCAACTAACCCCAGCATTGCTTTTAGCGGATGATCTCATGTTTCCTCTACAATGCAGCTTTAGGTTTCTTAGCGAAATCACGTTTTCACACCTGATTCCCTATCACGCATAGTTTCTTAGACCTAATTTCATGGTAGGAAAAAATCACAACCTGGCCTTTTACACCAGCCATCCTCATTGTCTTTTGCTGATTTTAATTTTGTTTAAATTGAGCGACTTTACAGTGTACGTTTTCATTCATCATACATAACCACGGTATTGGTGCTTTTGTCCTAGTTGGCCTTCAGCCATAAACATTAAATCATCATCATTAAAGTGAGACAGCAAGCCTCGGATCTCAGAGTTTAGTTTCAAGATGTGTACACATCTTTTTCAGACATTTTATCAACTTGGCAAGTTCGCTCCGTGCCTTGTGACTTTTCTTTTATGAAACTTGACAAAACTCGGAGACCACGAACTGCAATCCTGCAGCACTTCTTGCATCTGCAGCATAAATACCAGTGTCCAGAATTTTACACTGACGCCTCAAAAACTGACACTTCTGTCTCCTGTGCTGCTCAAGGAACCAGCTTCAATGTCTTTAAAACTAATACAAGTATTTTTACAGCAGAATCCTATCGTAGACTTCTTGTTGTTGAACACATCCTTCAAAGTGAAATTCCACAATCTGTTGTTTATACAGATTCCCTTAGTGCTCTGCGGGCATTGCCAACCCCAAAGCCTTCCAAGAACCATGTTCTCAATTTTCTCTTCAACGCCATCATGTCTGTATATTCCCAAAAACGTGATATAGTTGTTTACTGGGTCCCAGGTCACTCTGGCATCATCGGTAATGAGGCGGCAGATCAATGACGACTACTACTGCACTTACAAATACAGTGAGCCGCTACAGTACACCGACCTGAAACCGCCCTTCAGACAACCCCTTCGCAAAACATGGCGAGTACACTCGAATGAACATACAGACAACAAACTACACGTAATAAAGCCACTCTTAGTACGATATACCACCAACACACGAAACAGACACAATGAAGTTACCTTGCCTAGGTTGGGGATAGGCTGCACATGTAACACACTCACAATTGCTCACTGGTTCCTCCAGAGCGTTGTGTAGCAGGTGCGGAGAGGGCCTATCTGTAACACACATACTTACACAATATAAAGCACTAGACACAACACGGCTAAACCACTTTCCAGAGTAATACAGATACAACTTTCGGCTGCATCCAATATACTTACCAACAAAAAAACAGCCTACGTACCATAACATAGGACACAACACATGCTCATATCTTGACATTGCTATTGATTCTGCAATTCTCTTTACATCTCTTGAGTGCGGTGTGGGCACGGACCCATATGGTAGTGACCACTTCCCCACTTCACTAACGTTTATAGGTAGAGGCCCAAGCAGTCCATCTTCTCACAACACTTTTATTGAATCAGAAGCGAACTGGAGAAAATTTACCGAAACATCTAAACTACATCACACATTCATAAAACATCTACACATGGAGGATGCAGCCCAAGTCATCACGGCGCATATCCTCGACGCCGCCGAAAAGTCCATTCCCCAGGCATCCAGTGCGTCCCGGAACCCAAGGAGGCCCTGGTGGAACGAGGACTGTAGGCGGGCGCGAGAGGCCCAGAACAAGGCGTGTGGTGTCCTTCGCCGGTACCCCACGTCAGATAATCTAATTTCCTTTAAACGGGCAAAGCCTTTTGGGAAGCGTGTGCGTCGTGAGGTGAAAAGGGAGAGTTGGCGTGCTTTCCTCACTTCCATCAACTCATACACCGACACTCACAGTCTGGACATGAATACGCAAACTAAAAGGACAACAGACACACAGCCTGCCCCTGGTTAGCACAACAGAGGGCACACTCGAAGACCTGGCTAGCACACTTGCACAACACTTTGAATACGTATCCAAGTGAGCACACTACACAAACACTTTCATAAAACACAAAACATCTGCGGAAAAGAAGTCCCTGCATAATAACAAGTCGCACTCTTCCTACAATTCTCCTTTTTCAGTTCATGAGCTGAAGGCCACTGTAACCACGTGTAAGCCTTCTGCTCCAGGTGCAGACAAAATCACATACAACATTATACAACACCTACACCCAGACACTCTTGAAACACTCCTACGTCTATACAACAACATATGGCTTTCGGGGCACATTGCCAAATCTTGGAGGGAGGCCATAGTAGTAGCGTTCCTGAAGGAAGGGAACGCCACCCTTCCTCTCCCGCAGTTATTGTCCAATCGCCCTCACAAGCTACCTGTGTAAGCTCCACGAGAAGATGATAAACACGAGACTCATGTACTTCGTTGAGTACAACGGTCTTCTCGAGAGCTGCCAGGCAGGCTTCAGGGTTGGGCGATCTACAAATGACCAAATTGTCGCCTTTGAATTATACTTCAAGGTCGCTTTTATTCACAAACACTTTTGTGCAACAGTGTTTTTTTACCTTGAGAAGGCCTATGACACCGCCTGGCATTACGCGATCCTCAGTGACCTGAAGTCTTTCGGATTTTCGGGCCATATGCTCACCACTCTTGCTAGTTATTTGTCCGAAATAACGTTTCGCGTGAGAGTTGGTAATGCACTCTCAAGAATTCATGTGCAAGAAAACGGCATGACGCAAGGTTGAGTTTTAAGCTGTACACTTTTTATAATTAAAATGAACTATCTTGGTAAGGCATTGCCACCTACCATTTCTTACTCTATGTATGTAGACGACGTACAGATATCTTTTAAATCTTGTAATATGTCAATCTGTGAACGTCAGTTCCTGCTTCGTGTTAAAAACGTGCCTGCTGGGAAGACAAGAATGGTTTTAAACTCAATCCAGGGAAAAGTTCTTGTTTTGTTCTCCAGGAAGCGTGGGATCCATCCGGACCCAGATATTACTCTTAATGGAGTTTCAGTTCCTGTTGAAAAGGAGCCAAGTTTTTAGGTATAATATTCAATAACAAGCTAACATTTGTTCCACACTTGGAACAACTTAAGCACAAATGCCTAAAAATAATGAATATTCTCAAAGTTCTCACCCACCAGTCGTATGGTGCAGACAAGCAACTATTTTGCGTCTTTATAGCGCCCTATTGGGATCCCGCTTGGACTACGGCAGGGTCGTTTATGGGTGCACAAGAAACACGGCACTAAATATGCTGGACCCGGTGCTTCATTTAGGGCTACGCCTCGCATGTGGTGCTTTTCGCACTAGCCCTGTCCAAAGTCTGTTGTAGAATGCAATAAATGGTCCCTAGATCACTAGAGAGTGTACATGGACGTTTTATATGCCTCAAAAATCATGTCAATGACAAATCATCCTTTTTCTCCGACCAATAATGATGCATCCTCACAGCAACTCTTTTTAAATCATCCATCAATCTCTCTGACGTTTCCTCTAAGAGTGCGCGAAGAAGCTTCTGAGCTAGAAGTCTCGTTTTCAGGCATCCGCAAGACACCCATAATTGATTCCATTCCACCATGGCATCTCCGCCCTGTGCCATGTGACCTGTCTTTTATGCAATTTAACAATAACAGGTCACCAAAGATTGCGATTCTGCAGCATTTCGTGTTTGTGCAGCATAAGTACCGCTGTGAAGAGTTTTACAGTGACGTGTTCAAAACTACAACTGCTATGGCTTCTGCTGCGCATGGGCCTAACTTTCACGTCAGTAAAACAATGAACCTTTGTAGCAGTATATTCACAGCGGAAGCACACAGTATTTTAATGGTATATATCACATAGTGCAACATCAAGCCTTACAATCCCTCGTGTAGACGGACTCTCTTAGCGTTGTACAAGCACTTGCATCAGGAAAGCATTCTAAAAACTTTGTCATCAATCATGTTTTAAGGCTATTATGTCTGCATATGCATCAAACCTCCACATAACTTTCTGTTGGGTTCCAGGGCACACTGGAATTGTGGGAACGAAACTGCAGATCGAATGACCACTGCAGCTACACTCTAGAATACAATGGACATAGCAACAGTGCCATACGCAACATGAAGCCACACATCAGACACCAACTTCGCAACAGATGGCAAACACAGTCGAGTGAACAAACAGATAACAAGTTACACGTTATAAAACCACGCTTGGGACCATACACCGCTGACATACGCAACAGATACACAGACGTTGCCCTTGCTAGGTTACGGATAGGGCACACACATGTCACACCCTCGTATCTCCTCACGGGGTCTTCTAGACCCCAGTGCAGCAGGTGAGAAGAGGCCCTATCCGTAGTTCACATAGTAATCACATGCACAGCACTTCACACCACACGACGCAAACACTACCAACAACTATACAGGCTACACGTCCCACTACACCCAGCGTTTTTCCTGTCTGACAATCCTATGTTTCCTATCAAGTGCCTTTTTTAAATATTTAGAAGTTAAATTTTTAGACCTCATTTCATACCACGCGTGACCAATTCATGGCCTTATACACCAGCCATGCGCATAGTCGTTTTGTGATTTTACTTTGGTTTTTGCTGACTTATCTTAGTGTGTACTGTCTCACCTCTCATATAAGAATTGTTTTGGCCTTTTTGCCCCAGTTGGCCTTGCGCCATAAGCATCCAACCATCGTCATCATTAGCATACTTACTGAGAGGTAACCCCATGTTTTCAGTTAAAAGTACTTTTAAATTTTTGACAGAAATTTACTTTTTAAAAATCATCTCATATCATGTGTAATCCTTAAGTGGCCCTATACAGCAGCCAACATGAGTGCATTTCATTTTGCTTCACTTTTGTTTTGTTTTTACTGTAATAATTTAGTATTTACACTTACACGTCTGTCATAAATAGCCATGTCTTTGGCGCTGTTTTCCCAGCTGGCCTTGCGCTAAAAACACAAATCATCATTATTACATACGTCCTGTAAAGGGAGACTTCCCTCCCCTCATTGAAGGCATTTCTAACCACGATTTGTACAAACATATTACATTTCACGAGCACCGAGCAGTCTTCCCGCAATGCGAACTCTCTAACCCAGGGAATACGAAATCATCACTCAGATAATGGGGCTCACCTGAACAAAAAACTGGAAGACGTTAGTTAGCATTTTAACGTCATGGAGCACTGCCAAACGTCCGGTCTCTTAGAAGACAGTGAAGGTGTGACTTATCCCATAACCAGGACCCTGATCTCACATAGATGATCTCTCGCCGATGTCGTTAACCTCTTTCGCAAAAACATGACGAAGAATATTCTTCTGTGGCTTCAGCAACACCTTGAATACCCAAGAATTACCTCTACCTTATGTTCGGCTTCAGAAGGTACGTGTGCACCCCGGAAATCGTTGTTCAAATGAATGACATATTCGCCCCTGCGGCGAGACACTCACGCTGGGCCATTCTGGGCCTTCACCTTTTTAACGTTTGAGGACATATCACGTAAGGTATCCTCAAACCCTTGCAAAAAGAGGCAGCGAAAAAATGATGTCCACTTACATTCCGACATTCTCTCCTACCAACAGCCATCAAAAAGAAAAGTAGGGAGACCAGACGGCCCTTTTGGCCCAGACTCGTTTTTGTGGTCCACTTCTCTCATCTCGTCTTGTTCTCCCAACAAACAATTATGTCCCGTTTACGAAAGACGGCGTAGTTTGAAAATCGGCTCACAGCATGTTGATCATACCAAAAGTGCTCCGGCCGCTACGAGCTTATTTTATGAATAGGACCTTCATCATTGTGACTGGGATTCTTTCTTCGGCCAATAATTAGGTGTAGTTGAAAAGGTAACGTTTCAAATAACAGCAGTTCCCTCATTAAAATATTTTCCACCAATCATAAACTTCTGTATTTTGTACGTCCCCCCTTTCTGCGTTGCCTCCGTTCTTACCTCCCGAAATATGGTCACCGGTATGATAGGGAAAGTCTCCTCGACTTCAATTATCCTAGGGGACAAGGGCCTCAATCAGGGATCTTTCCTACTGCCCATTATTTCATCAAACCCCTTCAAGAGCTGGCAAATCATTAATACCAAATTCCTAACAGCAAAGAAGGTCTCTTGGCGTGGGATATTACTTTTTTCCATGGACACAAATTTTATTGACGGCGCCCAAGAAGCGCTCCTGAAAGCAGCCGAAACTGTGAATGAATACGCCAAGGAGTGCGGCCTCACATAGGAACCACGAAAATCTGGACCTTCCGGCTGTGCCCAGACGAGGTAGTGAAGATATAGACATATCTCAGACAATACTTGAAGGGCATATCATCACGGCTACAGAGAGAATATGAATGCTTAGTTAGACATTCAGGCGGACACAAAGAACGTCTGCCTGATTCAAAAACTAAAGATAGTCGAAAAAAAGTCACTCAAATGCTGTGCAGGGTAACCAACCCAAAAAGAGGATTTAAATAGCAGAATACCACCAGATTCACCAAGCCTTCATCCTCACCTTCAATATTTACAGGGCCCCGCACATAGCAGTGACGAAGAGAGAGCAACATAACGTGTGAAAATTGTGAAGCCCCGAAAACAATACTTAGAATACTCATAACCACAACGAGAGCTCGAGTGCTAAGGGTTTACGTTTGCAACACTACGTACGAACTACGTCAACTAATTCACATCTGAAAACTGACACCCGCGGGCAGAAAGCTCATAAGAAAACTACAGCGGACAACCAAGGAGCAGCTGCAACTCCGAGCTCTCGCATCTCGCACCAGTGCATACAAATCAGGAGGATCCTTCGCAACGTGCACATCGAACATCACAAAGTGAGACGACCCTCCATTGACAAAGCTGCATTGAAAAGACGAAGGTACGGAATATACAGATACACGAAGCTTCAAACTGAAAGAGCAATTGTGGTAATGGGGACGGCGATAAACAAATGCTTCACCAGCGCACCCACACGCAAAACTACGATTCAAGCAGGGGAAGAAGTATCCATAGTGCTGGCTATGACTCAAACAAATGCAGCCATGGTCATGTGCACTGCGCAACAGGACTCCAAATAATTAATTACAAGAACAATGGCTCCAGCAGCGCACCGCCTCATGAGAGCAAACCGCCCAAACCGGAAGATCACGATACATTGTTCCCCGACACACTCCTCCCTCACGGTAACCAGTTCGTCCTGCAGAATGGGCAGCAAGGCCTTGGATTAGAGCTTGATTTCAACCCTGTTTTAGGTACCGTGACATTACAAGCATCCCAGGCCTAAATAAAGGATCAATTAACCGCCGCACCCCAATTAAATAAACTCATAAAATCCGCGCTCCAATTAATAAAAACCATCAGGTTCCCTGATTCGGTTGAATTTCACGTGCAGTACTGTAGCGAGCATTCACCCCAATGCTAGTTGTGCCGACATTCAGGCAAACTGTACAGGTAGTCTGCACACTTTCCATAGCCCCAAAGACAAGCAGTGGGAGCCGTTGCTGTCCAGCGCACACCTCGACATCAGTTCATGCTAAGGGAAAGGGCCGAACATGTGAAGCCGGCAGTTAGACATTTGAACTGAGAAGCCACTAGGTTGCCAAAGTGGGGTAAATAAATATTTTGCTCTCTTTCTTTTTCTCTTAGCCTTTGACCACCCAGCACATTGGTATTAAGATGTCGTGGTCCCCGTTTTTCTAACAGGGAAGCTATTCGTGGTCGGTGCTTGCATTGGTCGAAAAACAGTAAAGTGTTGGCAGCGATGTGTAGATTTCCTAGCCTATCGAAGAGGAAAAGCGCCAAGCACATATTCAGCAAGTGAAAAAATGCTTGAAAGATACGTTTAGTGAGCAAACATTTCTAAACAACTAATTCAGGTGATAATGTCTTCGATTGTCAACATTCTGTGAAAAACCCGTAGCGTATTTAACGCAAGCCACCGTACATCAGGGAAATTTCGATGTCGATTTTGTTTAATATTCAAGACTGCTTGATTTTTGCGTTTACAAATAAAACACTTGCCGTGAGAAACAAAAAGCACTAGCGGTGACAAATTGAGGCAGTTTAACAAGTTCAAAATAACAAAAGCACCCAGTAGATGGTTCGAGGAGTGCAATACGGCAAAACTAAACTGGAGTGAGCGGCTATCAATCTACAGGTATTGAAAAATTCTTTGAAACTTGAACTTAAAATCTATAAAATTCGCTTTACCAGCAGCGATTTACAGGTCAAGTCTGTGAAGTTCGGCTAATTCGTTTCTATGTGGGTAGCACGTGCTGAATGCACGTCCTCACAGGATTTCCACTCAAGACAGGGCCGGGAAAGTACACCTAAATTAAAACTAGGAGTGTTACCAGGAAGGGCCTGACTAATCAAAATCACTATACCAACACAAAAGAAGCTAACATCCGCGCTAATACGTTCAACCAAACAGGATGACAAGCACAAAAAAAGAAATTTGAACCCAGCTGTGGATTCGGGCAGGTGCGTAACTACCTGAATAATAGAAGAGCTCTCGGAGAAATTGTGGCACCGCCAACACAAAGAGTTGGCTCTGGAGGCAACATCTTTTGTTCTGTTGGGTTCCAACAAAAATGCGGCGGGGGGCCTTTGCAACGCTGGTCGGCGTTATCTTCGTGCCTCCAAGGAGGAATGAAAAAACTCGCCGGTGCATCCTTGGTAGGGTTCATTATCTGGCGCAAAGAGTGCTGCATCACCCACACATCGGCAAGGCATTTGGCGCACATACGTGATCCTTAGCTGATTACAAAAAAACCTCATATGAACTGTAAAATTTATACCACAAATAAACTTACTAGTGTTTTAATGTCTAAAAACTCATATCTAGCGCAGTTACGGATGGCCACGAAGATTATTCTAAAAAGGCACAGAGAAACAGATACACAAATGTCCAAAAAGACTGTATTTGGACGACACCGTCGCCAAAAGAGCCCATTTCCTTGAGAGATAAATAAACACGACAAAATTATTTCAATTTTTTATTAAAAACGCACATTAAATGAAAGCGCTCGTAGAATGCTTATGCCTTATTGCGAAATCCTAGTTCATTGTCTGTCTGTCCTGCAATCTGTCAGAATTTTCAAAAACATCTACATTAACACCAACGTTCTTGCACAAAATGTCCGCTGACGGGGAAAATGGCGCTAAAAGGTTTGGTTGGCTTTACCATAATTGTAGTGCGGATGACCAAGCGTAGGTGTTTTTATATAGGTGTATTTAACATTCACCGAACCCAACACATGTTTAAAGAAGGCGAACTACAAAGGTGAGCTAAAACTGGTAGGTGTTGTCGGCAGCTAGTGTTCCCTTAGTCTACTGTGGCGCTTGTTGTGTCCCAAGCTAAGCCAAACTTCCTGCCCTGTGGCCGTCTATCTACCGCTCCGGCGAAGCTCAACATCTACGCGTATCTAATGTAGCGCCAAGCATGAATGATGATCTCTACACCTTGCCCTGCCACGCACTCTTCCCTATCAACGAGGGTAATGCGAAGTAGGGAAAACGGTTGTCTATCATGCGTCAGCGGCCTGCGCCGAACTGCACGGGCGACATCAACTATCGCGCCTCGTTTGAAACTTGCCGCTAAAGAACACGCTCCACCAAGCGAACGCGACGGCCGCCTCTCTCCGAGCTTCGCCCTATGCCTAAGCTTGAGCAGGCACTTTTGACGCCAAATGATCTCTCGGCGGTGCCAGGCTGTGAAAAAAAATATATTATAATCTTCCCAAGGGTGCACTGAGCGACGTTTTTTGCCTGCATAACGTCTGGTAGCAAGCCAGTCATTGTTTCAGGCCATTCAGATGCCTGTGCCTCGCCGCGTCTTAGGCGAATTTCTTGTTAGTGCATGGCTGTTACTTTGAAACTTCCTAAAGCTCTTTTTAATTCAAGAGCCCTCGTTTTCAACTTGGCTAAGTTAGCGATGAAGGAAGCGTCCCCACATCGCCGTTGCAACGAGATGTCATTCAAACTACGTCCGCTAAGTGCGACGTAAAAAACTTCTATCAAAGGAGTTTTCAGCTTTTTATAGGAGTTAGAAGTTTTGTATAGCAGTAATTAAAAACTCCTATACAGAGAGAATACGCGTTTGCGCCACCCCGACCTTCCCTTTGGGGGCTGCCAGCAGCAGACGCAGGCTCATGGAGGATTCACTAATTCCTAGTAGCCGTGGCCCTACCCTAACCTCACACACGTATGCGATCACAATTCTACTGGAAAATGCGTTCACCACTCCCGACACCATAACAAAAAGCGTAAATGACCTTGTGACTTCTTTTTGTTATGAATAAGTAATTCACATTTTCCTGCACTTTAAAACGTTTTCCCAACGGGTTGCTGGTCTTTTTTGCATGAGTGTCAAAGCAGGGAGTTTAAGTTCAAGGTTTTTGTTTTATTTCAAAAACAAAAACATAAATTGTAAACCATTGCTGATGTTGGCGCAAAAATAAACTTCGCCTAGTTACAACTATTACAATTCTAGCTGTTACATAACAAGCGAAAGCAGGCGACGAAACCCTGCGCGAAATCCTAACGCCGGGGCGCTTGAAACATGCGGTTTGGCAGAACGATTGCAAAACGATAGGCTGCGCACCAAAGGTGATGCACCAAATATTTCGCTCACTGCTCACGCAAGTGGCTTATGTAATTTTCTGTCACCGGCCAGGTACAGCCGACAGCGTTTGCCACAGCAAAAGAAGTGCCGAATCTGAGGCGAAGGAAAAAGCGGCACCATGGAGGGCCACTCATTGCTTTGTCCACTTGGGCCGAATGCAACGGATCTCAAACGAGGCGCTATCAGCAGGTGTCGCTCGAGCAGCCCGAAGCTTGATTGTCGGGTGCAATCTACACGTGTTTTTTCCAGTGTAGCAGCGAAGCCTACACCTCATCTAGAGGCACGCGGAGCCACATTGAGCTACAGCGATTTCTTCACGTGGACAGGTTCTGCTCATGGAGGTCTTGTAAGATATGCGGAAGATGCTACGCTAATTGAGGGCAAAACACTTCGACCCACAACAGTGACTGTGAGATATATGTCTAGCCCATAATAGCAAGCCCAATTCGACGGCATTTCGGAAACTTTCACTTTGCGACTTTTGGAACAAACGGCACTTTGTATCCACAGAGTGCAGTGATCATAGGAGGTATTTTTCAATAGTTCCTTCTCATTCTTTTACAAGAACATTTTTGGTACATCATAATGGTACGATCCAATCCGTGGGTTTGTTTGGTATTGCGGTAAGGTTAGAGACCGCAGTGTATCTTTGTTGAAAGACTACATAAATGTTACGTTAGCCAATGTGATTAGCCTATCAAAAACTGTAGAGTTCGGATGAGGTGAGAAAAAAATTTTTAAACAATACGATGATGCAGCATATTTGAACGCTCATTGTATATTGGGCGCGATATCGACGTAAGGAATATACGAACACCACGAGCCTGTTGAAACCAACTGAAATTTTATGCGGTGCCTGGAGGGCGCAAAATTATCGTGATACAATAGATGAGTATTACGGTTACGCCCCTATCGGAGCGCGCTTAGTTAAATCGAGGCTTTTCACCTCTACCCCTTAAAGGTTCTGGCGCAACCGATGGTTTCAAAACAAAACTTCCGCGAACAAAAAAAGTTACTGGCACCAACAGGAATCGAAAATAAAACGAATACAGAAACGGAGCGAGAGTCCGTTTTCTTACCGATTGAGCTACAAGCGCCCGCGGAGACATTGTAGTCAGATAGTGAACTCAACGAGCACAGCTGCGCCTTTATCTCCTGCGTTCTCTTTGAATGCATGTGATAGCGTGACGTGACCCCTCGCCCCGGTGTGCCCTCCGTAAAGGCACGTGTAGCGGCCGTATTCAGGCCCTGCACATGTGCTAGGAGTTAGTAGCATTTAAAGGAAGCTCAGACCAACGCATGGCATCTCACTCCCCCGTCTCACTCACTCACTCACAATCTCCCCCGTCTCTGCCGTCAATCCCGTCAGCTCCGTCAGCTGTGGAAGAGACGGAGGGGAAGTGAGAACGTATAACACGGAGTTCGAGGTTACTTTAAGTTTATAAAAAAGTTTCCACTAATCTGCTTTGACCCTGTTGTTCTGACCATATTTCAGGAAAAGACTGTTTTGCAAATGAGCTTTGCGATGCGATTGTCGCGGGCAAACAAAGCAGATATTTTTGCTGTGTTCCCCTGTGGTTTACTCTGAATTACACTTTTTGAAACATTGAAGTAGGAAGACGGCTTCGTATCAGAATTCGCTCCCTGATCGGTGCGCTGGCGCTGAATATTACAAACAATAAAATACTTTCAAATTTTACCGGAACGGTATGCACTCTGTAAATTTAGCGATACCAAAAGTGCAAAGAAATACTTATGTTTCCATTCAAAAGGTAAAAAAACTCGAAGACAGCTTCTGATTAACCCTTGTCTTTTCCCTGCAAAGAGCATTTTTGAACTCTCTTGTAGCTGCAACTAAGACACAGGTTTTAATTTGATGTATTTACGTTATTTTTACACTTTGGTTCAGGAGAATTACTGCGACATTGACACAGTCGATGTTCAATATTTCAAGGATCCGACTATTGGCTGTACCTGATCATAGAATTTTTGGTATCTTCAATAGGTCAGCCTTTGGAAACAGTCGTAAACGAATGGGAGTGGTTTCATTGCGTTGTATTATTCTCCCACACTAGAGTATCGCAACTTATCAAAGTATTGGGCGCTATTGCTTGGCCGAAGATACAGGGCACAATGCTGCGAGAGATGGCGCTGCCCTAGAACAAATTTCCGGCCACCTATTGTTTCCCATCAGAGGTTTAGATATGTTCAATGGAACAATGCGGTTCCAAGAGAGCAGCGGCGTTTCGGGCCTCAAGGCTTCGCTTCCACTGGGTGCACGCGGGCAGTCATTCTTGAGCAGGCTGGGGGAAAGATCTCGGTAACCGTCCAATGCTTTGCTTTCTTTTCAGGTTGTCTCCCGCTAAGTACCGCGTGTGTAACGGTTTTTTCACCTCGCAGAGGTAAAGACACAGAACAACATCGCCACCCTCCGGCCAGGGAGAAGGGCCCCGCCACTCACAACAAAATATCTAACCCCGCCTTGCCGGGTAGGGGGAAAGAATAGGGGGGAGGGCTAACATGAGTGGCTCAATGGGCGTTCAATGATAATCGGTGGATGCGTTTTTCTTGCTCTCGGGTGCGGTACGCTTCTGCCAACCACAGCACCATCTGAAACGTTAGGTGGGGTTAGGAAGCGTTGATTTCAAGTAGAATGGCGTAGGGAAGCTGTCATTCGGTTCACGACAGCAAAAAAAAAATGCTCACATCCCCAGTCCACAATGTTGGGTATTTCGTTCCTGTAGGGGTACCCGCATTACTTGGCAAGTACACGCGTGTGACTCTTACATGTATCGCTTTGAGAGATCCTTCACATCAGGGTTGATTAATTTATTCAAGCCATGTTCTGTGAATTGGGTTTTTTTGTTGATTCCAAATAGAGCAAGTAATTTCAACTTAGAATTTTATTCAAACAAGGCATTGTTAGCAATGCTGCTGAATATCGACGCATAACCGTTAGATGTGATGCAGTCTACCATGCAAACCATCCAGTCCATCCCTACCCAGCTAGCACAAATGTTACGAAACGTATACGGAGCATATTACCCTTAGGAAAAATAGGGCTACCAAACAACGTAGAAAAGACGCCTACTGTTGCGAGAACGTCTTATATCTCTGCTTATGTGTGGGCAGCTGAAATGTTAAAAAAATGGAAGTCTGGTGTAGTAAGCGCAAAAAGATATGCCTATTAAGACACATATTTTTATGGACTTGTAAAACTTGTTTTAGAGGTTTGACTTAATAGGCGTATACCACGGCTTTCATATGCCTCATAAATCCCGCTTACAACCTGGTCGTTCGGGTACCATCAAACTGTATTTGGTGGCTTGGTAATGTTGGTACCCTTACAGACGATTACCTGGGAAAAGCAGGTTGTTTTTATAAGCGAGGAGGGTTAGTTAAAGCCAATTCCGCCGACGGGCAACCAGGCGATTTGATGACCGACACAACCAAAGTATATTCACCAGACAATTTGAAAATACACAAATAGCGCCACATTATTCTTTCCTCTAGAGTCCCTATCATAAAAAGGGTCTTACACACAAAAGAGGGCGCACGTGCAAGTACGATGCCATCGGTACCGTGTAGTGAGAGGGGCCGTGCAATCAAGCGACGCTGTTGCTTCTAAACTCGCTAGGCACGGTAGAAGGCTGTTGTGAGGACACCACTGAGACGGCCTTGGCATTCTACAAGGCCAGGAGGCAAATGTGGTTCGGCTCTGAGCCTCCCGGGCGTTCTCGTCCAGCAGAGGACTAGCCGAGAGCCGCTTTCCTCCTGCCTTCACTTGTCACCTCCATTCCGCCACTTCTTCTTCCGCTTTGTCTCACGCGCGCTTCTTCGGCGTCAGCACGCACCTCGTCTTCTTTGCTTCTTTGAGTCGTAAAAAGCGCCTCCTCACAACATCTTTTTCTAGCAGCACGAAGCTGTCGAATAAAGTATCGGAAACATTGCAGTGCGCAACAGAATACGGCACACAGCACTAAATTTGTGCGGTACACAATCTTCTGAATAATGAAAACACAAACACTCCACAATCATTTCTCTTAATTCAGTCCAACACACTTGCAAACACTTGAATGTAAGATTAGCGGTTTAATTACCATTCAGAAATATTAGTATGAAATCACCATATCTTCCTTCGCTCTCCCAGCCTTTCTCGCTCTGTTCTGCCGCTGGCTTGGTGACGGCGACAATTTTACTATGGCATTCCTCTGAATAACAGGAACGTAGATAAGGGATATTGCTCACGCTGGGGTGCAACATCACGAGAACTGACACCTGGAAAGCAACACACCCGAAACAGTTCCGCAACGCACATGAACCGCACCCTGAAAAGAACAATAATGCCTAAAAATTTCATCGTGAATGATTGCATACGACGCGTATGGTTTAATACCGGAGTCATGCAGGAATATGCAAATAGCCTCACTTCGTCTGTAAAACGAATAATTTTCCAAAAAACGCTACCCGGCTCGCATGCACATTATGTGCTTCACACGCCTCTGTACGTAGAGCCACCGTTAATGGCCAGAAGGGGAGATGGAGCCAGCGACACCCAGCACGACACCCAGCGCAGTGCAGTCCTGCACCCTTCGGCAGATATGTGCAACATAGGTCGGTCACGACGCCCCAGCCCATTCTTGACAGGGGCGCGATCATTTATCGCAGAACCCGGTGAATGATATTAGTAGACCCTGTTATGTTTAAAATAAATTGCGCTACTGTGCATTAACTCTGCCCCAAAGTGCAAGAGAACGAAAACAGATTTGCCGGATTGAGCTCGCGTGTGGGGGGGGGGGGGGGAAGGTTGAAACTAATTGGCGTGACGCCCAGAAACAAAACCCACGCGCAGGGTATCTGAAGCGTCTTTTGACTTGCCCATACTAATTCCTCGCGATCTGCGTGTTCTGCTTTAAAAGAAGCAGCACTTTTTGCCTCGCTTAATTAGGGTGTTTTGTTTGAAAATACGATATAAGCCATTGCGCGATGTTCCCGCGCACCAAACACGGGGTACCTTCAGTAATCTTGGTGACAATATTGGCGACCCCGGAGACCCCTGGCGTCCCAACATTAGCTGTAACTTACCGGGGTGGTGTGTTTACAGGGGAAGGGTAAGAAACTACAAACAGTTCCGCTCGAGCCAAGGTCAAGCTCCTGCGGATGGGCTCCCGGTCTGTTTACTAGGCAGCGAGATCCAGGACCTCTCTTGGTATCAGGGTAGGGCGAGCGAAGAAAGTACCGGCGTTCTCCTTCTTTAGACTAGAGAATATGGTATTTTGTAACCCCCGTAATTGTGATCGATCCCCGAAAGGGACCGCACCGAAGTACCTTTTTCCCATTGACAACCTTAACCTTTCCTGAAGCAGAAACGTACTCTACATTTCTTGTTATAGAATCCCGCGATGCAGCTCATTCTCTTGAAAAGAAATACGTGCTCTAGATTGCCAAATATCGCAAAGGCAATCATGGAAAATCGTATAAGGCTAAAAAACAAAGGTGTGTTGAAATCTTTGGCGAGGTAAAGCGCAAGCAGCAGGCCACAAATGTTCTACCTCAAACTCGAGTAGCTTATCTGGACATCACGCTCACACCCCACCGGAGCCTCGACAGCTCCCAGTGTGTTCTCTGATCCAGATGTGGTGAATGAAACGGATGCGGATCTTCTTGAAGGCTTGAAGGATCAGGGTGTCACTTCTGTGAGGCGAATCACCATCCCCAGAGATGACAAGAGGGTTCCTACCCGCACTTCGTCTGGACCTTTCGCCGCTCAGCACTCCCACAACATATAAATGCAGGCATCATCTGGTGCACATGTCTCCCTACACTCCAAACCCACGGCACTATTTTAAGTGCCAGCGGTTCGGGCAAGGTACAAACTCTTGGCGTGGCCGAATAACCTGTGCAAAATGCGTGGCACAAGATCATAATACTGACAATTGTCCATCGAACGCCCTTACTTGTGTTACCTTCCGGGGGGCCGCACGCGGCATACTCCGGGACTTGTGAAAAATTTCCACTAGAAGAAGATCATTAACGTCTCGGTCACTGAGAACATCCCGTTGCAAGAGGCGCGGAAGAGGTCCGCCTCTTTCCCTCTGGGAAGATACGCCGACGAAGCTGGCCAGGGGATGAAGCGGCGTCTGGTTTATACAGAAACCCAGTTCAGCGAGTCTGATCTGGACCCGCCCCCGCAGGCCGCTGGGTTTCCTTAGGTAGCTCAAGCCATCACCACGCCCCTTGCTGATCCACCAGCGGCTGTGGTGGCAGCCGTCACCATCGGGACCGATGCCTCGCTGGCCCCTCCTTCCTCACCCTCCCTGCTGCCACGGAGGTTGCGGAGGAAATGTACATGGGGGGTGCCGCATTGACTTCTCCTCCCACCACACTCCCCGTGCCACCTGTGGCGCTCCGGACACCTTCGATGTTAGGGGCTCAAAAAACCAAGGGCACCCGAATGGGGGCCAATTCCAGGAGGCCGGGTCCATCGCACACACCAAGGACATCCGAATATAAGCTACACTAGGGCCATTCCTCTCTGCGTCGCAGCGGAAGGAGTGGGTCCCTTCATTCATATCTCAAGGGAAGATAAAAACCCTTCCAAGTGTCCAAGCCCCGAAATACCTTACATAAATAGTAACATTTCAGTTGCTCTGAACATTTAATAATGGGAAAATAAAGTATTGTTCAATAGAACTACAGAGGCCTTCTTAATAATCTTGACGATGTGTATGACATCATGCATGCTAATCAGCCAAGTGTAATGTGTGTCCCAGAAACAGGTTTAAATTCCAATCACAAAAAGGTTTTTAATAGTTATATTATTTTTACAAACAACAGGGGTGGCTGCAACACTCTTCGGGCGGTGTGGCAACAATAGCCCGGAAATATTTGCAACACTTTCCTGGAGGCTCAATAATACTATCTGAACAAGAATATTTAATAGGTTGATAACGGTATGCTCCCTATACATTCCTTCCGATTTTGCACTTCGAGCTCCGATTTCAAGGCGCTGGTTGACCAGCTGGCATAACCGTACATCCTCACAGGCAACCTTAATGTGCACAATTCTCTTTGGGGGTCTTCTCGCAAGCATGCCGGAGGTCACCTGATAGAGAAGTTTCTAACTTCCTCAGGAGCATGCCTTTTCAACAAAACACTGCCCACATACTATAACTTAGGACACACTACATACTCACATTTGGACTTGGCTGTTGGTTCTGCAATTCTTTTTCCATGTCTTTAGTGGGTTGTGGGCATGGGTCAATATGGTTGTGACCACTTCCCCACACCATTCACATGCAGAGGCAAGGGCCCATGCCGTCCATCTTCCCAGAACAGGTTCAATAAAGCAAGAGAAAAGTGGATAACATTTACAAACATCTAAACTACACTACACATCCATAAGACACCTACACACTGAATAAACTACCCAACTCCTCACGGCACACATCCTCGACGCCGCCGAAAAGTCCATTTCCCACCCTTCTGGTGCCCTGAGCAACCGGAGGAGGCCGTGGTAGAGTGAGGACTGTAGGCTGGCACGAGAGGCTCAGAACAAGGCGTAGGATTATCCTTCGTCAGTACCCCTCGTCGGGTAACCTCCTGTCGTTTAAATCGGTAAAGGCGTTTGTAAAACGGGTTCGCTGTGAGGCAAAACGACATAGTCGGTGCTCATTCATAACATCAATAAACTCCTACACAGACACACGAATACGCAAACTCCAAGGTTAACAAACACACATCCTGCCTCTCGTCAGCAAAACAGGGGACACACTGAAACACCAGGCTGACACACTTGCACAACACTTCCAATACATCTTCAGTTCAGCGCACTGCAGAAACACTTTCATGAAACACAAACTCGCGGCCGAAAAGAAGCCTTTACATGACGTTGACAGATCAGCCACGTCCTATAACTCCGAGTTTTCGCTTCGTGGGCTGAGGGGGCTCTGTGATCTGTAAACCCACAGCCCCAGGCCCAGACAACATCACATAAACAATGATACAGCACTTACACGCAGAAGCTTTTGTAACACTCTTTCACATTTACAGCAAGGTATGGCTTTTGGGGCACAGTCCAAAGTGTTAGAAGGAGGCCATAGTTGTAGCATTCTTGAAAAATCGGAAAGACCCTTCCTCTCCTGCAAGCTATCGACCATAGCCCTCAGAAGCTGCCTGTGCAAGCTTCTCGAGAAGATTATCAACAGGAGACTAGCGTACTTTCTTGAGTACAACAGTCTTCTCGAGAGCTGCCAGGCGGGCTTCAGGGTGGGGTGATCTATGAACGACCAACGTGTCGCTCTTTATTCATATATCAAGGATTCCTTCATGCAAAAACAGTTTTGCATTACCATGTGTTCCGACAACGAGAAAGCTTTTAACAACGCTTGGCGGTGCGGCATCCTCAGTGACCCGAAGTCAATCGGTGTGTCGGGCAACATGTCCAACATCCTTTGTAGTTACGTCTGAGAGAACCTTTCGTGTGAGTGTGGCTAATGCACTCTCCAAGGTTCAAGAAACCTGCGTGCTTCAACGGAGCGTTGTTATTTCCGCACTCTTTTTAGACAAGATGAACTCCCTTGAGATGGCACGTTCTCCTACGATCACTTATTTCATTTATGTAGACGACGTCTAAGTATCATTTAAATCTTTGAATATGTCACTGTGTGAACGTCAAGTCCAGCTTTATGTCAACAAGCGGTCCAGGTGGGCAAATAACAACGGTTTTAAACTGAATCCTGGAAAAAGCGCTTGTGTTGAGTTCTCCAATTATCGTAGGGTCCACCCAAACACGGACAATACTCTAAACGGTATTTTGATTCCTGTAAACAATGAGCCGAAGATTTTAGAAATTTTATTCGACGAAAAGCTGACATTCATCCTACATATCAAACAACTTAAATGCAAATGCTTAAAAATTATGAATATTCTGAAGGTCCTCTCACAACAGTAGTATAGCGTTGACAAACAACTCCTGCTACTCCTGTATACTGCCTTGGTAAGGTCTCGGTTTGAATACAGCAGTGTCGTGTATCAGTCGGCGACAAAAACAGCCCTGATAAAGCTCGACCAAGTGCTACATCTTCGCCGCCTTCTCCTTTGATGTGGGCCTTTCCGTACTAGCCCTGTGTAGAGTCTGTGTGTGGAGTGTGAAAAGTGGTGCGTAGAGCATCAGCGGGATTATGTTGACTTGTTGTATGCATCTAAAATTGTGTATCTTAACCACCTTTTTAACCTTATCATTATTGACACATCACAATTTTAAGTCTTTCTAAACAGGGAATTCATTTCTTCACTTTTTTCGCTTAGAGTGAAGGAAATGATTTCTGAACAGGTCCCCCTTTCAGACACGCACAAGACACCCATCAATAAATACATTCCACCATAGCATCTCTGCTCTATATCACGCGACCTGTCGTTCACGCAAGTAGAAAAAATAGGGTACCCAGGAGTCAGATTCTCTAGTACTTCCTGTTTCTGCAGGACAAAGTACAGGTGCGGCGAAGTCTTCAGAGACGCGTCAAAACGTGCGCCTACGGTCTCTTGTGCAGTCCACGGAGCAAATTTTAGCGTCACTAAGACATTACGTTTTCATAATGCTACATACATAGCAGGAGCGTATGGCATCTTAACTGCTTCAAATCACATCATGAAACATAAAATCCCCAAGTCCATCGTGTACATTGATTCCCCAAGTGTTGTGCAGGAACTCTTGTCTAAAAAGCCGTCTAAGACCTATGTGGTCAATCTTCTGTTGAAGATATGAGGAATGCATACAACTCAAAGATTCAAATAACTATAGGATGTGTACCAGGGCACTGTGGAATACCTGCAAATGAGGTCGCCGATCAACTGGTTGCTGCGGCTTCTCTCATAAATACAGTCTTTATAGCAACAATAGGTTACACCGACCTCAAAACAGACATCAGAGAACAGCTTCGTAGCACATAGCAATCACACTAGAGTCAACAAACAGGCAACAAACTACACGCAATAACACCACGCTTGGGACAATACACTAGTGACTCACACAAAAGATTCACTGAATTTGCCTAGCCAAATCCTCACGGCGTACATCCTTGACGCCACCGAAAACTCCAATCCCCACCCCTCAGGTGCCCCATGCAACCGGAGGAGGCCGTGGTGGGATAACCACTCCAGGCAGGCACAGGCGCGAGAGGCCCAGAACCAGGCGTGAGGAATCCTTTGCCAGTACCCCACGTCGGATAGTCTCCATTTGTTCAAACGGGCAAAGGCGTTGGAAACCCTGTGTGCCATGGGGCAAAACGAGAGAGTTGGCGTACCATCTTTACATTCATAAACTGATGCACCGACACACACAAAGTCTCTACACGTATCCGAAGACTTAAAGTGCATCATACACACAGCCTGTCCCTAGTTAATAGAACAGGGGACCCAGTGGAACGCCAGGCTAACACACACACACAACACTTCCAACACGTGTCCAGTTCAGCACACTGCCCCAATACTTTCATGCAACACAAAACATCCTTTAAAAAGGAGTCCTTTTGTTACTAATTATAAGTCTGACACAATGTATAACTGCCCATTTTAACTTCATAAGCTGGAGATAGCTCAATGCACTTGTAATCCTTTAGCTCCAGGCGCAGACAACATCACATACACAATGACACAACACTTACATGCGGACAGGCTTGAAACACTCCTACATTTCTAACACAAACAATCCCTTTCGGTTCACATTCCGAAGTCTTGGAGGGAGGCCATAGTACTGGATTTTGAAAAGGAGGGCAAGTACCCTGCCTATCCTGCCAGTTATCGACCCATCACCCTCACAAGATGGCTGTGCAAGTTCCTCGAGAAGATGGTAAACCGGAGACGTGTACTTTCTTGATTACAGTGGTCTTCATAAGAGCTGCCGGGCTGGCTTCAGGGCTGGGTGATTCACAAACGACCAAATTGTCGCTCTTGAATTTTACATCAAGGACGCTTTCACCCATAAACAGTTTTATACAACACTCTTTTTTGACCTTGAGAAGGCCTACAAGACAACTTCTACTGCTACTAAGTTGGTTGTCATACGGGAGGTGATTCGTTTAATCTCCCGTGAATCCCCTCAAGCTTCGAAAACCCTGTTTTGTGACTCAAACCCAGCACTCCAGGCCCTCAACGGAGTTATGAGGCAAGGACCTTATTATGACCTTGCTGCGGAAGTACTCCAATTATGCTCCTTGGCACCGCAACCAGGACATGTCCTGACCATTCAGTGGGTACCAGGTCATTGCGGGCTAGCTGGTAACGATTGGGCTGAGAAGAAAGCAAAGGTTTCTGCAAATGCAGATTTACGTCAGCCCTTCACAAGGACAGACACGACCGCCCTTCTATCTACCATTCTCGGTCTCGCATCGGCGAGTCACTGGTCCTACCCTGATAATCGTCATAGAAGATTACACCATCTGGACCCCGACTGCAAGTTTCGGTTACCTCCTGGTATTCAGCGAAACCACGCCACGCTGTTTCACCGACTACGGCTTGGCGTAGCCTTTACCCGTCGCTACAAGTGACCCCGATTGTGAAACATGCCGTGTACCAGAAACTATTTCGCATGTTGTCTGCCACTGTCCGCGTTACGCGCATCCTCGAGAACAAATAGCGACAACATTGGCCTGTTTGGAATGTCGTGGGGTGTCGGAGGAAGTGCTGCTGTTACCTTGGCCGTACGCGCAGCAGTGCCACAAGATATTTAAAGTGGTGCTGAAATCGCAGCAGTGGCCTCTCTGCGATTTTATAGTTGAGGCCCGTCCGGCTCAACTTTAATACATGCACAGTTTAAGTATAGGCATCTTCTGTACATAGCCATTTATTCATTTCTCCGCCATTGTGATCTCTCTCGTCCTTTATCCACCCTCTTTCCTCCCCTTTCCCTTCCCACACACAGAATAGCTTGCCAAATACGCTACCATCAGGCCGACATTTCTGTATTTTTTTTTCATTTCGATGAATTTCCTCATTCTCTCTTGAGAAGGCCTATGACACCTCTTGGCGTCACAGCACCCTCTGTCACCCGAAGTCTCGGTGTTTCGGGCCATGTGCTAAGCACCCTTGCTAGTTACATGTCTGTAAGAATGTTTCGTGTAACAGTTGGTAGCGCACTGTTAAGGACTCATGAGTGACAAAATGGCGTGCCACAAGGTGGAGTTCTAAGCTCTACTCTGTTTATAACTAAATTGAACTCTCTCCCTGCGGCATTGCCACCTACAATTTCTCACTATATGTGTATATACTACGTGCAGATATCTTTAAAAGGAAGTACTATGTCGATCTGAACGTCCGGTCCAGCTTGGTGTCAGAAAATGGTTTTAAGCTTAATTCAGAAAAACATTTTTTTGTTGTGCTCTCCAAAAAGCGCGGGATTCATCCGGAACCAGCTATTGCTCGCAATGGAGTTTCAATTCCTGTTAAAAAGGACAACAAGTTTTTAGACGTAATATTCGATAACCAAGTAACATTTGTTCCACACTTGAAAAATCTTAAGCAAAAATGCGGATATATATGAATATTCCTATTCTTCTCTCACACCGGTCCTACGGTGCAGACAAGACACTCCTGCGTGTTTATACAACTCTGGTGGCATCTGGCTTCCACTACGTCAATGTCGTATATGGGTGTGCAACAGAAACGGCACTAAAGATGCTCGACGCGGTAATGCATTTGGAGCTATGCCTTGCATGTGGCGCTTTTCGAACTAGCCCTGTCTAAAGGTTGTATGTAGAATGCAATAAATGGTCCCTACATCACTAGAAGGTGTCCATGGCGTTTTGTATGCCTCAAAAGTCATGTCTATGACAAATCGTCATTTCACTCAATCAGTTGCGACACATCGTCACAACTCTTTTTAAATCATCTTTCAATCTCCATGCCGTTTCCTCTCAGAGTGCGAGAAGAACCTTCTTAGCTAGCAGTCTCGCTTTCAGGGATTCACAAGACACCCATCATCAATTCCATTCCACCGTGGCGTCTCCGACCGGTGTCATGTGACCTGTCTTTTACGCAGTTTAACAAAACATGTCACCGATATATGCGATTCAGTGTAAGTACCGTTGTGCAGAATTTTACCGCGACGCATCCATCTGTGTCTTGGCGTGCGCATGGGTCGAACTTTAATGCCAGTAAAACAATGAACCTTGGCAACTATATTAACAGCGGACCCGTGCGGTATTGAAAGTGTCCTGAATGACATAGTCCGACTTCAAATTTTAAAATCCATCGTGTAGACGGACTCTCCTGGCATTGTACGTGCACTTGCATCCAGAAAGCGTCCTATGAACTTTGTCATCAATCCTGTTTTAAAGGCTATGATGTCTCCTAGAGCATCACACCTTGAAATAACTTTCTGATGTTTTGAAGGACACTATGGAATACCCGGGAACAAATGGACACTGCTGCCACACCCGTGAAGATACGGGATATAAGAACAGTGTCGTACACAGATATGAAGCCACACATGAGACACCAACTTCGCATCTCGTGGCCAACACAGTGGAGTACACAAACAAGTTACACATAATAAAACAACACTTGGGACCATACACCACTGACACACGCAACAGATACACAGAAGTTGCCCTTGCTGGGCTACAGAAAGGGCACACACGTGTCACACACTCGATTCTTCTCACGGAGTCTTCAAACCTCTGTGCGGCATGTGAGGAGAGGCCCCACCCGTAATTCACGTATTCATGAAATGCAGGGCACTTGACACAGTACGACGCAAACGCTTCGCACAACTATACAGACTACACATACCACTACACCAAGCGTTTATACTGTCTTGCGGTCGCATGTTTTCTCCGAAGCGCGGTTCAAATATTTAGCAGAAGTTAGATTTTGAGACGCAATTACTTAGCACGCCTCAACCTTCCCTGACTATATACACCAGCCATCCTTATTGTCATTTTCTGATTTTACTTTTGTTCTTGCTAACTGATTTTAGTGGCTGCGGTTTCACCTGTCATATATAACCACCGTTATGGCGCTGTTTGCCTCGTTGGCAGTGCGCCATTTATATCCAACCGCTATTATTAAAGACCGCAATACATGACACGTTTGTACCACGAATCCTCATCGACACAATTGAGGTAAGCTTTATCGTGTACTAAAGGTCATCCCTGGTGAATCACCTTCAAAAAGTAGAAAGGATGCTGATCTTTTTGTTGCACAAAAGTTGTGCCTCGCATTTGTCAAGAAATGTAGTTTGTACTCCTAGTGAATTTCGGAGCCACCTCTGACAATTGTAATTTACTGGACAGACCACCTGTCGCAAACATCTGAAGTTAATGAAGGCGCTTGCCATCCCAGTGATCTTTCCAAACCCTATGCTACTTATTACAACTCTGTGTTCCGTCCATTCCTGTTTTCGAAAATATAAATGCGTTTCAATTTTGTCTGTACCAGTAAACGTTTTTATTGCAGTAACGCTTCGTTTTTCGGGTTAGATACGAACGATATACTGACGAATTACCATGGTACTACTAGGCGCCTACTGAGCATGTCGTGCCAGCTGGGACATTTGCCGCTATACCAAGCCCTCTCTTTCAATCATTGATAGTTCTCGTTTCTTTAAGTGCCTTATTGACAATAGCCTTGCTGTAGATGATTCTGTGATTTATGGTATTTGGGTGCGTGTACCTGTGGGTTTGATCTATACATCACAGCTTTTCTTGGCACTCCTTGAGTTGGTCATGAACAAAATTGGTTATAAAGCGAAGGTCTAAAAACTACAATATCTACTTATTCCAAAAACCAAATGCAATATTCCTAAAGGCAGAGCAATACCTATTTTTAAAAAAATTAAAATAACAAAAACTTGGAAGAGGAGATATTTACGTGCGGATTTTTATCTTAAGTTTACACACGGTTTCAACGGCTGAAGATAGAAATTTTAAATGAACTCTGAGCTCATTGACACGTAGACGACTACTTTATTGCACTGGCGCTGGCGGGCGCACTCGCCAATACTGGTTAAACTCGTGGTCGTAAAGGTGTGGAAATTGCCACTTCGCGTCAAAACATGGCCGTTAAAATAAAAAGGTTCCTCAGGAAACGGCTGTAGCTTGAGTGTACATAAACTACATTACCCTATTATGTAACGCGTAAAGTGTCAGACGAAGACGTAAATGCTTTATTCATGCCTCCGTCGTTAGAAATTATAAGTAATGTTGAGCAATTAATCAGACGCCGCGCTTACAAAATTTGCGGAGCCCTAATGTCCCTGAAATGAGACATCAACATGCTTATTTCAGAACTACAATACGACAAGCACAATCTTTGACTCTCCCGAAATATAACTAAACTCTTTCTCTTGGATGATCTGTTATAATAATGTGAAGAAAGAAATTCTGAACGCCACCTAACTACGCTTTTGTGGATCGATTTCTAAAGAACAAAGAAGTGGATTTTTATATTTGCCACTTTGATTTCCGTCGTTATTTTCAATCCGTAGGTGAAATACACATCAATGGCTCTATAAATGTTAGCTTCGAATATTTCAAAAAGTAAGTGCAAAAAAAAATAAAACGCTAAAGAACTATTGATTTTTCTTAAGGTGAACTAGTAACTGGACCTTCTGTTGAAGTTCTTGTGAATTATCTGCAAAACGTTCTTATTGCACCATTTACACCAACACGACCCCTGTGGCCACTCTTTCCGGCGCCAGTTCCGCTTTCGCGTCATTGTCAAAAACCTCCCATTCACTACTTTCGGTATCTTCGCACCTCGAGCAACCCTTTTTGATCTACCACAGCGGCCTAGGCTGCTCCGGCGCGGTGTTCTTGTTTTTCCTAGGCGCTGTATTTTTCTGTGGGACTCTGTCGCCTGATGATACTCTGCAGCCAATGCATTCTATCAAACAGAGATTTACGACATTTACCTTTGAGTTTGCTGATGTTTTTTATGTTGTCGAGGCTAGCAAAACTTGTACACAGAACCTAAAAATGCAACTGTGGGACCTTATGAACAAGCGAAAAGGGTGTACAAGAATGAGTAAGCGGCACTACATTCAGCAACAATTGCATGAAATTTGAACAGGTCGTCTACATTGGATCATTTGCAGACTGGTGGTTTGTGAGAGATTAGGCATGGTTGCGCAAATAGTTTGACAGGCTGCTGCTACATCACGCTATTCGGCGCTGTCAAAATTCAAATAAAATGATTTATTCTGTGCATCATAACACTCACCAGTCTCCCTTTGTAGCTTTTTCAACAAAAGCAGTTTCACTCACCATTCAGCCATCAATGGCCGTGATCGTTGAGTGGTTTGTGTTCCGTCGCGCACTGATTCTGTGCATCATAACACTCACCAGTCTCCCTTTACAGCTTTTTCAACAAAAGCATTTTCACTCACCATCCAGCCATCGTGGTCGAGAATTCGGGTGTACGCATGTGTTTACGCCTGCAAATACAGTGCATTGTTTTATTAAAAACAAGTACGGCGAAAGCCCTACGTCATCATTTGTAATTTGTCGCAGCACATCCTGAATTTCTGACCATGCGGCTTATGTGCCTGAAAAAAATTACTGCTCCCCACTGTTTGTTTTTTCAAAAACCGCAGCAAGCCAATACCGGGCACTGTAAATTACAACAGAATTTATACAAGTCATGAAGTCATTTTCTGTGAATATTGTTAGCAATTTCCTAACTCTTAAAAAGCAAGGATTCATGTTATACCGAAGTGCTCAAGTCAATACTCAACTTTCCTTCTTGATTTTGGATGTGCAAGAGGTTTATTTCAAGGTGATCTACAGTGGGATGTGGATCCGCACGCTTCTTCTCAGAAATCTTCGAAGTTGATGGTGACACAATATTTCCAAAACAGTTTTAACACAGCCTAGTGACATAATGGCTGGAAACAGGTTACGATCTGAACATATTGTGACGGTGTCTTTTATTACAGCGGCGACGTGGTCAATCCCGCTAGCGTTAGCGCGACAGCGGACTGGACGAAAAGAAGAACGAATGCTTCTTGCCGGTGCTTTTTGCTCCAGCTCTGTCCCCCTTTTGACCCTCCGTGTTCTCAATATTTAAAAGTGCCTCCTAGTATTATCCACACGCTACATTTTTGGTAGAGGTGCCGGTTGTCACCCCGTATGCACCAAGCAGATAGCGTTGCTGGAGACGAAGCGCCTCGAGCGGAGCTGAATCCTGTTCACCAATGCACCAGTCGTCGACTCCAAGATGCTTCCCCCGAATTTGGACTGCTGCAGCGACAACCAGGGCAGCAACAACACACTCATGGCCTAAACTACCACTATGAGCGTTTCGCGAGCTTTAATGGTTGGGATGTAGTGGTGAAGCGGCGACAAGTGTATTTCTCGCTCGACCACCACGCGAGGACGTGGTTTGAGAACCACGGAAGGGAGTTCCCAACCTGGAAGAATTTCGCAGTAGGTTTCTGGCTGCTTAAGCAAGAGGCGACTGGAGGGAAAAGGCCAAAGCTGCTCTACACACTAGACATCAGCGTCCCAATGACAGCGTGGTAATGTACAGGTGCCGTCATAAGTAATTGGAGCACGGGAGCTGTGGCCGAACCGCATCGGAGCGCCGTGTAGCTGCACCGGCGGTTAATGCAAGGACGAGAACACGCATGCGCGCCTGCCGACAGCGATAGCCCCTCTATACCTCTCAAACCACTTTTGTGAACCTGGCTTCAAGCACTGTTCGCAGCATACTGGTCTCGGTCACGGCGCTGATAGCGGAGACGCATCTGACAGCGTCTCTGGCACACGTCTGGCAAATGCGAGTTGCCGTAGAAGCGGGTCGTGCTAACACAGGATTCTGCTGCGAGTTTTTCTTTCAAATAGTTTTAGGTGTGTACGCTATCAGTGCCATCGCAGAAACAAGTATGTTGCGAACTATGCTTGAAGCCAGGTTAAAAGAAGTGATTTGAGAGGTATAGATGGGCTATCGAATCGGTAGAGGCGCATGCGTGTTCTCGTCCTTTCATTTACCGCCGGTGCAGGTACACGGCGCTCCGATGCGGTTCGGCCACAGCTCTCGTGCGCCAATTACATATGACGGCACCTGTACTGCGAGTACTGCGAGGTGTGAAGCAGGAGCTCTTTTCCGGGCTGATACGCAGCCCACCGCACACCGTAGCAGAACCTATTGCCGAAGCAATGACAATCGAAAGAAGACTGGAACACTGCGTCAGACAGTATGACCGGAATCTCAGCTGCGCGCCAACGAATGTGCTGTCTGCTGCATTTGCCACCAGCCAGGATGCACTACGGGAGCTAATTCGCTCTGCTGTGCAGGAAGACCTCTGTATGTCCCAAGTGCTTACGGCTTCACCGGCATGTGCCTCTCTCATTCAAGCGTTTAGAGAAGAAGTAAGGCAAGGTGTTCGAGAAACCGTGGAGCTAAATCTGCAGCCGCCTCCTCTCTACTCCGCCACATACGCTCACGCTCTGCAGCAACCCAGCACGTGTGCTGCTGCGAGTTCCACCTCTCCCGTGTTTACGATGCTTTATACACACGGAAATGGCGCCGGTGGTCCCCGGATGCCTAGAATCCGGCGCAATCAACATGTCTACCAGGGCACACTTGGCAAGACGGACGTATAGCGTGCAGCGGACCGCACTCCATTGTGTCATCAATGTGGAGAGGCCGGCCATCTCTACGGGGTGTGCCCGTATCGCCATGCCGGCATTCGAGGTTTTCATCCTGATGCTCCTTGCCCCAGGAACGGTGAGCGTCCCAGTGAAATCCGAGAGTAGCTGTCGAGATGGCAATCTTCCCTTGTGTCCAACCGTCAATATGTCGGACCAGCGTCGTCATTCCGTTACCGGTCTCCAAGCCCTCATCGCCTATCCAGATCACCTGGGCGTCGCTCACGCAGTCCGCGACAGGAAAACTGAGATCAGGGACCTCTGGAGGTGCGGTCGCTGAACGGGCTTGCAGCGAAGATCTTTCAACCTGCTCGCGACGATGTACCGCTGAACGGACACCGCAAGACAGTTTTGAACAAGCAGCCACCTCCGACCTGGCTCTGACGATCGATGACTACGACGTTACTGCGCTTATCGATGCAGGCGCGGACTACTCAGTCATTAGCAGCAACATGGCACAGAAGCTCATGAAAGTCCTCACGCAGTGGACTTGGTCTCACGACCGCACAGCGGGGTTCATCTCCCAGGCGGCGCAGAAAGTGTGCCCCAAGACCGGCCCGTCTATGGCCGCTTTCTGGCATGTCCGGCCAGCATCCAGGTTCTGGCAGCCACTGATCATGCGTTGAACGGCCAACATTCGGCAACCAGCGCTTCGGCATTTTTCCGTCCGCCCGTGTCCGGACGCACAACGGCAGCTAACCGGCTGCCAGATACTCAGTTCTCTTACGGATGCCGATGTTGAGAAAGAGAACGGCCGAAGTACGGCCTTAGGGCATCCGTTTTTTCTTCGGGAAGCGGTAATCGGCCGAAGCACGGCAAGCGACCGGCCACAGAATATGCGTATTCTTGCGGCAGTTGGTGTTCGAAAGGAGACCGGCCGGAGCGCGGCTGCCGTGCATTCGTTGTTTCAACGGTGAACCGCGCGTCCGGCGGACGTACGGCCCCAGAATATACGTTTTGCATTCGGTTAGCTGTCTTCGGCCGAATTACGGCCAGCGAATGGCCACAGAATATTTGGCAACCGGTGTTCAAGAGGAGACCGGCCTACGTAAGGTATCTGGTTATACGTCCTTTTTTCGGCAAACGGCATCCAGCCGAACAACGGCTCGCGCCTGGGTGCCGAGAATTCATGCACAGACGTGTTTGGAAGGAGACCGACCGGTTTTTTTTCTGGGGGGACAAAGAGCCGTTAGGGAGCCGAACGACGAGGACGCGTTTTTCATCCGCTCCGTGTTTCTACGTTTTAAATGAACGAACATCGTTTGTCAAACAGTAATGAGTGTTCTCGGTGAACGGGCAAGGTACAAGGACTCACTGGGCATTAGCAGGGAACCTTTTAGGCCATCGAAATGTCATTTATTGCCACAAGAAGACTGTGCCACACCGACGGGTGAGCTAAGCCTCGCCAGTCATCGCCGCTACCACGCTTCTGCCTCCGGCTTCGTCGAAGCATCATCTTGAGGCTATTCGCCCGCTCAAGAAATGGAGAGCATTGGAGACATCGATCCACCAGAGATGTCCGATCCGAGATGGGGATGGTTGACCAAAATAACTGGCCTTCAAGGGCGTCGAGCAAGCGGCAAGCACGCAGGAGCTAAACCGCCACCATGTCAAGGACTCCCCACCAAAGAAAGGCAAGTGCGAGCAAAAGCGCAAGTTATTCTGCTTACAATTAAACTGCGACAAGCAATGTTGCACTATGTTGTTGGTGATAAACGTAGAAGAGACTCGCTCGTGCATTGGTAGGATCAACTTCATGCCCTGCACTATGTTACTTCAGGGGATTTTACGACTGCCTATTTAGAAAAAAAATTATTTTAAGTTTGCGATAACAACAGAGCCTTGTCACTGACGAAGCCTAGCTGTTAATTTAGTTCCGATGTTTGAAGGTGAGCTTAGCTACTCTTGGGATATGACTCATTTGGGTAAACATAATCGCCAGCATCCTAGCAAACACGGATTATGTCAGGATTTTCTTGCTCAACGCAGATTGTTGAGTTCACGCACGATTTGGCTCTTGAAATAGATAAGCTTAAAGTGGTTGACTGTATATTCTTGGACTGCAGAAAAGCAAATGATGGTGTTGCATATCACCTTCTGCGTAGTACATTTCATCCTAAGAACTGAATGAATCGGTTTTTGCATTGTTATTACTATTGGCCCTATAGCTTTGTTCAAAAGTACTGTGTAGTTAACCGGACTATAGCGAATGAACGTGATTCCGTATACCTGCAGCTTTATTCGCATTTAATAACATCCTGGTGTGCTGAATCAGAAAAGTTTTTGGATGTTAAACAGTGTGTTAACGGCACCTTTACAAGAAAACCTTCATTCCAATTGGATACGTATACCGTAAATTATGCTGCTGTGACAACGGCCGAGGAATATAAATACCTAGGAGTTTATTTAGGGAGCGGTTAGAGGTTAAATAGGCAGGTTCACACCATAAAAGTTACGGCTACATATGTTTTTGGCTTTCTGAGACGAAATTTCAGTGAACCTTCATCTAACTGAAAAGAACAACCGTATTTCACTCATGTGCGCTCAATCTTGGAGTACGCATGTGTTTTCGTGAATCCCTACACCAAAGAGCTCGTTGATACGCTCGAAAACATACAGAATATGTCAGTGCAATTCGTATTAGGTAATTGGCACGCTCAACTTAGCATGAGAGAAAGTAAAAGTAAACTGAAATGGCAGGACGTGAAAGATCACAGACGAAACCACAGGTTTAACTTTTTTCGTAATCTTTACTATTCGAAAACTGTTGTAGAAGGGGAGAAGTATGTCCAAGCGCCATTCTACATATCTCAAAGTGGGACCGCTAGCCTAAAGCAAATTATTAACTTTTCTTTAAAGGTGACGCCTTGCGCGATTCCTTTTATTTTACATCAATGCTGCATCAATCTTCGACGTATGATTGCATTAACTGTTTATATAGCCGATTTTCAGCGCGCTTTGTAGAATTATTTTGTTATTTTGTCTCATATTTAATGCTTAGTGTTATGTATCTCCCTTCTGTAATGCATGCAAAGGAAAGCAGGTATCAAATAAACAAATAAATAAATAAATAAATAAATAAATAAATAAAACAATGAATAAATAAATGAATAAAAATAAATAAATAAATAAACAAACAAATAAAAAAAATAAATAAATAAATAAATAAATAAATAAATATATAAACTTCCAGAGGTGCAAGTTTGCCTCCGACGGGTTGAGAACCCTACGCATTCAACCTTGACCAATAAAATATTTATTGCCCTATTCGTTGCAGTATGCAAGGTTTCCTGTGTACATGCTACCATTGCTATGTTATTGGTTTGAAACAAATTATGTAACTCTAATTTTACGCCTTTCCTTGCGTGAACACAAAGGGATACAACTGCAGCCACCTGAAGCAGGGCGTCATTCGCGACGCGTCTAGAATTTTTTGAACGTAGTATGACATTAGAAGAAAATTAAGTTCTTTTATACTATTGAGTGGTGTGGACGTACACTCATGAAAACAACATTAAAATAGATTGAAAATGAAAGTACCTGTTCGCTCCTTCTTAGGATCAGCCCTGCGCAAGATCATCAGAAAAGTTGATCGAGTAGAAAATGTCTTTGCAAGAAAAATGGGCAAAAAACTGGACATACTTTTTTGTGAAGGAGTTATATTAAATGCTCCTGAGTGTATTGTTGAGAACCAAAACCCTTCGTAAAGGCATTCACGCCGGTTTTATATACATCAAAATTGGTCAAGCAACTGTTATAAAAATAGTTTATGTAGTCATAGCTGAAAGTGTTCCGGAATATTGCCCTAAAAGAAATTGGCTAAAAGCAGCGCAATTTATCTCTCTGAAATTCAACCCACTAAAGTATGCGCCCTCCGCCGCCCCCCCCCCCCCCCTTCTCTTTCCCCGTTTATTACAGGTAAGCCGCCCCACAGAGGATATCAGGATCTGGACAATACATCTATTCAAGCTCTACAAAGAACTGAATATTTTCTGTGTTCGGCAGTAAAAGAGGCACAGCAATTAAAGGACCGACAATTTGTGAGCACTGTTTAATAAATGAATTTTGCTGTCAACTGAGGCTGGTAATTAAGCAAAGCTGCGCTGAAAGCTTGACGGCTGGTGCTTGCGCGCGAACTCACTTTGATGTGGCTGCATTGGACCCAAAATGCTGGGTTTGTGCTGCTTCTGCACTGCGCGAATGAGTCATCTGCTTGCGCGACATGCAGTGACCGGCCTCAGTACAGCTAACGTACTGTGGCTGAACTCCAATGCCCGTAGCACGGCCGTATTTCCGGTAGCTGTAGTCCGGCTGGAGTCCGACGACCGCATCTCGGCTGTCCTCCGGCGGACGTACTTCGGCCGTACACGGGTGGCTTTGGAATGGCCGGAGCCCTGCGGCTGGAATCTGGCCGTATGACCGTAAGCCGGTCGACTGGCCGACGGACACTGGCCGTTGGACAGCCATCGGAGTACGGCCGTATACGGCCAAAAGGCCCACATTTGGACATGGGCCAAACATGGCTGCCGGAAAACGGCCGGACAGAAAATCACCGGCCAAAGTACACCGGCCTGTTTTAGGCCGAACAGTCCTGTGCTGCCTGGGATCTGATTGCTCCAACAGGCCGATGCACAGCTAGGGTTGGCATCCAGGGCTGTACCTACGTCGGCCAATTCCTCGTATTTCCAGAATGTTCAAGATATCTTATACTAGGTATGGACTTCCTGCTAGCAAACGAAGCTTTTATCGATCTTCAGTCATCCACAGTGATGTTCTCGACGAGAGGCGCCATCGCCACGAATGACCCAGCAGAAGCGGAAGTATGTGACCTCCGGGTTGTTGACGACGATGTCACAGTACTACGGCGAAACAGTGTCGTGTCTTCGTAAGGGGAGACGCATCTGAACACTGTGAGTGCCTAGCCGAAGAGAACACCACTTTGCTGTTGGAAAAAAATCTGCGTAGCAAGATACCTCGTACACCTGCGTGATAATTGCGCACACGTCCTTCTGAAAAATTACGTAGATGAGGTTCAACACGTTGAAAAAAGAACTGCCATTGCTTCCCTGGTCGAGTTCGAACAGTTCGCTGATCTGTGCGCTGTGAGGACAGAAGGGCCTGAAGCTTCGCATACCAAGACGGATTTGGAGTTAGTGCATATCTGTCCAGATTTGCAACCGAACCAGAAGCAGCAGCTAACAGACCTCCTGGCAAAATTCTGCGAGTGTTTCTCCACGTCATCAAAGGTCCGACAAACACCCGTCGCGAAACATGGCATCATCGTGGATGAAACCACAAAGCCCGTGCACCAGCACCCATATCGCGTGTCCTACAAAGAAAGGAGGCCATCCCGAGCCAAGCAATAGACATACTTCAAGACGACGTAATTCAACCGTCGAGAAGTGTGTCCGCATCATCTGTGGTGGTGGTAGAAATAAAGGACAAGACTCTGCGCTTCTGTGTGCATTACGAGAACGCTAAACAGCGTGGCAAAACGAAATGTCTACCCTCTTCCGAGCATAGACGACGCGCTGGATCGGCTGCGCAATGCAAGGTATTTATCGTCATTAAACCTCAAAAGCCGATACTGGCAGATTGAGGTAGATCAGCGAGACCGGGAGAAAACGCCGTTTGTCACACCTAACGGTCTGCATGAAGTTAAAGTGCTCCCGTTCGGTCTTTGCTTAGCATTCCACCGAATGATGGATACTGTCTTAGCCGTGTTAAAAAGCCAGAAAAGTGCCACTTTGGTTACAAAGAGCTACGTTTTCTTGGCCACGTTATCAGTGCAGAAGCAGTGTCCCCAGACCCTGAGAAGACGGCGGCTGTCGCAGGCTTCCTGAAACCAGCCGAGAAAACAGGTGTTCGGCGTTTCCTTTCACTGTCCTTATTACAGGCGTTTTATGGAGAATTTTTCAAACATCGCAGAACCCTTGACACGGCTGACAAAAGAACATGAACTCTTTTTGTGGCAAGAAGAGCAAGACGTCGCTTTCAACTACCTTAGAAACCGGCTACAAACAGCTCCGGTTCTTGATCGTTTTGATGAACATGCCGATACCGAAGTCCGCAAAGACGCCAGTAATGTAGGTCTCGGTGCGGTTCTCGTACTGTGGCAGGATGGTGTGGAAAGAGTCCTATCGTACGCAAGTCGCACACTCCAAAGAAGAGGCCAATTACTCCACGACCGAGCAAGAAAGAGTGCATCGCCACAGTCTTGGACTTTAGCGAGTTCCGGCCATACCTCTGTGCTAGGTCATTTAAGCTCGTCAGCGACCACCAGTCGTTGTGCTGGCTGGCAAACTTGACCCGTCTGGGCGCCTTGCTAGATGGAGCCTCCGGCTGCAGGAGTGCGACATGAAGGTCGTCTACAAGTCTGGACGCATCCACAACAATGCTGACTGCTTGTTCTGAGCGGATGTCGACTCGCCAGGCCAATAAATAGAAGAGAATCTACTGTTTGTTGGAGCCGGCAGCACGTCCGAAGTTGCTCAACTGCAACGAGCTGACCCAGAGCTGCTACCTATTAACCAGCATATGGAAGGTTGTGAAGTGCGTATACCACCCGCATTTATCCGGAACATCGCCTCCTTCAGCCTCCGGAACAGCGTGCTTTACAAACGCAATTTTGAAAACATGAAGGAGGCGTTTATACTCGTTGTGCCGTCGGCAATGCGTGCGGAAAATTTTATGCCTGTCACGACGAAGCTTCAGCCGGCCATTTCGGTGTCAGCCGTACAGTATCCGGAATTTGTGAGAAGTACTTCGTGCCTAAACTTTGGCAAACTATCCAGCACTACGTCAAGAGCTGTCGTGAGTGCCAAAAAAGGAAGACTCCACCTTTGAAACAGGCAGGGTTTCGTCAGCCGATAAAACCGCCTACAGCACCATTCCAGCAAGTTGGTATGAACTTTCTTGGCCCATTTCCGATGTCAACAAAGGGAAATAGATAGATTGTGGTAGTGACCGACAACCTCACGCGCTATGCGGAGACAGCGCCTGCAGTGCGGGCAACGTCGGCAGAGGTTGCAAAGTTCTTTATGAACAGCGTCGTTTTAGGGCACGGGGCTCCACAGGTTGTAATAACAGACCGAGGAACAGCCATTACAGCCAATCTCATACAGTCTATCATGAAGGTAACTCAGACCACCCATAGGCGAACGACAGCATACCACCCGCAGAACAACGGCTTGACCGAGAAATTAAACAGAACCCTCGCTGACGTGCTTTCAAGGTATGATAACGTCGAACCCGAAACCTGTCATGACATTCTGGCGTACGTAACGTTCACCTTCAACACGGCAATTCAAGAAACAACAGGACTAAGCCCTTACAATTGGTTTGCGGTCGCATGGTCACCACTACCCGTGATTCGAAGCTACCCGTTCAAGAAGACGAATACAATGGTGACATCGACGACTTTGTACAGAAAGCGGAGGACACTCGATAGCTGGCACAAGTACGGATTGAAAATCAACAGCGTGTCGATGCAAGCTGTTACAACCAGTGCCGATGGACTGTGTTCTACAACCCCGGAGATGCGGTGTGGGTGTGGATTCCAGTACGCGAGCGGGGCCGATCCGAAAAACTGCTTCACCGGTACTTCGGGCGCTACAAGGTGGTGCGTCGCGTTAGTGACGTAAACAATGAAGTCACTCCGGATAGTAGGGCGCAGTCCTCACGGCGCAAGTCCACTACCGAGGTCGTGCACGTCGTACGTATGAAGCCCTATTACGACAGAGACTGTTCCAGCTCATAACACCCCGCCCCCCCCCCCTTCAATGCGAACGCCAGTGTGGAATCTGACCTATTCACTGACGACCATATGTACTTGGACAGTGAGGCACCGCATCGTCGTCATCCGGATCCGAAGCCATCCTCCCCTCGTAGTATAGCATGGCATCGGGACGATGCTCGGAGAAGAGGGGGTACTGTAACGGGGTCTGTTATTACAGTGGTGACGAGATCAATCCCGCGAGCGTTAGGGCGAGAGTAGACTGGACGAAGAGAAGAACGAAGGCTTCTTGCCTGTGCTTTTTGCTGCAGCTTAGTCGCCATTTTGACCCTCCGTGTTCCTTAGTAATTCAAATTGCGCCCTAGTTTTGTCTACACGCCACAATATGTAGAGTCATACTAGTGTGTTTTATAGTGGAGTATTTACGTATTATTTACGTATTATTGTCTGGTACTCTTTATTGAGATCCTGTAGCAATGAAGGGGCCGTAGTATATAGGTGATCACTGGTAAAATTTTAACAAAACCATCCGAGCACTGTGGCATTCCTGCACAGCACCCTATGATTGCAGGATAGATTTCCGATGCTGAACTGATTTGAATGCTCCCAACATGGCAGGCCACCTCCCATTAGTAGCTTACCGTTCCCTAGCCCGCATAACATTTTCTTATGTCGAACGTTCAACCGCGCCTGTGATTGCTAATAACCTCTTCTCCCTCAGATTTTTTCAACCACACGTCCTCAATGTTCCGTTCGATTGTATTTGAATGCAAAGTTGTTTTTGGTAAGATGCACACGAACCCGTTACAGAACCACTATTCTGATGAGCCATGGAGAAGACGACAATTGTAAGCCTTTCAACCCCCATAGAATTCAGCTCACAGAAGTCGGCATATACCACGTATTTAACAGAGAAATGGCGTAATTGGAATTATAAAAGCGCATATATTTTTGGTACCACTGTAGACAGTATTAATAATCGAGCGTTTTATTTCTGTGTTTGTATTGCTTTCCATTTATTGCTGCTTTCTTAATTGTTACAGCTTTGTATCGTATGTAACACCATCCAGAGTTCCTATAAAGTCACAAGTGCTATCAAGAATTTCCGACCCATCGCTATCAACCCTACATTATCAATTAAGTCACCTCCACGTTAACACCTGTCTTCAATGAAATCTTGGATAAGGGTCAAATAGTTGCGCCCAGCCCAATCTTGCGTTCGCCATCACGGAGAAATCCATAACTCATTTTGGCTCCTCAAAGGAGTTATTTTCAAATTACACAGAAGTCTTCGTCCACCACTTTATGTTCAAGCTGTGCACCTATGCAAATCACACAATTGAGCTGGGCAATAAATTAAACAGAAATAGCCAGCGCACCTATTCCAGTCCGACGAAACGAAAATTGGATGTGATTTTTTTTTCAATGTAGACCGATTCAAATTATTTCTTCCTAACCGGGATGGAGTACTGATACATACCGCGCGGATCGCGGGGCTTCGAAATCGTAAACTTGGGACCTATGCTTCTCAACTTGATGTGTCTCGCATGGCTGAAAAAAAACGAGCAAGGCAAATTTTCGCAATTAGCCACGCGCAACGACTATAATATTATTGGACTAAAGAACGGAACAACTCTACACTTTCAATACAGACATGGAATTCCAAGAAGCCCTGGGAGTCACGAAAAATACACCAATATTACAGCTTCGAATAATAACGAAAAAGCATAGCTAGTACGTGTTCGCGGCACCAGCTCTGAAGCGCTAGTCCTTTTCTACACTGGAAACGCACAGAAATGGCTGAGTGGCCCGATCCAGTTTCCGGGGCACAAGTGGGGAGCTGTATTATCGCGAAGATTTATATCGCTTGGCTAAAGAAAAACGAGAATATATACTTCTTTTCATAACTACACTGTCAAACAAATAGGGTGATCTGCATCTGACATGTGTATTTGTGGTCTCTGCTACAGTATGCCACACTGACGTACGGAATCGCTATCAATCTCGGTCCTTGTAATTTTCCGAATGCAATCCAAGATGTTGCCCACAAAACTCTTTTACGAGGATTGGCTAAACTTAGTGTGAAACCACGAACAAATATTTGAGATTCAACGGTACTCTGTTAAATACGGTTGTGCCCGATGACATAATTTTCAACAACTAAGGTGGACTGGCTTGGCGTGGCGTGTAGAATTCACCGTTAGTTGACACAACTTCACTCCGCCAGCTGGTGCCGCTGCTTTACACTGGGCTTTGTATTTCCAGTCATGCCCCGACGCATGTACACTTGCACCCGACAGCGACCGTACCATTCAGTGGCCCTGATCCAATGAATTTTCTACATCAACTGCGGGGACAACTTAGATTTCCCCTCTTGCTTATCGAATACCCATCCATATTAGATTGTTTCAAAGCAGCAAGCCAGTTTATTAGTAGACAGGATTCCTCGTCACGGGGCAGTCAGCCTCGCTACCATACCGCTCATGCAGGAGCAACATTAACAGTCAGCACAGAAGTTCACAAGGAATACTCACTAATCCTCCCAATTTACCCAAATTCGGTGAAAACTTGAGTGAAGTAGTCATCAACGTCGAGTACCTTTTAGATGTTGTTAAGAGCTGGATCTCTCATCACCTCCCTTCTTGGTTTTCATTCTGTAAATGCATTATGCGAGAAAACTTCGAACACATTTTCCAGGAGTGTCCTCGGATCCGAAATTTTCTCGGAAGATAGCAATACCTATTCTGACACGAAATTAAACAAAATATATTGTCAAGTGTTCGACAAAGTTTCGCCTGGTCTTAGGTCATATTTGAGAATATAAATTTGCAGTTACTTACCAAGTCAAAATAGAAAGGGGGAGGTTTTAGAACCCTTAGGGGTACCTCGTTCGAAAAAAAAAAGTTAGGCAAGAGACCGTCGAGACTTTTTTCGTACAAGAGGTAGTGCAACGAGGCCGAGTAATATAGAGACGTTGCCCTCAGTCCGATTGACATCATGGAACTTGGATTTATTCATCAGTGAGTCAAAGAAATGTCGAGAAGCCACTCTTTTTTACTATTATACCAGCGTCACCCCAACTGACGGAAATATTATGCAGGCAGACATACTCTGCTAGCGCATTCTTTGTTCCATTTTCTTTGTCTGCAGTACATTCACGCTCCTTCATTTTTTCTGGATATTTTCTCTTTCACCAATAAACATGCATTTGCTGTATTCAGAGGGAATCTTGAATACAACTCCCGGAAACTTATCTTTTTCGGGCGTGTTCCAAAGTTCACGAGCTTATTTCGTAGCTTGCTTGCGGGTGCCTACCATACACGTAAATCATATTTCTAAAATGCGCGGGAAAGTGCCTCGCTTACACTTTGAACATACGAAATGGAGGCACGCCAGGCAGGTCTCTTGCTGGCAGTGCCGTTGGGTTGCCGAATCGGTTTTTCGAGTCCTGGAGCAACCTTACTAAGGCATTTATTCGCCGACACCTGGTAGCGCACAGTCTTCAATTCTTGCTACAATCCCTGTTGACCGTAGCATTATCTTGTTGCTCTGGTGATCACTCTCGAGACCACAAACATCTTGTAGGCAATGCCCCTCGTAATAATTACGTCAATGCGTAAATGAGGTATACAGTGTTTTTATTCACATATTTTGTCACTTCGTTGTATTGACTGCTTTTAGTAAGAAGCGTAAAGTGCGGGAAAAGTTTTGTCTGCAATTTACTTCTCCGTTTTTGTCGCAAATCCGACGCAGCTGTTACACAGATGTTTTTTTTTAATAATCTTTAATTCTTGTATCCCGTGGTTGTATATTTTTTTTATTTTATGTATCACTGCATCTTTGTGTGGCATCAAAATTTATATTGGGCCCACTGGCCCCGTCAAGCTGCGTATAGCACCTTTTACGCCAGGGTGACGTTCAACATCACAGTGTTGAAACTGAAATTTATTTATTTGATTTGATAGGATTCAGTGGCTCGAACTATACTGCCGGTAGTATTCGACGTGCGCCTTCTTGCCCTACACAGTGAATAAAATGCGGCCGTTGGAGCGATGAATGAACACATTTGAAATGGAAGGCACTCGTCAACCTCTGCTTCACATGTAAACAGTATGTGAAGCTCAACCCAGTGTAGTGATTGCAAACACATCGGTAAGCCTTTCTTAAAGATTGATTGATTGATTGATTGATTGATTGATTGATTGATTGATTGATTGATTGATTGATTGATTGATTGATTGATTGATTGATTGATTGATTGATTGATTGATTAGAGAGAATGTAAAAACACTCGCCAACATACCGTAAAGCAACCTTTGGATTAGGTGGAAAGTGATCCGAAACCTTGTGGTCGCCTACGTCTATACCAATGTTGGCTACCGTGGCTACTACCGAAGAGCGCATAGCAGTTGGTGAGCTTCTTTGTAAATATTGCTATTTAGTAAAAATACGCGTTGCTGATGCGAAAAAAGGAGCTCCCTTAGTTCAGGCACATCATAAGGAGCCTAGTTGTCACGTATGGCGTCGCAACGCAGGGAGTCTGTACAGATTTGCTCGCATGGTCCACTGGAATGCCTTTAGAAAATGCGACCACGTCGAAAGACTACAAAATCCCGCCTTGGCGCAAAGCCAAGCCCCCATCCTTTTCTACAAAATCTTCTGAATTGGCGATAAGCGTCGTTGTCGTCAGGTGGCAGCTCACCACTTGGTCCCGATAAACAGATATCCAGTACAGCGGAGACCTGGTGAAGTCCACGATGGGCCTGTAGGGTACACCGGGCGTGTGCACCTACGGCAGGGTATTATTGGAGCGTTTGTATTTGTTTGTAGAAACCAATGGGTGATATAAGCTTTTGTATTGGGGAGGAACCAACTGATACAACCTGGAAAGCAGCATTTGAAGCCAACTCTGTAGACCGTTGTTTGGATCCTTAGCAAGAGAGCGTAGCTATATACATCGCTCAACAGGTGCAATATGTTGTCATGGTAGCCGCTTCTGGATGAACGTTGGGTTAACCTTGTCGGACGTTTAATGGCAATACCGCCGTTGTTGCGAAGGTCCTTGATTTGTTTGTCGATGAATGCAGACCGCTGCCCCGCTGTTCGTATTTTCACAGTCTAGAGAACGCCGATGGCCATCATGCTTGCGTGATCACGTTCTTCGCGTGGAAGCTTGTCCACGGCATGCTACACTGCGCAGATGACGTCTTTGGGTCAGACTGAGACGTCGTGATAAAGTTCATAGCAAGACTCCGGCTTCATTGCCCACTTCAGTAAAAACAAGGAAGCCATATTGGCTCCCAAAGGATTACTGACTGCGATTTCACATTTCAAGAAATAAGATATACATCCAAGTACTAAACATATTGCTGCATAAAACAGGATTTTTTTCCAATAAGCATAGACTTGAAAAGGTGATTTAGATCGGGCCGCCCCGTCTCTTTTACTATAGAGCCTCCCACCTTATCAATACCTTCACATCAGTGCATGACTTATCTTCAAGCTTAGGTATACTGCGCACTTACTTTTTTGGTGATGGAAAATTAGGGTGACAAATAAACACTGTAAGCAGCATCTCTGGAGTGGCGTGTTGGTTTTCGTAATATTTTCCGCTTTGGTACCCTGATGCACGACAAGGTGCTAGCTGAAAAGTGCTGTTGGGGAAGATAAAAAACACTATGACATTGAAATGGGCTTTCAAGCTAACGTACGTGTCGGTTTTTATATATCCACCCAGCTTTCTAAAAGTTTTTTAACGTGTAGCAGCTGCTGCGGTCGCCACGACTCCAACTTTATAGAAAAGCTCCAAATGCCCCGCGGAAAAGCAACTTGCACGCGTAGCACATCGACTTCATCAAATAATTACTTCTCGGCTAGAACAGCATTTGGAGGGACATTTTCGCCATTGGCTCTTAAGTCTACGCAACCACACTTCACTGGTTGCCCCTTACTGTGTCTGCGAATGGTGTGACTAGATGCATGTCTAGCGTAGCTTCGCGTAATGCCCTCACTGATAACATGCCTGTTGTCTGGTAGGAGATTTAAATGCATATGTATCACGGCAAAGCACGGCCTGTTTGTTCTCCTCCAGGGTCAAGTGGGTTAATTTGGTTGTTTACACAGATAGTTTACACAGATAGTTTACCCAGATTGTTTACACAGTTTACACAGACGCTCATGACGCGGAACGGAAACAAACAGCCCGATGTTTGCCTGAGCAAATATACGTCGAGTCCTGCCAAATTTTCTTACGCTCATTGAAAGGGAAGTATGCCTAATCCAAGTTACCAACAAATGTGTTTTGGTTTTTGCAGTTTCTCGCAGTGCAAAGAGTACAGTGGTACTTGTATTAAGGGGATAGCCTTTCCTGGTATATTTATCTCTGAAATTTGTGTCTGTTATATCTTTGTGAGCGTGTCCTTTGATTCAGCTGGCCGGCCAATTCTAGAATAAGAGTTTTGTGTAGGAAAACATCTCCAAGCGAACAAATAGGAGGATGATTATCGTACTTCTGAACATTTTTAGGGAATTTCATGCGAGAAATCACCACATGAGTCACTATTGCATTTTTTCTTTTATTTGAAAATTTCTGGCTGCTTGATTTCTGCTACATGACATAAGTGAATGCGCCACAAAAAATCTTGTTTTGACCTCATTGTGCAACAAAAGCACGCCGCGCCCTCTTGGGCTGGCTTCGAAGAAGTCCTAAAATGAGCACATGTGGCAGTAGACGGTCTGCCAGCAGTACAACCAAAGCAAAATTTCCAAGCCTCGAGCAGTCAACTACTGTGTTATACGTGGGTGTAGCATACGGGAGGAGGAACATGTGAAGTGAGAAAGAAAAGAGAGGCATTTTATGTGCAGGGGTGGCAGACTGCTATATTCTTGCTCCGATACGTGCTACGAAAAAAGCGTATGCGAAGTTCATTGTTTCCTATTTGTTTTTGAATACCTTAGGCTGTCAGGGAACGTATTCAGAGAATGTTTCGTTTATTGGCGAACCGTTTTATATTGTCTTTACAGGTGTTATGAAGTGGGAGTCATTAGAGCAGCTAGAGGTGGAATGAATGTGTCCACTGATCGTATGATATGGTCTGAAAAGAAATGAATTGAACAACGAAGAACTTGTTTTCTTCTTTCGGGGCAATCTTTCAAAGTCCCGACGCACTTGGGTGTTGAATATGACGGTAAGTTTTCCTGCCTGTGGTAATCTAATCGTTGAGCCGGTGTCTAATAGTAATTAGAAGACCTTATGTGGATTCGGTTACTACCGTTAAAAAATTCTTTCTGCGTTACTCGACGTAGCATACATAAGGGCGCCTACGAAGCAGATATCGAGACGAAAGCTAAAATAGAACCCCTCCGCATAAATACTACAAAAGGTAGCTCTGACATATTTGCTACCGTCCATTTTTGCGCCTCGACAGCAGTATAGGCTCCGTGCAGTCAAGTTTGCCGAGCGAGCGCAGCGCCATCTACCGCGCCTCCGCGCAACACTGGGTAGGCCGAGCCTCACCGTCCTGGCCAGCCGCCTGCTTTTCACACTGTGCCCGCGCCCTTGCAAAGACGTCTATCAAGGGGTTAGGTGCGCTATAAGTGGCTTACGTTTGTGGGATACGCTGCGATGGTGACAGGATGGAGTGTTATCGACTGAGAGGCGTTAAAAGAAACAAAGCCCAGAAGGAAAGCTACCGCCTTTGCTGCCCTGAATCGTCCGAGTTGGGAAGGCTGGTCACAGCCTCACAGGCGGCACATGTCTCCGTGAAATTTTTAGAAAATACAACGGCGATGACTACGAAGCAGATTACATGCTGCTGCCAAAGTAAAGTTTATCGGTTTGCCAGCTGTTAATAGTCGTAAGCTTACAATAAATTGGTTGGTTTCTCTGCATCGTGCATGCGTCTTCCGCGGCGTTTATAATGAAAATTTATGCGGCACGTAACACGCAGCCGTATTTTAATTGTAAGAGAACTAATTGATGGCTGCAACATTTCACCCCTTTTTTGGAAAAAATATGATAGTTTTTAAACAAAGTAGCGCCATTTGTTTGAAAATAAGCTGTCAAAAAGTCGAAATACCTACCTCAGTACAAGATTTAAAAGCAATGCATGTGGGATTTTTGCGCTGCAAATAAATGCTGTTCAATAAAACAAAGTCGTTTTAACGGGGCTCACAACAGCAACATCAGAGAACAATAAAAAATAAACGGAGTTTATGATTATTCTAATATTTGGAGGCCCTGCGTACCTCGTAAAAAGGAAGAGGTAGTCTTAAATCATTCACGGGCATTTCCTGGCGGGCTTGCAGCGAAACCCGTGTACGTTGTGAATGTATTCACAGAAAAGGATACAGAAGGCACAGAGGTTGCGTCTTCCTTTCGCTCATGAGGCGATACTGCTTGACCTCGTACGCGGAGCAAGAAAACGTGCTCGCTCCATGATATCGGGGTGGGACGAACTGGCACCAGCGGAAACGAACTGTCAGGGGCGAGGAGCAGGACGCAGTCTGGGAATGTTTGGCGATAATTCAAGCCATGAAATTGAAAATCGTCATCAGGTTCATTTCCCTGCCACAGCGGGCGCTTTTCCTATAAAGGCGAAAAGCGAAAACGCCCATGCGTTCCAAATTCCGGAAACGTGAAAGATCCCCAGGTAGTCAAAATTAATCCCGATCCCTCCACTACGGCGCGCCTTATAGCCTGTCTGGCGTAGGCGGGTTGAACCGCACAATAAATCAATCGAAAATCACCGCCAGCTCGTTCGCAGTTCTCGATGCTTCGCACCCGCCTGATACACATTGAGCCCGCGTATTTAAGGTAATTATACTTGCTTTGAAGTCAATGCTCTAGCACGTAGCGGAGCGTACAGACCGCACTACACCCAAACAATAGATCCTGTGAGACGGAGCACCATACTCGCAAAACCACGGTGGTCCGATTCCAAGAATACAAACAAAACGGCTTCTCTCCAATGTTGTGAACAGCTAATTAATTTGTGCTTTCCAGCTGAAACAGAAATTCACTGGAAAAAAGCAATGTGGAAACGTGAAAACGTGCGCACGAAATGCTCCACCTGGTTCTGGCTATGCTGGGAAGTCAATATCGCTTGACCCCTTCCTCCGCACGCGTAGTCAACAGTTCAGTCCTTCAGTCTATTCCTAGCCCGGTGCGATAGAATTACTGCCGTATGTTTTAGTTAATATAAAAGTTAAAAACTGCGTATTCTACATTTCATCCGGTGCCGCCAATCAGGAGCGCAACCGAAACACGAGCAGGCTGGCGAGCGGCGGCCGACTCAGTATTTTTCTTTCTCCCAGATGGCGGCGCTGGGTATCGCGTCTCAGTGTCGCCCTCTGTTCACTGCACGGCGCCTATAGGTAATCACAAAAGCCTATGAGGCATCAGAAAAAAAACAGACGTACAAACATACATTGGGGGTACAGATATAAATTTAAAATTCTGGCTGGGTATCAGAAAAAAAACAGACGTACAAACATACATTGGGGGTACAGATATAAATTTAAAATTCTGGCTGGGTATATATCTTTAATAATACGTAAGAAAAAACTGAGCTATTAAGAATAAATACAAAAGCAACAAAGTGCTTAGTAAATGACAAAAAGTGACCACAATTTTTAAAAAAGCCAAAGTTTTTGTATGTTACACAACGTAGCGCGGGAACTAAAACGCAATAATTTTAAATTAAAACAAAATAGCAACAGCGTGTGTCATTTAAATTATACAAAGAAAAAACTTGTTGCTTAAGATTTTACAAAATAATGTAACTTTTTACGTGTTTTTGTTAGCGCGAAATAAGCCTTCCACCATATTTACTCGGAAAATACCTATTCCTCCTCATTTATGAACGCTTCCTACGGTTGTCCAGTTAAACGTATGTGCGTTACCGATATGTTGTAGGTAGAATTATTTTGTCGGTGTTGAATGATGAATAAACGCATAAGTGTTTCCGGAAATGTTTTCCGACGTTCAGTTGTGGCATTTTCTTTTAGCTGGCTCCCACAAAAAAACCAGCTTGCGGCTTTTACTTCGTTTAGCATGAAAATGAATTTATAAAAATTAAAAAGTTATTAACCCATATGCTGGCGTTTGGGCACATAAGCTGTTTTATTTTGATGGGGCTGCACACATTCAAAGAACAATAGGTCCCAGGGCATGTAACTCATCTGGGCAGTAAATATGGAGCCAATATTGTCGAGCTAACAGCCTGTGATGGCTGTCTTCCCTCTCGCCTTGTGGAATGGCTTGATACACCTGCCGCATTCCTTCTATCTGTCTTCTGCACCTTGCAGCGCGACGTCTTTGTACAGCTTTGCTCGTTGGTAGAATTGATGATAAAGATTAATTTTGCTGCTTGTCAGTCCGCTTGTTTGGTTCAGATTTTGTTTCTGTATTCATGCTGATCTACCATGGACTAAAGCCACTCCCTGCAACCGAGTTTGAGTTTGCGCTGTAGCATGCATCGTATTCTTAATCTTTTGTTTACCACCATCCCTCCCCTTTCGAATTCAGCACACAGATATTTCCCGTTGTGGTACTTACCTGGGAACGAATTTCGGCAAAAAAAAGTGAGTCTAAAGGAAACCAGCTTCAGTGTCGAACGGTGAACGGTCAGAAAAAGAGCTTTCAGCTTGACCTTATGGGCGGCGTCACGCCTTGACCGCAATACTAGTGTTCCATCTGCACAAAAAATTCTTCTCCTTGCACCAATCTCTTGTCCCAAGAACCTCTGCGGATGATGTATTTCTCTCCTTTCGAGCTGTCTTTTTCAGTCGGCTAAAAATGCCACAAGCCCTTGCGTTTTTTTTGTTATGGTGACTTACTTCCCACCACACAGCTATGAGCTGGAGCAATAAGACGAGGTCGTCACTGCCCAATCAGCACCAATGCTTCTGGTTTTCTCGTTGCAGGGGGAAGGGGAACGCCACAATGTACAAGTCCCATGAATAATATAGTGAAAGCAGTCCTTTAATTTCCTCAGGGAAGCACTTATACTTCCTGTCGGTTCAAGCAACCGTGTTTTAGACTATATCATTGTTGGAACTAAGAAATAACTTGAGGTTACCACTGTGTACTAGCGCAGCTGTTTTCATGGCGAAAAGCGAACATTGTGTCATTATTCCTACTTTGTATTCTGTGCACAACGGTGTGGAGTACCCTAAAGTATTAAACATCATTGTCTGCTTGATCAAGTGTACCACAGGATCCTTACTGGGATATACTGTCCTGATGAAGGTAATTGCTGCTTATGGCAACAAACAACGCAAAGAAACACAACGGAAGGCGAGAAAGAGACAAACACCGGCGCTCTTTCTCGTCTTCCACTCAGCTTCGTTGCGCTGTTTTTTGCCATCTATATGAAACAACTAGCCCGTCTTCACGCTGTAGTGTTGCTACTCAGATGCTCATCAAAGTTTTCTGAGCGAATGCAGCAACGTTCGGCTTTGAACCCTGTCGTGGTCACCCAAGAGCTTTCACTGCAACTTTGTACATTTTGCATAAATTGTAACACGCAACCTCCCGGGCTTCTCGTTTATTTTGCATCATACGTAACACGTGTGGAACAAAGTCGCGAATTAAACTGTCATGGCAAGGTGTAAAAGCTCCGGCGTTCGTTTTACTTACTTCGAAGCTTGAACCAGCAGGGTATCAGCAGCAGACTGATATTGCGTTTACAACGCCCCATTACGTCTACCAACTCAAGCCATTCAAGCATTGTGGACCTACTTCCTCTGGAAGCAAATTGCTCACTTTTGGCTATTTGTGCAGGAAAAGGTTGTGAGAGAACTTTTTTGGCATGCATGCGTCATAATCCGGAAGACCCAACACACTCATTCAGCTGTTGTCCGTAGGTCAGGTAAACTTTACTTTAAAGGGTTGGGTAGTTTTTTCATTGTTTGCTACCCTTCCATAAATACGTTGATGAAAAGCATGTAGGACATGGCTTTGTACTCCACTCGCCCATCCTTGCCAGACATACACTGTCCTATAGATTATTGCCATGGGTACTTGCGAGACAGACTCCCGCTTTCATGTGAAATGGCTCATATCCCATTAGATTTATTCATAGACTGTCAAACAGCTGAGCTAACCACCTTCACCCAAATGTACCAGTACTAATTTATTGAAAACCTCAAGATTTATGGATGAACTTTTCAGTTTGTTGATACTGAAAGCAGGCCTCGAGTGGTAATTTCGTTTAGAGTTTCTAGTACCATGTGTGGAACAAATAGTATAAATAAACCGTAGATTCTCAACAACCCCAACATCAGGCTGGGTTTTAGAATGGACGCTTTTCAAGAGGTAACACCCATGTCACCAATGAATAGAAAAAACGCGGGAGTGTACAAATATTATTTACTTGCGTTTGTAGTTTTTTTTGAAAATTAAAGCCATTTGCTAGCCTCGAATTTCTGCTCAAAGAGTAGAGCTGACGTCAGCTCGCTGGCGGCCACCTCCCGCCGTTGGCTGTAGTAGCCCACACCACCACTCTTGTCGTTATGTGCGTGTTCCAAATGACACACATAATTGTATTTGTTTATCGCTGGCTATATTTATGGAGTGGTAGTGCGCCGAGTGACCATGCGCACGATCGGCCATCGTACGGCCATCGCACACTGAACGGCCATCGTATCCTCCCGGGAGCACATCTCAGCGAGAGGTAGGGCTCCGAAGTAGGCTGCCAGTGGTGGTGGAGACGCGTACGGCCACAGAAGCAAACCCCCACACGATTGTGCGCAGAAACGTTCCGTTTGGCGACGGCAGCGCTATCTGCAGACTTCGCCCGGCTGGCGGACACCTCCCGCACAGGTGAGGTTCTTTCACAACGCTACTCCTCACCGTATGTACGTACCCGAAGCTCACCCACGAAAGTCTGGTAACATTCTGTTGCATAAATAGAAAGCTGGACGTGCAGTGCGTGGCACGTGTACCAGTTTAGATCGCGAACTGCACTGCCACCAATGCAGTGGCTCCACCTGTTGCCCCATTCGGGGTACCATCTCCTGGCGTGACGGGCATCATCAGCAGACATCGCAAGCCCATAAACAACTCCGCTGCTAAAAGATATTGACTGCTGAGGCCCCATAGCTGTGTTGATTGAGCTCCTCGTGAGAGACTTGGATGGCCTAAATAAGAGAACCTTCGGGCGGGTAATCTTTCTTATTATATCAGAAAGAGGCTACGGCAGGAAGACACCATAGCGTCAAAACTCTTCATGGCATGTCTGTAAGGGGTATCCTGGTTGCACAACTGCGTATTTGAAGGGTTATAGATAAATGCGGAATACTTGCAGGTATGGAAACCGTATTTGCTTTGTCACTGAGTCTGCCCATCATACACCCGCAAAAAATGCTCGAGAAACGACTCTAAGAAAGCTTACCAGTGGGCCCACGCACAGGGACCTTGAGTATTCATGGTGACGCTATTGGCGACACCCTGGACCCCAAGCCCCGTACTCATGCTGTGTCATACCGTGACTAGGTGGTTAAGGTGAGGAGAAGAAACTATAAACGGTGGCCGTCAGAGCCGTGTTCAAGCTCTGAAGAATTGCTCCCTCGCTGTTTACCAGACAGGGAGCTCAGGCACGTCTCTGACTATCAGGGTGAGTTTAGGGGATAAAATACCCCCGTTCCTTGCTTTTATATGATAGCATACGGTATTTTCTGAACCTCTCCAAAATATTATCCGCCACGAAACGGGGCCGCACCGAAGTTTCTTTCCCACCCCTTTCTAACTTGAGTTTTCCTAAACCGAACAACTACCCTCACTTCTTCGAGATAGAACTAAATGGCGAGTCAAAACCTCTTGCTTCGCAGTCCGTGTTTATTTTTTTCCCATGTCTTGGCCGTATCGTCAGAAAATCATATAAGGCCAAACAAACATCTACCTGGTGGAATCCTTGTCGACGTCAGTAGCCAGAATCAGGCCAATGAACCTCCTACACAAACCCGCATCGCCTATCTCTCCACTCGAATCACGCCCCACCGCAGCTTAAACAGCTTCCAGGGTGTTACCTCAGATCTTAATCCACTGAACGAAACTGAAGCCGACCAGCTGGAGGGTCAGGTCAGGGCGTAACAGGGATCAGGCGCATTCCCATACGCCGAGATGAACAAATATCCACGAAGCACCTCATCTTCGCCATTAACAGTTCGACCCTCCCAGACTTTATCAATAATGGTTTTATCCCATGGCCTTTCGGACTAACATCCCGAAGCCGCGGCACTGTTTCAAGCGCCAATGGTTCGGGCATGACACGAACGCTTGCCGTGGGTGACCTACCCGTGCAAAGCGCGCCCAAAATCACCACCCGTCCGAAAACTGTCGCACACAACAATTGTTTGCGTAAACTACCAGGGTCCAATCTCGGCCTACTGCAGGACATGCGACAAGTTTTTACTTAAAAAGAGAATGATCAACTTCAAGGTCACATAAAACATGACTACCCGGAGGCGCGCAAGAGGGCCGCCTCTTTCCCTTTGGGGAGGTACACCGACGCAGTTCGGCAGGGACTGATACCGGGAGTACGACTTTGTCCCGCCGCCACCTCAGCCCCACGTGGGTTATCTCAGGCAGCCCACCCCGTCACCACACTGCTTGCTGAGCCAGCGACGGCTGTGGTAGCAACAGTCACCGTCTGAATGGATTCTTGGTTGTCAGCTGACTTAAAGGGCGCGCATGTTCAGCAAACTGGGGAATGTGTCACTTGTAACAGGAGATAAGGCCCAAGAATTGCCTGACTTGGGTTTTTGTTCATGGCTCACATTCCTGGATGGGCCTGGCCGAACACATTCCTGGATGGGCCTGGCCGAACTCCCTCCGCCGATACTATGGGTCCTAGGTATTTTACTTCGGGGCGCAGAAACTGGCATTTGGACGGTTTGAGTTTAAGACCGGCTGCAGTATGCTTTGGAAAACATTACTCAGGTCGGTTAGGTGGCTCTCAATTGTGCTGCTGTACAAAATTATGTCGTCTAGATATACATGACACACTTACCCCAAAAGACCATCGAGGTTGACGTGTGCCCTGCGTTGCCATACCGCTGCGCTGTTTACAAGGCCCGTAGGCACGCGTCGCCACCGGTAGGGCACTGATGGAGCCATAGACGTGCTCGACAGCGAAAACACGGAGAAGCTCTCCGAGCTGGGAATACATACCACGCTGGAGGAGATCACAGAAGCCCAACGGGTCGGCCAGATAGAGCGGCTCAAGGGTTCGAGAATTGGGGAGGACCATTCTCGCCCGGCTCGGAATGGAGATGGCATCCGACCCTCAGATCCTTTTCAAGCAGCAACAGCGTGACGTCCCGTCGGCAATCCGAAACGCAGTCCAAGTGTACCCGTTACCCAAGAACATGGATCCGACCCACAACGCGGGCAGGAGAACGGCCAAATTGAAGGCTGTGTTGGAACAGCACCTGAACGCTAAGGGAACCAGATTCGTCGACGCCGCGGAGTACGGCGACCGCCGGTGCTTCGCGGCGGTGGTGATAGACGGGAATACAGGAGTCACAGCAAACGCCGCGAGCATCGTCACGAGAGACGCGTGGCCAGCGGAAGAGTTGACCATCAACCTGGCCATCGCGGACCCAGAGACAACGACGGTGCTTAGTGACTCAACAAATGCGGTGCGCAATTTCGCAAGGGTTGACTGTGCTGTGAAGCAGTGCGGGTGCTCAAGCGGGTGAACATCGGCGAACGCAAGGTGACAATTAAGTGGTTTCCCGCCCACGCGGGGAACGAGGTATCAGATCTCGCCACCGACCAAAACGAGACGGCGAACACAGTCGCGCTTGGATTAGCTGGCCGCGCGGTAGCAGTGGACCGGTCTGCAGAGTGGTGGACCGAGACGAAGGACAGGTACGATACCTTTCAGGGTATCACCAAATATTACAGAAACAGCAGGAGGGTGCTGGCACCACCGCATCCCGAGCTAACCAGGGAGGAAGCATCCACGTTCAGACAGCTGCAGGCGAATTCACTGATGACATCGGTCGTCATGAAACACATGCAGCCAGAACTCTATACGGACGACACGTGCGTGTTGTGTGACAATGCTATGGCACGACCGCCCACTTGCTGTGGAACTGTGAAGTGCGACCGATCGAGGTGGCCACCAGGACAGACCTACCACCGTGGATCTAAGAAACAGTGTTCAGTTATGACAAGGACCCCCAACTATCAGCCGTCCATTAGGTCCTCGCGGCCCTGGAAAAGCTGCACCAGAACTAAAGCTGCGGGGTGACGCCTTCCCTTATGGGGTAGCGGTGTCCAACCCCGTAGCGAGTAACGAAGTGGTGGTCCGAGTAGGGGTGACGTCGGCCTCGACGAGTGGTGTAGTGAACACAGTGTCTGTTGCAGGCATTCAACAAAGTCTTCATTCCATTTGATTCCTGACAGCTGTAACACCTTGATCCTTCAGGCCTTCCAAAAAGTCGGCCCCTGTTTCCTTTAGCACATCTCTCTCAGATATCGCACCCTGCGAGCGTTTGAGGCTACGGTGGGGTGTGGCACTGATGTCCAGATCTGCAATGCGGGTTTGGGCCAGGGGACTTGTTGCTTGCTGCTGGGTGGCTACTTCGACTACGATTTCACCGGTTCTGGGTTTTTGCCTCGAAACGTGATTGCCATGGGCTTAATTTCCTTTTATTGCGACATCATGAATGTAAACGCAACCAAAAAACTCTTTGTATGTGAAGAAAGGATTTTTCCCAAAATATTTGTAATACTTAATTGCATGTTGTATTTATAATTTCGAAAGCTTGCAGTTCACTACACAGCGGCAATAGAAGACTGGATAGGAAAACATCAACCACGTAGGCTCACGCAGGGCTCAATGTGTAGTATCGACTCATGCCCCTCCACACGTTTCGACAGAATTCCGCTTGTCGCCGTACCTATTCATAAAGGCGAGCAGCTCTTTGTATAGGTATAGGCCATTGGTTGTCGAGATCAAGAACTGAATGTGCGTGGAAAAATGGGTCGTCGATGAAGTGGCTTTTCTTGACGTGCCGATTTAGTGTACTCAAAAGCTCTCGGACGTCGTCCGGTGGAATGAACTCGTCACTCTCGCTCCAGAAGATGCCCAGATCTGTCTGTACGTTAGAAATTTCGTACTCGGGAACGGATCGCTGCGGAGAAAAAAAACACAGCAACGACATTAGTACTTTCCTCGAACTCACATGTCATAAAGAATGTATCGCCACATTCGTACGTGGTAGGAGGACTTTTAGCAGCATGTGTGAGTACATGCATTCCGACTACACTTGATTTCGGCAACTAATATTTTTTCTTGAAATCAGACATGGCACTCTTTGCAAAAAGAGAAAACTTAGCGTCGCTTCTAATGCGTGATATGTGCATTACTGCCTTTCTAAAATATTAGCTTTAACAGTATGGTTGTGTTTGTGGGATAAAATGCCAAGGGGTATGAACACGTTGAACAGCCGCCGGAGGGAGAAAGATAAAACAGCTTACTGAGCACAAAAGTTGGGGGAACCGGTCCCCAGACGCCCTCGTGTAAAAGACCAGTACAGATGGTTACTCACACAGATTGGGCAGTAGCCTCTGACAATAGCAAAAACATTCCCCGATACACACGTGGGTTCACAATATCGCACAACCTTCCTCAGAGAACTCCCTTATTACCAAATATTCCCTTCGTCGTTAGGTTCGCAGTTGGACAACAATGTGTCTGGGAACAGGATCCGTATGAACCAAATGGGGAAGCTGATCTTTCCAGCTTGTTGGAGAGGCCCAGGGACGTGCTACAAAGAACAAAGTAGGTGAAGGTGCCTCGAGGAAGCGGTTCCAGATGGGCTGCCGCCGCCGCATATGAAACTCGCTGACATTACCCACAACTTTGTACAATGAAGCACTTCTGCGCTACCATCAAAAGAGGCTACGGGAAATGAATGCAATGAACATGGTTCAGCGAACGGAGAAGTCAGTGTATAGTTCATCGTGGCAACACCTCTAAATCGGAATTACACGAAAACCCTGATCCGGCATCGCCGGGAAATAATGTGTCCCCAAAGATGACTGAAAGTGGAAAAAGAATAAAACTCAGCGAAAGCAAGTTTGGGGCTCTGGTATTCAAACTGGGGGCCTTTGGAATGTGAGGCAAACACGTATCGTTTGAGTCACCGCCGATACTCGGCCACAGGTGACAAGAAATGAAAGTAGTTACTGCGTTGTCGACCTCGAACACACGGGGAGGCATGTGCTGACGCCTACAGTAATCATATGTGCAAGCTGAGAAGTGGGAAAGCTCGTTTACCCTAATAGCGTATACGTTGGGCAAACATGGGTGATTGGTGCTGAATCTAGTTTGTTTAGTGAAGACAACAAAACACGCCCAAATATTATCAGTACGATGATCACGAGAGACCACAATAAAAGTCGTCAGCGCACTGCTCACTTCACTCTACTCGCGGCGCCCTAATTGCATGAAGTTACAGCACTTTCACATTGCATTGATTAATCCAAAACGCTATGCTTTCCCTTTCCAACACAGGGGAAGTTTTAGGTGTCTCTGTGAAATTTATAAAAGTGTAATAGCATCAACATTTTTAACCAGTCAATAGAGGAAATAAATAAACTTGGGAGGAGTTTACTAATCTAGAAGACTGCAGCAGGGAATATAGGGGAATTCTACCCGAGACTAAGCAGAAATCATTGCCCGAAGAGAGAAATGGCAAACACCCGCAATTTTACACGCCAACCTAAAGCTGCCTGCATGTAGACTTCGTTTCTAATAATATCTATAAATGGAAGTATTGTAAACACCATCGTGAGTTCATTACTATGTTGCTACGTCTCAATAAAGGAAAGAAAAGAGAAACTAGAACATGCCACGGAAAACGCTCGTTGCATATATAGCCTGGACGAAATGACGGACACCACACCAGTAGACTTCAAATAATGCATTTCATGTCCTGCACAGTTCCTAACAAAAGACATGTAAATATGTGCGCCAAAATAGAAAAAGGAAATTAACCTCTGCCCAAATTCGTCTCGTTTTTTGCCCGATATTGGAATTCATGATACAATCTCAGTTAGTCATCCCTCCAAAACAAGATACGAAATATGGCTTGTTTGAAAGTCAGAGCTAAGAAAAGAGAAGAAGCTACATTTATACCCGGTAACGCATACATGTCACAGACTGCCCCTTGCGTAGACTTAAACATTACAGCTTAACTATGTGTCATCAGAGTGATTAGTAAGTGTATGATGTGAATACCAACAGAAGAGACACTAAAAATCACTATGCCAACAAAAATACGCCATTCTAAACCAAATTGTGCGAATGAGTCGAGAGAAAAGGAGCAAAATCACAGCCGTTGCCGGCGGCGAAGTGTGTTCTCGGAGGTGATTGTCCACGATTGCGGTTAGAACATGACAGTAATTGGGAGAAAGCAAAAAAAAGCCATGTCTAGCGACCACGAAGAAAGCGCTTAGTATTAACAGACACCACCTAAGATGCACTTAAATGAAACATATTCGCTGAAATAAAACTGTTTAGGTTTCAGCATTCATGATATCTATAAAGAGTCTAAAATGACGTGTGAAAACTCGTCTCGTCAAAAGCTTAGCCCAGCAGTGTAAATACAAGTGAGTTGACGAAGAACCCAATTTACTGTGTACATAAGGTACCGGCGCCGAATAATATTTTGAAGGAATACGCATTGAGAGAGCCAATATAATTAAAATGCACAAAATACAACACAACGTACAATTGTAAGCTCGCAATATGTGAGTAACCCGGGGGAGCGCCATCACACTAATTCCAATGAAGACGTGTGATGAGGTTCAGCTTGAAAATATTTTCCTATCAGTCAATATTCCCTGTAAGCATGGTATTTACAAAAAACTTTCTCTAATAATAGAGAAGTAGCGTTTTCTTGGTTGGAGAGTACGTTATATAAGGCAACTTGACGCCCACTACTTGATTCGAGGCATTCAAAATGTAACAGAGAGATTTCGGGAATGCAGCCAGCCTCTTTACATGGCCGGTGGGCATTGATAAAATAGTAGAGTGAAATGTGGAAATAGAACAGGCATCACTCGGAACTAAGTTCTGGAGGGCGTTAATAATCAAATAAAGTAAATAGAGCACGCAGTGCAGCCTTGAACACCTGATTGTTCGTTTCCACCTTGTAGCAAAAGTGCGTGGTTCGCGTCTTAGGCAAAAAACTGGCGGCACGTAAATAGAACTGTGCTTTTCTTTGGCACCACGTTCCCCCCGTCGTCGAGCTAGTAGAAAACTTTACTGCCCTTTTTCCCGAACCTCGCATTGGAAAGTATCATATTCCCGCGTGCAGCATAGACATAGTGCGGTTGAATTTTGGGGTATGATTTTTCCTGTACACTTGTTAAGCAACGCCTTCTTCTCAGCGCAAACGTATTATAAGCCTTCCTTGACCGATATCCCTACCCCGTAAAATCGTTAACTCTATAAGGCCTCCGCATTTCCAGTTTACCAGTCGCTTACGGTAAGGTCGATCCAAAGAAGAGGGAGGGGCAACGTGGGTGTGCGACGGCCAGAAGTTGCGCCCAACATCACTATTTGGCGCCCAGTTGATGGAAGCCGTAATCTTTGGAATAGGTATTTATTTTACTCAGTGCACCTTAGGTTGCAGGCAAATAGCATAGAATCGCAAGGCAAAAGGCTAGACCCAAGCTCTAATGACCGCTCTAAGGTGACTGATGTTTATTTAGTTAAGTGACATATCCGCCGCGTAGGATATTTCCGGAGAGAATTACTAGAAAATACGTGATAACCAGGAACGTATGCTGCTGCAGAGCCCGTAGCAATATACAGTACTGCTCGCTATTCATAACGAGGCATATAATGAACTAACTGACGCAATTATTCGGCAGACCGCCAACTATAGGTGGGCCGACCACTTGTACCCTCTCCCATTCCTGCGTGTGTACTTCAAAGCCTGTCAATGTGACACTTATCGACGGAGTGACCTCCATCGCCTACGGGTGTGGAACCTTTTACAAAAAGGTAACATCCCTGGCTCCTAGCCATATTTTGTTATTGGCGCAGCTGAACTGTAGGTGGCAATGTTTTGTCGATTGTTATCCAGTTCAGGCCAATATTTGTATATTAATATAACATTCCCACTGATACGTAACAAAGCGTGGTGAAGACTTGGTGTTTTCGCTTTCAAACAAAATCAGCCGCAAGCAAAAATGGTGACTCCCGTCTAATAAATTGGTTCAGGGGCATTATATGCATCTAGAGGCTATTAAATTTTTGCCAAACATGAACAGGTATAGTAATGACCCAACAAGTTACAAGATCTGAACTTGTGTGGTTAACCTTCACCTCATAGTAGCAGTGGAGCGGCTAAAAGCAACTTCGGCATATAACGCCAACGTGCTTACCGTTTGGCTGGAAAATGTTATTTCCCACCATTTTCTTCGCCACTCTCCACCCTGAGCGATGGGATAACCTGATTACCAGCGACCACCTGGACGTTCAGCAACTTCTGGCACCAAAGGCATAAGCTGCCCAGTCATCACTTCGATTCCCGGACTACGGATCCACTCCTGCTTCATCGTTTTATTATAAAGTTTCGTACTACTACTACTACTACTGCTGCTGCTGCTGCTGCTGCTGCTACTACTACTACTACTACTACTACTACTACTAATACTACTACTGCTACTACTACTACTACTACTGCTGCTGCTGCTGCTGCTGCTGCTGCTGCTGCTGCTGTTGCTCAAAAGTTCAACCGAGGAAGGGAAACTTCTAGAACGAAAGGCAATCATAATCCTCTGCTTCACACGTACATTGTAGGCGAAGCTCAACCGAGTTTAGTAAGTCAAACCTATCGGTATGTCTTTCTTAGAGGGAATGAAAAAGAGTCGTCAACATAACGTAAGAAGACGTTTAAATTGCGCCTAAATTTGTCAAAACCGCGTCCTCGCGCACTTCCAATACAATGTTGGCCAACGTGGCCAATATAGTGGAGACCATAGAAGTTGTAGCGTTTCTTTGTAACTTTTGCACCTCTAAAAAAAGTACGTGATGCTGAGGCGAAGAAGTACCCAAGTAGCACAAATTACCCAGCTCACGCATGGCAAATTATCAATGGCCCGTGCGTCCGAGCTTGGCAATGCCCTGGCCGCCATTATGGGCTGGTGCTTAAGAAAGGTGGCAAGCCAACCATTGACCAAGCTTTGGGAAAGGGAAAGGTGACAAGCCAATAATTGGCCAACCTTAGGAGAACGCTTTGCAAAGTATGTTGCCATGATAATGCCTATGGGTGGATATCACGCTATTTTCATGCACATTTCTGGCTTTGTGGCCAGCGCTTTGTGGCCAGTCCTTAAGGCCAATGGCTATGTTATGAATTGCCTCGCGGCCTGATTTCTGCTTTATACACGCCATTATACAGAAAATTGTTTAACGAGTGTGCATTATTTCTTTAAGGCGCACTCGTTAAATAATTTACTGTGCAATCGCATGTATAAAACAAAAATCGGACCGCAAAGCACAATAAAGTGCATCAACTTTGCAAAGAAATACGTGACTTGCCAAAACCAATTCAGCAACACCACACATCAGATCTGTCTGCTTACTTTTTTATGCACATCAAATTTACAACGAGAAACCTGGGTTTACAGTGGCAACAACACAAAATAAAATTGTTCAAAACACAAATACAAAAGCAAGCACAAACACAATAGTGGAGAAAATAAAGCGACAAATAAAGCGTTGGTACAAACCTAATTGATTCAGTAATAAACTGGTCATGGTGTTGCTGTCGCCGTCGTTTACTTTTGACTCTTCGGACGCGCCAGATGCGGGCGGAACCGAAGGAGAAGCGCAGCGGCAGTATAATTACGTTTTCGTTTGACAATATCTTTACGTTACTCAAAAAAAATAATGAAACGAAAGCTTCATTTATAGCTAGAGTTTAATGAAGCCAGCTCAATACAACCGAAACTCTTGTACAGCACACGAGTCTTGCTTCAACGCATGCTGAACGTCGCGAACCTGCAGTGGGAGCACGGCCGCTTGTTTGGAAAACACAAAGCCAGAAAGAGGATAGCTAGAACTGGCGTCACACAAATGGAAGCATATATATGTGACCACTCAATTCTTCTCAAGAACAAACACTAAGCAGCACTCACGCGCTCCAATTGTTATACAAACGACAGCTGAAGTTTTGGCGGGAACGCGTGGGAGCTCTCCAGTACCGCCAAAGAAAAAATGACATGGAAACTAATATTTTCAGCGGCCGGCGCAGCAGGCAAATGGTGTTATTCCACAAGTCAGGTATATTTCAAACACCGCCACCGACAACAAAACGCACATCACAGACACGCAGAGGAGTATTACGGCGATTTCAATGCCACAAAAAGAAACGCAGACGTCGGAGCCACGCGTCCGGCCACCAGCCCAGCCGCGGAGAAAACGAACGCGCAAAGGAACAACGCTCCAATAGTCCGACAGACACCGTTGCGCTAGGACACACGAATAATTCATTCCTATAGAACTTGTAACATTATCTCGCACGCTATGTTGAATACGCTGTACTTTAGTTTGAGTACGCTTTGTTTCGTGCTAGGGTGCTGTGGCTCTTTAGGTAACTACTTTTTGCTGCGTTGTGGCCTGTTCACCGCTCTTACCACCATGTGTAAACTCGCCACTGGCACGGAAAGCGCGTGGCCAAAATGCGGTTTATTCCGCCTGCTAAAGCTCGGCCCCATAGGGGCTTTTCCTGTGACGTTGTTCCCGTCACTGCTTTCTTGGCACTCTATCAATCTTTCGGCCGAGTTACCGATGAGTGGCCAATAGCTCGGAAGGCAATGAGGACCCATGGGGTTTCTAATTATTGACAATCAGCCTCTGCTGCTTGGGTAGCTCTTTCAGGTCAGGTAGATCGAAAGGAGTCTGGTCTGGGCATTTGGCATCCGAACAAACGGTTTCTGTACAGGCTTACCCTAGAGGTCCACTGGAATGCTGGTGGAAAATGCGATCACCTCGAAAGACTAGGTCATGTAGCCTTGGCGCAAAGCCATGCCCCTTACTTTTATTACAAATCCCCTTAATTGGCGATAAGCGCTGTTTTTAGGTAGCTAGCCGCTCACCACCTGGTGAAAATAAACAGATATCCAGTAGAGCGGACAGCTGGTGAAGTCCACGATGTGCTTCAGTGGTACGCCGGGCTTGTGCGCCTTTGGGAGGCTATTAACGGCGGAAGTTAATTCGTCTGTACAAAAGAATGGGTAATATAACCTTTTCTATTGTAGAGGAAATAACTGATACAACCTAGAGAGCAGCTTTTGAAACTAAGTCTGTGCGCTGCTGCTTCGATCATTTGCAAGAGGGCGTAAGTATACGCATCGCTCAACAGGTGCAACATGTTGCCAAAGTAGCCCGTTCTGTTAAGAACGGTGGCGTTAGCCTTGTCGGACGTTAGAATGGCAATACTGCCCATGTTGCGAAGTTTCGTGATGCTTTGTTTCTCCGCGGTTGTAGAACGGTCCCGGTGTTTGTATCTTCAAAAGGGAGAAAAAGATGATGGCCGTCATGCGTGCCTCATGACGTTCTTCGGGTGGAAGTTGGCCCATAGCATGCTCCAGGACGCAGATAACGTATTTGGGTCAGACTGAAGTATCGTGTTAAACTTCATAGCAAGACTTTCACTTCCTTGCCCGCATCATTTTCAACAAGAAACCCGTATCGGTTTGAAAAAATTAGTGACTGCAATATTTCATTGTGAGAAATAAAAAAGACGCACAAAAAAGATTGCTTTATGAAACAGGACTCTTCTGGATAAATATGGCCTTGCCGAAGTGATTGAGATTGGGCCACCCCGTCTTTTACACAACAGATAGACTCCCCAAACCAATCAGTGTCTTAACATCTGAGCATGACTTTCCTATCAATTAAGTCTACTGCACACTTGATTTTACGGTGACGGAAAATTAAAGTGACGAATATACGCTGTGAGCGGCATCTCCAAGGTTGCGGGTTGATTTTGGAAATGCTTTCAACTTTGGTAACCCGACCCACGACAAGTGCTAGCTGAAACTTACCGTAGGGGAACACGAAAAAACACTATCTTCTTGAAATGGGCTCGCCGCAAGAAATCTTCTTTTGACCTCAAATTGTAATAAATGGTCTCGGCGCCAACCTGGTCTGGTTTCCAAGAAGTCCTACAGTAAGGAAAAGTTCCTGTTGATGCGTTTCCAGCCTTACGACTCTATCTCAATTTACATGCCTCGAGCAAACTTTTGCTGTTTTTTAACATGGGAGAAGAAGACGGGAAAGGGAATGGGGAAGTGAGAATGAAAGTAGAGGCATTTTCTCTGCAGAGGCAGCAGACGACCATCGTTTTTAAGGGATATTTGCAACGAAGTGGACGTATATGCCGTTTTTTTGTTTGTTTATTTCTGAATACCTTAGGCCATTAGAAAATATATTCAGTGAATATTGCTTTTATTTGCGCACTGCTTGAATGGTGTTACACCGGAGTTAAGAAGTGGTGGTCAGTAGCACAGCTAGAGGTGGAATGACAGCGCTGAGTAATTGGATCATGTGTGGTTTGAAAGAAACAAATTGTAGTATGGTTTATACTCTTCTTTCACGGCAATCTCACGAATTTCCGGAGACCTTGGGTGTTGGAAATGAAGGTTTGTTTTTGTGCTAATGCTCGAGGATGTGCGCAGTAATTATTTAGAGTTTTATTTCGATTCGGACATTTCCTTGGAGAATTCTCTTTGTGTTAGTCGTTGCCAGCATCCGTAAGGACGCACACTTGGTCGATGAAAGCTAGAAGGGCGCAGACGAAATTTAAAATTGAACCCCTTTGCGTAAATATTACCAAATGTAGCTGTAACATACTTGCTACCTTGAATTTTTAGCCTCGAAAGCAGATGAGATAATCACAAGAAAAAACGAAGGCACCTGAAGGGGGAAATGTACAGATATACCTTGTGGATGCACACACAAATTCAATATTCTGAATGGCTAAAGGTCTCTAAGCCTAGAGGGAGACTGAATAGAAAATGGAAAGAACCAGGGGTTCTAAGAAAAAATACAAACGCTAAAATTTGCGAATGAAAATTTAAAAATTGACAATAATATATAATTTAAAAATTTATTATTTGTAAAGTTGTAAAGCAAATTTTGGAATATAACAGAATGCTAACTCTCTGTTTTACTTTACTTTGCAATCAAAAAAAGATAGTTGCAAAATTTTGGAAGGATCTGCCTTTTTTCCAGTTTTGTTTTATTCACTTAGGTTTAGATTTCTGTACAATAAAATACTTTATCGTAATGCAGCACATAACTCATTTACACAGCCTTGCACGGTAAACTTTGTTGTTTCTTCTTCGAAAAATCTTGCGGGCTAATCGTTGTCAGGGTTGCCACTGGTGGCGACTATCCGCCAAATGGGCGACTTTGAGAGGCCCGTGGCGACCGAAAATCACAAATGGCGACATGGCGATTTTATGGCGAATTTCGGCTTGGGACTCTCGCTCCCCCACTTCTCTTTCTCCGTCCGTCCCGACGGCTCTGCCCAACGCCACCTAGAGGAAATTCTTTCCAGTCTAGGTGTCGTTGCTCTGCCTAGTCGGTGTTGTTTTGACATGGCTTTGACACGGCCGCAATACCTCTGCGCGTGATGCGGTCATGCGGTGTTCGAAAGTTTCAGTCGTCTCTGTTCAGTGTCTTATTTCGCCCGAGGCGTGGGCATGTCGAGGCGGCGGCGTGGGGGTTGGCATCGGGGGTCAGAAAGCGGAATCGTCATGTCGATCGTAATTCTGGACTTCCGAAGAAAGTCTCGGCCCAAAATCACGGGGACACTCTGGCTTGGCAGGCGGATAAAACGACATCGACTCCTCCGCCCGTACCATCGAACTGTCAACCTTGCGGTGGCGCCGGCACGCGCCACACCGCTGGCAAGGCTGAACACAGCTCGGCACTCCCTGAGGCGAACAGAACGCTGTTGCAAGACGTACAACATTTCGTCTCCGAACAAAGCGCTAGCTCTCGTGTCCAATAAAGCCGGGATTCTCGGCCCGCAATGACGACATTGATGAACGGAGCAGGCCCTCCGACGGGGTAACCCGGGCGGCCTAGGGAGGGCCGAACGGGCTTTCCCGCTCGGCCGGCACCTGCGTTTCCCAACTGCGCCGGCGGCTGGGAGCAGTTGCGCTTGATGTGGCCCTCTTTTCTGCAACGAAAACAGCGCAGCCCACCACGGGTATTCCCGCGATAGGCATCCCTTGGAGCGTCTCCGCCTGCCGCCGGACCTGGGAGTTCAGGGCGGTTGTTGCAGGCTTTTTCCAGGCATTGGCCGTGTGGCGTCCGTAAGTGTATGGGTCCAAAGCTCGTTCGCTAATTTCCAACAGACCTTTGTCTTCCGCTCCGACTGCGTTGGCGGCGTCCGGCAGGTGGCGAGAAAAAGAGGAAGCTCCCTTCCACGCGCAGCGGGGCTCAAGAGCCTCGCTTGCCGGAGGAAGAGGGCGATACGCTCGGGATGCGAGTATGTGGCCCTGTATCCGCTTCGCCTCAGCGGCTCGCTCCTCCAGGTCGCGGAACCGAGCGCCGCGCAGGTACGCCGCAAAAGTGGGTTGCGCCTGCCTGATAACCCTCTCGACGCGTTCATCGTCCGGGGCTGTCGGTTCGGCGATTTGATATAGCTTCTCCATACTCCGCACAAACACTAGGAGGGATTCCTAGGGAGCTTGTGTGCGCAGCTCCAGTTCACGCCGCGTCCTCCGATGGCAGTCCACTGGAAAAAATTAGCGACGGATTGCCGCCTTGAGTACAGTGAACGTGGCGAATCAGTGACCGGCAAGCTGGCACCACTGCGCTGCTCGATTCGTAAGCACGACTGGCACGACACGGGCGAGCATATCGCTGTCGCTGAGTCCCATGGCTGTCTGGTAGTGCGTGAGAGCCTCAGTGAAGTTGGTCACGCTGATGGTATCCTCGTAACCGCGGTAAACTGGTATTTCCAGCCTCACCAGTAGCCTTGACAGCTTCGGTGCCTCCAGGGAAACCTTTAGAGCGCCTGAAAGGGACTCGACCAAGCTACTGGCTTGCTGCAACAACGAGGTTGCATCTAGGGGGAGCATCTCCGTTAGGAACGACTGCGTGCACGGCGAGGGGTCCGCGGCGGGGTGAGAAAATTCTCGCTGGTCGTTCGGTGGCTCGGCGGCCGGATTGTCCAGAGATTTCATGCGCCCAGCCCGCTGGTGTTGGCTAGTGGCGCTTACCGAGCCTCCGCTGCCCCCGCGTAGGCAACGACAGCGTACATGGGCTACTGCGGCGTTGCTCCCGAAAACGGGTGGCCTGTGCGACAAGAAAGCCTCTCTAGTGTGACCCAGGCCTTCAGCGGTGACGTAGCCGGTGTGAAACGGCGCGGGGCCACCGCGCGCCCCGAGAGTGGCGACTACGGAGCGCACAAGTGTACGGAGAGCTCCCGCTTGAGCCTCGAAGACCAGCGCGTTCCCCAAGCTGTGGTTGTGCTGGTTGTGCCACAGTCTCACAGAACAGGGAGGATTGCTGCACCGCTGCCGCGGCCGCCTGCGCGCAAACCGCCGCCAAAGTGGGCTTTTCCCGCCAAAGTTATGATGATGACAATGATCAAAGGCCTCCCCTTTGAATCGGCGTAACGGCATGCGCCATCTAGCCTATCTTAGTAACTTAAATTTAGTTAACCCTCAACTCAGATTTCTTTTTAATTCTGCCCTGCCGCTACCCCTGCTTGGGATGACACTTTATCGACTTCTCTGCTTTTTTTCCACCAATACTACAGCCGCTGCTTACTCAGAGTGGGCTTTTCCTGCGGCGCCGGCTAACGGCTAGTCGTAGAACCAGGCATTATGAAGCGTACCATACGACTGGCATTGAAAAACATCAATACAATATAAGTGTTTTGAACGTTGCTGATTTTTATGGGGTTATACAAAATTGGGAGCTTTTATTTTTAGGCGTTGCCGTAGACATCTAGTGTGGCGACACTGTTGGCGAATTCTAAAGCAAAAATGGCGCCTTTCAGCGACTTTTCTGGCCGTCTGGCGATATTGACCCAAAACTCAGTGGCAACCCTGATCGTTGTTTGTATTTCTTGTTGTACGTTAAGTTGCCAGTTTCATTTTGTAATGACTCCTACAAAAATCAACTCAAACGACTAGTTCTGGGTTTACAAGTTCATTTTACTTCGCTACATATATCTCAATTTTTAAAAATGGCGAAGCGATTAACCCATATGCTGGCGTGCAGTCACACAAGCTATTCTTAATGGAAGGTGACGCACACGTTCAAGAAACAATAGGTGCAAGTACATAGAACTCTTCCGGGTCAGTGAATACGCGGCCAATAATTGCTGGCTCGCTCCCTGCGGTGCTGCCTTCCATCGCATTGTGGAATGACTTGATAAACCTTCCGCATTCCTTCTACCTTATGTTCCACCTTCCATCACTGTGTATTAGTACAACTTTGTTCAGTGGGAGAGTTTATGATACAGGTAATTTTCGCTCCTTGTTGTCCGCTTGTCTGGCTTTGTTTTTTGTTCCTTCATCCATGGTATTCTAACACGGACTACAATAACTCCCTACCACCGTGTTTGTGTCCGCGCTGTAGTATGATTGGTGTTTAAAACCTTTTACTTACCACCATCTCTCCTTCATGGAATGCCGCACACAGATGTTTCTCTGTAGGGGTACTTACCTTGGACCGCAATTGAGGGAAAAATCGAGCCGTAAGAAAACTAGCTTCAGCGTTCAATGGTGAGCGGAACAAAACGGCCTTTCGAATTGGCCATACGGGTGGAGTCACGCTGGACAACAAAAGTAGCGACTCAGCTGCAGAACAAATTAATCTCTTTTCACTAATTTCCTCTCCCACAATCTTCGCCATTAGGTATATTGGTCCTTTCGAGCTGAGGATTTCCCTCGGCTAAAAGTAGGACAAGCCCGTTGCGTCTTTGTGGTGGTGACTTTCTTGCTAGCACACAGCAATGAGCTGGAGGAATCAGAGGAGGCGGATACTGTCGAATTGGGCTCTAAGATTGGTGTTTTTTCTCGTTACATGTGGTAGGCGAATGCCCTAGTGTACAAAGCCCATGGATATTACAGTAGAAGCCATTACACGTCTTGTCGGTTAAAGCAACCGTGTTAAAGACTAATTCATTGATCGAACCGAGAAATAACTCGAGCTTTCCGCTGTGTAGTACACTGTGTGCATTTCTTTTCAAGGTAAAAAGTGAACATTGTTTACCTCATTGTTTTTTCTTTGTATTCTGAGCACAATGGCGTGAAGTAAGAGCAAGTATTAATTTTTCTTACTCGAGGCAGCAAATTTCTGCATTTAACCCGATCATCCTCAGTAAAATGCTTGCACTTCAAGTATGTGCATTGTGATGACATTGTAACAGGCAACCTCCCAGGTTTATGAAGCAAAGTCGGGAATTAAACTATGATGGCTAGGTTTATGGCCGGTCGACATTTCTGTTTCAACTAGAGTGCAAGATACAGCCAAAAAAAAACATTGTGACTTCCTTTCAAATAGGCTCTGTAAACCGACTCCTGCGCTGGTTTTACTCACTTGCAGGCTTTAACCAGCACGGTATCTGTTGCATACTTATATTGCACATAGAACATGCCATACGTTTGCCAACTCAAGCCATTCGAGCAGTGTGTACCTAATGTCTCTGAACGAGACATTTCTAGTTATAACTGTTTGCGCAAGAATGGGTTCCGGGTGAACATTTTGAGCGTACGTACGCCATAATACGCAAGGCCCAACACACTGACTTGAGGTGTTCAGGTGTGGAGAAGAGATGTTGAGGTCCGTAGGTCAGGCAAGCTTTTGCTAAGGATTGAGTAGTGGTAGCCTTGTCTCAGACCCCTCCATAGAACCTTTCATGAAAAGTATGTAGGACATGTATTTGCACTCCTGCGGCCTGTTCTCATCAGACCTGACTTGTCCCACTTACTATTGCCATGGCAACTTGCGAGATATACAGCCGCATTCAGGTCAAGGGGCTCATATCCCAATAGATTTATTTTTTTAATCACCCGAGCAATCCGCCATCATCCACATGTACCAGTACTAATTCATTGCAAACTTTCAAAATTCGACGATGAACTTTTCAGTATGTTTATATCTTAAGCAGGCCTTCAAATATTTTTGTGGAGTTAGTTGTTGTCATGGGTGGATCCACAATATATAGAGACCATAGATTCTCAACCACCCCAAGAACATGCTGGGTTTTAAAATGGATGGATCACACCCGCGTCACCAATGAAAGAATACAGATATCCGAGAGTATATTATTTCCTTTACTTGGCTTTCACAGTTTTTCAAAAAGAGCCATTTACCCACCTGTAATTCCTGCTGAAAGAGGTGAGCTGTCTTCAGCACGCCGCCACCTCCCTCCGAGCCGGGGGTGCTTCCTAACACCACTGGTCGCGGTGGTCTGAATGACCCACGGAGGTGCATTTGTTTATCGGTGGGTACATATAGTGTGGTAGTTCGCCGCGTGCCCCTGTACATGCTCTGAGATCACAAACTGGACGGCCATCGTATCGTCCCGGGAGCACATTTGGGCCAGAGGTAAGTCTGCGAAGTAGGCTGGCGGTGTTCGTGGTGAGCACCACTGTGAGATGAAGACCGCTGCTCACGATCGTTGGCAGAAACTTTTCGTTTGCCTATGGCAGCGTTATCTCAATACGTCGGCTGGCTGGGGCCACCTCCCTCACAAGTGACGGTTGCTTACAACGCCCCTCCTAACGGTATTTACGCACCCGAAGCTCACAAACAGAAGTATAGTATGCACTGTTGCATCAGCTGACCTCACAAGCCCATACACAGCTCTACTACTAAAATATATCGACTAATGAGATAGCATAGCATTGTTGAAAGCATCGAAAGGCAAAAAAGCAGCTCTACAAGAGACTCTCGATGGCATAAATAAGAGATATTTGGGGCGGATACTCTTTCCCAGAATACCAGAAAGAGGCTACGGCAGGAAGACACGATGGCGCCAAAACTATTCACAGCGTGTCTGTAAGGGATATGCTGGGGAATTAAATACAACTTTTAGGGGTTATAGATGAATGCAAAATACTTGCAGGTTTCGATGCGACATTTTCTTTCAGTGAGTCTCCATAGCACCTACACAAATGCTTGAGCAACAACACTAGGAAAGCTTAGCACTGCGGGTGCAAATACGTATGAATGGGGGTGAACATTGTGGCAAATAAGCATGCCTAATACACGCTTTTTATTTGAGGCAACTTAACGCTATAAAACGCCGAGGAGAATTCCGAGTGCTTAATGACGTATTCCTTATTGTAGCGCCTACGTTGTTATTGCTCATTTATACCACGACACGAAATCCCGCACAAAATAGGCATTCCCTGCAGCGTCATTGGATACCGTAACCAAATAATGAAAAGTACCAAATTCGGGGATTGAAAAGAATACTGTAAAAATATTGCGTCCTGCAGGTAACTACACATAAAGCAGATGCTTTCTGTATCACTGAACAAGTACAGTTAAAAGGTAGGTGGTCCCAAAAAGGCCATTTAATAACGAATTACACGCGTAACGCTCAGAGACAGGAAACAAGATTCTGCATGGATAAACAATGAAGTTTTAGATATAACGGCTAAACTAAAACGCAAACGAACTTTGGCTGACGTTCTATTGCACCAAATGAGAAGCTGTGAACAATCAGTGTTACAGTGTGACTAGCAAGAGCCGAGTCTAAAAGAAGGGACGGAATCCAGCTCGATTGAGGGACGCATCAACAACATTCAAAGGCAAAGAAATGACTCCTCAGTGCACGATCAGAACGATTGTATGGGGTATAGGAAAGGGCATCCTTATGCAGTGGATTGTTTATACTAATGAATTAAGATCATGAGGATGACAGCATATTGCCCCGAACCATGTATTTGGTTTGTTTATTTATGTTTTGCTTTTACCGCCCGGCTGCACCGGTCTTTGTTATCTGTTTGCCAAGAGAAGCGCGTGTTCCATTCTTTCTTTCTACGCCGCCTGTGTTAATTCTTCCAATCGGGAGGGCATTCTGAACTAACGGGAACAGCCTAGAATAACCTTCTTTGTTCTGGATGTAAATCGACGGTTCGAGAAACACTCGAGCTGAAAGATAAAAGCCTGCAGAGCAGACGCCGCGGCTTTAATTCGAATCGTCGACGCTTGCATTCGCGCGTCACTTTGATGACTACTGCTTCGCCGCCTGTATTCTTTGATTTGTTAGGATAGCACAAGTTCGCTCCAACAAACTTGTTTTCCTTGAAGACAACTGCGTCGTCTTTGGCCACGTGACATCTGGCGAAGGTGCGGGGTAAATGCACCCTACGCCCTCGTCAAGCCAACAAGCAAGTCCTACTCGTGCCCGTCGCCGACAGCAATATCTTCAGCCGGAGTTTCGGCTACTTCCGGATAAAGTCAAGAAAGAAGACATTGTGACCACCACCATGATCAACGCAGGCACCATGACCAGCACTACCAATCCTGCCCTTGTTCTTCAACAGCCCCTGTAACCACCATCGTTCCGCGGATCCCTCGGAGAAGAACCTGAGGACTGGTTGGAGAAAGTGGAGCGCGTCCCCATCTTAAGGTGGGATGACGAAGAAACTTTCTGCAACGTTTTCTTCTATTTACAAGACACGGCCCGAAAGTATTTTGAGAAACATGAAGGCTCCCTAACCGACTCGGCTCTCTTTAAGAGCAAGTTCCTCAAAACGTTCGCTACCGTCGTGCGGAAAGAAAGAGCCACTCTTTTGTTCGAAATGTTGGAAACGCGCACGCAACACGCCAACGAAGGGGTCGTGATTTTAGTTGAGGATATGAAGCAGCTATTTCGCTGCGCGGACCCCGAAATGACAGAAGAAAAGAAGTTGCGCTCCGTAATGCACGGTGTGAAGGAGGAACTGCTTGCTGGACTTGTCCGAAAACCGCCAAAGGCCGTCGCCGAATTCCTGACCGAAGCCAGCACCATTGATATAGCCCTCGAAATGCGTTCTAAACAGTACGATCGTAACTTTCTTGGCACGACCAATGCGAATTGCGTCTACAGCATGCGCATTCCCGAATATAGCCTACGCGAGACTATCCACGAAATAGTGAGGGAGACGCTGCGCAAATAGCTCCCAACGCCGCTGGAACCGCAAGTCAATTCCCTTACCAACGTCATTAAAAAAGAAGTGCAGCAAGCGCTGGGACTTCTACAACGCCAGTAGCACCGCACGAGCCCTAGCCATGACCTACGCGCCTGCTGTCCATCGCCCTCGCCCACCTGTGCCTTACCGTCACGAGGGTCCGTACCGTCATTCCCTGTCGCCGGCCCGACAACCTGCGGCGGAACCGCCCGCTCCAAGGAAGACCGACGTGTGGCGAGCGTCCGAGAATTGTCCGCTATGCTACCACTGCGGAGACGCCTACCACATCTACCGTCGCTGCCCCTACTGGAGGCTCGGTTTGCGAGGTTTCTCCATGACGCACCCCGACCCCGAACCGGCCAGTGCACATCGAAGATCGAAGAGTACCTGTCCAACACCAGCCGTGGACCAGCCCGTTTCAACAGTTCGCCGTCGCCGTTCCCATACCAGTCGCCAAACCGCCGTAGCAATACGGAGTTCTCATGCGGGGGAACTAAAGGCAGCAATTCTGGAGGTGAAGTTGCACAACGGCGGAAAAATGAAAACCCTCTAACGATGCAAGGGCGCGCCGAAGACCGTGATTCACGACATTCCCTCATCCCGACGACCCGACGAAACCGTGACGAGGCGCCAAAACACGACGAAAGCTGGGCGGCGCAGCGTGTACCCAACATGACCGGGCCGCTGAGAAGACGACGACAACGACGACGCACAGTGCCCTCCCGTCAACACGCACAAGCCGAGAAGCGACGCCCTGACGCACCCGGAACTCCAGGAAGGCGGCGTCTGACGTCCAGTTGTCCATCAACGGCTTTGACGTAGTCGCACTCATCGACACGGGAGCTAACTACTTCGTAATGAGCGGGTCATTCGCGTCTAGGCTGAAGAAAGTTACGACAAGATGGGACGGTCCTCATGTACGCACAGCAGGAGGCCATTTTGTAACGCCAAGTGGAACGTGCACATCACGCGTCACCATAGGCGGCACCGCGTGCCCTGCTGAGTTCGTCATTTTGCCTAACTGTTCCCGCGACGTAATTCTCGGAATGGACTTTTTGACGGACAACGGCGAAATAATTGATCTGCAGACCAAGTCGATGACGTTTTCTTCCGATCACTCCACGAAGCCACAACGGAACTCCGATCAGCGTGCTGCTGTAAGGATCGCCGACGATCATGGCACCCTGCCACACCGCGCAAGCTTGATGATCGCCGTCTACTGTGAGGATGCTGCTCCTGACATCGACGCTATCATAGAGAGTGACCAAAGGTTGCTTCTCGACCGCGGTGTCTCCGTTGCAAAAGGCATTACGCGCTTTAAGGAATGGAAATCCAACGTTTTAGTCAACAATTTCACCGAGGAGTACCAGCATCTAAACAAGGGCGCTGCAATTCCGTTCCTCGAAGAAACGCAAGAAGCAAGTCAAGTGATCGCGGTCGCCAACTTTGAACGCGCACGTGCAGATGCTTCCAAGCTGCCGCATCCTTTCGACATGAGCCCGGCTCTGCCGCAAGAACATCGAGACAGATTACTGGATTTGCTATGTCGCTACAGCGAGTGTTTTCCGTCAAGTTCAAAATCACGTCAGACACCCCTAGTGAAGTATCGAATTATAATCGAAGATGGAGCCCGACCGACAGTAACCGTACCGTGTCTCTTCAACCGAGCGTGAAGCCATACGGACTCGAGTCGACGACATGCTCAGCGACGACATTATACGGCCATCGAAAAGCCCCTGGGCTGCGCCGTTCGTACTCATAAAGAAAAAAGACGGCAAATTAAGTTCTGCGTTGACTACCGGCGGCGCAACAAAATCACCAAAAAGGACGTGTACCCCCCTGCCACGGATCGACGACACCCTCGACCTCCTTTGCCAGGCCAACTACTTCTCATCGATGGAGCTGAATACCGGCTACTGGCAAATTGAAGTGAATGAGAGAGACAGAGAGAAGACTGCATTTATAACCCCGAACGCCCTATACGAGTTCAAGGTGATGCCTGTTGGGCTGTGCACGGCGCCAGCAACGTTTCAAAGAGTCATGGACACTGTGCTAGCTGGCCTGAAGTAGCACACTTGCCTCGTATACCTCGAAGACGCTATGGTATTCGCCCAGACTTCCGACGAACACCTTGCAAGGTTGGAGTCTCTACTCGAGGCCATTCGTACGTCGGAGATAAAGCTGAAGCCTGACAAGTGCCGTTTCGCGTATGAGGAACTGAAGTTTTTGGGCCACGTCATTCAACGCAACGGGAGTCCTACCTGACCCGGCAAAAACTTCAGCCATTGCGAACTTCCAAAGGCCGAAAGACAAGAACGGCGTGAGAATATTTCTCGCACTGTGCGCATACTACCGGCGCTTCGTCGGAAACTTCGCACGCATTGCAGAGCCACTCACACGCTTGACGAAAGATAGCACGTCTTTTAGCTGGGAAAACGACCAAGAAAAAGCATTCTGCGAGCTGAAGAAACGCCTGTAAAGCCCGCCCGTGCTCGCTCATTTCGACGAAAACGCCGAAACGTAAATGAACACGGACGCCAGTGATATAGGTTTGGGTGCCATCCTTGGCCAAAAGCAGAGTGGTTGCGAAAAGGTAATCGCCTATGCCACCCGTGGTGTGTCGAAGAAGGAGAAAAACTACTCTGCCTCCGAGAAAGAGTGCCTGGTTATCATATGGGCCATTTCAAAATTTCGAGCATACGTGTATGGTAGACCGTTCAAGGTTGTGACGGACCACCATGCGCTGGGAGGCTCGCCGATTTGAAGGAGCCCTCTGGCCGGCTTGGGCGATGGAGATTGCGCCTGCAGGAATTCGACGTTACAATTGTACATAAATCCAGCAGGAAACACTCCGACGCCCACTGTCTGTGCCGTGCCCCCGCCGATCCTCCACCTCAAGACTCCGATGCCGACCGCGCGTTCTTTTGGAGTCGTGACGAAGAGCAGTCTAGCCACCCAACAGTGTGCCGACCCCGAGTTACGCGTCATGATCGACTACCTGGAAGGACGCAATGCCGCCGTGCCTAGGGCCTTCAAACGAAAGTTACCAGAAATCACCCTCAAATACTCCCTCCACGTGAAGAAAAAGTTCAGCCCCTGAACGAGAACGAATTATCTTCTTGTCATCCCGGCAGATCTTCGTGACGAAATTTTGGAAGCGTGCCATGACGACCCGTCTTCTGGACATCCGGCACAGCTTGCATAATTGGAAAAATCAAGACGAGGTACTACTGGCCGCGCCTTAGACTGACTTCACCCACTACATCCGGAGCTGCCGTGACTGCCAGCAACGAGAAACGCCGCCGACGAGACCCGCCGGACTTCTGCAGCCAATCGCCGTCCCATCGGGGCCTTTCCAGCAGATTGGAATGGACCTTTTTGGCCTGTTCCCGAGGTCACGATCCAAGAACAAGTAGATTGTCGTAGCGACAGACTACATGACGCGTTACGCAGAGACCGGTGCTCTTCTTAGGGGAACTGCCCAAGAAGTCGCAACGATCTTCAAGTTTTGCTGCGACATGGAGCCCGTGAAGTTCTAATCACGGACTGCGGAATGCCCTTTACTCCCGAGCTGATGCAAGGAATATTACGCTACAGCAACACGGATCACCGAAGAACGACGGCCTACCACCCTTAAATCAACGGACCAATGGAACATTTGAACAAGACGATTGCGGATGTGCTGGCCATGTACGTAGATGTTGAACATAAAACCTGGGACGAAGTGCTCCGATATGTCACGTCTGCGTACAACACGGCTATCCAAGAAACTACCCAGATGACACCGTACGAGCTTGTCTATGGAAGGCGGCCGACTACGATGCTTGACGCTATGCTTCCGCACGTAGAAGACGACGACCTCAAAGCCCACGTCCAAGGATACCTTCAGCGTGCAGAGGAGGCCTGCCAGCTCACTCGAGTTGGTACAATGGACCAGCAGCTGGTGGATGCCGGCCGTTACAACCTGCGATGCCGAGATGCCGAGTACCACCCAGGGGATTGTGTGTGGGTTTGGACTCCGATCCGACGACACGGACTGAGTGAGAAGCTTCTACGAGGGTATTTCGGACCCTACCAGATTCTACGACGTGTCGGCCAACTTACCTACGAAGTGATTCCCGATGGTGGTTTCAGCACATCATGACGACGCGCGTGACCCGAAGTCGTCCACGCGGTTTGCTTAAAACCTATTTACGCACGATGACGGACTTTTATTTTTTATTTGTTCGGACTGTCACTTATGTTACCATCGGGTCGATTCACTCTTAGACGGGGGTAATGCCGAAACCATGCATTTGGTTTGTTTAATGTTGTGTTTTACCACCCGGCTGCGCCGGTCTGTGTTTTACCGCCCGGCTGCGCCGGTGTGTCTGTGCCAAGGGAAGCACGTTTTCAATTCTTTCTCTCTATGTCGGCTGTCTTATCTCTTCTGATAGGGAGAGCACTCTAAACTACTGTGAGCAGACTACAATAATCTTTGTTCTGGATCTAAATCGACTGTTCGAGAAATACTCGCGCCGAAAGATAACAGTCTGCAGAGCAGACGCCACAGCTGTAATTCGAATCGCCGACGCTCGCGTTCGCACGTCTTTTTGTTGACTGCTGCTTCGCCGCCTGTATTCTTTGAGTTCTTAAGGGGAGTACAAATGCGCTCCAATAATTTTGCTTTTCTTGAAGACCACTGCGCCGTCTTTGGCCACGTGAATATATTCGTCACTGATATGTTGATGTTATTTATTCCTCTCAAAGGCCAGTGAAAAAAACCGGAGTGTTATATTGCAAAGACAAAGCTAGAGCTATCGAAATTTTTCTTGCCACTTGGTACTTTCATAGGACTTAAAAAAGTGGTTCACTTTGTGTTTGATCGTATTTCCACTATTCTGTCTCGCAGGAATTTTTGTAATTCGTACTTGTTGGCGCGCTTTTTTGTCACGCAATTAGTTGTGTATGTTTAACTTCTTCGCGCTCTTATGCTATGTCGAAATGACCCAAAAAACAAATAAAAAGGAGGGCAGAAGAAAGTGTTTACCCTAGGCTACTTTAAAACCAAGTATTTATATACAGCCTTTTGGCATGACTATCTTCACTTGTACACACCACCTAGCTAGTCGCCAAGAGTACAGTGACGCAAAAAATTTTACTTCATTTGTATGTTGGAGGGGTGCAAACTTTTGTCGCCTTTTCGTTCAATAGGAGACTCAGCTGTCTTGACTGGTGTTATCAAATTCGCATGTGTATAATTGCAGTTGAGGAAACAATGTTAGGACAATTTATGTTACCAAATTAGCATTAGGATCATTTTGGTATCAGCTCTTTTTTCGGGAGACACAGCTACTTGCGTTTTGGCTTGACGCAACGTCGCTGTTTATTGTACCCCACTCAACACTGACTTTTAAGGCTGCAGGAACTGAGGGGGGAGGCTGCACCAGGGCTATGTACAAGATAAATCTGGCCTCCAGATATCGTTCCGGCGTGGCCTGAGAGCGAATGGAAATCGGAACATGTTCGTGCATACGTGTACCGCGTTTTCAGTGGTTAGAGCTTGAAATGTCTAAATAGCATCTCTGCCAGCAGGACCATCATTGTGAAAACCGCAAGTATACACGTATTGGTCGAAACATATTGTAAGGTTCAACCCTTATGGGTGACTTTCGCTAAGACAAAGATAACAAAGTCGGTCGCAATAGTTACAGGGTGGCTCTCAGGTTATTTAAAAGTCCATTGCCACCTGTGTGCGTGCGATAGACTGATTTGTAGACACTAACCTCGTTTTTCCTGCGCACGTGTCACTCAAAAGGAGCATTTCTTGCATTGATATTCAATCTTTTGTTATCTGTGCTCCATTCAGCAGTATATTCGACAAATATGGGCAAACCTTTTGGGATATAAGGAACAGGCACCGTTGGATGGTCTATAACTTTCATGAGGCACCTAATTATCCTCATAATATTTATTTCTCCGTAATGGTCTACGCTCTTTGCTAGGTGGTTGTCCAGAGAACAAGATAGCTAGACAATTCGCAATTTTTGCAACCACGTCGAGTTTTTCGGGAATATTTGTGCGTTATTGGTGCCAGGTATTGTTATTTATTTTTTATTTCAATATTGTTAGAAGCCTTGTGGGTGTCAACGCAGAAATGTGCATAACATAGCGAAAAGACTCATGTTGAAAACTACAAGCACACAGCAGGAACAAGAGAATAGCAAGACACAAAACGCACATTTATCAATGTGACGGTGCGAACAAAAGAAGCAAGACATTGAGAATTTCTGCATTTATGAGCGACCATTTCTGAAAAAAAATGACTGCGCATGTAAACAGGCAACGTACTCACTCGGAAAAAGTACGACATTCGTTACAACAATTTTAACAAAAACAGTAAATAGACAGCAATATTACGAACGACCCATCATATTCTTTCAGTGGTTACAGCAGACAAAATGCATTGAAACTTGATATATGCCAGCAAGAAAACACAGTAAATGTTACAGTGAACACATTTACGTTTATATAAGCGAATTGTTCAAAGATACTCCGATGTACATACCCAGAGCGCGGAAGTTGTTGCGGTTAGGATAAATAAATAAATAAATATTGAGTTCAAAGTTTAGAGCCAACCGCGGCAAAATCCAAGATTCACATAATGACCGCCTCATAAGCAGCTACATTCCAAAGCCTTATGGTTCTTGGAGAGAAATTGAAAGGTTGGGCATTTGTTTTAGTACAGCGAACAAGGAATTCCTCATTACGCTTCTTTCGCGTTTCACACGCTGTGTTACGTTGTACCAGAGTCCTTCAATTTTTTACTGGTCACGAAACTGCTGCGTAACTCAATGGGTGAGCTTCATATGCTTCGTTTAGGTGCCTCGCGGTCGCGCCACCATCTCACTGAGGTCACTCGTCGGGCTGGTCGGGCGGCGTTGCTCTGGCTCGAATGACAGTGCGAGTTGTGTTTGTTTTGTGTGAGAAACGTCCATATTGTGCTGTTGTGATGCGGCGTTAGTGCAGCGACGATGCCGAACACGTGTTGTGTCCCGGGATGTCGTTCCGGGTACAAGGGCACAACAGAAAATGTTTCCTTGTTCTGTTTACCCAGCGACGGCATGCTGCGCGAGAAATGGAAGCGCGTCTTTCCATGGCAAGAAACGGGAGACTTTTGCTTCGACTCTAAGTATGTGAGAGTGTGCGAGAAGCATTTCGATGACAGTGACAATTTGTTGTAAATGGTAAAAACGTGTCACATCCGCGCGACAAGCTGCTTCTGAAGGCTGGTGACATTCCAAGGACGTTTGACGGCTTGCCAGCGTATTTGACTAAGCCGAAGCAGCGGTCATACATCCTGACAAGAATGTCTTCAGCAAGGTGACGTCGTGAATTAAGTTTCTAGCCCGTGCAGTGATTATATCGATGAAATTTCGAAGGAGTGTGTGAGGTGAAAATGCGCAATTTGAAACAATTTTTCAAATGGTTTTGCAGATCTTGCACTGCCAACAGATCTTGTCGGCAAGGGGCCAACGCGCACTTCAGACTCGGCGTGCCAAACAGATTAATTTACCAGCCCTCTCGCCGAGGTTAAACTGCTGAAGTGTCAACTTCGAGCAACTAAACAGCAGCTCACCTTGTGTCAGACGAAATTGGCAAAGATGAGAGTAGAAGCGAACAAGCGCAAAAAGCTTGAAGAAAGCCGTCAAAATATGTCGTCCCTCACGAAGTTATTTTTTATCAGTGCGTGATGAAGGCGAACACTAAGTCTGCGAAAGCTGCGAGGTAAGTTTAGAAAACAGGCCAGCGCGTGTATGATGTTTGGGAGCAGTGTTGGTGTATTTTCGTGTCAAATTTGGTTCTGTAGATTACCCCACCATGCTTTTTCGCAGAAAATACACTTTAACATTAACGCTCCTCGGGCATGTTGAGATATTGATTGAACAGGCCATATGCGTGTCACGACATCGATTTTGTTTCAGCACCCCCTACTTGTTATTATTCCAGAAATTTGAAATAAAAGTTGTGTTTGCTTTCCACAGCATTCCTTTTATCCATAACGTGCCAACAGTTTTACTTTGCAGTGTCTGTTGCTTATTGAGGATGAATACAATTACAGATGAATGACTTTTTATACATTTTCTTATTGCCCATACAACAAGGTTTCAGATTGTGCTGCATATGTTTGCAACGTGTCAAATGCTAGGGTTGCATAACAAACGATATGCCAAAGAAACACCAGATCGCATGAATGGATCCTGAACACGGTTTCTCTGTGCCACTGTTTATTGGGCTTTCCGCATATGCATGCAGTTCGAAAGCAGCATACAGGGTGTCATGACATGGGTATATTTGAAGCACCTATGCATGAACCTGGTATAATGTGCTTGCATCTTTTTAGCATTTTCGCTACTCTAAATAGATGTGAAATGCATTAACAAACAACTTTATTATTTAATGCATGTGTTTCAGTACGATGAGCCCACTCTCCTATTTTTGGTGTCTCGCGCACACACGCGATGCATGCATATAAAGCAACTTGTCTGTGTCAGGCACATGCATGTAATTACAAATGCACTGCACGGATTTTTTTATCCTGCAGGCCCACTATGCAGCATGTTTCAGTGTGTGAGAACAGTTCCCTACTTTTCTCTTTCGGTACAGGAAAGAATGGCTATATGACTGTCTCCGTCTGAAGGTTAGGTCGACGTCTGTGTACACGTTCTTTCATGAGAACTAATTTTTCCCTCTCCCTACCACCGCATTATGTACACTTACATGAAGAACCTCAGAGCTGACTTTGGTTTTGATGCAAATTTCTTTTCTGTTCTGAACGAAAAGCTTGCATCGGTCCAAGAGAGGGAACAACGAGGCTTGGACCAACATCTATATTTAAAATAAAAAGCAGCGCTTGTGGCTTGTGACATTGTTCCTAAAACATTTCGTTTTTACGGGAGTACTCATGTTTGATGAGATGAGTGTTCGCAAAAGCCTGCATGTCAGAGAAACTGATATGGCCCTGCTTGGCAAAGTCAACTTTGCTGAACAGACCAGGCCAGGGAATAACAAGAAAGACGCTGATCATGTGTTGGTGTTCCTGTTTCGCCCCTTTCATGGGGGCTGGTCGCAAACTGTGGGAACATTCTGCGCTTCCAGTGCTGCTCCCGGTTCTGTTGTGGCCAAACTCCTGCTGCAGTGCTTTGTGCACTTGGAAACTTCTGGCGCTGTTGTCTAGGCTGTGACATCCGACAATTCTACAAGCAACCGGTCAGCCTTGAGGTTGTTGGGTAACAACTTCTTCCTTTAACAATCCTAGAGTACTGCTGTAATGTATGGTTATATAGCCCCAATGTCTTTCTTCTAGGCATAAATTGGGACAGAAAAAAACCCCCAAACATCATTTCAACACCCCTGTGACCCGTCAAGAGAGATTTACACTGTCATCGACCCACCGCACATTTTCAAGTGCATAAGAAACAACCTTCAATAAGTTGGGAAGATTCTGGTAAGAAAGACGGGGAGTGTTTATGCTATACGGCGCCGTACAAATTATTTGCAACAATAATTGAAATTTTGTTTCAAGCTGCCAGATGGTGGCGTTTACCACGATCATTTCAAGTTCCTTTTGGGGGTATGAGGAAGACCAAGCTGGCCTCCGGGCTGTGCCTCAACTGACAAAAGCCCACATAATACCCAATGCTTTCGAGAAAGTGAGTGTGACACTTGCTGTTCAGGCAACTAATATTATCACTTTTTCTTGTGCAGCAGGTAGCATGTTTGGAAATTTTGCTCCTTCAGCCACAGCTTACTGTGTTTTTATCTTCCGTTCAGTGAATCCAGAGCTTCTGCACTGGAGTTTTACAGCAGGTAAGATGTGTGCATGGAGCGGCATGACTCAAAGGCGACCCCGGCATTCAACAGATGAAATAACGGCCTGTTTGAATGCTTGAATTCTCCGAGGCCAACGCACGTGCAGTATAATGAAGCGGTGCACATTGCAGTGAAAAATACCACTCGACACTTTATATTTTATTATAGGTATCTTGCTTTCATTTATTGTGACAGACGTAGCACGATTATTTTTCAGACATTAACAGGGAACGTGACATGGCTGAAGAACTGTTGTGATTATATTGAGAGTTTCACGAAGCAAAGGCGAGCCTGCTTCCTCACGAAGCCCATGTCTGAAGCGCTGCGAGTAACAGTACTCAGTACTATTGCACTTGTGGAGAACCTTCTGGCCTCAGGTTTTCGATATGTTCTGGTGGAAATTTTCGGACAGAATCCTGTTGAGCTAAACATGTAAGCCTTTTTTTCTGCATTGACTGATCTGTTGTGTCACTTTCAGAGGTTTTTTTTCATTGCGAGACACGTTGCTGGTGACGGAGGGCAGCCAACGGTTCAACAGTTCCCGTTCATATACCGAATGCTTTCAGTCAACAACCTTGTCCGCCCACCCAAGAGGGCATCAGTTGATGGTAACGGCCCACACTTGCTGTTAAAGCTGCAGGACTTCTTTCAACAAGGAAGCTGCTCCTGTCAATCATATACGATACCATATTGAAAACAAAACAGCTATTGATAGTTTCTCCATCTCGAATATATTTTCCGTCGAAGAGCTGCTAAACAGATGTTCACTCAGAATATGCACAAAGTTCATCATTTACATGTGCGTGATATTTCTCCACAAACATGCATGTAAGCAAAAGAAAATTATCTTGTTAGGTGTACTCCCTGGCCATTCTCCTTCATGACGTTCTTTTGGCGCCAACTGCGAGCGAGGAAGAGGCCCTTACAGACTTGTCTCCACAGGAGTGCACTTTAGACTACCTGGCTGGATATGTTGCCCAAACATTTTTTAGCCTGTGCTGCACCGACTGTGTGGAGTCTTTAAAAGGCTTGCAACTGTCACCAAGTGACCTCATCCTTGTGAAGTAGAGAGGCTACCTTCAGGTCCCCTCCACCAAACTGCTAAACCTACTCGAAGTTCCTGAAGAACATGTACAACAATTTACGGTAAAGCAAACCGCGTGTGCTGGTGTGTACACGGGCATTGTTGAGCAGGTTTTGCTGGACAATCACACAGCTTCAGCTGCTGTCAGCTGCTCCACCCACTTTTTTGGGACGACTGCTGGAGTTCTACACTTTTTCCTTCGGTGCCGCCTGCATTTTTTCACGCGAAAAAAATAAGTAATCACGTGTGACAAAGCAAGCAACATGCCCAGCTGGTGGAGTGAAAAAGCCAAACTGAAGGAGGAGCGTAAAAGTAATGCACCCTTTTGCGAGCCTCCTGGACCTATAATTGTACAAGGCTCACTTAAAGACGGATTTTTATTTGATCAGTGAAATAGTAGGTGTGTTTCATTACTTGTTTGCAAACTTGTATAACCTTGCGCTCAGGCTCGCATGCAAAAAAACGTTTCTGGTGTGTTTGTGCTTTCACTTTTAATATTAGCACGAACTATCGCTTAGGATCCGTTTTTTGTTTTGTAACCGCGTGTGGCCACTTCCGATATCTGCTGTTGCAACCGAAGTGCCCGTTTGCTCTTTTTGTAGTACGTCGTGTCGGGCAATATTTTTGGATATGGAAAGGTTGTCACCTTACCACTAACTTGATTTCTTGTTTGTTCGACAATATTCTCGACCCCATTTCCATGGATCTAAACTTAATAACGGCCCGAGAGTAATTCATTCATGGCAAACGCCGAGTGACTCACTTTATCGACGTCATCTGTGCAGGTCGCGCTGCGGAGTGCGTCTTCGACGTTTGTGTTTCATTCTAGTTTTTTGAAGAGCATGAGTTCGCTTTAATAAACTTCATTCAGTAGAACTTTGCCTTTGTCTTGGCTGCGTGGCAATATTGTGTTTCCTCCGTCTGCTACACATCACAGCGCAAACAATAAATGTTTGTACGCTGGACCACGCTCTTTTGTCTCCCTTCCTAATATTGAATTTTGTTGTAGCATGTGATAAAATTTTGCCCTTCCTTTTGTGCAAGGATTTTGAAGCGTGTTACAACGTTTTCTTTAAGGAAACAAACAAAAGACATTTTAAAATCCGTAAACACGACGGTGCAGCGCTTGCGCCCGAAGACACGAAAGCAGTTGCCGTTCCCGGCCGACGTCTGAGGTGACTCATTCGGAAAAATAAAACCCCATTGGAGACAGGTGGTATACACAATAATTGGTTCGATTCATCGCTAACAACTACGAGACAAAAAACGCACCACGCAGAGACCAAAAGCAGCGAGCGTTTTTATGCCAAGAGCTGGAAATATGCCGCACGCGTGGTGGCTGGATGACCTTCGTGTGGCGGCGGCGCCAGTAGTGGCGCCCGCGGACCCTATATGGAACGAGCGCCGAAGTTTTGCGACCAGTAAAGCATTTTAGAACTCTGGTTGTACTTATTCGTGATTGTTCAGTCTAGTGTAGGCATTACAAATATCAAACAGTATTTTGAGGTGCTGAACTTTGCGGCGTGATTCATGCGTAGGGAGCTCGGACCTTGTTCCGTAATTCAGTTTTGGAAAGGTTCCTCCCGCATACGTGATAGATAACCCTTACGAATTTCGTTTTGAGCACTATCTATACACACGGCGTCTTTTTTGCGTGCGCATCTGAGATGAGGTCAGAACATTCCAACAATTAATGTAGCAATTGTGTGTAGACAACATCTTTTTCTGGCTTGTGCAGTGTTTTATCTGCTGTTTTACGAACTATACGCACTCGGATACCATCGAGACTATGTTGGTATTGTGGACATTCACATTCATTTCATTTCCTTTCGTTGAATGGGACCCTAAAAGCCCGAACGAAGTACAAAAATTGGGGGGGAGGTGCATATTAACGAGTAGAAGAGAGCACACAGTGAACAATTAATAATAGAAAGCAGAGCAAAAATAACGAACAAATAATACAAAGAAAAGAATCATATAACTGCGTACAGGCTACACACAGCCAAACTGAAAAAAAGCAAGCATAGCCAAAGGCGAGCATGCAAATTATAAGAGGGGTAAAGGCAGCAGGGCAGACAGTCATTCGTTGCCCCGTAGATGGAACAACACAATGGTAGGTTACGGTGTACAAACTTTTGGAGGTGATTGGTGACTAATAAAATAAGCATGTGTTTACTGTATGTAAAGATCAATCTTTTCAAGAAAGGCTGAGCGGTACAAACACGTTGGAAGTTTTTAGGAAATGTGTTCCAATGTATGATAGAATGTGGAAACAACGAGTTATTCATCGCTGAAGTGCGATTACCGCTGCGTGCTATTGGGTGGCTGTGGTTTAGGTGGGAGGCCATTCTCGATGGTGGTTTTCAGATAGGGTGCCTCTGTCGGAGATGGTAAAAGAAACAGTGAAGTTAGCAACGATGAGAGACGGTTCGAACAAAAAGTACAGAGGGGAGAGATTACGATTGTTTTAGGGCACTGAATCGATAATCTTGTTCAAATTGATCAGATATCAAGCGTGCAGCTCGATTCTTGTCCCCGCATGGGGCACCTCGAGTAATCTTGGGAACGCTAATGGCGACACCACGGACCCCGAGCCCCCAAACATAAGTTGTCAGCCGCCGTGACGATGTTTTTAATAGGTAGAGGGTTAGTAACCAGGAATGGTGGCCATCAGAGCTCAGGTGAAGCTCTGCGGATGGGCTCCCTATGTGTTCACAAGGCTCCCTGTGTCTTTTCCTCTATGTTTACCGGAGCTCCATTGACCAATAGACCTCCGGGATCTCTTCAGCTATCAGTGTAAGGCTGACGAAGAAATTACCCCCATCCCCTGCTTTTTACTATGCCATATGAAAAATTCAACCCTCCCCCCCCCAAAAAAAAAAGCGGAACCGCTGAAAAGGGGCTGCACCGAAGTCTCCTTTCCTCCGTTGCCGGACATGGCATTTCCAAAGCCTGATAATTTCTCCTGCTTTCTAATAATTAACTCTCTTGACCAACCAAAGCCCGTCACTGCACAGTCCGTGGTCCTCATCTCCAAGTTCCTTGACAGCCTTATCCGAAATTCATACGAAAACCAAGAAACGCAAAAGAGCAGATTTTTTGATAGAAGTTAACGATAGCCAACAATCAACCAACCTCCTCACACAAACCGGTGTGGTACATACAGACATCCAGATCACGTCCCACCGCATGTACAACAGTCGATATCCCACCCTGACCAAATAAACAAAACAGAGACTGACCTGCTCAGGGGCCTTCGAGACCAGGGCGTCATGGCAGTTTTAAGAATAACCACCCGTTGAAATGACTTTAAAATACGCACAAAGCACTTGATTTTGACATTTGACAACTCATCAATTCGGGCTTCATAAGCTATTCCGTCCGACCTTATATACATAACCCGCGCCGCTACTTCAAACACCAGCAGTTCGGACACGGCAAAACATCTTGCCGCGGTAAAACGACCTGTGCCAAATGCGCAGCACAGGATCACCCCACCGAGAACTACAACTCCACAAATCGTATTTGTGTTAAGTGCCGGCGACCGCATGCGGCATACCAAAGAATTCCATGGAGCCGGCGCTCCCTAGATCCTGCCCGCACAAAATGCAGGCAAGCTTGCTTCAGCAAGCTGAAAATTTGCAATGGCGGGGTATAGGCCAGAAATGGCGCTTTCCGTTGAGGAGGTCGTTTTGGAGGAGGTGGAGAGTGCTGAAGGGCCAAGTGGGGATAGACTGAGGGAGAAAACCCCTGTGGTGGCTGTATCATACGTGCACCAGGTGTCCCACCGCCTGAATAAGGTCGGTGGCAAATGTGGTGTGCAGGTTGTATTCTCTATTCGTGAGAAGCTTTAAAAGATGGCGTGAAAAGTCAATGAGCCAAGCAGTGAGTTCCGCTGCGTCACAAAACATACAACAAAGTTGGTGGAGGGCGCGACGGGTGTGTTTTACCCAATCCATCTGGACTGCAAACGGTGCTACATCGGTCAAACCTTCAGGTGCCTCAATGTTAGGTTGAGAGAGCAGCACGCAGCTGTGAGTGCGCAGATGCAGGCTGGCCGCCTTGCTAAATATTACCGTAGATGCAGGGGCACGCCCAAATTATTGCACACGAGCATCTTGTTTAGATGTAGTTCTCAAACTGATAAGGAAGTCTTCGAGGCTTTTGTGATTACAGGGAGGGCGCGAACTGCGGCAGTGCACCATCTTTGCACTTTCACCCAAGAAAATCTGCTTCTTGGTGAGAGAAGGGGCGTCTCTTGACCATGCATAATCACTGAATGGTGTGCACACGTGTCGCCAAAGATGATGTCCTGTAATGTGACCAAGCGTTATTTGTACTCCAGTGCAAGTACCGATAAGTGCCAGTGCAAAGATTCCGGCGTTTCATTTACACGAAATAAAGCGTTTGTTTCTGTTTTTCGGATCTTATAAATATATGCTTGTTTTCTTGTTCGCTTTTACGATAAACCAAGTTGAAGTCTATCGTGTCTTTCGTCTTTTCTTTCTTAGCCGTGTGTTAAAGTTAGCTAGAAGTATGAGTTCATTACATCTTTCCATACGACGGAGCGTAAGAGAACACCATATGTAAACAAAATTAGCCTATACGGGATTTGTTACGCGCACGATAATTCGACCAAGCAAAATTCACTTGCGCCCGTGGAATAATCCAGGCAAACCATCGAAGTCGTGTTTGTGGCTTAGAATAAATATGCATCAGATACAAGAAATATTTTGTTCTTACAGTCAGGCTCCAGGTATTTCTCCAATGTCAAAAAAATAATGCCTTGCAAGTGATCAAGAAAATAACACTGAAGGATTTAAAGCACCCTAAGAATTCTGCAAAAACATCATCTCTCTGCCGCAATAACGAGGTTTGTTCAAAAACGAGGCTCACCCTCATGGCAGACCCATCCACGCCAACTAGAATCGGCAATTGCATGGCGAGAGATACATGTCAGGATGTCAGATTAACAGCAAACATGTCCAGCGTTAATTGGAAGAATCGCAAGGAAAGTTTGGAAGTCATCACATTTTCATCAAGAAGGAAAGTTTGGAAGTCATCACATTATCATCGAGACAGAAGAATAAAATTACGAGAATCGAAACTTGCGAACTGGTACGCGATCAGGAAAAAGGGAAACCAACCCCCACCAACACAATCGAAGACAAACTCGTGGATCCAAATCTGTGCAACAGCTTTTTACAAAATACGAAGAAAATTCACATTTCCTACAAAAAACTGACGGTGGACAACCACTTGCTCCAAGTCTGGGAAGCCCGGCACAGCTTAATGGGGAAATGGAAGAAAGAAAAACACAACAGAAAGCTCCGCTTGCGAATCGCCAAGCTCAAAACACAAGCGGCCTGGTATTCGGCGTAGCTCTGTCGCCAAGATCAGCTACAAAGTTGGGACACCCTAACCGGAAGACCTAGCACTAAAAAGAAACGCCGCATTTTAGGTATCTGATACACCTTACCAATAGCAAGGGAGAAATTAGCCGGACATAGCAGACCAGAATACACCAAAACAAAGTCTCTGACGAGGACCTGGTGTGTACCCTCAATAACAGATATTTTCCTGAACACCCCCAAGGAGGCTTTACAACATACCGTGGACCACCGAATACCACCCCTGATCAGCCAATAACACCGGTTGAGGTGCGGACGACCCTAACCAAGATCCCCAGGAACATGTCTCTCGGCAAGGACAAAATAACTAACAAAGCCCTGGCAAACCTGGATGACGTTTTCATCATGGCTCCGGTCTCCTACATAAACGATTGCCTGATGACCAGCGCTCTCACGACTGCATTGAAAAAGGCAGAGGCGAGAATCCTACCCAAAGCAGTCAACACGCGTTGCGCCAACAACCTCCGCGACTTTCTCTCACCTCCTGCATAGGGAAGGTCAGAGAACACGTTGTTCTATACAGGATGGGAAGATAGTTATGCAACACCCAACAAATGCCGCATACCATGTTTGGATTTCACCCGCACGTATCCACCAAGACATCCTACTCCAACTCAAAACATTCAGTAGGAACACGCCGAAGACCATTCTCCCATTATAACTCAAGGGGGCCTTCAACAACATGGGTCACAGCGCCATCCTGAAGAATCTCAAAGACCTTGGCTACAGTGAAAGAATGTACCGATACGTCTGCTGTATTCTCATAGACCGCCAAGCTGTCATCAAAATGTGAGACCTACAATCCGACGTCTTCTCATGCGGATGTTGGGGAACGCCGCAACTTGCGTTCTATCCCAAATTTTATTTACCATCAGAACGATTATCCTTCCGAAAGACTGGGAATAATATTTCGGACCATCAGGCACGGCATTTACGCCGGCGGTACAATAATTTGGGTGAGTAGGGATTGGTGGGAACGATGCAGGACCACCTCCAACAGGCAGCCGCAGACGTAGTGTCATGCTAACGTCAAGCAATGCGGCATCACCTGCGCGCCTAAAAAATTCGAGCTTCTAACGTGGCAAAAACTCCACCGGGATCCAACCATGAATATTCACGTCATGTTGTATGGCATCAAGATTGTAACCACTCCCAACATCAAAATACTGGGAATTGCTATAGGGAAATGTGCAAAATAAGCAATTATTTCTAAAATAGGACTCGTCGACCACTCAAACCATCAGGATGCTCTGGCGCATTGCCAGCCAAAAACACGTTATGAAGAGGACATGCTGAGTGTAGTTCAAGATTTTGCATTTCACGATTCACTTACGTCGCCCCATACGCCACCCTCCTAGCAGCAAAAAGGTGGAAGATCGATACCATCATACGAAAGCCTTTAAACAAGCCCTCTGATTTCCAACAATCACTTCCACTTCTGGCTTAATGGCGCTGAGAGTGCACAACACCGTAGACTAGCTTACAGGGGCACAGCTGAACGGTCAGAAAACGCGACTTCGAGCTACCGCGACAGGCCGGCAACTACTTGTGAAGCACGGCTGCGCCCGTATAACAAATGCAGGCTGCCGAATACATACCACTGGAAATTAGGTAGAAGCAAAAGCGGCCACACTGCCAAGAAATATGAACCCTCAGCACCATGAAGGCAGAAGAACAACCAGGGCCCAAACCCTCGAAAGGCTGCACTGTGACTCAAAAACATCGGTATTCACAGATGCAGCGGACAACGCATGTGAAAATACTAAAACAGCGGTGGTCGCCTCTCCCACTGGTCTCATTACAGGTATCACCGTTCGCCAAGCTACCGTCCTCGAAGTGGAAGAAGCGGCGCTCGACCTAGCGATAGCCCAGAACCAAGCTAAGATCAGTATCACATGCTCGGATGCTTTTTTTGTGAATTCATAGCGCAAAGAACCAGGACAAAAAATGGGACACAAGACACAGCGCTAACTTCCAACTAGTTTTATTTTACATACACGCTTATATAAGTATCCACAGCCTACCCGCAATCACTTCCCACTCTCACCGCCAATGCTGAGGTGTTGCAGCCATGCGCAGAAAAGTTGCCTCCTTCTCTGGCAAACTTAGTGACGCCACGCTTACACAGGACAACCCCGCTTTACTTATCACATCTGCCTCGATTATTTCTCTTACATTTTCATCCTTGTGTTTCGAACTTACCGCACATTGCTCAAATCGTTGCACGCAGCCGCAGTCGTGGCAGTGAACAGACAAATCGCCATCCCTTTAGTTGCTGACATTCCGTCTGTGGTCACCTAACCGGTAGTTGAAACATCGGCCGGTATGGCCTATATATCGCTTCCTACAGGATAGGGGAACATCGTAAACCACACTGACTGGGTATTCTAAGCACGGCTTCTTAAGTAATATTACACACCCAACTGGTGCTTTACGGAAGGTGTTGGCCAACTTGAAATTTTTGTTCACTTTGTTAGGTGCAGAGAAAACAACCTTTACGTTCATCCGATTGGCAATCTTTTGCAGAAGGTGAGACGTATTGTGCAAATATGAAATTACTGCTACTTTTTCCCTTTCACCTTCCTCTAACCGGCCCTTATCCTGTTTTAAATTCTGGAGGTTACTCTCCACTACGGATACTAGTGTGGCTGCCGGATACCCATCAACGAGGAAGCGCTCCTTTTGCTCTTTGAAGCTATTCTGCATGGCAAAATGAGCAATAGGAGCGCTTGCTCATTGCTGGGTATCCGGTCTGGGTACCAACGCCTAAGGATTGCAAACGAACTGCAGTCATTTTTATCGCGAGCGGGAAGAGTGCGCGACAGTCGACCTTCCCCACGGCTCACGTCTCCTCTAGCTGATGTTCCCCACACCTAATAAATCGACCCTCGTCCAGCAGAACCCTCCATGCTTGCTTTAATGGCACACTTTTCCAAAAAAGTGGTCTAGCGCGAGCAGTTTATTGTAGTAGGCCTGCTCTCCTCACCCCACGCAGCCCCTCCAGCCTTCTCAAGACGCCCAGCTGTTTCGGGTCGAACTGTCCGCCTTTAAGATGTCGCAATCTACAAACACCCCACCTTCTACTGCCACTTCCTACAAAATAAAGGCTAAATCCTAAACTCATGATACGGGCAGCAACTTCACACTGTGGTAAACGTTCTTTCGCATTTAGAGTCAAAGACCACGTTGGCTAAGCTCAGCAGAGGCATTCCGCGTCACCAACTTCTTTCAATGCAGACCAGTGTAAGTTTGCGTCGCTGCATTGCCGCGACATACTGATGTGCCACGTGCTCATCCCTGTGGCTGCTTCACGCTCTCGTTCCAGCCACGTATAATTATTCACCAATGGCTGCGTGATGCGCTTCCATGTTTGTGTGCAGCATATACTAGTGTGCCGCGCGTACACCGAGCCGCCGCTACTTTGTCGTGACGACGTCCCTACAACCCAACCTAGGCCTCAATTGGAAAGCGCGAAACATTACCGCGAGTGGGGCCGACTCCGTCCTGTCCATTTCCTTCTTGTAGTACGAAAACATTTTAAGACGTGGCTGATCTCTTAAACCAGGAGATATTATTTTGACCCAATTTCAGGAAACTACTTTTTCACAAATGAGCTTTGCGCTGCCAGTGTCCAGAGCAAACAAGGCAGGTTTTGTTGTGCTCCCTTAGGTTGTTCTCTGGATTACACATTTTAAAGCATTGACGTGAGATCACTCCTTCGTTCAAGATATCGCTTTTTAAGAAGCGCACTGCCGATGAATAGTAATAACAAATAAAGGCTATTCAAACTTTTACCACAGTAGTATTCGCTTTGGAAATCTGTACATACCAAGATTGTGCAGAAATGGCTCAGTTTTTAATAAAAAGCGAAAAACTAAAGACAGCTACGGATAAACACTTGTCTTTTAACCGCACAGATCATTTAAGCTCTTTTGGAGCTGTAACTAACCGTCACCTATTTTTTCTTTTCTAGGTTATTTCTGCAGTTTGTTTCTGAACAATTACTGTGAAATTCGCATAGTCGCTGTTCAATATTTCAGCGATCCGACTATAGGCTGTAGCTGATCGTAGAATTTTGTTACGCGATATAGGTCAATATGTTGAAACAGCCGTAAATGAATGAACATGGTTCTAATGCATTGTATAATTCACCCCCTCTAGTGCACCGCAATCGAGCGAAACTTGGGTGCAATTGCATCGTCGGAGATACGGTGGACCCAGCATGGGGCAAATTGAGTAATCTTTGTGACGGTAATGGTGACACCGCGGAACCTGAGCGCCCTAAAATAAGCTTTAGGTAACAGTGGCAAGGGGTTTTGGGGTGAAGGGTAAGAAACGATGAAAATTGCCGGCGGAGCCCAGGTTGAGCTCCGGTGGGTGGGTTCCATGTCTTTTTACGAGGCAAGGAGCTCCTTTACCTCTTTGACTATCAGGGTAAAAATACAGGAGGAAGTACGCCCATCCAATGCTTTTATCCTAATCCGTATGTATAACTCCTCCCGCCGCCCCCCCCCCAAAAGGTGATTGGTATCTGAAAACGGGCCGCGCCGAAGTTTCCTTTCCTCCCTTTAATCACTGGACATTTCCAAGACGTGGAAATTCCTCCCGCTTTCTAATAATGAAATCTCTTGACCAACCAAAGCCCGTCACTGCATAGTCTGTGTATCTCATCTCCAAGTTCCATGAGAGTATTATCGGAAGGTCATACAAAACCAAGGTACTCAAAGCGGGAGAAATTTTGTTCGAACTAAAAAAACAGGGCGCAATCCACCAGCCTCCTCACGGAAACCCGCATGTCAATACAGACATGAATATCAGGGCCGGCCCCACTCCGAACAGCTCCCGAAGGGTCATCTCTGATCCTGACGTTATAAGTGAAATAGAAAAAATATCTCCTCGAGGGCGATCGAGACCAGGGCATGACTGCCGGGAGAAGTGTACACATGCTTCGAAATGACATTGTAATACATAACAAACAATTAAACTTGACATTTGACTCCACGAAACTCCCCGAGTCGGTCAATGCAGGCTTCATATGATGCCCAGGCCGACTTTACATGCGGAACCCGCGCCGCTGCTTCAAGTGCAAGCGGTTACGGCACGGTACAACCTGTTGCCACCTATGGCGCTCCCCACGCCCTCAGCCCTTGCAGAACAGGCAAATAGCACCCGAAAGTATGCCAACAGCAGGGGGGACAGTCAGCTGGGTGCCCCCTTGACATCGCATGAATACATGGACATCGAGCCTATCCTGCTTACATCGCAGCGAAAGGAACGACGTGAGGTGTTCAGGTCACTAGAGAAGATGAAAATAACCCTCCAAGAGTTTGCAGTGGCACACCAAAGTGTCAGTGGGAACCGCATGACGTAGGCCAACGAGCGCGCTCGCACGCCGGAGGGTCAGGTGCCCATCGCATCAGTAGATAGAGACCCCACTGGTTTCAGAATAAAACCCGGCTTTGCTACGTGGTATGGTACTATCCTTCAACGCCACCGCGGCATGCGCTCAACAGCTGGTGATCCGGACGTGATCTCACTCCCAGCGAAGTTGTAGAGCCATGTCGAGCAATACCAGTACCAGAGAGCACCGCAAGCACCCGGCAACGAAGTCGCCGCCCGGGCTATGCACTTGCCGCCGTAATTGGGAGAATAACCCAACCAGGCTATCTGGTTCCCCAGTCCGCGTCACAGTTCGGGCTGTCTGGCATCACCTTCCAAGAACGCAAGTTTTACTACGCCGTGAGACCTCTACCCACGACTGCTGCGGAAGAGGTTGCGGACATTCTCACCTCCTTCATACGCAACCCTCGTGCAAGAACTGCGATCAGCTGGAAGCAGCGCTTCGCGAACGCCCCTTTAGTAAAAGACGTGTTCCTGACTCAAAGAAGAAGCTGCTCCTTCAGTTCAGGCACATCGAAAGGAGTTCGGTCGGGATGTTCGGTGTCCCAACGCAGTGTTTCTCTACAGGTTTGCCCCCGACGTCCACTGAAAAGCCCGTAGAAAATTAAATCGCATCGAAGACTACCGAATCTAGCCTTTTCGCAAAGTCAAGTCTCTTACCTTTTCTACAAAATATCCGGAATTTCCGACAAGCACCTTTGTCTGCCAGCTAGCCGCTCTCCAAATTTTGAAGATAAACAGATATTCAGTAGAGTGGAGAGCTGGTGAAGTTCATGATGTGGCTCTGTGGTACGGCGAGCTTTTGCACGTTTGGGAGGCTAATAATGGCGGAAGTCCATTCGTTTGTACGACGCAATGGGTAATATAAACTTTTGTATTCTGTACGAACCAACAAATACATCCCGGAAAGCAGCTTTTGAAGTTAAGTGTGTAGGCTGCTGTTTGGATCCTTTGCAAGCGGGCGTATGTATATGCATCGCTCAACAGCTGCAGCTTGTTGCCATGGTAGCCTGTTCTGTTAAGAAGAACGTGGCGTTAACCATGTCGGACGTTAGAATAGCAATACTGCCCTTGTTGCGAAGGTTCCTAATGGTTTGTTTCTCGGCGGATGTAGAACGGGAACCAGTTTTCGCATCTTCGATGTGCAGAGAAAGCTGATGGCCCTCATGCGTGCGTCATGGCGTTCTTCGAGTGGAACGTTTTCCATGCTCCACGCGGTAGATAACATCTTTCGTTCAGGCTGAGGCATCGTGCTAAACTTCATTGCGAGACTCCCACTTCTTTGCCCGCTTCATTGTTAAAAAGAAACCCGTATTGGTTCGAAAGGAATCAGTGACTGCGATTTCACATTCTAAGAATTGAAGTGTACATCCATGCACAAAAATATTTCGTTCTGAAACCGGACTTTTTTCCCATTAAACGTGGTCTTGCAAAGGCGTTTTTGACGAGGCGCCCCGTCTTTTAGAAAACAGATAGACTCTCCCACCTCCTGAATACCTCCCCAGAAGTGCATCACTTTCCGTCCTAATAAATCTACAGCACAATGCTGTTGCGCTTACAGAAAATTATAACGACGAATACAGGCTGTGAGCGGTCTGTCTAAGGTTGCGCGTTGTTTTGGGAAATGCTTTCAACTTTGGTACCCCGATCCACGGCAAGTGCTAGCTGAAAATTTCTGGAGGGAACCCAAAAAAACACTATCTTATTGAAATGGGCTTTCAACCTAACGCATATATCGGCTTTTTATGTATCTACCCAGCTTTTGAAAATATTTAATTGGTCGCAGCTGCTGCGGGCGCCACACTTGCAACCTGATTGAGATGCTGCAAATGCCCCGAGGACAAGCACCTTGACGCGTGGCAAATCGACTTCAGCAACTAAATCTTGTTCGTCTAGTACGGCATTTGGAGTAACATTTTCGCCATGTGCACTGCCCCCTCTTCAACGGTACCCACTTATTGTGTCTGGAAATGGCGTGGCTAGGCTTCATGCCCAGCGAAGCTTAGCTGCATGCCCTAAGAGACAACATGCATGTTGTGTGGTGTATCACGGGAAAGCGCGACCTCTCGGTTCTTCTCCTGGGTCAAGTTGGTTAATTTAGTGGGTGGCACGTATAGTAAGAAAGCTATGACGCGGAACGGAAAAGGACAATCTATGTTTGCCCGAACAAATGCACTTCGAGTCTTACCAAATAATATTAGGCTAACAGGACAGGAAGTATGCCTAATCAAACATACCAACAAATGTGTTTCGTTATTGGCAGTGTTTTGTAGTGCCGCTCGCTGCACCGTTCATCCTTCGTTAGAGTGAAATAGCGCACTAATTTTAATGGTGAGAGCTTTCCCTGGGATATCTATCTCGGAAATTTTGGTATGTTTATAAGCTTGTGAGTTTGTGTGTCCTTTGATTCAGTTGCCGGCCAATTCTAAATCAAGACATTTATACAGGCAAAACTGATGTTAAACTCTAAGCTCTCTAAATCTCTGTATCACCAAATCTCTCCATCTATAAATCTCACTATATCTATGAAATCTCCATATATCTATGAAATTTAGTTGCCAGCAAATTCTAGAACAAGAGGTGTATACAGGCAAAACTGATATGCAAACTCTAAGCTCTCTAAATCCGTGTACCTGTTAATCTCAATCTCTAAATCTCACAATATCTCAACAACACCTAAAATAATAAATATGGTGATGATTTTCACAATTCCGAACTTGTTTTACGATATTAATTACGACATGCCAGCTCATGACCGACTTTGCATTCTTTCTTTTACTGAATAATTTCCGGCTGCTTGGTTTGTGGGATATGAAATAAAACAGTACGATATGCCGCAATAAATCTTGTTTTGACATCAAATTGTAATAAATGGTGTCGGCACGAACATGGACTGGTTACCAAGAAGACCTGTAATATGGAAGTGTTCCGGTTGATGCTTTTCCAGCCGTACAACTGAGGCACCAGTTACATGCCTAAAGCAAACTTTTGCTGTTTTTAACGCTGAAGGAGCAGACGGGAAGGGGAAAGTGCGAAGTGGGAAGAAAAATAGAGGCATTTTCTCTGCTGGAGTGGTAGTCGTCTGTCGTCTTTAGAGGATATGTGCTACGAAGTGGGCGTATATGCAGTTTTTTTTGTATTTGTTTCTCAATACCTTAAGCTGTTATAGAATTTATCCAGTGAATATTGCGTTTATTCGCGCACTGTTTGAATGGTGTTACACTGGAGCTAAGAAGTGGTAGTCAGTAGCACAGCTAGATGTGGAATGACGGCGCTGTGTGATTCGATAATGTATAGTTTGGAAAGTAATGAATTGGGCAATGATTTATTTTCTTCCTTCAAGGCAATTTCTCAAAGAACCTGAGCACTCGGGTGTCGAAAATAATAGTTAGCTTTCCTGCTTGTGGTAATCAAATGCTTGAGCCTGTGTCGAATATTATTAGACCTTTAATTGCATTCGGAAATTTTGTTGAAGAATTCTTTCTGGGTTAATCGTTGCCAGCTAATGTAAGGGCGCACACTACGTAGATGAAAGCTAAAAGGACGCAGGCAAATAACAATAAAAAACCCCTGCGCGTAAATATTACAAATAGTAGCAGTAACATACATACTATCTTGAGATTTTGGCCTCGAAAGCACATGACATACTCGCAAGAGGATATCAAGGCGCCAGAAAGAAGGACATGTACAAGCAGACATGGTGGATACAGAAGTAAATTCAATATCCTGGATGGCTCAAAGCCTGTTATGTTAAAGGACGACAGAATGAAAAAAACGAGAGCTTTTAAAACGCGAATGCAAACACTAATTTAAATTACAGAAATTGTAAAGGTCTATAGAATACTTTTAATATTTTTAAAATCGTAAAATCAATGTAGTGCACATCAAAGTTTTGAATAAAACAGAAAGGTGACTTTCGTTTGTCATTAAAATTCAAGAAGAAAAAACATGTTGCGTTAACATGTTTATACAAGTTTATCTTTTTTCACTTTTGTTTTAGTTATTAAACTGCCAATTAGGGTACACGTAGAATACGTTACCACGGTTACTTCAGTTTCACTCTTCATATCCAAAGATGAACGGTTAAATATTGTTTGACGTCTTGTTGAGTGTTGTATGAAAAGCATTAGTTGGACTTCTCTTCCCTCGTTATGTTTCACTTTCCTTTTGTGCTGACTCTTACAAAAACCAATGAAAAGAACTAGCTTCGGCTTTTACAAGTCAAGCTTACTTCGTCAAACATAAATCTGAATTTACAAAAACAGCGAAGCGATTAATCCATATTCTGGCGTCAAGGCACAGAAGCTATTCTATTTCGGTGGGGTTTCACAGTCAATAAACAACAGGCCTAAGGACATGTAGCTCTTCTGGGCGGTGATTGCGGAGCCAAAAATGTTTGGCTAACTGCCTCCGGCGGCTGCCTTCCATCCCGCGTTGTGGAATGACTTCATAAACCTTCCGCATTTCTTCTGTCTTCTGCACCTTGCAGCACTGCGCCTTTGTACAGCTTTGTTCAATGGGAGAGTTGATGAAAAAGATAGTTTTATCTGTTTTTATGTCCGCTTGTTTAGATGATGAAAATCTCTTTTTCTTCGCATCTGCAAACAGATGTGTCCCGTTTTGGATACTTACATAGGACCGGATGTGAGGGAAAAAATCGAGCCTAAAGGAAACCATTCTCAGCTTTGAACAGCGAGCGGTGGTCCAGATACTACATTAGGATTAACCATATGGACGGGTCACGCCTTGACACCAATAGTAGTGATACAGCTGAATAACAAATTCTTCTCGTTGCACCGAAGAAGGCCACTGCTTCTTTGTAGTGGTGATTTTCTCGCCAACACGAACCAATCAGCTGTAGGTGAAAGATGTGGCGCACAATGTCAAATTGAGCTCCAAGGTTGCTGTTTTCTCTCGTTACATGTGGTAGCGGAATACCCTAGTGTCCAAAGCCCGTGGAGATTGCAATGGAAGCACTTACACGTCTTGTCGGTTCAAGCAACAGTGTTGAAAACTCAGTCATTGACCGAAACGAGAAATAAAATGACCTTTCTAACTGTGTAGTACCGCATTTTTTTTTCATGGTGAAAAGAGCATTTTCTTTGCCCAATTCCCTTTTTCTTTGCATTCTGAGCACTATAGCGTGCAGTAAGAGCAAGTATTAAACATCCTTCAAAGCTTTATCAAGAATGCCACAGGATCCTTGCTACGACTTACTGTCCTGAAGAAGGCAGTTGCTACTCACGTGTGCACCAAATTTTTCTCACTCAAGGCAGCACCTTTCTGCGTTGAACCCTATTGTCCTCAGTCAAGAGCTTCCACTGCATGTACGTACATTTTTTTATATGGTAGCACAGAACCTCCAGGTTTATGGAGCAAAGTAAGCAAATTAACTATTATGGTAATGTCTATGGCCGGTGACATTTCGGTTTCAACCATAGGGCAGGATACAGCCAAGAAAACGCTTCGAATTCATTTTGAATACGCTTTGTAAACAACTTCGTGTGCTTGTTTTACTCACTTAAATTCTTCAACCAGCTTGGTATCTGCTGCATACTTATATTGCATTTATAACACGCGATATGTCTGTTAACTCCCGCCCTTTGAGCAATGTGGACCTAATTTCTCTGAACGAGGTTTTCTTACTTGTAACTATTTGCGAAAGAATGGGTTGTGGGTGAAATGTTTTGAGCGTACGTACGCCATTATACGCAAGGACCAACACACTGACCTAAGGTGTTCTGGTGTCGAGGGGAGTTCATGAGGACTGTAGGTGAGGTAAGCTATTTTTAAGTATTGGGTACTTTTAGACTGGTCTCAGGCCCTTCCATGGAAGCTTTATGAAAAGTATGTAGGTCATGGCTTTGCACTCAACCGGCCTGTTCTCATCAGACCTGCCTTGTTATATTGACTATTGCCTTGCCAAGTCGCGAGATAGACTTCCACATTCACGTCAAGAGACTCGTATCCCAAAAGATTTATTCTTTGTCAAGCACCCGAGCAGTGGCAGTTCGCCGTGTGCCCCCGCACATGATCTGAGTTCACCCACCGGACGGCCATTGTATCGTTCCGCTCCGCAAGCACATTTGGTCCCGAGGTAAGTCTCCGAAGTAGGGTGCCGGTGTTGGTGGTAAGCTCCAAGGTCGGAGGAGGACCGCTACTCACAATTGTTGGCAGAAGCTTCTCGTTTGCCTACAGCAGCGGTATCTGAATACGCCGGCCGGCTGGGTCCCCCTTCCTCACAAGCAACGATCACTTACAACGCCCCTCATGGTATTTCCCTACCCGAACCTCACACACGTAAGTACAGTATATATAGAAAGCTGGACGTGCACTGCGTGGTACGCGCAAAGCTAAAGACCGCGAATTGCACGGCCGTCATTTCGGTGGCTCAATCTGTTGCCCCTTTCGGGGTTCCTTCCCATGCTGTGACGAGAATCATCAGCTGAACGCACAAGCCCATAAACAGCTCTACTACTAAAAGATATCGAATAATGACACACCATAGCATTGTTTAAAGCATTGAAAGGCAAAAAAACAGCTCTACACGAGATTTTCGGTGGCATATTTAAGAGATCCTTTGGGCGGATACTCTTTCCCAAGATACCAGAAAGAGGCTACGGCAGGAAAACACGATCACGCCCAAAGTGTTCACAGCGTGTCTGTAATGAATATGCTGGCTAATGAACTACGAATATCAAGGGCTATAGATAAATGCAAAATGCTTGCAGGTTTGGAAGCGCCCTTTTCTTCGTCATTGAGTCACCACAGCACCTTATGAAATGCCGGAGAAATAATACTAAGAAAGGTTAGCACTGCACGTGCAAATACGAATGAATTGGGGATCATGGTGCCAAATAAGCACGTCTAATACATGCTTTTTGTTTGAGGTAACTTACCCTATAAACCTTACAGGAGAATTCCGACTGCTTTATGTGTGATTGCTTATTGTAGCGCCTATATTGTCATTGGTTATTTATACCACGAGCACGAAATCCCGCAGAAAATAGGCATTCACTGCACCGTCATTGGATAGCGCCACCAAATAAGGAAACTTAGCTAAATCTGTGATAAAAAAGAATTACATAAAATTATGCGTGCTGCAGGTAACTACATATGGAGTAGATACTTTCCGTATCTTGGAACAAGTACAGTTGAAACATATTTCGTCCCAAAAGGCCATTTAATATAGAATGATACCTGTAAGGCACAGAGACAGGAAACAATATTGTGCATGGGGAAAGAACACCAGTAGGAGATATAATGGCCGACATAAAATAGGACTTTTGCTGGCCTTCTATTTAGCCAAATGAGAACCTGTGGACAATCAGTGTTACAGAGTGACTACCGAGAGACTAAGTTAAAACAAGTGTACGGCATCCAGCTCGACTGAGGGACGCAACAATACAATTCATAGGCAAACAAATGACTCCCGCAGCGCAGGATAAGAAATATTCTATAGGATATAGGAAAGGGCATCTTTATGCGCTGGATTTAGACTAATGAATTATAATAATGATGAATGAGAGCCTATTCTTCGCCGCATACGCGGCTGTTTTTATTCCTGTAACAGGACAGTGTAAAAACCCCAAGTGTTACATTTCGAAGGAGAAGTTAAAGCTATAGAAATTGTTTTTCCCACTTGATACTCTCATAGGCCCTTAAAGAAGTGGTTGACTTTGTCTTTGACCGTAGTTCCAACGTTGTGTCCTAAGGTATCTTTGTATTTTGTACTTGTTGGCGCTCTTTTTAGTCACGGAATTATTGTTGTATATTTGACTTGTGCGCGCTCTCTTATTACGTTGAAATCTCCCACGAAACAAATACAAATGAGGGCAGAAGAATGTGACTACCCTATAGCAGCTACTTTAAAAGAACACACATATATACAGCCTTTTGGCACGGCTATGTCCCCTTCTACACACCACCAAGGTAGTCGCCAAGAGTACAGTGACGCACAAAAGTTAAGTTTATTTGTATGTTGAGCAGTGCAAACTCTGGTCACCTTCACTTTCAATCGCGCGCACAGCTGTCGTGACTGGTGTTACCAAATTCACATATTGATAATTATACATTAGGAAACAATGTTAGGACAATTTATGGTACCAAATTCGCATTAGGATCATTTCTGTATCCGCTTTTTTTTGAGAGACAGAGCTAGTTGCGTCTTGGCTTGACGCAACATCGCTGTTTCTTCTACCTCACACAAAAGTGACATGTAAGGCTGCACTGGGGGGCTGTACCAGGGCTACGTACAAGATATAACTCTGGTTTTGAGATATATTTCAGGCGTGCATACATGCCCGTGCATACGTGTACCGCGTTTTCTGCGGTTAGAGCTTGAAATGTCTACACAGTACTCCTGCCAGCCTGACCTTCATTGTGGTAACTGCAAATACAGATGTTTTTGGTCGAGATATACCGTAAGGTTCAATCACTTACGAGCAACTTTTGCTAAGACGAAGCTAACAAAGTCGGTCGCAATTGTTTCTTGCGTTCCTATCCAAAGTTTCGTTATCTATGCTGCATTAAGCAGTAGATTCGACAAATGTAGGCAAACCTTTCGGGATATAATGAACAGGCAGCGTTGGATTGTCATTATAACTTTCATGAAGAACCTAATTATCCTCATAATATTTATTTCTCTGTATTAGTCAACCCTCTTTACTAAGTGATTGTCCACAGATCAAGATAGCTAGAGAATCATTATTTCTGCAACAACGTCGAGTTTTTCCGAAATATTTGGGTATTATTTGTGCCAGGAATGGTTATTTATTTTTTTATTCAATATCCAGAAGCGTTGTGGGTTTCAAAGCAGAAATGTGCATGCCATGGTGTAGACTCATGTTGAAAACTACAAGCACACAGCAGGAACAAGAGATTAGCAAGACACATTACGTAGGTTTATCAATGTGACGGGACGAGAAAAAGAAGCAACCCATTGAGAATTTCTTCATTTGTGAGTGACCAGTTCAGAGCAAAATGACTGCGCATGTAAACAGGCTATGTACTCACTCAGAAAAGTACCGCATTTTTTTCCGATAATTTTAACTAACAAACAATTAAAGAGACAGCAAAATTACGAACGAGCCATCATAATTCTTGCTGTGGCTACAGCAGACAAAATGCATTGAAACTTGATATATGCCAGCAAGGAAACACAGCAAATGTCACAGCGAACCCATTTATGTTTACATAGGCCAAAGGTTCAAACATACTCAGATGTACATACCCAGAGCGCGGAAGTTGTCCCGGTTCGGATAAATAAGTATTGAGTTCAAAGTTTAGACCCAAGCGCGGAAAAAATCCACGATTCATATAATGACCATCTCATAACCAGCTAAATTTCAAAGCCCGGTGCTTCTTGGAAAGAAATTGAAAGGTTGTTCATTTGTTTTACTTCAGAGAACCAGGAATACAATATCATGCTTCTTTCGCGTTTCACGCTCTGTGTTACGTTTTACTTAGTCAAGATGGTTGAGTCTAGTGTGACATTGACAACGTCAAACCGAATTTCAGGCGCTGAACTTTGCGGCGTGATTCATACGTAAGGAGCTCGGATCTTGCTCCGTAATTCAGTTTAGGAAGAATTCCGCCCGTTTGCGTGATATAAAAACCTTAGAAATGTTGTTTTCATCACTATCAATACACACGCCGTCTTTTTTGCGAGCGGACCTCAGATGATGTCAGCATATTCAAACAATAAACGTAGCCAGTGTGGATAGGCAGCGTTTTTTTTCTTGCAAGTGCGTTGTTTTAGCTGCTGTTTTACGAACTGTAAGCACTCGGATACCATCGGGAATATGTTGGTATTGTGAACACTCGCATTCCATTTCATTTTAATTCATTTATTTGCACCTTAAATGCCCGAACGCATTACAAAAGTGTGTGAGGGGGGGCTACATTAACCTGTAGAATACAGCACAAAGTGAACATAAATAATACTAAGGAGAGCAAAAATGACAAAGTAAATCAAAGCAAAGAAAAAAATCATAAAATGGCGTACAAGCTACACAGGACCAAGCTGAAAACAAAGCAAGCATAGCCAAAGGCGAGCATGCAAAATATAAGAGTGGTCATCGCAGAAGGGCATACAGTAATTTGCCCCGTAGGCTGAGCTACAGAATGATGGGTTAAGGTGTACAAAATTTTGGAGGACCGAGTGTTAAAGTGGTTGGTGACAGACAAAACAAGCGTGTGTTTCCTATATGTAAAGATCAAGCTTTTCACGAAATCAAGCTTTTCACGAAAGAAACCGCGGAGGGTTCTTGTTATTCGCCGCGCTTTTGTGTCCAACCGACGAGCGCGCTCGGAGGCGGCGCATACAAACGCGTCGTTCACTCTATGATAGCTTAAAGCGATGTAACCTTCGGGAGGATTTTCTTGAGTTGGTTTGAGAAGCCGGCGGGGGGGAACGTTGTGAATTTAACGACCACGGTTACCGCCAAGAAAATCCCCCAAGTGGACGGGCGCTGAAGATCGGTCAAGGGGTCAACCCTCAGGTCAAACATAGGAAGAGGTCACCAGGCGTTTCCTCTGTCACAGTTGCACTGCTCAATATCACAGTTCGAAGTTTTAGTTCGTCACGCATCTGAACCTGGTGACCCGAGTGAACAAGGAGTCGTCGGCAAGGCGACAAGGAGGACTGCCTGCGAGCGCATCCTTCAACGGAGCGACCGCTTGGTGCGAGGCTCCTGGAGCATGGCTCCAAACCAAGCGTCGAGAGCGGCGCAGCGACGTCACCCCAAACAGCGTGCGGACAGCGGCGGCAAAGTGAGTCCCCTTTGCCCTTCTGCTTGGAGCGACCACTGCTGTCCGAGATGTTACATGTGTGTCGCGGTGCGCTAATTTGGGGTAGTTTTGGCTGCGTTGTGTCGAGCTAGGGTTAGGGTGAGACCTTCGCAATGACGCGGGTCCTGTCGCCTGAGGAGACAGAGTGCCGAATGGCTGCAACTGTCGCGGTGATCGAGGAGCTTGAGAGGAAGATTGAGCAGTTGACACGGGAACTTGATCGGTGGCTGGCAAGGGAGAAGGAGTAGGCCAATCATGCAACAATTCCTTCAGTAGCGGCTTGGGAGCCAAGATCGTGTCCCGTTGATGTTGCCGCCTATGTAGAAACGCCTTCCCCAAATGAATGTGTATCGCTGGCAGGCTGCAAACCCTACTAAGAGCATGCGATCACAAGCCGGATTTTACAGAGGCAAGGGTATAGGGTGAGTCCGAAGCGCATGTTATAGAGCCCGAACAAGAGATAGGCGTGCCGGGGGTGGTATTGTGATTCCTGTCGTCGAGCGTACCTCTTAACCACGCGGCCCGGGTTGCGAGTGTACGGGATCGGTCGGCGGTGCAGTGGCCCAGAACACGATCAAGTTGTTGACGGGGCATAAGAGCTCAAGGATCAAGAAAGCGGCAGCGCTGTGCGGCATGCGGGTCAAGATTATGTACATGTGTGTGTATCAAGGGAGCCGCTGGCACAATTGGCGGTGTGGGAAGGTGCTTGAGTTCCCTTTGCTGATCCGCCGAGTGCCAAAGGGCCGGAGTTGAGAGTGAGTCAAAGGGGTGCACCTAGTTGGGTTCAAAGCGCAGCCCCACGGCGTGCAGACGCGCTTAGGAAAGCCTGCTATAAGTTCGGTGATGGCAAAGGGAAGTTTCCCTTCCGGCGTAGAGCCCCTAGAGTAGCTCCCATCCACTGTGCACAGGCCCACCGACGAGTTCCATTGAGGACGTCATACTGGGCGGTCCGGGTTCTGCTGAGATGTTAGTTTGGGCTTTTCCGCACGCAGTGTGCTGTAGCATTCAAATGCCTATCTCTCCCTTGTCACTCACCCGGCTTAAACCACCACCGTTGGGATGGACACCCCATTTGGTTTCCGTGGCAGTCATTCGGACAGCGGTGCTCGCGTCAAGGTGTAGTATAGAGGGGCCGTGTGCGTTGTTGGTGTGTGAGGCAGTGAATGCCTGGTTCGGGAAACGAAGTGGACTTTGAGTAAGCAGCAAGCACACCGCAAGGGAACCGAAGCAGGTATGAACAATCTTTGCTGCGCATTCTGAAAGAAGATTCATCCGAGAGTGCAAGAAGAGGCGATGTGAACTTACTTCAGTGTTTTGTTATTGCTGTTAAAGTAGCCGCATTTCTTATCTCTGGGTGTGCTTGTGTATCGTTTTCTCTGGTTAGAACAAAATAATGATCTAGCATGCATTTGTAGCTGAATTGTAGTTTTCATTACTACTTCAGTGGTATTTTCCAGTGTGTACACTCTTCGGGGGGTTAGTTGCCTCTAAGTGTCGATAGGGAAGTGTTCTCACGTGTGTTTGGTATAACGCGAGATCGCTTTAGTGTGTCCAGGTGTTGAAAGCTTTCGCCTTTGTGGAGGCTAGATGAGAGATTGTTGATGTTTTCTTTCTTAATAATACGTGTCCTTCAGGACAGTTTGAAGTTTATATTCTGTGTGGTTCAGTTTTCGTCTAGTGTTTCAGTTTGCGGAAGGTGCACCGCCTTTCGTGAGGATGATTAAGGGTGTTGCTGTATTTGTTTTTATTTGTTACAAGTGTCTTTCGGAACTTTTAAGCAGTCTCATTTTGTTCCTGCGTACCGTGCAAGCTACAGTATGTCTGGGAGTGTTAGCCCTGTAAAGTATGTAGCGATTGCTGTGAGTGATTTTCTTTGCTGTTTCGTGTACTAGGGTTTTATAACCCACAGTCAGAGTTTATGTTGTATGTACAGGTAGTGTACAAACAACATTCTTGGTTAGGAGGTGTTAAGTTCCGGCCCCTCACTTAATAATTAAAACCACCCGGCAATTACATATCTTTTGCTGGGGTAGCTTGTTTACCTGTATGGTGTTCGTTTTCACGCCGGACAAGCCAACAGAACTGACTTGAGTGTGAGGGGCGTAAGGAGAAACCCCGTACGCTTACTTGTTATTTGCTGCGCTTTTGCGTCAAACCTACGACCGACCCCGGAGGGGACGCATACAAACGCGTCGGACACTCCATAATAGCTGAAAGCGATGTAGCTGCTGAGCACAAGGTCGCGGGTTCGATTCCCGGCCGCGGCGGCCGCTTTTCTGATGGAGGCGAAAAGCAAAAACGCCCGTGTGTGCGAGATTTCGGCGCACGTTAAAGATCCCCTGGTGGTCAAAATTAATCCGGAGCCCTCCACTACGGCGCGCCTCATCGCCTGCGTTGCGTCGGCGTGTTAAACCCTACAATCAATCAATCAATCAATCAATGAAAGCGATGTACGCTTTAGGAGGATTTCCTTGCGTTCGTTTAAGAAGCCGGCGAAGGGGGGACTGTTGACATTTAAGGACCGCGATTACCGCCACTAGAATCCCCCGAAGCGGAAGGTAACTGAAGGTCGGTTAAGGGGTGACACCTCGGGTGAAACATAGGAAGAGGTTACCAGGAGTTCTGTCCGTGACTGTAGCACTGCTTAATGTAACTGGGCGAAGTGTCAGTTCATCACGCGTCGGAACCTGGTGACCCGAGTGAAGGGGAGTCGTCGGAGGGACAAAAACGATGACCGCCTGAGAGCGTATCCTCGAACGGGGCGGCAGCTTGGTGAGAGGCTCCGGAAGCACGGTTCCAAACCAAGAGTCGAGAGCGGTGCAGCAACGTCACCCAGAACAGCGCGCGGAGAGCGTCTGCAAAGTGAGTCCCTTTTGCCCTTCTGCTTGGTGCGACCACTGCTATCCGAAATGTTACATGGGTGTCATGGTATGGTATTTCAGGGTAGTTTTTGCTGCGTTGTGTCGCAGCAAAACCTCCGCAATGGCGCGGGTCCCGTCGCCTGAGGAGACAGAGAGGCGAATGGCTGCGACTGTCATGGTAATCGAGGAGCTTGAGAGGAAGATTTAACAGGAGAGACGGGATCTAGATAGGTGGCTGGCGAGAGAGAAGGAGCAGGCCAATCATGCGACAAATCCTCCGGTAGCGGCCTTCGAGCCGAGGTCGTGTCCCATTGACGTTCCCCCAGCAGTACCTCATTCTTGGACAGCCTGGATGACAGTTGTTGCAGTCTTGTGGTGACAACCTGCTTGTTGTATGAGAGCTCGCAGCTGTCCTTCAAGGGTACAGCAACCTTGTAGAGCCCATCTAGGAAACGAAGTGTCTTTTCGAAGCGCTAAATGATTGTGTTTTGCTGGGAAGATTCCTCAATCGAGTCCGATATACCCATGTTCTCAAGCTCCCAAAATTAGCGGAGGATTTGTCTGACTTGACTGCATGTGTCCTTAGCACGCGAACTATCATGCGCGAGGTTTTGCTCGTTGGTGTCAAAGCGGTTGTGGTACCCTGGAAGGTCCATCCGAACTTGGAATTCATCCGATGAGGCTTTCATTTTCTTGACATCTCAAGAAGTTTTCTGTTAGCCCTGTCCACATCTGGTCTGAATCTATTAGCACGCTTATGCAACCTGTAGTTACGATGGTCGGCTGCATCAGTTCATCGGCAATGTTTTTCCCAGACTTTTAAAGGTGGCGAAGAAATGTGATTTCATGCAGGTCACTTCAATGTCATGGCATGTGTGGGATATCACAATTGTCCGCAACACAACTTCACTGTCCGTGAACTGGCTACGTAGCCGAATATCTACGACGCGGGGTTTTGTAGGTGGTTGAGTCCTCAGGTTGGCGAGCCTATCTAGCGCAATCGTGGTGAAACCAATGCGCCACGGTCGAAGATGCGCACATAGTTCCTCCGTCACAAAGGTGCGCTAGCTGCCGCCATCGAAAACTCCTCTGTTATATTCAGTCATCGTCACTCACTGCTCAGGCTCTATGGGTTTGAAGAAGAACAGAGCTCCGCTGCTCATCGACCACTCGTTTGCCACCTTGAAAGGATGCGTACAACGTCGTAGTTACGTCTGGTCCCCCGTTATCCCGTCGCGCTTGTGACCAGCTTCTGTCGGGATCACACATACTCCAAGCATGACGACCGGCGCACTTGCCACAAGACACTTTCCGACGACAATCTCGGGCTCTGTGCCCGTTCCATGTGCAGCGCAAACTTCTCATGCCCTTGGCCAGATGTTGTTTCTTTTGCTGCAAAGAGGTATCTGTCCTGCAGATTTTCTTCAGGTGTTGCTTTGACTTACAGAAGGCGCAGCTCTCGGCAGTCTTGTTGGAGTTGTGCAATACGGACGATGTCGCTTTGTGGTCACAGAAATCGAAGCCCGTGTTTTCGATATGACCTGGTATATGCTCCTAGCCCTCGGTGGTCTTAAAATTGCTCTTCTCGATGGTTTCCAGCTCCATGCCAAGAAACGTCAACAGGCGCTCGAGGTCAGTCCCTTCTTCAGAGGTGTCTGTATGTTGAGCAGATACTTGAGCGGCACACGTGCTGAGGTACTGGACGACAATGTCATGGGGTAGAGCCCGCAAAAGAATGTCGCAGAGCATTGGTGAGAACGATGACTTCTTTAGACCCAGAGTCTCGATGTCTCGTACATTGACGAGCACATAGAGCTTGCGAAGCCACACTGTGTCGCTGGATGTCTTGACGGTGTTCAGCATGCGCAGTCTGGCGAAGTACTGTTGCTCAAGGCACGTCTTCTCACCAAATCATTTTTTTAGTATTCCGATAGCATTCTTTTAGCAAGCTTCCGTCGTTGGTAAACCGCTGACAGCTGAGGCAGCCTCTCCCTTCAAAAAAATAGAAGATAATTGAATTTCTCGGAGACAGTGAGACCGACGTTTTGGTGGATCATCTGATTAAAGTGCTCCCAGAATTCGTTCCAGTTGCACAAATCCCTGTAGAATGGAGCGATTGTCACTTTCGGAAGGCTTGTTTCGTTCCTCTGTGGAGCGATGACTTGAAGATTCGGGTTCTCTACGGTCGCTGAAATGACCATCGCAGATTGTGGAAAACAACAGCTCCTGCTTTTCAGCTAGGTAAGTATGCGTTTTGCGTGGTCTTCAAACTCACCACGCTGTTAAACTCAGCCTGAAACGCTTCGTCCTCGATATACATTTTGAGCTCATTGTTGATCTTGTTAAGTTCATTGTTGTTCATTTTAAGCCTTTCGTATAACGACGTCAGTTGGTCTACCGAAGCGCAACTGTCCATCAGAATGGAAATTTCCTTGTTGGTGAGCTTTATATTCTGCGCGCACCTCGACTTGAGTTTCTGAATAATGCTCGGTCTCCTCGAAGCCCTCAGCAGGTCCCGGCCATAATCCCGGAACGTCGGCACCAAATACTGTTGAGCCAGAAGTGCCGAAAAGCAAAACTCAAGGCGTAAGAAAACTCTTTATTGGCGATGTGGCCAGCTTCCGAACCGTTTCCTGCCAGATTCGGTGCACGAGCTCACGTTTCTTTCACTACTGCCTAGTCATGTTTGTGGTCGGAGAAAGCGGCGGGTCGAGAGATATAACAGGAATGTTTGTTTTCGGGTTTTGCATTTAACACGAAATTTTTTATTCTCGTATACCCCAATTTTTCACTCACGTCATATTCGTCGCCGAAATGACGCCAATATAACTTTGCCGAAGCGACGCGCAGGCCGTATTTCGCTCGCCACGCACACCCACAAGACAGCCGCCGACCCGCAAATCCTGCTCAGCTGCAAATTTCACTGCACGTTTCACTTTCGTATTTTACTGATTTCAAGGATAGAGGAATCAACCACAGTTTTTTGTTTGAAGAATTGCAAGGCTCTAGCTACACTTAAAGAGTCCAAAGATTACGGGGTGTTGGACTGTGGTTACTCTAAGCACACTTAGTCTGCAAAGAATATGAAAAGTTTTGGTTTTATAATGTGGTATACAGCAATTAAAACTTCATACGCTTCCGTTGTGAATATACTACTCTTTATGGTAAATAACGTCGTGCTGGAAAAATGGGGCCCATACAAACACATGACACAGCACAAGAAGACTTAGGTGCATCATCAGTGTAAAATGCAGTGTACGATTATTTGTCTTTACGTTGAAAACAATTTGCATTATTATCTCTACGGGTGTGTTTTCCTTGTCACTGTACTCACAGACCTCACAAAAGGTCGATGACCTGTCTCAAGGCGGGACGAAGTAAAAAATGGATGATTCCACACTCACCTCAAATGAAATCCTTCTTCCTCCCCATGAGCTCTCACTGTCAAGGTGAATAGCGCTTGACGATGGGCGGCCTGCATACAATTCAGCGGATGAAATTTCGTTAAGGATAAAATACAAGGGTTATTTTTATGGAGGTCACCTAAATGGCATAAAGCAGTGATATTAAAGCGTACTATGTTCGAGGCTGCACTTGTCGCACTCTGCGTATAGACTTTCTATTATGCTCGTCCGGAAAGCTCCGTATGCAAGACGTAGCCCTAAGTGCAGAACTGGGTCGAAAATTTCAATGTGGCTTTACAGGTGAACGCATAGACAGCACTCTTGTTGTCCAACTGCCAGCCAACAAGACTGGTAGAAACACGGGGAGTATTTGTTCGTCTGCTCCGTACGAGCAATGCAAGAGAACCATAAGGATAGTCAGCGTTTTTTCGCATTTATGTTGCTGATGCTTTATTTGTAGAGAATGTCAGCTTTTCAAGTACCAGTCTTAAAAAATTGTGCTCCTTCTTGAGAGAAATTGAAACACTTTTAAGCTTATACCAGGTCCAGAATGGATCCCACGCCTCCTCGAAATACAATGCAAGTAAACTTTCCTGTATTAAGATTAAAACCATTCTTTCAGGCCCAGTCAGCAAGATTGTTAACACCAAGATTATTAACACCAAATGCAAGATTGTTAACACAAAATGCCATTTGAACATCGTCTACATACATAGAGTAAGAGACTGTTGGCGGTAGTGCCTTCCCAAGTGAGTTCATTTTTACTATAAACAGTGTGCAACTTAGAAGTACCCCTTGAGGCACCCCGTTTTCCTGGACATAAACCTGCGAAAGTGCAGAGCCCACTCTCACACGGAAGGTTCTTTCTGACATGTAGCTTGCAAGTGTATTCAACATGTTGCCTGACAAACCAAAGACTTAAGGGAACTAATAATACCGTAGCGCCAATATGGTAATACTTCTCTATGTCAAAAATACCGCTAATACACCTCTGATGTAATATTCTAACGCAACGAGGTGATTGTTTGTAGATCCGCCTGCCCTGAAGCGTGCCTGGCAACTCTGGAGAAGATCGGTATACTCTAAAAAGTACACGACTTTCATACTAATAATGTTCTAGTGGAGCGTGCACAGGCAGCTTCTCAGGGTGATTAAGCGATAACTTGTTGGGATGACCGGTTCTTCTCCTCTTTGCGAAAAGCCACTGCAGCGGCCTCCGTCCAAGACTTTGGTATGTGCTCCGAAAGCAGTATTTTATTTTATAGGCATAAGAGTGTCTCCATGGTGTCGGTGCGTAGGTACCATAATAGTGTATGTGACTGCTCCCGCAGCTGAAGACTTACACGTCCTCATAGTAGCCCTCACCTCATAAAGCGGTAACCTGTTTTTACGCAGGGTCTTCGTTTCGTATATGTATGTATATATATAATATATATATATATATATATATATTGCATGAAAGATATCGTGTAATGTGCACAGCTACATATGTGTGCGAAGTGTTGTGCACGTGTATTTAACCTGCTCTTCAAGTGTCTGCCCTGTTGTGCAAACCCGGGTACGTTGTGTGTCTGTTGTGCGTTGAGTTGTCGTATTCAAGCCGAGCGTGTATCTTTGTATGAAATGATTGATTGATGTTAGAACAGCGCGCTAACTATCTCTCTTTTCATCACGGTGCACGCGTTGGCCTAGTGCTTTTGAACGTTTGAGATATGAGGTACTATGAAGTGGGATACCGACGGTAAATACTCCACGCAGTGGTCTGGGCCTCTCTAGCGCAGCTGAATTCCTCGTTCCACCAGTGCCTCCGTGGGGTGCATGGAACACCTGAGGCCTGTGGAATGGACTTTCGGCGGCTTCGAGGTGGCGCGCCGTAAGGAGTTGGGTGGCCTCTTCAGCGTGTAGGTTAATAGAGTTGTGGTGAAGCTTAGATGTCTGTGTAAATGTCTTTCCGTTTTATCTTTCCGTATTAAACCTTTTATGGGAAGGCAAACGGCATTTGCCATTGAGTACGTATGTTAATGTACTAGGAAAGTGGTCACTAAAAAATTACACCATCTTCCCGAGAGCAACACTGAGGTGATGCGAAGCATCGCGGAGTTCCCTTTATTTTCACTTGCATGGGTAACCCACATCGCGTGAACGGTATTGTAAACTCCGCGATGTTTCGCATCACCTCAGGGCTCCCTCTGACAAACGGCTCTGTTAACGGGTTGGCTGATGCTGGCTGAAATTGTGTGAGCACATCTGCTTGCAGGACTGTCGGTACTCATCAGACGCCGGAGCGACACTCATCCGACGAAGCAACTGAGGCAGCGGCACGTTCACGCGGTTATATATAGCGCGGGCGTGGAGAGGAAGACGGAGGGAGAGGCACGCATGCCCACGCTATCGCGCAGGTGGCGTGGAGAGGACGACGAAGGGTACAGCGTGCTATCGCACAGCTGGCGTGGAGAGGAGGACGGAGTGAGAAGCGCGTTTTCGCACAGCGGGCGTGGAGAGGGGGATGGCGACGAGGGGTGCGGGCGCCAACGGACAACGTAGAATGAACAACGGACAATGGACATACCCCCGAGCAAAAGATGCTTTGCATCTAATATATGGATTGTGCCCACTTCCTCCTTAAGAAATGGATAACAAATTCGTGGGTTCGGATCCCACCCGGCGGGCATTTTTTCACCACTTTCTTTTCGAGTCAAAAAAGTCTTCATCTCTTTCTATGACCCACCACAACATGCCCTTTGCTTTCCGAGGTTTTCTTGACTGCAAGCCCTTGTTTTCTATATATATATATATATATATATATATATATATATATATATATATATATATATATATATTGCATGAAAGGTATCGTGTTATCGTGTAATGTGCAAAGCAACGTACGTGTTCGAAGTGTCGCGCCAGTGTATTAACCTGCTCTTCAAATGTCTCCCCTGTTCTGCAAATTAGGGTAGGTTCTGTGTTTCTTGTGCTTAGAGTTTTCGTATTCAAGCCCATACCGAGCGTGTGTATTTGTGTGAAATGATTGATTGTTGTTAGAACAGAGCGCCAACTACCTCGCTTTTCCTCACCGTGCACGCGCTTGCCTAGTGCTTTTGAACGTTTGAAAGATATGAGGTACTGTGACGTGGGATACCGGCGGAGGATACCCCACGCAATGGTCTGGGCCTCTCTCACGCACCTAAATTTATCGTTCCACCAGTGCCTCCGCGGGGTGTACGGAACAGCGGAGGCATGTGGAATGAACTGTTGGCGGAGTCGAGGTTGTGCGCCGTAATTTGCTGGGTGGCCTCTTCAGCGTGTAGGTGTTTAAAGGAGCCATGAAGAGAAAACACAAGTTTGGTTCATTCGAAAGATTGCCTCGTTAGAACCATACTGACACCACTTTTAGCACAAACTTCGCTCAAATAAGCTACATAATTAGGAAAAAAGTGAATGACCATGCGACCCACCAGCTCATTTCCCGCAACAGAACCTATGGTGTCACACGAGAATGCTCTGCGATTGGCGGAGGCCGGCAAAAGCAAACACAAGTTAAAAAGGGCTTACCAGTTTTCATAGTGAGCTATATGCCCGTTAAACATACTGCACATTCCTTTTATGACACTAAGAACGGTGGAGTAAACGGTTGAAGTTCCGAATAAACACGCAAGCGTGTACGCCAATGCGTACGAAACTACCTCCAGCCGAACTCGAAATCTCGCCGTCGCCACCGTCGCGCACAAGAATTTTCGGGTTCGAGGCTCTTCGGGGCCAACGAACCGTCGCAGCACGCACAGCCGCGACCTTCCTTGGTATCGTAATCCCTTCACAGGAGGTTGGCCGTCATATCGCCAACCAGCAAAGGTAAAAATAGAAACGAGGGTAGTAAGGAACAGCAAGCAGCGACGAGATAGTGACAGTCGTCGCAGTTTCGGAATGGTGTTGGCTTTCTGCTATTGTTAGGAGCTCGCTTCCAGTTTACAACCACTGAAAACTTCAGTTTGTTCGAGTACTTTACAATGAAATTTCGTTGCTACGTTTTGTAATGCCCATGTAGTACGGGCAAATCGTCGAGGGAGTGCGACATCCCCGCCGGTGAGGAGATCTCCTTTTATGTTCTGCCCAACGACGAACCTCGGCGAAACAAGTGGCTACGTTTTGTGAACTTTGCAAACGGAGGAGAAAGAGAGCTAAAGGAAGTAGGAGTGGGTTCGCTTCATTTCCGAGGAAGTGATTACGGCAGGGATCCTTACGTTAGCTCACTCCTGGGACTTGCTGGCCCTCGTCGCCGACTTCGTCAAATCGCCGTCAAAGCGCTCTGTCCTTGGGTTGGGGGGAAAAATGCCGTACACACCGCGCATTGACGCTCGTATCTTTCTGGTCGAAGCAGAGAGCTCGCGCGAACGGCTTTCCATACACGACACCGGCCAACTGGCATAAGTGATACTGCTACTGAAATTGAACTATTATTAAACGTCATAAAAATACGGCACATACGTACCAGTCAGTATTCGTCCGTCGCGACGGGGCTGACGAGGCAGCGGTGCCGACGGCTGGGCGCTCGTCTGTTGTGGCTATCGCGGAATGGTCGCTTTCCCGTCCACCGCGTATCCCACAACTCTTGCCGCACGTGCACTTAGAAGCATTGAGCGTTCAAGTGGTGTGAGGTGGTTAAATGCAAGCCCGAGCTTCTCGGCGAGAGTTTTGTTCTCCGGATCAGGCGATTCCATGACTAGGGCTGCGGGTGCACTAGGTATTACTAGTATTGTTAAAATGGCCACCATCTCGGTTTCGGCACGAGTTCCGGTTCCTGTTTGATTCCCGCGTGTGGGTGCTATATGGAGTCGACATACTAAGCATCTGTTTCATGGACCGGCTCGTATGACGCCATTCTTCGCGTCACGAAATGTGCAATTTAGCGGGAGATTTAAAATTTTGGCTTAAATGCCTTATTTTCCAGCGAATAAAGCATAATTTGCTTCCGGGAAAGCGCTTAGGGTACTATGAAACACCTAATCTTTCGAATAAAACAAACTCTTGTTTTCTCTTCATGGCTCCTTTAATAAACGTGTGGTGGAGTTGAGATGTCGGTATAAATGTATTCCCGTTTCATCTTTCATTAAGCCTTTTATGGGAAGGTAAACGGCATTTGCCATTGAGTAGGTATGTTAATGTACTAGGAAAGTGGTCACTAATATATGGATTGTGCCCACTTCCTCCTCAAGACATGGATAACGAATTGCAGACCTTATAGCCAAGCCAAGATGTGAATAAAATTTGTGTCCTATGTTATGGAATGTAGGCTGTTTTTTAAAAGCGATTCTCCCGTGGATGCTACAAACTTTGCAGTAACTATCTCGGGCATTCATGCGGAAGAGGCCCAAAATGAATTGTGCGCAATAAAGTCGTTTATAAGAATAAAGGTTTGAAGTAGCTATCTACGAAGCAGACTTTGCAGTAATGAAGTTACAGTAATTGAATTACAGTAATTAAATTACTTTTTGCTGTATTGAGTAATGTAATGAATTACTTTTGAGTCTTGTTTATTTAGTCATGTAATTAATTAATTCAGGCCAGTAATTCCATAGAAGTTACTCATTACTTTCCCAATTACTTTTGACTCTGATATAGCCTGGCCGCTTCTCTATGGCAAAAAAAGTTGACCAAGTACAGTTCTAATGCCCAGATAGTCTCTCGGCATTGGATGAAAAAGTTTTTCATTATGTTCAACACAACTCTGCCCTCATCCACGCCATCGGAGGGAACTCATGTCCCGTTTATTTACAGCGCTATGCATTCGTCTGTTAGATATCTATATTGCATCTGAGAAGGAGCTGCGATTCAAAGTGGGCATTGGAAAGGTGTCCCCGTTTGTACGACAGAGTGTCTTTTGCCACGCTCAAAGACACTCGCCATACAAACGGGGACACCTTGCCGACGCCCACTTTGAATCAATATAGATATCAATACAGATATAGATACAATATAGATATCTAACATACCAATGTATAGCACTGTAAATAAACTGTACATAAGTTGGTGTATAAACAAATATTTTGGAGATTCCAGTGTGTATGTATATGAGTGTAAATAAAGTGTATATGAGTGATGAATTTTTGTCAAAGTAATTTCAAAGTAATATCATTACTCTTGAAAAGTAATAGTAATGTAATCTCATTACTACTGGTCGCCTATAATTTGTAATGTAATTTAATTCTCATTACTACTGGTCCCCTATAATTTGTAATGTAATTTAATTACGTTTTAAAAAATTCCAGGAATCTATGAGTAATCTAATTTAATTACTTTCTAGAAGTACATTTGCCATCTCTGCTACAAGCTCCAGAAATCAGTTTGTGATCTGGAAGTAAGGAGGAATGTGAAGAAGACCTAGAGGTATTAACCTATTAAATAATATAGTGCGAATTGCTACTGCCTCAAAAACGGTGTTTACTATGCTGGTACTACGTGCTAAAGATTTCCGGTCGACGATTGCCAAACCACCCGAGGAGTGTGTGCAACCATCCCTGTCTATTCTAAATATCATGTAACTACTTGAAAAGTTTGTCCGTTTGCTATTAGGATACACTTCTTGAAGAAACATCACAATCGCCTGACTTGAGCAGAAAATCTCAAAATCATGGTGCAAATTTTTAAGGCCCCTGCTGTTTTATTTAAAGGTATTTTCTCTTCCTATTATTTATCGTTTGGAGAAACTAGAATAAGTATTTTTTATGCATCGTATTTTAGTGCCTGGAGCAATGAAGGGGGGGGGGGCTTTTTCACGTTCCCAATTGACCTGTACGCCACAGCCCGTACCTTTCGCTGCGATGCAGGCAGGATGATTCCAACCTCCATCTCATCGCCAGAAGTCAGGAGGGTGCCCAGCGGCCCGAACCCTCTTGACGTGACACCTTTTGGAGTTCCTTTCGGTTTTCCCACCACCGACGCGGGTATAGGGTGTGCCAAGGGCGTGGCCAGCAAAGAGGCAAGAATGGTAGCTTCTGCGCCTCCCCCCACCACCCCCCAAGTGTTCATCTCCTCAGTTCCCTGAGGTGTACTGAAGGCTCGCGGAGTGGCGACGGAAGGAGCGGGAGCACTCCAAACGGTGTTGGTGGCCACCGTAACCACTGCGGGCTCTGCATGCTGTGCGGAGCCAGGTTGGGCTGCAAAGAGGAACCGCTTGGGTGAAAGAGTGAGGCGGCAATCCGTATCACGGTACTGCGTCGTTAGCCATTCCAGGCGCTGCTCCGCCCGCCGACGAGGTGCGTCGGCGTACCTTGGAGAAGGGAAAGAAGCTGACCTTTCTTGAGCTTCAGAGTAGAAGATCCTCTGGGTCTTTTTGGAGTTGTTTATTCTTTTTTTATCGTTAACCTTGATGCAGTATCGTGAGGAGGCCGTGTAGGGCACTTTAAAAGTGTGACATTCGAAAACCTATGCTGCATAGTTCTCGGTTCTGTGGCCGCAGCTCGAAGACTTCGCACAAGTGAGTTTTCCCCAACACGTATTAATGTCGTGACTATAACGTTGGCATGTAAAACAGCGGTGTGGATTTGGGATCTACGGTCTTACTGGACACTAAAGGAAACCTGCAGTCAAGAACTCGGGAAGGATGGGGCGATAGAATGTAAGAATGATGTGCTTTGTTGTGATTTCTTGGTTCGTCTGCGTTTTGTAATCCGTCTGACAGCTGTGACCCTTCGTATCACAGGCCCTACTGCAAATCTGGGTAACTCTAATTTTCTGGTCTAACTGAGATGTGACACCTTGATAAGTGTTCAAACTTCTATTAGGACTGAATTTGATTGGAAAGTGCCGAATCAAGGTCTGGTAAAGAGCGGTATTTGAGTGTGCCTGGTTATTGACTTAGACAAGGATTTCAACAAAGGGTAGTTTTGTTTCATTGTAGTTCTCGCCCACTTTACTGTAGATAAACGTAGCCATGAGGTGCACTGATATGAATGTTACCTGTCTGATCTGATCAGGAGGTTCAATAAGGAAAAAACGAGGGAAGTGCAGGTTTCGGAAATGCTAGCTCAGGTAGTGGTGGATTGTTGACTTTGGTGCTGCCCTTTTAGAGGGCCGACTTTAGATTGTAAAAATTTAGATCCCATGTCGCATGCAAAAGAATCAGGAAGCGGATTTTTTCTTCGCTCGGTCTACCCTAATTTCAAGAGGGGTCTCGGAGCTCCATGCCTGGTAAACAGACCAGGAGCCCATTCCCTGGAGCTTGACTTCGGCTCCTACAGACACATTTGGGGTTTCTGCCCTTGACCTTAAAACTCCTAGCCACGGTAGGAAACAGCGTGAGTATGGGGGCTAGGACTCAGCGGTGCCCCGAATGCCATCATCCCGGTTACTCAAGGCGCCCCATGCGGTTGCTTTCCTGAAAGAATCAAAGGAGTGCTTTCAGTGTAATATCCATGGGTTTTGGTTACTGTGGCATTCGCCCATCACCTAAAACGAGAAAAAACAGGAACATTGGAGATCAATGTGAACGCGTGGCTGCAACTTATTCGTCAAGCTGATAGCTAAGTGCTAGAAAGAAAGTCACCACTATGATAAGGCAACGGCATTGCCGTATGTTTAGGCGACTGAAAACCTCAGCTCGATATGACAGAAATGCATAATGCTAAGAGGTTCTTGCCAGAGGAGATTAATGGAAAGAGAAGAATTTGTTTTGCAGCTGAAACGCTACTAGTGTTGTCAAGGCGTGACTCCGCCCATATGACCACGCTGTCTGCCCTTTTTTGGGACGCTCACCATTTAAAACTGAAGATGGTTTTCGTTCAGTTTATTTTCTTGCCCACATGCGTCCCAGGTAAGTACCCCAACCGGGGAATAAGCAAAATAAGAAAAGGGGGAGATGGTGATAAGGAAAAGGTTTAAAACAATAGGCATACTGCAGCGCGGACGCAAACTTGGTGGTAGGGAGTGGTTGTAGTCCACGCCAGAAAATCACGAATGAAGCAACAAGAAACTAAACTAAACTAGCGGACATACAGGTAGCGAAATTTATCTTTAACCATTTTAATGCCGGACTATAAAGCGACATTAAAAAAAACTGAAATTGGTGTTGATAATTTGAATTCGGCCCATACATTACCTGTGACAAAAAGTACACCCACATTATTAATGACTAAGCACGTGTTGGGGAATGTTTCTTTTTGGAACATTGGCGTTTTGAATACACCAAACGCAAACGTTTTCTGGTACAAATTTAATTTGCTTCAAGGTGGAATTGCTTACTCTTAGTCACCGAAGGCAAGCCATCTTCCTGCAATGAATCCGAAGAGTGTGAAGAGTGAAAACAATTATCTAAGAAAATCATCCTCGCTGTAGGTCAACCAGCATTTCACACGCCGTGGTAGGATGTGAAGCACTCGCTGTGCTGCCACTTTTGGCACTCTTTTCACTGGTTTGTTTTTTTACACTGCGCATTCTCCCCTGCGGTGCTGGTACGAGGTAACCAGTACCTTTGTCTTCTTTTGGAGTGCGTATGTTGCAGTCATGTCAGCCATTAAACCAAGGTATTCCGGAGAAATTATTTTGCTGAACAACTCAAATGGGTTCATGTTTCAGAGCTCAGGAAATGTCTCCAGCAACAGCTGAGGGTTCTGGTTGGCCAGTGGTTTATCCAACGTGAAATGGGCGCCCCAATCTGCTCTCAGCGATGGGTATAAGGGTTTTGTTTTCCCGGTCATGCCTGAATACTTGCGGCCTTTTTCCACAGACAGTTGCCTTCGCACTGGCTTTTTTCGTCTTGGCTTAGGACTCAAACTTTCAGTAGCCGACACGTCTCCGTCACTGCACTGCATAAAGTCTGCACACCCGCAAATATCATCGGGAACAACTTCAGAAAAGTCGTTTTTCTGCAGGTGCTCCTGGTCAGTAATGTTGCCATCTTCATCAGGCGGCAGTTGGAATATAGATGCACCTTCGCGAAGCTCGTCGGAAAGGCTGAACAAAGGGTTAATTGCAGCCTCCAAAGTCGTGGAGCGCTGTGCCATAACCTATAAAACGACAATTTTGTTGTACAGAACTCTGGTAGCACTAAAAAACACTAGCTATAAAGTCGCTCCCCCCTTACCTTCTCTATGGCTGAGGCCGCTGCAGTTTAATGGCGCTCCTTCAACGTGCCAGAGAATTTCAAAATAATGCCGAGAAAAGGCGGGAAAGGTAGCATTCAAGCTTCTGCAAGTATTAAGTAGAGGGAGCCACCAACACGTAAATATGCCCACTCACACTCAACTCAGGGAGGCAGCCAGGCCTGGAGCTAAACGGGAAACCTGCAGACATAACTGAGAACGTTGACAGAAGCGATTTAAGTTGAAACAGTAGAGCGAAAAATTATGTGAAAGACAAAAATAGATCCCGTAAGCGGAAAGGAAAAACCAAATGCAATAAATATTTTATCAGCTACATAACTATGGAGACAGGCAGAAAGCCTAATAAGGGGGTAGAAATTCAAAACAAACTTGAACGGGGAGAAATAAACGTGTACGCTTTAGCAGAGACTCACCTTCGAGACCTAGAAGCCCCACCTATAGGTCATAGACAACTATGTCTGGGAAGGTTGCAACAGGACCACAGGAATGAAGAGAGGTGGAGGTGTCGGCATGCTCATTAAACGAGGGACCGACTGACAGAATGTGTATGAAAGCTGTGAAAAGCCTCTATGGGTTAGAGGCATCATAGAGGGGGAAAATACATGGTTAGGAGGAGTGTATCTGTGGACCGCAAGTAGTGCTAGGGACGAAAATGCGAAAATGGTAAACTGTTTGATCAGAGATATAAAGCAGTTCAAAGATTCGGGTGAAATAATCTTAGTTGGAGATATGAATGGCACATAGAGGGTTTGGATGGATACACTGACCGCAACGGTTCTCTAGTGATAGATCTATGGCAGGAAAACCGCCTCGTAATTGTAAACACAGAAACAAGTGGGACAGACAAATCACGGGGGAAAGCGGTAACAGACAGTCCAGCATAGACTATAGTTTAGTATCAGAGATAGTGTACGAAAGGTTCCGCGAAATGAGGTTAGATAGAAATGGAACCGACAACTTAGCGACCACAAGCGGCTTACCTTGCATTTTGGAGGCTCAACCCAGATAAATTTAAAAATAGGTACACGCGGAGGAACTAATTTAAATTGAGCCTTTAAAGAACATCGCTTATTGAATGGAAGATGAAATCAATAAATACCCAGACAAAATTGGGATTATGACAAATTGATTGCGTTCATAAAGTGTAAGATGAATGAACCAAAGCTATCAAACCGATGGAAAGGGAAGAGAAAGCCGCAAAGCTGGTAGAATAAGGAAATAAAAGAGGCTATTGACCAGCCAAGAAAGGCGCCGATAGGATATGGAGAACCAAAAAGACCTGGTGTGGAACCGGATGTAGTAAAGGAAAAATGGCATAACTACCGGTACAAAAAACTAGAAGTTCAGAAAATGGTGCAAGTAAAGATCAAGCACAAAAGTGAACAATAGATGGCAGAAATACGGAGGGAGGACAAAAGCCCGTCCATGTAGTTTTGGAACCATACAAAATTACTAAGCTAAAAACCGATATCCATCAAAAATTCTTGATTGATGAGGAGGGGAAACAGGAGAGCACGAGTTCCCGCATACTCATTGAGTCATTGGTGAGACGTTTAGGGCATTAGGGGTAGGGAAGCTTGCACCGATACACATCAGCGCCACAGAAGACTGCGGTAAGGGAAATAAGTTTGAGCAACCTTGATCGGAACAAAGCAGAGCAAAAGTTTTCCCCCAGACACGAGTGGGCCCAGACGGAAAACCAATGCAACTGATAAACCTGCATGGACCTTAAAGTAAGGAATCGTTTATGAGGGCAACAAATAAGGTGATACAAACCAAAGAAATACCAAAAGACTGGCTAGAAAGTAGGATGAAGGTAATATATAAAGGCGGAGGCAACAAAGCCAGTATTGATTCATAGGGATCAATCACAGTAACGTCAGTGGTGTATAGATTCGTAATGTGGCGATAAAATCACAAATTCAAGCATGGATGGAAGAAAATGAAGTACTTGGTGACTGCAGAATTAATTTTGACAAGACAGGCAATTGGATGATAAATTGTTTCTTCTAAAACAGTGCATTGAAATTGCGAAAGCGCAGCATAGACCATTATAGATTACGTTCTTGGACTATAAAGGGGCATATGACAACGTAAGCAGAGAATTGCGATGGAGCATGCTGAGACTCCAGGGATTAGAGAACGAGTTAATACAGTTCCTTATAGCAATCTATAAGACAATAGGGTGCACCTTACATGGGAAGGATAAAAATGCGCCCAGCAGGTTTGCACCCATCGCGACTGAAACAGGGATAAGCTTTGAGCCCAATACTGTTTATGCTTTACATGGCAGGGATAGAAAACAAACAGGAAGAAAGTCAAGTAGGGTTCATTCTAACTCAAATGAATCCAGCTGAAGTAGCACACCAGCTTATCCCTGGAATGTTATACAGAGACGACATCGTTCTTTTAGCTGATAACCAGACAGATACGCAACGGCTAATAAATATTAGTGGCCAGGAAGCCGCCCACCTCGGGTTAAATTTTAGCGCAGAAAAATCGGGAATAATGGTTTTCAATGATGTACCACTGACCCAGTGTCTATCCAGCAAGGCGAATAGCCGTGAGTGAAAGAATATAAATATTTGGGAGTGTGGATAAACGAAGGGGATAACTACTTAAGACCTCAAGACTAGCAACTTAACGGTAAGGGAAAGCAAAGCGAAACTATAAGGAAGCATAGAACTTTGTGCTGGTATAACAAAAATGAAATAGTGAGACGAATGTGGAAAGGAGTAATGGTTCCGGGTCTCACATTGGCGAATTCTGTACGCTGCCTTAAATCAGACGTTCTATCAGGCCTTGAAGTGAACCACAGAATGGTAGGCCATTTCGCCTTAGGCGCGCAGGAAAAAACTACTAACGAAGCAGTACAGGGGGATATGGGCAGGCCGTGGTTTGAAGTTGGAGAAGTACAGAGTAAAATATGTTTTGAGATGAGGTTGAGAGCAATGGATCAACGAAGGTGGGCAGCTAAGGTTTTTAGGTACCTATACTTGAAAAGAGTGGACACGAAGTGCTTAAGGAAGACTAGAAGGCTAACAATGAAATACGGAAATAACAGTGGAGAACCCAAAACAGCCAAGGTAATCAAAAAAGAGGCAAGGCAGAGTGAAACGAATAAATGGAGAGAAAAAATGGAAGCTAACACGTTGTTAGCGATGTACAGGGCTGAGAAATCGAACATTAGAACGGAAAATTTCTACGATACTTCCAAGGGCAGTTCTTTGCTTTTCGAAGCTATAGCAGGTTGCTTGCGAAATAGGAGTTCGTGGGAAAGAATCACAAAATTATCGGTTACGTGTGGTCTACGGCAAAGAAACAGAAACTATGCAGCACATAGTGTTAGAATGTGAGGGTATCCATCCAAATTTCTATGCGGGAAATATACGGCTTCCAGAAGCCCTAGTATTTAAGGGTAGCACAGAGAAAGTTATCTTCAAGGATGCCGAGGCGACGAAAAGATTAGAATGCTGGTGGACGAAAAGTAGAGAGGGGAATATTGCCGAGGACAGTAACCACCTGTGACCGAATAAAATTGAGTATTTTTTGCCTAAAACGTTTTTTGTGACTGCCCTAAGCAGCGGTTATATTAAACCAAAGGGTATAAAACACGTATATAAGCTCTTTTTGGTAAGATTACGTGTCATCACCCCGCCACAAAATAGCAACCATCAACCATCACCATCTTCATCATGAGAAGAAGAAGTGGCGCGAATTGGAGTGGTGGGTCTCTTGTGTTTCTGGCTCTGTGAAACGCCAATGTTCCAAAAAAAGAACATTCCCACAACACTCTCGAAACAGAAAGCTGGAGTTTCTTTATAATTTTTATATAACTCGCACAGTAATCTCTAACTGTCAGACAATATTTTGGTTCGGCTTTGCAGATTGCAACATTACATTTTCCAGCAAAATGTCGCAACAATCATGTGGTGGTAAAGTAGCACAAAATATGTCTTTTTGTAAACATTTATTCAAAGCCTTTAAATAGGCTGTTAACAAAAATAAAATTGTGATGTTTTCTACAAACATGAGTCAGTATGCGAAAAGAAAAATATAGAAATTCGGTATATTGGGAAGGAAATACAAAATCAGATTTGTTGCATTCCAATTTTAAAACATTGGCAAGTAAATCGTTAACATCTACTCTTTCATTGAACAAAGCTGTACTAATGGCCAGTACTGCAAGGTGAACAAGACTGAAGGAATGTGGAAGTTTCATCAATCCATTCGAAGATGCAAGGTGGAAGCCAGATGCAACAGGCATTTAGCACGATATTTACTCCGCATTCACAGTCCATAAGAGTTACATGTCCTTGGATTTCGTGACTTTGTGTGCAGCCCCATCAAAATATAATAGCTTCGTGGAAAACAGCCCGAAATAACGGGACGCAGAGTACAAGATCACACACTGTGCTGCTCATCCACTCTGCGGCCCGTTAATTCCCGCTGTCTTCCCCGTTTTTAACATGAACCAATGATGTCACTTGTTTCCAGTTCAAAGATAACAGCTTCTGTTCCTAAACGCGAGCATAAGGGTTATTCACCTTTCAGATTTTATGAGTAAATTTGTATGGTTAAAAAAGTAAGCTTGACTTGTAAAAACGGAACGCTTTTCGATGGTTTTTGTAAGACGCAGCTTTAAGGGGACCTGACAACTGAATGTGGAGAACTTTCGGGAAGGCTTCTTCTATATATAATCTACAATCTAAGATACTATACCAAGAAATACCCAAAAAAGATCATGAAATGTTTTCCACTTACTTTAGCAGAAAAAACTTGCCTTACGCGAGAAAAAAAATAAAAAAACGCTCAATTTTCTTGGTAAAATATTGCAAAATATCTTCTTTTCTTTTCAAGGTGCACATGACACAGAAGTTTTGTTTTATTTAAACATTTTTTTAAACTTTGCACACACGCTCCTGTATATTTATATATATATATATATATATATATATATATTGCATGAAAGGTATACTGTTATCGTGTAATGTGCAAAGGTACATATGTGTTCGAACTGTTGTGCAAGTGTATTAACCTGCTCTTCAAATGTCTCCCCTGTTGTGCAAAGCAGGGGGTAGGTTCTGTGATTGTTGTGCTTTGAGTTTTCGTATGCGAGTCCACACCGAGCGTGTGTACTTGTTCGAAATAATTGATTGATGTTAGAACACAGCGCTAACTCTCTCGCTTTTCCTCACCGTGCACGCGCTTGCCTAGTGCTTTTGAACGTTTGAAAGATATGAGGTACTGTGACATGGGATACCGACGAAGGATAAGCCTCTCCTCCGTAAAAGTTTCAAGTATAGAATAAAGGTTAGAAGTATCTGATCTCCCAAGCTCCAGAAATCAGTTTGTGAGCTGGAAGTCAGGAGGAATGTGAAGAAGGCCTAGAGGTATTAACCAATTAAATGTAATAGTGCGAATTGCTACTGCCTCAAAAACGATGTTTACTATGCTGGTACCACGTGCTAAAGATTTCCGGGGGACGATTGCCAAACCACCCGAGGAGTGTGTGCAGCCATCCCTGTCTATTCCAAATATCATGTAACTACTTAAAAAGTTTGTCCGTTTGCTATTAGGATAAACTTCTTGAAGAAACATCACACTCACCTGACTGGAGCAGAAAATCTCAAAATCGTGGTGTAACTTTTTAATGCCCCTGCTGTTTCATTGAAGGGTATATTCTCTCCCCATTATTTATAGTTTGGAGAAACTAGAATACGTATTTTTATGCACCGTTTTTTGGTGCCTGGAGCATTGGGGGGGGGGGAGGGGGGGCTTTTTTACGTTCCCAATTGACCTTGACGCCACAGCCCGTACCTTTCGCTGCGATGCAGGCAGGATGATTCCAACCTCCATCTCATCGCCAGAAGTCAGGAGGGTGCCCAGCGGCCCGAACCCTCTTGACGTGACACCTTTTGGAGTTCCTTTCGGTTTTCCCACCCCCGACGCGGGTATAGTGTGTGCCAAGGGCGTGGCCAGCAAAGAGGCAAGAATGGGAGCTTCTGCGCCTCCCCCGACCACCCCCCATGTATTCATCTCCTCAGTTCCCTGAGGTGTACTGAAGGCTCACCGAGTGGCGACGGAAGTAGCGGCAGCGCTCCCAACGGTGTTGGTGGCCACCGTAACCACTGCGGGCTCTGCATGCTGTGCGGAGCCAGGTTGGGCTGCAAAGAGGAACCGCTTGGGTGAAAGAGTGAGGCGGCAATCCGTATCACGGTACTGCGTCGTTAGCCATTCCAGGCGCTGCTCCGCCCGCCGAAGAGGTGCGTCGGCGTACCTTGGAGAAGGCAAAGAAGCTGACCTTTCTTGAGCTTCAGAGTAGAAGATCCTCTGGGTCTTTTTGGAGTTGTTTATTCTTTTTTTATCGTTAACCTTGATGCAGTATCGTGAGGAGGCCGTGTAGGGCACTTTAAAAGTTTGACATTCGAAAACCTGCGCTGTATAGTTGTCGGTTCTGTGGCCGCAGCTCGAACATTTCGCACATGTGAGTTTTCCCCAGCACGTATTGATGCCGTGCCTATAACGTTGGCATGTAAAACAGCGGCGTGGATTTGGGATCTACGGTCTTACTTGACACTGAAGTAAGCCTGCAGCCAAGAATTCGGGAAGGATGGGGCGATAGAATGCAAGAGTGATGGGCTTTGTTGCGATTTCTTGGTTCATCTGCGATTTGTAATTCGTCTGACAGCTTTGACCCTTCGTATCACAGGCCCTACTGCAAATCTGGGTAGGTTGAAATTTTCTGGTCTAACTGAGATATGACACGTTAATAGTTGTTCAAACTTCTATGGGGATTTAATTTGATTGGAAAGTGCCGAATCAAGGTCTGTTAAAGAACGGTATTTGAGTGTGCCGGGTTATTGACTTAGACAAGGATTTCAACAAAGGGTCGTTTCGTTTCATTGTAGTTCTCGCCCACTTTACTGTAGATAAACGTAGGCATTAGGTGCACTGATATGAATGTTACATGTTTGATCTGATCAGGAGGTTCAATCAGGAAAAAACGAGGGAAGTTGCAGGCTTCAGAAATGCTAGCGCAGGTAGTGGTGGATTGTTGACTTTGGTGCTGCCCCTTTTAGAGGGCCGACTTTGGATTGTAAAAATTTCGATCCCATGCCGCATGGAAAAGAATCAGGAAGGGGACACTTTCGTCGATCGGTTTACCCTATTTCCGAGATTGGTCCCGGAACTCCATGCCTGGTAAAAATACAAGTAGCCTCTTCCCCGGCTCCTACAGTCACACTTGTGGTTTCTTTCCTTCACTTTAAAACTCCTAGCAACGGTAGGAAACAGTGTGAGTAAAGGGGCTACGAGTCCGCGGTGTCCCGAATGCTATCATCACGGTTACTCAAGGCGCTCCATGGAGTTGCTTCCCTTAAAGAATCAAAAGAGTGCTTTCAGTGTAATTTTTTTGGGGTTTGGTTACTGTGGCATTCGCCCATCACCTGCAAAGAGAAAAAACAGGAACATTGGAGCTCAATGTTAACGCATGCGCTGAAACGTGTTGGTCCAGCTCATTGCTAAGTGCTAGTAAGAAAGTCACCACTATAATAAAGCAACGGTCTTGCCGTATGTTTAGGCGACTGAAAACCTCAGCTCAAAATGACAGAAATGCATAATGCGAAGAGGTTTGTGGCAGAGGAGATTGGTGCAACGAGAAGAATTTGTTTTGCAGCTGAAACGCTACTATTGCAGTCAAGGCGTGACTCCGTCCATAGGACCAAGCTGTCTGCCCTTTTCGGGACGCTCACCATTTAACAATGAAACTGGTTTCCATTCAGCTCATTTTATTACTCACCTGCGTAATCTGGTAAGAACCCCAACCGGGAAGTATCTTTTTGCATGGTTTGAAAGGAGAGAGATGGTGATAAACAAAATATTTCGAACACTAGACATACTAAGCGCGGACACGAACTCGGTGATAGGGAGTGGTTGTAGTCCGCGCCAGAACACCACGAATGATGCAACAAGAAACTAAACTAGCGGACAGACAAGCAGCAAAATTTATCTTTAACCCTTTAAACGCCGGAGTATAAAGCGACTTTGAAAAATCTGAAATTGATGTTGATAATTTGAAATTTCCCCATAAACTACATGTGACAAAAACTACAGCTGCATTTTTCATGACTAAGCACGTGTTGGGGAATGTTTCCTTTTTGGAACATTGGCGTTTCCAATGCACCAAACGTAAAAGTTTTCTGGTACAAATATTATTGGCTTCAAGGTAGAATTGCTTGCTCTTAGTCACCGTAGGCAAGGCATCTTCCTCCAATGACTACAAAGACTGTAATGAATGAAAACAATTATCTAAGAAAATCATCCTCGCTGTAGGTCAGTCAGCATTTCCGACGCCGCGGTAGAATGTGAAGCACTCGCTGTGCATCCACTTTTGGCACTCTTGGCACTGGTTAGTTTTGTTTGTTCTTTTTTATACTGCGCACCCCTCCCCTACGTTGCTGATACGAGGTAACCGGTAGCTTTGCCATCTTTTGGAGTGCGTACATTGCAGTCATGTCAGCCAGTAAACCAAGGTAACAGGATGGAAAGTTGGGCGAGTTGGTATGTCGGCATGAAGTAAAGACAGCGCGGTAGGACGATATATACGAGGAAACGAACCAGACAGGACGAGCGCTGACTATAAACTGAAGATTTTATTTGACCGGAAAGACATATATACATCAAAAAATATTGAAACGACGCATGCGCTAACATCTGTGCCATACCAACACTGATCGCGATAAAAAAAGGGTAGAAACTAGTTTTCTCCTTCATAATGTCAACCACAAGCAAGATAAATCACTTCTTTAACATGTAGAGTAACAGATGCCTTACTAATGCACTTGTCACCAACCCTATTTATATGGCACGCCTCTATTATTTCGCGCTTTACGGATTACAATAACGGAACCGTTAGATCGTATTTTCAAATTGGGGCTCACATGAGCGCTTAGGACACAAACGACAGTGATCAGACAAATGAGATGTAGGCGTACCTTCCAAAGATTTGTAGTGCTCTCTCAAACGCACATTTACACAACGCCCGTTTGGCCAACGTAAACATGACCACAAGACAAAGTTATTTTATAAACAACACCAACACTACACGGGATGTACTTGTTCTTGTGGTTGACAGTGCAAATGTATGAACTATCTGAATTTGTGTCTCGCTTCTTTTTTTTATATTGGCACAGACTTTACCTAGTTTATTTAGTGCTGATATGGCAACCTGCGCCCATTATCTTGAAACTACCTTTTTTATCTGTGAGTGGTATGGTGGATGTACGGAACTACGACGAACTTTTTTTTGTGGATCTACTTCTGTTTGTGCGCTATGCTTGTCGCTGCCTTTTATGCTTATTGCATGCTGACGCCACCGCACTAGTTGTAAAACGAGTTCTTTTATCTTTTTTACCTGTTCTTGGAAATTTGCGTCTATTGAGTGTACGCACGATTTCGACAATGCTGACCGAAGGCTGCAAAAAGCTGTAGAGTTTTTTGCAATGTTACTGTGGCCCGAATAGTAGTTCAGCAAGGGTTTTACAGACCTGGATGCAAATTTCCGCAAACGTGGTTCGCGCCGAATTTTAATGATATGGGGTGCAGGTAGCCATATCAGCACCAAATAAACAAGGTAAAGTCTGTACCATTGTACAGAGAAAGAACTGAGACACGAATTCAGATAGTTCATAGGTTTGCACTGTGAACCACAAGAACAAGTACATCCCATGTAGTGTTGGTGTTGTTTATAATACACCTTTGTCTTGTGGTCATGTTTACGTTGGCCAAACGGGCCTTTGTGTAAATTTTCGTTTGAGAGAGCACTACAATTCTGTGAAAGGCACACCTACATCTCATTTGTCTGATCACTGTCGTTTGTGTCCTAAGCGCTCATGTCAGCCCCAATTTGAAAATATGGTCCTTCTGTTCCGTCATTCTAACCAGCTAAAGCGCGAAATAATACAGGGCGTTTCATATAAACAGGCTTGGTGACGAGTGCATTAGGCAGCCATCTGTTACTTTACATGCTAAAGAAGTGGCTTATTTTGCTTGTGGTTGACATTATAAAGTAGCAAACTAGTTTCTCCCCCTTTTTTATCGCTATCAGTGTTGGTATGACACAGATGTTATCGCATGCGTTGTTTCAATATTTTTATGTATATATGTCTTTCCGGTAAAATAAAATCTTCAGTTGATAGTCAGCGCCCGTCCTGTCTGGTTCCTTTCAGGGTGTATTTCGTCCTACGGCGCTATTTTTATATCTAACCAAGGCATTCCGGAGAAATTATTTAGCTAAACAACTCAAAAGGGTTCATGTTCGCAAGCTCAGGAAATGCCTCCAGCAACAGCTGAGGGTTTTGGCTCGCCAGTGCTTTATCCAACGTGAAATGGTCGCCCCAGTCTGCTCCAAGGGACGCCTGTAAGGGTTTGGTTCTCCCGGTCATGCCTGAATACTTGCGGCCTTTTTCTACAGACAGTTGCCTTCGCACTGGCTTTTTTCACCGTGGCTTAGGACTCAAACATTCAGTAGGCGACAGATCTTCATCACTGCACTGCATAACGTCTGCACACCCGCAAATATTTTAGGGAAATACTTTAGAAAAGTCGTTTTCCTGCAGGTGCTCCTGGTCAGTAATGTTGCCATCTTCATCAGGCGGCAGTTGGAATATAGATGCACCTTCGCGCAGCTCGCCGGAAAGGCTGAACAAAAGTTTAACTGCAGCCTTCAAAGTCACGGAGTGTTGTGCTATAACCTATAAAACAATAATTTTGTTGTACAGAACTCTGGTGAAACAAAAAACACTAGCTCTAAAGTCGCTCCCCTTACATTCACGACGACTGAGGCGGCTGCAGTTTAATGGCGCTCCTTCAACGCTCCAGAGAATCTCGAAATAATGCCGAGAAAAGGCGGGAAAGGTAGCATGCAAGCTTCTGCAAATATTAACTAGGGGGCGACACAAATACGTGAAAATGCATACTCACACTCAACGCTGGGAGGCAGCGAGGCTTAGAGCTAACCGGAGAACCTGCAGACATAACTGAGAAAGTTGCCAGAAGCGATTTAAATTGAAACAATAGAGCGAAAAATTATCTGAAAGACAAAAATAGACCCCGTAAGCGGAAGGGAAAAACCAATTTCAATAATTATTTCATCAGCTACAAACCTATGCAGGGAGGCAGAAAGCTTAATAAGTGGGTAGCAATTCAAAACCAACTTGAACGGGAAGAAATAAACGTGTACGCTTTAGCAGAGACTCGTCTCCGAGACCTAGAAGCCCCACCTCTCATAGAGACCTATGTCTGGGAAAGTTGCAACAAAACCACAGGAATAAAGAGATGGAGAGGTGTTGGCATGCTCATTAAACGAGGGACCAACTGGCAGAGAGTGCATGAAAGCTGTGAAGAGCATCTATAGGTTAGAAGCAGCATAGAGGGGGAAAATACATGTTAGGAGGGGTGTATCTGTGGACCGCAAGTTGTACTAGGGAGTAAAATGAGAAAATGGTAAACTGCTTGAGTAGATTCAAGGATTCGGGTGAAACGAGTTCAAGGATTCGGGTGAAATAACCTTAGTTGGAGATATGAATGCCACATAGAAGGTTTGGATGGATACACAGACCACAACGGTTCTCTAGTGATAGATCTATGTCAGGAAAACAGGCTTGTAATAGTAGACACAGAAAGCAAGTGTGACGGACAAATAACGTGGGAAAGCGATAACAGACAATCTAGCTTAGACTATAGTTTAGTATTCGAGACAGTATTCGAGACAGTATTCGGTTGCGCGACATGTGGATAGATAAAAATAAAAAAGACAGCTTAGGAAGCGACCACAATCCGCTTACCTTGTACTTTGGAGGTGCAACCCGGACAAATTTAGAAATAGGTAAAAGCGGATGAACCAATTTGAATATTGAGCAGTTAAAGACCATTGCTTATAAATGGAAGATGAAATCAATAAATACCGAGAGGAAATTGGGATTACGACGAATGGATTGCGTTCATAAAGTGTAAGAGGAATGAACCAAAGCGATGAAACCGATTGAAAGGTAAGAGAAAGCCGAAAAGCTGGCAGAATAAAGAAATAAAATAGGCTATTGACCAGCGAAGAAAGCCGCCGATAGAACATAGAGAACCAAAAAGAACTGATATCGAACCGGAGGTAGTAGAGGAAAAGTGGAAGTGCAGAAAATGCTGCAAGGAAAGATCAAGCAGAAAAGCAGACAATGGATGGCAGAAATACGGAAGGAGGACAAACGCGCATCCATGAAGTCTTGGAACCATGTAAAATTACTAAGCTCAAAAAATCATATCCATCAAAAATTCTTAATTCATGAGGAGGGGAAAGAGTTATAAGGAGAGCACGCATTGGCGCATACTCATCGAGTGATTAGTGAGAAGTTTAGGGCATTAGGGGTAGGGAAGCTTGCACCGATAAAATCAGCGCCACAGAAGACTGCGGAAAAGAAACTAAGTTTGAGCAACCTTGATTGGAAAAACGCAGAGCAAAAGGTTTCCCCTAAGACATCAGTGGGCCCAGACGGAATACCAATGCGACTAATAAACCTGCTTGGACCTAAAAGTAAGGAATCGTTTATGAGGGTAACAGATAAGGTCATACAAACCAAACAAACACCAGAGGACTGCCTAGAAAGTTGGATGAAATTAATATATAAAGGCAGAGGCAACAAAGCCAGTACTGATAAATACAGACCAATCACAGTAACGTCAGTGGTGTATAGATTCGTAATGCAGGCGAGAAAATCAGAAATTCAAGCATGGATGGAAGAACATGAAATACTTGGAGAACTGCAGAATTGATTTACACAAGGCAGGCAATTGCATAATAATTGGTCTTTTATAACGCAGTGCATTCAAATTTCGGAAGCGCAGGACAGACCATTATGGATTATGTTCTTGGGCTATAAAGGGGCATATGAAAACGTAAACAGAGAAGTGCTGTGGATGATGCTGAAACTCCAGGGATTAAATTACGACTTAATACAGTTCCTTATAGCAATCTATAAAGACAATAGGGTGCACCGTACATGGGAAAGACAGAAATGCGCCCAGCAGGTTACACCCATCGGGGACTGAAACAGGTATGCCCTTTGAGCCCAATACTCTTTATGCTTTACATGGCAGGGCTAGAAAACAAACTGGAAGAAAGTCAAGTAGCGTTCATTCTAACCCATATGCCGCAAAGCGAAGTAGTACAACAGCGCATTCCGGGAATGTTATACGTAAACGACATTGTTCTTTTAGCTCATAACCAGACCGATGTGCAACGGCTAATAAATATCAGCGGCCAGGAAGCCACCGACCTCGGGTTAAATTTTAGCGCATAAAAATCGGGAATAATGGCTTTCAATGATGTACCACTGACTCAGTGTGTCTATCCAGAGTGTCGAATTACCGAGAGTGAAAGAATATAAATATTTGGGAGTGTGTATAAACGAAGGGGATAACTACTTAAGACCTCACGACTAGCAACTTAACGGTAAGGGAAAGCAAAACGCAACTATAAGGAAGCATAGACCTCTGTGGGAATATAACAAATATGAAGTGGTGAGACGAATCCGGAAAGCAGTAATGGTTCGGGTCTCACATTTGCAAATGCTATACTCTGCCTAAAATCAGACGTTAACTTCAAGGCTGCCTATGCGACGAAAATATTAGAATGCTGGTGGACGAAAAGTAGAGAGGGGAATATTGCCTAGGACAGTTACCACCTGTAACAGAATAAAATTAAGTATTTTGTGGCCAAAACGCTTTTTCTGACTGCCCTAAGCAGCGGTTATATAAAACCAAGAGTATAAAACACGTATATAAGTCCTTTTTGGTAAGATTACGTGTCATCACCCCGCCACAAAATAGCAACCATCAATCATCATCAGCATCATCATGAGCAGAAAAAGTGACGCGAAGTGGGGTGGTGGGTCTCCGTGTTTCTGGCTCTTGAAACGCCAATGTTCCAAAAATGGAACATTCGCTCAAAACTCTCGAAACAGAAAGCTACAGTGTCTTTATAATTGTTTATATAACTCGCACAGTAATGTCTAACTATCTGCCGATATTTTCGTTCGGATTTGCAGATTCCAAAACCTTGCAACAATCAGTGGTGGTAAAGAAACACAAAATATGCCTTTTTGTAAACATTCATTCAAAGCCTTTAAACGGGCTGTAACAACAACAAAATTATGATGTTTTCCTATAACATGAGTCCGTATGCGACAAGAAAAATATAGAAATTCGGTATATTGGGAAGGAAATACAAATCAAGGTTTTTTGCAATCCATTTTTAAAACATTGGCAAGTAAAATGTTAACATCAACTTTTTCTTTGAACAAAGCTGTAATATTGCGCAGTTCTGCAATGTGGACAAGACCGAAGGAATGTGGAAGTTTCATCAATCCATCCCAAGATGTAAGGTGGAAGCCAGCTGTTACAGGCATTTAGCACGATATTATTGGCTCCCCATTCACAGCCCATAAGAGTTACATGTCCTTGAGATTTCGTGAATTTGTGTGCAGCCCCATGAAAATATATTAGCTTCGTGGAAAACAGCGAGAATTAACGTGACGCAGAGAACAATACACACACACTGTGCTGCTCCTCCACTCTGCGTCCCGTTAATGCCCCCTGTCTTCCCCGTTTTTTTTTAACATGAACCAATGATGTCACTTGTTTCCCGTTCAAAGATAGCAGCTTGTGTTCCTAAACGGCAGCATATGGGTTAATCGCCTTTCAATTTTTGTCAGTACATTTTTATGGTTAACATTGTGAGCTTCACTTGTAAAAGCCGAAGGCTAGTTGTTCTCGATGGTTTTTGTAGGACGCAGCTTTTCGGGGTACCTGACAACTGAATGTGGAGAATTTCCCGAACGGCTTCTTCGATATAACCATCACTCTGACATAGTAAACTAAGGAGTAGCCAAGAAAAGACAGTGAACTATTTTGCATTTACTTTAGGAAAAAAAACTTCTATTACGTAAGCAAAAACTTTAAAAAACGTGCACTGTTTTTTGTAAAATATTGCAAAATATCTTCGTTCGTTCCCACAGTGTAAATCACACAAGAATGTTCGTTTCGTTTCATTTAAACATTTTTTACACTTTGCACGCATGCTCTTTTTTGTGAGTTAAAGTATTATTTAAATAAATTCTGAAGATTATTTTCATCACGGTTTATTTTGGTCTTTGTATTTCCTCCTAAAAGCATCGTTCTTTTTCTTTCAGTCTCCGTCTACTGTAAAAGAAGTTTACCCAGCCAGAATACTGCATTTAAGAGTGTATCTACGCTGTATGTTTGTATGGTTGGTACATTCTGACGCCGTCATAGGTTTTTCTGATTATCTCAACTGCTGTCGAGGCGCAGAAATGCAAGGGAGCAAGTACGTCAGAGCAACGTTTTCTAAGAATAACCCTCAGGGGCTCTGTTATAGGTTTCGCCTCGCTATCTGCTACGTTGGCGCCTATGTATGCAGACAGCGGGTAAAAGAGGAAATAATTCTTGAGCGAAAATGTCCTTAATATAAGTAAAGGTCTCCTAATAACTATTTCACAGCGACTCAACTATTACAATATTACAGCCAGGGAAACTAAACTTCATTTGAGACACCCCAGTGCTGTTCGTATGTGAAAGATTGCTTTGAAAGAAGAAAAGAAATAATGATCCAATATATTCTTTTTGAAACCATACTTTATCCAACCACTGAACACATATATTCCACCTCCAGCAGCCCTAATTACGCCCACTTCTTAACTGCGGAAAAACACAATTAACATTTTTCGCAAAGAAACGCAACGATCACTGAATACATTCTCTAAATTCTCAAGATAATCCAAAACAAATACAAAAAATAAACTGCGTATAACACGCTTCGTAGCACATATCGTTTAAAGACGATAGTCGTCTGCCGCCCCTGCAGAGAAAATTCATCACTTTTCTCTCCCCCTTCACACGTTCGCCGTCACATCTGCTCCTCCCAGGTTAAACGCATCAGAATTTTGCTCGAGGCATGTCAGTTTCGCTTCAGTGGTACTCCTGGGAAATGATCTACTAGACCACTTCCTCGTTGTAGGACTTCTTGGAAGACAGCCCAAGAGGGCGCCGCGAGAATTTATTAGACTTGGGGGTCTATTTCATAGTACAGAAATGAAGCAACCAAAAATTTCAGAAAAAAAAGGAAGAAAGCAAACGTCACTCATGTGATGATTACTGGAATGAAATATCCTAAAAATGTTCGGAAGTACGAATATTATCACCATATTTATCACTTTAGATATGTTTTGCCTGCATAAACGCCATATTGTAGAAATGGTAGGGCATCTGAATTCAAGGACACACAAACTCACAAACATAAAAATACACCAAAATTTCTGAGAAAAATACCCAGAAAGACTATCACCTTTCAAAGCGGGGCTCGTCTACTCTCTAAAGAAGGACGACCAGTGCAGCTGGTAGCGTTACAAAAGACTGCAAGAAACGAAACACCTTCAGTGGTATGTTGGAATAAGAGGAAATTGTACTTTTGTACCTTTAAGCAAATTTGTGTATGACCAACTCCAGGAGTACCAAGAAAATCGGCCAAATAACGATCAAACACACATGTGCACGCTCCCAAATGCGAGAAAACATACAATCATCGACAGCAAAGCCATTGTTAATAAAGCACTCAAAGAAACAACAAATACCAATTATTGAAGCGGACAGGCCTGGTATAGCGGCAAATTTTTCTGCTTTCATGACACGCTCAGTAGGTACCCAGGTAATGCGTCAGTATATTGTTCGCATCTAACCCCAAGAACAAGGCGTTCCAAGAATAAAAATTTTGTACAGATAAAAATAAACCAAAATTATATTTACGAAAATGGCTCTGGTCGGTTATAAGGTTGTAACAAGTAGCATAACGTTTGGGAAGACAGTTACCTGCACACGGATGGCGAGAGGCTAAACCGCAGTGTCCGTCAGCAGGTTTGCCGAGAACAACCAAGGTACGGCGGTATGCTGCTCAGTCGCTGTCGCTAGCATGTAGCCTCCACTGGAGCGCGTTCTCAGCGACGCGGCGAAGCATTCCTCGGAACAGCCAGGTTCCTCTCGACAGCGCCCCGAACCCGGATCTGCGCTGCTCCGCGTCGGAATCGGAGGCGCCGCGATGAGCTCGGGGCAAGCCGGGGACACGGGAGCTCGCAGAGCCTCGAAGAACCAGAGCCACCTGCAGCCACCGTGCCCACCAACGCCTCCACGCCAGGGGCACAGCTCCGCCAGGAGCTCAGTAGGCCTCCAACCCATGAACAGGCCTCCGCCGAAAACCAGGAGGCGAACCGTAGCCTCCCCGAATTTCCAGAGGGCAGCAGGAACACCGAACCGTGGCCACAGGCTCCTGGGTCACACCAGGAAGGCCCACTGCTCGGCAGGCCCAGGCTCGACGTGCAGCGCCCAGGCGCTGACGTACGCCTCACACCACCAGGCCGGTGGCTCGGTGAGGCTCCCGGGTCGCAACTGGAGGGCCCGCTGCTCGGCATGCCCAGGCTGGTCCGTAGCCCCATGCGCGAAACCACGCTTCACACCGCCACGCACGTGGCGCGATCAAACTTGGAACGATGACTCTGCTCCGCTGCGGGTGGCTCCGTGGTAGAAACACGTTAGACTCGGAACCACCACACCCCCAGGTAGTAGCGATAGGTGCGAACCCTATCGCCCGACGTTCTTTCATTTAGAAAGGGAATCCCCCCGCTTTCTGCTTCCAGTATCACCCGTTCATCATGGCCTATGCGAATGTGATAGGCTTTGCGATCGCTAACGTGCACAGGACACACCAGCTCGGCGCTTTCAGGCGACTGCATCTCACACGTGAGCAGAGTTGTCTGCGCCGTAATTCGGTATGGCCTTTGCAATTTGTGTGCGAGCGCTGCGGGGAAGCCGCTCGCAGCATTGCTGAGTGGGTGCGTCCTCCTTAGCACTAGGTCACCGATGTTGTACACAAGGTGACGACAGCCTTTGTTATACTGCTCGGCTTGCTCCATGCGCTCCACGTCGAGGTTTTCCCGAGCCGTGCATTGCACTGCCAAGAGGCATTCCCGGAGCCTAGCCCCATACTGCGACAGAGAATGGGCGTTACCCGCCGCCGCGTACAGCACTGCACTTTCAAGTGGGAAAGCGATCTCTCTACAGACGTTTAGGTAAACTGGTGTCAAACTCGTTATCCTATTTACGGTCGTCCTAGTCACGAAAGCCAGCTCAGGCAAACGCGCGTCCCAGCCTCATGCTCCTTGGTTGTTGCAACCAGCGTGCACTTCAGGTTCCGGTACAACCTTTCAGTGGTGTTGCTCTGAGCATGATAAGGACCGGTTGTCCTCTGATCAGGTCGGGGGGTAAGCCGAAACGAGTGAATGTCTCCAACGGCTTCTCTACGATCCCGTCCGACGCCAGCTTTCTAAGGGAAACGACTCCACCCACTTAGAAAAGGGGTCTGATACAATCAGAATGAACTGGTTTCCTCGCGCGGACCTTGGGAGGGGTCCCATTACGTCTCACGCTACAATCTACCACGTGTAGCTCCTTTCCACCGGCTCCATGAAAACCACAGGTTTCTCAGTGCGCAGCTTCGCTACCTGACAAAGAGGGCAAGCGTCAGAGCAGCTCAGTACGCCTCTCCTTATGCCTGGTCAGGCCGCGACACGCATAATTTGTCATAGCAGCGGCAGGACATGCCGCTGCCATGTCCTGCTAGCGCGGAGTCGTAATAGTACCGCATGAACCATTTCCGCAACTTCCTTGGGACCACGACTCGGAAGGGGGATGAAACCGCCTCTTCGTCGTAGCGAAGAGGCGGATGTAGCGAAGCAATAAGCCATATCGTCGCCCAGCAGATACGCGCCAAACCCCTCACCGTTACCGGTGCTAGCTAAGTCACTCACTAGCCTTCTGAGCATCCGCAGGCACACACCGTCTCCTTTCTGGGCATCAATAGGCTCTTCCCAGTGTTGTACAGAACGGCGTTCCTGGAACTAGTTCCTTTTGGCAGGAATGGAGGAACGCCACTATTCCATTAAGAGTGGGTGGAACTGTAACGGTAACTCGTTACGTTTACGAAGGAACGGCAGAGGGAACGGCATTCCTTCTGTAAACGTTACATCGCTACGATTTGGCTATTTTTTATGCGAAGGTTTTAGGGCGCTGAAGCTAGTACAAAAAGCCACAGGCCTCCACTGGGTGTCACTTCGTATAAGCTGCCAAATTTGCACGCCCTTCTCGGAGCATGTTTCCTCCAGGGTCAAAGGCAGAAGAATAACCACGCATCGGGCTGGAGCCTGTCGGACAGGTGGCACCGGGTTCGCACGGCCTGGTCGCGACGTCGGCTGCAGCTGCGCATGAGACAGGTGCTTCGGTGCCCCTTTGATTCGTCTTCCACCACAATCTTTTCTTTTGTGCATAAGAGTGGAACGCGAAAACCGAGCAGGAGAAGACGTGACTGTACCGTGTTCATCGCACACGTGTTACCTACAGTACAGGCAGCCGTGCCCGCCGAAGGGGCCGTACGAGACTGCTTTGCTGTCTGTCAATGGACATCTGGGTCACTGGCGTTGGGCTCACTGCGTGTATATTCTAGGCGTCCAGTTCTCTGCCTGAGATTCTTTGAATGTTTCCGCTGCCACTCAAAGTGAGGCGAGAGCTATCTGATCTCATGCGGAACAGCAACCATCCCTGAGAGCTGAGAGCTGCAAGCTGAATCTGACCTCGGATGTTCGATCGCCCTACGGCACGGACATGGCGCTCGAACGCGCCGCCGTAAACGTCCTCACGCACCGAGCGGACTATCCGTTTGGTGATATTCCCACTGCCAGGTTTGTTTGACGATTGGTTTTCGAATTTTGCTAGGAGTTATTCCGCCCCCTTTCCTTCCCGGCATAGCAGTGCGATGACTGCGGTGTATTGTTACCGACCGCTTCCGACATGTGCTTCATCCGGGCGCCGATGGCTAGCCGAGTGGCTCATACTCACATAGGGTTACCAACCGTCCAAGATTATTCGTAACCGTCCCGAGATTTCATACAACGTCTCGAGTCCCGCGCAGTCTCTACCGGGACAGCTATATGTCCCGGACTTGTTCCAGACCACGCAGTTAGGACATTTTTGCAATCCAAAGCACGATCAACAAGGTGCGTCACGCTCCGGAACACAAAGTTAGCGCGACCTTGTCCAGGCAGAGTTCAGCTAAAGCTAAACTTCCGGGTGAAGTGCGACAACATTTACGAGTACATTCTCCAGAAACAGCAATTGTAGCGAGCAACATGTAACCAGATGAAGTACCATTTCATGAGGCTGCAACAATTAAAAAGAATGGATTTGTCTGGAAGATGCCACCTAAAGAAAACTGATTTAGTTGCCTCCCTAAGTTAGGTTACGTTACACCAACCCCCCGTCCCGACTTCCTCCATTGCAGAGTTGGTAACTCTAAGCTGGTGGTTGCTGCCTTGCACAGAGTTCCTCCGTTCCGACAACGAGAAGCCGGAGGCCAAATTTAAAAACTGTAGCATAAAGTTACAGCAGACAAGGCTGCGGCAAAGAGGCAACCATGAACTCTCAATCCGGCAAAGTAACAACCTGAAGCTGTGTTGTTGACGCACTCGCTCCGATGCTCGCGCGTGGGAGAATTTAAGGAGCAAACCGCCACGGTCAAAGTGATGGGCACGGGGCCACAGAGTATTTCAACGGCCGTCAAAAAAAAATATACACAAAACAAGCACTGTCCGTGGACAGCGCGGGTTGTATGCCAGCACGCGCCTATGAGCGCATGTGGAGGCAGTCTGCTGAGCCTGATGGACTGAACCAACTCATCCTCAAGTACAACATGGTAGTACCCTCGAGAGCTTTGGTGGTACGGCTCTTCATCATTGCCAACGAGGTGTTGACGAAAAAAACGGGCTCGTCTGTCCGACACCAACATCGAGACGCAGCGCTTGCTTAGTTCAAAGAAACGACTATACTAAGTTGCGAATATGTGTTGTGGACATTCTTTTTTCACTCATACTGTAATATTGAATCGGCATTCATTAAACGCCGGTATATTGTTCCTTTCGATTCGGTTTCTTGTGACAGACATTTATGTCGTGCATGTGAATAACTTTCTATTTGCACATCTGAAGCGCAGTATCCTGATTGCGGACTTGAATACTCAGGTGGAAAGCGCCAGCTGTGTTGAACTTGTAGTAGACGGGCAACACACTTCCATTAACTCCCAGTGCCCCATAACAAATTATCTAGGAGCGTTTCGTTGGATTACTTTTATCTCCAGATATTCTGCTGCCGGCGGGGTTTATCTTCGAATTATATACGTAGTGTGACGTGAGTGACAAATTGCTGACTTCATTTCGCCTCAGGATCATCCGACACTAAATATTAATTTCAAAAATCAAATGTAACGTTTATGTAACGACACGCTACAATGTTCGAAGTGTAACTGGAACGCGTTCCTTTCTCAATATAGGACCTTGTAACGGAAACTCGTTTCAAAATTGGGAAGGAACGAGGAACGACTTTTCGTTCCTATTTTAGAAGAACGTGTACAACATTGGCTCTTTCTTACTCACTACCTCTCCCCACGACAGACTCATTTCTGCCTGCGTTCTCGGGGGAAGAGAAATGGTCACTGCGAAATGCCGCTTTCCTTTCCATTTGCGGCCGCCCTCGACTCTTCTGTCAGGCCCCCTCACGGGGCGGTGCGCGCCGTACATGAAACGTTGAGTTCGTGTATATCGTGTAGCGCAAGAATTGCGTGTCTGATTGCCACATGCCGTGGGTCCGGTTCGACAGGAACGCCCGCTTTAAGTGCTGTGCACAAGACCCCGTATTCAGTCAGTTCTGCTCAACTGAGCATCCGCGGTTGCGAAAGCGGCGGACGCTCAGCTCATAAGCAGCCGACCAGCCGACCAGCGCCAGTTTTTGTCCGCGCAGCTCCTCGCCATTCCTCCTCGCCGCTGCCGCTGGCGCGGCGGCCCGGGAGGAGCTCCTGCATGCGAGACGGGTGGCTTTCCCGCACGACCTGGAACTCAAGATGGTGGATGGACGCACAACTCTGCTCCCCAAGGGGAGCTATACACAGGAACTCTAATTAAACCACTCAACACGGCGCGCGCTTCACCGCCACCCCCTTCCGATAAGGGGAGCAAACTTAATTTCCGCCAGCATTCGGCGATGAGGCGAAGGGAGTCGAGGCGTTCCAGTCGGCGCCCCCCAACCCCTTGCCCACAAATGTCGGTACATTCAGCACCAAGTCCCACGCTTGCCAATCGTGGCGTGGCTTGCATGATGATGATGGTTGGTGTTTCATGGCGCAAGGCCAACGAGGGCAAAGAGCGCCAGAAAAGAAGTTATGTAATGAAGCGAAGTGATTACCACAAAAAGGTAGGTATAAAAACATGTAGACCGAACATAGTAAAATCAATTAAAGGTAATGGTGATGGCTGGTGTATAGGGCCAGATTTGATTATGCATGATAGGAGATGAGGTTTAAAAACTTAACATCTGACAAATACTTAAACACGCGTTTCACAGAAACCTTGGCATCGTCACCCAGAAACAACGATGGGTGTAGGGGAATATGTTGTCTCTAGAGTTCTCTGAAGTGTTTGTGTCGTGTTGTGTCAAGTGTCTTGCATTGTATGAGTATGTGGACTACGAATATGCCCTCCCCACACCTGCTACACAGTGGTCTTGGAGATCCCGTGAGCAGGTGCGAGTCCGTTACATGCGTATGGCCTATCTGTAACCTAGCTAAGGTAACTTCAATGTGCCTGTTGTGTGAGTCAGTAGTGTATTGTCCCAAGTGTGGTTTTATTACGTGTAGTTTGTTGTCTGTCTGTTCGCTCCAGTCTGCTTGCCAAGTTTTACGGAGTTGTTGTCTAATGTGTGGCTTGAGGTCTGTGTAAGGTAGTGTTGCCATGTCTACTGTATTTCGGAGTGCAGCATTGGCGGCCATTTCCTCCGCCACTTCATTAGCGCCAATGCCAGAGTTGCCTGGCACCCAACACACAGTCACCCCAAGGTTTGAGGAATAAGCTACCATAATTGTTTTGGAGACAAGATTAATTACATGGTTTTTTGATGACTTTCCGGATGATAATGCACGGACGACGCTCAGCGAGTCTGTATAAATGACGGATGTAGGAATATGATGTTCAACTATGTGACTTACAACCAGAAATATGCCATATGCTTCTGTCGTAAAAATACTTGTATTAACATTCATTGTTCCACATGCTTCGAAATTGGGCCCATGCGCAGCACAAGACACTGCAGTGAACGTTTTAGATGCATCGCTGAAAAACTCGGCAGCCCTGTATTTATTCTGCAGATGCATGAAATGCTGCAAAATCCCACTTCTTGGTGTCCTGTTCTTATTGTATTGTACGAAAGACAAGTCACATGCCACAGGACGAAGATGCCATGGTGCTACAAGATCAGTGTGAGATGATTTGAATGTGTCTAAGAGGGAGACGTCATGAATAGTCACCTCGTCCCTCACTCTCTGCGAGAAAGGAACAGGAATGGATGGGCGGTTTAAAAAGAGTTTAGTTGTGGACGTATCATTAAAAGCCGGTTTAAAGGGATGGTTATTCATTGATGAGATTTTGGAGGCATATAGGAGGTCAACATAAGTTCGCTGGTACGCTAAGCACCATTTGTCGCACTCTGCATAAAGACTCTGGATAGGACTGGTACGGAACGCCCCACAATACAGGCGAAGCCCCAAGTGAAGCACTGGGTCGAGCATTTTAAGTGCTGTTTTTGTGGCTGACCCATACACAACGCTTCCGTAGTCCAACCGTGACCCTACCAACGCGGCATAAAGTCGAAGCAGGAGTTGTTTGTCTGCACCGTACGATTGGTGACACAGGACTTTTAGAATATTCATTGTTTTTAGGCATTTTTGTTTGAGTCGTTTTATGTGGGGTATGAATGAGAGTTTCTCGTCAAACACCACACCCAAAAACTTGTGTTCTCTTTTTACTGGGATCGAGTCACCAAAGAGTTTTACGTCGGGATCGGGCAGGATGCCCCGCCTTTTTGAGAATACAACGCAGGTACTTTTAGAAGGATTAAGTTTGAATCCATTTTGATCTGCCCAGTGACAAAGTTTATTTCCCCCAAGCTGGACCTGACGTTCACAAATAGATACGTTACATGATTTGAAAGATATTTGAACGTCATCAACATACATCAAGCAGGATATGGTTGGCGGCAGTGCCTTTCGGAGAGAGTTCATCTTAACTATAAACAAGGTGCAGCTCAATACGCCACCTTGAGGCACGCCATTCTCCTGCACGTGAACGTTTGAAAGTGCCGAACCAACCCTGACACGAAATGTTCGTTCAGAAAGGTAACTTGAAAGAGTATTCAGCATCTGTCACACCATAGGAATTTAGGTCTGCAAGAATGCCATAACGCCATGCCGTATCATAAGCTTTCTCGATATCAAAAAATACGGTCATGCAGTACTGTCTGTGTATAAAGGCATCCTTAATGTAAGATTCCAGTGCAACTAATTGATCGTTTGTGGATCGCCCTGCCCGGAAGCCTGCCTGGCAGCTCTCGAGAAGACCATTGTACTCAAGAAAGTACACGAGCCTACGGTTTATCATCTTCTCGAGGAGCTTGCACAGGCAGCTTGTCAAAGCAATGGGCCGGTAACTGGAAGGAGAGGGAGAGGAAGAGTCCTTCCCTTCTTTTAGGAAAGCCACTACTATGGCCTCCCTCCAACAGCCAGGAATGTGCCCCGAAAGCCAAATCTTGTTATATAGGTGGAGGAGTGTCAGAAGAGTGTCTGAGTGTAGGTGCTGTATCATTGTATATGTGATGTTGTCTGGACCTGGAGCTGAGGGTTTACAAGTGCTCAGAGCAGTCCTCAGCTCATGAAGTGAAAACTCCGAGTTATAAGAGGAGGTTGACTTATCATTATCAAGTAAAGACTTCTTTTCAGCCAATTGTTTGTGTTTCATGAAAGTGCTAGTGTAGTGTGCTGAACTGGACACGTGTTGGAAGTGTTGTGCGAGTGTGTTAGCCTGGTCTTCCAGTTTGTCCCCTGTTGTACTAACCAGGGGCAGGCTGTGTGTCTGTTGTCATTTTAGTTTGCGTATTCGTGTCCAGACTTTGCGAGAGTCAGTGTACGAGTTAATGGATGTAACGAAGGTGCGCCAACTCTCTCGTTTTGCCTCACGGCGCACACGTTTTCCGAACGCCTTGGCCCGTTTGAACAAAAAGAGGTTGCCCGACGTGGTGTACCGACGGAGGATACCCCACACCTTGTTCTGGGCCTCCCGCGCCCGCCTACAGTCCTCATTCCACCACGGCCTCCGCTGGTTGCGCGGGGCACCAGAGGCGTGGGGAATGGACTTTTCGGCGGCGTCGAAAATGTGCGCCGTGAGGAATTGAGCGGCTTCATCCACGTATAGGTGTCTTATGGTTGTGTAGTGTAGTTTCGATGTTTCTGTAAATGTGTTCCAGTTAGCTCGTGCTTCATTGAACCTACTATGGGAAGATGAACTGCTTGGGCCTTTACCTATATATGTTAGTGAGGTGGGGAAGTGGTCACTGCCATATGGGTCAGTTCCCACACCCCACTCGAGAAGAGGAAAGAACTGCGGAGCCAATAGCCAAGTCAAGGTATGAGTATGTGTTGTGTCCTATGTTATGGTATGTAGGATGTTTATTGTTGAAAAGGCATGCTCCTGAAGATGTAAGGAATTTCTCTATCAGGCGACCTCGGGCATCCGTACGAGTAGAGCCCCAAAGACAATTGTGTGCATTAAGGTCGCCTGTTAGGATATACGGTTCGGGCAGCTGGTCGACCAACGCCTCGAAGTCAGAGCTCGAAAGTGCAAGATCAGGAGGAATGTATATGGAGCATACCGTTATCAACCTATTAAATATTATTGTTCGAATTGCTACAGCCTCAAGGACAGTGTTCAAAGTGACAGGGTGGCATGCTAAAGATTTCCGGGCGATTATGGCCACACCCCCAGAAGAGTGCGTGCAGCCATCCCTGTCCTTTCTGAATACCAGGTAACTATTCAAGAAATTTGTGTGTTTAGAATTCAAATGTGTTTCCTGAACACACATTACACTTGGCTGATTAGCATGTAGTATATCATTTATATCGTCAAGATTTTTAAAGAGGCCTCTGCAGTTCCATTGTACTATGTTCTCTCTTCCCATTATGAAGTGAGCGCCGTCTTGCAAACGTTCTGATTAAGTAGTCAGGGATACCACGTTTAGGCAGTCCCTAATGAGTCACCGTCCATAAATACGGGCCATAGTTGCTAAGCCTTACAGGCTGTCTATTCCGGTTGATATTATAGCCAGGAGAAAATATTCGCTTGGTAAATTTGTGGGCTAGTTGCATGGGAGAGAGGAAAGCTTACGAGAAGCCCTGACGTCACATCTACTAAAGATGGAAACGGCATTTTTATAGGTCGCCCTTTTATGCTTGTATTTTGCTTGCACGTGCCAGGTACTTCTCCTTCCTTCGCTCGCTCAACTGTCGTCTGCTTTGCCTCCGCCTTCCGACCATTGGCTACATGCTGGGCAGCGCAGTGACGTGGGGTCCTGGTTGGGCTGGCCTTCGGTGCCTTTGCTAGGGCGTGGTGGCCAGAGTCTTCTGAAGAGGGTGAAAAAAAACTCGTTACTTCCTCCCACTTCTCCCAGTGCAACGGGGGCATAGGGGCCTCTCCTAAGCCTCTTTTCTCCATGGCTAGTTCCAAAAACCTGACTGTTGGCGCTAATTGCGCTTGTGTGTATATGATTCGTGGCATATATACACAATTATACACGCTTATAAATATTGCCACGGGGCAAACTAGTTTGACGACGGAGGATGTATTAATGAGGGAGTGCTGCACAACCAAAAGAAAAAATTACACCATCTTCCCGTAGAAGAACCCTGAATAGTATGCGAAGCAGGCATGGGGTCGGTTCAAGTGCCCATTAGTTCTCAGTTCGTCGTTTCCGTGAGGTTAAGGTACGTAGCTACGGTTATATTTACCGTTTGGTTTCCATGGTAACTACCACACTTTTCACTTACCGGAACTACGAAATGGGAAATTGCGTTGACCCCATGTCAGTTTCGCATACTACTCAGGGTTCCCCTACGGGAAGACGGTGTAATTTTATTGGAGGGGGGTGGACAGGCATTAAAGTGAGAGAAAGAGACGTCGTACGTGGTATAAGTTTGTCTTTATTTAAGCATTATCATCATCATGTTCAACGTAGTGGCGTCGAGCAGGGGTTTGCGTTCCGCTTTGATTATGACCGCCTTATGGTCTGTGAAATGTAAAGTCAAGGGCTATTCTAGTGGATGAACCCTAAAATTGCTGAATATGAGGTCGATGCATGTTCCCCGGATGGTTGTGGGCTGCTTGTAATCACGGCCCGCCGAGACTCGCCGAATCACGTCGCTGCCGACGGTGATGAAACGTTGAAGGCGCGTGAAACGTGCTCGTGTCGTGCCGGCCCAGGAAGACACCGGCAACACTGTCGCTCCAGGAGCCCTTAAAGGGGTAGCGAAATCGTCTCGTGCCGGCCCAGGAAGACACCGGTAACACTGTCGCTCCAGGAGCCATAAAAGGGTAAGACACCACCGGGCATTCAGCAAGCCGAGCATGCGCAGTGGGGGTGTGGACAGCGCAACAACGACAACGACAAGGGAGAGACATAGCCCCGAGCATAAGATGCTTCGCATCTAAAACACGACGTTCAACGACGGCTGTTGGTGGAAGATGATGAGGTCTTTTGTGGTAGATTCTGAATGTTAGCGGCAGCCCAGCCTCTCCTCGTGTAAATAGCGTAAATACTGTAAATACATTTTGCTCTACCGCATCCTCGCCTCGTGACTTCTTGGGGTGGAGCTAAGGGGCCTTCTGCGAAGACTGTGCTGCGTAAGGGACGCCACTTTCGGCACGCTTCCCTTCGCAACAAGCACTCGGCGAGAACCCTTACTATGACTGCGCCTAGGCAGGCCGCGACGGCCCAGACCATCATCCTTTCCCACCCACGCGAACCCTTCAAATTCTGCGGAGTGGATGATTCGACGTAAAGGGTTGTATCCTCATGTACGAGCGAGCGAGTCAGTAGCCACAACCGCTGGGACCTCACAATAATGCTCGCCAAACAGGACTTGTACCTTAAAGGTACGGGCAAGGATTGGTTTGAGACAAATGAGGCCCGCCTCACCAGTTGGGACATTTGTAAAGGAGAGCTTAAAGCCTTGTTCGGACGGTCCAAGAGTCGGCAGCTGGCAACCAAAAATGACCTTGCCGCCCGAGTGCAAACCCATACTGAGTCGTACGTTACTTACATTCAGAACGTGCGGGCCCTTTGCCACAAAGTCAACCGTCAGATGTCGGAGGAAGAAAAAGTGGACCACGTGTTAAAAGGCAGAGCCGATGATGCTTTTCACCTCCTGGTATTCAAGAACTGCGATAAAATTGACACCCTTTTTTGCAAATGTCGTCGGTTTGAGAAGGCGAAAAGCCGGGGCATCGCTCAAAAATTCACCCGGCTCCCAAACACGGCTGCGACCTCTTCTTGCGAAGATAACCTCCAGCCCCCTGCAGGATAGCGCACTTCTACTGGGATGGCACAAACTCCGGAAAATGCCACGAGAATTGTACGTCGCGAGAATGAGGCCATGGCCCCAACTTCCTTCCCGCATGGTGCCCAGACCTCCAGCGTGGTCACTGTACCTCTCATACAAGCAGTTGTGCGCGGAGCACCTAAACCTAGGGGTGCAGCCAATTTGCGCCGTGAGTCAAACATGTGTTCGCTAAGGTCCTCCCGCCAGCCCTTCTCGACGCGACAATATACCGCCACGTTTCCACACCCGTCTCACTGATGAAGGGCGGACTCCTGGTGACCGGTCCATCTGTTTCAACTGCGGACATGTACGCCACGTCGCTCTATACTGACAGAGCCGTTCATTTCCGCCCCGCCAGAACAACTTGTACTGGTACTCTAAATACCATCCTCTACGCTTATACTTCCGCCGTCAGCCCCAGCCAAAAAATTACCACCGATTGATTCACTTCATTCATTCTAGGGTTCAACGCGCCGACGCAACGCAGGCGATGAGGCGCGCCGTAGTGGAGGGGTCTGGAGTAATTGTGACCACCTGGAGATCTTCAACGTGCGCCGAAATATCGTACACACGGGCGTTTTTGCTTTTCCCCTCCATCAGAAAAGCGGCCGCTGTGGCCGGGAACCGAACCCGCGACCTCGTGCTCAGCAGCGCAATGCCTACCGCCGATTCCGCCGCCAATCGCTGGTCTGGTCGTTCCCCATTGCCGCAGCGTCGCCACTGCTGTTCTCCTCGTCGCTTTCCATCGTCCACCCCGCCGACCACCTACTCCAGACTCTCCCAGGAAAGCTAGAAGACGCAGCCCCCGTAGGTGACTCTGCATTTTCCGGCCCACCTGAAAATCCTCTAATAACACTGTGAGCCGAAAAAACTTGTTTGACGTTAAAGTTGATGGTGCCGATGTGAGTGCACTCATTCACACAGGGGCGCAAGTATCGGTCATGAATGCAAAGCCTCGGTGTCGCCTGCGAAAAGTTTCAACGCCAGCCAATTTGTGTCTACGGGTCGCTGACGGAGGAACCCCTGCGGTCGCTGGTATGTGCCCCGCGCGCGTCACCATCACTGGCCATGACACAACAGTCCTGTTTCCCGTTTTAGACCACTGCACCCATGACCTTATTCTAGGCCATGATTTTTTGTGGGATCATTCAGCTCTCATCGATTAATCTCTCGGCCTCGTCCACCTCGACCTTCCAGTGACCCCAATCACCATAGAAGAACCCTTGCCGCATCTCTTCTGTCTCGAGGATGTTCATTTACAGCCTCAAACATTTACTTATGTCCCTCTGTTTATCTCTTCCCCTGCACCGGACGGGGATTACGTCGTCTCGCCAACCACAGCGGTGGTACTGGAGCGCAGTGTGAAACTACCACACGCAGTTGTCACACTCAAGCAAAGAAGAGCATCTCTTCCGTTTCTAAATTTCAGTTTTTCTGTCCAATTGCTGCCCAAAGGTATCACTCTTGGCCTTCTGTTCCCCTTAGGAGAGTACGACCTTTCTGTTTTACCTGCGGATCCCCAGAAGCACCCGGCAAAAGACTTTCCTAGCACGCTTCCCCAACCGAACCATACTCAACCATGTTGGTTTCCGATAGCTTGCCTGCCCAGTCCGATGAGATCGGCCGCCTGTCGCATCCTACTGGGACATTTTTGACCTCAAAGATCACCCCTTAGGTAAAGCTTCGTCGGTCACGCATCGAATTAATCCAGGAAGTGCAGGCCCCATTCACAAACGTCCGTGAAGAGTCTCCCGCGCTGAGAGCCGAGTAATCCAACAAGAAGTGGATAGGATGCTGGCAAAGGATATAATTGAGCCTTCCTGCAGCCCATGGGTTTCACCAGTGTGCTACTAAATAAAAAAGATTGCACATGGCGGCTTTGTATAGGCTATCGACACCTTAATGCCGTTACGAAGAAGGATGTTTATCCCCTTCCGCGGATAGACGAGGCCCTTGACTGCCTCTACGGAGCCAAGTATTTTTCATCCATCGACTTTCGGTCCCAATATTAGCAAATTGCCGTGGATGAAATGGACCTTCAGAAGACCACCTTCAAACTCCTGATTGTCTTTACTAATTCAAGGTGATGCTATTTGGCTGGCCTATGCCACGCTCCAGCAACATTTGAACAAATGATGGACTCACTGCTCGCGGGCTTTAAGTGGTTCACATGTCTGTTACTTCGACGATGATGTTATTTGGATGATGATGTTACTTGGATGATAGCCGTCATTTACCACCCGTCTCGAGCACTTTTCTGAGATTCTGGCACTTTTCCAACGGGCGGGTCTCCAGATGAATTCCATAAAATATCATTTCGGCAGTAGACAAACCACAATCCTGGGGCACCTCGTCGATGCAAGGGGAGTTCAACACGACCCCGACAAAGTTCGCGCCCTCCAGAATTCCTAGCACCGCACTCAGCAAAAGACGTTAGAAGCTTTCTAGGACTCTGTTCGTACTTCCGCCTTTTCATCAAGGACTTTGCTCACATTGGCCGACCCCTTACCGGCCTGCTGAAGAAAAACGTTTCGTTTTCCTGGGGCTCCGATCGAGTGGACGCTTTTCCCGCCTTAATTTCTATGCTCACCAATGCACCACTTCTGGCTCATTTTGATCCTCATGCTCCCACGGAAGTCCGCCCGGATGCTAGTGGTTACGGTATCGGGCTGCCTTGGTGTAACGACAAGGTGGACTGGAGCGTGTTATCGCCTATGCAAGCCACCTTCTTTCCACCCTAGAGCGCAACTACTCAATCACTGAAAGAGAATGTTTCGCTCTTGTGTGGTCGGTGAGCAAGTTTCGTCCTTATCTGCACGGCCGCTCGTTTACGCTCGTGGCAGGCCATCATGCGCTGTGCTGGCTCTCTTCGCTAAAGAACCCCGTAGGGAGTAGGGAAGCTAGGTCGGTGGTCATTGCGTCTCCAGGAGTATGTATTTGATGTCAAATACAAATCTGGACGTTTGCATCAAGACGCTGATTGCCTGTCCCGCCACCCTGTGGATCCACCCGACGACAATGACGATGACGATGCAGCTTTTCTATGCACTATATCTGACCTTCTTCACATTAGGGAAGAGCAGCTTCATGACCCGGCACTACAATTTATTATAGAGAACCTTAACTCGGCCTCACCTGACACTACAACGGCGATGCTTCTGCTCCTTGAAAACATCCTATACCGTCGCAATGTCCATCCCCGCGTTCCTGACCTGCTGCTCGTTGTTCCCCAGCACCTAAGCTCCACTGTTCTCCAGCAGCTTCATGACATTCCGACTACTGGGAATCTAGTCATCTCTAGCACTTATGAGCGAGTCTGTCGTCGATTCTTCTGTCCTGGTCTATACCATTCCGTACGCCGCTACGTCAGGGCTTGCGACGAGCGCCAACGCAGAAAAACGCCAACTTCGCTTCCGTCGGGCCAGCTCCAGCCCCTTCACATCTCGGCTGAACCTTTCTTCCGTGTAGGTTTGGACGTGCTTGGTCCTTTCCCTTTGTCCTCATCGGGAAACAAGTGGATTTCTGTCGCGACCGGTTACGCCACGAGTTACGCAATCACGCGTGGCCGACCAGCTGTACTACGGATGCGGCCGATTTTTTGCTTCGAGATATGATCATCCAGCATGGGGTGCCTTGGCAGTTGCTTAGTGACCACAGACGTTACTTCCTCTCCCAATTCATTCACGATATTTTTCGCTCATGTTTTGCTAAACACAAGCTATCTACAGCCTATCGCCTCCAAACTAAGGGCCTTACAGAACGCCTCAATCGCACCCTGACAGATATTCTTTCTTGCTACATTTCTGCAGATCATCTCGACTGGGACGTCATGCTGCACTATGTAACTTTCGCTTATAATTGACTCCCGCATGATACCGCAGGGTATCCACCATTCTGCCTTCTATTTGGCCGTGATCCCACTCTATTGGACACACTCCTCCCCACGTCGGGCGACCTACCGCTACGGCAAGCGGAGTACGCCCGCGAAGTCATTGCTTGCGCTTATCATGCGCGGCAGATAGCCCGCCACCGGCTTCCTTCCTCGCATGCTGGTCAGACGACTATTTACGACAGCAAACACCATGTGCCAAACTTCACTCCGGGAGCCCTTGGTCTTCTCTGGCAACCTAACCGCAAAGTGGGGCTTTCTGAAAACCTTCTGGCCCGCGACAGTGGCCCGTATCGCGAGTGACCGATGTCACGTGACAATATTTATTAGTGGAGCGAAGTTACACTTTCCTTCAATTGTATTATTCCTTATATATTAAGTGTAGTTACTTTAGTGAAGGTCTCCATTCGGCGACTATGCAAAGGTATTCCATCAATGTGCAAGCACATGAAAGAGCTCTCTGTAACCACGGTTTACCTATCAAGATTGTCTTAAATCTGCAAATAAGTTTGTTCGCACTTGGAGACAAGGCGCTTGGTCTCCTTCGAACGATTTCATACCATCCCCGTCACACCTGTTTTATATTTTTAGGTTGTGAAAACGCTCAGTGCGCGATCCGTGAGGTAAAAATATCGCACGCTCCATTTTAGTGCACTAAACCTTACCCTACATTAAGTGTAAAATGGCCTGATACTGGAGCAAAGAAATGGGAAACAATGCAATTCTTCTGTAGTCGCATTCGACTCATTCGTCTGGCTATTCAATGCCAGTTAAATTAGAGGCCATCGATATAAACAACTCAGAACTGAATAAATTACCGGCTATTTCTCTATAGAAGCCAGGCCCTGATTCTCCTCCCCACGAAGAGTCGATGTTTCAGAGCACGTCAATACAATTGTTATTCTAGTTAGTCGACGATAAAATGTCAGATTCTGTTGTTATCGAGCCATGCTCCAGCTCCGTGTACCCATGTGCGCCTTAGGGAAGCGCAAGTGAAACCGCCGTGCTTCTTCTTTACACGGTGTCATGTTGGTGCCCTAGCCTGCGACCATCGCTTAGTCACATTCCTCAGAAAACAGTATTTACATTTCGCTTTTTTGTGCAGTACTTTTTTATATTGTTCACTGAAAATGTTTTGCGCATCTGACGCGCGCCTAAGCAAGGAGGGCGTTTGGTTTTCTATTTTTGAATAAATTTTCTGTAATTAAGGCGACCTGAGTAATCATTAGGATAAACGAAGAAACACATTTCCTGGTAGCGTGAAACGAGATATGTATATGCTAAAGTAACAAACGTCGCAGAAGAAAAAGCAGCCTTTAAACTAAGCTACCAAGCACCAGAATCTTATATGAAAGACACAAACCCCCATGGCCCACTGCCGCGAAGCGTTCTTTTTGGTATTCTAACAAACCAGCCCGCATGGCTAACTCAACTTCTCTTACCCCCTCTTTTTATATGGGGCTGGAAGTTCCTCATAAAAACGTTCGAGCAGTTCCATGGCTAAAATGGGAAATAGAGCAAAAAACTACGTCGAATTTTGAATTTGTCGTGTAGCAAAAACGTTGACAAAATTAATACATGAGCAAGTAACGAAAAACTGGGGTAAAAACGAATTGATTCGGCGCTGTTATTAACTCTTGGCGTAGAAAGTTTTATTAAAAATTTGAAGATTTTCAAAGCCTCGTTAACGTTAAACAACTCAATAAAATTACCGTCACAAAAATTTGCTCCTAGGCATTGATAATAAAGCAATATCACGCACGGCATGCTTTGATAAACCATATCCAGTAAACATACCGCCTCAGTGGTCTAAAACAAGCCCTAATATCATTATGTAATCAGAACCAGAGCATTAAGCTTACCAGCTGCCTAAGCAATGCGTTCCCGACTCTGTTTTTTCTTAGCTCTAGGAGACAGAAAGTATATCGTTTTGCCGTTCGTATGTAACAACATCATCATGACCCCTGCAACGCTTATAATGATCATCACCTGCACTCCACAATCGTCCTTGTACACTGCGATGGTCTTGGATGAAGCCGAGCCACGCGCACAAAATAAACCAGGCTTCCGTTCGTGCAAGTCGACCGGTGCCATCTTTTTCTTGCCTATCTTGCGTTCTACAACGGGTGACTCGTGGATGGTAGGTGATGACCGCTCCACGTCACGAGCAGAACGGGGACTATGGCTGACGACGACCAGAATATCTCTTCCTCTCGGCTACAATCACCACCTATGCCGCTGCACCCCGGCTACCCCATGCAGGGTCGGAATCCGACCACCTGGCAGGTTGAGCGCTGCTCTGAGCTCACCAAAATTACCTCCCAGTCAATGATGTACCGCCGCGTCAGTGCATCGCTCCCAGATAATGTGGCGGATGAAGTCGAGGACATTGCCGCAGCTTGCACCGTCCCTTTACCGGCAAGACCATACGGCCAAATTAGAGCTGCCCTGCTAGGGGCCTCTCCTGAGTATTCTTTCCTCCATGGTTCTGCAACTCTTACACGTAGCTTATTTAGTGGTTCTAGCTGGAACGAGCAGGGGCAACTCGGCCACTTCTGGAAGTAACGTCACTTTTCGCCCTTTCGCCGACGATTCCCTTCGACAAAACGTTCTCAGCGTAGTTTTGCCGGGCCTGGCATCTGCTATCAGCACCGAAACTTTGGAAATCAGGCTGGACACTGTCGGCTTCCATGCTCCCGATCGTGGACCTGCGTGGCCGAACACTGTCGGCGGGAAGTGGTGCCGGCCTCAGTTCCGTGTGAAAGAACTTCCACCCGTTGCTGATTGAACTGCGCACCCGCTCATACCCGTGAGGCACAACCTGTGTATGCCATCCAGCTACCTTCTCTTTCTACTGTTCCCAAAGCACTCCGCTCTAGGGGGAAGCCTGTGGCAGTGTCATCACAACTCCAACGCCATTCATCATCACCGCCTGCACTCCCCCATCGTTATTGTCCATTGTGATGGTGTTGGAAGAAGCCAAGTCACGCCCACAGACAAAATCACGCTCCCGGTGCGGCAAGACGTCTGGTGCCGTCTACTTGCCTGAAATGTGTTCTGCAGTTCATACGTTTCAAAGTGGCTTTGTCGCCATGTGTGCTTCCCTTTATTATTCAACTTGGCCCATATGGGCGGCAGCACACCTGTTCGTAATGGTTAGACTGAACATTGAGATAAATGGCGATTGCGATGGGCGTAATTATCTTTTATTGCGAAAACATCATGAATGTACGCGCCACCATAAAAATCCTTTTGTGTGCGAAAAGAGTTTTCGCAAATATTTTTTATATTTAATTGCTTCTTGTATTTATAATTTTGAAAGCTTGCAGTTGGACACACGGTGGCAATAGAAGACTGTAAAGGAAAACATATAAAGCACGTAGTTTAACGCAGGGCTTAACATGTGGCAGCGACTCATGCCCCACCACATACTTCGGCAGAACTCCGTTTGTCGTCGTACCGGTTCATAAAGGCGAGCAGCTCTTTGTAGAGATATAGCCCATTGGTTGTTGAGATCAAGAAGTGAACGTGCGTGTAAAATGGGTCATCGATGAAGTGGCTTTTCTTGACGCGCCGATTGAGTGTCCTCAGAAGCTCTCGGACGTCGTCCGGTGGAATGAGCTCATCACCTTCGCTCCAGAAGATGCCCAGGTCTGTTTTTACGTTAGAAATTTTGTACTCAGGAACGGATCGCTGCGAAAAAAACACACCAACGTCATTAGTGTTTTTCTCAAAATCACATGTTATAGAAAATGTATCGCCACATTGCGCTTGGTAGAAGTGTTTGGGGCCGCATGTGTGAGCACATGCATTCTGACTTCACTAGACTTGGAAAACTAACACGTTTTTTCTTGAAAGTAGATTTGGCAGTCTTTTCAAAAAAACAAAACTTAGCGTTGCTTCAAACGTGTTATATGGGCATTACTGACGCTCAATAACATCGAATTTAACAGTAGCATTTGGTTGGGGGTAACAAACAGGCCAAGGGGTTTGAGCACGTTGAACGGCCACCGGAGGGAGAGAGATAAAACAGTTTACTGGGCATAATAGTGGGAAAAGAACCGGCCACCAGACGACCTTGTGTAAAACAACAGTACCGATAGTACTCCACACAGACAGGGAGATATCCCCCGATGCGTAGTTGTGTTGACAATGATGCACAACCTTCTTAAGAGACCTCTCTGAAAACCAAATATCCACTTCGTCGTCAGCTGCATAGTTGGACACCTTGAAATGTGTCTGGGAGCAGGATTCGTATGCCCGAATGCCGGTCGCCCGTTCGCTGGGCTGGCCCGTTCACTGGGCTGGGCTGGTCGAGCGCGAGGCGCGAGCTGGGCCCGTGCCCCCGTTCCGGTGCAGCGGCCTCAATTCATTATCCACAACACACTCCCGCCGCCCCCAAGGTGCGCATGCGCAGAAGTATGAAAACAACTGGGAGTTTGAGGCCGATACACAAATGCACCCAGGTGCGATGCTGACAAAAGGCATTCGGAGGCGCACTACGAAGTTCAAAAGGGGAGCAAAGGCATAAGTCACGGGGAAGGAAAGAGTACGTGTGGAGATACTATCATGAACATCTCGTCGTGCACCCTGAGCCCATCGGCCCAAATGAGAATGCACCGCTACTGGAAGTAGGACACAACCGTAGACCGAGGTAGTCCCGCCAGCCGTGGATCATATCCTCCAGCCTATTTATCCAGAGCAGCAGGCACACGTCTTTCTCATCGTGTTCAGCTTGCGGCGGCAAGCTTCCTTTGATCCCGCCTGCTAACTTCCCTTCATCCTCATTGGATAACCTTGTTGTGGCTGATGGCAAGGCAGCAACGAGGTACTTCTGGTCATGGCTGGCAGCACGATGATACCCGGTGTCTCAGTCGCCGTCCTTGTCGCCTCCCGGTTTGCAGCCACCGCCAGGATCGTAAAGGAATTCGTACGGCATGCGAAATGTCAAGGTTACCCCGCAGTCGCCCACCGCAAGCGCCCTCACCAAACGTACACCACACGAGCGATGGCCGGGAACTCTGTGTCCTGCCCGGTCCCCTCCTAGCCCTCCGTAACCACCAGGATCATAGGAAAATTGGCCATGCTGGCGGCCCAGTCTGCGGTTAACAGGCGCAGTCGTGTGCCCCTTGCAGGCACGTGCGTCGTCAGTACAGAGCGGCATGGCTGGTAGCTGGAGAGCAATGATCACTCCTTGTCGTGAGCTGCAGGGATCCTGATCATGAGGTGCGCAACCGTGCGTCCGGAACGGTGATCGTGGCAGTGGACGGTGTGGCTTCAAGGAGCTTTCCGGAGGGGGGGGGCGCCAAGCGCGGCAGTTGAAGCTGCCCGGTTGCCGTTCACGAGCTTGCCGCAACCAGAGTCACCTGAGGGTTCGTGAAATCCAACTCGGAAGGCCGGTGCGCCGATCAGCGTCGTGGACACCAGGAAGCGCTGACTCCAGCTGAGATGCCAACGGAGAAGTCGGCGCCGGGGGCAACACGGCCATCGTCCTACAAGTGGGAACGGCACCCGCTCGCGACCCTTAACGACCACAAGCGGCAGCGATATCCGAAGCGTCGCAGAACAACGCTGGACGGGTCCACATCACCGTACATGGTGGTGATGGGGTCACTGGAGTGGTCAGTTCCGTGTCCATCCTGGACGACGACGCAGTCACCGCAGGGCAGGCGGCTGGGTACACCCAGTTGTGCCTCAATGAAATCGGTCGTGCTCTCCGCTGGTCTCTCTGGCGGGTCGGACTCATCGGCAGCAGTGAGTACGTTTGGACGTTCAGAAACGCACGGCTCACACGCTGCGGGAACATTCGCGACCTTGTCAGCCTCCGCGGCTATCCTGCTCTCACCGGAGGGCACCCCGGGGCTGCCGGGCCGGATGACGGCGGAGTAATGGTTTGGTGCTCCGGTGCACCGAACAGCCACTAGCGAAGAAACAGCAGATGGTCTGGCGAAGTACACCTGTGGGCGGATAGTGACGACCTTTTCGTCGTACTCGTAGCTGTCGAGCAAATCGACTTCCAGCTCGTCCACTTCAATTATCTCAAGGATGCGCGTATCGAGGGACTCAAATTCCTCGTACCTGCTGTTTACGACGCGCAGGTGCAATCGGATCTGGCCGGTCGACGTGAGCGGATCCTGCAGCAGCAATTGAATGGCAGCTACGCCCCTTTTGACGGCTTCCCTCACAATGTCACGGTGGCGGCGTAGTTCCACCATGGCAGACGGCGCGAACGCAGGCGACCGGGTGTCCTAGGCACGAGCACGAGTGACAGACAGGGTTAGATGACGAGGCTCGCAGAATTGGGTAGCTTCCAGGGGACCCCAGGCCTAGCGTACTCGAAGATTGCACCGCATCAGGTCAGGTCTGCTCGTGGGTTGTCTCCCGGGTTTAACGTCACCAGAATGTCGCGGATAGCGACGAACAAGGAAGCCCGACAGCCGGTCGCCCTTTCGCTGCGCCGATCAGGAACCAACTGCCACGAGCACGAGGCGCGAGCTAGGCTCGTACCCCTGTGCCCCTGCAGTCCTGTCTATTTTATTCATTATCATCGTCAACATGCCCCAAATGGCGAAGCTGTTCTTGGGGAGTCCAAGGAACGTGCTACGGAGAACTAAGTAGCTGAAGTTGCCTCGAGGAAGCGGTTCCAGCAGGGCCGCCACTACAAATGAAACTCGCTTTCATTACCTACATCTTTGTACAATAACTCACGTCTATACCATTCGAAGAGTCTACGGGAAATTATTGTAAAGCACAAGGTTCCCTGAACGGAGAAGTAGGTGTATTATTTATCGTGGGAAAAACCTCAAAATCGGCGTTCCGCGAAAGCCCTGATCCTGCGTGGCCGTTACCGAATGTGGCCCCAAAGACGACTGAAAGTGGAAGAAGAATAAAACTCAACGAAAGAAAGTTTGCGTTCTTTGGTATTCAAACCAGGGTCCTTCGGAATGTGAGGCAAACACGTATCCATTGGGTCACAGCCAATCTTGGGCGCAGGTGGCAAGAATTGAAAGTTGTTACTGCGTTGTCGACCTCGAACACACGGGGAGGCATTGGAAGTAACAACTTCCAATTCTTGCCACCTGCGCCCAAGATTGGCTGTGACTCAATGGATACGTGTTTGCCTCACATTCCGAAGGACCCTGGTTTGAATACCAAAGAACCCAAACTTTCTTTCGTTGAGTTTTATTCTTCTTCCACTTTCAGTCGTCTTTGGGGCCACATTCGGTAACGGCCACGCAGGATCAGGGCTTTCGCGGAACGCCGATTTTGAGGTTTTTCCCACGATAAATAATACACCTACTTCTCCATTCAGGGAACCTTGTGCTTTACAATAATTTCCCGTAGACTCTTCGAATGGTATAGACGTGAGTTATTGTACAAAGTTGTAGGTAATGTAAGCAAGTTTCATTTGTAGTGGCGGCCCTACTGCAAACGCTTCCTCGAGGCCTAGAGTAATCATCTGTGCAAGCTGAGAAGTGGTAAAGCTCGTTTACCTTAAAGCGTATACGCTGGGCAAACACGGGTGATTATTCCTGCGTCTTAATTTAGTGAAGAGAAGCCAAAAAATGATCCGCACTAGGATCACGAGAGAATACAATAAAAATCGTCAGCGCACTGTTCGCTTCAGTGTATTCGCGGCTCCATTATTGCATGAAGCTACAGTATTCTCTCAGTGCATTGATCAATCTAAAATGTTATGCTTTCGGTTTTCAACACAGGAGCAGTTTTAAGTGTCGTTTCGTCGTTTTTAAAGGTCTACTAGCATCAATGTTTTTTAACAACTCAAAAGATGAAAGGAACAAGCTTGGGTAAAGTTTTCTAATCTAGAAAGCTGCAGCAGAGAATATAGATAATAGCGGAATTCTAAACGAGCCAGCGTAGAAACTGTGGTACGAGGAAAAGAGTGGGGAAGGGGCGAAGGGTTACCCGCCAAACTAGACCTGCCAGCATCTCTACCCCATTTCTATTCAGATCTAGAAGTTAGGGTATAGTAAACACCTAGATGATTTCGTTACTATATAGATACGTATCAATAAAGACAAGAAAAAAAAACTACAAGTTGCCACGAAAAGAGCGTGTTGCATAAGTAGCCTGGAAGAAATGACGTGTTCATTTCTCTGCACATTTCCTAACAAAATACGTGTAAATCTGTGTGTTAAAACAGAAAAGTGAGATTAGCCTCTGCCTAAATTCATGTCCCGTTTTTTTCATGATGTTGAAATTCCTGGTACAATCTCAGTTAGGCATTGTTCAAAAACAAGATGTAAAATAAGGCTTTGTTTGAAAGTTAGAGCTAAGAAAAGAGAAGAAGCTTCATTTATACCCGGTAGCTCATAAATTGCAGGGATTGCACCCTGCGTAGACATAGAAATTACAGCCTAACTACGCGTAATCAGAGCGATTAGTAACTGTACGATGCGAATGCCAGCAGAACAGACTATAAAAATCTCCATGCCAACCGACATACGTAATTCTAAACCAAATAGTACGAATAAGTCGAGAGAAATGGAGAAAAATCACAGCTGGAGCAGGTGGCAAAGTGTGTCATCGAAGGTGATTATCCACAATTGCGGTTAGAACATGGCGGTATTTGAGAGACAGCCAAGGAAGGTCACGTTTAGTAACATCGAAGGAACTGCTTAGTATTTGCAGACACCATCTATGCGCACGGAAATGAAACATATTCGCTGAAACAAAACCGTTGAATACTGCATTCATGGAATCTTTAAAGAGTCTAAAATAACTTGTGAACAGTCGTCTCGGCAAAATCTGAGCCCAGCAGTGTAACAAGAAAGTGAGTAGACGAAGAACTAAAATTACGATGCACACAAGGTACCGGTGCCGAATATTATTTGGTAGGAATACGCATTAAGAGAGCCAATAACATAAAGATGCACAGGAGACAACACGACATATCATTGTAATATAGCACGTCACTGTAAGCTCGCTATATGTGAGTAATCCGAGGGAGCGCCATCACACTAATTGAAATGAAGAAGTCTGGTGAGGCCAGCTTGAAAATATTTCCCTATCAGCCGATGTTTCCTGTATGCATGTTCTTTACAAAACTTTTTCTAACAGTAGAGACCTAGCGTTTCCATTGGCTGGAGAGTATGTTATATAAGGCAACTGACGCCCAGTGCCCGATTCGCGACATTCAAAATGTAACGGAGAGACTTGGGGAATGCAGCCAGCCTCTGTGGGCATTGTGTGGGCATTGTGTGGGCCTGTGGGCATTGACAAAATAGTAGAGGGAAAAGTGGAAATAGGATAGTTATCCCTCAGAAATAAGTTCTGGAGGGCGTTCATCATCAAATTAAGTAAATAGAGCACGTGGTGCAGCCTTGCCCATCCGATAGTTCGTTTCCAGCTTGTAGCAAAAGTGCGTGGTTCGCGTCTTAGCCCCGAAACTGGCGCACGTAAATAAAGCAGTGATTTTTATTGGCACCACGTTCCCCTCGTGGTCGAGCTAGAAACAAACTTTGCTACCCTTTTTTTCCCGAACCTCGCACTGGAACATCTCATCTTCCTGCGTGTGGCCTGGGCCTGGTGAGGTTGATTTAGGGGCTATGAATTTTCCTACACACTTGCTAAGCAACACGTTCTTCTTAGCGCGAACGTATTATAAGCATACCTTGACAGATATCCCGACCCTGGAAAATCGTTAACTCTTTTACGCCTCCAGCATTTCCAGTTTACGAGTGGCTTGCGCCAAGGTTGATCCAAAGAAGAGGGAGGGGCAACGCGGGTATGCGACGGCCGGAAGCTGCGCCCAACATCACTATTTGGCGCCCAGTTGCTGGAAGCCGTAATCTTTGGACTAAGTATTTATTGTACTCAGTGCACCTTAGGTTGCAGGCAAATAGCATAGAATCGCAAGGCAAAAGGCTAGACCCAAGCTCTAATGACCGGTCTAAGGTGACTGATGTTTATTTAGTTAAGTGACATTTCCGCCGAGTAGGACATTACCGGAGGGAAGTACTACTAGAAAATGTTTGATAACCAGGAACGTATGCTGCTGCAGTGCCCGTAGCAATATACAGTACTCCTCGATATTCATAACGAGGCATATAATGAGCTAACTTAGAAGCAATTATTGGTAAGACTGCAAGCTATAAGTGGGCCGACCACTTGTACCCTTTCCCATTCCTGTATGGGTACTTTGAAGCCTGTCAATGTGACACTTATCGACGGACTAGCCTCCACCGCCTACGGGTGTGGAACCTTTTACAAAAAGGCAACATCACTGGCTCCTAGCCACATTTTATTATTGGCCCAGCCGAACTGTAGGTGGCGATGTTTTGTCAATTTTTATCCACTTCAGGCCGATATTTGTATCGAAATAAACCATTCCCACTGACACGTACAAGTCATGGTAAAGACTTGATGTTTTCACTTGCAAACAAAATGAGCCCTAGGCAGAAATTACAACTCCCGTCTAATAAATTGGTTCAGGGGCGTTGTCTTCAACTAGAGGCTATTGATTTTCTGACAAAACTGAGCAGGTCTAAGACTGAGCCAACAAATAATAAGATCTGCACTTCCGTGGTTCAGCTTCACCAGATAGTAGCACTCGAGCGGCTAAAAGCAACTTCGGCAAATAACGCCAACGTGCTTACCGTTTGGCTGGAAAATGTGATCACCCACCCTTTTCTTCCCCTTCTCCGCCCTGAGTGACGGGAGAAGCTGATTACCAGCGACCACCAGCAACTTCGGGCACCAAAGGCATCGGTCGCGCGGTCATCACTTTCATTCCCGGACTTGGGATCCACTCCTACTTTATTATTTTATTATAAAGTTTCGTACTACTACTACAACTGCTGCTGCTACTAATACTAATACTACTACTACTACTACTACTACTACTACTACTCTGTGCAGGGGCACGGCGCAATGGTGATATTTAAGGTTGCTTCTATGATGACACAGTGCAGACCATACCTTCAGGTAAATTCTTGACTCGCCGAAATTTTTTTTTCAGCTGCCTGTACAGGCCACTAGGATGACTGCGGGAAAGGCAACCAGATTAGTGCCTCTGAATGCAACCCCAAAATGTGGTGATAGATTGCGCCATGGAGACAGCGTTCTAAATAATGTGGTTGTATTGCAATTTTATGAGTAACAGCTAACAAAAAATTTAAACATAGAACTTATTTGGGATAGTAATTTGCAAGGGGGCTTTTATATAGAATGTTAAAAAATGCGTGGCATGCGGTATTTTAAAGCAACTGTACCGCTTCAAAGAATAAGGAGCGCTCAAAGAAGAGGTACAGAATGAAACAGAAGAACGAATACAACGTCATAATCCTAGCAGTTCCTTCAAAGTTATTACGCTCGCAGCAGTACGTTGCAGTGTGGCGTTTTGTGTGCCCACTATACTTTCAAGTGACATGAATGTGACTCTCTGGATGCATAAATGTGTGCTACCGGCGGCTTGTTTTCCTAAGGGTCCAACAACATAGGAAAAAAAAGAGCAGAAACCTGCCTCTAGGTTGACCAATTGGTCTTGAACCGATGTCGACTATGGCCTAAAGTGTCCACATGAGAGTCACTTCAGTTGCTTCTTGCAGAATTACTATTTTTATGCTGCTGACACAGGAAAGCTGTTGGCCGACCGGTACTGCGGGCCAAGTTTTTGGTGTGCCCGGTTAACCTGTGTTTTATTTTGTTATGCACGCGCTATTACACGGCTGCAGCCAGTGCAAAAGAACCACGTATAAGATTTTGTTGTATTTTGTTTGTTATAATGTACGTGGTGCATGGAAAGCCTTCCAGTAGGTTACAATTGAGCATGCCCTTACGCGTAGCTGTTTCTGGCCACTGTCGGCGTACGGCAGTGAGGGCGCCGTTTGGGGACCCCAACCATGAGAGCCTCTTGTATATGCCAGCGGGGTGAGCACATTTACGAATCTATCGGATATTGCCGCATAGTGAAATGGTCCGGGAAACAGGATATCGGAAGCAAATCTAGAGTGTCTTGCGGGGCAAAACAGTCAATCAATTTGTGCTTGGAAAACTCTACGCCAACAGCTCAGTTGAGGCACAAAGCAATGCTAACGCGAAAACATTTCGCTTATGTTTGTCGTTTAGCGTGACAAGTCTTGTAAAGTTTGACCTTCATCTGGAGGTTGCTTCATCTAGTTTCGAAAACCTTGTTTGCAGCTAAAAAGTGTGTGTTTGACTAATCTTCACTTGTTTTAACGAGAAGTTTAACTAGTTTGGCCCCTCTTTTTCAATTAATGTAAAACTTCTACTGAATAACAATATCGCAATTTCAAAAATATCATTTGTTTTGGTAATACAATTTTAGAACTAATAAAATATTAGCTTGCTTTAGCCGAGCTCAGTGCAGTTTTAAGCAACAACGAAAATTTTACTGTATGCAGTTTAGGGTTTTGGGTAGTCTAGGGTTTTACCAATTTTCTATAAAGTGTCAATAATTTAAGTTATGGAGTAACTTAAAATTACTGATTTATAATACTGCCGTCATGCGAATTATAGTTAAGTCAGTTGTAATGGCAACTCTTTGCGATTGCAATGGAATTTGTCCCGAGAGGCGTTACAATAACTAAAGTTCACGCTATTATTTCAATACTACGTATCGAGGAGTCTAAATATTTTTATTCCAAAAAAACAAAAGAAAACTTTATTACGCTCTGGTGCTGTGAATACTAAATAGAGCTTTAAAAATTGAGGTTGAAATAAATTGAAAGTCGTCAACGTAGTAAAAGCCATGTCCACTGCCACACTCATTGTAAGGAACGAAGTCTACACAGGAGTCCACCACAGCTACGCGATTATCCACGCCACAGAAAAGACGATTACACTAATATTTGCTTCGCGCATGCGCCGCGGTTCTTTTTACCCCTATGGACAAAAGGCTATACAATTCCTCCATGATCCACCTTTGTTAGCAGTTCGCAAGGCGTTGTCGTCTCCAGGGCAATGACATTCAATTATTCTTCTAGCAACCGTGATCAGAGCTGTGTTAAATTTAAATGTCTTAAAATGGGATGTTAAGGCACAGGTAAGATTATTTTGCAAGTGTTGAAATTGTTGCGGTTACAGAAGTAGTAGTTGTGCGACATTTTGAAACTATATGATCATTAGAAGTGAGATTAGTAATGATATAATTACCCCTCAAATGCGTACATTCAAAGCCACCTCATAAAAGTTTTTTTCTCCCTCTCCTTCATATCGCAAAGAATGAGGAGCATAATCGAGAACCCAGCCCTTGTTCCTGTGCAGATTGCGGGCGCCAGTTCTGGCTCAAACCCCCTTTTTAAATCATATTTGACTAGGTTTGAATTACCAGCTTGTTTAGGAAACCTACTGTGGCAGGAATAGTGCCAGTGTAAGCCATATTTGAACATTACAAAGTCATAATTTCTACTCTCCGACACAAAATCAAGGAAGTGGAACTGGATTGCGATGCGCTAAGCCACGTTGACATAAGTAATAGACATGTAAAAAGTGCTCATATAATGAGTACCAAATTGCACAGAGTAGTTTCCCCCGTAATACAGGGATGTTATTACTGAGCCGTCGGCTAATTTATCTACGGCGATGTTTCATATCATTCTCTGCAGGTATCATATGAAGGAAAAACTGCTTTCTTTCTTTGTTGCTGGCTGTTTTGAGAAACTTATACCGTGCAAGCTTCTTTAGTGAGTAAATGACTGCGTAGAATAGTTGATGTTACTCTTATTTCATCAGCCCCGAAAGATACAAAGAGCAATTCTCATGGCTCCCACAAACAGTGACATGAATTTCTTTTGCAACTCGTCAACCATCAGTAACTATGGATGACTAGTAGCACGTGATACTGGATTCAAAGGTACAAACCTTTCCATAATAGTCTTTGTTGTAAAAAGCTCCGTAATCAAATTTTTGGAATTTCTTTGACTTTACGAGCTGGAAAGAGGCAACAAAAGAGAAAGAGATCATTATTTTACAAGTATCGAAAGAAATTCTGAAAGCAAAGTTGGCCACCTTCTAGCGAACACGCCAACGCTATCATTCCGTCATGCCCAAAGCCGAATTATAAATTCTGCTTTCGGCATCCTACTCCCAATTGTACCTGGTTAGTTAAAGTCGAAACTACCCCTCAAGAAGTGCTTGCTTGTCCTCTACGCGGTATATTTTACTGCGAATACACACAGCTCTTCAGGTCTGGAAATGTGATATAGGGAGGAAACAAACAATACACACACAGCACCGGCGCATTTTATCACAGAAAATAAAGGCCATTCTGGAATACTAAGTCGTTAATATTGATTGCAGTGACAGACTGTGGTGACATGTTTACCTAAAGCACACAAAAACACACGCGCATTCCTCCCCGAGGCCGTCATCATAATTGTGAAAGGCCAGTGAGTGGGCATTGTCTCTCTTAATTTTGGTTGCCTTCATTTATGACTCCGCTGCTAATTCTTCTGGATTCAACATCTCTGTAACTCTTCTGTGGAGTAATTGTTAAACTCGTGGCTGCAGGCGTGCAAAGGAGTGCAATGCTTCCCGACTGACCGTTCATTCACCACTGTTTCACGTGCTGGACGGGACCACTGGACTGCATCTGGGGGCTGTTATCATCGGCCCAATCATCGGTAACTACTCAACGTTAGTGGAGGCCGATGATTTTTTTTTAGTGAGGGAGGAAGCAGGTCTGAAGTATAATAATGATATTTTTGCAGGTTTTGACCGGCTACAGAAGAATAAACACAAGCTTAAGGCAACTGTCCTAATGGCATAAACTGATTCTCTGCACTTCTGTGGAGCTGATCTGTTCTTTAAAGGAAATTAATACTTCCTAAGATGCTTGCGCGAGGTGTGTTCATTGCTGTGGGCACGTGGCGCACCTTTTGGTAGAATGTGCATGTTACGGTCGCCGTTGGAAGTAGCGCCTTTTAGCCGCTGCATGTTGTCTCGTTGCAGCGCTTTGCTATAACCCTTGACGTGAGCCCATAGCCTGTCGAGGCCTCGGCAAATGACATGATAGCGCCTATGGGCAACGCTTTGGGTACAGGACTAACCATAAGGGGTCCTTGCTCTCAAAGCTTCGCTTATCATTGCGGGTATTGCTTAGCGTAATTTGTCTGTTGTCTCTACCCGTCTACGGCCTGATGCGTCGTCACCCCTCCCGACATGAAATGAAGCTCTGAGCCTATGCTACAGAATGCGTAGGGAGCGCGACCACACTTTGACCATGCTCGCAGTAATGTTTTGTGCGGGGAATTTTCCCTTTTTTGTGGAATTTTAAGCTGTAACTTTGGCAAAAGAAAAAAAAGGGAATCTTCAATAGTTTCACGGCATTTTAGGTGTCTTGGAGTAAAAGAAATCTAGTCAGTAAACCCGGCAACGCATGCTTTATTACTATGTTTTTGTTTTAAAAATCCCCTCATGCTTCGTCGGATTTATGCTCAAATATCCAGAGTCGTGGTCGCGCAAGCCACAAGCATCCCAGATCGTTTCCAATATAGTTTATAAAACAGGAGGAAGCATAGAGGAAAGAATACTACATAAGAAAGATCTAGAAAATGGTGAAGCGGCGGCGGCTTAAGGGCTGAAGCCTTTTCGCAGTATTCCTGAGCAATGTGCAAAAAAGAATTCCGGGTGCGAATTAGCCTACGTGTTGTCGAGAAGTGTCCCGCAGATCCGGCGCTGAGACAAAATTACTTCAATTACCCAAAAATGTCTCGTTCTTTTTTATACGGGCAGTTGTAACTTAGAGCTCTAGCATGCACAGTAAGCATGCTGCTTGGTACAAAACTCGAAATTCATAGTCAAATGCTGCTGAGTGGTAAATTTAGTGGTATTTAGTTCACGCTGAAACTGATTTTTATAACGGCATCTGCGTGAGGACGGCTGCGAAAAGGAGACACAGGTGGCGCTGGCTAACACCCCAAAACCGAACAGGAATCCCGTAATGATCTATTAGCTACAAAACGTGAATGCACAAAAAATTGCAGGGAATTCTAGAGAAACTTGCTGGAAAAAATGCTACAAAATAGAGAATTTTTTACCTAGAAATGGGAATTTTTCACCCCAGTACGGAACATCACTGCATGCTGTTGCCGTTTTCCTAACGTTCTACGGGGCATTCGCCGACATGTCGCTCTTACTCCACGGCCCTGCCACCACGCTTCCCCTCAACGCTGCTACTGGTATATCCCCTCGCCCACATCACCGCTGCGGGCGTATACCAGCGTGCGTTGGGATTGCCTGTGACATTCCCTGTTCCTTACAGCCACTGTCCGTGCCTTACGCGTTCTTTATAATGCGGAGAATAAGGGCTCCTTCCTCAACACTACGTGTGTTCAGGCTGCACAGACATTCATGCAGTTCTTGTCTTTAGGCAAAAGTGCCTCTTCCCCTCCGATGCTCGTCACAAATCTCCCGCACTTCATCTTACCTCAGAATTTTCCCAGCCCAGTGACTAGGAATAATGCCCATTTTTAATGCATGTGTGTGTATTTTCCTAAGGCTACAATACTCCGCTGCAACAACTACTGGCTAAATAAACGCGCGTGTGTACGAGTAAAATCTTCGAATTAGTACTTCAAATTTTTTAATGTGTCAGCGATTTCTCACAATAAATGCAGCTTACCTGATCGAAGTGAATGATGTTTTTGAGGGATGTCCCAGCCGGCACATGGCACAAGTACACCGGTATCCTTGACTGTAGGGAAACAATGTTGCCTGTTAGATATCCCACAGTCTACATCGTTAAGTGGCGCATGAACCAGGACAGAATATGAGAAGACACAGCATCGTCGTGTCTCTCCTCATCTCTCCTCCTCGCTCAAGCGCTACATAACGATGTACAAACATCAACTGTCTAACGGTTGATTCGACTGAACTACGTATCCCACACCTTGTTTTTCTAAACATATAAACACTTACTTATGACGAACAGCTTCCAAGAGATATTTGCTATTCGTGCATTTTTATAGCCAGAAAAGATCGCTGTCAGCTGCAATAGGGGTCGTAATGGGAAAATTAGCACCTAGCCTGAGGGAGAATTCTTTTGAGGTAATGAAAACTTTGTTTCGAATTCTCAATCCTCGCCATAAGCGTCGACAATAAAGTAATTTTTCTACATGAAATTACGGCGACAGGTTCGATTCAAGTATGGACGGAGCATTCACCGCACTCTAAATACGCCTAGAAAGAAGAATGTAGTAGGAATATGCCATTGGCGACATTCCTTCATAATAAAAAGGAGATCGTCGAAGTAGCCGGCAGTGAGTTCACTGTCTTTATGACCCAACCGTGAATCACGCACATAGAACTGTGTAGAAATAGTATTTTACCGAAGGTTTAAAAGCAACAACCTTTCGTGACTACTCATGTACTATGGCGCTCACACATAGTGGGAACACGGCAGCGCGTGGCGTGACATGCTACTAGAGCATCCTAACGGCGCTTCGCGAAAACAGCGCTCATGCGCTTCTCGAAGGAAAGGGGCTACAGACCTCGTCGCGCGCAGCGCTTCATCAGGCAGCAGCGCGTCGTCTTCTACTTGCGAGCTGCCGCGGCTCATCCACAGTCAACGTTGCCAGTGGCCGCCGTGAACGGCAAAAATAAACACTGAGCGCTGGAAAAAAAGTTCAGAGATTTCTTTTAGGCGCAAACACAACGTCTGATGCAGGGAAGCAAGAACGAATCGCGATATTTTCCTGCGACCCGCCCCGGCATTCAGCAGCCGTGAATACCGCTAGTACGAGCCGTCACTGCGAGCTGTGGAATGTTTTCAATGCTCGACCAGCCTGACGATACGCGACCACCGCGCGCATTGTCTGCAGCGGGCGTCGGAATCTACAGAACGTTCACCTATGTGGCGTAAATAAGGGCGAATCTCAGCTGATTACGAACTTCGTATGAAACCAAAAAAAGCGAGTCGGTCTTGCGATGCTTCCATTCCTTAATTTTCTGTATATTCGTGCGTTTTGTGCAATCTTGTCAATAACAATAGCTCCTAGTTTGCTTCTTAATTTGTGTATTTTGTGTCATGTGCGAGCTATAGCTCCGGCATAACTAGCTTTAGGGCAAGTTGAGGAGGACCTTTGTTAAACTGGAGAAGCTAGCTAACCTGCGAAAAAAAGTTGTGAAGTGAAACCCCCAAGCACGGGAAGACTACGGGGAAGCGAGCTTCTCGATTTCAAAGAATTTTTATTTCACAGAGCGCAGCTTATATCCGGGAAAAATCCCGACGATGTGGCAGTGTCCCGTTCTTGGTCTTCTGGCGAAACACACACGCAACTTCCTCGTCTGGGCGTCAGTGAATAAGTTATGGAGTGAAGCCGACCTCAACACTTTCCGCTGTAATCCGCGAAATTTGGTGACAGCGGCGTCATCGCGGCTAAAAATAAAACTTAAGTTTTTCGCATAGCTTCAAGTCTATGTATTCTTACATTGTTTATATGCCCCCGGGGTCAGCAGCAGCGCTCTATAAAAACACCGCAGACCTATTGCCGCAGGCGATATCCCGCAAGTGATCTGATACCAACATCCGGCCCACGTGCACCGCGCGTCTCCTTCAGCGGACGAATACAGCGAATGTCGGGGCGCAATTTCAAATCTCGTGTGATGATACACCAGCCTACCCTAGTCCGGTAGACCCGGTCGTCGTTTCATACGTGAGTTACAGAAACTATTAGGACAAGTCATGGTGCACTTGAGGCAGCGACGACTGCTTTAGTGATGCTTTTTTAGATGCAGAGCATCTTATAGCGGGGGCCTATCATGCGTCGCACGTGCGTCCGTCCGCACCGCTCCTCTTCACGCCAGCTGTGCGATAACGCGCGCTCGTACCCTCCTCTCCCCTCCTCCTCTCCACGCCGTCTGTGCGCTGTCGCGCTCCTCCCTCCACGGCTCCACCCCCACCAGCTGTGATAAGCGCGCATGCGCGACCTTTCTCATCCTCCTCTCCACTCCAGCTGCTAGCGCGCGCTCGCACCTCCTCTCCCCTCCTCCTCTTCGCTTCGTCTTCGGGTTGGCGCACTTCTCCCTCCGGGTGCGCGCTCTCTTAGTCGCTCTCTTAGGCGCACTCTTAGTCTCATACATTCAAAGTACTCAAGCAATGTGTGATGATGATGGTAACCATTCGCAATTTAATACGGAATAACAACGTAACAACACCCAACACCGTAATACCGTAATTAACAACGCAGTTAACGCCGGTATAGCAACAACAAAGATGCTCTGCATCCTCACGATCCCCCTCGGGGAGGTGCGGGTAATTTTTTTTTGCTTCCAAATTGACATTTGACAAATTGCGCTGTAATTTCTTCAACAACGTTGGTTGAAGTTATTGCAACTCCTACGCGGCTGCAACTTGTCTCGCAGATTGCCGCGAAGGCTCGTGCTAGCGACCTTCGTGGCTGCAGGATGACGATGCCCGCCTTGGGAAAAGACCGCGATTCGTTCTTGCTTCCCGGCATCAATCGTTTTGTTTGCGCGTAAAATAAATCTCTTCAACTTTTTTTCCACCGCCCCAGTATTTATTTTTGCCGTTGACAGAGGCCACTGGCAACGCTGACTACTTCTTGAGCGCAGGCAGCTCGCAAGTAGCAGACGACGCTCTGCCAACTGACGACATCTGTACTCCATGCACCCGCAACGCGAATGCGCGCTGTTTCCACGTGGCGCCGTTAGGATGTCATAGTAGTAGCTCGCGCCACGCGCTTGGGTGTTCCCACTAAGTGTGACCACTACAGTACGTATAAAGTTGTACCTTGTTTTTCCTAACTCTAATAAAAGCACGATAAACTTGAACAAAAAGTTTAAACTAACCAGCAAATCCCTCAAGCATTGTTAAAAAGCGCGAATAAAACGGAGCAATGATAGCCAGACACGGGAAACCTAGATAGCAGTGTTGCAGATAAAAACAGGCATCAAGGAGGCACCCAAGTTTTAACTGTATATTATCGTCGCGTCTGTAGGCTAACCATGGCTGAGACCATGCATGCAGAAATGTCAACACCAACGAAGCACAGAAAGCTTGCACGATTACATGTACTCATAGCATGCTGGCGACTATTTAAATAGCGTATGCAGGGTGCTTTCGCAAACCGCATGACAAAATTGGGCAAAAAAAGGGTTGCATTACACTCGTGCGCTACGTTATGTGTGCTTGGAAATCAGAAATTAGAGATAATGTTTAAACAACCGATATTTTGATACTATTACCGTGTCCTCGTTTCTCTAATACTAGAGCGTCAAAATTAACCAGCTTCGATAAGTAGGCAGATAATGTAGGCAGATAATATCGAACAACAAATTATGCTAATGAAGTACACAAGAGTTGCCCAAAGGTGGGCCAAAAGGTAAAGCCATAACAATGCCAATAAATAGTGACATCTCGTCGTTATTGGATTGTGTACTCTAAATTTTGGGCGGTTAGGCTTCGACCTTTTCTCTTCGAGTGTTTCTTCCCTCGAAGCACGAGCTAACTGGGAAAAGTAAGCCCCAGATAAACGTGAAATAATGGGCAGCAATGCCTTGGAATCTTACTATTTGTATGCCACAAAAAAAGAAAAACTATTGTTTTAACCTTTCTTCCAACTTTGTTGTGGTCCTCCAGAAATTTCAAGTACGCACCTCAAGAGAGTTCAGATTGAAGAGCGTAGCTTCGAAACCATGTGGCAGCATCCAATGTAGGCATATAATACCGAACAACAAATTATGCTAATGAAGTACACAAGAGTTGCCCAAAGGTGGGCCAAAAGGTAAAGCCATAACAATGCCAATAAATTCCTATTCTGTTGTCCTACCATCTTACCGTGGCTCCACTCTCCCATTGTGCGGCTAAAATGCATCCATACCAGCTGGCCCAGCGTTCCTCAATACTACAGTATATTGTGGCCACTATTCACTTGCCACTTCTTACGCGCAATTTTATGGAGTTTTTTTTCTTCGGACTTCTATAAAAAAAAGTTATATTCCTATAGAGAGACAGTGATAGGATCATAGAAGACGCTAGAGGCACCCATATGGATGCGGAAAAGAAGCACTAAAAACCTCCATAAAAACGGCTATAGCTGAGCCGTTGATATAACCATAACGGAAGCTGGAGACACCCATAGACATTTCGAGAACAAGAGCTAAAGGTTGTCCTAGAGCCGTCTATAGAAGAAGCTAAAGACACCCTTAGGATTGTCAGTAGGAATAGCTCAAACAGCTATAGAAGCTAGACACCTATAGGAATGTCAGTACGAATAGCTAAAATCAGCCATAGAAACGACTATAACTAATTGGGCCAAATAGCAATAGCCAAGCAGAAAAGAGGTTTTCTATAGCCGCCCACATGATATTTTTGTATGCGAACGCAGGGGGACACAAACTCAAGCTACGCAACACGCGTTCCCCGGCGGCGAAATTTAAAAGATTTTCTTCTGTTCTCCAACCACACCCAGCAACTCTTGGCAGGCTTGCGTTTCTCGCATGCAGCTCGGCTTCCGCAAACAGAGGAAGCTTCCAAATCGAGAAGTGGCGCAAGTACTACGCCTGTGCGGGGCTCGGCTACAAAGCACTTGGAGCAGACAGATGCTTTGGGAGCCAGGCCACCTGAAGATCCTCCGGCTCGGCACTGCGGCAGCTCTTTAATCGACGCTTTCACTAGCATCTCGAATGAACATCCCTAGTGATACTTTTCGCGACTATATCCCCACTCCTACACACGTGCAACCAGTTTTGCTTGGACATTTATTCTGGTGAGCTTTTACAAGGTCTAGTTGAAGTCACTAAATCGGTTCTTGCTCATTACGCGGGTATACGGTGGTGTTGACAGGGCTTAGGCCCCCTGGCCCCAGGGCTGCCGTGTGCGCTGTGTTTCTGCCTGAAGAAAGTGATTCATGCACTGGAGCTTTATTCTTTTCTTGGGAAGGATTTGTTAAATTAAGAACTAATCTTAGCTCATTTCTTTCTTTCAATGCCTAACTGTAAAAGCAGTGGCAATCTTCGTTTGTGCCACGTTCACGCAGAAGCTTGATGGCTGGGCTAGCGACGGGAGTAAGGCAAAAACAGAAGGCGGAATCGTCACCAGCGTCTCTGCTCAACCCGGCGAAGCTGATTGGCTGCAGCGTTTGATGCACCCCACAATACGCAGCGCTGTAGTGCTGTAGTGGCTGGGGTGTCCCAGCCGTAGCGGCTACCACGTCATAGCCGCTTTTTATTGCCGACGAGGAGGAACGGTAAATGTGGCAAAAACTAAATATCTTCATTTGCATGTTTTTACAGCCTTCAAGTCTTTAGATGTGTAATATTTGGTAGATGTAGTCATAAACACCTTCTCTGGGGATTTAGGTGTGAATCACTACATTTGGAGAATTCCTGTTATAGCGTGGCTCGGCCATTTTGCCCAAACAGTAAGGGGCTCACCTCGTTGATGTACCTGCTGCCAAAATTGCCAAAGTTGTCGGCAATCATTGAGCAGATGCCTCGTGTTGCATGGCCGCAGAACTGGCGAACAAGTCCGGCGACTCGCATTCCCTGAGGGAAGAGCTCGTAGGCCCCTGCTGCATGGGCCAGGCGCTGTTGACGTGAATACACCAGTCAATAGAGCACATTACACCTTCAGAATTGATTTCCTGTGCTTCAATTATTAGTCATAAAGTGTACTTAATGCAGCCCTTCGTTCACCACTTGCCTCATTCTGACAATACAGGAACTTTTTGAAATGCATGGTGTCTTTTACTTAGTGCGCCATTCTTTTTTATATTAAAACAAATAAAAACACTCTTCATAGAGGCATGGCATAATTTAAGACTGTGCTTTTGCGTTCTATCGAGTAGATGAAGTTAGGTTCCCATTTTCTGCAAGACCCTCAGCTTTCTATTCACTCAAGGGAATTTTGAGCGGAAGTTGACCCAAATGCATGCAATATATTTCTGACATTTCAACCCAAACCATCAAAATTGAGCACTCTGCAATGTCAGCCCCACGTAAAAACGAAAAATGAGAAACTAGAGCTCCTCTTTGTCCGTTTTCATTTCTCCACACGTAAGACATTTTACCATTTTTCCAATTTTATTAAACGTGCAAAACATTTTCTCTTTTTACTTGCAACTTGTCCTCAGTACCCATAAGTACGCGCTAGTGCATAATTCATTACAACCATCAATCCCACTCCCAGTTGAAGGTAATACAAAGTGTTCTGTAAGGGTACCTCCTGGTAGTTAGCACACAACCTAAATTTAACTGATGTTAGAAATTCACCCAACACTAATGCAAAACATATTTTTGTGGTAGTGGCTAGCGCGGCGCCACCTGATCCTAGCGTCTACTAATGGAAACAACCCACGCTGCATTTGAGCCATAAAGATGAATTAATAAATGCATCACAGAGTGTGGTTAACTACAGTTGACATTTTACCACGGGATGACACTGTCCTGTTCCGAGGACAGGACGGTGTCCGAGAAAAATTGTCGCTTTTGTTAGACGGGACATTTGTTGTGGAGATTGGCTGGCATTCAAGATGGAAAATACTTTACATCTGGGCTTGTACGATATTTGTAGGTTTGGTGGTGGACACAAAACATCATTCAGGATCGACTGTTTTGGGTGCACAAAAAGTGCTTGCGCCATGTTTGTAATTCAACGTGGGAAAAGGGCAAACATTTATGTTCCTAATTGTGATGATTTGAAGAGAACGAGCCGGGAGATTTACTTATGACCAAAACGTTTACCGCAGGATTTTTCCATGAAATGCGCCTGGCGATAACAAATCGTTGGAACTGAAAACTATTATCAACTATCGAGGTGTTTTTCTAGCCTTTGCTTACCCCACGTATTTCTCCCGGCGTGCTAGTTTGGCTCATTCACGATGCTACACTTACGTCTCAAAGTTATAGCAGGACTGGTAGCTAGCAGCAAAAGGCTGGTATGCACAGACCCCCGAATATTGCAACTGATAGAGGAATGTTTTAATTATCAACATCTTATTCAGTAAGCTACAAAATTTATGAGTAGGTTTATATTTTCATTCCTGGTGAAAAATAGTGACATCTCGTCGTTATTGGATTTTGGACTGTAGATTCCCGGCTCTTCAGCTTCGACCTTTTCTCTACGAGTGTTTCTTTCCTAGAAGCACGGGTTAACTGGAAAAAGTAAGCCCCAGATAAACGTGAAATAATGGGCAGCAATGCCTTGGAAGTGTTGGTCGACATTGATTGCAAGATATACGTATTTAAATGCCTTACCATTGGTGTTTCGGCGTACGGGGCGAAGATTGCAAGTGGGGGTAATTTTAGATGCCCAAGCTTGTAGAAAGGAGCCAGTCCAGCGAAGGCTTTGATCTGTTTCAAAAGGGTTCTCAAATGAGCTAAACAAACTTAGTTTGTACGCTCGTTACCAAGTAACTCACAGCCTTAGAAGCAAAAAACCCGGACAACCGTCAGCATTGCGTTTCGTGCCCGCCTCGAACACCGGAAACTTGTGAAGCTGCCGATTGGATCCTATGTGCTTCGAACGCTTTCTCTGTCCACTGGTCTTTCCCTCTCGTCCTTTTATATATATATATATATATATATATATATATATATATATATATATATATATATATATATATATATATATATATATATATATATATCAATATTGTCAGCACGCCAGGCTTTGTTTTCCGCTTCTCCACGTCTCCATATATGAAATGCAGTGGTGATTACTCATTTCCACACAGCCACTTCATTTCATTTCATTTCATTTATTTACTTTCAGGCCAACCCGCCGCAGTGGCTCAGTGGCTAAGGCGCTGCGCTGCTGAGCACGAGGTCGCGGGTTCGATTCCCGGCCGCGGCGGCCACTTTTCTGATGGAGGCGAAAAGCAAAAACGCCCGTGTGTACGAGATTTCGGCGCACGATAAAGATCCCCAGGTGGTCAAAATTAATCCGGAGCCCTCCACTGCGGCGCGCCTCATCGCCTGCTTTGCGTCGGCGCGTTAAACCCTACAATCAATCAATACTTTCAGGCCAGAGGGCATTACTGAAAGGAGTGGGGTTGAACAAGAACTAAAAATGTGCAAACAATACGTTTAAAGGACTTATTGATGGGTGATGACCTTGAATCTTTCTTGGGCTACTTAAACCCAGAAATTTTTACCTTGGGAGGAGCGCGACGCAAGAGGAACAACATGAGAGGTGAGCGGGAAAGCGAAGGGAGGCATTTACTTGGCAAAAGTCGATAAAGACTATCGTCTTTTGTCGACATTTGCCACGAAAGGATCAGATACGCAGCCAATTTTTTACGTCCGTGATGGACACGATGGCGGCGGGAAGATGCTTCCAGTCTATGGTTGTTCGTGGAATAAAAGAGTCATTGTAAAGATTAGTTCGGCTAGATGGCACACCAACTTTTAAACCATGAACGAAACGGGATGAAATATAGGAGGGGTTTGTGAAAAGCTGTTCTTTTCAAATGGGGTTGTGATGAAAGATTCAGTGAAAGAGTGAAAGCCGTGAACACTCACGGCGCAATGACAGGTCAGGCAAGTTTAGCGACTTCTTGATTGATTGTAGGGTTTAACGCGCCGACGCAACGCAGGCGATGAGGCGCGCCGTAGTGGAGGGCTCCGGATTAATTTCGACCACCTGGGGATCTTTATCGTGCGCCGAAATCTCGTACACACGGGCGTTTTTGCTTTTCGCCTCCATCAGAAAAGCGGCCGCCGCGGCCGGGAATCGAACCCGCGACCTTGTGCTCAGCAGCGCAACGCCTTAGCCACTGAGCCACCGCGGCGGGTTTAGCGACTTCTTCATTGCAGTTAGGCTAGAATAGCAGCTACGCTAGAAATTCACTCAAGGAGGCATCGTCTTCTCTCCGCTATGTGCCAATGTTCTCCGTATCGTTCGCTGTGATATTTTTGGTAGCTGTTCTAGTTGACTATAAGAGATCGCGCGTGAAGTCACATTTTGAATTGGGTAATATTCCATTCTGAAATATTTTCAACGAGCCCCTCATTTCCTATTCTGATTCGCTACATGCATAGCGAGGGCCTCTGTTCTGGCAGTCTTGGTGCCGTAGGGAGCTTAAGAGGGTTCAATGCTCGTCGACCACTCTCGACATGTCGTAGACACTTGAGTCACGGCCCGGGGGTTAAAAAGAAGGTCCCCTTCACCCCGGGAAGTCGGAGTGGCGCTGGCTACCACCCCCAAGCACAGGAAAAAATTACATTGACATAAATACAACAGAAAGTGAGGAAGGAAAATAGCCCCGCCGGTAGCGTAGTGGCCATTGCACCAGACCGGTATTCTGGAGGTCGTAGTTTAGGATCCCACCCGGCGGGCATTTTTTCACCACTTTCTTTTTGACTCAAACAATTCATCTGTTTCTATGACCTACCGCATTCCCCCTTTGCTTTCCGAGGTTTTCTTGACTGCCAACCCTTATTCTGTCTATATATATATATACAGTATATATGTGTGTGTGTGTGTGTGTGTGTGTGTGTATGTGTGTGTGGGTGTGTGTGTGGGTGTGTGTGTGTGTGTGTGTACGCATGTGTGTATGTCTATATGTAGATGTATATCGATGTATATAAACATGTATGTTTATGTTTGGTGTGAGTGCGTGTGGTACTTACTGTATCTTGTGATTCCCTGTAGTCGTCAACTAGTGCATATATTTTATCGTTTTTTCCATGGTCATTCTATACCATTATAGTGCACCCTTCAAAAAGGCTAAGTGCTGTTTGTGGCACTTCAAGTAAAGAAATAAATATATAGGTATATTTTTCCGTCAAACTGGGGCAGGCCCAGAGAATATGTCCTGCTTATCTTTGGCGTACTCACCGAACACCTGCGTCGTAGGAAAGCGTAGTTTTCTAATATTACTTATTTTACAATATTCTGCATACCATTAAAATACTACAACAATCTTTGACTTAATTAGGTTGATTCACATCTCCACGGAAGCTTAGATAACTCACCACAAAGGGGTTTGCAGAAGATAGAGTTAGGGAGGAAGTGTCGTCACACGCACTCACCCGGTCGTTGTACCAAGGCCTTTCTGCAAGCATGGTGAAGAAGATCAGGGTACCCTGTGACAGGCCAATATACAGAAGATCCTTCCGCTTGGTGTGCTTGAGGATGTAGTCGATGTGGGCGGGAACGTCGAACACGGCGTGCTCGTGGAACCTGTAGTTGGGAAAAGTGCCAACGGTGGATAGGCAGATAATTTTTTGGTTTGCACGATGTGGGCGAAAACTTGCAAGAACTATGGCTCCTCAAACATTTCTTGGGCTACCAATTTATATGGGCGTAATCCCATGCATCTGGGACGCACCGTATTGTAATGCACAAAAAATATCTGAAGGTTTGAATTGTTCACCGTGCTTCGCGTGCTCCACGGCGTACGGCAACCATACGGTGAGAAGCATTAAAGCGATGGCAAAGCGCCTCATAAAAAGCTTACAATGAATCAGCATGGCATCGCTCCTCACTTGAGCGCACAGAATTCTTCACTATAGACGCAGGTGACCTAGTGCGCTTTACTATCGTTTTGTGGTCGTCCTCAAACGAGCCATTCGTTCATGTACTGGCCGCAGCGAACGATAAGTGGACGCCAAGAAATGAAGGCACGTAGTAGCGTCACACCCCTCCGAATCTCGTGGTTAGGGCGTTTGCAGGTGAGGACCACTGCCGTGTTTTCTTTTTATTGCGATAGCATGCTTTCCGGAATATTTTAGTGTCCTAATGAGTCCTAAGGAGTCCTAAAAGCTCAGAAGAGAGTGGTGTTGGGGACCCCACAGCCATCATTGGGGATCTGGTGGTCTCCCATGATGCAGTCCTGGTCCTCGAAGGTTTCGTCATCTCGCTTCAGTCAGGGAGGGGCACCTTCGTAACAAGTGATTGGTGTCAGCGTCTTCGACAGGAGCCATAAAGAAGGGGCAGTTGTTGGTAAAAGGGGAGTGGTATCGCCGTGGCCACACCCGGGTTACCGCAGGAGAGAGGGCGGCCCAACTCGAAGTCTACGCAGCAGGACCTTCTCCCGGCCAGCGAGCCCACTGGGAGGGTCTATTTCACTCAGTGGGATGAGAGCTCGTGTGGCGCGACGCCGATCTTTCTTTCGGTGGACAAACTATTCATGTGGGTCACTTACCAGCAAGGGCAGTGGTCGTGGCACCGACTTAAGGTGACAGGAACTATCCGCCGCAAAATGAGTGGTGAAAGTATTACGCCAGATCCAGGACAGTCGGAGAGGGCAGGGGTAGGTGTCAAGTATTTTATGAATGTCTCTTGAGACAGACGAGCTAGAGACTACGCGGCGCAAACCCCATATGACCGCTGTTGAACTTCCGCAATAAAAATAAAATCGTGGAAAGTTGTACAGTATCACGTCCAGGGGGTTGAAGAAAGGCCGGAATTAGCGCCTGTAGCCCGTCCCGGGTGGCTCTAAGCTGGGGCAGCATAGGAGGTAAGGTGCGGGAGAGAGAGAGAGAAAGAATGCTTTTTAATGTGAACTGGTGAGGTCAGCCCTGCTAGGGACAAGGCTTGCTACACCAGATGGGGGATGGACTACGTTGATGAGTGATGAATTTCAGACATTAGGGTTACAGCAGGAAGAAGACAAACATGAAACGTTAAAAAAAGGACAACAAAAACAAGAGAATGCTGCCAGCGGAGTCCGGACATAAAAATACAATTGAAAAGAAAATCGTTAATAGAAACGCAGAAACAAAATGAAAAGTAAACGACGGGAAAAAATGAGTAACAACACCAACCCAAGAAAAATAAATATATGAACGCCATGGTGCGAAAGAATACATATCGTGACACACTTGCTGTGTCTGTGATCTAGAGATTTGTCCAGTTCAGTCTCTCGTAGGGACAGTAGCAGAACTTTTGTACCTAAGATACTGTCAGCACTATTGACCCAAAGCCCAAGAAAATGAAAAAGTTCGAGACTGCCTCCATGACGTACACAAGAGAGGGAGCTCGCTTCAGTTTTTCGCGCAGCATCGAATAGAGGGCAGACGCACAGCAAGTGATTTACAGTCTCCCGCACAGCGCAAGCCCGGCACAGGGGGGAATCTTCCCAACCTCTATTTCACCTAAAACTCCGAGTAAACGCCACATTCAGGCGCAGTCCGTACAAAACTCCTTCACACCGCTTGTTGAGGCCGCGTGGAAAGCGGAAGTGACAGTGCGGGTCAATAGTGTGCAGTGGTCGAAACCTGCGGTGAGGATCCTGCCACTCTGACATTTGTACAGCCCATCGTTTTTTATAAACGCAGGTTTGATTCTCTTCTGCATAATAGGCACATTCAATCACGGCAGTTAAAATGCTGTCTTGGGCTACAGCGTCTACAAATGCCTGTACAACCTGGGGCTGGTTCACAGCCGTCAGTACTGGTATTCCCGCGGAATGCGCGTCTGCCTTTCCGGTCGACCGAACGTGGAGCCTAGTGAGCGGCCGATTGTAGGTCACTTTATTGCACAGCCAATGCGGCCCAGTTACAGGGTGGGCTGGTATAGCGGGATTCACACGACGGAAAAATCGCGTCCTTCTAGCCCGTGGAGCCCGCACACTTGCCCAGTCCTAGGCTCCGCCCTTGGCTGGGAACGCTCGCGGATTCTCCGGGAAAGAAAATGCTTCCGCATGTTTTCGCTCCACGGCGGCAGACCTGCGCGGGGAATGGAACCTGTTCTTGCAACTGTGGTCGCGCGGTTTTATGTTGTACCAGCTACGAGGACGGCTTTTTCGACGCGGTTTGGTCGACACGTGTAAAGTCATAAGTGCGGGCGCAGCACAAGCGCGCCTTGTAGTTTGGGGCGCTGTGGGCAATTTAGAGCTAAAGTGTATCGATGTGTTCCTCTCGAGAGCCGCCTCGCTTCCTCCGCGCTGTCATCTGCTAGTCGTTCCGCATGTGTGGATGTGCCGCCAACCCGGACCATCCGTTGACGCGGTGTTTACGTCACTTATCCGTCCGCCTCCGCGGACCTTCTCGTCCATCGTGTGAATCCCGATTAAGGCGGGTATGGAACAGTCCTTGTACATAGCCAATGCCACTGCTTCAGCAAAAAATTCTATCAAGTTCAGAAATCCATGTTAAGTGCAACAGCCGGATCTTCGACGAAGGGGGAGGGGCCACCAGCTCCGCTATTTTTCCAGCTTTACACCAATAGTGCAAGCCATGCTAATTTTTTTAAAACAAAGCTGTCTACCTCAACCAGCCAACGCTTCCTTCGTGGCGTGCGCGACCAGAAACTCCCCACGCGGCTGAGGAGGCGGAAGGTGGTTTCATTCATGGAGCACAGTGTAGATGGCACGGCGAATGGTTACCCAGCGTTCCCCGTTCCCGGCCTACTCACACCGGCCGGGCGCGACGGCTTTGTCGTCTGCTTTAGCGACGGTTGTTTTGGGTCTGTTTTGGGGCAGCTTTGCGTCCATTGTGAGCTTCCTTCACACGGCTTGATTAGCTTGTTCGGCAGTACCTCCTGGGTAACTCGGACCCGACGGAATTCACTGGTCGTACGGCAAGGGTACGTTAAGGATTGGTTTGCGAGGTGGGAAAACAAAATATAGAGTCCCCATACAGCCATCTGGCCGCTACAGAAACGCTACCTTTTGCGCACTGCTTGCCATGAATGGGACTCTGTTTTCTATATTGGTGAATATCAATTTGGTTGTGTTTGAAGGGGTATTACGAAAAAGGCGAAAGGAGCAACTGGTTCTGATAAAAAGTGATTACAAAAGTTCCCTCAGTTTTCTCGCAATTCTCAGACTTACCAAACTAACTAGTTGAAATCGTTATAAATGGGAATCACTAAGCTCACACGCCGAATTGTTTCGGTGTCTGCGCTTGTGTCCCGCGGTGGTGTAGCCTCGAGCTAACACATCAGGATGGCAAGGTTCCGCTGTCTGACTCTTCGAAAGACACTCCTCTCCGTTTTCTTTCTGCCGACGCACGGCCGGGCTACAGCGGCGGCGCCCTCTACAGTCAAACCCGGCTATAACGAACCCGGATAGCGCGAATTATGCTATATATCGAACAAAAAAAATTGAGTTACGGAAATACACGGGAAACATATTCCTTATTACGAAGTTCACATCCGATATATCGAACTCCGCGCGCCTAGAATGGCCGCCGAAATGCATGGTCTCGGAGCGGCGATTGAGATGTGGATTGGCCGCGATCACAGAGCAAGAGCCACGACTGGGACATTGCGCCTTGCACGGAGCGACGTGACGGCCGACACTTTCCGTAACTATTTCCGACGCGTGGGACTTACGACGGAACCCGCCCAGTCAGCGAGTCCGGACCAAGACAGCAGCATCGTACGAAGAGCTCGCCAACGTTGCCGATGATGTCGCGAGTGAAAGCCGTCCGATGCTTATAGTGAAGCGCTTTCGGCAGTCGATGTGCTCCGCCAATGCTTCCTCGATTTTGAAGAACGCAGACTCGTACTGCTGCAAACAATGTTTCGTGTAGGGGAGGAAAAAGCGCGTTGCCGCACTAGAAATTACCAAGAGGAAAAAACGGAAGAAACCCAAACAAGGCTCTCGCTCACATCCCACCGGGAGAACAGTACCGCTCAAAAATGATGGGGACGCCCCCTTCCTCTCCGCCTAAAGCCGCCACCCCACCTACCACCCTCGTATGGCAATGCAATTGTCGCTCATACCGTAGCAAGAAATCATCCCTCCTTCACTTCACTCAACAACACCGACCCGATATCATCGCTCTACAAGGAGCAGACACCACCAACGTCACCCTCAGAGATTACATGACATACACTACAGACACCCTTGCCCGCACCGCCATCCTCGTTCGCACCGTTCAAACGGCCCAACAACACACCCTCCCCACCAGCATCGATTACACCTTCGTGGAGGTCATCCCCCGAAAAAAGACGCACTCAAGTTTATTCGTACTAAACATCTACAGCCCACCCGCTGCTCTTCTGTCAGAAATAGACAAGCTCTTCCAAGAAGTGAAACTCCGCACTAAGGGACATAAATTATTAATACTAGAAGATTTTAATGCCCATCACATGATGTGGGGCTACCATCGCAACGATTGGAAAGGCATTCAACTTTATGACGCAATTCAGCAGCATCGTCTTCATCTATGCAACAACCCAGACACACACACCCGCATTGGAAACAGCGTCTCCCGAGATACTTCACCCGATCTAACCCTAACTTATAACGTCAAGAATGACGAATGGACCTGCCTAGACGAAACACTAGGAAGTGACCATCACATTATAGAACTCCGAATCACTCATCACAAAAACTCCAGGCAAAGAATTGGGACAGCCAGACTTACTGATTGGAAGGCCTTCAGAGAAGACTCGCCTACTGAGTCAATCCAAAATATTGAGGATTGGGCCGCTGAGATTATCACGACATTCGCAAAGCACACAAAAGAGCTTCCTCTCACCGAAGACAATCCGGCCATAGACAATCACCTCAAACACTTATGGGACGCCAGAAACGGCCTTCTCAAGAGGTGGAAAAGGCGCAAGACCAACCGGTAGCTACGCACTCGTATAGCCTTGCTCACACAAGAAGCAGAACAATATGCTCGACAACTAAGCCAGCAAAATTGGAACCAATTCTGCAATACGCTCCAGGGAACCCTCGGCACCCGGAAAACTTGGCACCTTCTCCGTTCCCTTATGGGCTCCACAGAATCAAAAGCCACGGCTGCGCACAACCTTAAAAAATTAATCCATAACCACCCCGGAACAGATAAAGACCTGCTGAAAGAGCTGCAGAAATCATTCGAAGCTCAGCCCACGACACAGGCACTGCCGCCACTGCAGTACACTGGTCAACCGAATCCAGAACTGAATACGCCTTTCACCATTCAAGAAATTGAAGCCGCGATACACGGCCTAACAAGGAACACCACTCCTGGACAGGATAAGATCCCTAACAAACTTCTGCGCAATCTGGACCCCATCGCCCTCGAAAATCTGCTCACATATATGAATGAACACTGGACAAAAGGAACTCTCCCGCCACAGTGGAAGCATGCCGATATCACGCCAATCCCCAAGCCCGGAAAACCCCTCACACTCAAAAACCTCCGTCCCATTTCTCTCACATCGTGCGTGGGCAAACGTCTCGAGCATATGGTTCACAATCGTCTCGCCCATTACGTAGAGGACAATAACTACTTTCCAACCACCATGCATGGATTTCGGCCCCATCTCTCCACCCAAGACATCCTGCTACAGCTTAAAGAAGACATACTAGTGAGACTCTCAAACAACCACAAATATTCCATTGTCGCACTTGATATAAAAGGGGCATTCGACAATGTCACACACCAAGCTATCCTACAAGGACTAGCTACTACCAACTGCGGGCTCAGACTTTACAACTATGTCGCGGCATTTCTCACCAACCGAACCGCCACTGTACGCATCGGCCATCTGCGATCTGACCCTTTTCCAGCAATTCCCAAAGGAACCCCTCAAGGCTCGGTTATTTCACCCCTACTCTTTAACCTTGCCATGAAGGACCTCAAACCCTTGCTTAAAGATATTCCGCATCTCCGACACGCTTTCTACGCGGACGACCTTACGCTATGGACACCCACTGGATCAATCGGAGATCAGGAAGAGGCACTTCAAATGGCAATTGACACCGCCCAACGATATCTACAATCCAGAGGACTTGAGTGCGCCCCCGAAAAGTCCGGTTTGTTTGTGATCAGCAAGAGAACTACCCGCAAGACCGCACACAGAATACCCGAACCAGAATTATATATAAATAATCACCCTGTCCCTAACGTCCCGCACCTTCGGATACTGGGCCTCATAATACCTAGAGACGGATCTGGCTTGCAAGCCATACCATACTTACAGCGCACACTTAACCAGCTCATGCGCATCATCCGCCGCGTCTCCAATCGTCGCTTCGGACTTCGCGAACACGACACCCTACGCATGGTCCAAGCCATTCTTATCAGCAGGATAGCCTACGGCAGGCCATACCTAGCCCTCAGACCACAAGAAATACGGAAACTCGGCGCCACCATACGCCAGGCCTATAAGACCGCTATGGGGCTCCCAATCAGCACGGCAAACAAGAAACTTTTGCAGCTAGGGGTCCACAACACCTGGGAAGAAATACAAGAGGCCCACCATGCATCTCAAATACGCCAACTACAGATTACGCCCACGAGAAGAGAGACAATGCTCCGTCTACACTGCAGCGTCCCACCACGACAAGATCAGAAGATTCGAATCCCAGCAGACATTCGGCAACACATCCGCGTAGCTCCTCTACCCCGAAACGTGCACCCGGTTTTCAACAAACAACGGCGCACGGCACGAGCTCGATTAATTCATAAGGACAATCACCATCTATCATGCACTCGATACACAGATGCATCGCCCTACCCTCATCAGAAAGCGCATGCAGCCTGTGTCGTTAACACGCAAGGCACAGAACTGGCAGCAGCGACCGTTCTCACCACTTCCATCGAGACTGCTGAGGAGTGTGCCATCGCCCTTGCTGCAACAACAGACGAGGAATTTCTTACTGTTATAACTGACTGGGGGGGAAAATCCGACTGCAACCTGCTAGTGGTCACCCCTGCCAGCTGGCTGGGCAAAGGCGTTTTCGGCTGCCTAGCTTTGGTCAGTTGCCAACGGCAGCGGTGGGTTGGTGCCAGGTCTCACCCGGGGATGCAAAACCCCAAGGGAGTGGCAGCGACTCCCTGGAACTGTATGGGCCAGTTCCTTGCCCCAGAGCCGATGCTGGACGCGGAGGCAGGCCCGTACAGCCTGGGTGGCTACCGAGGTTGGCTCTGGGAACTTGGCTTAAAAGCGGTGAAAAAGGATCTCTTATTAAGGGTCCGCCGCAGTCACCCCACGCGGGCACGACTGCTCGCTGCCGACACAAAGGTTCCTGGACAACAGGATCCAGGGCCTTCGATAGGTGCTCATGATGGCCAGTATCTCTGGCCTTTAGTAGCGACCAGTCTAGGAGGCGCGCACTTGCTGGGACCGAGGAAAGAAGGATTGGCTCACTTCTTAGGGAAGCTTCTCGTTCTCAGTATCGGGAGTAGGGCTGGTCGTACTCTATAAGGATTACTCCTTCCACCTGATGACTGCTGCCCGTATGGGGGGTTCCCTGGTGGGTGAGTGGTTGGCATAGGAGCACATAAGAGGTCCACCGAAACCCTATAAGTCACATAGGCCTTCCTATGGAGATAGGTGATTCAGGTGCACATAGGATCGACGGATACGTACAGGGTACAGTTTACCCCGTCCGTCGGACAGTTAGCTTTACCAGTATCCGAAACCATTGAGACGAGGGGGATTAGTACCTATGTAGGCTGGGCAGGTGTCTCTTGAGTACTCGGGGGGACCTGGTGGGTGTTAGCCGGGGGGCTGGTTGTGAAAAGGGTCCAGAGATTAGGTGTCGTCACTCCGTCGCGGGTTCCCCCTGTTCTTCGCTGTCGGAGCTCAGATAGTTGGAACCTATACGCCTCGAGCGCGGCCTGTAGGGGCGCCACTGAAATCCCCCTAGCGGCCCGTTTCGAAAGCAGGCGCGGGAGTCTCCGTCCTGCTCCCCACTGCCGCCGCTGCTTTTGCGGCATGTTCACGACTGAGATTTAGCGTTTGCGGGCGTTGGAAATTCATGGTTATGTGGAGCAGTCACTGTGTTCGCAAATGGGGTGTGTTAACGAGAGTGTACATGTTTCTGACGCGATCTTAATGTGGTATATTCGGTCTGGTGTGTGTCACAGGCCAGCGTCGCGGAACCGGCGTATGCATGAACCTGATTGTAGTTACACTGCCCTGAATTTACTAGCAGTGTCTCCGTAACCACCGGTTCCTCAGATGTGCATGCTACGGGTATACACTACGATGTGAATCAGTTTTGTGCGCTTACATATTCAGCGGAACACTCATACCTGACAGCACGCCAGTTACTTTTGCCAATAATGTACCTCAGATATTTATCACCACCATTTACAAGTCAGTGTGTGTTAATTTCGGGAATATTCAACGTAAGTACGATGGATAATGCAGAATTGTACTCGGGGATCAGCACACGACAAAGAGTCGTCTTGTCGTGAGGTGAGCGCCGGCAAACATTTATCCGCTACATATATCCTCTGCAAGCAGCGCGCAGATGGGCTTAGCATATAATCGGCATCCGCGACGAAATTCTTCTTCGAAATATCGTCACATGGCACAGGGAGCCTGAAGAATAAAGCACAAACTGAAATCAGAGGGCCTTATTTAATACCATACTCTATTAACGGCACCTTTCATCGCTTGTGAACTGCCTACCCTATATACTTCCAAAAATGCGTCCGCCGAACGATCAGCTGTTCGTTGAAGTCCAAAAACAAAACAACAGTGAAAGCGAGATTTGTGTGTGTGATTACTAAAACGTTCATTGCTTGATTCCGCTCTGCATTTGTACACAGCGTCCCCCTCCCCTACCCCCCACCTATTTCTCGCGAAATAGCTGTGAATTTCGCATATAGTACGTTGGTCTGGTGAACCCTACCTGGCTTAAGTTTCGACGAATGTCTTTAGCATGTCAGAAGCTGCACTGCGTTTTTTTTTTTTTTTCATTTCCGTTAGAGCTATTATGTTTCTTCCGCACTTGCACAGCATGTATTTTTCCGTGGTTTCATATTAGATTGCCTTCGTTCTTGCTATAAGGCGTGTGTGGGCACATATTTAACGAATATACTTAACATTTTCGCATGGTTTATATTCTTATACAAGGCATAAGTTATTGTCCGGATTGGCTAATCACATCCCGGAAGCACATTTTTCTGCGACGTATATATTCGAAACGAAGCCGCATTCGTTGTCCACGCTGCAAAATGAAGCCAACCTCTCACTGTGCCAGTATCAGGTCTAAACGAGGCGACAGTAGAATTCATTTGTGCCTGACGTATTTGGAGGTGACAGGGATGATATGCTGCTACCGTCTCCGACGCCCGGAAGAGCGGTGACGATGCGCTCAGAACCGCGTCCCCGGGTAGCTCTTGCAGGCGATCGCGTGCTCTACGAAGACACAGCTGCTTTTTCAGTGACCTAAACGTACTATTTGCTAACAGACGTCACCATAACATTTTTTTAGGGCGCGGAAAGGCGAACAGAAGCGAAACAGAACCAAAACACTGCACGAGCCCCTATCAGCCACGCAGCGCACATCCCGTGAATGCCGCGGAGAAGCGGCGGCAGGCGGCGCAGCGATCGCGAAGCTCGAGGCGTATAGTGGGGTCCGCTGAATTCCAATTGGAACCGCCTGACGCCCATCCTGAGTTTTCAGGCCTATTTTAGGAGTCAGACATCTAAGTATTAGAACGAAAACCTCGCTGTCCCCATTCCCACCCACTTTCTCATAACCCATTCATTATTACCACCATCCGCATCCCTCATTCCAACCTTTCCTGCTACGGTCCCAGGGGAGATCAGGGGAGTCTCCCCGGGCCCGCTCTCCTGGCTGTGGTGCCGCTGTGTAGCATTTTTCCCTTTTATTTTCCACATCGGTGGGTATTTCCTTCTCTTCAAAACTCTAGTTGACCTCGGTCCAGTTTGTTTATTTTTAATTGGCGTCACCCGTGATACGTATGTGGTACGGGTTGGGCTTTTATTTTATATTATAGCCCTTTAGCTTTATGTTATAACTGACTCACAGACTGCCTGCAGAAACTTTTTAATTGGCCGCATATCTCAACCCGCACTGTACCTTCTTCGTGAAGTAAGAAGACTACCAGAAATTAATATCATCTGGTCACCCGGCCACCAGTCCCTCCAAGGGAACGAGGCGGCACACGCCGCTGCCCGTGCTCATACACACCGGGCCGTTACCTCAGAGGGAGAAACCAACGATCAAACTGCTTCAAAGCCGGCCCCACTCCACACGTACACCGAAATCTTAGCTCACTACAAAAACGACCGCCGTCGCTTCCCGCCACCTCATTCACAATTAACGCGCGACGAAGAAACCACTTTAAGGCGCCTACAAACCAATTCGTATCCCCATAACACCCTACTAAACGCTATGTACCCCACCCAATTCCCTGCCACCTGTAACTTCTGCCCTGTTGCTGGTACCCTATACCACGTGGTATGGGAGTGCCAACGGACCCCCACTCTAACACCAAATCCAAACCCTACCTATGAGCAGTGGGTGAAGCAGCTAACCAGCTCCGAGCTCTCGGACCAGCGCCGACTGGTGGAACGGGCCCGGACGTCCAGCCAGCTCCAAGGCATCTTGGAATAAGGATGCCTCTCATTGGGTGGAGGCCCTACGAACATCCTCCTGCTCACCAGTATAATAAATTTTTGTCTCTCTCTCTTCGTGTAGGGAATGCTATGCTAGTTGTAGCCGCCAAAGCGAAAGTGAAAACAAAAATCACCGCTTTTTTTTGCCAAGTAGGCAGTTAAGGCGGAAAGAAGCTTTATTAATTGCAATAAATGGATTATTTGGGGTATGGTTAATGGCTACTTTACGGTGTTCGTTTCTGCATGCGGGAATGGTGGAGTTGAGGAGGGGCGGCTACCGCACAATGCGAGCTCGTAATACGCTTTTTATAGGCGGGTTCGGCTATTTCGAACTATTCGATATATCGAACAAATCGCGGTGCATATTCCAGTTCGCTATAAACGGGTTTGACTGTACTCTAGCCCTGCCGTGGCCGACGCTGCTGTGTTTGCGACGCTGCCCCCGCGAATCGCAGCTAACGGCTGGCAGAATCTCTGGTTTCACTCTTTGTAGAGCCACGTGTGTGAATTCAAGTGACGTCTCATGGGCAACTGTTGTGGGTGTCGTTTAAAGCTTTGCTTTCCAACCGCCTTCACAGCGTCGATTGCAGCCAATTTTTCTCGCGAATCCGCCTTTTTCATTGCGCTGTGGCGGCCTATGGTGACTCCGCCGAGAAGCGATATGGCAGGGGTGCAACTGGGCCACCAAAGCAGCGGAAGGGGAATAAGGTCTGTACTGCTGAGGGGTTTATTTGTTTTACGTGAATTGTATAGCCCTCCTAAAGCTGAATGAATGACTATTGTCGAGGACGTATGTTTTCAATGTGGGAAACGTCTGAACAAGGGTGCGACACTCGTTTCGTTTCGAAGCGGTTCCGCAAGTGTCAGTACCGGAGGGTGGCTATCTGAGGCCGTAGAAGCGATGTTCTCGCGCCATGTGTTTCTTTCTTTTAGTTCCTAAAAGGGAACGGAGGGGGACATTGGCATCTGTCGGACAGCAGCATAAACACGCGCCTCAATGTGGCCTTTATAAAAATCAGTGATTGATGCTGGTATGAGGATCTCAGCGAAGCAAAAAATTATGGTGGCTGCAGATTTGTTCAATTCCGGCGGTCTTTTTTTCTGTTTCATGTCATAACGAGCATAAATGAATGTGCAGATTACTTTTGAGAGCGTTGTGACCGAAGCAAATGAAGTCCAAAGCAACCGCAGTACTAACGTATGTCAGTAAATTGTTTTTGAGGAGCATATTTATTCGTAATAACCGGAGTTTTTCATCCTATTTGCAAGATTGCACTTTCTAGTTAGAAGAACTAACAGTTTGAAAAGTTGGTAGTGGTTCATTCTTTTTAAAAAGCGACAACATCACGGGCGCAAAGAAAGTGGTGCACAGGAACCATATTTCTGCGGGAATATCACGCTGCTCGTCATCAAATGCATGTCCCAGCAGTACAGAGCTGTATGCCGATTACAACGGGGAAAAAAGGCATCTCTCTCCGCAAGCATGCCAGGACAAAAAATTAAAAAAAAGCAAACACGTCCCCAAAAGGATTAAAACCAGCACATTCGAGCGGTGCACTCTTTCTGACTCTCTAGATCACGCGACCCCAGCGCACCGAGGGTCCTCACTCCAATGCCGCGGACACAAAGCTGGGCCTTAGCTTATTTTGTTTTGAACTTCTCTGAAAAAGTTTTTGTATTGTATTGCTGGCATAGAAACTGACCATTATTTGAATAGCGGTTGTCCACTAAGCGTCTCTTGACCTTCCAGAATACCTGACACCCGGAGGCTGCGTTACTATTACGGCAGGAAATACGATCGCGAAGCTTAGCTCGCAAGCAGATCGCGAGTCCACCCGTCGAAAAAAAATGCTCTTCGTACTTTTGCTTTGCGCTTTACGATGAAAACATTGGTTGATTTTGATTCGTCGTTTAATAGATTAAGTTGAGTAACTCTACTTGCGGACTTAACGTGTCCTACATTTTCTACAAGCGTGCCAGCCATGTACGCATATGCAGCTCCCGTTGGGCGAAGTCAGCGAAGCGTCGCCCGCCACGAAATACGTATCGCATACCTAGTGTGAAGGCACTTTCGCTTCGTTGACCTTACGAAGGTTATTACGCTCTACGAACTAATAAACTGGAGGCACATGAATCGCGGCTCGAATATTGTCGGGAACGACTGGCCGGCTTGGTACACAAGCCTGCCATACTAAGGCAACTCTCGCTAGGCCGATGTGTTCGTATCTTCGTCGGAGTAATATGGCGAGGCCATATCGGGATTTGGCGTGTCAGCAAGTTGTAATCACCCGGGGTGTGAATGCCTGGTGTGGCTGCGACGGGGCGGATAGCTCCTGATTTGTTCACTCCCGTTTCGCTCGACAGAAACGAAAAATTTCACCCTTCACATTATGGTTTGCCCGACAGTCGCATTTGTAAGAAAGATAGCATTCTATTTTCTCCATGTGGGCCGAACCCGGTCGCATGCTTTCACTACACGGGGTCAGTTACAGCAGCAGACAGCGGGGAAGGGGGGGGGGGGAGGGGCAGACCGTTTCTAGCTTCTTCCGCCAGGGGTCATGCGCATACGCAGTAGCGTTGTGAAAAAGGCAGATTGCTTTTCTTCCGCCACCGAAACACTAAATATTCTAGCAGCATTTCGGGAATTTTAACGGGTGAGCAACAATTTGTTGTATCTGATAAAACGCACCCTTACATGGAAATAGAGCAGTTTTTAAATTAGCAGTAGAAGCTGGACTTCCCAATCTCTTTGACCTGCAATATGTTTTTTTTTAGATCAATATGTCCAAACTGATCTAGCCTAGCAGTGCCTAAACAAAGCAAGGTCATGCAGTGCCGACCCCCATACTATATAGTTGGAGAAGTTTGACCCGGCTCGGTGCATACTTCAAGTCACGACCGGTTACGTCGTCGGCTGCGCTCAGAATCTTTCGCTGCTGGATACCGAACATAATTACCCTAAGTAAGCTGAAACAATTGCCGTTACATACAACCTCGTGCGTTTTCGCTGTGTTTGCACACCGCGGCAGAGCATTTTACGGGAAGAAAAAAATTGCTACCGCGGTTGATATACTCGGGGACACCTTAAGAACGACAACGATGATGATTATTATTATTGATTATTGATATTGGTATCCCCTTTGTAGCGGAGTGATGACGCATCATCTCACCAAAAAAAACAAGAAGAAATTATTATACCTATGTTTTACACTCTTCGTTCAATGCTAGCGTTGCTCTAAGCACAGGTACGCAAATACTTATTAAGTACAACGCAGGACAACGCAAGTTGTCCTGCGCCTCATCACCACAGCCGGCTGTTACTCCGTGCGGCGTAAAGAGGGCCTTACTGCGAGTATTTGAACGTGACACGAGTAGTTTTTGTAATGTTCCGCACTTATTCTGCTTGTAAATTCTTGCAGCGACGACAAACGAAAACTAGGTGGTGCAAAGAAGACGAGGTTACGCATTCAGCGCAATCTCGTTTTGAAATGCGCGTGCGCGTTGACATACGGATCCGTCGCTTCTGCGGAGTGATACACTGCGTGAGCTATTGCCGTTCTTAAGTTACACACACCGGTTGGTATTATTTATTCGCTGAAATTTGTGTTTCAAATGTGTTCATCCCTACGCAGATAAGCTTCTTTGACGTTTAAATGTCATTTACACGCCCGCTTATAAAATACCTCATAATTTGTTACATTTCGCTTTTTCTGGTAAAAATTACGGCTGTCGTTGACTGGCATACGCAGGCCGAGTAATCTGCTGATATCAGTCAATTTATATTAACCCGATTACATCAATGTTATGCGCCAATAATATTTATAGCTAAACCACTTATATCCTGTAACAGACAACCTCTTTTTTTCCCGGATGTTTCCGTCCTTAGTTGTGACTTTTTTCTCTAATTGGCAGCTCAATAACCAATTTTACAACACAATATTATAGAGATTGTGCGAATTTGCGGACGTTGAAAATAACGCTCTCTGTTTCAACTCCAGATATAATAGAAATTCTAAAATAGAAACCCCTTATTTAAACAGTACTGCGATACCGTTTCTTCTTACCTTTGTACGGCTGTTTCTAAAAACACAAATGGGATTGCTTGAAGTAGAATTTTTATATCTTAAAGCTGCATGCAGCGTTTCCGCGAAACCTTTTGCGTGAGCTGCAGCCTTAACAAGTGCTTCTCAAACGTCCCAGAAAAGCACGTGCGTCTGCGAATCAATTTCAAAGAAAAACAATCTGAGACTGCTTGCGTTTGACAGAGTAAAAACGTGTTTGGTTATGTAATAAGGTTCCGCTGTCAAAACTAATCTTCTATTACAATGGCAGATCCGGAACATTTTCAGAGCTAGCTTTTCGCTCCATTTCCAGCAAACACGTTTCAATGGCAGATTTGGGGCCACCCAGTCCTGTTCCGATGGCAGATCGAGAGCGCCGTCGCAGTCAATGTCGCTCCGTGTGGCAAGAAAAGTTGCACCCCCGAAATCGGTGGAGTCGCCCAGACGTCACGCGGTGACTTCTCTCGCGATGTCATCGTCATCTGCTTGCGCTCACTTCCGCTTTTCGAATCGTCATTAACGCCATGGCGCCCACTCCGGCAAGTAGGCGCTACGGTCACACCAAATAGGCCCAGCCACCCCAGCAACGGCCACAATCACAAGTAGAAAACAGATGCTGCGCGCAGTGTCGTGTTCAGGCTTGCTCTTTAAGGAAAGCGGGGGTGACTGAAACAGCTAAATCTCTTAATCAAATGGCGAAAAGCCCAGCTCAAACGACGACTGAATGTACGCGGCAGTAAACTCGGCTTGGGCTTTTTTTTCGCCTGCTTGCCAAAAGCCCAATGAAACTTTCATCACGGGCGGCATTTGACGCCCTTGACAGTGAAATCCATTGATCGACAAAAAGGCGGTGCGGGACTTTAGAAGAAAACACTTGCAAGGAAGCAGAACCTTTTAGAAGGGTCCGACGGAAAGGCTGCGGGAAATCGGGGCTTCCGTCATGCTTAGACATTTACTCGAGGGGGAGCAGTTGCGCTCCAAAGGCAGTTTTGGCGCACATGCTCTTCGGGGTAGCACCGTGCTTTGTCGTAGAGCTTGGCAGCCGCTGCGGATCTGCCATTTGAATTAAACAGATTAAGGTAGATTTCCGCTGTAGCATATTTTATGAGGTGCTCTGGTGATGTAATGTACATAAACTGTTGATGCATGTAAAATGATGAACTACACTACCAAAGATATCGCCCGAGAAACTGTGACCTCGGTGCACTTGCTTCATTTCGCTCTAATTTATTATAGTGAGTCACATTTTATTAGTAAACGCGATGTATAACATTGTCTCTCAGAGTAAGCTTATTAGTGGTTCGTCAAACTCACCTTTGCAGCCCCTTTACTGCTATACCAGAGCACTGAACTGTTGAAAACAATTTTTTTGTGCGTGGAAAAGGTAATGACCGGGTAACAACGCCCCTAACGGCGTACCTAGTGTCAATGTTCGCGCCTCTGATGAGTAGATTATCTGCGGGTGTAAGTTTACCGAAACTTCAAATTCAATCTTATTTTGATTGTATTCCAAAACGCAAAATAATTTTTATTTGAAATGTCACCCCGAAGGCATCTGCTGTCATTGTAAGCGTTCATAGCGTCTTACGGATGGACACATCAACATGCTTCAGTATTGCTAAATTTAAGAGAAAAAGCCAGGGGAAGTGAGTTAGCTGATCTTCGGGTCTGCACCCCGAGGTGTGAAACTGTGCTCACGAGAAATTCCAAAACTTCCTTGATTTGACATCCAAGGTCTTGTGCTTCTTTCCATGCGTGCTTCCTCGGAGGTTTCCGAGCCACACGTCGTAACCGTTGTCCGCAAGCACGAAACCTTAAACAAGAAAGACAAATCTACCTAATCTCCTGGAAAGCTTGCAGATGACAAACACGAGGAACTCCGTCGTTCTGCATGCAAATACGCCAGGCGTAACAGCAGCTTTGCGCTATATATGTTGTATGCTCGAAAGCTTCGTTAAAATAGAAGGGCTACAAGCTGCAAAAACACATCCCATCCAGGAAAATTAATTTAACGACCTTTTGATTTTTAAGCAGGCTGTGCCCACACTTTAAATTCTTTTCCCCTTTTTAGGGAACGACCTCATAATCACCCACAAGGGCACTCTTAAATTTCTTAGCGATGTCAAGTTTTTACACCTCATTACTTACCATGCATGTTGAAACCCTGGCCCTTTACACCAGTCGTCTTCATTGTCTTTTATGTTATTTCACGTATATATTTTAGTTAAACATTGTACACTTAACATCACTTCGTCCTCATAAAACAACTTTTCCTTGCGCTCTTTGCCTTTACTCGGCCCTGCGCCATAAAAACACAATCATTATATAAATTTCGTTCACATACACAAAAGCATTCCTAAGAAAAACATAGAGATAACAGCACGACAAACAGAAATTCACCCTCTTTCAACGACTTTTTTCAGACATGTAATTTTTTAACTTTTTTATACTCAATAAGGCTGTACCTAAAGAATGCAATGTTTTTAGCAAGGTTTTGGTAAAATGTAAGGCTGTTTTTTTAAAAAAAAAACAACATTACAAAAATATGCAACAAAAGACGGAAACAGTAAAAATCGCTTATAATTTCAACATTAACCATTGTTATCCAATAATACACCTAATTTAAAAATATTGCGCACATTGACTTTTTGGTTGTAATTTTATATGCTGTTTTATATAATACATATACTTTTATTAAAGTTACTTAAATCACCTTGATTTAATCAAAGTTATTAAAAACTCGTTAAGGGCTCATTTTTGTTCAAAAACGAAACAAAATGACTCCATCATTTCATGAACAAGAAATAACCGCGGAGACAATTCCTACGCTCTTCGGGCAGGATATGTTGAAAAAACTTCTCTTCATAGTTAAGACTACCTACTATGAACAGTTTCCAGCAACTTAATAATTAATGATGGTAGAGAGTACTTGCGGCCTCTATTCTCACACTGACTATATACTGCAGGAATGGCGAAAACAAGGATCCTAATAGAAATGTAGCAAAGGGTTTTTTACCTAGCTTGATATGATAAGCATATTGGTGCTTCTTGTACATTACAAATCCGAGCTTCTTTGACTGCTTAGGGCGCTGCCCACCCGAACGCTTTTGCTGGCGACTCGCTAGGACAGACCTGACGTGGTCCCGCGTATTGCTCCGATACTCAGGCCACGGCATGGAGCCAAATCTAAACTGACACCTACCAGAACCCCGGTGCCTATGCTAGCACCCTCCAGAACTAGTCTCAGCTAAACGCAAACACCACGGCCACCGGGAAGACATCCACGAATTATGTAGAAATACAAGAAAAAACCGCGAAACAAGACCCCCCGCCCTGCATGAAGACCAAGCATGCACAGCACTAAGAGACCCTGCAGCACAGCTTTTATTCCGCAAAGCAGCTCCGCCTTGTCGACATGGCCGAAGGTGCTGCCAGGAACTGAAATGTTCTGTCTGACCAACGCGGAAGAGGGAACCCAAAGCTCTCTACTTCTGGACAAATAAAGTTCTCTCTCTCTCTCTCTATATATATATATATATATATATATATATATAAGGATTGGCAGTCAAGAAAACCTCGGAAAGCAAAGGGGAGGTTGTGGTGGGTCATAGAAAGAGATGAAGAATTTTTTGAGTCGAAAAGAAAGTGGTGAAAAAATTCCCGCCGGGTGGGATCCGAACCCACGACCTCCAGAATACTGGTCTGGTGCGATAACCACTACGCTACCGGCAGGGCTGTTTCCCAACACTTTCTCGGGTATTTATGTTAAGGTATTTTTGTTTCCTGCACTTGGGGGTGGTAGCCAGCGCCACTCGGCTGGCTACCACCGAGTGGCCAGATACGGGACGAGGGACTCGGTAAAGGCACATATCAAGGTTTCAGTCGTCATTGCCAGTGCTATTCGGCTGTTTCCGAAATATTTAAGAGTGCTGAATGCCGTGTGTTTGTCATGTTTCTTTGATACAGTGATAAATAAGCGAAGATATAAGTCGAGAAAAAATCCGCAGTTTTTTCCGGGAGCGGGAGTCGAACCCACATCTCCGCCTAGCGCGTGCGGTGCACTGACCAATTATGCTATCCCGCAGCGGCTTCTCTCTCGACTTTAGAGCGGGGGTTCATATTTACAAGTGCTCTGAGGATGGACCACTAGCGCTGCCCCTCGACCACCGCGGGAGATGTAGAACGTCTTTTTTTTCCCAGCGGCCGCCACGTAAGACGTGGTCGGAGGTCGGGGTTAGCAATTGGCATATCCGAACTGCTGGAGCCAGAGCCCTCGTAATGCATGTAGCGGAACAGACTTATATTTTCGCTTATTTATCACTGCATCAAAAAATCATGACAAACACACGTCATTCGGCACTATTAAATATTTCGGAAACAGCCGAACAGCACTGGCAATGACGACTGCAACCTAGATATATATATGTATGTGTATATGTATATATATATATATATATATATATATATATGAACAAATGCCGGCAGTCTACAACGCCAAAAGAGGCATAGGGGAATGATTAGACTATTTTTTGACCGTTAGTGAAGCTATATTTTTTTACTATTATTTACGTAGAAAGAAAGAAAGAAAGAAAAAAAACACGCGCCCAGAGTGGGGACCGAACCCACGCCTTTCGTTCGAAAGGCGTGGGTTTGGTCTTCACTCTGGGTGCGTGTTTTTCTTTCTTTCTTGCTTTCTACGTGACAACTCCAGTTTACGTCAACGAGCATTTGTGTCCAGCGCTTAAAAGATTGCTTGGGATGACTATCGCAAGAAAGAAGGAAATGAACTGGCGATTTGCTTGGGCAAAGGGAGGCAAGGTGTTCGCCAGGAAAGCGGAAGCATTCCCCATCGTCCGGATAGTGTGCGAGAGGGACTTAGAAAAGATTAAATAAACAGATGCTCGTACACGGTTACATCCGACAGTTAGTTTTTTATCAATGACCGCCCCAAAAGATATCAGTTGTCCGAAGGAAAACGGATATCTAACCTTTTTTCATTGCAATGCACAATCCATGAAAAACAAACACGATGTATTGACAGTGCTTTTTGATCAATTTTGTTTCAAGTTCGACGTTGTCATGATAACGAAAACCTGGTATACGAGTGACACAGAAGTGCTGCGCCTTTCTGGCTTCAACACGTTCTTTCTAAATCGGTCCCACCGACGAGGTGGGGGTGTGTCACAGCTCGTGTCTACACAGCTTTCTTGTAGTATAATGAACGAATTTTCCACAGTTACGGCAGATTATGAAGCTTTAACGATGCGGTGTGAAAATGCTATTTTTGTTGTTATTTACCGCCCCCCCCGATGGAAAAATCGAAATATTTTTCGCATTTTTAGAAGACCTTCTCAATTTTGTTTCGTCGTATGGTTTACAAATAACTATTGGTGGGGACTTTAATATTAACCTATTACAGGCGAGCGCACATTGGCGTGATCTAGAGCTACTTCTGGGTTCTTTCGGCTGCATGAACGTGATCAAAGAACCGACTCGTATTGGCCGTCTTTCCCAAAGTCTTATTGATGTATTTATAACCAGTGATTCAGGTAGCAGTATCATGTCCGCTGTGATTGGTGTACATATAGGTGATCATTTACCTATATATATGTTCTCAAAGCACACAGAAATGCTAAGATGTAAGCAATGCCCCGAATCTTTCGCTTTTCATGATATTAATCAGAATACTTTGACTACTTTTCGTCAGAAAATTCACTCTATTTGGTGGAACCCTTTACTTCAGTGCACCACTGCAGATGATGCCTACGATACTTTTCTGGGATCATTGAAAGATGCATATAAAAAGTCTTTTCCTCTTAAGATGGTCAAGAAAAATAAGAATATAAGGAAACCATGGATTACAGACGAATGTCTCAAGATGATCCGTAAAAAAGATTTATTGTACCGTTTGTAAAAACAAAGAACAGGGACGATTTTGTAGCCTTTAAAAAATACCGAAACTTTGTGACAAAGTTCTTGCCCTATACTAAAAAAACGTACTTCGAACATGTGTTTTCTGAGGGTTCCTCACCGGCGGGATGTCATCTGGCGGGAATTGAATAAACTTTCGCACCCCCTTACCCCCCGTAACGACGACTTTGAACTGACAGTAGATAATAAACCTCTCAAAGGTCAGGAACTGGCTACCAAGTTTAATCACTATTTAACCAATCTTGTGCAATGCTCCCACAATGAAAACGCTATGAGCTTCCTAAAGGATTATAACCCCCACACAGCCTTTTTTTCTCCGGTAACGCCTCAGGAAATATGGTCGATTTTCTTGTCACTAAAAAATAGCGAAGCCATAAACATCGATGGGCTTCAGATTCGGCCTATTAAGTTTGTACTGGATCTTCTTGTATCGCCGCATAGCCATATATTTAACTTATGCCTTACTACTGGTGTCTTTCCAAAGAAGATGCAGCAAGCTAAGGTCACACTACTGTTTAAATCCGGGGACAAAAACAATTTTTCCAATTATAGACCGGTTTCTGTACTTCCAGTTATTTCAAAAGGGTTAGAAAAAGTAATCGCGAAACGCCTTGTGTCCTTCTGTGACAAACACTCTATTATATCATCAAAACAGTTCGATTTTCGTAAACATATGTCAACGGAATTAGCTTTACTAACGCAAAAAGAATTAATATTCCAGGGATTTGAAGAAAAGAAGGTAACATTAGGTATATTTATAGACTTTTCCAAAGCATTTGATAGAATTAGTCATTTAACATTGCTTGAAAAATTACAACAATATGGATTCCGGGGGCTTCCCTTTACTCTTTTGCAATCGTATTTAAGTAACCGGCAACAGGTCGTGGCAATAAAGGACCACTACTCTGCTTCACAAGAAGTAAGGGCTGGAGTTCCGCAAGGCAGTCTTCTAGGGCCAATTCTGTTCAATATTTATATCAATGATATCGTAGAAATCACTGACATTGCACAATTTATTATTTACGCAGATGATACCAGCATTTTCTTTCTATCGTCTGATACTACTCAGCTTTCGCATTTAGCAAATATAACCCTCCAAAAGCTTCACAAATGGACTAAAGCGAACTCGTTAGAAATAAATACTAAGAAAACTAAAGCAGTGTTATTTTCACCAGCTCAAAGATCTGTTGACAGAAACCTTGATTTGTATATCGGATCTGAAAAGATTTGTATCGTTAGTGAAATAAAAACATTAGGCATTTTCTTTAATGAGCATTTAAAATGAGATGCTCATGTCGATCTCGTCTGCACTAATTTATCTCGAGCGTGTGGGGTGCTTTGTAGGTTACGGCATGTGGTTCCATCAAATATTAAACTTATTCTTTATCATGCTATATTCGCAGCTCACATCAATTACTGCAGCCTCGTATGGTTAACCACTTCCGCAAAAAATATTAATAAGCTGCATTTATTTCAGAAAAGGGCCATTCGACATATCGCAACTGTACCGTATGACTCACACACTAACGAACTGTTTCTTCAGTATAATCTGCTTCCTGTCCAATGTATCTACAACTTTAATCTTCTAACACACTATAAAAATAGCTTGCAACACAACGGTGCAGCTTATCTAAGTCTATGTAGTTTAAGAAAACCGGTGGACGCACCGTACGAAATAAGGGGAAGGAGCTCATGGTTCGTGCCCTTTTCGAGAACGAATTATGGCGATGATAGGTTGCAATTCCGAATTGCCCGCCTTTTAAATAACCTAGCCGAATGTGGCATAGCTGTAAATGCAATTTCTAAGCGAGATTTAAAGAAACGTTTACTGCTGAACATCGAACAGTTTAACTGAAAATATATCAAGCGTTGTCTCTCATTGTGACCTGGGTTTGGCCAGAATTACTTTTAGTACTTTTCAATGGTTTTAGTGGCAGTGTCTTCATTCCCTGCACAGTGGACCATCTAAAAAATACCGTACACTGCTTTTGTCAATATTGTGTGTATTTACGTGGATACTTGTAGTGGATACATGCAGTGCAGATATTAATGAATGTATACATACCTGTATATAACATAGACTTTTCTTCAAGTTTAGTCTTTTTTCTTTGTTTGTGTGTACACAGGTACCGTACATATCCAATATTTCTCTTTTTATGTACCTGTGTACCCCATTTTTTTGTAACCTTTATATGTATGTATGTATCTATGAGTGTCTATATGCGTGTATGTATATCATTTATTAAGTTTCCTTTACAAAATGTGCGCTATAGTGTGTTTTAATGCTTTTCTCTATGTTTGTATGTACTAGCGACATGCTAAGGCGAGATTTATTGCTTTAGGACTATTTCATGTGTTTTAAACTCCTGTTGCTACTCTGCCACGCCAACCGTAAGGGGCAAACACCTCGTCAAGCTGCAGCTTTGCAGCTTTTTGTGTTTGTCCTCGCATTTCTATGTACGAAATGCTCAATAAAGTTGAAGTTGAAGTTGAAAAAAAATATATCTTCACTGACGGTCAAAAAATAGTCTAACCATTCCCCAATGCCTCCTGTGGCGTTGTAGACTGCCGGCATTTGTTCCCCTCATTTCTAAATCATATATATATATATATATATATATATTGTAACAGAGATAGTGGCCGTTAGCAGGCGCGCCAGTGTGGCCAAAGGGGTGTGTGCTCAACTGAGACCGAGGCTGACTGTCATGTGGCGTCAATCCCCCAACTGGGTCTATGTGCAAGGGTCCGTCATCGGAGCAGCCCCATCGAGAACGATCTTGCTGAGAGACCTGCGCGTGGACTCCCTAGCTAGCTTGGCCTCTGGTGCAACCAGCCCCCGTTACCACGCTCTAGCCGTTTGCTAATAAACCCCATTATAATATATATATATATATATATATATATATCCCCGATGATATGAATATGCGGTCTAGCGCTTTTTAGAAGGGGAAGGAGGGTCTGGAAAACGGTCGCAGGTAGAGAGGATGCCCTCCAAAGCAAGGAATGCTAGCTCGTCCTTGGGTTCGGCCATCGGAAAATGAACACGCCGAGCTGCTATTTCAAGCGGCAGGAAGGAAAGAGGTCTACTACACAACTTTTTTCTGTCCGAGTGGGAAGCCTTTAAATGCGGTAATAATGGGAAACAAGGCCACACATACAAGAAAACGCATTGCTAGGAGTCGGACGGGGATCTCACTCGGTGGCGCTGCAGGCGGGAACGTTGAAAGCGCGTGACAACCCCCCCCCCCCCCGAGCACTGCCTCTTGTATTCACCGAAATAAGTGATCTTCAACTTTTAGGCGGGAACGTTGATGCCTCAACCTTGAAGGTCTGAATTACGGGGGTACAGTGGAACCCCGATATTGCGAGTTTCAAGTGACTGCGAGAACGCGTCGTATGACCGGGGTGTCGTACTACCGGGCTGCGGGTAAATGCCGGCCTAGTGGGCGGTCTCACGCGACAGGTGGGCTAAGAACTTATTTAAACTACTATATTTAGCACGTTCTCGCATGGTTTGGAAACCTTTAGCTGAAATCCCAATTTAGAACAAAGCAACACTTATGTTGTGCCATCCTCCGATTCATAGTGTCCACCTAGCCCGCCAGCCAAGCGCTACGCGATATAAGGCCGGCGGGGTTGAGCAAATTGAGAGGGGAAAAGGCTAGTGTGAAATTGCCAAGGCCAAGCGAAACAGGCGATAGTACAAGGCGGAGATGAACAATAACAGACATTGCCGTACATGGTGGAGACGCCCCTTGAACGGTCCCGTGCCGTCACTATTGGGTCATAGTGCTCAACACATAGTTTTCGTTTCCCACAAAACCCAGCAACGCGAAATAGATAAAATAATTGAACCTTCGCGAGTAAACCGTGTTGTGGCGAAAATTATAGCGCGGCCAATTGCTGCAGGGACTTAATGCGGCGGCCAGCGATTGACCCAAAATGGCAGTGCCAACGGGTACGTATCTCCCCCCATCGCCTCCTGTGTTTTGCTCCACCCTTGCGGCGGCCGCACGTGAATTGAGACACTTTAGCAAACAAAACAGCTGAGTGACAGCGCGGCTTTGAAAGATTGATAAGCAGAGAACAGAGACATTGGGAGAAAGAGCTCCGTGAAAGGAAGAAACTTGGGTCGAGCGGGCGGGGAAAGGGGCTGTTCTGTCAGCACCGCGGGGTTGCGTCGTATGTGTTTTCGCGTTCGTCGGCGGCTCAGCGGGAGCTTCAAATTTTTGGTCCACCTACCACCTAAACTTTCACTTCTCGCATTGGCGCATTGGCGTACTGCTGCTGGGTGGGGCCGTCGCATGTTACCTCCCGCTCACGAGTACACGCCTGCTTGCTTGCGTATGCTCACTGGCCTGGCCCGCCTGCGGACCTTTGCAAATAAAGCAACGTCAAAAAGGGGTTAAGAATAAGGAAGGACACGACGAGGCGGCGAAGCGGTGTAAAATGTGGGAAAAGCGCCGGTTTATCCACGGCAGGGTCCGTCGTATGTAGCGGACCACATGCACCCGAGCGTCATATCATCGGGGTTTTTGATGCATTGTTTCTATGGGGAGTTTGCGGGGACCACGGTGATCTGTCGTAAGAAGCGGGTCGTCGCAAATCGGGGGGTCGTATCAGCGGGGTTTCACTGTATAAAGCTCAGCGCTGAAACTTGGCACGGCGTTAAAAGCAGGGTTAGATAGGCAGCAGTCGCCGCGGAATAGTGTACGTGCAGTCGGCATCCAAAAGTCTGGATTCCACGTCAGGAACCGTTCCGTTTTGCCGCCGACTAACATGCGTGAGCTTCAGTTAAAAATGAACAGGTTGCAGTTAAGATTTAAAGGTAAACAAGTGTACAGCTATGGAGGGTCAAACTCATGTGGTGGCGATGCGCTGCCCTTTGAATGCTGCTGACGTAAAACCTGCACTTTTGCTCACAACCGTAAATTTGCGTACTCGAAGGGGTATGAAATACAAGAAATAATTTGGCAATTCCAAGTTAGAATTTTAGGTAAAAAATGACCCAATAAATAGACCAAGATGATGCCATGCATAAGACAAAGCGAGCTAAAGCGAAGATTTGCCTAAATTTGTAGAAACTTCTACTGTTACTTTTTATGGCAAGTGAGTTTGTTTTATTTCACGTTTAAGTTTACTTTGCTCCTTTCTTTTTGCTACCATATTTTACTTCATGTAACTTCAATTCTCCCAGTTGCTGCAACTATACAGTAATTTTTGGCTACGTTTGTATTTGACCCTACATACACACGGTATTTTTGAAACGTCTGCTTTCTTGTTTCACCTCAGTTACGTTACGTTAGGTTTCCTACATATGCGTTCCTGGCCCTAATTCAAACCGTTATTTAGAGTGTTTTGGCCAAGAATTCATGTCTGGCGTTATTATTACCCGAACGTGATTTGAATTGGGAGCACAGCGATCTTTTCTTTTGCATTCCGGCCACGCACTGCTCACCTAAAGACTGCTTGGGGAAGTCTAGCACCATGGAGGCGGAGTCCCCAAGCAGCCCCGTCATGACGAACACGGGTCCACGGCCACAGCAATCTTTGCGTTCATGGCTGTCTGCGCCGCAGTGACCTTCCCGGCCATGGGGTATGCGGTGCAATTGGAGAAGGTAGCCATCCTCTGTCGCTACCTCGTGCGCCTCGAAAGGGTACCCCTTGCTTCGCACCAAGGCTTCCTACGTTGAAAGAAGCCAGAACATTCCGAAATTGAGCACCATGCTCGAAAATGGGGTTATAGTCTTGGAGACAACAACGTTAAACAAAGGTGAAATGAAAAAAGTTATTTGGTCGCAAACGTTGCCGCATATGCTAATATTGAGACAGATTCCATTTAAAGCGGCGTTATCTGGGGTAACCATAACCGCGGCAAATTGGCGTAGATTGTTGTCGAAGTAGTTTTCTTTTATTAACTTATATCTCCAGAGCCCTAAAAGCCCCATATTAATAGTATACATAGGGTAAGGGGGTTACACTGGTGTCACAACAGGGTTTATGCAAATAACAGAACAAAAATTAACGCTGCAAAATTTAAATTACATTGCGGCAGAGTAAACAAAAAGGAAGAAGACGAAATAGCAATTAGAACAGTTACACTTGAGTAACTAAACTGAATGACACAAACTATTAACGCCGCGGTCGTGCACTATTCTCCTGTGCAAGAAGTGAGTGCTTATAAAAAGATAGAGAAGCGTTGGCACGACGCGGCAGTGAAGTGATATATATTACTCACGGCTAATATTTCGGAGAGCATCAGCAAATTTCAAACCAATTATTTCGGTGACAATGTGCGATGGTAGATTATACCAGGCAATGGTGATAGGAGGTGTAAATGATTGCGCAAATACAAGGAAACGGCATTTGATGCGTTTGATTTTACGTGAATTGTCCCGGCGTGGAAAATGGCTGAGAGTCCACAGATGAAGTCGTTATAAAGGGACACATTATATTACAGCTTATTAAATAGTGTTAAACCAGATATACTGTGACGATGATATAAGGCCTCAAGCTCAGCAAGATTTTTAATGCTGTTGCACAGGTATATTGTGAATAGTCTGAAAAGAAAAAGCGTACAGCATGATTTTGCAGGGATTTTAAGTCAGTAACTATATGCCTTATTAGGATCCCAAACAGCTGATGCGTAATCTAGTTTAAGGTGGACTTCCTAAATAAGCTTTTAGAGTACCACCACTGGCGCACACAAGTAAGCAACGCCGCCAATTTTGGGGTTTATAAGTGTTTCAAGGTTGCCGTATCTACGCTCTCGCCGCTAACTTTGACCGAGTCGTTTGTAGACAACACTGGCGAAGACGCAGTAAAACGGCACCTTCGAACACATTTCTGCAGCTGAAATGCTGCGAAGTGCGTTATCTTTGACTCTCTTTCGGAACGACGTCGGTCGCGCACAGCCACAGAGCCGGGAGGACAAGCTAAGACTACCACATGTGATCAACTAAAACGCAAGAACAAAAAAATGGCGGCGTTCATGAACCGTTGCAGTGTAAACAAATGTCACGTAATGCAATCTCACCAATAATCATGGCTGCGGCACGGAACAATAAGAGAAAAGGGTGCCTATACTCTGAAACCATATCTAGTGACACTAGCTTAGGGCGTGTCATTGTAGTGCAATCCAACTTCCGTAAGTGCATGACAGCATGTCTGAAGTTTTGTTTCTGGTAATCAAAAGAATCGAGATTCGAGTGTATGGCTAATGTAATTATTTAATGGAACTTGTTGCTGGGCGTGCCGGTTATTGTATAAGAATATGACAAATAGCGCAAATAAACGACCCACAAAATAGAGCATATGGACAGGCGCTGTCCGTGTCCTTTTTTGCATGTGACGTGTATTTGCGCTATATATTATGTGTATCATTTATTACGTAAGGCAGAATCTTCGGGTGCATGATTAGTAAAAGACATAATTTATGTTTCAGCCAGGTTGAAATGTATTACCCATGTTGAGCACCATGAATTTAAAGCGTCAATGTGAAACTACAATCACCAAAAATAACAAAGACGGTGACGCGACTTCATGCAAGAATATTTGTAGAGGATCCCGCAGCGTATCCTCATCAGATAAAAACACGGCTACTCTCCACTAACAGCAAAAAATAAAGCTTCATATAACTACATCTAAAAAATTCCTCGGACACTTCACGTTCCACACAATCTCAAAACACTACGCAACTCCGCATTCTTCGCTACATACATTTAAATACCATCCTTACGCCTGCTCGTTCGTTAACCGAATCCCCCCCCAATGCTCCTATTGTCACAAACCCTACGCTTATTTAAAACAATTTGGTTTCTCCTGCCCCATTGCAATTCATTCCACACATTTTCCACACTCTCCTTCAACATGGCGCACTTGGCTAGCCTCGAACCAGCTGATGGACGAGCTGGCGTCGACGGACCTGGCCCGGGACATCCCCGACGCTTGAAAGGACGGACAACCGATTATTGAGCAGTGAATGTTCTTCAGCTAATATAAAAGCAGGCATTTTATGCAGTGTGGAAACTGCACTGCTTTCTAAATGAACAGGCGGAGATAATTTTAATTTTGCCCTAAAATTTTTGAAGTCTGAAAGGTGACGAAAAATATGTTAGACAACCGCATGTTTCCCGACAATTCCGTCGATTTTAACGCGTGGTTCAAAAACTGCATGAAGGAATAGGACAGGTTGCAGATTATTGATGTTTTAACCGTAGACAAGTTTTTAAATACTTCTTTTAATCTCACGTGCAGTTACGAGTATGTTGCAACCACGGCTCACTGCCATGGTAGCCAGCAATCCTTTCCGCGGGACACGTGTGGCTGGTAGATCAAAAAATTGCAACGTCAAAAGTTCTAGCGCGCTATCAACAAAATCGCTTCGGGTCAAGGTGGTTTAAGTGATGCTCTTTCATTTGGAATAAAGAAAATATACTCAACAAAAATCGCTGGTCTGTACCTTTTTTTTTCTTGCTGCGTTGTGATAAAGTTTTTCGCTCTCCTCCTCCAGCTATAAAATCACAACAGGCGCGCAGTCTTTGTTTGTGCTTTATCCCTCCTCGTGCCACCCTTTCGCCGACACCTCAATTACCACGACGGCCATGTTCCCCCTTGTCGTCGGGGTGAACCAGTGGTAAAGTGACCTGTTATTGTTCCTAACGTGAGCGTGTAACACACAGGCGTGAATAAAAATGAGAGGCGCCAGCTCTGTTAAACTGGCGTTTCCTCACCAAATAATGCCGTAGACATGTAGCTAAAATGAGCACAGGGATGCAACACTGATTCTAATTAGGAAATCCCATCCGTCAGGAAATCCCATCGGTCAGAATCCGGTGTTTCTCAACCTTTTGTTAACGATTGGTACCGAAAAACGCGCTCGACCTGACAACATACCCAATGTATTTACCAAAGATACGCTGAATGGATGGCCAAATATTTGGGCATACTTTTTAACAAATCGTTGCCAAATATAGCTCGCTACCCGCCGAATGGAAAATGGCAAAAGTAGTCCCCGTACACAAAAGCGGCAGCGAAGCCGATGCCTCCAACTTCAGGCCAATTTCCCTGACAAGCACCACATGCAAACTGCTCGAGCACATTATCCTAAAACACATACTTTTTTTTGCCCATGAGCGCGTTTTGTCACTCAGTATGGTTTTTTCTCAAGGTGTGTCAGCCCTCACCCAACTTCTGGAATTGAAATGGACCTCATAATGCTCGACTTCTCGAAAGCATTACACCGCCTACTTTAAATAAAACTATAAAGAAACTAGAAGCAACTACAAAAAAGGCCCAATCAGTGGCTGGATTAGAGACTACTTGTCTGACCGATCACAATACGTTCTATTTCATCAGGAAAGGATCCTCAATACGTAGTAAAAGTCCCATCGGGTGTACCCGAAGGCAGTGTTTTGGCCCTTACTTTATTTTCAATAGTCATCAATGATATACTTAAAAATATTCGAATTAATATAAGACCATTTACGGATGATTGTATTATTTACCAAGAAATCCATTCCCCCCAAGATCATCTATTACTTGACAGCGCTATACAGCCAGTGTCCTATTGGTGCTGCGACTGGCAGATGACCCTAAACACAACGAAATCAGCTCTTCTAAAAATAATCAGAAAACATCAAATATCAAATTTTTGCTACAACGTAAACATTGTTCCCCTGAGAGTCGGGAATGAACGGAAATATCTGGACATAACTCTAACACATGTTCTTAGAAGGGATTCGCATGTCGCCAACCTCACAGCAGCTGCCTTACGCCGACTCTTTTTTCTGAGAAGACGACAAAGACAGGCACCACCACAAACAAAAATACTCGCTTATAATAAATTTGTAAGGCCAACCTTGGAATACGCAATCGCCGCCTGGCTTCCTTATACTAGCACACGTACACAAACACTTGAAAGGGGGCGGAGGAAGGCTATTGGGTTCATTTATAGCAAATACAGGTCAACTGATTCGCCTACAGAACTCTTTAAAAAGGCAGGAATTTTAACCCTCAAACATCGAACGAAACTTGCGCGGCAGAAAGTTATATATCAGTTAGTAAGCAAGCAGATAAACATAGATAATGCCAACTATATATCACAAACAAAAACCAGACCAACACAATACACGCATTCACTAACACTTCGAGAATACCAATGACGCACGATTGCTTTAAGTTCTCTTTTCCCCTCGCCATACATGAATGAAGCAACTTGCCTCCCTCCCTAACAAGCAGTTCAATTTATGAAACTTTTTCGTTTCTGTTGGAAAATCACCGGCGCACTTCGCTTTAATATCCTCTAATAAGAGGTTACAGCAGCTACCTCTTACGCATCGTTATTTTTTTTAGTATTTCCGGCCCTGTTTACAGCTGTACGATTGTTCCGATGTATTAAAACTTGACAGTACACACCTAGTTGCACACACCTGTACTGCCTTCTTCAAATGTTTTATAATGATGTACGTGTAAAAGGCTGTATGCTGTATCATGCTGAAGATTGTTATATTTTGCCCTTCCTGTAATATTACCTCATGGGATTCGCAGTATGAATAAATATATAAATAAATATACCCACAAGAATCATCGAGTCTATCAAAGTAACCTCATTTGTTGGTGCTGACGGCATTAACTCTACGTTACTAAAAACACTAGAGCATCATGAGTGCAATTTTATCGCACATTTCAGCAATCAATGTCATCAGGACTGGTGCCACCAGACTTCTTCAGTTTCTTCAGTTCCAGAAAAGTGTTCATCACCATCCCCTATTTTCCCACCTATATGTGTACCTCAATATGTTCTAGCTAATGGAACACATAATTTACACTCCTGTAGTACTTTTTTACCCAACAATCATTCCTTCACAAAAGGCAACACGGCTTTTTAAAAGGAATGCCATGTAGCACACAGTGAGCAATATTTTTACGATATCTGCTCCGATATTGATGTTAAATACCTGTCCATTTCTTGTTTCTTGATTCTCGAAAAATGTTTTTGACAGAAAAAGTTCATCATAAACGACTCTTCCAAAAACTTCTGCACATAAACCTTAACCCTGTTGTTCCAAACTGATTGAAATGCTTTTTAACATACCGAAAGGCATTCATGGAAACTAACCATGTCGCCACTCCTTTTTTGAGCGCCACCAAACACTAGTCTTGGCGCTGTTCATTTCTTAATTTATAGTAAGGAGGACCTGCCAAAAAGACTTTCTCTGGCGGAAGGCTGTCTGCTCACGATTACGTTATTTACCGTGCTGTAAATAGGAACCGTCATGTGCACAACCTTCAGTCAGATATTACTCTCATTGCGGAATGGTACGAGAAATGGCTAATCACCCTAAATGTAAACAAAACACATTTAATCTCTTTGCATCGCTGGAAGAAATACACATAATGTGAGTAATTACTGAATAGGTCAGTTATATCCGTGTCCAGATAAAATTACTTGACTACCCTTTCCCACAACCTTTTGTGGTCTGCTCACATAACACACATAACAAACGAAGCCCCCTACCCTGAACCAAATGTTAAATAAATCGGCTACTACTACTACTAACAAATGAAGCTAACCGTTTCCTCGGCTGCATGCCCCGTAGCCTCTCAATCGCCCCAGTCCCCGAAAAAACCCTCGCCTGTAAATACTAGCCCAGTCCCTGTAAAAATACTACTACGAATGTGCAGTTTGGAACCCCCATCAATCTAACCTTTCAAAGTGCCTTGAATCTATCCATAATCGTGCCGCCAGGTTGATTTTTAAAGTGTACTTATACTACATTAGTGCGATCGAACTATCTAAAGATATACTACCAAATCTTGAAACATGGTGCAAAGTTTCCCAAATATGTCTCTACCATAAAGTCTATAACACATCACGCAACGCATGCTCGCCATCACTCATGCCGTATCAGTCACACAAATCACCCGCCACACGCCCATACTTCTGCTCATAGTCATTCTTTCTTTATTCAAACAACCATAAACAGGAATAATCTCCTAATCGACGCAACGAACCACTCCAACGCAACCGATTTCAAATCAACCATCGAACGTATCATCCTTCCCGAAGATTGTCCACCTCCTGTAATACTCCTCCTTAGGGGATTTTGAGGAAGCAATTACCAAACAAATAAATATTTACGCAAGATGATGGCGACAACTAGACGTCCAATTCAACCTGCAAATAAGAAGCGTCTTGTCGGAAATGTTTCCACTACAGTGTCTTCTCACCGAGAATTTTACGTACAGCCGTGCTTTTATTTTCATTTTTTTTCAATGGTGACTGTTCACATTAAGGTAGGAAGATCCCGACTGAATACGGTAGCTCACGCAAAGCCACCATGGTCTGTCAAATAATTTTCTGCATTACGTCACAATGTTCGTATTTTCGATAAAACATACCTGGCATTTTTCCGCAACTTACCAATCTTGAGGTCCCAGCGAGCCTATTCTTTCGTGTTAACGTAACTAAAGGAAAAAAACAAGGGCCATGAAATATTTTGAGATCGTAAGTTGCCGTACTAATCCATTTACAGATTTAATTGACTTTTGTTTCACAAGTCACTCATGACTGCTCATAAAACATAAAATAGAAGTACGTAACTCCCACTTACATAATATAGAAGGACCTAATCTCTATACAACAACAGCGCCGTCCTGCGAGAGAAAAAAAAAGTGCAAAGTAATTTGTTTATTCGGTCGTTATTTCAACGCCAAGCATTGCCGAGCTCCACTAATCCGTGACGGCCGCTTCGATGACGCGCGTCTGCCTACTCAACCTTGAAGCGTTGCGAGTTACATGGGTGTCTCATTAAGACTCATTAAACCAAACTGCGCTTTCTTTCGTCTGCGCGGGACAACTCATAGTGAAACTTAGAAGCACTGCATCACTTCCTAAGGAAATCGGGGGTCCCACAGGCGAAGATTACGATTTCAGCCCGATGCAAAGAAAAATGTCAGCTTATGCTTTCCGAATTTTATTTTTATTTTGAACAACGAACTATTTTCATGGAGTTTTTTTCTTTTTTAGAATTTGAGGCTTCCTGCTTATCAGCAATAAATTGAGATGTTAGTGCAAATATTTCTGGATTTACACCAATACCGTTTGATATCTATCAATTATATTTTTACTTCAAGCAAAAAAAAACAGATCACATCGCAGGTTTTTCTCCATTTCAGCCCACCCAGAACCCGCAAACGAAGAACAAAGCTTTGAGGGCGAGTATTCGTAGACTTACAGGCATATCGTGTATAACTAGGATATCGGTTTTCTTACCCCCCCCCCCCCCCGACACCTTTTCTTCACTGCAATTTCTGTTTCAAGCAAAGCTTGGATTGACTGACTTGTGTCGTGGAAGGTCGTGATGCTCTGCCCAAAAAAATTAGCAGTGGCTTAGCTCGCCTATGCCAGGATATACGCAGCGTGAGCTAAGATTCAGCTGGTTATTCTTAGCTTTCCTGGCTGTCTAGGATTGGCTTGATTATCATGCTTACTGCTGCTTCAATGACACACACACGGTATACGCATTATGTGACACATGTATATTTATCAAGCGGCTCCGGTGCAGCTTCACCAATCGCCCCAGAGCAAAGCTGGTTCCACAGGCGCACCCCGGTTTTGCTGCGACGCACGAGCCATCGGTTCCACACCCGGCCACCCCTCGCATGATCTTCAAGTGGACCGGGCCGCCACGTGCCGAGCTTGGATCGGCTCTCCAGGAGCCACGCGAAACTGCTCAACCTCGGCCAGCGTAGCTCACACTACAAAACCAACCGTCTCAAGAATAAAACGTTTCGCGAGGTCGAATCAAACCTGGGTCTCTCGCGTCATGGAGCAGACGTTGATCCTAATGCTCCATTCGGACACGGTATTCATACGCAAAGAATTGGAGGTGATCGTTGCACCCCGTCGTTGCCACGGACGCTGTCGTTCATAGGTCGCACTGCACAGCGGGAGATGAGCAGCTAATTTGACATGGGTGCTCTGCACACTCATGTCCCTGTCTACCTAAGCGCCGTTGGCCCGGACGCTGCAGTTGATAGGCTGCGCTGCATTCCGAGAGATCAGCGGCAAATTGAGTGTAGCCGAGAATTATAACGTGACAGCACACACATTCGCAGAAGTGGATCTGTATGTGATAAGGTGATACTTAACGCGATGGGGAAGGGGGGGATTCTTCATCTGCTGTGTTTTTGGTATGTTTTTCTTTTAGGATCAGCTAGGTCAAGCTCCGACAGTGGGTTGGTGGTCTTTGGTTTGGGTTTACTGAAGTGTTTAGGTGGGGTTGATTGACTATCGGTTTGGGTTTACTGGGGATGGGGTTTGGTTTGGTTAGGGGTTGTTTTGGGATTTTGGAGCTTTCGAGTTTTTGGTTCGGTTTATGCAGAGTGGTGACATGCTTGGCGCACACCACTGTATGTTTAGGAAACGGATTGGGTATTTTAAGTGCGAATGCACTTCTTAAGCGAGCCTGAATCGTCCGCCGCCGTAGTCCGCATAGCAACAGCTGCGGGTGCGCGCGCTCCTCGTCTTCCCTAGCAACGGGGGGACATGGGCGCGCGCTGCCTGGCCGCGTCCCCATGGCTCATTCTTGTTGTTGTTCCTGCTGACATGGAACATACCCACGTGGAGGATTGGCCAGGAATCGGGCGTGAGAAGGGCTAATGCACCCGCTTAAAGGAGTACTGACACAAAATTTCAAAGCTGAGATCCGCTCTAGCAATCAAGTACAACGACAACACAAATAGGTGTCTGTGAATAAATGCATCTTTCTTTCTTTGTAGTTGTGTGTGTGTGTGATCTCTCTTTCGCGAACATTACCGAACCGCGCAAATTCAACTCGTGCATTCGCACTTTCACATTCCTCCCCTCGGGGAAATGGGGGGAATTTTTTTTGGCTCCGGCTTTCAGCTCCCGAAAAAACGCAAGAGTTATTATGTGTACAGCAAGAAGAGTCGTGCTGTAGCGCTATGGAAGATTTCGTGCAGCTTTATCAATTCACGTCACCAGGATTGAAAGGAGTACGCTGTCTTGAAATGCCTTTGCAGGTATTATATCGGCCGCAAAGGTTGTTTATTACCAAAGATTACCGCAGGAATTCAATGGAAACACCGCCGCCCGATACAATTTCATCCTGCAAACTCAAGTCGTGCAGAACTGTGAATAATCTCCTATTCAGGGTGTTCTTTTTCTCTATTACTCTTTATCTGTTATCTTTAATTGTTTCCTTTTTCCCGCTTTTTTGTTGCCCCAATCGCTGGCACATTTTCTGTCAGTTTGAGTGGTATCCCACCGTGAAATCCTGTTTTTCTTGTCACGGGATCACATATATTTGTCAAGTGTTATTATCCCGCACTGCGCAGAACATGTCACCGTGTTTACTGTAAATTGAGTCTGATGCTTCATAAGCTAGCTTTACTGATATTTGTTTGTATTCTGACAAAAGCTTGTCCCAAGCAAAAACGTCAATAAAATCGCCAACCGAAACCCAGACGACAAAAATCGGCGCAGTAGTGTCGCAAGGCCGAAAAAACAGCAGATCGAGCTGAGCTGGTAGCCCCTCTCCCTTCATTCGAGGGCTGCCTGGTGCACCTCAGATTTATTTCCGAATTTGCCGCTGAACGTTCTCCATGGCTGGAAGGCTGTGATTGTTCTGTCCGCAGTTTTCCATCTCTCTCTCCCAAGGTGGACTGCATTCGCACGCGCTAGGAACCGCTGCTACCGGCTTCGCGAGCTCTGCGTCTGTAGTGCGAACTCGAACTTTTCGCTCCCCACTTCAGGCGTGAACGCACGTGAACTAGCGAGGAGAAGACTACGAGAGAAGTGACGCCACGAACGCAAGCGCATAGACGCCGGTTTCATAACCCAAAGGACCCAAGTTGATACCAACCCCGGGAAGCGTCTTTTCCCTAAGGTCGTCTTTTTTTGCGTTATGCGGCGGTGGCCTGCTAATTGCTTTCTGTTGGGCTTAATTTGCGAGGTTACGTGGTCGCTTCTGCGATCATTTATTATTTATTTCCAACCTGCCAAACATACATGTTTATTTGCCTTCTTGTCTCGTATTAGTGCGGCCTGGGGAGGCGAGATGGAAAAGATTTTGCACGCTACGGCACCTAAATTTGTAGTTGGGTTTATTTATTTTTTCGATTCAAAATTAACCAATTTGGTTATAATAGTTGTGGACATTGCTATGAGGTCTTTTTGCTTTGTAGGTGTTGCGTACTGCGTGCCAACACTACTTTTTTTTCTTTCTAATTGGCTGAACACGTTATTGTTTCCCGCCGCTGCGAACCCCGTACCCCTAGGGATTTTGGAGTACCCTAGTGGTTAGGTTGACGGTTTTACGGCGTAAATGTCCCGTGTCCGATTCCCGGGGCCTCAAGTTTTTCTCGAGGCATACACTCCCAACACCTGTTCGTGGCTTCCGTGCCTAATCGCCAATCTCCCTCAGACTTCGAGGGTTTCTTTGTGCGACGGACGGATAACGCTCGGATTAAATAGCTCCGCTTTTAAAAAGAAATAATGGTTTCTAGTTCACAAAAAGACAGTTCGGCCATTCACTATTGATAAAGAGGGTTTCGTGTCATTCAGGCCTTCTCTTTCATGCGGCTTCAACTTCGCAATCTCTCGCGCACTTTTCCTCCTCAGGTTAATCAAGATGCTATGAGCGCTCTCTTGATGGTCGCACCAGATGGAAAGGATTTCACACTAGTAGCGCGATGACATATTGATGATGGTCGCGCAAGCAATATGTAACGCTCGGCAGAATGAAGACCCCATCCCGGCAGCCAGCAGGTTGTTGGGAGCACCGACTTTGCCCTTCCTCGCTCGGACTCGGCAGGCAAATCGGGCCGTGAGGTTGGTGCATTACGTGCCATGAGGGCCGGCACTGCCGAAACTGCAAATATGTCTACTTGTAGCGCCATAAAAATGTTGAAATATTTGCTTGTTCGTACATATTCATAAGAATAAAAACAAGAGCTCGATGTACCGCGCACAGGAAAAAACAGCACTACGTATAGCAACCATATATGATTATTTTTTTCAGGTAAGCAGCTTTACACAAATGAGGCAATCCCTATGCAATAAAAAAGAAAAAAATGAAACGACGGGGGGCCGCAGAGAATTAGTTTATTAAACACAAAACAGGTGTATAACGGAAGACACGCGCCAATGCAAATTTGCAAATGTCAATTAAAATATAAGAAATTGTCATCTTTTGAATTTAGAGGTGTGCCCAGCGCTGGGCCCTAGATATTCCAGTTCATGGATTGCCACTAGCCACTAGAGTCTTTCGTACTATAGCCTCCTGCACAGGAAAAGGGGGTCTTAATTCACAGGCGGATAGAACGCCCCTTTGTGTGTGCGCGAACTTAACGTGGAAATCTTTGTAGATTGTTGTGGTAATCGGACGCAGGTAGATTTTTCTTCTTGTTTTGACGAAATGGTAAGCTCGGTACTGAAGATGCCGCGGCTCTTGGTCGGCGCTGTTGTCCTGCTGCATGCTTCTCCTTACTGGCTTGTTTTGGGACTCTAAATGTACCGTGAAGACCAAGCCCAAGCTTGCCTCATTTTGAACGAACTGCCCTTCGGTAACTCACTAACTCTATTAGGCCTCAGGGACCTTGTTTTCATGACAAGAGACAAGAAACACGAAAACATTTATATTTTTTGCAACAGAAAGTTCGCAGCTACCTAATACGAAATAATAATACCGCTATCCAATTGCTTAACTCCTTGTTAGCATTCAAATAGCACAATAAAATAGTAAAAATGTCAGAAAAAAATCCCACAATCACGTCTCTTGGCGGTGGCTTTATGGGCGATGCAAAGGCTACGCAAAAACGAGTCTGAAACGTATCCCTTAATATCTGGCTTAAATGTTTAAAGCTGGTTTAAAAATTTCAACAATTGTACATGAAAAAATTGGTATTTGGCTAAAAATTCAATGTACACAGCCAATGTCACACCATACTGGGTGAGGATCAGGCATCAACGATGACGATGATAGCGTTTTGGTTACAATCAGAAATTTTCAGTACATATGAAATGTTCAATAGTTTAACGACGCTTCGAGGAGAGCATATACAAAATATTGTAAATTTCCACTTACGATAGTTGTGCAAACATCAGGATCATTGGCATTGTTGCGAATGAGTGTCGAGGTGAAATTGGATATCATCCCGAGTGTACCGACAATAAACCCGGGCAGAAAATCCGGCACCGCCACCATTGCCGTTCTCTATGTGTGGCATTCGCATCCACCAGCGACTGAAGCCGAAGTAACTTGAGCGCAGTGCGTACGCAGTTATTTTCTTCAAGGCTACACTGAGACAAAAGGATGGCGTGGGCAGTGAAGCAGTCCGGAGAAGTCCTTGTGTGAGAGAAGCTTCGATGAATTTCAGGTGCATGGATGCATGCAGCCATCTCTGGTACGCTGTCTTCCCCAATGAGCTTGAAAGTAAATGTAATTTCAATTAACGGGGTCACGAAGACAGCATGCAAGCTTTGTCTGTTGAAAAGGCTTCTTTGCCGAAAAACAATTACAAAATGCTTTTTCTTTGCTTCAAACAAATAATCGAGACAATGAAGAAAAAAAATCAAGCTCTGTCCACTCTTCAGACACTCCAGCGATTTATATATGGCGTCAATGAATATTTTTTGTACAATTGGCGGTCACCCAACAAAGCCACCACCAAGTAATATGACTGGGCATTGTAGTGGGGCCTCTTGTACCATTTGAAGGTATCACTTGAACAATAACGCGCAGTGGATTGATTGATTGATTGATTGATTGATTGATTGATTGATTGATTGATTGATTGATTGATTGATTGATTGATTGATTGATTGATTGATTGATTGATTGTGAGGTACGAGTTTAATGCGCCGATGCTACATAGGCGATGAGACACGCCGTAGTTAAGGGCTCCGGGTTAATTTTGACAATTTGGGGATTTTTAACGTTGACGGAAATCTCGAACACACGAGCATTTTTGCTTTTCGCCTCCATCAGAAAAGCGGCCGCCGCGGCCGGAAATTGAACCGCGTCCAACGCGCACTTAATCCGCACATTACCATTTGTACAGTTTCCATTACACCGCTGGCAACAAGTTGTTACGTACTGGAAAGCGTCCCCGAACCTGGCTCCGTCAGCTCCGTCGTGCGTGTGGTAGCGTGGTGGTGATCGGCCAGCAAAGGTTGCTGTCTTGGTGACGACAAAAAGCCGAAGGCAAACTTAACTGCTTACAACATGACGAGAGATGGGCCTAAGCAATACAGGTACAATACCCTTACGGGCCAAATTACAGCACAGGAATCGAGCAGAGCGACCGTATGGATTCGCTGCTCCAAAACGAATGAACTATCCGCCTAGAGGGCAGGTTTTATATAGAGTAACCACTGGCAGCCCATCCGCTTTGGCGCACGGCCTTATGGGAAGGCCGATTTTGCGGTCCGCCATAACGTTGGTGGCAGTTGTTAGTGTGGTGTTGGTTTGCAGCGTGTGGGTGGTGGTTTAGCGTACTTTAGTGCTACGTTCGCTGCCACAACTCGTCGATGCGGACAAAGGTGGATGTGAAAACGATCATCTGGGGCTGAAGTCTCTAAAAAACGGGCGTCGTTTTGAAACGACGGGGTAGAGCCATTCAAATGCATGTGCTCTGGGGTTGGAGCCGTCGCTTTAGGGTGCTCTGCGAAGAGAACGAGCTGCAGAAAAGCAGTGTAGCGAGGGCGCGAAATAACACCCACTTCCCCCGTCGCTTCGCCTGTAGCTTTGCACTCAAGCCAAACTGCTTCTCTGCGGCTCATTCTCTTCGCAGAACATCGTGGTAGCTGAGTGCATCGCTCGACGTCACATGGAAGTGCGAGGACGAAGACCTGGGATCAGACCACAGCATCATCACGATGCGGGGACCCAACTTCCAAGGCAAGTTAGAAAAAGTACGAATCACTGATTGGGACAGGATGCAAAAATACACCCAGCAAGAGGATGTCGAGGAGGAACCCAACGATGGAATAACAGAAGGACAGTCGTACAAGGAGTGGGCCGACAAACAGAAACAGCCACTCGAGAAGTTCACGCAAACACTCACTACGACAACGCAGACGCCTTTTGTCGACACCAGACTCATTCGCGTATGGGCAGCCGGACACTCGTTAACCAAAAGGTGGAAGCGGCAGAAGCGAAGCAGAAAGCTAGCCCGCTGCATAGCCCTACTAAAAACGCAAATATCAGAGTATGCAGCAAAGCTTAGCAAGCAAAATTGGCTGAAACTATGCGACAGTCTTCAAGGCCAACTATCAGTGGAGAAGACATTGAGCATGTTACGATATCTCATCGACCCTACAGCTAGTAAAACAGCAACCAACCGCACGTTGACGAAGGTGCTAAACACGCACGATGGTGATGGCAGCAGACTACTCAAGGCATTAGCAGGCAAATATCTCCAAACGGAAAAAGGACAGTACCCAACCCCAGAGGGATATGAAGGACCAGAAAATGAAGACCTGGACAGGCCATTCACCATCTCGACGCTCTGGTTAGCTATCGACGAGAGCAATAAGAAGAGCGCCCCACGAAAGGACGCTATAACATACAAACTCCTGACCAACATGAGCGGCAAGGCGGCGCAGACTCTCCTAGAGCATATTAACAGCGCATGGGAGAGCTTGCAACTACCGCCGGAATGGAAGGAGGCGGAAGTCCGCTTTATCCCCAAGCCCGGCAAGGCACTTGCCATAGAAAACATGCGCCCCATGTCGCTAACCTCTTGCGTCGGAAAAGTGATGGAGGGGATGGTCCTGCGCAGACTACAAGCCCACTTGGAGGAAACGGGACAAATGCCTGGAACCATGTTCGGCTTTCGGAAGCACTTTTCCACGCAAGATGTCATGCTCCAACTACAGGAATTGGTCATCAAGAAGGCTACCCGAAACAGCCCAAGGGCAATCCTAGCCCTCGACCTAAAGGGGGAATTCAACAACGTCACCCACAACAGCATACTTACAAACCTGAAAAAGACGAGGTGCGGACAATGGGCTTACAGTTATGTCAAGAACTTTCTCGCCGCAAGAACGGCTAGCATCACGGTTGGCAGCGAAAGGTCGGACCCTATTAGGTTGGGTGAGTGGGGCGGGTCCCCCACAGGGGACCCCTGCTCTTTAATTTGGTGATCCTACCCCAGCCCGGCATGCTCGAGCAGATAGAAGGCATAGGACATGCCTTCTCCGCAGATGATATCGCGATATGGACTGAGAAAGCCGGATCCGATGGGTGGATTGAAGAAACCCTTCAGCTGGCGGCGTCCATAGTCCACGAGTATGCCAAGTCATGTGGACTGAGCTGTGCACTACGGAAGTCTGAGCTCCTGGTGCTCCTGCCAGGAAGACTCAAAAAGACCCCGCCACCAACCATTTCAATCACAATAAACGGTACGGAGATCCAATCAACCGAGCAATGCCGGATCCTCGGTCTCCTCCTGCAAAGTAACGGCAAGGCGCATGCTGCAGTAAGCAAAATCAAGAACAGCGCCGTCAAGATCCTATATCCGTGCTCCGTCGGGTGGCTAACAAGAACAAAGGCCTGAAGGAGGATGACGCCATCCCACTGGTACAAGCCCTCACGATCTCAAGAATTACATATTCGGTCCCCTACCTCAGTCTCACCAAAACGCAGAAGAATACTATAGACACGATTATCCGCAAGGCAACCAAACAGGCCCTAGGCATACCTATTAATTCGTCAACCAACCGGTTGCAAGCTATGGGCTTACATAACACCGTCGATGAGTTGACAGAAGCCCATCTCTCCCCTCAGCGGGTCCGACTAAGCCAAGCGGCCCACGGACGCGTAATACTCACCAAAATAGGATGGCGCATAGAGCCAATACCAACAACAACGCCCTGACCGAGGATTGGAAAGAGGTCATACACACAAAGCCCCTTCCCCGTAACATGACTCCGGGGAAGGACGATGGCAGGAGAGAAGCAAGAGCACTAACCATTTCCAAGCAACTAGACGGGCACCCAGGAGTCCTCTACACCGACGTCTCGCTACGAAAATGCAGCGACCACGCGGCAGCAGTCGTGACCGACAGGGAGCGGCTTGTTACCAGCGCCGCAATTAAGACCAAAGACCCAACGACGGCGGAGGAAGTGGCCATAGCCGTAGCACTCGTTCAACCGGGGCAGAGATAGTGGTTACGGACTCCAAAAGAGCGTACGGCAACTATCGGAGGGGGCCGATCTCCTCAGTGGCGACTGCAATCATCTCCAGGAAACGAGTACCGGGGAGAGCCATAGAGCTCACGAGGGTGCCCGCCCACTCAAAGGTAGCCGGCAACACCATCGCCGACTACCACGCCCGAGCAATGACCCTCCGGGCAGGGCAAGACGCAGACACCCCAACCCCAGAGTTAGTTTTCGCCTCTCCATCTTCTTGGCGAACTGATGGAGGCGAAATAGGGATGTTCTTTTGATGCGCGAGCCGAGAGGACGATCTCGACTCGCTCCGATGACCGACGACCGATGCTTGGAGCAGGTGAGGGACGAGGACTGCCTTCCTTGCTGGATATTAGGTTTATTTACATTATTTACATGACTCCACGTTTACATCACGTCAGAGTGACGGCTACATTGTCACTCTGACAGCAGCAGCCTGTTCGGCCGAGATCTATCCTGAACTAGATCCCCTCTCGACCGACCCCCGACAAAACCCAACACTCCGGTTTTGATAGCAAAAACCCCGCCTCCAAAAAGAGGGCGTACAAGAAAGAGAGAAAAAACATTTCAAAACAATTATTACGAACATTGAGTGGCCACAGGAACCAGCCAATCACACACATGTCCCCACCTGCGGTCACGTGACCTAACACTCTCTCTCTTATGCACTCAAAGTGCGTTTCCTACGCACGCTGTTACACCCGGCCAGAAAATACAGAACATCTGCTGCCTAAAGTGAACCATCCATTACGTTCAGCGGGCGGCATCTGCACAAACAACAGCCAAGCCGAGGGCCCGGAGCGGTCCCCGCGCGGCTGACCTCCCTCCACGCGGCGCCTCCCACGACGCTCCCGTTGTCCCGCGACACGCAGGACAATGAGGGTTGCTAATTCCCTCACAGACGAAGGGCGCCGCGGCCTGCCGCCAGTCGCACCGGAAGACGCGCTTCAGGCCCACTCGGTGGTCTCCGAGGCGATTGACCCGTCAACGACCCACGCCGCCGCCGGAGTCGAAGATTTCCAAACTTACACCGCGCGCGCTTTCAACACTAAGAGATACGATCATCTGGCCGCCCGTCAGCTTGTTATGCCGAATGACCCTGCCACCCTCGACGCGACAGAGGCACTCAGGCTAATCGCCCCCATCCTTTGACACACAAAAGGACGGGCACAACAGCTCTCCGCGGCTCCGAACTTGGCGTCCGCGCGGCTACATGAAAGGGACGCGGGAGAGTAGCCACCAGCGGAGGCGACGCCAATACATGGGCCACCGGCGGCCTTCATTCATTACATGCGGAGCCCGAACTTAACACCTCCGCACTAAGAATGTTGTCCGTACACTAGCTGTACGTACAACATTAACTCTCCTGCAGGTTATGTCTTACGGCAGAGTCAGAACTAAAAAAAAACACACTCAAGCCGTTACGCAAGTACAATACAACGCGGGTACAATACAGTACAACACAAAAAAATTAACCCGCTACACACCAACCCAAACAACACAACGCGCCGGCCAACTGCACCAAAAACGGATACAACACGGCATACTCAGTGCCTTTGCCTAGCCATGGCTTGCGCAACATCAAACAATAAACGAAAGCGCTCAGCTACAAGGCCCGTTAGAACAAACTCGCGGCACCCTCTACCATTAAAGGCAACAAACCCCACGAAGGGTATACATGTTTAAACTTGACAACTGAATGAATGACACCATCCATTCTTAGACGTTAAGCGCATGCAGGAACATTCTTTCAATCTAAGGAAAGGACAAAAAAAACCACCCGAACAAACCCAAACGTACCAAACAAGGCTACTCCTGTACCAATAACAAAACGTTAAAAGAAAGTTCTCTTCACGCACTCGCGGACGCCGGTTCTTTCGGGATGCGACACAGATTGTTCGTCCCTGTTGCGGTTCACCTGCTGTCCACATTCGATGTACTGAAAGTTCATTTTTCAGTATTTCAAACACTAGTTCGCACACAAGCGCCACAAGTGGGCCCTACCTGCACATTCCATGGCCCACCATGACCACATGCCAACGAGCGCAAATAAAGAAAGGCACTCGCCATTGTACCCAGACGTAAACTCCCTACCGTGCTGTAACAGCGGCTATAGTCCTCAAGAAGACAGTTAAACCCGCCAAGCTGCGCTACTCGTAAATCACACGCCTTACGACAGCTGAACACAACCAACACATGCACAAAAAAAAAACTAACAACAAGTGGGAGAACTACAGTACAGGGACAACTACGAATAACGCTCGTCGGAGCAAACCCTACACCAAAAAAAAACCAGAAAAAAAACGCAAAACGCTAACCACTAAGTGTGCGGCAAACAACACTCAACCGTCCCTGTCTCGCACTGCACACTATTCAGCGCTAACGCCCCTTTCCGCGGCGGCACACACCGACCGTCGCACGGAAGCTGATTCCGTGTTGTGCGCCACCAGCTGATTCTACACGAACCCTGGTTTGGCTCGCGGTGTCCTCTGCTCCCAGGAGAAAAGGAACACCCTACCCGGCGGTAACGCGTACGACGATGTCGCACCTGCGCCGCCACACCTGCCCCCGCGTTCCGCGTTCTTGGGCCCGTCTGAATTGCCCTACGCGCAAGACGCCGCGGGCCGCCTGCACTTTCATGCTTTGCGCACGGAAGCTCAACAATTGGGCGCGCCGTTCCGCTGCCCTTGCATGCCCCTTGTGCTGCCTCGGCGCCAGACGGCTGCTCATTGTCCGCCTCCACAGAAAGAAGTTCGGCAGCTAAGACATCTGCCGCGCGAGATTCCACGATCTCATCGGCAGCAGTGGGAATGCTACGGTGTCGCTCAACAACTGGGGTGGCTTCGGCCACCTCCACTACATTCCCACTCTCCTCATCCCGTGGCGCTCGAAGCGCCCACGAGGGAACAAACACTGTAAAAACATTGGTATCGTCTTCGAGTCTACCAATCCTGCGAAGCTTCGCTTTTTCGTAAGCGATCTCCGCTCTTCCTTGCGCTAATTGAGCACTGAGCTCCTCACCCGTCCACACGGACGGGCTACCCGCGCCCCTGCTACCCGCTAGCCTTGCTTTCTCCAAAGCGTGCTGGGCATTTTTGAGAGCTAATTCAGCTCTCAACTCCTCGATCTCGAGCACAATGGCACTAACCTTCCGGTCGGTGCCGCGACATCCCGTTAGCATAGTGGCCATGGTGAACCCGGAGAAAACAAATCAGGGCCCACCTGTGCTCGCTCCGGGTTCGGTCGGGTCGCAGTGTCGCTGACGCAGCAGCTCGCGGACCCGATGCGCCGCTCTCGCCGCTGGGATGGGGCCGTGCTCCCTGGGCCAGAGCCCACGAGGCCTCCCGCTGAGGTGTCGCCCCGTTGAACCGCGGCTTACGCCGCCCTGGGCCAGAGCCCACGAGGCCTCCCGCTGAGGTGTCGCCCCGTTGAACCGCGGCTTACGCCGCCCTGGGCCGAAGCCCCCGAGGCCTCCCGCTGAGGTGTCGCCCCGTTGAACCGCGGCTTACGCCGCCCTGGGCCGAAGCCCCCGAGGCCTCCCGCTGAGGTGTCGCCCCGTTGAACCGCGGCTTACGCCACCCTGGGCCGAAGCCCACGAGGCCTCCCGCTGAGGTGTCGCCCCGTTGAACCGCGGCTTACGCCGCCCTGGGCCGAAGCCCACGAGGCCTCCCGCTGAGGTGTCGCCCCGTTGCCATGGAATCGCGGCTGCTGCCGCCCTGAGCCGGAACTCACGAGGCCTCCCACTGAGGTGCCGCCCCTTCGATGCTTGGAGTCTGGCTCGTCGTTGGTTGGAGCCGAACCTTGGGTTGAAGGAGTCTCTCCGCAATTCCCCACCAGCTCCAGCCGATGGTCGTGGTCATCCTGCCGACTGCGCCAGTTAGTTTTCGCCTCTCCATCTTCTTGGCGAACTGATGGAGGCGAAATAGGGATGTTCTTTTGATGCGCGAGCCGAGAGGACGATCTCGACTCGCTCCGATGACCGACGACCGATGCTTGGAGCAGGTGAGGGACGAGGACTGCCTTCCTTGCTGGATATTAGGTTTATTTACATTATTTACATGACTCCACGTTTACATCACGTCAGAGTGACGGCTACATTGTCACTCTGACAGCAGCAGCCTGTTCGGCCGAGATCTATCCTGAACTAGATCCCCTCTCGACCGACCCCCGACAAAACCCAACACTCCGGTTTTGATAGCAAAAACCCCGCCTCCAAAAAGAGGGCGTACAAGAAAGAGAGAAAAAACATTTCAAAACAATTATTACGAACATTGAGTGGCCACAGGAACCAGCCAATCACACACATGTCCCCACCTGCGGTCACGTGACCTAACACTCTCTCTCTTATGCACTCAAAGTGCGTTTCCTACGCACGCTGTTACACCCGGCCAGAAAATACAGAACATCTGCTGCCTAAAGTGAACCATCCATTACGTTCAGCGGGCGGCATCTGCACAAACAACAGCCAAGCCGAGGGCCCGGAGCGGTCCCCGCGCGGCTGACCTCCCTCCACGCGGCGCCTCCCACGACGCTCCCGTTGTCCCGCGACACGCAGGACAATGAGGGTTGCTAATTCCCTCACAGACGAAGGGCGCCGCGGCCTGCCGCCAGTCGCACCGGAAGACGCGCTTCAGGCCCACTCGGTGGTCTCCGAGGCGATTGACCCGTCAACGACCCACGCCGCCGCCGGAGTCGAAGATTTCCAAACTTACACCGCGCGCGCTTTCAACACTAAGAGATACGATCATCTGGCCGCCCGTCAGCTTGTTATGCCGAATGACCCTGCCACCCTCGACGCGACAGAGGCACTCACGCTAATCGCCCCCATCCTTTGACACACAAAAGGACGGGCACAACAGCTCTCCGCGGCTCCGAACTTGGCGTCCGCGCGGCTACATGAAAGGGACGCGGGAGAGTAGCCACCAGCGGAGGCGACGCCAATACATGGGCCACCGGCGGCCTTCATTCATTACATGCGGAGCCCGAACTTAACACCCAGTGCTCACGTACAGAGATGTAACAAGATCATATCGTGAACAGCGGTGCACCCTCACTGAGCCACACCGCTCCCTGACTAGGGACCAGCAAACAATACTCAGGAGTCTACAGGCGGGGTCGCTCACGCAACCCGTCCTGTTACATAGAATGTATACGGAGAAAGAAGAGGACACGTGTCCATTCTGCAAGAACAACACTGGCACTCTTGCACACATAATCGGAGAGTGCACTAAACCCGATGATGATGATGATTGCTATTGGTTTCCCCTTTGAAGCGGGGTGATGACATGTCATCTTACCAAAAAGGACTAATATAACCATGTTTTACAGTCTTGGTTTAATACTAGCGCTGCTTAGGGCTGGCACCAAAGTTTATTAGGCCCGAAATACTTTCTTTTCCCTGTTACAGGTGATAACTGTCCTAGGCAATATTCCCCTCTCTGCTTTTCGTCCACCAGCATTCTAATTTTCTTTTCGTCCCCTCGACAGCCGTGAAGTTAACTTCCGCTCTCATACCCTTAAATCCCAGGGCTTCTGGAAGCCCAATATTCCCTTCATGTAGATCTGGATGGATACCCTCACATTCTAACACTATGTGCAGCATAGTTTCTGTTTCTTTTCCGCAGACCACACATACCCCATCATTTTGTGAATACTTCCCCACAAAACTCTTAGTTCGCAGGCAACCTGCTCTAGCCTCAAAAAGCAAAGCACTGCCCTGGGAATTATCGTAGAAATTTTCTTTTCTGATGTTCATTTTCTCAGCCCTGTACATCTCTAACGACGTTTTAGCTTTCATTTTTCCCTCCATTTATTCGTTTCAATCTGCCTTGCCTCTTTTTTGGTTACCTTGGCTGTTTTGGATTCTCCACTGTTCTTTCCGTATTTCATCGTTATCCTTCTAGTCTTTCTTAAACACTGCGTGTCAACGCTTTTCAAGTATAGGTACCTAAAAACCTTAGCTGCCCACCTTCGTTGATCCATTGCCCTCAACCTCATCTCAAAGCATATTTTACTCTGAGCTTCTCTAACTTCAAACGACGCCCAGCCCATATCTCCCTGAACTGCTTCGTTAGTTGTTTTTCCATGCCCGCCTAAGGCCAAACGTCCTACTGTTCTCTGGTTTACTTCAAGGCCTGATAGAACGTCTGATTTTAAGCAGAGTACAGCATTCGCAAACGTGAGACCCGTAAAAATTACTCCTTTCCACATTCCTCTTACTACTTCATTTTTGTTATACCCCCACAGAGCTCTATGCTTCATTATAGCTGCGTTTCGCTTTCCTTTAACCTTAAGTTGCTCCTCGTGAGTACTTAAGTAGTTATCCCCTTGGTTTAACCACACTCCCAAATATTTACATTCCTTCACTCTAGGTAACTCGCCTTGCTGGATAGACACTACGTCGGTGGTAGCGTCATTGAAAACCATTATTCCTGATTTTTCTGCACTGAAATTTAACCCGAGGTCAGTGGCTTCCTGTCCGCTAATATTTATTAGCCGCTGCATATCTCTTTGGTTATCAGCTAAAAGAACAATGTCATACCCAGGCACCTCTACTACCCCCCCCCCTCCTCCTCATCCCCCCACCGCCACTCCACGAGCGATGGGAGACCTTGCTGGCCAGCCCCGCCCTGTAGACTCACCTTGTGCTAGCGGCCAGGGGCCAGGAGCTGCTGGCCGCATACGGGTCCCGTGAAAAGGGAACCGCCCAGTCCGGCACTTAAAGGTGCCGCCGTCTTTTCGGGCTCCAATAAAGTTTTCTACTACTACTGCGCAGAGCACCCCAAAGCGACGGTGCCAACCCCAGAATTGACTGGCGCAACCCCCCCCCCCCCCCCCCCCCCGTCGTTTCAACACCACGGCCCGTCGTTTTAGAGAATGGGCCTCTGGTGAACTCTCTTTTCGGCGCGTAACGCTGTGCGCCGGCAATGCAGCAAGACGAAAGAGATGACGAAGCGACGCGCCGAGTGAACTCGGAGTGAGGGGGGGGGGGGGGGGTCGTGTCAACCGCAGTGGCTTTAACAAACAAGCTACACACCAAAGTTTGCAGCGATCATTTTGTTTCTGGTAAGCACGTGCATGCGCTATTTTCGTGTGTGCCAAGCGCGTGCTGGCGTGGGAAGCGCGCTCTCACTGCATCGAGCTTCCCACTTAGCGTCTCGGATGCGATCTCGCTGTGCGTGACAGCGACAGAAAAATGAATGAACGATGACGTCTGGTCCTAATGTTGCGTATGCGCGCTAATGGTTTTGGGTTGCCTAATAGGGGCTGAAAGTGCCCCCGCAAAATTGTTACTGCCCACGACGTGAGCAAAAAATGCGCAGCAACAATAGTGGAGCTCCTTGTGTTCGCACTTGTATTAAAAAATCGAAAATATATCCGACGGTTTTCCCCTGGCCGTAATCACCTGTTTAATCACGAGCGTTTTTTTTTATGCGCTAAGTGCGCAGCCAATGCAGCTTTCATGCTCTATAAAGAAGCTTAAACCGTACGTCCGCTGTTATGTTCCCCCATGCACCATACGGCTCGGCGCTGTGTACATGAAGCCCCTGGATGACCTGATTGTTTCCCATGTTATCGCTGCGAACATTTCTGCAGGAAAACTATGCTGCCTGGTAGATGACACTAACTCAACACTGAACTCCAATACATAACCTAGACTACGTCAAAACTGCTTCCATTGAGATATTTGCACACTCTGCGGCACAAGGCTGACGCATGATGTCATCATTGCCTGCCTAGGGGTTGAGACAAGTGTAGTACATAGTTATGTGGATCATCTTCGTTGTGTTTTATCGCTTTGATGAGTCTATTTGCAACAGCAGTGCTGACAACAAACAGACGACATTGTGCCCTAATGCTGCCTTGTTAAGGTTAAGTACACGACAATTGTGAAAATATATCATGCTATTACCATTACGTGGCAGATTTTGTTTGCTGACACAGGAAGTTTAATTCCTGTCACTGTACATTAAATATCCCTAAAAAGACGCTGTTGTTTTACGATAGCTGTGTCAAAGGTGCGCTAATAACCTACATACTCGACCACTCGATCATATTTCATGTCCGGTATCTTGAGCGGACGACTTCGGAAAAAACCGGTTTTGATCAGCTGTAAACATTACCTAATACAGTATTAGCTCATTGCTCAGTTGCAGCCAGACATGAGAATATTTATTGAAAAAGAACAGATGTCGCCTATACGGATGCTAGTACCTACCCTAATGGTCAACACAAAGTAGCCGCAGTCACCACAAAGGGTACCCTCATTACCTGTGCATCAATCAAGACATCATCAACCTGGGTTGCCGAGGAGCTAGCTATCGCCTTAGCCCTCGTACACACGAAGTACCCCATCATTATCACGGATTCCCACGCTGCCTGCCGAAGCTTCTTAGCCGGGAGGGTGGCCCCTTTTACTTTCAAGCTACTTTTACCACATCAACCCCGCCGGAAAGTTAATATCATCTGGACTCCTGGCCATTCCTCCCTGACGGGCATCAACTTTGCTCCTCAGCAAGCCTGCGCCCTTTCTCTCCAGGCTTCCGAGGAGACCACATCGTCAATCCCGCTCGTAACGTATCAAGACATCACGCAATATTACCGGTCCGACAGACAACACTTCCCTCCCCCTCACCCTGCACTATCCAAGGAAGAAGAATCGCTGCTCCGCAGACTACAAACCAATACCTTTCCTCACCCAGTTCTCCTGCATCGTATGTTTCCAACTCAATACTCTGCTGTATACCAGTTTTGTTCCCAACCCGGAACTCTAGCTCATATTTTAATACAGTATGTGTGCAATCCCAAACTTCCACCTCTCCGATCCCCTCTTCCCACCCCTGAGCTGTGGGAGAACCTGGTGACCAGCGACCATCGGGGCGTCTAGCAGCTCCTGGCATCCAGAGCGAAGGCTCTCTGCTCACTTGATGGATTCCCGGACTAGGGAACCACTACCACTTTAGAAAGCTCAAATAAACGTTTTCTCTCTCTCTCTCTCTCTCTCTCTCTCTCTCTCTCTCTCTCTCTCTCTCTCTCTCTCTCTCTCTCTCTCTCTCTCTCCACCGGACTTAATGCGATGCTGTTGTGCTAAGGGTATGTTCATTGCCATCGCATAAGATGCAAAGTGAGGAATTCTTGTACAATAATTTCAGGCACAGACTACGTTCCATGCGAGCAGAAAAAAGAAGCGCTGTGAAGCTGCAGGTCCTAGGCCAGTACTGCTACCTTCCAACACACGTTGTCCAAATGGCAGTGTGGGTGGATGTGTTGCCATCGGTGACACAGGTAGAGGTCTTAATTGATTACACTCAAGTTTTCATGTTTCTTCTTTTTTACTGGATTCCCTTTTGTTTGCAGGGCCCTGACTCAGAATTACAACGCTTGAGAAAGATGTGGACATATAACCGGGAGTTCACAACAAAATCGTGTAGCTTGTAGTTCATTTCAAGACAAGACGTGCAACTATGCCACTATTTACTCAGCCTTCCCTCTTCTCTGCAGGTCAGCAAAGTGACACCGGGGATTGTGGAACGCCGGCAGCTCAATGTTTTGAATGTGCTCCCACTGACATTGCAAAAGGGGCCGAACAAGGTTACCTACGGCACACCGTGCCCATGTTCTTCCAACAGACATTTCGAACTTTGGTGGCAGTTGTAGCATAGGTTTTGAAGTGTTTATTACAGGCCATCTTTAGTGCAACGACTTGGTTATCTACAAGAATCACAATACTGCCAAGTTTTATTTGGGATTTCCCGACAAGAAGTCGTAACTTTTATTTGTGAAGGCTGTGGAGGCAGGACAAGCAACATCAAGGTGACTGAGTGCAGCATACTGTACAGCTTGTCACATAGCGTATTGTTCGCAGTTGTAGGAGGTTCAAATGCAACATGAGTTGAGCTGCTTTAGGAATCAGAGTGACAATCTCGTCTCTCCACTGAGACGTGTGTCCATGCATTTGCTTTTCTGTAAAATGAAATTCGCATACCTAATTAATGCCCCCTCTTTGTCATAGACCATTCTGTGGCGAAGTGGTTCTAATATATAATCAAAGAATCAAATTTTACACAAGCGAAAATTTGGACTGAACGGGCTGCTCCAATGTGCAAAACAAGGCAGCGATTAAGATTAAAAACAAAATTAACACTTACATACCGACATTTGTAAACATGAGCCATGAGAGCGAACAAACCGCTGCGAGACGCAGTTGAGGTACAACTTTTATTTTAACCTCTCCAGCGGGTACTCCACTGCAACTGTCTCCTCACAAAAATATAATAAGCAATGGGCTCACAACACGGTGCTTCCCCTATGCAACTGCGAATTGATACATCGCTACACACAGACGTCGGTAAAAAATAAGCATTGAGGTGAGTAGGACACATTGAGCCTCTACATCTGTTCAGCGGCAGCCATGGCTCCAGTGGCTCTGTCGACAGGTCCTGGGAGTTAATTACCAGCAAATGTAAACAGCGTGGTTAAAATGTGATGAAGTACGCATTGGGCACAGTGCAAACAACTATCAATACTACGTGTAGCCATAAAAAAAGTTGTGTAGAGGTTACTCAAGACAATCATTATGATATGGACTACTGAACTGAAACAGAGGGGCATAAGTAAGTGTGGGCGAATGAGGAAAAGTCAAGTCTGGGGCAGCAAAATAATGCTTACGAAATGCTCAAAGAACACTTCGCAGAGGGGGGGCGTAAACAACTGGTTTACCTGGCTGCTCTCTCCCTGCCGTTTTTCCCCAACATGGTTGCAATTCTCCACGAAAAGCATTGCACTGTGGGGGACTCTGTTGAGAGCGTTCCCATTTCATTGCAGCCCTCCAGTGCTGCCAAGATCTGTCGAGCACGGAAAGCACCGTATGAACATCGGCTTTGCGATGGAGCTCATTCGAGCATTCGTAGCCGCTAGCTGAAGAGCGCTCGAGTTTGAGCTTGTCAGTGCATAACATAACGTTTGAAACAACGTTAAAAAGTGACGAAGCAAACGAGACAAGTCATGCGCGCGGTCGTTTCTCGCTTCCTTGCGTCACCAGGTCCTTGCGAAGTATCACATGTTTTAGACTTTCTGCAAACGCAATCGCTAGTTTCGAGCACCGGTATTTCTGTCGTACAAAATTATAAGCACGGTCACTACAGCTTACCAAAGGCGACATGGGCAAGGTCTGTTTAAAGCTTAGCGAAGAGCGCTTACCTTTCCGCGCACAATGGCGCCGTCGCCAACTTGCTTCAACTGTAACCGCTCAATGATCAGCCACTAGTGTAACAATTGCGCTCACGTAGAGACTTCATGGCTTTAAAGGATTAATGCGTCACGGAAGTAATTGTGTGAACAAGGTACTATTCAATGTCAGAACCTTCCACTGAAGGCAGCACAGCGTCGGATCGCGAGCAGCGACAGATCGGCGCCACCACGCGTCGCATCTTTTTCTTCATAGCGCTTTTTAGCGCCTGCACTTGCTTAAATTGAAGCACAAGTGCTAAAACACAACCACTAACCACATCCACTTGTCTGATCACTGTCAACACCACGCACGATTAGCAACAAAGCTTACGTAACAGCGCTGTCTCACTGTGCGCCCAAACAACTTCCCCGCCAACATTATGTCCGCCGCCTGCACGGCCCAGGTTTCCAGCATACTTTTGCTATGAGGTGGCGTCCTGTGATACTCTCTATATACAACCGCCGTAACGGCTTCGCGGCTTTTCCCAATGCTATTGCGCACACTGCTCGCAAGTAGTACAGACGCATACACAGTCTTTCCGAGCTCGTGAGGGCGGGAAGTAGCGGCGCTCGTTGAGCCTGAGAGAGGGGGGGAGAAGAGACCTCGGCGGCGGCGTCCGCGCCCTTTGGGGCGGGGCAGGTTGCTGCACGATCCGTTTTGTAGTCGCCGAAGTTTGAATCACCGACAGGGAGGCTCCCGCGCACCGGCAATTTTCAGGAACGTTGCGAGTTGTCCGGGGCAGCTTCCTTTCACAGCGGGGAACTCAGGAAAACTTGCAGGACGCGCGTACATGGTAGCGGCGCGAAGAATCGTAACAGCTTCTCCGCCGGGGGTCCATGATTCCCATAGAGATATTATACTGGAGATTCTGATGGACGAGGGTCTTCAACCGTCGCCCGGAGGGATGCTCTCGAAGAGAAGTGCAAGGCAGTCGTTCGACTCAAGGCCTGGGTTGTACGACACCGTGCTAGAGCTTCACCGGGCCGGTCACTGGACGAATAGTTCCTCCCCAAGAACGTCTCTGGCTTGGTCCGGAAAGCAACAGAGAAACACAAAAAACACAACGGCATCACCAGAAAGTGCGAATACAAATCCACACTGCAGCACTACCAGCTTTTAGTTGGGACCAAAATACGCAATTTTATATACGCAAATTACATTTTAGACCAGCAGTGCTTTAGCCAAGCGCACGAACTTGAAAGTGACATTTCGTGTAATTGTAAACGCCCCCCCCCCCCAAAAAAAAGAAAAGAAACGTAATCGTAAAGGGTGAAACCTGCTTCTGGAAAAACAAAGCAATTGAGAAAGTTATGCTTCTACAGGCCACTTCTAAGGGTGAGAGCTGCAACTCGATCTCTCGGCATCACCCTGAGCTTTCCCGTTTTGAATCGCACCTTAGGTGCGCCCGTTCTCTGAAGGCGACTGCAACTGGTCGAGAACACATCGGCTATTTTCCGAGGCGTATCTCAAGCGCGCGGAGAAAACTGCCCTAATTTCCACCGCCCGAGGCTCGCTTTTTCGTTCTCGGCCGCTACGAGGTCCGCTGAGACCCGGCGCAAAGCGTGCATACGGCGCTGCCACACGGCAGGCTCGCACTGCAACTCTTGCCGCACATGTGCCCGAAAGTTTTGCCTCCCTGGTCGTCCTTTGCCCTTTTGGCGACACCGTCGGTAAAAGAACATCGAACGGTGTTTCCGTTCTGCGCGACCGCCATCGGCACTACACTGCGCAGCCACCAAATTAATTTCGTTTCGGCCGCTATCATTTCGTCCATCAGATTCCGCTACCCACTCCTTCGCTGTCGCAGCTAAGAAGCTTTTCAGTCCGCCCTCGTTTTCATTGTGACATTATCGGGTCACTCGCCTACACTTGCTGCAATCGGCCGTTTCCCCTGCTATATTTTTTTGCTCGGTAGCTCCGAGCATCAACGAAATATCTACGAGCTCCGCTGGCCGTTGCTCGACATCGAGTACCTGAGCTGGTGGTAGGAAATAATCGACACGCTCAGTCGCGACATCGTTGTTACCCTTAGCTGCATCGCGAAAATGGTTCGGGGTCTCTACTGCTGGCTCTGCCAGAGCATCTCTCGAGTCTGAACTCGCGTCTGGAGAAACACCTTTCGTTTCAACGGATTCATGGTGTTTCCTGTCGTGAACGTCCGGGAATCCTCTATCTCCGCCATCTCTGTCAGTCCCCCATTCCTCTGATATGTGGCGACACTATCCTTACTTACGTCTTTTGCAGCGAGCTCAGTTATTAGCTTCCGCGGCGGTGCTTCGAAAATATAACCATTCTCGCGTAACAGCTGATTGGACCTGTTCGAAAATGAGTACCTGCATTCCGGAAGACGTTGTGGGGATACCGCGGCCTGGATGACAAGTGTACCAAACGAAGCTCCGTTTTTTATTTTAGCAACCGACAGGTGCACGTTCCGTACAGCTACGGCCTGTTTCACCCAAACAGTTGTCGCGTCAGCTGATCTGGTTCAACGTACGAAGGGTGGACCATGTCTACCGTCGCCGCAGAGACGCGAAGAACTCGGCACGGTTTACCGTTGACCACGAGCCCATGTATGTACTGCTCCAGAAACTGCCTTGTGTCCTCACTCTGGTCTAGGGCGTGAAAGAGAAGCTTGCCATTTTTGCAACTCGCAGCAAAATGCCCCCTCTCGCCGCAGTTGTAACACGCAGCCTGTTTGCGCGCTTCAAAAGCTTTCTTTCGGCGCTGCACCTCAGCGCTGCGCTCTTTTAATTTTCGCGGCCAGTTCCATTATGCGAGAAAACGACTTTGCTAGCTCCACCGTCTTCCTGGGGAGCTCTGCCGTCTGGCCCTGACTCATGAGGTTTCGGCCTGAACTCTTTTTGGCCGTCTTTCGGCCCCTGCGCAATTCGACGTGCGACGAACTCGTCTGCGAGCTGAGCTGCACGATCCACAGTATTTATCCCTGGCCGGTCTTGCACCCAAAGTCTCCCGTTTTCCGCTAGTCGGCGGTAAAACTGTTCCAGACCAAAGCACTCAACCACCTTGTCATGCTCGCCGAAAGCTTCTGCCTCTTTGAGCCACTCTTCCATGTTAGCCCTCAGCTTATAGGCAAACTCCGAGTAAGACTCGCCCTTAGCTCTCTCTGTTTCACGGAAGCACTTGGCGTAACGCCTCTGCAGATAACCTATGCTTACTCAGGAGGCTCGACTTTACTTTCTCGTAGTTCGCCACCTCCTCTTTTGGCAAGCGGGCCATCACGTCGGATGCCTCATACGGCAAAAGCGTAAGCAGCTTTTGCGGCCAAATGTCTCGGCTAAACTGGACCTTCTCGCACGTACGCTTGAAATTTACCAATAAAAAAGCACCAATGTCTTCTCCTACCTTATAGGGTCGCATCAGGTCGCGTATTCGTAACGTAGGTCACTCAGCCCTCCAGGTTACGCGCTGCTGTCACTCTGACGCCTATAGTCAGACGCCTCGATCTCGAGGCGCTTCTTGTGCACCTCATGCTGTCGCTTTTCTCACTCGAGTAGGAGCTCGGGCTCTCGCTCCTGTTCTCCCTTTATTTCCTCGAATTCCTGTTTCTCCCTCTGGAGCACCTCGCACTGGCGCTCAGCCTCTACCTCTGCAGCCTGAGCGACTCCTTGCAATTGATCAACTCAATGTACTCTGACTGCTCTTCATCGTCTGCCCCAACAGCGAGTATAGCCTGTATCATATCTGCCTTTCTCAGCGGGTCCGAAACATCCAAGCGCAGCTCTTTTGCAAGCTTCAACAACTGCGGTTTTTTCAACGCTGTCAAATTCATGGCCGGTCTAGAGTACTGCTTTCCCACTCATTCCCCATTGACCGGCGTGAATTCTGCGAAGTCCGAAGCTCCTTTGACGTCCGTGGTGTTGCATCTCGCACCGCTGGCTCCAGGTGCTATGAAGATGCCATCCGACTGCTGCCAACCAGTTGTTGTGACGTTGTCATCCCACCGCTGCCAACCAGTTGTTAGATTCGGAGAGGCGTCTCCGAGCCGAGCTCCGTCGCCTCCGACATGCCCGTGGTAGCGTGATGAAGCTAGCGGTCAGATGCCTTGAAGATGACAAAAGCCGAAGGCAAACTTACGTGCTTTACTGCAGGGAGAGAGATGAGCCGAAGCAAGACAAGAACAATACCCCGATGGACGAGGTTGCAGTACAGGACTCGAGCAGGGGGACAGCATTGATTCACTGCTCCTACAGGAATGAAATTCTGCACCTGGGGCCTCCCGTATTTATACCCAAAGCGTTAACAGTCAAACAAGCGTTCCCTCTGGTTTTTGCACACGACGCGACATGGTACAGACACACACAACGCTCTTTCCTGAGTTCGTGAGGGGTCGGTAGCAGTGGCGCACGCTGAGTCCGAGAGACGGGAGAGAGGAGGTCACCGCAACGGTGTCCACCCAGCAGTTAAAAAAACGAAAAAATGTGCCCAGCGCTCGTGTAACCGTGCCTCGCGTCCCCGGCGCACGTTTGTGAAGCCAAGCAGACCCACTTAGGGAGATTGGCCATGATTGGACAAAAAACTCCAGCGTACGCCGTAAACGTGGGAACACTTGCTTAGAACGAGAAAGGCGCATCATAGCGTACCCCCTCTAAGGTGATGTGCAATGATTATCACTCCCGAAAACATGAAGGAAGCTCACGCCTATAGCAGCAATGATGGAGTAATGGTCGTCGCGGCAGCAAAGAAGAAACAAATCGTCTGCAATCTTAATCCGGCGTGATGGTCGTTAAGTTTGCGTACAGCGACGCTACATTCAAGACTTACGCGCCTCGCGCGGGGCACCTCGAGCAATCTTGGTGACGGTACTGGCGACACCGCGGACCCCGAGCTCCCATGCGCACGCTGTTACCAACCGTGGTAATACGTTTTAAGGTGAAGGGTAGAAGCCTCAAACGGTTGCCGTCGGAGCCCAGGTCAAGCTCCGGCGGATGGGCTCCCTGTCTGTTTCCCAGCCAGGAAGCTCCGGGACCTCTTCAGCTATCAGGGTAAGGCTGACGAAGAAAGTACCCCCGTCCCCTGCTTTTTCCTATGTCATATGGTAAATCAAAAACCCATTTGTAAACATGATCGGACCCTGAAAAGGGTCCGCACCGAAGCATTGTTTCCACCTCTTCCTGCCATCAACCCCCCAAAACCCGACAACTACCCCCGCTTTTGAATAGTTGAGTCTGTTACAAATCCAAGCCTCTTTCTTCACAATCAGTATTTCTTGCATCCAAATTTCTTGAAGCTATCCTTGGCAAGAGATACAGTGCTAAAAACTAAGAACTGGTGAGGTCTCAGTTGAGTTGAACACGCAGCAGAATGCCAGAACTCTCATAAGCCACACCCGCATGGCAGACCTGGATATCAGAAACACACCCAACCGCAGCCTCAACAGCTCCCAGGGTGTGATATCTGAGCCAGACCTCCTAACCGAGACAGAGACCGATCCTCTCGAAGGCCTAAAAAATCAAGGCGTCACAGCAGTAAGGTGCATCGTCGTTAGGAGAGAAAATAAAGAAATCGGCACTAAACACCAGATACTGACTTATGAACGCTGCACACTGCTCGAGCATGTCAACGCAGGTTTCATTCGTTGTTCTTTCCGGCCGTACATCCCGAACCCGCGGCGCTGTTTAAAGTGCCAGCGGTTCGGGTATGGTACGAACTCCTGTCGCGGCAGCACAACATGTGCCAAATGCGCCCAGCATGATCATTTCTCCGACAATCAACTTCACCTGCCCTATTTGCTAGGGTCCACACGCAGCATACTCTTGCGCTTGTGAAAAGTTTCAACTTGTAAAAAAATCATTAACGCAAAGGTAACAGAAAACATCACCTTCCCAGAGGCGCGAAAGAGGTTCGCCTCTTTCCCCCAACGGAGGTACGCCGACGCAGCTCGGCGGGTGGCGGAGCGGCGTCTGGTTTCGGCGGGGACCTATTACCGAGAGTCTGACCTTCGCATCCCGCCTCCGCACAACTCGCTGAGTTAGGAGCAGCTGTGGTGGCATCCACGTCCGTTGGGGATGCTGCTGCACCCACTGTTTGCTCTTCACCGGCCACGGAGGAGATGGAGACGGAGGAAACCGCAGTAGTTCCCACCCCCGCCGCACCGCCTGTGCCACCCTGGGTGCTACTAACGCCTTCGACGGTCGCGGCTTGAACAAGGAGCACCAGAAAGGATACCAAGTCCGGGGGGTCTGGTCCGCCGGGTACCACTTCGAGGCTGATGATGACATGAATTAGGGACCTTTCCTGTCTACTTCGCAGCGGAAGGAGCGGGTGCCTCCATCGAAACCTCCAGAGAAGGTTAAAAAAGTCCTCCCAAGAGTGCAAGCCCCGGAAGACCTTACGTAAATAGTCACACTCCAGTAGCCCGAACGCTTCATAATGGGAAGAGAAAATATAATACCATGGAACTGCACAGGCCTTCTTCAAAATCAAGAGGATGTGTATGCGATGTTGCATGCCAATCAGCCAAGTATCATGTGTCTCCAAGAAACTCAACTCAATTCCAAACAAACAAATTTCTTAAATAGGTACATGGTATTCAGAAAGGACATGTTTGGCTGCACACACTCTTCTCGGGGTGTGGCCATAATCGCGCGGAAATCCTTAGCATGCCACCCTGTCACTCTGAACACTGTCCTTGATGCTGCAGCAATTTGAACAATAATATTTAATAGGTTGATAATGGTATGTTCCATATACATTCCTCCTGATCTTGCACTTTCGAGCTCTGACTTCGAGGCGCTGGTTGACCAGCTGCCCGAACCATACATTATCACAGCTGACCCTAATGCACACATTCTCTTTGGGGCTCTTCTCGCACGGATGCTGGAGGTCGTCTGGTAGAGATGTTTTAGCATCCTCTGGAGCATGTCTTTTCAACAATAGCCTACGTAACATAACATAGGACACAACACATACTCATATCTTGACTTGGCTATTGGCTCCGCAGTTCTCTCTCCTTGCCTTGAGTTGGGCGTGGGCACTGAACCATATGGTAGTGACCACTTCCCCACTTCAATAACGTATATAGGTAAAGGCCCATGCAGTCCATCTTCCCAAAACAGGTTCAATGAAGCAAGAGCTAACTGGAATACATTTACAGAGACATCCAAACTACACCACACATCAATAGGACACCTACACGTTGAAGAAGCTACCCAACCCCTCACGGCGCACATCCTCGACGCCGCCGAAAAGTTTATTCCCCACGCATGTGGACTGTAGGCGGATGCGAGAGGCCCAGAACAAGGCGTGGGGTATCCCTCGTCGGCACCCCACGTCGGGTAACCTCTTATTGTTCAAAAGGGACAAGGCGATGGGAATACGTGCGCGCCGTAAGGCAAAGCGAGATAGTTGGTGTTCATTCATACCATCCGTAAACTCCTACACCGACACACGAAAAGTATGGACAAGATTACGCAAAAAAAAGAACAGCAAACACACAGCGTGCCTCTGGTCAGCACAGCAGGGAACACACTTGAAGACCAGACTAACACACTTGCACACCGCTTCCAACACGTGTCTTGTTCAGCACTCTACACTACCACTTTCATGAGACACAAACAATTGGCCGAAGTCTTTACTTGAAAACGACCAGTCAGCCTCCTCTTATATCTACGAATTTTCACTTCATGAGCTGAGGGCCGCTCTGAGCACTTGTAAACCTTGAGCTCCAGGCCCAGACAACATCACATATACAATGATACAGCACCTACACTCAGACACTGTTCTAACACTACTCCACCTATATAACAAGATATGACTTTCGGGGCACATTGCAAACTACTGGAGGGAGGCTATAGTTGCAGCTTTTCTGAAAGAGTGGAAGAAGGACTCTTCCTCTCCCGCTAGCTATCGGCCCAATTCCCTGACCAGCTGGCTGTGCAAGGTTCTCGAGAAGACGATCAACAGAAGACATGTACTTCTTAGAGTGCAGAGGTCAAAACTGTTAACAACAACGCGTGAAGGCGTGGCCTTCGATACGTGCAGCACAGCCTGCTCATAGCCACCTGCGTGTCCAACGAGATTAGGTGACGGCGCCGCGGTGGCTTGGCATGTGAAAGTCATTCTCGATTAATCCATGTTTTGTGGGGCAAGGTTGGACGCCGAAATTGCCTCACCCCCACTGCCCCTAAAGCCTTTATTCAACGTTATCTTCGGCTGATAACAAGTGTAATCTTGTTTTCTCCTTTGGTATGGTTCCGATATAATAAAAGTGGAATGTGGGTCGGGCACAGCCATTCTGACGTAGGTTGTGCAGGAAAGGAGGAAACATAAGCGTTGACTCAGAAATTGCCTCAAGACATTTATTATTGGCGCCAAATATTATTTTAATAAAAGCAGTCCCCGGCTGCATCAACTCATGCTTCCTCCTTCCTGCACATCCTACGTTAGAATGACCATGCCCTTCCAACATTTACCTTTTTTCATATCGGAACAGTACCAACGGCGAAAAAAAATTACACCATCTTCCCACGTGTGAACCCTGAGGGGATGCAAAGCCGTGGAGTAGTACCGTGTTAATTGGTTGTTAGAGTAAAGACACATGTAGTAGCGTAATAAATGTCTTCTTTATTTATCGAGTAGTGGGGAACATTTTGCGGCTTTTCGTTCACGAACCGAGGAATCCGCTGTTCGACGCTATGGTTTCAAAGTGTTGGCACGTTGCCGAAAGCCATCTGGAGCAGCTACTCGCCGCTGGCGTTTCAAAGCGGCTTCCCGTTCTCGAAGCGAGGAATCCGCTGCTTGACGCTGCCGTTTACGTTCGGCGTCGCGAGCTCTCCTCTGTGCAGCCTTGTCTTCGGAGGTGCTCCCGGTTCTGACAGTGTGCTGGCTGGCGCTAGTTGAAGGTATGCCAGCCAGTTCGCTGGCAGAATCGTTGCAGTCATCGGACGGCGCAGTAGCGAAGAAGCAACTGAGCGGAGCGCCGACGGGTTTATTTGCAGAGCACAGGGAGTGGAGAGGAGGAGCAGTGCGCATGTGCGGGATTCGACAGCTGGTGTGCAGAGGTGAGAGGAGGAGGGCGCGCGCTAGCGCAGAGGTGGTGTGGAGAGGAGGAAGGCAGAGAGAGCGGCGTTATCACAGCTATTGTGGATAGGAGGAGAGGTGCGGACGCCGGACGACGGAGGACCGACTGAGAGATGCTTTGCATCTAAAACAGCCTGCGCTGGTTATCACCGCCAGATAAAGCTTAATATAGGCGTTTGGCGGCTGTCGTGCTGAGGAACTTTCGGCGTGTAACCTCTCCCCCCAAAACAAGGAAGCAGCGGAAATAGCTTTCGCATGCCTAGCTGCCGCAGCGCCGTTCCTCCCCTCAGTTCCTCTTCCTTCCCCAGGGCCGTATGCCTCGGGGGATTATTTCGCTCAGGCATAAGAAACCATATATTCCGGGGCTCTAGAGATTTGTGTGAAAACGAGACGATCTGATCCCACATAATTTTCTCCCCTTCGCCACTTCTCTGGAGAACCCGGGACCTTCAGACACATAGCGTAAAGTTCAGAGAGAACACCCTCCCCCGAAACATCGCCCAGCCCCCTTTAGCGATGAAATATTCAATTTAGTAAAAAACCCCAAAGATCGCCCACCCCCTAAAATCACGCTAGCTTCGACGCTTTCGAAAGCCCGTGGAGATCCCCCCGCGAAAATGTCCCGCGACGGCGAACACCACCGATGTCTCCATTTTTAACAGAACAGATGCAGCCGCTTTTTTAACTACTGATATCTCCGCAGCTTTGGTTGGCGGTGCGGTCACTTCTTTGTAGTTGTTTGCAGCTGACCAATAAGTTCACCCATCCCATAGTTTTTCCTAGATATCTCAGTAGCTTCGGTGGACGTTTTTTTCGAAACTTTACACTAGTGTGTGGATGTGAGAAATCTACCCTAGACCCTCAAACCTTTCCACGGAGCTTTGGGAGGGGGCCTGGACCAGCTGTTGTCTCGAAGATCAGCTACAATGAACCGGAAGGGCTGTCGACAGGACCCGACCTCCTGAAATAAGGACGCCTCTCTGGAGCGTTTCCTCGGCTCCATTGACGGCCTCCTCCTGCGGGAGCGAGGGCTAGGGGCGACAGCGGCGGCACTCCAAGTAGCCCGCGCCGACCAGACGTAGACCTCAGGGTCGGCCCGACGCCGCGGTGAGCGGTGAAGACTACGGGACGGTGAAGCCCTGCGTGGCCTGACCCGTCCCCGACTGCCGGTACCTCAATAAAGTCCTTTCTCTCTCTCTCTCTCTCGGCTCCATTGAAGTTTCTTCACTTTTGCCGATGAAGTGAGTAGGAGTCACTAAAAATTCCCCGCATTTCTCCGAGGGGAAGAATGTGAAAGTGCGAATTCACGAGTTGAATTTGCGCGGTTCGGTAATGTTCGCGAAAGAGAGATCACACACACACACAACTACAAAGAAAGAAAGATGCATTTATTCACAGACACCTATTTGTGTTGTCGTTGTACTTGATTGCTAGAGCGGATCTCAGCTTTGAAATTTCGTGTCAGTACTCCTTTAAGCGGGTGCATTAGCCCTTCTCACGCCCGATTCCTGGCCAATCCCCACGTGGGTATGTGCCATGCACAGACACCTATTTGTGTTGTCGTTGTACTCGATTGCTAGAGCGGATCTCAGCTTTGAAATTTCGTGTCAGTACTCCTTTAAGCGGGTGCATTAGCCCTTCTCACGCCCGATTCCTGGCCAATCCCCCACGTGGGTATGTGCCATGTCAGCGGCCAAGCAGCGCGCGCCCATCTCCCCCCGTTGCTAAGGAAGACGAGGAGATTCCTGGCCAATCCCCCACGTGGATATGTGCCATGTCAGCGGCCAGGCAGCGCGCGCCCATCTCCCCCCGTTGCCAAGGAAGACGAGGAGCGCGCGCACCCGCAGCTGTTGCTAGGTGGACGGACGGCGGTCACCGGAATTCAGGGTCGCTTATAAAGTGCATTCGCACTTAAAATCCCACTCGTACACAAAATGGACTCCCATGCTTCCTTCTGAACGAGGAACATAAAATTTAGGCTTCCTAGTTTTTAATTTCCCCCTTGAACTACAAAAATTTTTCAACCCATGCCAGCCTCATCAAATCAAAAAGTCAGGAACAAAACATTCATTGCATTCGCACTTGAATGTAGTTCGCACATATGAATTACACCTTCGGCAAATCCATGGACGATTTTTGTCCCAACTAGTGAGGGATGAACAAACTTGAAGGAGCCAGCAAAGGCATAGGTCGAAAACCATGCTCAGATGTTCCCCCAGAAGACGTCTGCATTCATTACAACTCCACTTCCTGTTTTCCTTCTTTATTTTCACCGCATCAGGCATCGCTTGCCAGCCATATTCCGTGAAGTATTTCCGGCCACTGTCCAGGTAAACCTCCTCGTCAAGGACTGCCTCACGAACCCTTGATGGTATCATTTCCACACGGTCCTCCCCTGCAAGAATTTCAAAATGCAGTCCCGAGGTAACCTGACGGCGACACGTACACATAGCACGCATAAGCGATATGTATGGTATGTCCCTATATTAGAGGAAAAGAATCATGTACAGAAAAAGAATCATGGAAAAATTACATTGATACTTTGAACAACAAAAAGCATTTTGTTGAGTATGAAATAAATGCAAGTACTCATCAAGTAGTGACAAACACGGCTTACCAAGGAGTGCTCCGCCTTACAGTACCCCTTTGTGCAGACCTTGGAGAACGAAGCAGAGAAGGATCCTCCGCTCCTTTTCTTTTGGTGTCAGGTCACGAAGCAGCTTCCATTCCTTTGTCGACTTCTTGCCTCATTCCAGTCGACGTGAGAGACCAATGGCGGTTTTTTCTGCCCCTTTTCGTTGACAGAGAAGATTCAACTTATCAGGTAGTTTGATTTCTTTAAGCTTTTGATGCACACTGCCATCAGGTACTCGAATGATGTTCGGGGACGGGACGAGGTTATACGCTTTCATACTTTCAAGCAAGCTCACGGCAGTTGCATTGCCGACACCCCCTGGATCAATGGTACCAGCCTTTGCCTCAGGTGACCTTGCTCCTACGAAATCAACATCAAGTCATCGCTGTCAGTTGGTTATAGTTGGTGGTCGTCTCTTTTTTTTGCAATCCACAATCTTTTCAATCCTGGATGCACTCTACCCCATGCACTGTTGTCCTCTAGGGTCTGCCCCTCCAGGACTTCGACCTCGGGCCCTGCCTCCCATGCCTTCGCAAACGCCAGCAACTTCCCTGACATTGCGGAGGTACCTCTCGCCAGTCTCATTTGCAGCAAGCCGAGCTACGCATTTACAAGTGGGGAAAACCTCTCTACACTTCTGGTGCGACATTGGCTTTGCATGTTTTGTAACTTGCCGCGCAGAAATACTGGGCTCATCTCAACTGTGCAGCTCCCTGGTTGAACACAAGCGCTTTAATGTGCACAGTAATAGGCCATTGCCCATGGGTCTAGAAACAATGCTCTGTCATACAGTCTCACAACAAGCATCTGCCTAGCTGAAAATAAGTGCCGACACGCCAGTCTCATCACATTCCAAAAGAGACACGTACAACCATTCGCAATTGTAGATGTGCTGCCCGATGATGACTCGAAGGCAAAGATGCCCTCCTGACGGTCAGCTAGCATTACCTTTGTCTATTTGCCCTGTTAAAAGCATTTTAGCATATTGTAGCATGTAGATAAAACTAGAGAGCACTTTTAAACAGCTGGGGCAAAAGCACAGGCAAAAAGGCCTTCGTTATTCCCTTCTTCCAGTCCACTCTCACGCTAACGCTAGCGGGATTCACCACGTCACTACTTTTACACTACCCCCCTGGTCGCAGGTCGCAGCGGGGCTGGTGCTATCTGACATGGCCCGTGTACCATCGACGATCGCGGTCAGGACGAGATGGGGCGAAGCGGGGGCCAGGATGGGGTGAACCCGCACACTCCACCCAAATGTTACGTTACGATGAGGTGAACATGATTGATGAGGCGATGATTTAATGGGCATCAGTCATCTTGGCGCAGTCACGGCTTTGTCACACTATCTGCTTCATCTTCTCGTAATTGTCCACTCCAGGTGTAATGGTCCACTTCTTCGTCCCTTCCTCGTGACAATATAGTATCAGTGCTCCTCATACATCCTCGCATCAGGGTCAGATGATGGCCGACAAGGCCGCTTCGAAATGCTGGCCCATGCCTTGTGGTTTCGCTCACCACCTACAGAATTGAGCACTGTCAAAACGGAGGGAACAACTTCTTCAACATAACGGTTCTCTCGACGCTCTGCAACTTTCCATTGAGAGTTTGCATTCGGTTGTTAGTTGTATTGTTGAAATTTTCCGTCATAAACTTGGGTTCAGTAAACTACTCATCCTTGACTGGATGCCAGTTTTCTTTGTGGAAACTGCGGACCTCATTGCAGACCTTTGTGTCAAATGACTGCTGTAGCTTCTCAAAGGCTTCGCTTGATTTAGCTCTCACCACGCTTTGCAGCAGTTCTAAAGCCATATGCCTTTTTTTTTGGGGTGATCTTCATCCTGTTGCAGGCAATCTCCCTCAAATGTGTTTCAGTGTGGGGAAGACACAGATTAGTACCCTAAAGTCTAGTGGGAAACTCTCCTTCAGCAACTCGCGCTCCCAAAGGTCTTCGTCAGACATTATACACTCAACCTTGCTCCAGGATGGTTGTAGTCCCTTTAACTTTCAAAGCATTCACTCGAGATTTGGGTTGTTGGACTGAAAAATATTGCCACGCAGACAGTCTCCGTCCGTACATTTGAATCTTCGACACGCAGAACGTTCAGTTGCGTTGGAATTTTCAATAGCTCGTTAAGTGGCATCAAAAACTCCGGAAAAGCAGGCATGTTAAACATCATAAACTTTCTTGACAGAAGCATGCCTTGGAAGCCCTCCCTTTTGCTAGAGCATCCAACTCCGTCCCTGTAACCAGAATGCATCATCCAGTTTATGACGCAGACTACTTGAATTATAATAACTGCTAACCAGAGAGCACAACAGACAAATGTTTAAGGAGATTAGTTACATTCGCAATAATTGGCTGTTAAGAAGATGTTTAGCTGCTACAAAGACTTTGAATTTTTAAAAAAAAGTCATATAATTTTACCCGCATGCTTTAGCAGTGTTGTATTATAATATGGCAATATGTTATTTGCACAATGTTTTAAAAGGAATAATTGTAATTTTTAAAAATTGTTGAGCATAATTAAAAAAAGTTTGTAAATAAATTTAAAAATTAATAAAACATCGTAAAACATTAACGACTACGCATACGGGAACGAACAGCCCAAGAGTTCTTCCCCTGTTAGACGTGCGTGTTTAAGTACGCTTAGAACGAGTAAACTCCGGCTCCCCAAACGGCACTTTGGCTGCGCACTGCTAAACAACAAAAAGTGTTTTTAGCCGTGATGTAAGTCACGAAAGCTGGCGTAAATATTTCGCAAAATTACTTGAAATTCCGTCTTTGTCACTTGAGAAACAAGGAAAATGTAAAAACTTCGTTGTGTTTACAATGTTCGACATTGCAATCGGCGCCTCACACAAGCCCACAAAACACACCGTCGGGACGGCGACTGAACACCGGCGGTCATATCTTCACTGTTATTCGCTGCGCAGCGAATCGCAGCAGCATTATTACCGAGGGGTAACTATCAGGTAGGGTAGATTATAACAGAGATGGCTGAAACGGGAACACAACCACAAAAAATGGCTGCGGTTTAGCTCAGCTAACCTTGGATATACAAAGCAAAAGCTTGGCTTAGTGCGGTTGAATCTTGGTTTCGCTTGGTTAACCTTTGACAACGGCTCAAAGCCGTTCGGTACCACGCAGCGCTCACAGGAGGAGGCCCGGCGAACGCGGCGTTCATTCACGGTGAACGCGCCGTTCCTCTTCGCCGGGTGCGAGACAAGTCATGTGGGCCGAGACGACCCAGCGGCACATACATGAGAGACTGCGGGGGTGGCTGGCTGCCGGTCAGCCGATCGGTCGCTATCGCGGCGGCGGCCGCTTTTCATATGAGCAGAACGACTGAAAACGAGGCCTTCTGCGCAGCTCCAAAAGAGGGCCCCGCGAATCACGCGATGCCCTTCGAGGGATGTGTCAGTGGGGAAGTGTCTCCGGTCAAAAGGTGAACTTGCGCATCCTCGCCAAAACCGCTAGACGAAAGTAGTAAAGCTGTGCTTTAAAACCGCGACAAACCACCTACGCGAAAGCCGCAGAGAACGGCGGCCATGGAGCAACACCCCACCAAGCGGCGCTGGCACGTCGTTGGGCGAGGGATTGTTTTCTTCTTTTTCGTCTCCGCTTCTCGTTTCGTAAAAATAAATCAACAATATATCCAAAAAACTTTGAACGTAACTCATTGCGTGTATTCACTGGAGATGCGCGCATGCACGCAACAGTGTGAGTGCACCGTCATTTGTTACGTCTGGCTCCGCGAGATGGCGGTACTTGTCCGTGCTAAGAACATGACCGTGTTGCACGTTACATACTCTGCCTCGCCGATCGCAAAGTATTGGTTCGAGTCCAATGTGAGTGAGATTAATAACATCTCTTGACGCCACCATTGAAAATCGGATTTAAACGCCGCAAACGACGCACGCCGGTGTTTTTTTTTTCTTCGGCGTGCGGGCGCAGTGCATGGACGAAAGAAATTCTTTCCTCCAAGGCGCAGTGGTCGCCTACGCGTAAACCCGCCGTCGTGCCTTCACCTGTACACGGACTCCACACAGGCAGTCCCGGAACTCCGACGCGTCGCCAGTCGCTCGACTTAACCTGTCCCCGCACGGGCACCTTGAGTAATCTTGGTGACGGTATTGCGACACCACGGACCCCGAGCCCCCAAACATAAGCTGGAACCAACCGTGGCGATGTGTTTTAAGGTGAAGGGTACAAACCTCAAACGGTGGCCGCCGGAGCCCAGTTCAAGCTCTGGCGGATGGGCTCCATGTCTGTTTACCAGGCAGGGAGCTCCGGGACCTCTCACGGTATCAGGGTAACCCGAGCAAAGAAAGTAACCCGTACCCTGCTTCTATAGTACGCTATATGGTATTTTCTAAACCCCCGAACCACCAAAACGTGATCGGTCCCTCAAAAGGGGCCGCACCGAAGTTTGTTTTTCTCCTTTGCAATCAATCTCGCTCCCTAAGCCCGATAATTTCTCGCGCTTTCTGATCATGGAATCTCTTGATAAGACAAAGCCAATTACTTCCCAGTCCGTATTTCTAATCTCCAAGTATTTTGAAAGCCTTCTCGGCAAGTCGTACAAGGCTAAGAAACTGAAAACGGGAGAACTCCTGATTGAGGTAGACAACAAAAAGCAGTCCGCTAACCTCCTCGCACAAACGCGCATGGTCGATGTTGACATCAAGATCATAGCTTCCAGGAAGTGATCGGGATTTTATAAGTGAAGCCGCACCCGATCTGCTCGAGGGCCTTGGTGATCAGGGCGTGACGGCAGTGAGGCGAATAACCATACGCCTAAACGACCAGATAATACCAACCAAACACATAATCTTGACGTTTGACCGCTCAACACTTCCTGAGTCGGTCAACGCAGGCTTCATGAGATGTCCGGTCCGACCCTACGTGCCGAACCCACGCCTGCTGCTACAAGTGTCAGCGGTTTGGGCACGGCACAACCTTTTGTCGTGGAAATTGACGTGCGCAAAATGTGCAGCACAAGACCATCCATCTGACAATTGTGAATCCGAGAACTTCACCTGTGCAAACTGCCAGGGACCGCACGCTGCCTATTACAGGAGCTGTGAAAAGTTTAAGCAGGAAAAACCGATCATTGCCTTGAAAGTCAACGAGAACATCACTTTTCCAGAAAATTCGCCTCTTTCCCCCAGGGGAGGTACGCCGGCGCAGCTCGCCGGGGGGCGGAGCGGCGTTTCCTTTCGGCGGGTACCCAGTACCGAGAGTCACACTTAGTCCTGCCCGCTCCACCCCCCCCCCCCTCCCCACATCGGGTTGCCTCAGGTAGCCCAACCCGTCACCACAGCGCTCGCTGAGTCAGTAGCGGCTGTGGTGGCAACAGGCATCGTCGGGACCGATACCCCTCCGGCCCCTGCTTCCTCACCCTCCCAGCTTCCACTGGAGGCTAAGGAGGCGATTGACAACGGGGGTCCCGCATCGGCTCCCACCTCTGCTGCACTGCCCGTGCCACCTGTGGTGCTCCCGACACCTTCGGCAGCGGCGGGTTAAAAAAAAAGGACGCCCGAACGGGCACCCCTAGGACATCCGAGGATGAGATTGACGTGGGACCGTTCCTGTTTGCGTCGCAGCGAAAGGAACGGGTCCCTGCATCCAAACCTCTAGAGAAGCCGACAAAGCCCCCTCCGAGACTCCAAGCCCAGAAAGACGATACATAAACAACACACTCCAGTAGCTCCGAACACTTCTTAATGAAAAGAGAAGACATAATCCAATGGAACTGCCGAGGCCTTCGTAGAAATCTTAACGTTGTATACGAAATACTGCTAGCTAATCAGCCAAGTGTAATGTGTGTTCAGGAAACACATTTGAATTCCAAATACACAATTAAATTACTTGAATAGTTACTTGGTATACAGAAAGGACAGGGATGGCTGCACACACTCTTCTGGCGGTGTGGCCATAATCGCCCCGAAATCCTTAGCATGCCACTCTGTCACCTTTAACACAGTCCTTGTGGCTGTAGCAATCTGCACAAAAAATTAATAGGTTCATAACGGTATGTTCCATGTACATTCCTCCCGCTCTTCCACTTACGAGCTCCGACTTCGAGGGGCTGGTTGACCAGCTGCCCGAACCATAAATCCTCACAGGCGACCTTAATGCACAAAATTCTTTTTGGGGATCTTCTCGCACGGATGCCCGAAGGTCGCTTGATAGAGAAAATTTTAGCAACCTCGGGAGCATGCCTTTTTCAACAATAAACAGCCTACATACCATAACATAGGTCACAACACATACTCACATCTTGACCTGGCTATTGGCTCTGCAATTCTCTTTCCATGTCTTGAGTGGGGTGTGGGCACGGACCCATACGTCAGTGGCCACTTCCCCACCTCACTAACATATATAGGGAAAGGCCCACGCAGTCCAACTTCCCAAAACAGGTTCAGTGAAGAAAGAGCTAACTGGAATACATTTACACAGACATCCAAACTACACCACACTTCCATTGGACACCTACACGTTAAAGAAGCTGCCCAACTCCTCACGGCGCAAATCCTCGACGCCGCCTAAAAGTCGATTCCCCACGCCTCTGGTGCCCCGCTCTACCAGAGGAGGCCGTGGTGGAATGAAGACTGTAGGTGGGCGTGAGAGGCCCAGAACAAGGCGTGGGGTATCCTTCGTCGGTACCCCACGTCGGGAAACCTCCTTTTGTTCAAAAGGGCAAAGCCATTAGGAAAACGTGTGCGCCCTGAGGGAAAACGAGATAGCTGGCGTTCATTCATAACATCAATAAACTCTTACACAGGCACACGAAAAGTGTGGACACGAATACACAAACTCAAGGGACAACAAACACACAGCCTGCCTCTGGTCAGCACAACAGGGGACACACTCGAATACCAGGCTGACACGCTCGCACAACACTTCCAACACAAACACTTTCATAAAACACAACCAATCGGCCGAAAAGAAGCCTGTACTAGATAACAATAGGTCAACATCTTATAACTCAGAGTTTTCACTGCACGAGCTGAGGGCTGCTCTGAGCACGTGTAAACCCTCAGCTCCAGGCCCACACGACATCTCATATACAATTATACAACACCTACACGCAGGCACACTTGAAACACTTCTAATTCTATATAATAAAATATGGCTTTCAGGGCACATTCCACACTCTTAGAGGGAGGCCATAGTAGTGGCTTTAATTCTTGAAGGAGGGAAAGGACCCGTCGTCCCCCTCAAGTTACCGTCCCACAGCCCTAACGAGCTTCCTGTGCAAGCTTCTCGGGAAGATGGTAGCTCGCAGGCTCATGTACTTCCTTGAGTACAACGGTCTCCTCGAGAGCTGCCAGGCAAGCTTCAGGGTGGTGCGATCAACGAACGATCAACTGGTCGCAGTTGACTCGTCCATCAAGGATGCCTTCGTGCGTAAGCAGTATTGTTTAACTGTGTTTTTGGAATGCGAGAAGGCGAACGACACCGCTTGGCGTTACGGGATCCTTAGTGACCTCAAGTCATTTGTGTTTCGAGTAACATGCTAACACACTTGTCAGTTACTTGTCAGGGAGAACGTTTCAAGTGAGAGTTGGTTTTGCGCTGTCAAAGGTTCATGTGCAAGAAAATGGCATGCCACAGGGTGGGCTGTTGAGCTGCACAGATCTTCATAGTTAAGATGAATTGTCTTGGAAAGGAAGTGCAACCTACAATCTCTTATTCTATGTAGACGACGTCCAGATATCCTTTAACTTATGTGATACTATGCCAATCTGCGAACGTCAAGTCCAGCTCGGCGTCAAGAAACTTGCCGGCTGGGCAGACAAGAATGGTTTTAATCTTAATCCTGCAAAGAGCTATCTTGTGTTGTGATCTCCAGGAGGCGTGGAGTCCAACCGTTCCCAGACGTCACTCTTAACGGCATGTAGATTCCTGTGAACAAGGAGCACACGTTTTTAGGTATTTTATTCGACGAAAAGCTTACATTCATTCGGCATATCAAACAGCTTAAACAGAAATGCTTAAAAACAACGAACATTCTTAAGGTCCTCTAACACCAATCTTATGGGGCCGACAAACAACTCCTGCTGCGTTTTTACACAGCCTTGGTGGGGCATCGGGTTGACTACGGCAGTGTCATGTATGGGTCGGCTACAAAAACAGCACTGAAAATGCTAGACCCAGTGCTGCATCTTGGCCTTCGCCTCTCATGCGGCGCTTTCTCCACTAGCCCTGTCAAACGTCTGTATTTCGAGTGTGAAAAATGGTGCCTAGGGGATCAGCGGGAGTATGTAGACTTGCTGTATGCATCTAAGATCGTTTCTCTCACCATCCATCCTTTTATTCCTATCATGAACAATAAATCAACCTTGCAACTATTTTTAAACAGGCCATCTATGTCCTTAACTTTCTCTCTCAGAGTGAGGGAGGAGGCTTCTACACTCAATGTCCCCCTTTCTGACACGCACAAGACACTCATCCATAATTTCATTCCACCATGGCATCTTCGTCCTATATCATACAACCTGTCATTCACGCATCTAGAAAAAAATAGGGTACCCAGGAGTGCGATTCTTCAGCACTTCTTGTTCCTGCAGGACAAGCACAGGTGCGCAGAATTTACACTTCGAAAACTCATTCTACTGTCTCTTGTGCAGAGCACGGACCAAATTTTAGCGTTACTAAAACAATGAATTTTCATAGTATTTACACTAAAGAAGCGTATGGCATCTTAATCATTTCAAATCACATCATCAAACATGAAATTCCCAAGTCCATCGTGTACACAGATTCTCTAAGCGTTTTGCAGGCACTGTCTTCAGGAAGGTCGTCAAAAAACTATATGATCAATGCTCTTTTCAAGGTACTAATGACTGCATATGCCTCAAATCTTCAAATAACTATATGCTGGGTACCAGGTCACTGTGGGATCCCTGGCAATGAGACAGCTGATCAAATGGCTGGTGCTGCTGCTCTCATGACCACAGTTGACATAACAACAGTACCTTACAACAACAAGCCCTTCTCGCTGCTCACTTCTATCATTAGTTATTGAGAATTTTGCATGGCAACCACAGTATGGCGTCAGCAAGAGAGAGCAGATTTGGGTGAAACAATTTTAGTGAATGCATTGAACCATGAGAGTTTGGGGAGTTGGTCTTGAGCACTTCATGCTATGTTTTTGTGATTTCTGACCTGGTGCCTTTGTTTCTCCTGTATTGCCTTTTCCCCTAACTGTGCTCAGCTCTTGTGTGTAGTTGTGGCATCCACCCTTGTACGCAACACTCTTCAGGGGGCCATTAACGGTAGACATGACTTACTCATGGTCCATGTCCGTTGTGCCTGCGATGCCCTCCAAGATGGGGCTGTCCTTCCCCAGCACATCAACCACGGCATCTGTCAGGGGGTCGATGCTGTCGTTGTTCCCAGGTGCGCCTACCAAAGAAAACTCGTGATGAGCGCATGGGCGGTAGCAACTAGTGCCTGTCTTCCTCATTGAATATTTGACTTTTCTGTAAAATTGACTATTGTGGCGCTCATGAAGCAGACATGTGACTAGTTTCACTAAGTGGGTCATCTTCATTTATGGTACTGAAGAGCACCTCAGGTTTGTGTTTACATGAATTTTCTTGTTGCACGTTTCAAGACAAGTGTTGAAATAAAAATAAATGTTGATGCTACCTCTGAAAATACGCTCATTTACTCTCTATATTGGAATTATTAGAAAGTGCCAAAAAGTCACAATACATCAGATAAGGAGGAACGAGCCTTCTGCTCATTCCAGAACTAAGTTAATACAAATGCATATTCCCCACCTCTAAGGGGAGCTTTTGTGGTGGGGATATAGCTTTAATCACTTTCATTGAATTGCAGTGTTCACACTGAAATAGCATCTTAGCAAGCATTGGTGAAAAAAAGTACAAGGACGTATATTTGGATATTTTCTTGGTGATAATTTAAATGTAAGTATTCTACCTCATCAATTTACTTTTTGTTGCGAGGGACTGCATTGCGGCATTATATGGTTAAGGCTTAAAGAAAGCATGAAACACTTCTGAGACATTGTGCATAATTTTTCACTCACATGTCGTTCTGTGCTTCTTCCGATTAGCAGCGACGCGTTTTTTTGAGGCTTGAATTAAATTCGACCACTGCTTTTTGTATCCCTCCAAGGATCTTGTGATTGCTGGATGCCGAGAATTTAGGGTTTCGCCGATTTCACTCCACGCACGCTTTTTCGCTTGGAGTGTTGTTTTTGAATTGAACCTTTCCAATACCATTTTTTTCTGTCCCTGATTAGGTGAACCAATTCAAGTTTTTCATCGTCGGACCAATGCTTTCCCTTGTCCCTTTTTGGGGGGGCAGCACAAACACGTGCGGTCGTAGCCATGGCTGATCTGCTTGCTATGCTTGCTGTGGTAAAAGGAGGTCGTACCGAGGGACCGTTCTTTTTTTTTACTGCCATGCATAAATGTTTTTTAAATAAACATTCTTTCTATTTTTTTGCATCACCGATCAGTTGTAGTCGTATGCTTGATTACTGCGACACACAACCGAAACGATCGCCTGCGCAGGCGCTATCACGTTTTTTTTAGACGATATTGTCCAGCGACGGTAGACGCTGTCATCTGCATGAACGTTTTGTTAACAATATTCTCCAGCGACGGCTTCTGCGCAAAATATCCGGGTGTTTTTCAGCACAGATTGTTTGAGCCGTTATGTTTTCTATTTGTCAGCAATGCATTGTCAGTATAGGCATGTTGCTTTCTGTAAATCGTTATAGTATTGCAGTAGTATTAATGATAGACGCTCACTAACGTTTTACAAGCGTCTTCTGCTTTCCGGGCACATGTGAAACTTCAAACGTAGTAGCGCAATGGGAAGTGGTTGTTTGCGTGTGTGGGGGCTTTTATAGGTCTCCGAAAACAACGTTCCAAGTGTCGAGCAATTTAACTGACAATTTTTGCTTTATTTCACAATGATCACAGCTTCCAAAGCAGACGACTGTCGCAAAAGGCGGCAGCATTTTCATTGGCTGCGCCGGACCTAGGTGTCGCCCACTTGGCTTCCTGGCGTACTGCGAGCTGATTTTCTAGTTGTCGATATGCACATTTTCAGTTGGTTTCGGTTTCCTTGCGCTTTCCCCTAGATTTCTTTCACAGTCGTCAACTAGGTGCTGAACTTTCGCTGGTCCCTAGTTAAGTTGTCTGTAGGTGGTCACTTGCGGCGTTTCCGGCCACCCACTTATTCGCCGTTGCCGTCTTCGACTTATCGTAGTCCGGCCGCTGTCTTTTTGCAGGCGGGAACTTATGCGTTCGGACAAAACTGAACCCCGTCCCGACCAAACCGTAACCGCCGGCGCAAGCCTTCGTCGTCGTAGGCCTCGAACGGCCGTATTCGGTCGCGAAACGCGCTGTCTGCGCAAGGACAGCCCCAGCAGCAGAGCTCGTAGCCGATGTGGGCGAGCGGGAGCAACGGCAGCCATCCTTTAATTATAAGTTCGCAACTTATCCGCGTACGCTGGCCGGGTCCTTCCTATGTAAACAAGGCTTATCCGCGCGCTTGTTTTGGTTCCGGGCAAAGGACGTATTTCCTAGGGAGAGCATAAACTTGCGACTTCGCTGCGTAGGCTGGCCGGGACCTTCCTACCAGTATAAGGTGGTGAATAAGTCGGCCACCTTATTGGCGCGCTTGTTTCGGTTTCCGGCAAACGACTTAAGCTCATAAGTCGTAGTTGAGAACTTATTCTCCAACTTATCACGTTCGGACAAACGGGCCCAGGTCCATTTCAACTCTCGGAATGCTAGCAATCACCAGAAGACAGATTCTCGAACACATAAACGTACTTTAATGTGCTACGTATACAACTCAAAAAAGACACTTTTGTTATTGCCGCACAAGCAAGACAGTGCTACCACGGCTTTATGGGGGTGGGGAATGGTTCTTGCGATGCATGTGAAATCGTCTACACCCAGGCGAAGCTGGTGATTTCAAGGGCCATCCAGCAAACCATCGTTCAATTTTCAAACTGATTGTGGTTTACCGCGTAAAACGCTACATCTGCCACACTGCACTAACTGTTACTACAGTTAGCAACTAATATTTCATGCACCAATTGAACTGCTACTTGCCGTGTGGAACAAGTCTTGCGTTAAAATGGGCTAGAGTAGGTCAGGGGCTACTGATATGTACGTATTATGCAACAATAGGGTGTTGTAAAACGCAAATTGCCATCGTACACGCTAGAACCATTACCTTGTATACGCAGGGGGCTTTCCTGTTATGAAGTAGATCTTCTAGCCCCCATAATAAATCATGTAGGGAAGTCATGTAGGGAAATCATGTAATCTTGGCCTGAGTGACTCTAGAAAGGAGGCTTGCATGTTGTATACTGAAGCCAGCAGAGCCCTGTCTAGACCAACTGGATCTTGTACAATTGCCCTTTTCATCACTACTTCAGAATGGTATATGAGATCGAGTGTAAAACGTAGCGCCATCACGTCTATGTTAAAAAACGGAGTGAAGTGTAATGTGCGCCGTAGGCAAGCTCGCATCAACATCATTTCATTGTCGCGCTGCTCAGGATCTATGGGCTAACAGGCGCTCACGCGTAAAGCCCGTTCTACATGGGGCGAATTTCGCCTGCGAATTCGCAGTTGCGGCGCCGCCCGTGCGACAAAACGATTTATTTTCCTATTTTCACTGCTGCGACATGTTGCCAAATGCTAAGCGACGTTCACAAGAGAAGTTCGACTCTTCCAAACGTTTGGAAATTCGCCACAGCTACGAGAATAGATCGTTTTGGTTCACGAGCGGCGCCGCAGCTGCGAATTCGCAAGCGAAATTCGCCCCATGTAGAACAGGCTTAAGGCTTTGAATGCTTCTGTCTAGCCTGGCACACTACCGCGCAGGCTAGCAGGCGCGCAGCGTAAGGGCCACAGCCTTTCCGTCTAGCCGTGCGTGCCATCCTGGGCAACTATTCCGCAAATGAAGATTGTTATTATTGTTGCTGTTAATATTATTATTAGTATTATTATTATCAATTATTATTATTATTACTTTCCATGGGCAAATAACGTATTAATTTATAATAACGCGATGCGTTGCAGTACGTACAAAACACTTGGATATGTCATGACTATGGTCCTCGTTCACCTCGATGACCTCCAGACATTTTCCATGATTGGAAGTCCTGCAATTAACAAAGAACTTCACTACCCTTTTCCAACAAAGGGGAGAGAAGCGCGGAAGCTTTCTCAAATCAAAATTGTGTCAAAATGCTCGCTAAAAGTGCGTCCACCCTTCTCCAGAGGTGCGTCCGATCGATCGTCAAGCCTCCAAAGACCCAAATCGGAAACAAAGAACGAACCCATGCGATGATTTTTCGCCCACTAAGTAAACGAATTTATAGAAATATATACCGATACGTGGTTTATGAGATAGAGGTACACTGTTGTACTCCTTCTTCGTGATCGGTGCGTGTATTGTCTTATCTAGGACCGTTCCTTTTTCGCAGTTTTCACTATCGCAATGGGATCCCGGTTTTACGCAGAAATCTTATCAGAGCTTTTCGGTCGTCCAACCGGTCTATGGGGAGGTACATTAGCGTTTTTCACAGGACGAAATCGTTCCCACCAGAGTGCTTCAATGCTTTTGAAAGACTATAAGGTCAGGCGCGTAGCCAGGATTTTTGTTAGGGGGGGGGGGGGCTAATTTTGTTCTCCCCCCCCCCCTAAAAAAAGCGGGGTAGTTTGCAAGCGCCCTTAAAGGCTATGAAGATAAACTACATGTTTGGTTCATTAAAAAGACTGCCTTGCCCCGATAACAAATAATACGAGTTTTATCGCAAACTTCAAAGGAATAATAGATATATTATATTAAACATTTGAAGCAGTGGCGAATCCCCACTCACTTTACGGTGACGATTTCACTATGGCATCACAGGATCTTGTTTGTACGATTGGCGCCCAACGACCTAAGTCACCGCCAAGGAACATGAGAGCGCGATTGTAGAGGGGCCTCCATTGATCTTATCATTTGAATTCAAACGTGCAGTTTGAATAACCCATAACTACGTTTTAATGCTAGCCTATATATATATATATATATATATATATATATATATATATACACCACTCCGGTCGATATTGCTTCACTGCAGCACCCGCCGCGGTGGCTCAGTGGCTAAGGCGTTATGCTGCTGAGCACGAGGTCGCGGGTTCGATTCCCGGCCGCGGCGGTCGCTTTTCTGATGGAGGCGAAAAGCAAAAACGCCCGTGTGTTCGAGATTTCGGCGCACGTTAAAGATCCCCAGGTGGTCAAAATTAATCCGGAGCCCTCCACTACGGCGCGCCTCATCACCAGCGTTGCGTCGGCGCGTTAAACCCTACAATCAATCAATCACTGCAGCGATAAATTGGAAAATTTGTGACATTTGTTGCATTGCTTCGGTTGAAAAAAACGTCTGTGATTGGAATGGAGCTGTGTGAATTACCAAAGGCTAGATCTATCAAATTCTATCATTGTTCTATCAAGCTATTTCTATCAAGGCTGTATTCTGTCTTCTTATGGCTCCTTTACTGTCTCTCTCATCATGTTTAGAAGAACTTCTTGGTGGGCTAGTTGGTGCGTCTTCAACGTAAAGTAAAAAAACTGCGCGATTGCTTTTGATATTGCTGTTATTGATTGATATTGATGTTATTGCTGTTATTGATATTGATTGCTGTTGATCTCATTATATTGCTGTTGATTATGATTGTTTTTGTGTCAGGTGTGCCAGGTGAACTGGGCCAAAATCCGCAGACCCCGTGGTACAAATCTGTGCCCGTGATACGGGACGTACATTGCACGCACGGGAACCTTGTGCAGGCATTGCCTTAAACGCCCATAGTTTCATGTGATTACTTCCTTTATTCCAACGTTTGGAGTATGATGAGAGTGACATCCGCAATAAAATGACGTAGGCCGCAAGAATTAGATTGTTTTGTTTAGTTGTTCTTGTCCAAAATGCAAAAGAACATGTTTTGCATATAAGCATTCAACGCGCGTACAGTAGCTGCCAGTGTAAGGCCTATGGAGCTCATTATGTGCAGTATACATCGAATCTATACACTTGCGTTATGTGTAGCGGAGGTCTTATCTTTAAAAAACGAGAGGCTATGAATTATGCATACAAGAAGCGTTATACCACTAGCAATAATTTCAACAAGTATCAACCCTAAACACACAGCGCTGTTGAGGACGAAAATTACACGAACATAGCAGGATTAGCTCACACGCAAAGCAGAATAATTCAGCCATCGGTATTTGATATGTCATGCCAGTTTAAATTTGCGCTTATGTTTTGAGTCTCAACGCAGTCCATCTCGTAGCATCTATCAGGACTCCGGGCGGGCATGAGAATCTTGTGCTTTGTAGCATAGTGAATCTGGTTGACATTTCGCCACAGCCCAAATGCTGTAATGAGCTCCCGATTGGTGTTCTCAAATAGTTGCATTATTGTCTGTCAAGTTTTCAATGCTTCGTGTATAAATGCCCATATAGTCTGCCTGAAGGCGTGTACTATCCAGTAACTTTTCTGGGGCGGCCACCTCCTTGATGTGTAGTTACCACTCCCAGATGAGGTACAGCAAGTCACTGCAAAGTTCAGCATTCAATGCTGTATCGAGCTTTAATTCACCAAGAAAAAATATTAACTTAAAGCCGGCGGTGTCTGGCCATACTCGGTTGGGCATGTTCTGTGATAATTGAGCAAAATATTCCTGAGTTTTGAATTTTGTCGTGAGATCTGAGGAGGGAGTAATAATGAGGTCCTGCCAGTTTGGTTTCACACTTTAAAGAAAGGACATTTTTTTTTTCGCTGATGCGTGCGCTGCCATTTTTCAGCCGAGTACACACTGCCGGTTTTAAACTGAACGATAAAAAGTATTTGCAGTGCATGAGTATGGGCGGCTCTGGAATGTATAGGATTGGCCACCAGGTGGCCGAGTCGTGTTGACGTGAGGTGCATGGGCTCCCGTTTTACACTCGCCAATCTTCGGTCAAATCCGCCATCCTGTGGATTACTTGGCACCGCGCGATTCCTCTCTACAAGCGGCATCTAACAAGCCTACACTCAAGTGGGTGAGTGGACCACAAAGAATTTTACGACGACTTGAAATTCTGAAGCGAGTCCTGTCATGAAAGTATAGAACCCATGAGCGAGCATAGCAGCCACTTGCGCGTGCACTGGAGCCCGCCGTGGCCGAACGCCACGTGCACGTGCTCGCTCCGCAGCCGCCCACCGCCATAGAGAAACGCTTCCGAACTCCCGGCTCGCCGGCGACGGCCGCTCGGCCGCCTTCTGAAAGAATGGCTGCCTCTGCGGAGCCAGCGAACATGGACATCGGAACTATCCCCACCAGCATCGAGGGATCCCAAGATCATTATCACCAAATCGACCAAAGCACAGGCCGCACTATCATCGCCGTTCAGGGAGCCGAGCCCCCGCCGACGGACGCACACAATGGCTGGCAAGTCGCCGGTAAACGACTCCGGCAACGAAATACCCCCGCACCCAACGGTAAGCCAACAACCATCCTCGGAGCGCCCACTACACATGGCGCCACATATGCGAAAAGAGTGACGGCCCGAATCACCAAAGCAGCTCGCATGCCCCACGTGCTTCCGAAAGGAGGCTACAGCATCGTTATGCGCCCACGAGGTGCAACATTGCCCGCACCGAGGCATCAACTATCATGTCGGCCGTTTTTGCGGCGGCAACAATATCACCACTAGAGTCAAAAGAGGGCACGATCTGCACCAACGTGGCCCAAAATATCATTGTAATTAGCACCCCCAATGAAGCAAGGGCCGAACGATACGTCGGAACACGTTGCCTCTGCATCGGGGGACGGGAGCACGAAGTCAGCGCGTATTCAGCCCCGAACGGAACAACCAAGGGGATTATTAGAGGTATTGCTGTTACGGACTCTCAGGAAGAACTACAAGCAAACATCATCAATGAAGCCAACCCACTGGCATTGGAAGCGCACCGCATCGGAAAGTCGACCACTATCATAGTAGTATTTGAAGGAACCAAAGTTCCAAACTACATCAAATACGGCTCTATCCTAGTCAAATGCAGTCTGTACCGCCAACATTATGAAGTGTGCCGGCAGTGCGGCAAAATTGGTCACCGCACAGATGTGTGCCCTTTCCTGGACGTCAAAGTATGCTACGCATGCAATGCACCGAACCCTGACCCAGACCATGAAAAAGAATGTTCACCACGATGTAAACTGTGCAACGGCCCACATCCCACCGGGGTAGCGGGATGCAAGAACCGCTACAAGATTCCATACATTGTAACGCGTCGCCGCTGGGAACGAAAGCGCGTGGAACAGCAGCAGCCGCCATCAGGCCTAGCGGACTTCCCGCAGCTGCAGCCACAAGAGCAGGCACGAGCGCAGGTGCAAGCGCCAGCTGCGGGCCGACGGAGCCGCTCACGTCATCGCAGCAGCAGTCGCCGCCACTCGGCCAGCCGCCGCCGCAGCGCCAGTCGCAGCGCTAGTCGGAAAGGTCAAGCGGCGCGCTCAAAAGAGCGAGTGGCGTGGGTCGACGTAGTCAAGCCGCCAGCTCCCAAACCGCAAGCACCCAAGCCAACACCTCCACCGGCGAAACCCTCACCGAATCCAGAAATGATCGCCCTTCGAGCAGAGAATGATCGACTAAAACGCCAGGTCGCGGAACAAGACGCCCGCATTGCTGAAATTAACAAAAAGCTGGACCAACTGATCGCCCTCCAGCAACAACCACCAACACCCACCCAAGATGCTCCTGCTGAAGAAATGGTCGACGAGGATTCGGAAACAGATGAACCTGAACCCCAAGTCAAGAGAAGAGCCACTGACGTACCCAAGGAGGGGAAGCTGAAAGCAGCCTTTCACCGCCTCGAAGAACGTTTCAACAGGCATGAAGAACGATTCAACCAACATGCGGAATCAACCAACAAGCGTCTAGCAGCACTCGAAGCTACCACTGCAAATATCATCACACGCCTCACGACGCTCGAACAGACGTGTCAAGCCACGCAACACAGCATTCAGGCGATACAAGAAACACTCGTACAGATGCAAGCAGCCATCGCTAAACTCGGCTCCGGAACGCACCACCCGCAACCCAACCAACGCCCAACATGGCCAGAGCAGCATTAGCCCCTAACCGAGAACTAGTTGTCTGGCAATGGAACGCAAACGGTTTCCAGCGCAGACGAGCAGCCCTACAACAATACATCAAACAGCTCCCACGATCACCAGATGTTATCCTACTCCAAGAAACGCATAGTGAGATCCCTCCGACTTTTCCGGGGTATCGCTCCCACGCCAGCCCACCCAGTGCGCGAGCCATCGGTAAAGGCGCCGGTCAGGGAGTATGCACCCTGGTGAAGAAGGGTATCCCCTACATCGAACATACACTTCTACATAACAGCGCCATCGAACACTGTGTAGTGGAACTTGTCACCGGGAAGAAGAAAGAGAGCACTTTCGTAGTAAACATATACAGCAACCCCAAGCACTACCAGCAAAAGTTCAGAACCCTAATGCACAAAACGAGCCAACTAGCCCGAGACAACACCGCGGTGCTATGCGGCGACTTCAATGCGCCTCAGACCGACTGGGGCTACCCGAAGACAAGTGCCAAGGGACGCGACCTGCTCGAGGACACCATAGACGCCGGGTACCAGCCGATCAACGATCCTGCAAGGTACACCCGAATCGTCTCATCCGTACAACGGGACACGAACCCGGACCTTACTTTCTGTAAGGCGACACGCAGCAACGCTGGGATACGGTGGTGCAATACCGGCGAAACGCTGGGCAGCGACCATTGCATCATAGAGATCACAGTACCGCTAAGGACCATGGGGCACACTCCCAAAAAACAAAGCATAACGGACTGGACAGCCTATCGTAAAGCACTGGAGAACTCCCCGACCCAGATGGACGACATCGAAGAATGGATGCAAGCTTTAAAAGAAGCGGTTCGAACAGCCACCACAGACGTCGAACTCGACGACTCCTTCCCTCAAGCCGACAGCCGACTTGCTCACCTGCTGGAAGCAAAGAACTCGTTACACAATAGATGGAAGAAACAGCGGCACAACCGAAAGCTTCGTAGGAAGGTCGCGATACTCGACCGCGAGATTGAGAAACACTGCGCAGTCCTCTGTCGCCAACAATGGAACGCAGTGTGCAATGAAGCTGACGGACAGCTGCACAAAAGTCGAACTTGGCACTTGTTACGTCATCTGTTGGATGAGACCAAGAGCAAAGGGACGCAACACCATGTACTTGCCCGCATCATACACCGAGCTCAGAAAGAACTTGGCGAAGCCGAGGTCTGCCGACGTCTAAACGACAAATACTTGCCCGCTACTCCCCCCGAACCTCTCCCAGACTACACGGGAGCAAGCAACGACCTCCTCGACAGAGACATCGAGGAATGGGAAGTAAGGGCAGTATTGCAAACGATCAACAGCAATTCAGCAGCCGGAGCCGACAAGGTCACGAACAAAGCTCTCCGCAACCTAAGCGATAATGCCATCTCCGCACTAACACGCTTCTACAACAAATGCTGGAGCAGTGGCCGATTGCCCAAAAGATGGAAGGAAGCGAAAACAGTCCTTATTCCTAAACCTGGAAAGCCTCCTAACATCGACAATCTGCGTCCCATCTCACTCACATCGTGCATAGGCAAAGTTCTGGAGCATGTGCTGCTTAACCGATGGCAATTATACTTAGAGAATGAAGGATTGTACCCAAACACAATTCTGGGTGTCCGAGCGAAACTAAGCACACAAGATGCTATGCTGCTACTTAAACACGAAGTCATAGACCAATCAACCAACACCGTCGACAACAGAGCAGTCCTAGGCCTGGACCTCCAAAGTGCGTTCGATTGAATCCGCCATTCGGCAATCCTGGAACAAATATCTCACCTTAATATGGGACAACGGACCTTCTGCTACGTTAAAGACTTCCTGTCGAACCGAACACCAACAATTCATGCGGGGGATATCCAGCTCCCCACAAAGTCGTTGGGCAGCGTCGGAACACCGCAGGGGTCGGTAATCTCACCCATGCTGTTCAACCTGGTAATGATTGACGTGGCAAACAGGCTTGCTAAACTCCCCGACGTCAGGCACACAATATACGCCGACGACATCACCCTTTGGGTGACGGGGGGCAGCGATGGCCACATAGAAGCCACCTTACAACAGGCAATTGACGTGATAGAAAATCGGCAGAGAGGTACCGGTCTAACCTGCTCTCCCTCAAAATCTGAACTCCTCATCCTACCACTACGAGAGAAATGCGCCAGTACATCTACGACCACAAGCATCACCCTTCGAACAAGAGACGGGACTACAATTCCACATGTCAAGACCCTGCGTGTCCTCGGGCTTCATCTGGACGTGAACAGAAGGAACGGCTCCACCATCAGCAAACTGGAAACAAAGGTATCGGCAGCCACCAGACTCATCCGAAGGGTGTCCACCCGATACGCAGGCATGAGGGAAGCAAGCCTCCTCCGCCTTGTCCAATCCTTTGCAATCAGCCATTATGCATACATCGCGGCGTTCCACAATTGGAAATCAGCCGAGCGCCAGAGGCTCGACGCAATCATCCGCAAGACGTACAAGGCAGCACTGGGGCTATATCCACACACTAGCACGGACAAGCTCCTTGAGCTAGGCATACATAACACTATAGATGAAATAGCAGAAGCCCAGCATACAGCGCAGCTTACAAGATTATCGCTAACAAGAACGGGACGCTACATACTGCAACGGCTCGGCTACCAAAATCAAGCACTACAAGACGACAAGGACCATGTATCAATCCGACAGGAGCTGCTCCGCAGACTCCACGTATCGCCGATCCCCCGCCACATGCACACCGAACACAACCAAGAGAGAAGGCTCGCAAGAGCGAAGGCACTCACGGCATCGCACGCCAACGACTCGGGAGCATACTACGTAGATGTGGCCAAGTACCCAAATCAGCCGAACACGTATGCGGCAGCTGTTATAGCCGCCAACACCGGCGAACTATACACCGCAGGCAGCGTCAAAGCCAAGAGTGTGCATCACGCCGAGGAAATGGCGATCGCACTGGCACTCACAAGTCCGAAGTGTACCACTGTGATCAGCGACTCGCGGACAGCGATCGTGAACTACGCCACAAATCGTGTCTCCCACAGTGCAGTGAGGGCGTGCGGGTGTCATGAGCAACCTCCCGAAGGGGTATGTGTCAAAACCCCCGAAGGGGCATGTGCCCAATAGACGGGCGTGAAATGTGCCAGCATTGAAGTGAACTTAGAGACGTGAGGAAGAAGAGAAGTGAGGCAAGCGCTACTTGTATCGCTGCAATCTGGCCCCTTCACCACTCTGTGCATTTTGTAACGAATTAGAAACAGCTGAACATTTTTTCCTCTCCTGCCGACGGTACTCCTCCATACGAAAAAGATACTTGGAAAACAGCTTTAACAAATTGGCCTTCCCACTGTCTGTTCCTCTGATCTTATCGTTCGGGGCGAAGGCACTGGGTTTTAGCCGCGCAGATCTTTGCTCCGCCGTGCACTTGTTCATTTCGGAATCTGGCCGTCTCCCGTGCTAGCCCCAGGCCATGCCGGGCTTCCCTCAAAAAGATCCCTGCGTGTATGATCGCTACTATCAGTGCCTTCCCGCCCATTGCCTCTCCTTCGCCAGCTTCCCTTCTTGTTTTATTTCTCTACGTACTTTTCATGTTTTCTTTCCTTTATTTTTTTATTTTATTTTATGTTGGTTTCAACACTTCCTGATGCTAGTCTCATGTTTGAGCAGTTTTTTTTTTCTGTATATATTTCCCTAATATTTTATTTACCTCCTTAAATGTCTTTCTTTAATTACCTTGTAATTTCTCTCTGTGAGCGCCCCTTTCCTGGCCAATCCCCCTGAGTGGGTATGAGCCATCTCTTTTGGCACCACCACCACCACCAGGAAGAGGAGAGGACCAGGCTACGCTCCTGGAGCCGACCCCAGCGTCTTCGAGGCCTGACGACGCCTCAGGCCTACCGACCGGAGTTCCAGGCGACGATCCTGGAGGGAGACCCCGCGGCAACTGCTGAAACGGGATGCAGCTGGGCTACAGGCGGCGACGCTTGGGCTACGCTGCGAGTTCAGTGCGACATCAAAACTAGGGCTACGCTCCCTTGGCTGTCGGCGGCGTCGGGTGGGCCAGCTTCCTGCAAGCCTCAACGAGACGCGACGAGACGCATCGACAGTAACGTGAGGCTACGTCACACCTGAAGACTTAAACGCGAACTCAAACCGCGAGAACGCTCCCATGACAATTTACCGTTTTTTGTCTTGTGCCTTAATACCGTCGCCATCTATTAAACGGTTTTTTTCTGTGCGTCCAGTCTACTTGGTGAATTGACGTGACAATTTTGGCGAGCCTGCCAGGATCCATAATGTTGTATTGTCACCGTCAATTCACCCAGGTGGACTATGGATCCAGAAAAACTGTTAGCTTTTACCGAGGCACTGGGATTGACGAAGGAGGAGGCGTTGGCTATATCGGAAAGAGCAGCCCGAGAGAAGCAGAAGAGAGATGAACGAGAACGGCAGAAGGAAGAGAGAGAGCAGAAAATACAAGAGCTTAAGGAGCAGCTTGCTGAATACGCTTCGCATGGACCGATAACAGAGCCAAGTGAGAGGGCAGGTTCTCTGTCACACCGAGCCCTAAACATCAATCCAAAGAAATTGATGGCACCGTTCGACGAGAGCCGGGACGATGTAGACGCGTACCTACGACAATTTGAAAGGATAGCCGCATGCCAGGGATTGGAGAGGTCAGTATTGGCTATGGCATTGAGCCTGCTCTTGGAAGGAGAGGCATTGAGTATCTTTGAACGAATGCCATCGTCAGACTCTAACGACTACGACAGAGTAAAGATTGCTCTCCTCCAAAGATTTCGGCTAGGTGCAGAAGAGTTCAGACAAAAGTTCAGACAGTGCAAGCCAGAAGATGCAGAGACAGGCCGACAGTTTGCTGCCCGGCTTAGCAACTACTTCGACAGCTGGATTGAGCTTTCTGGCACCGAAAGGACCTACGAGGCAATCCGAAATAGGATCATCGTGGAGCAATTTCTAAATTGCTGTAATGCCGATTTAGTGGACTTCTTAAAAGAGAGACGGCTTCAGGCTCTCGACGACCTGGCCGAGTCGACAGACGCATACATCGAAGAGCAGGGTTTGGAAAATTTGGGTGAAATGAAAGTCAAGCGAGACAAGAAGCCGGAACTCAATGCAAACACTCCAGAAACAAGAGATTGTCCAACAGGTTCCCGCCTGCCTAGAACATGTTTCTCGTGTGATGGTGTGGGGCATCTGCCAGAAGGTTGCCGCACTAATAATTCAGGTGGCAAAGCACACCTTGTGTGCAACGTTTGCTACAAGAGGGGACACGAGACTGAAGACTGGCGGTTCAGGTCCAAAGACAAGGCGGGCAGTGTTTTGTGCACAAAGATCCGGACGCCAGGTGTTCAGCAAGATTATGAGGGAAGAGAACAAGATAAAGCTGAAGTAGTAGTAGTAGTTGGCTCAGCGATTGACCAATTGGGCGAGGAAAAGTCAATGCTTCGGGTTCCGTCCTTTCAACCATTGGCACTTACTCCTAGTGAACTAGAAGAACGACAAAAACAAGACCCATCTCTACGGGGCTTCTATCTGCAAGTAGGAACTGAGTGGAAACGGAATCGTACAGGGTACGAGTTCCAAGTAGTAAATAGACTCCTTTACAGAAGGTGCCAATACAATTCTGGTAGACAAGCAATGCAGCTGGTCGTACCTCAAGAGCTAAGAGATGCAATTTTGGCAACAACGCATCAAAACGTGGTGGCGGGGCACCAACGGTTAAATCAAACTCTTAGGAGGATCACCGAGGAGTTCTTTTGGCCTAACATGCAGAGTGACACGAGGCGTTATGTGAAATCGTGCCAAGTTTGCAGGCCAGCTTTTTTTAAGGACCCCTCTGGAAATCCACCACGTCGAGGACAGTCGGATGCTATGTTGCCAGTCCAAAGAGCGATTGCAAACAATGTCCAACGGAAATGGAGTAACGAAGCACGGGAGAAGTTCCCCAGGTGGCCATTTAAGTTCAACTGGCGTGGAAATAGTGGAGGATACAGAGCGCAAAGAGCACTTGTTTACAAGAACGGAAAACTATGGAAGTAAAAATGATTCAGAACGTTCGACGTGCTTCATAGACAGTTAGTGCTGTATTTAGTTACATTCGTTAAAGACTGAGAACTATGCACACTTGTGAACTTAAGAATGGCATGGCGAACTTTGTGTGAACTTAGTTTCTTACAGACTATTAGGACTTTATGGTGACACCGTGAGTGTGAGAAACGACAGTGCGAGCCAAGCTAGTGGATTCTACAAGATCAACCCGGCGGCCAATCTTTGGGGTGTGAATGAGCCGTTTTCTAGGGAAAAAAAGCTTAAAAGGAGGAGGTAATGTCATGAGCAACCTCCCGAAGGGGTATGTGTCTAAACCCCCGAAGGGGCATGTGCCCAATAGACGGGCGTGAAATGTGCCAGCATTGAAGTGAATTTAGAGACGTGAGGAGGAAGAGAAGTGAGGCAAGCGCTGGGAGAAGGAAGAGGAGAGGACCAGGCTACGCTCCTGGAGCCGACCCCAGCGTCTTCGGGGCCTGACGACGCCTCAGGCCTACCGACCTGAGTTCCAGGCGACGAGCCTGGAGGGAGACCCCGCGGCAACGCACCGTCGGCAACTCCTGAAGCGGGATGCAGCTGGGCTACAGGCGGCGACGCTTGGGCTACGCTGCGAGTTCAGTGCGACATCAAAACTACGGCTACGCTCCTTGGCTGTCGGCGGCGTCGGGTGGGCCAGCTTCCTGCAAGCCTCAACGAGACGCGACGAGACGCATCGACAGTAACGTGAGGCTACGTCACACCTGAAGACTTAAACGCGAACTCAAACCGCGAGAACGCTCCCATGACAATTTACCGTTTTTTGTCTTGTGCCTTAATAACGTTGCCATCTATTAAACGTTTTTTTCTGTGCGTCCAGTCTACTTGGTGAATTGACGTGACAGCGGGGTCCTACCTGCCAAAGAAATGACGGTGACTATTAGGTGGTTCCCGGCGCACGCCGGCCCGTTGGACACGGGCAGCAACCGCAACGAGGAGGCGGACCGAGCAGCGCACGCGCTCACCGGACGCGGCGCAAGCTCCAGCCCCCAACGTGCAGAGCAAGAGCTCGACGAAGCGTCGCCACTCACCACCTATAGGGACATCCTTGAGTGGTATCGAGCTAACCGCCGGACCTTCCCACCACCGCACCCTCGTCTGACGAGACGAGAAGCGGTCGTGTACAGACAACTACAAACTAATGCGCTAATGATTCCGGTGATAGCCAAACACATTTGTCCAGAAGTGTTCCCAAGCGACGTGTGTCTGTTGTGTAAGAAGGACAGAGCCACAGCATCTCACATTCTGTGGGACTGTAGACTACACCCCAGTGAAGCCAATACAGCCAAAACGCTCCCGCCGCTCCTCGCAAGTGCGACCAGAGACAAGGACTACGAAATACAACATACGGCCGTCCAGCAGGTGTTGGGGACCCTCGAACGCCAGCGCCCCGAAACTGCTGCCTCCACTGGAGGCAATGCACGAGTAGGGAGCCGACGACGAGTGGCGGCCCGACACGACGACTAGGCTGCGTCCCAGCTGCCGGACTCAATAAAAATGTTTGCTCTCTCTCTCTCTCTCTCTCTGGAATGTATAGGGCGCACAGCAGTTTTGTAGTTTTCCTGAGAGTCGCGGGAAATGGAATGTTGGGAATCTTCTTGGTCCGGCAGAAAACGAAGGACTGGGCAGTTGTACAGAGCCAGCATGACCTTCGGGCATGATGAGATGCTCGAAACAAGTCAGCATTTTGTTTCTCGGAGTGCACCAAGAAAACATGCGTATTAGCACGGCCCCGCATACATAAAGGCCAAAGGCTACCATGCTTCAGCATGAAGCGGACGGTAATGACACAGTTAAAATATTCCCTTGGTTGACAGCGACCATGATGTCCAAACTGGCTAAAAATTGCAAAGTTGTTTACCTTGGTAATTCCTCGGTCATTTCGGTTACTTAAGGAATGTTGATGATTGCTCAAAATGTCTTTCATACGACATTTAAGAATGTATGCGTTACCGTAGTGGATCCAGGCAGAATGACATCAGCGAGCACCCGTATGTGAGGGGGAGGGGGGAGGAAGGAGGAGGGCGGAGGTGTGCTGGTACTCTTGAGAGGGCATGTGATCTGTATGTAGCCCGTTTATTTAACAAGGAAATTCTGTTGTAATGCACGGCCGATTGAGTCTTGAAAGAACGATACTCCTGCGCCCACAGAACTTCAAAGAAGGCCAGGAAGAGTTACAGGAAAATTCTACCAGAAAGGCATGTTCGTTTCTTCGCCACCAGTACGAAGGTTCTTCATTTGCGCACGCTGCATGCTATGATTTTAAAATTGGGTTTAGCAGTGGATGAACAGGTTGGTATAAAACGCGGTAACAAAAGTCCCTCGGGCCCATCATGCGATAGCGGCTACCTCACATGGAGTTGCGTCCCAGTAAAAGCAAACAATTAAAACTGCAGCCAGAACAAATATATTTTTCACTCTTCATGTACTGATACTAGTGATGTCCCGATACACTATGAGTAACCCTCTCCTACTTCGTTCGAATAAAATATTTAGTCGTTTACACGAGTTGAATTTACGTTTTCCCTCATTGAAAGTCACCTATCCGCTCCACCGTGGGTGCTTTCAACGACCAATTCAAACGAAAATACTGCATTCGAAATAAAACGAGATACACATTTTTTTAACTCGCAGACACAAGGTATTGTGACATCGTGTAAATATTGGGAAGTGATTATTTTAATATCAAAGAATTCATAATTGATTTACACCGCACAACTTAACGCACAATGCAACCTCCATCGTCAAAAGACATCAGCGATCATGCAAGGATTAATCAGTGGAAGAAAATGACTGACAATTCGAGGCCTCTTTTGAGTGTTGACACTTCGAACATGAGCATTTCAAAGCCAGGGGCGCTTCTATCCTCGCGGCAAATTGCCGTCGTGACTCAGGCCCCTGAACATACACTGCTCTGGGCAGCCGCCGTCAAGGCAAAAAGCGGCCGTGGACGCAAAGGAGGGGCTTTTGTTGTGACCGAGGTCGAAGATGGCCATCGGGTCTTTCTTCTGCCTCTGGCAGGGCAGCTAGTGACCTTCACGTTTAGGCTAAAGTCTGGGGACTCTCTCGCCGAGCCGCAGCGCGCCCTTTTTGTCGACCCGCTGTTCCCAAGTTTCCTAGGTTAGGGGAGAATACCGCCGAACAAATCTGTCTAATCGCGGGGGGGAAATGACTGTCGCAACATCGCCTTCGGAAGGGGACACTCAGTGCGCGCAATCTGAGCCCGTACAATATCGCACTCCAACAAAACCCTCTCGGGCTCGACAGAAATGTGAAAAAGGCAGAATGAAGGGGTGACGCGAGGAATAGGGGCATACTTTGCTGTGCGCCTCTTTCACAAGGGCCCTCTGCCCACGCACGACATTCATCCAGCTAAACTGCACGTCCCATCGCATTCTTCAGTTGCCTTGCAGGAGTGTTGAATGTGTGCCCACGGCCGTTTGATCTCCCCCTTTTTAGGAGATGGAGCGGCCGTGGTCAGCCACCGCCGCTTGCACGTTGTTCTGCTTAACATACAAAGATCGTCTGTTCCCTTTCGGGCGTGCATCGTACCAGTCTTCACCCATCAATGACCCTCTTTTTCCGCCGCAATGACCCTCTTTTTCCGCCCCGGATACATGGACCCGACGAGGGAGGGTCGAGTCGACTGGCGGGTTCAGCTACCTCGACCCCTCATTCGAAGAGTCGAGGCGAGGGGTCCGGGGGATTGCCGGAGAAGGAGCTACCGTATTTTTACGATTCTAGCGCGCACCTTCTTTTGCTAAAAGCTAGCCTTAAAATTTGTGCGCGCGTTACAATCGTGCTCAAAACCGAAACAGGTTCCAAATCGGCCAGCAACATTGCCATAGGCATGAGGCCCTCCCAAACTCCAACTCAATCCAATAAAAAAATCCGTCAACACCACGTGAGTGAATTTCAGCGCACTCATTCCTCAATGACATACCTTGGTCAGCTGTTGCACCTTTTTCTACTACTGCAATTAGCCCATCACACGTAGAATTATGAAGGTCAAGACACTTGCAATCGCAAACAGCTTCAATGTTTCCCACTATAGACGTACGCGCAAAATAAAATCTCCTTCTTCTAGGTAAGTAGTGTCATGTATTAGATGCGACGCTCAGAGCATCTCTTGTCGGCGGCCCTGTCCTTCTTGCGTGCGTCCGTTGTTGTCCGCAGCCACTCTCCCCCTCTCCTCTCCGATAGCGAACACACTCTTGCGAGGGGCATTGGATTGCATTGGCTTGGATTTGGATTAAAGTGAATTGTGTTGCGTCATAGCCGCAGCACTCCCTTCGCGGACTCCTCTTCTTCGGGCGCGCTGCGCATATAACCGGTGTGCCGCTCTCCGGCGGCCTTTCGGTCGACGGTTGCTCTCCGCTTGCGCTTGAACCCCCCTCAGCGTCGCATCACACCAGGGTTCCAGCGAGGGGAGGTGGCGTAATTTTTTTTACATCTGCGCGGTAAAGCCGGCGTACAAATATTTTTTCGGATTTTCCAGCGCGAACCTACCCGCGCGGTACAATCGGTGGCGCATTATAATCGTGCAAACACAGTATTCAGCTCCTCACGGCCCGCTGACTCAGCCCGACGTGCGCGTCAACCCACCCCTTGCCTGCGAGTCGAACGGACTCGCCCCGACGGCTTTTCGACTCACCGCGTCCGCTTATACATGAGTGCATCGAGTCCAAAAAACCTGTTTATTTCAACTCAACGCGCCGTCGTCAGGTCAATGTAAACGCCCTTGCTTCCCCGGCCATACCGTGACGAGTCAATCTCCTCTGCTGAGAACGACTCAGCCGGCCAATTATTCTCTGTGTTGCCACATGTCTCGCACAAAGGGACACAACGCATGCCTTTGGCGTCCCGCGCACTGAACTTACCCGAGGACGCCGTCGCTTTTGGGGCTGCACCCCTCCGCAATCATCCCTCAGCGGTTCGCACCCCTCAGGCGCTTCGTTTTGTGTAAGCACCCATGGGTAAGGCAGAGTCGTGAATATTTCTAATAGCCGCACTTTCGAAGGACATGCAGCTTTGTTCACAGGCGACGCATGTGCAGCTTTCCCGCTCATGGCAGTCCTTTCAACAGCGATTACTCCGTAATTCTTCAGCGAAATGTAAAGTTATTTTGCGCAGCTAACATTGGGGGAGAAAGCTTGCTTTGTGCGCAGTTTCAAGTCTCGCACATTGCGCGACTAGGTTCCTGAGCTATGGAAACTGTCCCATAGAAATGCATGGGGAGTAAGATTTGACATAGAATTACACACAAAATATTCATAATCCTGGAATATTCTTTTAGTATTTTGATGTTCACGTTGACTCCTTGCTTTATGCAAAATATAACTTTCGTGAAGTGGTTTTGCTAGGTTCCTGAGAGGTCAGGATTTTGAACGAGAAAGCTGGGTATGGTACCGGGCATGACAGACAGCACGGCGCCGGCCGGAAAAATTTCAGGGGGGTGGGGGGGGGTGGCTGAAGCCCGGTCAGCCCCCCCCCCCCCCCCCCCCCTCGGCTACGCCACTGTATATGGTGCCACTAAAGAAGTTTCGGCAATAAAAGCCGAGAAGCCTTCTTGAGGGGTGCTGAAAGAAAACCAAGCAGGTCGTGGAGCAGACGTGGTACGCTAAGCTTCTTAAAAAAGCCAAATTTCTATATATGATAAGATACACAAGCGTTTGACTTATCTTGCGGTCCTTTCGCCGTTGCTCCGACTTGATACGTTCCAAGTTTGTCGCTGATAAAGAGCTTCACCTTTGTCCTGGCCGCACTGACTGATCTGCAATCACGCGAAGGGAAGGAGCTTTTCTTTGCTGAGCACTGCGGTGCAGCAGCCTGTACGTCGCCATACTTCGGGGACTTAGCACCCATATAGGCGTGCGCACAGGGGGGGCAGGGGGGGCGGCCGCCCTCCCTAATCATCTGAAGGGGGGCGCCAAATTTGCCCTTGCCGATGTAACACATGAAAGTAAAAATTTCTGCTCAGAAATATTTTGTGTGTTGCAATTCCATCGCATTGAAATAAAAATTTTACGAACATCCCTCTTTGCACTGCGTTCGGACCACTAGGCCTTCAGTGGGAAGAGGTCGGGAGTTGATGTAAGAGGGGGGGCGCAGCGCTAAGACTTTGCCCCCCCTAATCGAGAACTCTGCGCACGCCTATGTTAGCACCAACTTTCATGTGCGCGGAAACAGATGCCATCGATGTCGCACTGGGCATGGACAACTGGCAGAACCGACGCGCCCAGTGATTTCCCTACACCCCCCCTAGGGGGTGTGTAGACCCCCCCTAGTTTTTCTGGACACCCCCCATTGAATCCCCAAATTTCACTCTTGTCAGTACTTGTATGGACCTTTTTCAGTATCGATCTGCGCATGCGCGGGCTGCCCGTCTGCTTTTCTTGGCAGTAGCCTCGGGCAAAATAAACAAAAGTGCGCCCCCCGAGCTTGCTGTTAGCGTTGCACGTATTTATTTCCTTTTTTTCGGCAGCTCGTGGCAAGTTCGTATGTGCACACAAAAAAGGCTTTCAAAGGCTTTCGTGTACTACCTAAACATTGTTTCAAGAACTCAAATTTCGTCACTGGCCCTGGTAACAAGTTCGAAAATGTCCTTATACGTTGAAAAATGGCGAGAAATTAAAAAAAAAAAACAATACGGACTTTTCATGGTAAAAAATGAATTTCTCTAAATTTGTTTTTTTCTTAGATTGAATAGAAAGCACCGCCTCTCAGGTATATATATATATATATATATATATATATATATATATATATATATATATATATATATATATATATATATATATAAAATGAAAAACGTACGTCAGGGGGATGAGCGTTTGGTTAACAGACGTCTATTATTTAACTAGTGGGATAAAAAAACAGCTTTTCTAGTTTATGAATCTCCCCCCCCCCCCCCCCCCCCGAGCCATTGAGACGCCCCCCCTTGATTCGATGGCTGGGGAAACCCCTGGACGCGCCAAGGCTGAGCCATGGAGGCTATGGATGGCATTGATTGAACTTATGAGCGGACTCAATTAACTTTCCTGTAGGAAACCGCCATCCAGCCGTTGCGCAGAAAAACGCTTCACAAAAATAACAATAATAAACTGATATCTTCAAGAAACCTATCTTTAAGAAATGTTGCGGGTACGTCCGACGTACCTTTAAATACAGAGTTACACAAAATCGTTCGCGAAATAAGTGGTGAAGCATATCTCATTCGGCGTCACATCGCAACTCCCATGAAGTGTGAATGGAATTCTAGGGCTGCTCCCCATATTCCACCACGGCTACGGACGGCATTGCACTCCGCACATTGAGGCGATAAAACTGACCCTTCAGGTCGCCAGAAGTTGCCACGGAAAGTAATGCGATCAAGTTCGTGAATGCATTTCGTTTAGTGGTCAGACACGCGAAGGACGACACCCATGTTCGGAGATTCAAGCTTTTCGTGCGTTTAAGAAGTGCGGAGAACGTGGCGAAAATGCCGCTCATATACACTTTCGTCTTGAGCCCCTTGTGCGCCATCGGTGAATTAGTTCCCTGTAGCTGAATTACGACAAGTATAATTCAAGTACACTGTACGAGTCTTCTTACCATTAATACCAGTCGCCAGTTGCCCTTTTACCCGCTAACGCATTTGAAAACTTCGCGCCCTCCAAAACCGACAGCCGTGAGCGCCATCTGTCGTCACAAACAAGAGTGCAACAACAAAGTCTGAAAATAACATCGCGACGGAGCAGCACCAGCACTACCATAGTGCAAATCCAACCATCGTTGTTTACCAGAGTGGTCGATCGCTGAACTACAGCAGCCAGCGCAAAGCCCATGCAGTTACGCTAACAAACTGAGCAGTCCAATTTATCGCCGTCTTGTCACAGCCCGTGTCGTCCCGCGGTATCGCACGATCGGCGCCCGATAGAGCGACCGCGACTGCCCGTCTCCCGTCGCCAACGGAGCGGAAACGAGCGGGAAAAAGACAGGTTTACGTGACCGCCGGGCGAGGTCGCCGCGGTCGCAACTCATTGAAGCAAGTGCATTGAAGCCCAGCGGGCGACTCTACTCCCAGAAGGAGGGGGGAGAGAACAACAAAACAAAAAAACTGCCAAAAGACCGGGAGAAAAAAAAGGGAGGGCGAGGGCGCAAACAGTCAAAATACCGCAACACACGACAGCGCCGTCCGTGATGGCGACCCCCAGATGGACTCGGTGGGGCCGTCGCTTCGCTGGAAACGCCGAGTTTGCCGGTTTCGGGCTCTGAGGACCGGCGTTTTCGACGCGCCCCTGGACGTACCAGCCCTAACCGTCCGGCGGCGACGACGGGAAGTCGGCCGACCCATACCGTTCAGTGTCTGGCCGCACGCAGCGGTGTGTGATCGCGGGTCAGCACCATCTCGACTCGCGGAACGTACCACCACCACCGCCGAGGGAACGCGGCAACAAAGGCTGCGGCAGTGTTGTTGTGATACGTGTGTGTAACAGTGCGCGCTCTGGGGTTTTCTTTCCTGCTGGCGGAGGCGACCCGGGAAGAATCGACACGGTGAGTGGCCCGGGCGAGCTTGCTGCGGGTGCCGTGCCCTATGTCACAGGCTGCGGCGTGCATGCATCATGCGCTCTTCATCTACGGCGCGATCTCGCTTTTTGCCTGCCCTGCGGCGAAAGTTGCCCCGTTGTGTGAGTCACTGCGACCGTTCGGCACCGGCCTTTCTTTTGTGCTGAAGCGCGAACTGTTTTGAACGCGCTATCAGGCGCTATCGCCAAGGGTTCGGGGCGAGCTGTATTACCTCTGCGGTAGTTCCAAGCTGCCTGGTATTTCCGGTCGCGCTAGTTGGCAGCTCCGCTTTACTTTTTCTTTTTCATTCACCTCGGTTGTATGTTTTTTAACTTGCCGCGCCTCTACTACTTCTACTCGCGAGCGGACGACGTTCTTTTCCGAGAGCTCTGAAGAACGGGGGAAGAAAGAGCAGAGTTCAAAAAACAAAAACGCCGCGGTGGTGTCGTCGTCGGCCGACGAGACACGACAAAAGAGGCAGCCAGGCCCCCCTCCTCGTCGGCCCATTATGTCGCCGGGAGGGTGGTGCGACGGCGGCCAGCGTGTTTCACTTCGCCCCGCCAAGGACGGCGCGTTCCTCGCTGATGATCGAGACGTTCTGTTCATTCTTCGTCTCGAGAAAGGTGGCGCACGCGTGTGTAATTGCGTCCCTTCTCGCGGCGCCAGAACGTTCGACTTCGGCGGCAAGCAGACAGACAGGGCGGGCGCTGTGTTCGCGCCGAGCCGTGTGGGCCGGCGAGGAATGTCGTCGTCGTTGTCCGAGCAGCGGTGGTGGCGGGTCCGCCTTTCGTAAACGAAAGAGCCGCCGCTCGGCGAACACAACAGTCGACGCGCGTTGTTCCTGTGGGCGGACGGGCCCACGCGCGCGCCGGTGAATCTGCATGCGTGCGTGCACGCGCATTTGCGCGTGCTCACCAGCTGGCTGACCCCGGCGGCGTGTTTCGAAATGCGCGAACTTTCATTTCGTTTCTGCCTACAACGAGTCGTAGATTTTCGTTTTCTTGCGCGTAGTTGCCGCAACGTTAGTCGACACCCCGGCCGGCGGAGCGTGGTTTTTCTCCCGTACTGGCGAGCACTCAGCGGGAGGTCGGTGCAGGCCGTGCAAAAACTTGAACTATTATCGTTGTAAGTTAATTCAAAAGAAAATGGTTAAAGGAATGACACACTGCGGATATTATATCCATGCACCTGCGTACAAATCATTTTGTAAAAAACGCGCTACCATCTTCTAGGCGAAATATTCGCCGAGCTGCGCAGCGCCACCCTGAAGGCCCGTTCACACTTGCGACGAAGTGACGCGATTTCTGTCGCGGCGGCGAAATTTGGTCCAGACCAAACGACTTCGCCTGGCGACAGAAATTCCGGCGCTTTCGCTGGGTTTCGTCGGACGTGTGAACGGGCTGGCCCACCGCCGTTTATTACCGGAGCGATACCAGAGTCTAGCGGATTCTTGACTCCCCGAACGGTCGTATAAATTTCCGGGGCTTCGCAGATAAATTTTGACGGTCCCGGATTTAAACATTCGCGGCTGGACGCTACCTTTTTTGTGTTTTTGGGGAGGTCGTTTTCTCGGCCTGGTCGTCATCGAAGGACGTCTTTGCGCTTGACGTCGCGACGGGCATCGATCTGCAGTCACGCCTGCCGGCGCCACCGAGTTGCGTGAAGCGATTAATTCGTCCCCCACTCGGTATGCAGCGGCGGCCGAGGTCACTATGTCATTCGGACGCGTTCCTCCCGCGGCGTCGAGGTCCGTGGTCGCCTTGAGCCCCTTCCTTCCTGCTCCCGGCGAAGAATTCATTCACTGGACGCTCCTGGTATGCGGTAAACTTGCGCCCCCGCGTGCATTAATGCCCCCTCTGCGCGCGTTGCGAGGCGCCTCATTCGGGCCACGCGCGCTGAGCTGTGCACGATTAATGGCTCGGCGCTGTCTTCTTCCACGGCGCGCAGGTGGCCACCTGGACGAGAAAATTTTGCTCCGTCTGTATGTCCGTGACTCGACTCGAGGGAGAGACAAAAAACGGCTGAAAATAAGCGTGAACACAATGTTATTTATTTGGTAGTGCGCACCAAGAGCACTGGACCCTCCAGGCTGCTGAACTGCAAAAGTACAAAACAAAGAAGTATGGGTACTAGTTGCGGAGTACACTGGATCTAGAATTGCAGTGCAGATGCCCACACACATACGTACGAACAAAATTACACTCTAGATATGACAGTTATGTATGTGAACACCTTTCCAACAACTGAAACTGCTGTCATGGGCCATTCGTGCCCACATTATTCACCGCAAAGAAAGTCACGGAGGGATTGTAGGGTTCAACGTGCCGCTGCAATACAGGTGATGAGGCTATTGGAGTGCTCCGGATTAATTTTGACCGCCTGGGGATCTGTAACGTGTGCCGAAGTCACGAACACACGGGTGTTTTCGCTTCCGTCAGAAAAGCGGCTGAGAATCAAACTTGCGTCCTCGTGCTCAACAGTGAAAAAAAAAAAAAATATCTCACCCATATTTGAGGCAAAATGCAAACATGTAATTGAGAGCATTTCAATTATGGACACACTCTCATTTCATTTCAGTTGAGTTCGTTTTAATTAGGCATCCAAGCAGTAAAGATGTAGAAGAGAGGCGAGATAAAAGCAAACTCTAAATCAAAACAGATGTCAGCTGAACGTGCTCTGAACACGGCAGAAACAAGTGGCCCCAGCAGGTGGTGTGCGGCTGTGGGAAAATTGTGTTGAATCTAGTGAGCCTCAATGGTGTTCATCAAGGGGAGAGTGTGAAAGGTGGGAGATAGAGGAGGCCGCTATGTGGCAGGGGTGGCAAAAGCCTACGCTCTTCAAACAACATTTCAAGCGGAGAGAGCAGATATGAAGCCCATTCTACATGCTGTGAATTCACCTGGAAATTCGTATCTGCGGCGACACTCGTGAGGTGAAATGATCTGTTTTCATAGCTTCAGCTGCAACAAATCGCAGCCATATTTGAAGCAAAATACGAGAATGTAATTGAGAGCATTTCAGTTAGGGACACACACTCATTTCAATTCAATTGAGTTCGTTTGAATTAGGCATCACAGACAATGCATTACAGATGTCAGAGAGAGGCGAGCAATGCGTTGGGGTGAAGGGGGTTTTGAAAGAACCTTTCAGTCTCCCCTCTCGGTAGGTGGGACCGCAAGGCCCCAGCGCCTATTTTCGCTTTCCTTTGCAGTGAGTTAGGTGCCCTGAGTGGGCGCTTTATTGACAACAATGTAGCCTCCACAGTGCTGCATGCAGCTTGTGGTGTGAACTATTGATCGTTTTGCCGCACGCACAGAACAATGCGAATTAGGTTTGAGGCCAGTTTTTTCTCGTGTTGGAAAGTAGAGAGGTGCGGCTAAATGTCCTAGTTCTGTTGCACAGCTCAGCAAGCAAAGTAAGGAAAGGGATGTGGGAGGGTATCGTCAAGATTTGAAATGAAGGATCGGCGTGTTTGAAGCAGCTAGTCAGACATCGTTGCACATTTTCAATTTTCATCGCTGTATGGGTGTAACAGGAACAGTTTAGCAGTGCAGCTTGTGCCACAAATTTTGAAGGCCGCGTAGTTGTATTGTTCATGCCGTAACGGTTGTCCGGCACTCTAACACAGTAGTCAGCCATTGGGGCATGCGTGGTGCTAAACAGAGTGCATCAAATTTTCTTTTACTATTCGTACGTTTATATCTTTGCCAGAGCTACTGCAAGAGTATGAAAGAAAGCAGTGAAGGCAATGCCTTCATTGCAATCTGTTGCAGTTGTTTCGTTGCCCAGCAACTTTACCAGCTGAGATTTGAGCATGCAGTATCAATGCAAACATGCGTTAGGCTGACAGCGTCTCCGCGGAGATAGTTGCGCCAAGGCCTTCGCTGCGTTTTATCTTGCAACACTGGGGCATTGTCTCTGGCCTTGTGACTTGTTGCTCTAATTGTGGGGGTACTTTGCTCCATCCCAGATAATGTTCTTATTCGGGGGTGGTGCATTGTTTGGACATCTGGAAGCACAACTGCCTGTGACGTAAATCTGAAGGGAGGCCAAGGGTAGATTGTTGTCAGAGCAGGGGTCGTGTCTCGCATTTTAATGAGCCAGTTCTTTAGCTGTTCTTGTTTAGGTATGCGTCCAAGTTTTAAGCCATTTTCTAGGTGGAAGGCATCGTTAGAACAGGTAGTTTAAAGGGGTCGTGAAGAGAAAATGCATTTGTCTTTGCTTAATTTTGTCTGCATGAACGACCTTTTAAGAACATAAATCCCAAATATTTTCACAATTCATTGCTTCTGGAATTTAGGAGGCGCCGTTGAAATTCTCGTTTTGAGGCGCATCGCAAGCGACCATGCGCGCGCCGGCGGTCGGCAGCGCGACTATAATGACGTCACGTTAAGTACATTAGAGAGTTCAACGCGGTTCAATGTTCTTTGTGTATAATATTCTGCAAAGCTGCAAACCCAATATTTAAAAAATAATGCATCCTTTATTCGTTGCCAAAAACAGTTTTCTATCCACGTGAGCGGTGTTGTGAACGCTTCAGTTGTCTGGCAACCATTGCAGCAGAACTCAGACCGACTGGGTGTTTGTACAGTTTGTAGCCAGTTTCCCTGCAGAATTTCGCGTTCTTTTCCCGAATTCTCTTCGGAATCTTATCTTTTTTGTATGAAATGGCCCAAGATCACTCAAGCAAAAAAAAAAAAAGTGCCCCGTGTGCGATTCGAACTTGCGCCCTTCGGGCCAGCCCAACGTCATGGCCAGCCTAGTCGGATACTTTATCCACTACACTATCGGCGTGGAAGGCGCGCGCAGCCAAAAACTGCTGCATAAAAGCCTCTTCGCATTTGTAACCCAGAAGTCCGTCGTGTTTTCATAAATTCTAATCTACACAGAGCTTTAACCGCCAACTTACTGTTGAGCGCTTCTGCAGTAAACCAAAGCGGAGCGTATACAATCAACAAAACAGCGTTAACAGCATTGTTTATTGCAGGAAACAGGAAAGCAATCGTCGAACTGCGTGATGTTTGGACTCGGCGACTCGGCGCATTATCGCTGCTTCTCGCTAGTTATTTTTGCGCTTGATGAGTGAATAATGGACGGGTTTTAAGTTCCGACTACTCGAAGTTCCTTCGATAAACGTGTTTATGTAATAAACTCTCATTTTAAGCGTTCGGTCATGTATCTCGTCAGGTCAGAAGTTTCATGTTCGCGCAACTCACATTACAGGTTACGTTGGCTACGTGAGACAGACGTCGGCAAGCTTGTGCAAGAATATCGGCTGGCAAAACGACAGTTTAGACTCGTGGAAAACAGCGCAAACAGTTTACGAATGCCCAGTATAGATTAAACGTGGTTACCTCTGCCTGCGCATCTCCCCGGTGTTGTTGACTGAAAGTTCGACCATGTTGATCAGTCGTATCAGAGATCAGACGCCTCCCGTTCAGTTGCAGGGCGAGTTTCATCATGGCGCTGATGTTGTAGCTCTATTCGCCGCGAGCTCGACATGTAGGTGGCGACACCGTCGCGCTGCTAGTGTGGATGCTCCGCTGAGCGGCCCGTAAGAATACACACTGTGGGCGCGCTTCGTGCTTTTTTCTCGCAGTATGTGCGCACGAAAGGCGCAAATAAGAGTGGTATGCTGTAGTTCGGTTCCTCAACGTTCAATGTATAGCATGGAAGCGGCAGTCAGTTTTCATTACTACGCCAAAAAAAGCGACGGCTCATCGGGAATCTCAGAATTGCCGTAATTGTGACAATGAACTTGTACGCTGTGGCTCGTAGCAACCTCGATCTTTCCAGACTATGGCTTTGAGCCTTCAATAAAAGCATAAATAGAAACAAATCAGGAATCCTCGATCTCTGAAACTCAGTTTACAACGGCAATCTCAATCGCTTTCACTGGTAGCATGACGCATTCTTGCATTTGTGGGATGCCCTGAAATGGTAACACTACTTAACTGCCCCGAAATTCTTTCTAAGAGCTTACGATATTTTTTGTGTGTTCAAAAGGCAACATAAAATTACTGAATTTTGATCAGCGCAGAGATATAAATGTAACCAACGGGTCTTTTAAATTAAATTTTAGCGACTCTGAAGGAAGGTTTGATGAATAATGGTTTCAGATCACTTATTTACGGCTTTCGTCGCAAGTGAACTTGCGAATTGAATTATCAACGCACACAGTACAATCAACATCTCATGTTTAGCTAGGTTTTAGCAAAGTGACAAGCAGGTTTACAGTGTGCAAACCAAGCTTCTGGGACCTCACAGTGAGCACGTAAAAGTTTTCTGTTACGGCTGCTCTTTTGACCATTTGCGTTCCTTTTAAAATCTAACAGGTGCCTGCAACAGCGACATGTGTTTGCATTCTTGCGTATAAGGTCGCTTACGAACCCTAAAGATGGCAATAAATGATCGAAGTTGCGCTGTTGCAGATGTAGTAAAACATTTCCTTTTTATTTCTCGTTGCGAATCAGCGCAACGGGTTCCCGGTAACTACTTTGTTTTGCAAACTGAATATCGCCTTTGTCTTTGCATTTAATTCTTGAGGATTGGTTAAAAAATGAAATTCTGTGCATTTCCTTTTTTTTTTCGGGAAGGGGGGGGGGGGGGGGGGGGAGGGGGGTCCTGCCAACGTTGCAAGAGCAGAGAGAAGAGAACGCATGTTATGCGAAAAGCCAAACTATGGTTATCAGTATTACTTACAATGGAAACTACACTAGGCGTTGTGTTCTGTAGCGGTGAAAAAGCAGTACTTTAACACGTATTTTCAAAATTAATTAAGCCCCCTTTGGTCCGAGATTGTCCAGGAATTGTGGCTCGCCTTTTCCAAAAATGTATTGAAAGCAAGCATTGTGGGAAAAAATAAAAAAAAAAATCAACGAGTCAAGGCACACACTAGTCCTCACACATGTGGGCAACAACGTGCAGTATATTACACGTTTTCTCCTCTTTCTTTAAATTTAGGTCCACCTTAATAGGTTAATACGTGACCATATTAGGCATTTGGTTATGCCGAGTGAGACACGTTTCTGGACAAGGTGATTCATGTCGGATTTGAAAATGATATATATGAAAATGACACACGAAATGCCACACGACAGACGCAAACTCACAACTGATTAATCTTACCGAAAAATCCCCCCTAAATACTCTTGCGCATCCATAGAAACGTATTTTAAATAATACGTAAAATTAGCAACTCGATACAGCTGAATAAATGTTTATTCCTCCTCCTCAGTATAAACAACGACTGTCCAAAAATGGTATTTATTTTAGAAAAGGTACGGTAAGGACACGATCACACAGGCGCTTGCTGGTGTAAAATACGTGTCCGGTAATGTATGGGCGATAGCTCAGGGGTCATGTGCAGTGTAAATGTTTTTGTTTGTTTCTTCTTTCTGTAAGGACACAGCGCAGTTTTACAAGGGTGTGGAATTTGCACGCGTATGCACAGGTCTTGTCGCTTCTTACCCGTTTCGCGTATACTAAACTTTTATCCTTTAAATAATCACCACGCCACCTTCAATAAGCACCCTTCGACGTTCCCGAAACGGCAGACGACTGCACTCAGCAATAGGAAAAGTGCAATGTGTGGAAGCAATGTTCACACTCAAGCAGTGACCACGGCGAAGATGTTTCGTGGAATTCAGTGAGCGCATTAACCCTCAACGGCCACTGATTATTGTGTTTCTAGAGGAAATGCGCAAGCAGAGGTAACTATGTCATTGCTTACTGCCAAACGAGCACACATATTGGTTGTTTTGTCGTGTGCAGCACGCGTCTTGCGCCGCACGCAACGTGAAAAAGCAGACGACGCGAGAGCGCCATCCACACTAGGAGCGGTTCGTCCCGCCGCCGCCAGGGGCCGACTCTGTTCGCGCTCGGGGCGAATCTGACCCTTTGCAAGCCCGCTCTATGCCGACATATTGTGCAGACGAGGGAGAACTGTGATTGGCTTCTTACTGACTTACTGAAACGTCACTTCACGAGTTGAGGAGGAAAGCCTCGGTGAAACCGTAACTGCATTTGTTTACCTATTTACCGATATCGGGCGACAAAACGGGTATGCATTGTTTGTTTATCAAGGTTCCACGGTTTTAAGCGCGCACACAACACAGTTTTTTTGAAAATCTCTTCACGACCCCTTTAAGGGGGCAGTTGGGTCTATGGGGCCGAAAAACGGTCAAAAAGAGCGTTTTCTGAAAAATGGCATTTTCGGCCTTCACGGCCATTTTTCTATCAGTCTGTAAATTTCCTCATCAAAAGGAACCATATTTTGTTATTATATTAGAATAGCATTTTAAAGTGCACTCTACAGCTCAGTTAGCATGGAATTCGATGATGAAATGGCACTTTTCTTGCAATGCAAAGCTAGCATTTCGTCTTCGGATATCTCGGAACCCAGCGCAGGTACAACTGTAATTCTTTTTGCTTCTGATACCGAAATGTGTGGAGAATACAATGTTGGGAACAAAATTTTCAAATGGAGGCTTTGGAAAATTATTATTGTGTTCAATTGGCACCACCTGCGAGCCATTTCTGGCAGAGCGCGGGAGAAGTGAAGTTCACTGTGTTGTAAAACAACCAAAAATAGCTGAATCAAAAAACTTCTTCCTGCGTTGTATTCTTTAGTCATTTGTCTGCCCAGCCATGTGGTAATTGCTATTCTATATGGAGTGGTTATTTTGTAGCTGTGACCCAAAATAATGGCAATTAATCGTTAATTAACTCAAAATATAATCAACTTTCAAAAAATCTAATGGCAGATTTGAAATAAGCACAAAAAACTCTATATAACGCTGTGCAGTTTCATTAAACTTGGTTGGTAAATAAAAAAAATAGCTCTAAGACCAGTCTGCCCCCTTAAGCTGCCTGTCTAACGAGCCCCCAAGAACTGTTAGGGGTGCGCAATTATGTAACAATTTTTACAAACCGCAGTAGCAAGGTGCACGTTTTGCTACCTAGAGACAATGCATTTTTCAACTTGTTCATTGCTAGTGTTCAAGAAAAACTTCTGCATAAGCAAATAAACGGTGTGAAACATGTGACTTCTCATAGTGGGGTATTCGGAAACTGCGGTAATGTGCAAAGTTAATCTGAAAATATATGGCATTTGACGTCGTTGGCCAATTTTATTTCGCTCATGCCTTGCGTACGTAGATTTGGGCAACATCTTTTCATGAAATCACTGCATATGAGGGAGAGAGAGAGAGGAATAGAGGGTAAAGGAACCTCACTCCGAATAATTTGCTGTCTACTTGGTTTTATTCCACTTATATTATGTTGTCCTGTTTTTCTACTTACAGTGTTGTGCAGTGTTAGATAGGGACACTGGTCGTTCAGTCTTGGGGGCAGTGACTTTCAAAGGGTGTGAAACGTCTCGGAGAAACTGGGTGCCCCTTGGACATGATACTTCCCAGCATATCTAGCCCCTAAGTTCACCTGATGCCTTGTAAATTGAAATGACTTAATTTAAGATGCCTCGTTCATTCAGTGTAGCTCTTGGTCATCTGCATGTTTACCTCGATAGGTGCACGGCTGCGGCAATGGGCAAAAGCATAAATGCGGGCAAAGTAAGTGTGAAATCCGGGTTTGTGGAGTGAGATTTTGCTATAGGTAGTACCGTATTTTCGCGCGTGTAACCCGCCCCTGCACATAATCCGCACCCCCACTTTCAGCCCGCCAGGAAAAAAAAAAATCCTCGCGTATTGCCCGCACATTTGATACAGGAGGGGCTGCAACCAAAGCTACTGCTCAAGCGACACATCACGTACTATGTAGACAGAAAAAGTGTATATTTAGCAAGTAGAACACACTGGCTGCAAGGCGAAAGTCACAATTCAGTAATGAAATTCAGTTGTTAAGAGTGCACTCATCCTTGTTTTTCTTCCTTGTCCTTGTATGTTTTGCACAATCACTGCCATGGAAAGCTTAGTCAGTGTCACTGCGTGGGAGCTTTATGGTACAACGCGCATTGCCGTGAAGCTACAATAAAGCAACAACCCCGCGTATTATCCGCACCCCCACTTTGCTACTGAAATTTTCGCATTTTTGGTGCGGGTTATACGTGCGAAAATACGGTAAATAGGCCAGGGTTTATACAGATACTTGAAAAACCCTTGCGTTTTCTTGAAAACCTTGTTTTTAACTACTTGAAAGTCCTGGAACTTTTTCACCCTTGAATTTCTTCAATTTTGCTTTTTAAGTAGCGGCGTGTGGCTTTTATGCTTATCAATACTGACTGAGTGTTTATTGCTTGGTTGGTCTTTCATAGCAAATAAAAGTTGGCATTTTGTAGCACACTTGAGGTGGTTATATATGTAACTAACAAACACTCCTGAGAAATCTTCAACGGAGGAATTCGATAAGGGGACTTGTCTGAACATGAGTCCCCTTGTTAAACGGCTACATCAATGTTCCTGGTTTTTTTTTTGTTATTATTTCATAATCAATTGGTTTCCTTTAAATTTCTAACAGTGCAGTCCTTGAAAATTTACACTTACAGCCTTGAATGTTCTTGCAAAGCTTTGGAGTTTTCTTGTCGACCGCCGTGAACATTGTAATGCTGTCGGTGTGTGTAGCACGCACTACTGCAGTGCTCGTTTTTCAAACTGAGCGAACTCTTGTAGAAAAAAATAGGGTACCCAGAAGTGCAATTCTGCAGCACTTCCTGTTCCTGCAGGACAAGTACAGGTGCGCAGAATTCTATAGCGATGCGTCGAAAACTGGTTCTACGGTATCTTGTGCAGCGCACGGACCAAATTTTAGAGTAAGCAAAACAATGAATTTGCATACCAGTATTTACACGGCAGAAGCATATGGCATTTTACTCGTTTCAAACCACATCATCAAACATAAAATTCCCAAGTCCATTGTGTACACAGACTCTCAAAGCGTTGTACAGGCACTGTCATTAGGAAGGTCATCTAAAAACTATGTGATAAATGCTCTTTTCAAGGTACTAATGTCTGCTTATGCCTCAAATCTTGAAATAACTATATGCTGGGTACCAGGGCATTGTGGAATCCCTGGCAATGAGGCCGCCGACCAAATGGCTGGTGATGCTGCTCTCATGACTACAGTTGACGTTACAACAGTACCTTACACCGACCTAAAGACACACATCAGACGACAGCTTCGTAACACATCGCAATTACACTGGAGTCAACAGACAGACAACAAACTACACATAATAAAACCACAACTGGGACGCTACATAACTGACTCACACAACAGATACACTGAAGTCGCCCTGGCTAGGCTGCGGATAGGCCACACACATGCGACGCACTCCCACCTGCTCACTGGTTATTCCGGACCCACGTGTAGCAGGTGTGGAAAGGGCCTATCCGTAGTCCACATACTAATCACACGCAAGGCACTTGACACAACACGACACAAACATTTCCCTGAATTATACAGACAACACATTCCTTTGCACCCATCATACTTTTTAGCTGACGAACCAATGTTTTCTAGTCAACGTGTTTTTAAGTTTTTAGCTGAGGTGAACTTTCTGCAGCTCTTGTCATATCATGTGTAATCACCCTGGCCCTATACACCAGCCATCTCCATTGTCTTTTGTTTTGCATCACCTTTACTTTTAGTCAAATGTTTTAGTATGTACGGTCTCATCATAATTCAGTAACTTCTTCTTTGGCGCTCTTTGCCCATAGTCGGCCTTGCGCCAATAAAACCCAACTATCATCATCATCAAACTGAGCGAAGATGAATTGACGCTGCTACAGTGTGCATGTTCACACTGCCATGGGATGTTCACTCAGTGTGAGTTTACTCTACTGAAGGATGTTTGTGATTTACACAGTTGGGGGACATTTATTCCTTAGCGAGATACAAGCAGTCAAAGTTCAATAAAGCGTCATTTGTGCAAGCAAGGCCTAAAAAAGAAGAGAATGCCGGGTGCAAAAGGTGCCCGAGAGGAGATTAAAAAGAATGTGCCTCCAAAACAGCTGATTCATATTCTAGGCTAGTGTAAAGTAGAGACAACCAGTTTTTCGCTGTGAGAAGCGGCTAAATTTGACGAGTTAGCTTCTTTTTGTCTCTTTTCCTTCTTTTTTTATGGAAGGGGGGGGGGGTGCATGATGCATCAATCCACTCACTTCATGAAAGAAAACCTTTGGGGTCAGAGCGTGCGATTATGGCAATAAAAAAGGCTCGTGCGTATTGTTGTATCGGAGTGTGTGCTAGAATTCCGTGCTGTAGCAAAGGAATTTAAGGTTGGCTCAAGTTGTGCTGGAAGCTTCTCTTAAACTTACCAGCAGTCCTTAGGTCCATCCAAGCATTTATCACCAGTGAGCTTTGACGTCACACGCTCAGCTTTGCTCTTGTCTTAATGTTTCACGAGTGTGTTCGACAGTCTGTAAGTTCTTTTTTGCGAGAGGTCACGCGAAAATTGGTGCAGCAAGTCACTCCTAAAGGTGCGGTGAACAAAGTCACCGGACTGTTTTGAGGTGCTACCACGGTGCACACAACATCAGCAAGCCTTGTCCTTCGATGCGACAACCTGTCGTCATACATGTATTGCAATGGCTGGCAGCAGCGCAGGATTTGTGGGGACCTTTGTTTTTCAGTACGACCTAATTTGTCCGTTCTGACAGATGTCTCGTAAAAACATCTGAGCTGTACACGGGTTGAAACTGGGGGGTGCCTGCTTCACTCAGGGGGATTTACTCCTTGGAGCATAAGTGGATCTGACTGCACGTGGTGGTAGAACCTTTTGGAGGTAGCGGAGCGTGCAGGTGCCATTTTCTGCGCATGGCCTTTTCTTATCGAGGAAGGGGGCGAGGAGGGGGGCTTCTTTTTTCTTTGCCCTTGAGGGATTGACTCTGTCTCAGACACTGTGGGCAGCACTGTGGAGCTGGTGAAGTGGGATGAGGGCAGCATTGGCAACAATGTGCTGAAGGAAGTAGACCTGGAAATCGTCGTCTGCTTCCTCCTGACCAGAGCAGGCGGCATGAAGGAACATTGTGGTCAGCACATTTGCTGCCTTTTGTCGTCATCATCAGCCTGTCTACGTCCACTGCAGGGCGAAGGCCTCTCCCATATACAGTCAAACCCGGTTGTAGTGAACTGTAATATGTACTGCGATTAGTGTGATATAGCCGAACCCTTCTGTAACGAATTTGCAATACGCGGAACCCCGCCCCCTCCCTCCGCCAATCCCAAGTCGAGAAACAAGCGCATAAATTATGCAATAAAGCTACTTCCCGCCTTAAAAGCCCATTTCGCAAGAGAGCGGTGATTTTTGTTTTCACTTTTGTTTTAGTGGAGACATTGTTTGCTCCGGTTCAAATCCGTGTCCTTCAGTATCAAAGTTATATTGGCAGAGCACATCGACTGATGAAAGCACTTTATTAACCTTCATTAAACGACCGAAGAGACTGAGGATGTCCCTTGTGATATTTTCAGTCTCTTCGGTGCTTTCAGCAGCACCAGCTGCCATGACATCCGTGACGGTGTCTGTGCCTGAGGGGCTCACAGTGACGGAAAAGTCGTTGCTGATAGTCAGGAAATCCTCAAAGGACACTCCTTCCGGCACAGCATCTTGAACGTTGGCGAGCTCTTCGCGCAGTTCGCCGATGATGCCGTCTTGGTCCGGCACAGCATCTGGAACATTGGCGAGCGCTTCGCGCAGTTCGCCGATGATGCCGTCTTGGTCCGGCACAGCATCGGGAACGTTGGCGAGCTCTTCGCGCAGTTCGCCGATGATGCCGTCTTGGTCCGGCACAGCATCCGGAACGTTGGCGAGCTCTTCGCGCAGTTCGCCGATGGTGCTGTCTTGGTCCGGACTCGCTGACTGGATGTGCTCCGTCGTGAATCCTGTGCGTCGGAAACAGTTACGGAAGGTTTCAGGCGTCACGTCGCTCTGTGTGAGGCTCAACATCTCAATTGTTGCCAATCAGCATCTCAATCGTCGATCCGAGACCATGCATTTCGGTGGAAATTGTAGGCGCACCGAGTTTTATATAACCGATGTGAACTTCGTTATAAAGGAATATGCTTCACATGCATTTTCGTAACGGATTTGATTTTGTTCGATATATAGCGTAATTCACTCTATCCGGGTTCGTTATAGTCGGGTTTGACTGTACATCTCCAATTACCCCGGTCCTGTGCCAACTGCGACCAATTTATCCCCGCAAACTTCTTGATCTCATTTGCCCATCTAACTTTCTGCCGCCCTCTGCTGCGCTTGCTTTCCCTAGGGATCCACTCTGTTACCCTCAATGAACAACAGTTATCTTGCCTTCGCATCACATGCCCTGCCCACATCCATTTCTTCTTCTTAATTTCTACTAATATGTCCTGAACACGCGTTTGTTCCCTGACCCTCGCACAGAGGGTCAGGGAATCTCTGCGAAATCATTCGTTTCTGGTGTTAGGAAAAAGAAGACCGATATGTTGAACTGAGTGGTCACAGCAGGAAAGCAAGAGCTAAAGCTAAATCAGTACACTGCTCGAGAGAGAGAGAGAGAGAGAGAGCGCAGTTGACCTGACGGGCGAGGGCGAGTGTGGCAAAAAGAAAACAACAAAAAATAAACGACTTGGATTGCTGTGCCCCCAGTCTTGGCAGGAGCCCACTAACTTCTCTGTACTCTCTTTTCGCGAGCGCTAAGTGCTAAAAATAAACTAATCTCGCTTGGCTGGGGAAGATAATGGCTGCGGGGGGTGAAAACACAGCAGGTACTTGCAAGACACGCTTTCTTCTGCTGCCGTTTCCCGACCAGCCTGTTTTCTTTTGGTTTCGTTTGAGCGATAAGAAAAAAAGCTTGAGGAGGGGGTTCCAGTCTGCAATTTTTTTTTCTTTTTTTCTTATCAGGCAGCGGGACGCCGGCTTGCGGAAAAGGAGCTAGTGATACGCCGCGTATCTGAAGATTAACCAGGGAAAGAAAGGTCAAGCACTTCAGGGGGAATGTTTACCGTACGTTCTGGCGGAACAACTGCGCTTGTGTGTGTGAGACGGTGTGGGCCTTGGCCGGAAGAAAAAAAAAAAAAGATTTCGACCGGTCGTGTTACAGCGGAGCTGTTACAGACCGTTTGCCGCCGTTACAGCGAGCAGTTCCAGCCGTGGTTCCGGCTGCCTAAACGAGATGGTGCTAGCGCCGCACTCGCCACTACTGGCCTTTGAAAGTTGCACTATTGGCTACTGACTTACACTACTTGCGAGTTTGCACTTCTGGTCGCTACCAGAGTTACTCAATACAGTCAAACCCGTTTATAGCGAACTGCAATATGCACCGCGATTAGTTTGATATATCCAATAGTTCGATATAGCCGAACCCGCCTATAACGAGCTTATTGTTACGAGTTCGCAATCCGCAGGAGCCCCCGCTCCCTCCCCAACTCCGCCATCCACATATGCAGAAACGAACACAGTACAGTAGTCATTACCATACCAAAATATTCCATTTATTGCAAGTAATAAAGCTACTTTCTGCCTTAAATGCCCACGTTGCAAAAAAAAAAAAAAACGGTGATTTTTGTTTTCACTTTCATTTTAGCGGCTTCAACTAGCATAGCATTCTCTACTCGAAACATTGTTTGCACCAGTTCGAGTCCGCGTCCTCAAAAATCTAAGAAGCATTGGCGCAGCACATCGACTGCCGAAAGTGCTTTATTATAAGCGTCGGACGGATTTCACTCGCGACATCATCGCGAACGTTGGCGAGCTCTTCCCACCGTTCACCGATGCTGCTGTCTTGGTCCGGACTCGCCGACCAGGCGGGTTCCGTCGCTAGTCCCGCGCATCGGAAACAGTTACGGAGAGTTTCGGGCGTCACGTTGCTCCGTGCGACGCGCAATGTCTCAGTCGCGGCTCTTGCTCCGTGGTCGCGGCCAATCCACATCTCAATCGCCGCTCCGAGACCATGCATTTGGGCGGCTGCTCTAGGCGCACAGAGTTCGATATATCCGATGTGAACTTCGTTATAAGGAATATGTTTCCCATGTATTTCTGTAACTGAATTATTTTTGTTCGATATATAGCATAATTCGCTCTATCTGGGTTCGTTATAGCCGGGTTTGACTGTATATACAGTTGCGAAACTCCGCTTCAGAATCAGGGCGGCGCTAGCCCCCCCTGCTCCGTGGAAGCTGAGGGGCAAGTCGACGCGCGCGGCACCTAGGAGATAAAAACTGAATTTCGCTTGACTATTATCAGAGTCCTTCAATGCATTGAAGGACTCTGCAGTTATTATTCGAAATTTTTTTTTTGTAAAATAAAGATTGCTTTTCAAATTAAAACACATTAGTTAGGTGAAATTTACTTGCGTTTTTGCGGCTTTTCTTTTTATGACTTACGGCAGCAGCCGCAAGCACTGGAGTACTACTTCAACGTCCTGCCGACAGACGACAGGCTAGTCAACTTGCCCCGTGCTTGCCCCGGCGCAGGGGGGCAACCGAAGACCGGCTTTTGATACATGGGGCCTATGGGGAGTTTCGCAACTGTATATATCCAGTAACTCTGGTCGCTAGAGCATGCCTGCCGCTACTCATATTCTGTACTGGGATTACTGTAGGAAACACGTGAGGGGAAGCATTCCGGTGAGAATAGCACAATAAACACGGCCTAGTAATTCCGCCCTGCAAAGCGTATGATTTGATGATTGATTGATTGTAGGGTTTAACGCGCCGACGCAACGCAGGCGATGAGGCGCGCCGTAGTGGAGGGCTCCGGATTAATTTTGACCACCTGGATCTTTAACGTGCGCCGAAATCTCGTACACACGAGCATTTTTGCTTTTCCCCTCCATCAGAAAAGCGACCGCCGCGGCCGGGAATCGAACCCGCGACCTCGTGCTCAGCAGCGCAACGCCTCAGCCACTGAGCCACCGCGGCGGGTTGCAAAGCGTATGAATTTATCACGAACTCGCCAAGCCTCAACTGACTCGTTTATGGGCTCTTGCACGCAGAAAGATGTCTGTGCAGCAAACGACGCACAGGGATGTTTTAATTCACCGCAACTTAAAGCAGGAGTGCACATCGATATGGCCACCCAGCAAAGAAACCTGGGAACATGGAAAACCCGCATTGGGTTTTGGCATGATAGGGCTGTGGATTTTGCAGCATCTTTGCATCACGTTTGAATCCAATTTAATCCTTTGGTTGCCAATTGTTCTATACTCCACCATGCCTTTGAGACTAGTATAAAAAAAAACTATAGGAAAGGAATTGGACTCTGGAAGGAAACTACACCGGCTTAGTAAAAAAAAAGAATTCGCTCCAATCCAAGCTGTGGAGGTGGTTGGACTGCGAAGCTGTAAACGGCGCCCACAACGATTATTTATGTGGCGTCACTTGAATTCACTCATGTGGCTCTACAAAGAGTGAAACCAGAGATGCTGCAGACATTACTTGGGATTTGCAGGGATGGAGTCCCGAACGCAGCATCGTCGGCAAAAAGAAAACTGAGAGGAGCGTCTTTCGATAAGCGAGGGGGCGGGCGGCACGTTTGGCTACGGCGTTATCTCTCTCGCTGCCTTTCCTCACTCTTGTGTCATGTGTCGCCTCATAAAAACGCCATCCCCCTTCCCAGACGCTAAATCCAAACCACCGTCTGTCTCCACCGTCTCTACGTTTGTGCGTAGCTTAGTCGGCAAGACGGCGATCGCTCCGCTTCTCTATTCGGGCCCAGGTGCGATCCCTGGTGGTGCCACTAGTTTGTGTTACCTGGGTGTAGCCAGTAGTGGCCTGGGATGTTAGTTTGTGTAGCCAGTAGTGGCCTGGGAGTTTTCAGCTGAAGCGGACACAAAAATTTCCTTGGCTGGTTAAAGGTACACTGCTTTGCAGTCGTATGTTTCAGTGAAAGGGGATGTATGGCGCGTTAACAGCGGATGTAGGTCATTGCATCAACAAGCCCATCCTCACAGGGTTCACACTGATATCTGTTGATACAGACTTATATAAATAAGACATGTTTTTTACAAACAGCACAAGCGGTTGTATTCGTTGATGTTGTGTGCTGGTTACTTATGTACAGGGTTCGCACAGGTCCTTGAAAACCTTGAAAACCCTTGAATTTAGAAGTGTCAATTTCAAGGCCTGGAGAGTCCTGGAATTTTTAAATGGTCCTTGAAAACCCTTGATTTTTCCGGAGAGAATCAATTGCCCTGTTTTTTCACAAGAATTTAAAGTGTTTGTCGTGGATTTTAGGTGCTGACAAATCTAAAGAAACATTGTAACAATCAAGTTTCAGTGTATTGCGTAAAATTACAAGTTTGGTGGAATTTCATTATTACAAGGCAACATTGGGAGCAGGCACTCGTCAATCCAATTCATGTCACGATACAATCCAGTGAAAGCCAGCTTCTGTTCTCTATCTTGCATCTTCCATCTAGTCTGTGGACGCTCGCTCCTTGCATGTTTGGTGTGCCTCATACGCTCCATCTGCGTTTGCTTTTACGTGCAAATGGTGGACGTGTACATTGTTCATCTTGCCTTGCAGCAACACTTGCGGATTTAATTTTAGCTGATACTCTTGCTGACAAAGCAGGAGATGGAGGCAACATTAACTAAGTTTTGAAATCAAACAGCCTCAGCAAACACAAAGTAAAAAGAAAAACCTCTAAATACCAGCCATACAATAAAAAATAAAGCAGGAGAAGCATTTACGAACCCGTTACCACCTATCTAAATGTGCACTAATGTGCTTAGGTATTGTGCAATAAAAAACTTTTGCATTGCGTTGGAAAAGTTATAAATAATCCCAGATAAAACATAAGACCTTGAAAATGTGTTTCCTGGTCCTTGAAAGTCCTTGAAAACCCTTGAATTTTTGCTTTTTAAGCCTGTACGAACCCTGTATGTAGCACTTATCTGCCCAACGTTCCTGTCAGCTGAAGCAGGCTGTCTTGGACTGCTTAATTTTGTGTTCAGATGCATGAGTTGAAGAGATGCTGTAGTGGATTGACTTTGTCCCATGCTTGCGAGCTGCTGTGGAGACACATAGAGTATGGCCATTAGGAGAGAGCGAGAGAGTGATTTATTGAATGGAAGGAAAATACATAGGTCTGCCTCTCTCTGTTTTCTGTGAAAAGAAAAAAGAAAAGGCCATTAGGAGAAATACATGGGGTTAAGGACCTGCAAACAAGGATGCCCTTGTGTGAAGATTTCGCCTCACATTAAACATTCTCGGGTGGTCAGAACTAATCTGTAGCGCTTCACTATAGCATGCCTTGTAGCCCAGGGGTAGCCTTGGACGCACGTAAAAGCCCTGTATTTGAATTGTTCGAGCCCTGCGAACGTGCAGAAAAGAAAAAAACGAGACACGTGAGACACCCGGTGAAAGCTGAGGTGTGGTTGAGCACTCATTCTCATAAACACAAGTTCCGCCTTTTGGCTTCGGATAACCTCCAGTGCGATGGGAGGTTTGGTGTTGGACTGTGATTATGTTAAACTGTTCCCTCGTTCGTTTTCAACACATTTGCAGTGAGGAGGCAAGGAGAGGTTTGGAACAATGCTTAGCTGAGCGCATTTATTTGCTAGGGTTGAGACAGCAGGGCATGCCTGGAATACCGGGGAATGCGCTTGAAAACGGGAGCCATCATGCAAAGGTTGTTTTGCCTGACGCATGGGTATTCTTTCTCGTTATCAGCGAATCATATTTTTCGCTCGCTGAAACAGGTTCGTGTAAACAGAGCCGTGCACAGGCTTAGACTTGGAAAGTGCAATAAGGAGTGGTTGGAAAACTATGGGAGGGGCCTTTGTTCTGTAGTAGACTCAATGGGATGGTATGATGGTGGTGATGATGATGATTATAGTCTAAGTGTGGATTATATTGTTTTGGTCCACAGTGTTGCTGTGTTGTTCCTGAGCAAAAACGGCAGCTATTTGTTAACTGTGAGGCTGCTCCTACGACATTGGTTTTCTTCATGCTGGTTCTGCGCATGGTCGGCTGGTATTGAGGGACGTTATGTTCGCTTGTCATGTTTTCACGCCAATCCTCACTCTGCTCACTCTCCCATCTCCATATTCGGAAATGGCTGCATCTTAGAATGTCAGAACACCCCACGGCTGGTCGTTCCTTTGTGCATGTGGCCTTCTTGGTTTTGCCCTCTCTAATCTGCTGCCTGTTCATGCACTTCGGGCAGCACTTGCTATCAAATGGTTATGTCTTTGTTTGACCCAACCAAACACTGTTGGTACTGATATGCCTAGTGTTAAAGGATTTTGTTCTCATGGTCCCTCTGCACTTTCTTCTTGCAGTGGTCTTCTTTGGAGGCGGGGTTGTGTTTCCTCTCATTTCCGCAATGCTGATGTGCAGGGAGTTGCTATTATTCACCATTGTGTTAGTACATGCTTGTTATGTGGTCATGTGTGAAGCTATGGATGCATTGCACACCGATGGTACGGGGCGGGGGAGGGGGGGGGGAAGCTAACCAGTATAATTTGGGAAGGGTTTAAGTTTCATGCATTTAGAATTGCCTTGGAATTTGGAAGGACGATGTCTATTTTCTCTCCCTCTTTTTTTTTTTTTTTTTTTTTTTCTGAGCGAATCTGGCATACAGTCTTGGTCGAAGGTCCCCAGGCCATGGTTTCCAAACATATCGAGGCCAAATGTCATTAAACCATGCTCAACTTTCGAGTGCAGTCGGAATATTTTTGTTATAATTACAACGAATAACTCGTTTGCCTGCTTTACTGCGTTACAGTGGGTTTTGATAGTCAACCTTTTTCTTTGACTTGTGTGGGGCACAGGAACTTTTTATTTTGACTCTACATGTGCGGTTCCTTGAAAGCCTCAGTACACTACACCCACACATTTATGATGAAAACAGCACTGGTAAAATACTGGTAATGGTGAGGCTAAAGGCATTGTTTTTTTTTTTTACGTTAGGGGTGTAGGGAGGGGAGTTTTATTTGGCGGTGTTCGTGGGACTAAACATTTCGAAGGGTGCTGACCACAGGCTGATAAATCACAATTTTGAATGCTTCTTTGCGCTGTGCGAACAGCATTCTCATTTTGAGCACCCAGTGTTATTCCGCGATTGGTTGGTTGCATGCGGCAGATGTCTTCCCCGAACTTCTCCTTAGTGTCTTCCTTTAGGTATTGTCCAATTGTTTTCATTGCTCTGATTGAAATGAAGTTCACTGGTATTTTGAGCGATGCCTCATTCATTATGTGAATCAGTGCAAAATCACGTCCCTGGAGCCACGAAATATTGCGAGGATTTGATGGGGGTGCAGTAAGTGTAACAGGAGATATTGAGTGAGTGCTTTCCAATTCGCATTTGGAATGTTGCACAAGTGGTCGGTGTGGCGTGGTTACTGCGTCGTTCCTGCTGCACTTGTTATACCAGTGCGGAGGTGGAGTTACACTAGTGCAGCAGGAGGTGGTGCGCACAACCTCGCCCCTAGTGCAGAACAGGGCACGATTAATGTGTGCTTAGGGGCCGTCATCTGTATGGGTGGGTCTTGGGATATAAGTAGCAGAACCTGATTTTGTGGAAAGAGAACTGCTGTTTGTGAAAAGCTTTTTCAGACGTTTTAGTTGCTAACATTCACGTTAAACGAAGGTTTTTTTCTCAGTAAATAGAGCACAATCTATGGTTCCACTTCTAAGAGTTCCTGTCCGTGTGAGGGTGATAGTGCTTGTATGTTTGCATTTTCACAGGCACACTTGAACACATGCTTGCTCTTGCACTTCTGCCTTTATTGCTCTGTTTACATTCAGCGCACCTGCCAATTCCTTTGCGTGATTATTTACCCTGAAGCATTTCATTCCTTTTTTTAGTTTGGTGCTGTATTTTGTTTGCTGCACAATGGGCATACCTAGAAAGAAATTGTCGAACTAGCAAGGGCACATTAATTGCGGGGGCCACTTTCTCAAGCCACCATTTTATATAAACCAAGGTTTCTTTAGGTATACTATGGTGGTTTGTCGAATTCGAAGCTCCTCCTTCCATTCTCCTCAACCTCCTCATCCTCACCTCCCGGCTGGTAGAAATACTGGTTTTTCCATTGAATGTTGAACAATATCATTTCGTCCGCTTTATAAATAAAAGTGTTGGACTGTGAGCTTGCCTTGTGGCCTCCAAACAAGTACTCTTTGCGCACATCAAAAAGGAGGGCTCTACACATGGAAAAGTGTGTGACAGGTCTCCTAGACAAAAGAAAGAAGGTGCAATCAGATGAGTCACATCTAACTGCATGTTGCACCTGGAACAAAGAAAACTGGGGTGAATAGGTTTTGGGGGCAACCAAAACCACCCTGGCAAAGCCGCGCTTGCATGGAGGGTGGTCGTTGTTGTGCAAGTGTGCTGAAAAGGAAAAGTGCTGTTGTTGTTGTTGTTGTTGTTGTTGTAGTTGTCGAGTCAAGAAAATAGCTGCCACTGTAAAGAGCATAAAACACGTGTGGCCTGATGCAGTTCGAACTTTGAACGCAGGTCTGCACAGTTGGAGCCCAGTGCTTTACTAGCTTTGCTCTCTCATTTTTTACCATTATTGCGTTGAAAACAATGCTATCAGTAATCCAAGAAGAAGCACGTCACTGCAGCGAAAATAAGGCATCCGTCAAGACTCGGGCAAGCTGACTCGTGCGTCCAACAGATGCAGCCGTTCTGGTGGGTCACTTTGCGCCGCATAAATGCTCCACACCAACGCAGCTTGCTCCCAAAAAATTGACTTTGTTGGGCGAGGGGTTCCACATTCCTGTTAGTCATGCGGCGCTTCTATGAGCCATACTATCCCATCACAACAAATATATCATAGGGCACCCCAGTAGTATATCTGAAAAGGGCAAGAACTGAATTGGGTACGGTGCAATGTTCATATCCTTTTTAAAAATATGCAATCCCCTCATGTTGTCAGTGCAGAACCGAAAGTTGGGGTAATTGTTCCATTCTTTGTGGCACGAACACACTTGGGTGCTTGGCCTAGAATTGGGGGCTTTGAGGGGCAATGTGCCCGTTTCACAAAAGTCACAAAACTATGCATTGGAAATGTAAAAGGTTGTGGAATAGTGTGTGGCACGTGACACCAGAACGTAATGGCATGTGAGCACAACGGAGCCATACCAGTTGTGCAGAACTCTGACGCCAGAGAAGCTCTGGCGTGGGCCGGTCTGCTTGATGAACTAATTTGAGCCGAAGACGAAGAAACGAAAAGCGAAGAAAGAGACTCATAAACAGTGTGAAGGGGTCCTCACAGCCATGAGGTGTCGCCTTCCAAAACTAAACTTATGTTCAAGCAGGACTGGATTGGCGTTAAGAGACGCATGCCTGCATTGTAATTAAACCAAAATCCTTAGAACACTGTTTGTTAGGATGGCTCCGCTTCTCAGAGGGAATAAAAATTTACCTAACTGCCCCATTGGAATGCCTTGGACATGAACTAAAAAAGCTCCTTACTTGTCTCACTCGGCACTCGGAAAACTCCTGTGCTGATCCGTGCAATTATTTGTCTTCCCCAACCCTTACGAAGTGTATGCGTTCGTTTTCTCTTACCCATCACTGTTTTGCAATTCTAAAGTATGCATTTAACTAATTAGATCACTCTCAAGTCCTGGCCAATCTCCCCTCAGTGGTATGCGCCTATACCCTAAAGGAGAAGACAACGGTTGAAGTAATTTTAGAGCGAAGAAAGGAACGGAAACACTATGTGGCAAGAAAGAAGTTGTTAAGAAGTATCGCCAGGATTTCCCCTTCAAAGCAAGTGAGTCAGGTTAAGTGCTTTGAGGAATTTATTGCGTGCCGAGGAGAACTGGTGTTGCTACCATTAAAAAAAAGGCCATGCAGACAAAGTGCAAGTTTGGTTCATTTGAAAGATTGCCTCGTTAGAATAACACTGACACCGCTTTTAATGCAAACTGCGCTCAAATAAGCTGCGTAATTAGGAAAAAAAGGCAATGGCCATGTCACCGACTTGCTCATTTCCCGCAGCAGAACCTATGACGCATTATGGGCAGCTGACCGATTGGCTACGGCTGGCAGAAGCCAACGCAAATTAAACAGGAGTTATAAACTTGCAGAACAAGCAGTTTTCACTTAAATTTAACGCATGTTCTCTTTAGAGCAGTAATAATGCTGGGGTGAACAATGGAAGTTGCTAATGCACTTGTGAACATAGAAGCACCAGTGTGCACTGCCCGCACTATGCCAACTACAGTTGCACAGCCGTCCGGCGCGTTGAGCTTACAATGGCCAACTGGCATAAGCAACATTGTCTGAAATTGTCTTCTGGGGCAAGCGTACCCAATGTTTCACGAAGCGGGTGCTACCAACCATAACAAACATTAACCAGGCACAAATCTAGTCAAACACAAAGTGAGGGTGGACCGGGGTCCCGAGTGGTAGGGTGGCGTCATCTGGGAGGACTTGCAGAAAAGAGGGCGTACCACTGTTTGCTTACTTATTTTCGCATACTTGTACTCGCTTCACTACTTGCCTGGGATACGTCATTGCAGGCGTCACGAAAAGCACAAACCCGTAGAGAATCGAAATTTTGGCCTACGTTCTCAATGCATAAGTTCTCAATCATTTAAGTTCTCAATGAATAAAGCATTGTTTGGTGCCATACAGGTGCTGGGGGCACTATAGAACATCAAATCTTTCGAATAAAATAAATTTGTATTTTGTCTGCAAGGCCCTTGCTGTGATGCTCATGCTCATCACTGTAACTGCTTATGTGCGGCTAACATACTTTACGACTGCTCAGCTAAGCTTAGAAAATAGCAGAGACAGTTTAATGAATCCACTCGGCCGAAGACCGAAGTTGTGGCTTGAGCGAGGGAATTTCCTGTCTATTACTCATGTCCTTGGGAAAAAAAAAAAAGTCAGCAACCACAGGAAATTTAGAAAAAAAAACAGACAGAAATAATCTTAATTTGGCACTAAAATTTCTGATGTCGGTAAGGTGGTGCCGTGTATGTCTAAACGCGACACTACAATACATAGACGAACAGCTGTCGGTTTGAATGCACGATTGAAAAACCGCATAAATAGGGTTGTTCGTTTTCGGGTTTTATATTTTTTCAAATTCGGGGGGTAAAAATCGGGCGGTATTTTTCAAACTGATATTCGGGGAAAAATCGGTTTTTTTGCGAAACCATTCCTTACTTCGGGTTTTTTCGGTAAATATACGGTTGTACTTATCAGAACTTACACTGAGCTTATCAAAACGTATCATGGGCTCTTTAAGTATAACACGTTAAATTTGGTGTTTCAAGCTGGTAATTGGGACAGACACCAGAGTATTATAGCAAATACAGTATACTACCCGAAATTTTGTGTTTGTTTGAAAATGAATCAGTGGTGTTTGAAAATGAATGAATCAGTAAACATTGACTCTTAGAAATTATACATTTTATTCTCGAAAATCTGGTCATCGATTTTTTACACGTCCTTGTTGACATACATTATCATCTGCATCAAACGTGTTTCCCACTTTCTTCTGCAAGCATTTTTTTAGGGGGGGGGGGGGGGGGTGCATGTACGCCCTCACGGCGACCTGTCTAGAAAGCGTGGATAAAAACTGCAGCGCTACTCTCCAAGCAGCAGGGTGAAATGCACCCGTTTGTTTGTGAGCGGGGCGCCAGGAGAGAACGGCAGACCGTCAACTCACGATTGTGCAGATCGCTACAGGGAGGTTTATTCGGGGAGAAATCGGGTTTAACCCGATTCTCGTGAAACTTGTTCGGGGTGCAAGAATCGGGTAAAATCGGGTTTTACCCGAAAACGAACAACCCTACGCATAAAGGAATGGGAAGGACTGCATTTTATTAGTGTTTTTTGCTGAGGAAAAGTTTTTAAATACGTCTTTTCATCTCTCGTGCTGCTAAAAGTATGTTGCTGTACAGCTCGTGGCCATGGTCGTCAGCATTCATCTTGGCAGCGTGCTTACGGCTGGTAGATCTAAAAATTACGCTTTCAAGCGTTCTAGGGCGGCCCTATCATCGCTCACAGGGCAGTCATCGCTCGTAACGCCAACTAGAAGACAAGGGAAATATAATCGAGGCGGCCAAAATAGCACTCCTGAGGGATCGTTGCGTGTCCGCGCCATCCGAGGCCTTGTCCGATAAAGAGATTGGCTACTATCTGATTTGGGGGTGGGTGCCAGCTTAGTCAATGCCTCATGCTGCCTTTTGTCGACGTCACAGCGTTGTGCGAATAATTTTGTGTGCAAATTTGATCATGCCTTGCTTTTTGTTCTGCTCTTTTGTTTCTTTACGATAATGTCCCGCCCCAGTGTTTACCGAGTTTATTGAAAAAATGCGTGAATTTACGCTCTGTGAAAATCGGTTCTCTGTCCCTTTAACTGAGAGCGCAAGGCTTATCAGAGGGGGGCGGGGAAGGCTTTCGAGAAAGATAACAGATTCATGCAACGGGGTATTGTGCTCTCTGCTTCTGATTTCCGTAGCAGGGTTTGTCCGTTGCTCTGTGACTCGCACGTGATGATGACACATTACATTGCTCCCTGTGGTTGCGGCAGAGATAGGGGACTCGCCAGCATTATGTTACCGTATGTACATGGGAATGATCCGCACCCCTTCATTTTCTCGACATTGTGGCATGACCTGTACATGCCAATTAGGGTCTGAGTCAGTCAGCAACGCCGGTTTTTCATGCCTCGTTTTGCCGAAGCCACTGCCCTGTCCTGTCCGCAGGTGTTTGCGAAAGCAAACAACTCTGGTCTCTTTTTATTAATGCAGTCGTTACGGTAACCAACACATTAATTCTAGAGGAACTAGTGTGTCAATTCTCATCTGTAAAAAAAAAACAGAATTACTTTTGGAGGGATGGTGAAGGCGAAGCTTTCTGTTTTCTATAGAAAGACGATATATCTTATATAGCTGTTTCGAATTTTGTGATGCGATAAATGGCACAATGTGTGCTTGAAAGTAAACAATTAAAGCTGGTGTTTATCGCTGCCAATGTAAGCCAACAAGCTTGGATTGGCAGCCAACAAACCAACAAGCCAACCAAGCCCATTTGGTGCTACCACCTACGAGACTGTGTAGGAAGTACCTTATTTGACCAGCGAAAAAGTTGTCGTCTTAATCAGAGCAAAGAAAGGCGCCTGCTCACCACTCTAGGAAACTTCCTCGAGACATCTGGCCTCCCCCATTTCCTTTAGTTTCGTACCCCATTGGACGTATCATATTTTTTCCCCAACTCCCATTACCTAATCCCTCTAAATTTGCTAAAGAGTAACATGGCGTCTTTGTGTCCCTTGTACATAAAATAAATGCGTGTACCACCACCACCTGATGGCAGGCTTGGCTCTGTTGTGGATTGACCTAGACGATCTCTGATCTTTGGTGATGGCTGTACAGTCAAACCCGTTTATAGCGAACTGCAATATGCACCGCGATTAGTTCGATATATCCAATAGTTCGATAAAGCCGAACCCGCCTATAATGAGCTTATTGTTACGAGTTTGCAATCCGCAGGAGCCCCCCCGCCCCCTCCCCAACTCCGCCATCCGCGTATGCAGAAACGAACACAGTACAGTAGCCATTACCATACAAAAATAATCCATTTATTGCAAGTAATAAAGGTACTTTCCGCCTTAAATGCCCACGTTGCAAAAAAAAAAACAGGGACTTTTGTTTTCGCTTTCGTTTTGGCGGCTTCAACTAGCATAGCATTCTCTACACGAAACATTGTTTGCACCAGTTCGAGTCCGCGTCCTCCAAAGTCTAAGAAGCATTGGCGGAGCACATCGACTGCCGAAAGCGCTTTATTATAAGCGTCGGACGGATTTCACTTGCGACATCATCGCGAACGCTGGCGAGCTCTTCCCACCGTTCACCGATGCTGCTGTCTTGGTCCGGACTCGATGACTGGGCGGGTTCCGTCGCGAGTCCCATGCATCGGAAACAGTTACGGAAAGTACTGGGCGTCACGTCGCTCCGTGCGAGGTGCAATGTCTCAGTCGCGGCTCTTGCTCCGTGGTCGCGGCCAATCCACATCTCAATCGCCGCTCGACATCATGCATTTCGGCGGACATTCTAGGCGCCCAGAGTTCGATATATCGGATGTGAACTTCGTTATAGGGAATATGTTTCCCATGTATTTCCGTAACTGAATTATTTTTGTTCGATATATAGCATAATTCGCTCTATCCGGGTTCGTTATAGCCGGGTTTGACTCTAGTATGTAAATGTGCTGGTGGTAAGAAGGCATAATCTGTCGCGTTCAGCAAGAATAATCTTTCGACTGCACTTGTACACCGGTGCAAGACGTGCGAATAAAATTGAAACTTAAGTGAAACTTACTACCCATCGGTGATGTTTGGCAATGTTTTCCAACTGATGTCCGTGTCGGTTTACAACAAAAAATGTCAAGTGTATTTTGCATTTGCATGTCATATATGTCACTGTTCTCTTTGTGTGAAAGTTAACTTAAAACTTAATTTCTTTCAATCCAGCTTCACGATCCAAAGTTTGTGATATCACAAATCACAGTGCTTAAAAAAAAAAAATGAAATGGGTGTAGATATCTGTTCTGAGGCTTCCAGCAGAATAAATGAAACTGGTGTGTCTTTTCTTGACACCGTAATTTGCGGAAATGGGACGGCTTTTTTCGCACTTTCATGTCCATTCAATAATTCGCTATGCAAGCAAAAGCATCTGGATATTGAAATTGTTGTCAGGAAAATTGGGGATTTTTTTGCGTCTCAAGTCACACCAATTTGAAGTAGCAATTGGCTTCGTAGCATTTGTGCTAGTCTGAAGTAATGTTTGGTTTTGGAAATTCAGTGTGCGAGCTTGGAAAGAGCTTGTCACACGTTTTTTTGATGCATCTCGCCAGCATCCTCCTTCTAGACGGTCTTCTAGGCTTTTGATGTTTTGCGTGCTGGCATTGGGAAAATGCATGGTGGGGGACATAAATTATCGTGCAAGTGTTCGTAAAATGGAGAGCTTAATGTTTTGTTAATATTTCTGAAATTGTGGCAATTACGGAGGTTTCGGTTCGGTTGAGAGTGTTACTGGTGTATTCATGACAAAGTGCGAATTTCATGGCTGAATTAATCTTCATATTAACAAAAGTGATTGACGAAATTAGAAAGACCGAGCTTATTATTTTTGCACCTTAACAGCCTCGTTTTTAAAGCAGCGCAAGGATGTTGTCTCTCTTTGGGGCTGTTGGCAAACCTTGAAAACACTAGCTTTGTACAAAATGAACTGCTCTTTTCAAGCTTAGTACGAGACGGGGAGGGGTGGGGGGGCTGTTTACAGAAGTGGGCTTTGCAGAAATCTACTAAGCAGAGCCGAGAAGGGAGCAGCAAATTGCAAAAATATGGAAGAAATATACATGGCAAATTTGATGCCTTTTGAGGCTTAGAGAAAATATTATGCACATTTTGCATTTGTTCTTGCTACGCTAGAATATGTGCTACTTTATTTGTGAGTTTCGGAAAATACTGCTGGAGCCTTGTGTTTACATAGTAAAACCTTGTTTGAATAACTGCATGCATAGCAGTCGTTTTGGAATTATATAATCAATTAAGAGCAGTAGCAACAGTGAATAAGCAGTTTACTAGTATAGGCAGTAATAACAAACACGGGGAAATAAGCTGAAGTACTATAAGTGTGTGGTGGAGTATTGGCGGTGATGATGATGATGATGCTTAGCGGCCTCCCCTTTGTGCTGGAGTGGCGTTGCACAGCGACCTTAGTTGTAACGCCACTGGCCAATCACCTTGAGAAAAAAAACCTTTAGGAAATTTTTATGGTAGTCTGACTTCTTTGTTCGTATGTCTTCCCGATTGTTCTCTGCTCTTTTCCCACCAACATTCTAGCCTGCTTTTACTAATCTCTACTACTGTCCAATTCCTTTTCCGTTAACCTTAAAGCCAAGGGCCTCCGGAAAATGGATGGCTCCCTCACTGAGGACTGGATTTTTGCACTCCGTTACAGCATGTCGCATGGTTTCTGGTTCCCTGCCGCAGCCTGCGCACAGTTTTTCCTATACCGGCTCGCGTATTAGCATTTTTGTCCACAAGCAACCCGCCCAGGCTTCAAAACCTAATGCTCTCCCTTTGGTATTATCAAAGAACTTTTCCCTTATGATCTCCCGCTTCCCGATTCTGTAGATATCTAGGGCTTTTTTGCGCCCATCCTCTTTTTCCAGGTCGTTTTCTCTGATTATTTCACTTCATTTTTTATTGCCTTGGTCGTTTCCCCTGCACTTCCAGATTTCATATATTTTGTCCTAAGCCTTCTGGTTCTTTTCCTCCACTCTTTTATATCCACGCTTTTCATGTAAAGATATCGAAACACTCTGGCTGCCGATATCTGGTCATCAATATTACTAAGAGTTGTTTGAGTGGCGACCCCTGGCTCCTGACCTCAGCTTAGGGACTCACGCCACTGTCATCTGCTACACTCCGCCTGTGAGGGGCAGCAGTGCCTGTGCTGAAAATCACCCGTTTTGACCCTTTAGGGCATTGAAAAGCACATTTGCAGTAATTGAGTTGTTTTGCCAGCTTCTCACACCTCTGAGCAATTTCAAGCTGTATCCCGCACAAGCTTGCAACACATGAGGAGAGAGAAAACAGCTTTCTTCAGAGCATAGGTCAGAGGTTCGTGTGTAAGTCATCCTTTCTAGCTTATTTGCGAGGTCCAGTGCTCAGAGCTCCTCGATAAGTATTGAAAATGGGCAGGCTTTCCTAAAGTATTTCTGAGATGCTCTTATGCAAACTCAACAGGGCCACAGGCCCTAACTCTCTTTTAATATTATTATCATCAAATAAAGTTTCAGTCCTCCTTCTCAACAGTCTAATGGTATGGCACCGAGCAGCAGACCCCTACACGCGCATCACGCAGCAGGAAATGAAATGGCTGTTTTGTGTTTCTTCGTTGTTGTTGACTTGTATCAGTTTGATGTTTTTTCTGTGCCCAATGCATTAATTTTTCTGAACCATCACTAATGTCTGAGTAGGAGGTTTTGGGGTGTTTGGGAGGCTCACAAATGCTGAGGATATTTTCTTCAGGCTGTATGGTATACATTTAGGGTTGTTTGTTTTCGGGTTTTATATTTTTTCAAAATCAGGGGGTAAAAATCGGATGCTATTTTTTAAACCAATAATCGGGGAGAAATTGGGATTTTTGTAAAAAACATTCCAAAATACGGCTTTTTTTTTTTTTTTGTTAAATCTTGACTCGTACTAATTAATACACTCAGTTCCCTTCATCAGAAGATATCACGAGTGAGTTTCTCAAGTTTAACGCATTAAAATTGGTGTTTCCTTCAAGCCGATAGTCAAGGCACATCAGGGTTTTCTGGCAAATAATCTCCGAAATTTCGCGTTTGTTTGAAATGAATCAGTAGTGATAACTAGAGCATTGATAACCTCCAAGAAATGAAACGTTTTATTCACGAAAACCTGCTCGTGGACTTTTTACACATCCTTGTTTACATACATTGTCATCTGCATGCGCAACATATGTCAGTCTCCATTCAAGACCTGTCCGATCGTTAAACGTATCTCAGCCGGGAGAAAGTTCTCTGCACATCACATCTTCCATTGGGCAGGCACAACAATGTTAATGCCGCACTTGCCAGCCTGCAGTATAGCGAGCAGTAGAGTCATGCCAATACTCAATGAGTTCGAAAGCTGTGTTTGTGTGGCTTGATTCCAGCAAGTATTGGTTAAGAACGGCAAGCCGTAAGCACACTATTGTGCTGATCGCTTCTTTGAAAAAAAAATCCATTCAGGGAGAAATCAGGTTCAACCCGATTTTGGTGAAACATGTTCGTAGTGTAAACACCGGGTAAAATCAAGTTTTACCAGAAAACGAACAACCGTACATACATTCCCTTCTTCACGTATTCACATATTGGCTTTCGTTACGGCTGCGCGCAAGAAGTTGGGTAACCGCAGCGCGCATTGTTTATTCACATGAAAATACAATAGAAGGTTTGTGCTGCACCAGAGCGAAACAGTGCAGACCAGAGTACCCGAAGGTGGCTCATGCGCTCTGAATTTATATCGTAATCATCGTTATCATAACCAACTGACTCTTAACCGGAAATATCATGACATGATTACGGTGTTGAAGGCTCAATATACTCGCTAATGAATGCATTAAATAATATACGGGCCGGTTTCTAGTATAACAAGAATTTAATCTGATGAATGTGTCCAAGCAGCTCTTGCAACCCTTTCAGGCGTAAAAAACAAACCCTGGTCTACCCCGGATGCAATTCCATGAATTGCAGAAAATTACGCTCGCTCTCTTATCCATGGACTGTAAACACCGCTCACTAACCAGCTTGGTTTTACTGTTAAATAACGTTTTCTCCGCCTCTTCCTCTTGAGTGCAGTTTTACTATAACGCCGGTCGTATTATTGGGAGAATATGGCTGTGGGAAATGTACCGTAAATATCCCTCCAGGTCTGAACAAACATAGCGTTACCATATTTTTACTGTAAACGTGACTAGTATGTGTGCATGTATGCGTGCCCACTTGCGTGCGTGCGTGTGTGATATGCGGCAGAAACATGTTATGGCAGCACATCTGCAGAAATCCTGGAAACCGGCTTTCGATAAGGACAGAAAACCAGCAGTGAAAAATGGGCGTGTCATTCTTAAGTCTCAATAGTTTGGTTTACGCCTACAAATATCAGACGAGGTCGAAACTCCGTGCCCTAGCTGTATACGATCACAGCCTCCGAGCTTGAGCCAACGTTATTGGTATTGTACTCAATTGCTAACGTTTTGCTCAATAAGCCTCCATACTGGTTAGAAACCTGATGTAAAACCAGTACGCACCTGCCTATGCACACAATAGATTATTTGGAACTCAACCTACATTTTTTGGTGCCCCAGAGTGCGTGTCGGCACACTCTCATGCCATGACAACGTAAAGTAGTGTGATGCAATAATATGTCCAAGCGTTCGGCAAGGTTGCAAAAACTATTTTACCATACATACGATTACCGCGGATCGTAATGCCTCCTGCCAAAGCCAACAGCCCCACAGGCCTGGAATTTGCTTTCATCTTGCATTCTCGCTGTTGTCGGTTACTAGCAGCTGGCTGTTCCCTTTGTTCGAAAGATTGCTTAATACAGAAGCTGATGCCTAGCTCCGACTCTTCGCGCTCCGCACAGGGCTGTCTTTGCAAAGAATGGGGCGACGCCGGCAATGTTCCTTTCAAAGCGGTATCAAAAACTCTACTTCAAATCATGCCTTGAGCTAGTGTGTCTGATTTTAAGTCTTTTATTATGATAGAAGGTTACGCACACGCAAAATCTGGTGCGGACGTGCATCAAAAGTCAACCGAGCGAAAAGAAACAGCAGGGAAGGTGAAGCAGACAACAAATCCGATAATCCCTAAGCTGATCTCAGGGGGCGCTCTTCACGGTGCCTCCCGTGGTCGCGCTCACCACCAATAGCGGCTAAATGAGTTTGCTGCGGGCCTGATTCATGACTGATAAGCATTCCAGGCAGTAGATAGAAAAGGCTAGCTAAATGGCTGCAGCATAGTTCACGAGGTGGGTTTTTTTTTTTTTTTCAGTTGACAGAATGATCAGCTACAGGATGAGTTGTCATGTGCACTGAGTTTATGTGTGCTGCAAAGTCAGTTCAGCCTGTTCAGCCAGTCAGATTCAGTTGTAAGCAATCACTCTGATTATTGACAGCGTACTCTCGAAGGCATTGCCTGGTGTTGGTTTTCCACATGTATTTACTTAGGTGAGGAGAGTCGTCAGGCTGTCAGCAGCGAGTCCAGAGCAGCGAGCCAAAGATCCCTGCAGTGTTGTTACGTGTAGAGTTTACTTTGCAAGTTTGCAAGAGAACACTATGTGAAGCAGATGGGGCTAAGGTTGTTCTGTGTATTGCCCAATACTTGAGTCTTGCACATCAACGCAAAATAGAAGCACCTCCTTCAAAGTACGTGTATGCTAGGGCTCTAAACATGGCGTACTATTGTGCCTAAGTTCACGGCTAACACGCTCTTATGGGGGTTTTTTACACGGTGCATCCTGTAGTCTCGTAAATGGCATACAAATTACGGGTGAGTGTAAGCTGTCAAGGCGTGTTAGAAATTATACCCTTGTCTGTTGCTCATCTTTGGCGAACGTCGTTTCCGTTGTTTGGCCTGACCAATGAGTATCTTGGACTGATGTTCTTTTTAGTTTGTGCCTACTACGGGGAAAGAATTCTAGCTGCAATACGAAACGTGGACGCCTAATTTTTCTTTTTATCGATACCTCTGATTAATTTTCGTTTTGTGTTTGGCCACCAGTGTTTTCATAACCTTTAAAATTTTCCTAATAAAAATTTAAAAATTTTTTTACCTCATTGGCGTTTACCGTTGCCTCGTCTGGTTCATTTTGGAGCTTCCAAGTGGCGTCGCAACTGTTTTTTTTTTATTTGACAGGTTGACCAGGATTTTTCTTTTAATGCAGTGCATTGCCAACTCGGGTAAAGATGACAGTTAGTTTTCTGCACAAAATTACACCATTCTATATGCCCCCATGCTAGCACCAGCAGCGTTCGAGGTGAAGAAAAATTGCAAGATATCATGTTAGCTTCTTGGGCAACCTAAATTGTAGATGGGATTTTTTTTTAAGCGAGAACAGTACATATACTGACAATAACAAAGAACTGTGTCTGTGGGCCAGATGTAATATATCACACACAATACAATGCCCATTGTGATGCACAGAATAGCCATTGTTAACAGTGCTGTTAGTAAATGATCACTGTTAAAGACCGCAGGCGTTCATAGCTAGGGGCGAAGAAAGGAACAGGTGCTGTGTTGTAAGTTTCAGCTGAAGGAACTTAAAATCAAATTGGGAAGAACATGTACTCTGCTGACGGTGTTGTACTCATTGTCCAATGAAACAATGCAGCAGAGCTCTTGTTTGCCTGTACTTAAAACTAAAGAAAAAATGAAAAGAACCTTTGGACGTATGCGTTCACTTTCTTTGTGACAGAAAAATCGGTGCAAGCACTTGTGACTATTTTGACTGTGTAGAAGGTCTCGCAGTAAAGCAGTACCATGTAAAGAAAGTAATATTGCGGGGATATTCCAGGTGTCAAATACTGTATCAATGCTATTTTTGTGTTCGATTCGTGTTTGATTTCAAAATTTGATATTGTCGTAGAGTTTGATTTGACTGTCTGGCTTTGGCCAGATGTTGAAGCGTTCTACCATGACCACTTGATGAAGCATCGGGTGGCCATGGCTCTACGTGTATTTGTGAAAGATGCTGTAGTATGACAAACTACGTGCGTGCAGAAAAATGGGTGCGTAGAAAGTCTTAATTTTAGTGAAAGTGCTTGCGAGTTGAGATAGCGTGGTTTCGGTGCCCTTGGCAATCTTGCTTAGCATAGCAGACATACTAAAGTACAATGTTGGGTTAGTTGGTAGGAGCTGAACGCGCTGAAGACAGAGCAAAGGCGCTGTTTTCAGTACGTTCAGTAAGTAAAAAGATAAACACGAGCTGTGACAAACACAAGACAGATAGTCAGGGGTGGAACAGCTGTGCCATTTGCCCCATTGAGCGCGAGATACGACCGCCATGACACCACGTGCCCGAAAACTTCACTGAAATGTTGTGTTTTTTGGTAACATTGCGGTTATGGTTTCGGTTTCACAAAGGCTATGAGTGGCTATGGAAGTTGGCTTTTGCTTAGCTGTAAGGCCGCAGGCACTACGCGCCTTCTCCGCCTGCACTTTGGATTTATTTGTGTCACATTTGCACGGTTTTCTTTGCCGATGCCGGCCGCTGTGCCACAATAGATGAAAAATGACCAAAAGTGAAATGTTTTTGTGTCATATCACAAACGGAAGGGAAACAATTATATTCGCATGAAAGGTTGTATTTCATTGGAGGTGAACTTTAATTTAATCGACAATTTTTGACGAGCGTAGCTGCGTGCATTGAACAAACAGTGTCTTGGGCGTTTTTCCTTTGCTTGTTAATTTGGTTCGCCTTTGTTGTGAGGTAATTACTCATTTTCGCCTGTCAACTTCGGGGTTAGATTTGCTTATGTGGATGATGGTCCAGCATTAATTATGCCTTCTACCTTGCTCTTGTTACGTAGTCTGTGGCGTACGTTCATCGACTCTTGCAACCCTGTGACGAGCAAACACAAAGCTACGTTCTGCTTCGCACGCACTGAAACTGCTGTTCAATACAAAAAATGCAAGCAAAAGCCTTGTTTTTACGGAATGCCGCTGTGAGCTTGCTTAACACTGCAGTGCTGTCGGCCGGCCAGTAAGCTAAGCCTGTTATCTGATTCCCTTTGGGTTTGCACGTGAGGCTTACCTCTAAAGCTTGAACGGTAATAACGCGGCGCACTGGCTCTGGCTGAAGGTAGATAACCCCCCTTTTGCAAATTTTTAGATATACTACAAGAACTGTATTCCTGGCTCGGAGTAGGTCCTAGTGCACGGTAGAATGCCTAATATAGTAGATAAATAGATTAAACTTAATTGGCAGGGGGTGGCGCAGCAGTCCGTACCAGGCCCCTGCCAAACGGCCTTTCTGGCGGCTTCAAACTTGCTCCAAAATGCCGTTTTGGCTTCTCCAAGCCCGGTACAAAAGGCAATTTCGCCTGCTCCCAGCGCTGCTCCCAAACCCATGCACCCTGTTCCAGCCGTGAAGAGTGCTCGTGTTTGTCTTTCCGCCGTCCCGTATTCGAGCTATTTTCAGTATTTCCAGCGATCTTAGTCACTTTGCTTACGGTGGGGAAAGGTAAAAACACTGCAGTGCACTTAGCAAATGCTTTGAACAGTTGTTTTAGCGGTTAAGCCCCTTAGAGGCTCGGGCTTTCAGCGTCTCGTGCCGTTGTCGTAACCGTCGTCTCATGCAGTCTTGGTACTAAAGTACTGGGACACTCGCTTACGCCTCACGCTAAAACTCGGCGGGTACTAAAGGAGCACGCCGGGACGCTTGCTTATGCCTCGCTCTGGAGTGCTTCGTAGTGCATACTAAAAAAACACTGGGACACTCGTTTATGCCTCGCGCCAGAACTCTTCGTGCTTCAAAGACACGAGACTTTTACAGCAAAGCTGTATACCTCTACACCAAACGGTTTCATCTCCGTTGTAAAAAATGCCAAGTCCCCAAGAATACACTTATACACTGCATGCTTCACCCCTCCACGGGTTTCACATTAGTGGAGATGGTTCGGGATTTTGTAGCGTGAGCTACACTGGCCGAGGTTGAGCAGTTTCGCGTGGCTCCTGGGGAGCCGTACTGCGCATGCGCGAGGAGCAGTGAGTTCACATGGCGCATGGAATGTCGATCGCTGTCCGACGTCTCTCGCACACCCCACGCGCCCAGCGTCTCCGCCGACCTCCGTTCCGCACGTGGCGGGCCGGTCCACTTGATGATCATGCGAGGGGTGCCCGGGTGTGGAACCGATGGCTCGTGCGTGGCGGCAACACCGGCGTGCGCCTGTGGAACCAGCTTAGCTCTGGGGCGATTGGTGATGCTGCGCTGGAGCCGCTTGGTGAATATACGTGTCACATAGTGCGTATACCGTGTGTGTCACGGAAGCAGCAGTAAGCATGACGATCAAGCTAATCCTAGACAACCGGGAAAGCTAAGAATAACCAGCTGAACCTTTGCTCACGCTACATGTATCCTGGCATGGCCGAGCTAAGCCAGTGCTCATTTTTTTGTTTTCCACTTCACTGCATCTCACACTTGTGCCTCTGCGTGCAAGTAAGAATGAATTATTAATAAATTCCCATTTGCATTTTGAATGCCTGTAAAGGCTCATTTTGTATCTTTACTCTACTATGCCGCACGTGTGGTGGGACGGGAAGATCACTGCATTTTGTTTTTTTGGTGTCTTACCAAGCTGCGCCAATTATTTAGATATGAAGCAGTATTTGCACACAGTGGCTTTTTCTTTGAAAAAATGAGCCCAGTGCCACAAGAAATGGATGGTTAAGTGTACTTTAAAATGAACTGACCTATAATGCCATGAAGATGCGTCATATGTAGAGCATGGCAATTCTTAGCTTTTGTTTTGGTGGCCATTGTGGGCAAACCCTGTGACCCATTCTCTTGTTCATCTAAATAATTTGTTGTACTCAATGCAACAAACGTTACGCGTGAGACTGTCCTGCGCTGCATTTAGTCGTAAGGCTAATAACTGGGCCAAACTGTATAAAGTCAGCCTTGCCACAGCTGAACCTTTTGAAATCTTGAGACTCATCACGTTGCAAATAGTCGCAGAAGCTCGGTGGATTTTGGTAAGGTGGCAGCTTTAAAGGTGCCATGAAGACAAAATACAAGTTTGTTTTATTCGAAAGAGTTGGCGTTTTATACTGCCCCCTGCACTTGTCCGGCAGCAAACGCTGCTTTGTTCACTGAGAAAATGAACAATTTAAGGCAAAATTTTGATTCTCTCGCTAAATCGTGTTTCGTGACGGCAGCGATGATGTATCCAGGGCGGGTCTTGAAATTATGGTTAGTACGGTGACTAGGGCTGCGCCATTACAGCGAGCAGCCAAACGTCTCTTGTTCCCTCGTTTACTGTTCACCCTCCCAGATGGCACCACAATACTGCTCAGGGGCGCTGTCCACACTTGCTTTGTTTTTAACCAAATTTGTACCTGGCTTATTTCTGTTATGGTTGATAGTAACCATATCATGAAATATTGGGTATGCTCGACAAACAGAGTGACAGAACGCAAAGTCTCTTATGCCGGTTGGCCAGTGTAAGCTCAGCGTGCCAGACGGCTGTGCAACTGTAACCGGCATAGTGCCCGCAGTATGCACTGGTGTTTCTATGTTTATGTGTGCATTCGTAAGTTCCATTGTTCACCGCACCATTCTTGCTGCTATAAAAAAAATATGCGTTAAATTTAAGTGCAAATAGCTAGTTCTGCGACCTTGTAAGCCCTGCCTAACTTGCATTTGCTTTTGACGGCCTCAGCCAATTGCACAGATGCCCATAGTAACGTCATAGGTTCTGGTGCGGGAAATGAGCTAGCGGGTCCCACGGCGATTCTCTTTTTTCCTAATTATGTAGCTTGTTTGAGCGAAGTTTGTCAAAAGACGTGTCAGTATGATTCTAACGAGGCAATCTTTTTAATGAACCAATTTTGTGTTTTCTCTTCATGACTCCTTTAAGTTGATCTGAGCTGCAAGCATCCACTTTTGTGTGCCGCAGTTCAAATTGTCATTTTTTGTTGATTGCTTTTCCTGTGCTAACATATCGGTGGATTGTGTAGGCTATGACCACTAGAAATTTTGAGAGAGCGCGGGGCTGGTGTCACCATTTTTACTTTTGCCTTCATTATAATCCTGCTTACTTACGTGTATTTTGCGTTAAAATTGCCATATTTGAGCTAGGTTCAGTTGAACATTTTCAAATCCAGCTGATAGATAGATGTGCCATAGCTGGCACGTCATCTGTACAGGATATTCATTTGAGTTGGGGTTCCTTTGGTCTATTTAAGTTGTGTATTTACCAATATTAGTGAGTATGATGATACTGCTAGTCGTGCTGGAGACTTTCTTCTTTCTTAATCGTCGTTCTTTACTGTGAGCATTGAACGATGTTCAGAAGTGCGATTTTTGTTAGAGGCAGGGACTGGTAACGAAGCATTGTGCATGCATCTTTTTGTTTTGCAGTTATTTTGCTTTATTGTGAACTGTCCTTTCACGTCTGTTTTTTATGTGCTGATTGGCGAAAACATGTGCTCAAATTCAAGTGTCTTCCTGTTTGTATATTGCCACTGAAGCGCTTGATGTGTATTTTGCTTTTTTTCCTGATGCGACCAAAACGCGGGAACTGTGTTATATACAGTGTTGCGCATTCAAGTAACATACCTCAAGTGTGCATAGTGTTATGTAAAGCCTTCAAAATCCCCAAGTGGACTAAGTTGGTTCAGAGACCATGGAATGGGCTGACTGATATCTGAGTAGCTGAAATTTTGTTTTGAAGTGAAAGCTTTCGTGTCCTGTCAGAAAGCTAATGCATTTCCCCATAGACGGGTTGGTCAACCGAAAAGCTCTGATAAGATCTCTGGACACATGGCACGTGCGTGAAATCGGGCGTCCATTGAGTCAAAACGGTTACTTGAAAAGTGCGAAAAAGGAGCAGATCTACATAAGACAATACAGGCATTGACCATGAAGAAGGGGTACAATAGTGTACCTTTATCTCATAAACCATGGGTCGGTTATACATTTGGATCTTTTGTAGATGCGTTTACTTAGTGCGTGGTAAATCGTCGCATGGGCTTGTTCTTCACTTGTGATTTTGCCCTTGAATGTCTGATGATTGGTAGGACGCACTTTTGGCGCAGTTTTGATGTGAGAAAGCTTTTGCACTTCTCTCAACTTTCTCTGGGAAATGGTGGTAAAGTTTTTCCTGATCCTGTCCGCGCAGGTGGACCCCTGGGCATGGCCGGGCCACGGAGGCCGGTCCGCGGCTCAAGTCGCCCGGAGCGCGGGCCCCGCCGCACGCCCCGTCGGGAACGGAGTCGACCGGCGGGACAGCACCACCCCCGACGACCCCATGAGCTCTAGCGTGCTGCGGGCCTGCTCGGCCCAGTACTACACGGCCTGCCTGCCGCCCGCCTCCGGCGACCTCCACCGGAGCGGCAGCGCCAACCAGCTCAATGGCCATGCCGCAGGGCACCTCCTGCACGCCTCTTCGTCCCCTTCTTCGCAGCCCCGCCAGCCGGCCTCCTCCGCGCAGACGTCGCCGCAGCCGACGGCCATGAACGCCACCGCGTCGTCCGCGGCATCCCCCGCCCGGCCCCAGCGAACGCACAGCGAGCGTTCCCAGCGCACGTCCCGCATGAGTCTCTACCGGAGCAACAGCAGCCTGGACCTGGACCACAACAATGGCGGCCACCACGGCGGCGGGGGAGCGGCCGGGGAGCCCGGCGCGCTCCGCGGCGGCCCCACGCGCAGGGACTACGGGTCGGCCTCGTCCCTGGACCTGCTGGCGGCCTCGGCGGCCGACGGCAGCTTCTTCGCCATGCTGCGCGAGTACCGGGCCGGGAGGAGGGAGGACCAGCGCAGGTGAGCGGACCGTGAGGCCGCCACTTTTTACGGTGTTTTTTTTTTTTTTCTCCTGGGGTTGGTGGTAAAGCGGGATTCACACGACGGAGAAACCCTCTCTTTTTGGCCCGCGGGACCCGCTCACGTGACCGGTTTTAGGCTCCGCCCCTCGGTGGGGATAGCACGCGGTGGCTCCGCGAAAGAAAATGCCTCCGCGTGTTTTCGCTCGACGGCGGTGGCCCTCGGCGGGGAATAAAACCTGTTCCTCGGCGCTGTCGTCTGCTACTCACTCCGCGTAGCTCCGCACGTGTGGATGCGCCGCCAGGCCGGATAATCCGGTCTCGTGCTGTTGACGTCACATATCCGTCCGCCTCCGTGAGAGGGTTCCTCCGTCGTGTGAATCCCGCTTTAGGGAGGTTGAGTGAAGGGAAGATTCGCTTGTGAAAAAAAAAAGAAAAAAACAGGTGTCACTTAATTGCGCTAGGGTTTCCTGTAACGGTAAAGCGAAACGACGTGAGGATGCTAGAGCAAATAGGTTTAACTGGCAATAGGAAGCGTGTCACCATCATTCCCCCGGTTTCATAAAGTCTCACATTTTCGCCAGGACACTAGACATCCACCTCGTACCTATGGTTGGGAACCGCAAAGGCAAACTGGTGGTGCGTGCATTTTCTATATAACATAAATAAATGATGGGAATGTGACAGGACCTGCTGCACCATGCAGCTGCTACGTTGATTGCCGTTGTATGTCAATCTCTTACAATTATTTGGCTTCAACATTGAGGTGAACCCAGTTAAAGTCGTCACTACTATCGAGAGCTGAACGCAATCCCTTCTCTGTCTAGAAGTGGATCTAGGCCTAATGAGGGTTCTGTGGCAGGTGTTGCTAAAGCCGGTGACTGAGTAAATTCTGTCGAAGTAAGAAGCTGAGTGAGTTACATAAGGCTCATCGTGGGGTAGAACAGTGGAGAACGGCGGCAGACAGAGACGAAGCACACAGGACATGCGCTGTTCTGTGCACTTTTTCCCTGTCCATTGTCATTCTGTGCTATTCCATACCAAAATGAACACCACATTCTTGTTCTGAATTGCTATACTTTTCGTGCTTGTCTTGCTCCGACCGATCAGTTGATCTCCGTTTCCCTCTCGCTCGCGCAGTCCTGGACCGGCCAACATCCAGGAGTTTCTCCGCGGCCGCCTTGACCCCGCTCCGGCACTCCAGAACGCCTCCAACGCCCTCGCCCACGGCGCTCTCGAGGAAGGCTCGAGCCCGAGGCTCAAGACCAAGTTCCAGCGCCTCCTGGAACTCCGGGACCGCGGCAAGGGCTGGAGCCGGCTTCCCGGTGGAAGTGGCGGGAGTGCCACTTCAGCTGGAAGCAACAACAGCAGCAGTGCGGGCGGCAGTGCCAGCAGCCAGGAGAGCTCGCTGTTCCGCAAGTGGAAGCCGGGCGGCCGGAGCGAGTCGGCCGACGCGCGGAGCCTCGAGCCGGCCTCCCTGGCGGATCCGGCTGAGGACCGGCTGCGGAGGCGGGCCCTGGCCCACTACGACTGCCAGAGCCTCGGGGCCAACCTGAGCCGGGCGTCGGGGCGGCTGGCATCGATCCTGGGCCGGCGCCGGAACACGACAACGGGCGCCTCGGCGGCCTCCATGCTTCAGCGGGGGGCCGTGGCTGCGGGGGTCGGCGGAGAGGACGGGGCAGAGGGGGTGCCAGACTCCGGGGACGGCCGGCAGAGTGCACTTCTGCTGAGCTGCCCCTTCTTCCGCAACGAGGTCGGCGGGGAGCCCCAGAGGGCGCTTGGGCTCACCAGGGCCACGTCGAGGTGAGTGGGGGGGGGTGCTAGACAAGCAGTAGGCGGAGGTGTCTTTTGTTGACCTTACTGATGGGTGTACTATGTATTCTACCTAGTAAGGGTACCAACAACTCAGTCATCTATACTTGGGGTGAGAAGTTGAGAACAGCAGCCTTGTAAGCTGTAGGTTTGTTTCTATCACTGTGCAGACCAATCACAGAAAGCAGCTTTTCAAACAATCTTGCGAGCTTGAGTCGTGAGACCTTCTTGTTTGTTGCTGAGCCTAGTTTTTGTCATCGCACTCATTGATAGGCGAAGTGGACCCCGTTAAATGGGAAGCTTTGTTCCAAAATAGTTTATTTATTGTTTGCCTGAATACGAAATGTTTGTCAGTGACTGTGTAATTAACGCATAACTTATTTCAAACAATACATACCTTCGAAGAAGCCCTTAATTGTCAAGAACAATTTGCTCTTCATTTATCAAAGGTATTTGACACAGTCAGCCATACAAAGCTCATTCAAAAGCTGCATAGGGATAATATCAATTTACAAATTAAAGGGACACTGAAGTGATATGTAAACATTGCGGGATTACTTGCGCAAATTGTAGTCCGGAGTCCCCAGACCATGTTTCGACCACCCTGGGCGCGTTTACGCGATTTTATTTAGTAGAAAAATTAATTCGAAAATGCTGTCCTCCTCTCTTTACGCTCGCCCATTTTCTGCGGCGTTTTCGTGTGACGTCGAGAGGAGCCGAGCTCGCAATTGGCTGCGCTACTGCACGGCTCCCCTGCCTTCAGACAGTCAGTCGGCCCAGCGTTTCGTCCGCCGGCCGCCGACCGGTCGTCGCAATTCGTTCGCTCAGTTGAAACGAAGCCAGGACACGTTTGTGAATGGTAGAATCTGCCTTTCTTTACTTGGTTAGTTTGTACACTGTATCTAACTCCAAGTCAAGGTCGCTTCACACAAGCGCTGCACAAGCGCACATGCGACGCTTCGCTGACTGGTACGCCAGTAGGAAAATATAAGGCCTCTTGAAGGCGGGAGAAGAGTCAGCGAAGTGAATATAGGTACTAAGGAAATAAAATCAACTGATATTTTTACCGTACAGCGTAAAACTAGGGTGCAGGAAGCACTTTTTTGCGCTGGGCGAACAAGCACAGCGGTCAGCAGCACGACTACGCATCTGCGAACGCTTTTCCGTCTACGAAATGCAATTGCTAGACGTGAGCTATTGTGGAAACTCGGGCGACGCTTACTGCACGAGCGCAATACAACAAATAGTCACCTAAGCTGCTTGAAATGCCAAAACTAAATAAAAGTGTAAACTGGTTGTACAATATATATCCTATATTACCAAGGCCAGCGGAGCCCGTTCTGTGGCCGAGTTGTTTGGGGCGCTAGATATGCCACCGCAAGTATTTTGCAAGTCACGAGTTCGAATCCCCGCGGGTACGTGCTTTTTTTTTCTGTAAGTTAACTTTTTCGTTTTCCGCCGATGTTTTCTATATTGAGTTCACCTTTTTTTGGGCCGCAACGTTCATGGCTCCACGAACTAGTTCACAAAACGCGCGCAGGCTGGTACTGGCGCGCTAGCGAGTTCTCGTTGGCGTGCTGTTGCAAGCACCTACTGCTTGCAGGCAGTGGGCACAGGCCAGAATGAACAGACCCTTGGCCTGGTGCGAACACGCTTTTTACGATGCAGGCATGAGGGAGGCAAGCTCCAAATATGGGGGAAAAGCGCATGACATTTGGGCGTCTGCGGGTACACGGAGGGCGTTCATGCACTGCGTAGGTTTCGGCTAGTTAATGCTATGATTCCAAGCCGTCCTAGGAGGCTTATCTTTATGCATTTTTACAGCTGACAACATGGCAGAAGCGCGGTACGATGATTACTGAGTTATTGAGAATGCCCATCCAACAACGCCAACGGTTGTGTTTTACAGAACCGAAACCGAAACTTGTTTGGTTGCTCACCTTGGGCATCGTCCAATCACGGTGCCCGCTCCTCCTAACGTCACAGCTTTAGTTGGTGCGGCCGCCGCAAACCGCGCATGGTAGTTTTTCTTCTTTCGCGCTTTGTAAAATAATTACCGATCTGTCAATCGTAAAAACGATGAAAAGTGTGCTAATTTGAGCCAGTCTACACAGTGCGAGCAAAAACGGGAGCTTGACAAATTCACTTCAGTGTCCCTTTAATAAACGGATTCAGGCTTCCTTACACAATAGATAACAGTTCAATTAAATTGATAGCGAATACTCTATCTTGCTTCTTGTATCATCAGGAGTACCCCAGGGGCTGGTCTTGGTTCCAATCTTGTTCATAGTGTATACAGTCTACGCTTGTTACAACAGACCCTCTGAATCCGGAAAAAAACGTCCGCTGTAGCCGAAGTATGCAGTATCCGACAGGGGGGGGTACAGTGGGTACTTTGACCGATATTGCATGCATAGTACATACACTTTGTTCTTTCTACACGCCTGCAGCACCTCTGCACAGTGTTCGCACGAGTGCAAAGAATCGCGTAAACACCGTTTTCAAAACTTAGCACCGGCACTTCGAAAAGGCCTAGCGCATGCGGTCAAGCGTGTAAAGACGCAAGATAAGCTGAGCAAATAAAGCAAGAATATAACTAGGCGCAATTATAAACCAGCTATAAAACATCAGTCGTGCCCATCAGCATTAGCTAGGCTCTTTTAAATCCCCTCACGACAAGGCAGGTTTTCCCGAAACCATTCGTCAAACAAATCGGATCGCTGCCTGACGTTCTCTCAAGGCAGCTTCCACATTTTTAGCGATTTTATTCTGGTCATTGAGACAGCTGTAATGAAATAATCTGATGACGGACAGCTGTAAAATCGAAAGTTAGACCAGTTGGACTGCGCACGGTTACCGGCAGATTGCACACAATGGATGGGGAACAACCCCTACTTGAGGCATTTCTTACCCTTTTCACCGAACGGAGCGGAACGATGCATGCGTGGGAATGATAAAAGCCGAACTTCACTGAACCCGAGTTTTTTATTACATAAAAAAAACTGACGAGGGCAGACTCGCCTCCAAGTGCACCACTTCGAGTATTCGATAGCCGTTTTCAATCTCACCGGAGTCTCGTTTATCTTCAGCGGCCTTGTTCGTGACGGTAGAGCAGACACTCTGCTTAGACAGGCCTGTACTTCTGGCGATGTCAGCCTGTTTTCCCCATGTTCAACAGCGTTAATTACGCTTAATTTATCCGACAGTGAAATCAGCTACCCTACCAATCATGCCGCTGGTCGCACAAAAAAAAAAAGCCACTGGCACTGGCTTGGCTTGGCTGCGCCAACAACCCGGCTGCCAGCAATGTTGCCAGACATAATAGTTTTCTTGCCAAAATAAACAAAGAACAAGCACATCGGGGCTGGCCCTGCGGAAGTCCGCTATAAACGTTCAGTCGAAACAATTTTTGCGAAAAATTTAGTCTGTTGTAGCCGATAGTCTGCTCTAGCCGGGTCCGTTGTGAGCGGAGTGGACTCCATTTAAAATGCATGGGGACCAGACAAACCAACAGAAATGGTCTGTTGTAACCGAAAGTCCGTTGTTGCTGGATCCGCTGTAACGAGCGTAGACTGTATTGTCATAAGGACGAGACGAAGCGGTCGACGCTGTGGGGTGGTGTGTGGCTTACCTCAGTGCTGTGATGGCTGACATCTTGTGAATTAATCGTTTCATCCCATCCCATGGTTCGTATCATCTGTCCTAAATGATTCTTTATGTCAAATGTCAAATTTATTACTGGTGAAAAAAGTGGCATATGCAGATCTATTTAGATATGTGTGTTTGCATGACTGTCACAAATAAAAAAAGCCTTATTTATTTCCTGTTTCCTGTAAACAACAGTGTAATTAAGCTTTCTACAAAGCTGAAATACCTCGATGTCACAATTGCTTGTAACCCTAACTAGAATGAACACAAAACATACTTCTAGCTCAAGCTTAGCTTGTAATTGTTTAAATTAAGAGATGTTGCCACAAATATTAAACTTAAACGAGCCATGAAGAGAAAACACAAGTTTGGTTCATTCAAAAGATTGCCTCGTTAGAATCATACTGACACCACGTTTAACGTAAACTTCGCTCAAATAAGCTACATAATCAGGAAAAAAGGGAATGGCCGTGCGACCCACCAGCTCATTTCCCGCAACAGAACCTATGATGTCATACAAGCCAGCTGTGCGATTGGCGGAGGCTGGCAAATGCAGATGCAAATTAGGTAGAGCTTATAAGCTACCCAAACGAGCGATTTGCTCTTAAATTTAGGGCACATTCTTTATAAAGCAATAAGAATGGTGGGACAAACAGTGGAAGTTACGAAACCACATGTAAACATAGAAGTACTGTTGCGTACTGCTGTTGGTACTGCGCGCACACTGCTTAGTTTAGCTGCACAGCACTGCAGGGCTTCAGGGTAGTCTCAGACAACACTGGCCGATTGACGCAAGCAATGGTGTCTTACGTGACCATATTTGTCGAGCGAGCACTGTTTCAGGAAACGATTATTTTCTCCCAAAACAAATACGGTCAAAAACAAACCAAAAGCATAAAACGACTTGCCACAGTATGGTGGCGCCATCTAGGTTCAGTAACGTAAAGAAACGCGGGAACGCCACCGTAGGGTACCTCGATACCAGCACCGCCGTACAGGGTGGAGGCACCCTTTGAACGGTCCCGTGCCACCGTAATTGGGTCAACGTGCTCAACACGTTGTTCTTTTCGTTTTCCACGAGACCTAGTAATGCGAAACAGATAAGATGATTCAAACTTCGCCAGTAAACCGCGTTGCGGCGATAATTTTAGCGTGGTTTTGACACAATGAGTTGCTTTGGCGGCGAGCGAGCGACCCAAAATGGCGGCGCCAGCGTATACGTCTCTACCCTATACTATCCTCTAGGTTGCAGAGTGGTCGATTCCTGTGATGTCATTTCAGACCACGAAAACAAACGATTCAGCGGGAAAATCAAAATTTTAACTTAAACTGAGAAATTTCTCAGTGAATAAAGCATCGTTTGTATCCGGACAAGCGCTGGGGGCACTATAAAACACGAAATCTTTCGAATAAAACAAACTTGTATTTTCTCTTCAGGGCTCCTTTAAGGCAGACCTATTTATTCCCTTATTAATTTATGTACCTAAATAAATAAATAAACAAGTTAACAAATAAATGTGCGAATGAGGACAGAAGTAGCATTTGCCACTCATTCTTGATCGTGATCAATAACTTGAATAACTCATTGATAAGGCCAGTTCTGCTACTACTCATTGTGTAGTAATGCTGTTAGCATAGTGTTGTCATTGTAAACTGAATGGGAATTGTGATGCAGTACAGTAGTGATGCGTTGTGCTGCTGCCGAGCACGAGGGCGTGAGTTTGAACCCCAGCCGTGGCGGCCTCTTTTCCGATGGAAGGGAAAAGCAAAAACTCCCGTGTGTTTGAGATTAAAGGTGAGTGCGCACATTAAAGGTTCCCAGGTGGTCAAAATTGATTTGGAGCCCTCCACTAAGGCGCGTCTCATCGCCTGCGTTGCGTCGGCGCGTTACACCCTACAGTCAATCAATTAAAGTACAGCAGTGGTAGCGGTGGGAAATGGCGCTGTTGAAGCAGCCAACCGTGGTGTAGAACGAAGATAACAACTTGTAGTCCATAATACTTTCATCCCTTGAAGCAGTGACAAAGTGAGGTCTGCAAGAAACAAGGAGAGTGGGTAGAAGCCACCCCTGTTTGATTTGTACAGGGATTTCGACAATTTAACCTCCTCCACAAATATTATTAAAAAAATACGTATCGAAGTAATTGATGTGGCTGTAGTCCGTGGAAGAACAGTATGTAAATTCACATTTTATTTCCGAGCTGTTTGTTTGAATAGTTAAGAAAACTTAGATTGAGTGGTTTTCAGTGTTATGAAGAAACGTGCGGGGGTGGTAATATGATTGAAAAGCAGCTTCCGTTGCCGCTAACTTGTAACCAACCGACTATAGTTGAGATGAAGAACCATTCCAAATTCACTTATGCAAACTACTGACAGTTACCCCCTCCTGTTTAGCTTCGTTGGTCAAGTGACAGGACTAAATGATGGTGGTGCAACTTTGAATCTCAGATCAGGATCATTTTTAAAGCGAAAGCTCTCTTAGTGGGACCGGTGACGTCTTGTCCAAAAACTAGTGCATTTCCCCATAGACCAGGTGGCCGACCGAAATCTCTATAAAATCTCTGCACACACGGCATCTGCATGAAACTTAGCTTCCATTGTGTCCAAAAGGTTACTTGAAAATCGCGCAGAAGGAACAGTACAAGATAAGACAACACATGCATCAATCATGAAGGAGGGGTACAACAGTATACCTTCATGTCATACACCGTCTAATGGTACACATTTACCTAGATTGTTGGTAGGTGCTTTTACTTAGTGCGCGATAAATCAGCGAAGGTGGTACACACTTTTAGTAAAGGTTGTGACGTACTTTTGACTAGATGTGAGGAAGCTTTTGAGCTTCTCTCAACTTTCTTTAGGATGGTATGGTCAATTTTTTCCTTCGACTGCACAGTTTTCGGAGAAAGCTGGGTAGCTTTCCCATTCTCGCTGTGTTGGGAGCCTTTTAAGGGGGACACTGGTCTTAAAACAATTTCTTTTAATTTTCAAGTAAATTCCATGAAACTTCTCAGTCTTGCTGCTTTTTCCCCACTGGTTTTAAAATATGCTATTATATTTTCAGCTGGTCAATTAGTTCCCAAGATAATTAGAGATTCTAATTAGCCATTTTTGGTGGAACAGTAGACAAAGCACTGTTGGGCACAAAACTGTAATCTTTGTATTTTCCAATACTCTGAACCCTGGTGAATGCAATAATCAAAGTGGTTTTTTTTTTTTGCATCGCTTGGAACTAATTTTATGGCTCATTAAACTTTGGTGTTTGAAATGGGGGTTCGAAATGGTTCCTTGCCACTGGGGCAACCAAAGTTTAATAAACGGTAAAAGTAGTTTTAAGCGATGCACAAAAAAAACTGCTTCGATTATTGCTGCACCGGGGTTTATAGTATTGGGAAATACAAAGATTAGTTTTATGACCAACCCTGTCTTGTCTGTTGTTCCACCAAAAATGGCTGATTATCTCTAATTATCTAGGAAACTAACTGACTGACTTAAAAAGAAATGCATACTTGAAATCAGTGGGAAAAAAAGCAGCAGCACTGACTAGTTTCACAGTGCTTACTTTAAAATTAAAAGAAGTTGTTTTAAGACCAGTGTCCCCCCCTTAGGTGAATGTAGAACGTTCCTTTGCTGCCCATCGTGACGGTTCTACACGCAAGGCAAGTAGCGTCATGTCACCAATGTGCGTGCATGTCTCTCTCTCCCTTGCAGGGCTCTTCGGTCTGGCCGCAGTGGGAGCGGGGCACGCAACAGCGCCAATGGTGGCCCCTGGCACCGGCCGTCATGCCTGAGCGGCCTGGCGGTCCTGGAGAGGCACGGTCTGGACGACGGGGCCTGCCCCTACCAGCGGCCCTCCACCCTGCTCGATGGCGTGGACAGGGGGGCCCTGTACTACCGCACCCACTTCCACGGCAAAGGTGAGGAGACGCTTTTCCGCCCCTTTCTGTTCCTCTTGCAGTCCCTACCAGTCTTCAGAAAGGGGGGATATTCCAAGTGGTGCTGGTGTTCCCCTCAGAGTGGACTTTTGGGTCTGCTTCATCACTGAACGTGATGCAAACCTGGCTCCGGCATGTGGATGTACGCACCCACAAAAGACCCCCCACCCCCCTTTTCAACTGTATTGCGGTTCTTTTGCACGTTATGATTGTGGACTGGCTGGCTGTGGCGAATTGAAGAAAACACTGCAAAACAGATGCAAAAAAAGAAACTGCAGCTTTTTTATGCATCTTGGGGGTGTGGGAAAGGGAGTGGGAGTTATCAGCTATAAGTCTTCCGAGAAGCTAACTGCCATTCATTTTTTATGTACTGTATTTTTCAGTGTATAATTCGCGGTTTTTTTCTGAAATTTTCCATGGTACGTCATCTTATCTACAGGTGCGACTTATGTATGGGATAAATCCGGTACGTGGTGGCCGCACGTGGTCCGCGCTCGAAAAGGTGCCTGTGTGCTGCGTGATGTCAGCGCACATTGAGACACAGCTCTATGGTCTAAATGAATGAATTGTTTGTTAGCGAGTTGGAGGAAGAAGGCTTTGGTGGTTTTGCCTAAATGCCGTCTGTAAGTACATGCCATCTGTGTGCATCAATAAACCATTTTTGAGGAGTTAGTTCTGTCTAGACTTTGGACGGTAGATGCGCATGTCTAGCACTGCTTACCGGGGGAGGCGTTCAGAGGCAGCGGCCGCCGCAACCATGTACATTCGCCGCGCTTTCTAATGAACTGATCCTCTATGAGGTTGCCTGATTAACAGGTGTGTTTTGTACACCAGTGCGTCTTATACACCGATGCGACTTATATACGTTTTTTTTTTTTTTTTTCCAGAAAAACTGTTGTTTTGAGGGGTTGCGACTTATACAAAAGTGCGACTTATAGACCGGAAAATACGGTACATATGGTTGCACGACAGGACTGTTTGAGTATTCTTGTTACACTGTAGATGGTGTGAGCTACTGATATGCAAACCTCGTCTGCCAGCAGCCCGGACAATGAAGATGAGAACAAAGATTTTTTGACAGACTAGAGGCTCGCGTTCCATGCTCTCCAATGAATAAACCCTACTTTGCGCCTTAGTTGCCCGAGCATCACCGTGACAATGTCATTATTACGAGGAGGTCTTGGGCAGATAGGGCCCCGCCAAAGGTGTGGTCCTTTGAAGCTGCTGATTACCTTCCCTGTCAACATAGGGGCATTGCGGTGAAGCTTGTTGTCACCACTGAGGGCAGTCGGCGGTGCTCGTAAGAGCCCAAGCTGTGATGTAACTGACGTGAATTTCATTGTAAAGAACCTGCTTTCCTTCTGTTGCAAACTGAATATTTTGTGTTCTAATATGGGGACTGATTTCCTGTATCTTGGTTTGTTGCACCAAGGTTTAACTCGGCCGTATCTAGTATCTATTTGTATATGTGAACTTCAAAGAGAGAGAGAGGGAGAAAGGGGGATTTATTGGAGAGTTTAGCTCCAACCTAAAACGGAGGTGGGTACTCCAAACTTTGGAGTAATTAAAAGGTACAATGGTTGTCTGTCTTAATGACCCGCAAGGTTAGAAAAAGTACCGTATTTTCCGGTCTATAAGTCGCACCTTTGTATAAGTCGCACCCCCCTCAAGATGAGTTTTTCCGAAAAAAATATATATAAGTCGCACCGGTGTATAATACGCACCGATGTGCAAGACGCACTTGTTAAGTAGGTAAACTCGTGGTGAATCAGATCGTTAGAAAGTGCGGCGAAAGTACATTAGTAAAGATGGTTTCCCCGAAGTCCAGTGTCGATCAGGAACCCAATCGCCCGGGCTCCGGTTGATTTGGCAGGAGGCTGGCTGGGCGATGGTGTTGAAGTTCTTGGAGGCGGCGGTCGAATTGACGAACTCAAGCCGTTGGGGTGGATTAAATGAAACGAGGGGTTTATATGCAGCTATTTACAGTGGGAAAACTGGGTACATGAATTATAAAGGAAAAACTGCAAACTTCAGCTAGACGCTAGCTCCGAGTGCGCACAAATCACTCGATCTCCTCAACTTCGTCTAACTCTCGTATTCTCGGAGCGTACACAAACCGCTCGAGAAACCACGGCCGAGACTCTGTCTCGCCGCAAGATCCGTCTAGTTGCCCGGTGCGGCGCTGCACCCTAAACCTCCGACGCGCTCGAGATCACCCTCTCTCGGGAACGCCCCTGTAGCGTTCCTACACGCGTATGGGAGTGCCTGAATTCACGTAGACAGCGGTCACTCAGCACATCACGGAATATTCAATGAGGCGCCGCTATCTTCGGGTCAACGGCACGCTCGCAGACGAGCAAGTTCGGGCAACCCCGCGGGGTGAAAGCGAAAGACGGCGACAGTGCGTCATGCTGACCAGGGCGCGACAACAATGGAGACGCCGGTAATCCCACCAGTCGAGCAGACGTTCCGGGAATCCGGCGGCGCCGTTTGCTTTCTCAATGGGGGATTATCCTTGAGGTATGCGGTGGGCCAGACGATCCGTCTCCCGTGCGCGCCGTGACGAATTAGCGGCGGTTGCAGCGCAGTGTCGGCAGTGCTACGTCGCTAGACAGAGCGGCGGGTTCTCACGCGCAGCCCGGGCGCCCGGCTGCTAATCTCATAAGTGGACCTTACATACAGGGTTGCGGCGGCCGCCACCTCTGAATGCATCCCCCGGTAAGCAGTGCTGGACACGTGCATATACCGTCCAAAGTCTAGACAGGACTAACTTCTCAAAAATGCTTTATTGATACACACAGATGACATGTACCGTATTTACTCGCGTAATCCTCGCACTCGCGTAATACTCGCACCCCTAATGTGAGCCACCAAAACTTGGATTTTTTGGTTCCTCGCATAATCCTCGCACCCCCAACTCTGCAGCGGCGAAAGTTGCCTGCTCGCGAAACCCGCATGGTGCACGCGCTCTCCAACACGCGCCCTCCCCCGCCGCCTTTCCGTTCGGCGGAGAGCGCTGTGTATCCAAGGCCATCCAGGCGCCCTAACAACCTGCATGGCTACTCCCTAACAGGCGCCCTAACACGCTACTCACACTGTCCTTGAGCCGGTTTCGCGCATGTTTCACGTGCGCGCAACTAGACGGTGTTCGCGCAGCCCGCTGTCGTGTCGTCGTGTCGCTGTCGTGGTCCCGTCGTTGAGCGGCAGCAGTCAGTGAGTCGCTCGCTCGCTGCCATTGTGAGAACTTTTTGATCTCTTTGTTTTGTGCTTGGTGCCGCTTCGCCATGGGGAGGAACGCCAGCTAAAGCGAAAGAGTACGCGATCGAACACGGCAACCGTGCCGCAGGCAGGCACTTCGGCGTCACCGACTTCAACGTGCGTTACTGGAGTGGGGCACGCACATACGACGACGAGATAAAACGCGCCAGAAAGCAAAGGCGGCAATTTCATGATCGCTGATCGACGGGAGACTGTTTACATTGTAAATAATAAAATAAAAAGAAATAGCTGCTGTTGGCAACACTGAGCTTACATATACAAAAAACGACCGCTACATTTAGCGGGATCGGCATAAGGCAAATTGGCAACACTGTGCACGGGATTTTTTTTTCCCCGCATAATTCTCGCACCCCTAACTTTGCATTGACTTTTCCGAAAAAAAAAAAGTGCGAGGATTATGCGAGTAAATACGGTACTTACAGACAGCATTTAGGCAAAACCATCAAAGTCTTCTTCCTCCGACTCGCTAACAAACAATTCAGCAACTTCAAGTGGGAGTTCCGCCAGCACATCGCTGTCGTCCTCCGACTCACTGATGTCTTCTTCGCCAACATTGTCACCACTCGCGGACGGGATCACTTCGGCCTTTATGAACCTTGCTACAAATGTTGTTGTAGGACTGGAGTCCCAATATTCGGAGACCCATTTGGCCATCTCTCCAAACGGCACGCATCTCTTGCGTGCTGTCGTAAATCAGCGCAATAATGGTGTCATGGCGGACGTAAGTGACGTGACCGGAAGCAACCCGAAAATCAAAACTTATCCGCAACTTGTCATTTTAAAAATTAGCAGCACGTTTACCTTCTTCTGAGTAGCTCTCTGTAATAATTTATAAGCTGTATTTTGTTTTTGCAACCCACTTTGATATTACTTTGACTTTATTCTGAACTGTAGTTACTGCGCATGGCAGAAAGCGGCGTGCGGTTGTCGCAGGCCATTATCATTGTTTTTGACTAGAAAAAGCTGCAAATTCTTCGGTTTAACGTCCCGCAGCGACATATGGGCTTCGAGAAATGCTGTAGCGGTGGGCTTCGGATTCATTTAGACCATAGAGCTGTGTCTCTTAATGTGCACTGGCTACGTGCGGCTGCCGTGAAACGGATTTATTCCATACATAAGTCGCACCGGTAGAAAAGATGCACCAAGGAAAATTTCAGGAAAAAAAACGCGACTTATACACCAGAAAATACAGTACATTGAAAGAGCAGTGGCTGAAAGATCACATGCGCGCTCAGTAAACCACTCACTATGTATGGTACATATGTTTTTATGCAGCAGTAATATGCCAATAAAACACAGTGTGTGTGTGTGTGTGTGTGTGTGTGTGTGTGTGTGTGTGTGTGTGTGTGTGTGTGTGTGTGTGTGTGTGTGTGTGTGTGTGTGTGTAGAAAAAATTGAGAAGTCAGTGAAATGAAAAACGAACATAACAATATTTACTCCAACGTTTCGACCGGGAACCGGTCTTTTTGAAATCTGAAAAAGACCGGTCTTCGGTTGAAACATTCGAATAAATGTTATGTTTTTCACTCTGACTACACAATCGTGTGTTAACCTTATAGCCAGGAACCTTTTCTCGGAACTATATATATATATATATATAGACACACACCCACACACCCACACACATGGATTCACGCGCACACATACACACACAGACAGACAGAGAGTAGACTCGATAAACGGAACTTCAAGGGACCGAAAAAATTAGTTCCGTTTACTTAGAGAGATGCGCAAAGGTGCAAATTGATGTGTGTACACACTTTTAATGGCATTTCATGGAACTCTAAGCACTAGAAGGTGAATGTAGCTGATATTTTTTCAGAAAGCAAGAAAACTATATACAAGAGGCTTAGGCACAGCATTCACAAAGTTGATTAGCAACAATGAGTCACTATGCTCTACAAAATACATCAATTATTTTTGTTTGAGTCCTTGCAACTGCATCTTCACGGATGCTAGAGGCCTCAACTTCGCGAGTGGTTATGAGCCACTGAATTTAGAAGACGGCAATGCGGTAATGAAGCACGAATAGCACCATGATGGCGCGAATGAGGCAGCAGGTGCCGGGCCCTGTAACCTCACCTCACCGTCTTGAATTGAGACCGAACGACTGGAACAAGAACTGCAATGTTGCATTTGTTGCGCTAACACGGCTAACCACTTACGAGACGAGGCTTATGAGGCCAACGAGGCTAAAAAAAAAGCGTGGAGGAAGAGAAAAACAAAAACGAAACAGCCAGAACCGTAAAAAGCTGATTCTCATGCCAATGGGTATCACAGGAAGTTCCAATTCCGGTTCCGTTTACACGGTGACGCAGAAATTTTTGTTCCGATTACAGGGAGTCTTTTTTACGTTATGTGAATACAAAACCAACCAACTTACAGGCTACTGTTCCGTCTAAGCGGCAATTCTGTTGAAGCGATTTTCGTTTATTGAGATTATGCTGTATATATATATGAAAATATTCAACATCTGTGAATAATGTTATTACATATTTCATTTCTGAACTGAGCCTGAGTATGCAATTATTTATTGCAAAGTTTTCCTACTGTTTGTGCACCGCTTTTTAGTGCAGCCTGTCTCCCGTTTTGTTTGTTTGTTTGTTTGTTTGTTTGTTTTCTCGTCGAAGCAATCTTTAACTCTGACTTGGGCAATAGAGATAGGCATGGGCTAAAATCTATGTCAGTTGTAATTGAAACTGCAGACTGAAAGGAAAAAAAAAGATTGAACAGGGTTGTCCCGTGTGACTACCTCTCTCATGGCGGCGGGATGTTACGTCGCCTAATGCTTTCCCACCCTCCCCGCTTTGTGCGCAGGTCACCAAAACTGGTTTGGCATCGACGACCGGCTAGGACCGGTCGCGGTTAGCCTGCGGAAGGACCGCCTCGACGTGCCCAACTCCACGAGACCGTCGCCCGGTGGAGCGCCACAGACCCTGTACCGCATCATTGTTCGGACAAGCGAGGTGAGTGTCAGACGAACGTGGGTTGAACATGCAGAGGTCGCGGGGGTCGCAAGAATTGCGACCCCTGTGAATGCGGACCAATTAAACTAGCGCAGGAAAGCAAGGAGACGACAGCGGGGAGAGCTGCCCACTCTGCCTGCTTCATGAGAGGCCTAATGAAAACATGCATATTGCCGAAGAGTAGTGGTCAGCCTTTTTGTGTGCAAAGCTTGAGATTAGTACCAAATATTGCAGACACCCTGCAGCCCTCTGCACCGATTATTTTTCTCCAATATGGGAACCCGCTATCGTCATGTGGGTTCTCGTCAGCGTTGTTGTCAAAGAGAATGTGGAGAATTCCTTGCTGCAATAGCGCACATCAAGCATCCGTTAGCGCATCCATTGACACGTGGGATGTGTGCCCTTGACACACGTCGAAACTGTACTGAAATACCAAGGCAGCCGAAACTCTAGTTGAACGCAATGTGGTGCAGAATATTGTTGATGTGGCGCTAAAATGTTGCTATGTATTGTGGATTGGGCAGATGTCTGTAGAGAACCAGAGCCTGTCGCAAATTTCACGTGATGTTCTGAACAGGTCGTTAGTGGAGTGCTTTCCAAGTTGCGATCCGCTGCCATGTAGGGGTTCTCAAGCTCGTGCAGAGATGAGCGACAGGATTGTTTTAAACGGAAATCACTTCGCCCACGGAAAGCTTAACTGGTGCACAATGGAGATTAGAAAAAAAAAGGCGGTTAGGTTCGCAGTTTGAAAAAAATGGTGGCAGGTGTTGTGAACATGTCGCAAACGCAGTTAGCTGGATGTGTAATTGAAAAAAAGAAATCGGGTTTTTACCTTTCAAAAGGGCACACAGCAGCATTTAGTGTATGCAAACTGGACGCCACCTGCTATCGTCACGTTGTGAAGTGGAAGCTTTTGAACACAATCCTCATCATAACGGCACCACCGGAAAATGAGGAGACCAATCAGGGTCACTTTTTAGCATGGACTGATTCCGTGCATTGCACATTGACATATTGAAGGGGCACTGAAGTGGCTGGCCTATAATCCCTATTGCTCTGAAGTGAGCTTGTTGAAGTCTTATTTGATGTGGCATTGTGTAGTGTACTGTATTTACACGATTGTAAGTCGACTCGTCGAATGTAGGTCGTCCGCCCCAAAATTGCATGTCTCAAAAAAAAAAAAAAAAAAAAAAAGCAATCGCAGAAAGCAGGCCGTTTGAATGCTGCTGTGAACAAGCACCAAGAGTTCTTAAGGCCCAGGGCACTCGTGACAGAGGACGATTCAGCACAACACAGAAGGGACAGAAGCATGCGGCAACGCGGCCACCTAGAAAATCGTATCACAAGGAGAAGCTCTTCCGTCAACTACCAATACCCCTTATACGGCGGCTCTTGCGTCAATGATCGATGCTCCCACAAGAGCCGTACACTCGTGGTGCGCGTAGTAGATGTCAAAAAAGAGCAGCTTTTGTATAAGCACGCTGAATAACCATGAGCTGTGGGTTGAGTGGGAAACTTTATTCCCAATCATGAGAACACATTCGCTGTGAGATGACAACCATCAAAGCTACCGGCAACGGCCACTGCCGCGCGATATCAAAACAAACATGGCGGGTGATGGAAGCGGCCGCTCGCAATTCAAAGTCGGCACCACCTTTATTGACGCCAGAATGTGTGCATTGGTAAACTCTACGCTTCGACCGTAACCATAGAAACGAGGGTGTTACACTTTTCTGAACTCGTACTACCCCTGATTTCTCATTTATCTTGCCGTTACAAGTGGCACAAAGTTCGATTTCGGTTCTAAGTCGACCCCCCCAACATTTAATCGTCAAACATGAAAAAAAGGGTTGACCTACAATCGTGTAAATACAGTAACCTGTGTAATTCATTATTCTATATTAAGGAAGTCCAGAGCATCAGTTCATTTGTAGCGGCTGATAGAACCAACCCTCCACCATCTGTGGCATTCTGCGAAGCACCGTACTGAAAACACACTGCTTTGCAATGGGCTTCCATGCTAGCTATCTAATCCATCAAAAATTTTATTTTTCATCCACTTCATGGTCTCCACCAGTGCTTTGTTTCTTCGTACACAGGTTGTACAGGTGGTAAAATGCCAGCAATCTCCGAAATCCACCCTTCCAGGCTTTCAAAATGTGTTTTCATACCAACGCTGCTGGTGAATTTTCAGTGGGGGTGGCAGAAAGAAGCATCACTTCCGAATGCATTTTGGTCATCCAGAAATGTGTCCTAAAAGCTTTTAACATGTCTCGTGCATGCTGATCTCTAAAATGGGGCAGCTTTCAGTACTCACTTCATTTTCCCTTTAAGGGCAAGCATATTGGCAAGCACTCCAAATGGTGAAATTTAAAATTTCGTGGTGATACCTTCAGTAGTTCTTGTGTTACAGAGGTTTACATGTTGCCCGCTCGTGAAAAGCCTAGCAAGGTATTGACACATGCTAGGAAGTTCTGAATACTTCTCAATTGTAGTCAAAAGAACACTACAGGGCAAGACAGTCTTCAGATTTTTTTTTTACCCTTCATTTTTTTACAGAAAAGAATAATTTCACTTGTAACCTGTAAGACATAATTGACCTAGCCGTAAATTCCACATTAAAAAATAACGAGGCCCTAAAATGAAAATCCAAGACTGTCTCGCCCTACAGAACTCTTCAAGGATCGAAATAAAACGGACAGGGTCAAAATCCGCCCTAGTGATTGCCATGCTATCCTTTTCACGAGCAACGAACTCATAAAGCGCACTATTGAGAAAACGGCTCTTAAAGTTTACGAAGACTTCTAGATTTTTCAAACTGCACCAGCAGCATAGTCCTTGCTGTCGTTGCTTGGGGACAACCTCGCATACCTTTGCCCTTTGATTTGGTGCATCTGGGATGCCTTCCTGGCTCATTGGAGGTTTCTATGTGCAGGCCTTTAGATGGCAGAAGCACCAGTTTTACGCAGAGTGTGCCAAAAAGTTTACTATGGGCTACTAGGGTACCTACATTTTACTTCATGTATGCCTAATGCATAGCTGTCTCCAAAATGAAGAGTAAGGCATGGTTTTTTTTTATTAATGTGCCAGCAGACTTTCAGCTTATTTCTGGGTGTCATAACCTTGATCAAGCTACAGCTTAGTACATGAGGCTGTTCAGTGTCAAAAATTATATCAGGGCATCACACACATAAGATGAGCTATGTGAAGGCAGAATATACATTTGTTTTACATAATTACAACTTTAATTATTATAAGAATACCATGCTCTTCTTCAGGCGAAAAAAGCATTGCAAAATGGACATTATAATTGCAAACATTGCAAAAATAGAAAAAAATACTGACATTAAAATTGTTTTAAACGGTGCAACAATACGGCATCTTCTCTAATTAATTTAACACTGAAAATATAATTTTGTAATCCCAGACTTCGTTGTACGAACAAGTTTAGAGCCACGGCAAAAGTTTCTCAAATAAGCTGGGTGACGTGGTTCATTGCACACCCCCCCCCCTTCCCTACAATCCCCGACGCGCACATTCACCACGATCGTAATTTAGGTAACCTTACTATGTTTAGCAACTTTACTTTTGCCATTAAATTACACTTTGCGTACAATTATTATTACTCGCGCGCAATAGCAACTGATCCCGCTATCGGCCGCTGCCCGAACACGTTGCGCCAATGCAGCGCGCGCTGCAACTTCTGGCGAGCTGGTCATTCCATTCCTGAAGCTCGCGAGCTCGCTGTGAAACAGCAATAACTAAGCGTTTTCTAACACGACAATGCGTCCAAAAGTTCACTTCACGAACACCAATTGTACACGGACGCACCGAGTTTCCCATTCAAAAACGTACCACGGCGATGTCGCGGGAGCGTTTTTGATGCGTCTTTCGAGCCGCGCACTTCCCTGTCTGGCGCACGATCTCAAGCATTATCGCCGTGATAACGATAGCGTCACTGTACGGAATCTCAAAGCATGAAACCACTGAACGGCAACCGAGCCGACCGTGAAACCTAGGAAAACATTAGCGACACGAGCTGCGTTTACATGAATGCGACAAGTGGCGCATCGCATCGCATCGCATCAATTTTCTAGCGCATCGCATCCATGTAAACGGGGCTAATGCGCTAGGAAAGCGCGACGCATTAATGCGCCAGACCGGTGTGGATTGAGATGCGTAAATCAACTTTCGAAGTGCATGTAAACGCGAGCGCATCGCATTAGAAATTATGTCGACAAGAAAAGTAAGCCCTGCAAACGCAGCTTTGCATTTAAAAACGTCTAAATCGAGTGTAAGACGCCAGAAAATGCGAGTCGTGAAAAAAGAACACCACCAGCCGTGCCAGAAGCTTTGGAAGCGCCAGAAGCGCTGCTTTACCTTCGATGTGCGACACCGTATGGCACCACCATCGCACCAGGGGTAATGCGCTACATGTAAACGCTAGCGCATCGCATTACTCGTGATGCGCTAGGAAATCTGACGCGCTGCTATCGCATTCTGTCGCATTCATGTAAACGCAGCATTCAAGTGCGTGCGAACTGCGCGTCAGCCGAATCGCCCGGCGGCCATCTTGTTGTGGCCATGGCGGCACCCAATCCGGAGAGCCGTCTTAGCTAACGCGGCCGGAGAGCCAATCGCATGCTAGATTCTATCGGTTGCTTTGTTTCACCGTCTCTCATTTTCCGCCGTTTGTGCGTTTGTGAGTGAGCGACAATGAAAGCAGCGACAGGAAATCGGAAGTTGAAGACTCTGCCGATCTAACGCGACCAAGATGGCGGCGCCCGGTGCCGCCGTTCCGGAGATACAGCGCTGCGAAAATTGCCGTTTTTTTCGTCATTTTGTGGAAATAATTTGTCACCTCAGCTGACATAAATATTTTTCTTTGGCACTTCGCGATCGTTTTCGAGAGGGAAACTTTGTAGACGCATAGAATACAAAACGTGCAATCCGAAAATGTGACTTCCGAAAAAACGATTTTTTGGTCACTTTTCACCATCTGATCCCCGCGTCCCCCCTTAAAGATCTCTGCTGATGAGCTTACTGACGACAGACAGACGGACTCTAGAACTAGCCCAAGGACGTGGGTTCGATTCCCCACCGCGGCTGGCCGCTTTTCCGATGGAGGGGAAAAGCGAGAATGGCCCCCGTGTGTGCGAGATTTCGGCGCACGTTAAAGATCCCCAGGTGGTCTGTATTAATCCGTAGCCCTCCACTACGGCATGCCTCATCGCCTGTGTGGCATTGGTGCGTTAAACCCTACAATCAATCAACTATGAAACTACTGGGCTTTACTTAAACACTACCACAAATAAAGATATGGTGACATTTGCAAATGTTTCTAGAGTTTTTTTGAAGCAGGGAGCATGTGCGTTGTAATCTGTAATCTGGTATGGCAGTTAGGTGACGTTCACTTCTCACTGTGGCATTCCTATAAATAACTCTGCTGATGAATGGACGGCCAGACGAATTTCAAAGCTCGGCCGTTATAGCTGCTACTCCGTATAAATATATGGTCACGCGCACAAGAGTTCTTGGGGTTGGTTGAAGGAAGGAACTTATGTATTCTAGTACGGTACTTAGACGACGTTCACTAACGAATGGATGGGTGCAGAAATTTGAGCTAGTTGGTGATAGAAGAACTTGGACGGGGTAAAAAGCGCGAAAAGATGGAGACACAAGAAAGAGCACATACAGAGGCTAGCGCCCGTCCTGTGTAAATGTACTTCCTTGTGTCGCCCAGCCTTGCCGCGCTTTTTACCATGTCCAAGAACGGATGGACAGACGGACTTGGAAAGAGTACGGTGCTGTTATTGCGACCGTGTGCAAAGTTGCGGCAACCCTTACGAAGGTTGCACGAAACAGTAAAGTCAAGCTCGTTGAAGTCGGCCATTGGATGTCTATTGGATGTCTGGTGATCGTTCGCTTCCCTCCTCCCCCACCGTAGCTGGCGACCCTGCGCTGCAGCCTGGCGGAGGAGTCCCTGGGCGGCCCCGCCAGCAACGGCCGGCTGAGCGGCAGCAGCAGCAGCGGGGCCCTGCCTGTGCGGGAGCTGCTCGACCTGGCCGCTCCGGAACTGCAGGCGTCGTGCCTGCGGCTGGCTGTGCCGGGGCCCTCCACCGAGCAGCAGCTCATCAAGCTCGACGAGCAGGGGGTGGGTGTGCACGTGGTTGCATGCGTTCCCTCCCCCCCCTTCCCAGACTGGGCTTGATTGTCTCACTCTGTTGTCTCGTTGTCATTGCCTCGCATGTTCACAACTCGCTTGTGTGGCCCGACAGCGCAAATCAAACCCCTCATCTATTTTATCCAGCAGCTTAATAAAACTTGTTACAGTAAAACCTCGTTACAAGAGACACTGTTACAAGAGACACTTGGTTATAAGAGACATTTGAATAGAGGCGGTTTGGTTCGCTTTCCTATGTTCGCCATGTTAGCAACATTGCATACAAGAGACCTTGGTTACAAGAGACAATTTTTTTTTGGTTCCCTTGAGTGTTTCTTGTAACAAGGTTTTACTGTACTCAAGTGCACTTGACTATGACGAATTCCAAACAAATCAGTTTGTACCTATGTATCTAGTTATGAAGGAATCCAACTGCTTAGTTCATTTCTTAATTAAAAGACGAGTGAAGCTTAAATTTCTGCAATATTTTTGTTTCGCTGTATCGAGGAAGGTTTATTGTGCACGATAAAGCTGTTCGCTAATTTTTTCGTGCTCTGAAGCTATGGCTGAATTTAGTAAGCAAGTCAGCTCCCAGGCAAATAACGGGGAGGAGGTGCTGACTGACCCAAATGTTGATGCGTGTTGTGCTAGGCAGTACCTTAAAGAGAACATTACGTGATTCCTTGTAGCTATTAAATCGCAGGAGGTATTGCCCGATTGGCGGCCACAAATGGAGCGGCTGACCGCTATGAGGGCATTTTAATTGACAGCGTCAAGTCCTTTGCTGGTTGGAAGCCTTGCCTGTTGTGTGTGTGCAATTTTACGCCGCTGAATTGTAATACAGTCTGGTACATTGTCACAGCCATGCAATAAAAAAAAAAAAAAAAAAGTGATGATGGCGCGATCGGATATACGTCAGCTTCATAACGCAAACGATCCACGTTTTATTACGACTACGGGAAGCGTTTTTTCTGCGTTTGTAATTATCATCATCATCATCGTGTGGCCTCCTATTGTGTAAAGCTGACTTTCCTGCAGTGTGTTTTGTGGTTGCGACACCACCCTAAGTGGGACCACGAAAGCTTCGCTTTAAAAAAAACAGTTGCCAGCGCATTCAGCTGTTCGCTTTGAGCGGTGCTTGGCAACCCTTTGAGGCGGAGGGCCGAGTCGCATAAAAAGCTGACACTAATGGGGGTGGGGAGGAGGGGGGCTTTGCAGGTAAAAAAAAAAAGGAAAATGGCAAATTGGCCGTAATATGTGACAATAATTGATGATAATATTGTCACGAAGCCAAGGACGACGCAGTTGTCTTGAAGGAGAAACAAGTTTATTGGAGCGAACTTGTGCTCCCCTAACAACTCAAAAGAATACTGAGGCGGCGAAGCAGCACTCAACAAAGGGACTAGCACAGGCGAGTGTCGTCGAATCGAATGCCACGGTGTTTGCTCTGCAGGCTTTTATCGTTTGGCGCAAGTGTTTCTTGAACTATCGATTTACATCCAGAACATTGTAGATCAGAGAAGATTATTCTGGGCTAGTAACTTTAGGGCGAAACAGTCTGCTTATCTAAATGAGATAGCCCGTACGGCATAAAAATAAAGAATGGAACATGCGCTTCGTTTAGGACACAGATAACAGATCCAGGCGCAGCCGTGCAGTAAAAACAAACCATAAATAAACAAACCCAATGCACGGTTTGCAGCAATATACTAGCTAAGTGGGAATATGGGAGACACGGCCAATTAGAAGAGATCTTTCTTTGTTCCTATCTAACCCCATTTGAGGTCATAACTGTGATGTCAGCCTTCAGACAGGACCCCTGACTTAGAGGGTCATTCTTCACCATGGCGCTGTCTCAGTGAGCAAAACAGACCCACTCGTCGTGCAGCAAAGAAAGGGTGAAAGTGTTGCTGCACCTTTTCACTGTATCGATCAGTGCGTGCAGGTTTTACCAAAAAGTCTGCATGCAAGTCCCGCTGTTGTTTTAAGCTTCACCAAGAGGAACTTCAGGGACAAAAACCCTAGGCTTGTACGCCGAACGGGACTGTGGCGCATCTCCGCAGCTTGTTCGACCTGTCTCGGAATGTCTCTCCCTTGCAGCTGATGAAGACCTACAAGGTGGGCGTCATGTACTGCCGGGCGGGCCAGTCCACCGAGGAGGAAATGTACAACAACGGTGAGCTGCTGCGCTGTCCGCTCAGTTTTTAAAGGGTTGCTTCCAACTGAGGGCAGCTGTACAGTTGCCTGATGCCAAAAGTAAAAGTAACTGCTGTATTTTTGCGCCTATAACCCGCACAAAACATGCGAAAATTTCAGTGGCAGAGTAGGGCTGGGGATAATACACAGTTTTTTTTTTCATTAGTGCAGCTTCACGGCAATGCGCGTTGTGCTGTCAAGATGGCCTTGTGTACCACAGTGGGGGCTGTGGCTCAAGTGATAACTCTAGCGACAGCAGTGACACTGAGTGACTTGTGACTTTCGCCTTGCAGTCAGTGTACCGTATTTACTCGCGTAATCCTCGCACTCGCGTAATCCTCGCACCCCTAATGTGAGCCACCAAAACTTGGATTTTTTGGTTCCTCGCATAATCCTCGCACCCCCAACTCTAGACAGAGACAGAGCGGTATCCTCGCAACCCCAACTTTGCAGCGGCGAAAGTTGCCTGCTCGCGAAACCCGCATGGTGCGCGCGCTCTCCAACGCGCGCCCTCCCCCGCCGCCTCTCCGTTTGGCGGAGAGCGCTGTGTATCCAAGGCCATCCAGGCGCCCTGACGACCTGCATGGCTACTCCTTAACAGGCGCCCTAACACGCCATAGAGTTTTTATGTAACACGCTACTCACACTGTCCTTGAGCCGGTTTCGCGTGCGCGCAACTTATAGACGGCGTTCACGCAGCCCGCTGTTGTGTCATCGTGTCGCCGTCGTGGCCCTGTCGTTGAGCGGCAGCAGTCAGTGAGTCACTCGCGTCAGCGGTGGATAGCTCGCTGCCATTTTGAGAACTTTCTGATCTCTTTGTTTTGTGCTTGTTGCCGCTTCGCCATGGGGAAGAACGCCAGCTACACTGCCGCTTTCAAATTGAAAGCGATAGAGTACGCGATCGAACACGGCAACCGCGCCGCAGGCAGGCACTTCGGCGTCACCGACTTCAACTTACGTTACTGGAGTAGGGCACGCACATACGACGACGAGATAGGGCGCGCGCCAGAAAGCAAAGGCGGCAATTTCATGATCGCTGATCGACGGGAGACTGTTTACGTTGTAAATAATAAAATAAAAAGAAATAGCTGCTGTTGCCAACACTGAGCTTACATATACAAAAAACGACCGCTACATTTAGCGGGATTGGCAGAAGGCAAATTGGCAACACTGTGCACCGGATTTTTTTTCCCCCGCATAATTCTCGCACCCCTAACTTCGCATTGACTTTTCCGAAAAAAAAGTGCGAGGATTATGCGAGTAAATACGGTATTCCACTTGCTAAATGTACGCTTTTCCTGTCTACATAGTATGTGGTGTGTTACTTGAGCAGTCGCTTTGGTGCAGCCTTTCCTGTATCAAATGTGCGGGCAATACGCGATAATTTTTTTTCTTTTCCGGCGGGCTGAAAGTGGGAGTGCGAAAAACATGCAGGGGAAGGTTATACGCGCGAAAATACGGTGTAGTCACCGTTCCATTTTCGATTTGCTGACGTCAGGCTGCGGATATCTGTGTAGTCTTATCTGAGGGCACCCCTAGATCCACTAGATGAGGTGTCGGAGTATCGACACTCTTTTCTGTCATTGTTCTATGCCGCCGCCAGCGGCCATTGGTCGAACCGCGTCACGTGACATTTGTTTACCCTGGGAAGGCCCATGGGCGCTGACACTTTGGTGCCTCTGTGTTGCCGTGCGCGCGCTCTTCGATAAGTCGTTATTTTTGGAGCGCAGTGCGGCTGTATGACGCGTTGACAGTGCGTTTTAAAAGCACCCAGAAAGAGTAGCGATGCTGGGATGCTCTGTACTTAGCTGCTTCAACTGGCGGGAAGGTGGAAAACGCCTGAATCGCTTCCCGCTGGGAAAGAACGACAGTGGCCTAGCTTAACCTACAGCCACTTAAAAAGCGCAGCTTAATTGGTGGCTCAGCGTAACCTAGAGCCACTAAATAAGTTACGCTAGCGTAACCGAGCCTTACCCTATCGCACCGGCGCGCTGCCTCTAAATCTTCGAAAAGTAAACACAGCTGTCATGGTTGCCAAGTGGCACCTGGACCAATACCGCCCGTCAATGTCAGCTGTAATAGGGCGCATAAAGCTGGCCACCCTGGCGTCAGGCACCAAAATGGCTGCCGCCGTGCGTCAGTGTCGTTACTCTTAAGCATAGCTTATTCAGTGGCTCTAGGCACCCCCTCGCTCACTGAGGCAGTTGGGGTTTGGGTGTGGATCTTGCCCACCCCTTTGTGCGATTCTAGAAAGAATTGCTTGGTTTCCATTTGCTCCTTGGCACCATTGTCTTATCCTCATTGGCTTGATGACTCAGTGCGCAATGCAACGGAAGATGATAGGTGTAACATTAAGGGACAAGAAGAGAGCGGAGTGGGTCAGGGAACAGACGCGTGTTAAGGACATATTAGTAGAAATTAAGAAGAAGAAATGACGTGGGCAGGGCATGTAATGCGAAGGCAAGATAATCGTTGGTTATCAAGGGCAACAGAGTGGATCCCAAGAGAAGGCGAGAGTGGCAGGGGGCGGCAGAAACTTAGATGGGCAGATCAGATCAAGAACTTTGCGGGGATAAAGTGGTCACAGATAGCACAGGACCGGGATAATTGGCGGTTAATGGAAGAGGCCTGTGCCCTGCAGTGGGCGTAGATATGTTGGTGATGATAATGACCATTGTCTTGAAGTGCGAATGCCAAGCATTTGCTTACTTAAAAGTAGGTGGGGAGGGCGGAGGAGAAGAAGGGAAATTAACAAATCTGTCCCACAACTTCAAGTATAAAAATTAGATACACCGACGGTCGTCGGACGTGGCTCGGGCTAATACTTGTCACAATCTTTGGCGTTAGGCGGGAAAGCAAACCCTTTAATGTGTGGAAGTGTGTGGAAGTGTGACAAATGCTTGTGTCGTGTGGCAGAGACTATTTCAATTTCTCTTTGTTGGCGATTTTCAAACATTCGTAAGAAAACAAATTTCTTCGAACAGTGTTAGGGTGCTGAAAAACTGTTTATTTCTGAAGCATTACAAGCAACGAGTACTCGAGCACCTTTACCGGGTTCACTTCGTGGGCTACCAGAATAGCTTGGGCGAGTTTGCAGATATCGTGCATGGTTCACAAGAATTGTCCTCAGTGAGGCCTCTCACCTCTTGGCGTCACGTCCTACCACACGGTGAGTGGGAGGCCTTGGTGAACAATGGTTCAGTGGCTGTGGCGTTGTGCTGCTGAGCCCGAGGGCACGAATTCGGTCCTGGCCGCAGTGGCCGCTTCTCCGATGGAGGCGAAAGTGAAAACACCGTGTGTCGACATTTCAGGGCATGTTAAATCCCCACGTCGTCAGGGTTATTCTGGAAGGGCCTTCCACTATGGTGGGATTCATAGCCCAGCTTAAAGCCCCCGTAAATGTGAACGGTGCCATTCTGCTCCGATGATGGGATTGGGTGTCTGACGAGGCTGACCACATGGCTTGCTGTTTGCAGAGAACGCGGGGCCGGCCTTCGAGGAGTTCCTGGAGATGCTGGGCCACAAGGTTCGGCTCAAGGGCTTCCAGAACTACAGGGCGGGCCTCGACAACAAGAGTGAGCGCTTGCTGTGCAATTGTGGGATGCCTGTAACCACATGCATCGGGGCAACTTCAGGGGAGGTCTGTAGTTTATCGCGATGGCTGTGAAAGTGCCTCGGATGATCAGACAGAGCACTTTGCTTTGTCCTGTGATGTATGCGTGACTTTTAAAATAGAGCGTGACAAAGAAGACGCGTAGACAGCCTGAGCGCTTCATCTTCCCGGTCCATTTGTATTTTAAAACCGTAAAACAACTCGTGCGGCAGGGAAAAAAAAAAAAAAAAAGAAAAAAACCGTCGATGCGTGCATTACGACTTTTTTCTGCTTCATCTATCTTTCTTAGCAGCGTTTGGCTAAGAGGGAAAAGCAATGTTGAAGGCTGCGGAAGGGGCTGAACTGTTGTGCTATTTCTTGTGAATATCTTCAGCAATAGCGCGGCTGTTTGAATGTGAGAGTGTGTTACTATGGGCTAGTTATTGTGAAGTTCTTGACAGTACAGTTGACTGCATTAGAAATAGCATTCAACGTTGTGCCGGTATGACTGTGTTACTCTACGCACTGTTGTTTCTCTCCAGTTTGGAGGTGGAGCAGTTTGACAAAACCAAATCAGTATGAAATAAAAGGTCCTGTGAAATTTATTTCTAGCGGCTGAAATAGAGTTTTCAAGGTGCATTTTTGCCTCAACTGCTACATGAGGGCTGCCGGGTAGTAGATGCAGGCAATACCGTGACCGCACTCCAAAGAGCAGGGGTAATTTGTTTCAGCTAAATGTCAGATGTTCGAGCACTTGTGCAGTGCGAATCCCTTCTGTTGTCCCGTCTGTGCTCCCATTCTCTCTACACCCATCATTCTCCCATCCACAGGCTGTTTGAGCTCACGCCTGAATTTTCTTTCAAGGTGCCTGGTATGACTCCAAGAGTCTCTCTCTCTATGATAACTGAGCGTCGGGAGTGTCTGTTCGTTGTGCACTGTGTTGTGATACACCTGTTTACAAGAGGTGCCACTTCAAGTGACTACCTTATAACTGGGCTGACACAACCTCTTCAAATGAGTGTTTCATGGCACGGATGACAGTTGGCACAGACCTCACAGTAGTGTTGTGGTCGTTCTCTCTGAATTAATGTCGGCTATGACAGTGGAAGACCAAAAGTATGAAAAACTCTTCAACGGCTGTTTTATGTGCAAAGTGTGGTGGCATCTGTACTTTTTTGTTAGTTTTTGTGCCCCCCCCCCCGCTCCCTTTTTTTCTTAGTGTCGTCGTGTCTAATCAGGCTTGATGCCTTACCTGAGCGCAGTGTTGACCACACTGGTAGCCTTGCAGGTGTGAAGGGTGTCTCTGTGGTCCGTAAAAGTGTTCTCTCTCTTGTCATTCTTTTATGTGATTCCAGCGGACACCACGGGCCTCTACTCAGTGTACTCAACCTACGAGGACTGTGAGATCATGTTCCACGTCTCCACCATGCTTCCATACACACCCAGCAACAAGCAGCAGGTATGACCCCCGGATTGGCTTGGCTTAGCGCGGCTTCAGTAAAGTTTTCAGGTAAATTTGTGGGCAACTTAGTGAAAGGAGCCAATGTAGCCAATTTCAAGGCAGCTTAGTGGCAACGCTTCATGATGTGCAAGGGCAAATTGGTGCATTTAGTGGATTTTAAAGTGCCGTATTCTTTTTTCTTCTTCTTCTTTTTCCCTTGGAAATAGCGTGCAAAATTGACATGTTTGTTAGAATAGGGTATGGAGCCAAAGCAAGCCGTCTAGCAACAGCACGTCCTTACTTTTATCTTCATTTTGCCAGTCCGTTATGCTTTTCGCGTAGACCAACTGATGCACCTATTTTTTGGTCGCAGCTTACACAACATTTTTGGCGTGAAATTTTCTTGGTGGTGCACAAATCTATCTCCTTACTTTCCTATGTGCATGTGCTGATGTTTTAAGTGCAGAGGCTGAAAATGACACTCTTTGATTGTGTCAGTTTTGGGGGATACTAGTATCCACAGCTCGCTGTATCCAAAGCAAAATTCAGAATTGTTGTGAAGCACAGGCATCATGACCATAGCTATCGCATGTGGCTTTTTCCACAAGTTTTATGAGCTGTTGAGATGTCAGGCTTGTCTTTACTTAGATCTTTTCCCTTTTTTTTTTGCTTTTAGATTACATTTTTTTCCCCATTAATCGTAGCAACAATAATAGCATCTTTTCCTCTTCTTTTATTGAGCGTGTAAACGTTCGTTCCATTTGTAAGGATTAGGGGCTTGTTAAAGATTCGATGTCTGCATGTGTGTCCATCCTGTGAAGTATTATCTTGACTTCAGTCCCCACTAAAGGAGTGATTTATTCCCTACCTACGATAGATTCACCCACCCCTATGTAATGATGTTGCTCATTTAGATGCAAACGCTTGGGAGTTAGTGAAAAGAAAATCTGTCAACTTAAGGCTCCAGTAGGAGCAGTTACGTTTTGATGGTGACTCGACGGGACAATGAGATCCTAAAGTTTGTGAGAAAAATTCATGTTGCCTAAGACAAGGCTTTCAAGCGCAGGCAATGTGAACTTGATTGTTGCTGCTACACCGAGCTTCTGTGGCCTCCCACTATGACACGCCCTGTTGCCCAGATGTGTAGCTTTGGCGCTTAAAAGCCACGACTTGCATTTTTCCCTTTGCACAGAGCAGCCGGATGGAGGGTTGAAGATCTCTTTTCTGGTGTCCTTCCTGTCGCTTGTAGACAGATGGGGCACTGAGTCAAGCGGGCTGGAGGGGGCTGACTTACGTAATTACGAGCAAACTGCAGTACGCCCAAACCTCCGTATAACGTGCCGGGATATAATGAAATAATGGATATAACGAAGTAAATGTTATTTCCCTTGGAATTTCTATAGAGAACCATGCATTTTAAACCTCGTTGAAACAAAGTAATATGGACCTGTCAATGAATATAACGAACTATATTAATGTCTCCCTTCCCCCCCAGAAAACCCGACCACGGCGCGTGAAGGGTTCTGCGGAGGTCTACTCTCGTTTGGCGCGGCTATTTTAAAACTCCCGCGTAGACCCCGCGGTCATGCGCAGCCACACCACGCATGGCTGAGCTAGCCTGCCTTTTGCTCAGCCAGAGAAGTTGAATGAAGGGAGTGGCTCGCTTAATGCCGATGCCGATACTGTCACAACAGAGGAACTCACAGAAGATGCCATTGTCGCAAGTGTCGTAGCGGGTGGACAAACCGATGCGAGTAGCGACAAAGGCGCTGTGGTCTACTGTGCCTACGCGTTCAACACGACGTCGTCGCAGGCACTCAATGCGGCAGACCTTCTACGTTGTTTCTTTAGTGCTCAGGGCGACGGCGAAAAGGGCATTAACACGGTGGTCACCTTTGAAAAAGACATCTTTTGCTTTGATTTCCGAAACAAGGGAGCATTACGGACTTTTTTTCAGTCATGTGTAGTAGACAATAAAATCCGTAGTGTGCGCATTGAGCTAGCAAAATATTTGGCTTCTATTCAATTTCCATCGCGTGCGTGGTCGCGTAGTGGCTAAGTGGGCCACAAGGCGGTTTCCTTCTTTCTATCCTTATAGTTGTGTACCGAACTCAGCATACATTGCCATAAACTGTTATAATTGATATAGCGAACTGATATAGTGCTGGAAGCATGCGTTCAATTTCTCTCTGAGAGAGAGAGAGAGAGAGAGAGAGAGAGAGAGAGAGAGAGAGAGAGAGGAGAGAGAGAGAGAGAGGAGAGAGAGAGAGAGAGAGAGAGAGAGAGAGAGAGAGGAGAGAGAGAGAGAGGAGAGAGAGAGAGAGAGAGAGAGAGAGAGAGAGAGAGAGAGAGAGAGAGAAGGTCTTAAATGAAGTCTGGTGATGTTAACTGGGCTAAAATGCCCAACTTGCTGCGCCAATTGAGTGGCTGCTCTAGGAAGAAGTGCGTTGAATGGAGAGAGAGAGAGAAACAACTTTATTGAAACCAATTTTACGACGTCTTCTTCCGGCGTCGTCGATGGGAGTGGTTCCCTATTCTTGGGACCCATATGCCTCTCTGGCCTTTTGTCCCCTGGTAACCAGCTTAATTTGGTCTTCCAGAATGGAGCTTGACCCGTTCTTCGGCCACCTGGCTGACGAGAATGTCGCTTCCGCTTCGTGGCTATTTGTGCGGGGTCCACTGACAAGTGCAGCGTTGTCTGTTACGAAGTTAGTTTAAGCACCCGGGACTGATTAATAAGGCACTTCACGGGGCTACCAGCCATGTCTTTTTGTCTTTCCTTCATTGTTTCATTATTTCAACCACACGTACAGCAGTGGATACACACGAGCTAGTGCAGTTGTTGAGACGGACTCAAAAAAAGTGTGGCGTGCATCCCTACTTCCTCCCTCTTCGTCAAAACTTCTGTTTGAACCTTGTTTTCAAAAACATGGATGTTCAAAACAAATGTGGCCATGGCCCGTGTGAAGTTTTGCTCCAGTGAGCCCGTGATGGGAGACAAGATGTCGCGACTGGGAGGTGTGTCACCAGGGATATTGCCGCGACAGCGCATTGTATTCTGGCGGAATGTTCATTTGCGACGTCAGTTGCATCGTGGTGCAGTGCAGTGTAACAGCAATGTGAGCGACTGGTGAAACAGTGGACAGAGGTTGTGCATGCAGTCAACTGCACCGCGCAGCTTCGCTGGCCGTTTTAGGGCACAGCGTTTATCAATTTCGTTTCGTTCTTCCGCAGCTTCTGCGCAAGCGGCACATCGGCAACGACATCGTCACCCTAGTGTTCCAGGAACCCCGGGCGCTGCCCTTCACCCCCAAGAACATCCGCTCCCACTTCCAGCACGTCTTCATCATCGTCCGCGCCATCGAGCCCTGCACATCCAAGACCCGCTACAGGTCAGGCTGCTTCCACCTCTCTCGGTTCGTCTCTTTTTCTGAACGGTTTAGTTGTACCACTGCTCTCAGTGGCTAAGGCGTTGCGCTGCTGAGCACGAGGTCGCGGGTTCGATTCCCGGCCGCGGCGGCCGCTTTTCCGATGGAGGCGAAAAGCAAAAACGCCCGTGTGTACGAGATTTCGGCGCACGTTAAAGATCCCCAGGTGGTCAAAATTAATCCGGAGCCCTCCACTACGGCGCGCCTCATCGCCTGCGTTGCGTCGGCGCGTTAAACCTTACAATCAATCAATCAGTTGTACCACTGCTGGTTAACCAAATGAAAACGAATAATAAAGGCTGTTCCACTTAATGTGAAAGCTGTTGGAAGTGCAGAGCAGTGATTCGCCATGATGGGCTGTAGCACCGTTCTTCGCTCACTGCTGCCACTCAATGCAATTCAAATTTCCCGCCTTCGCAGTGCTCGCACGCCCCCTGCCTGAAACTGCGCGAGCGGGAGTTCTGTTCTTTTTGTGCTTGCTTTTCCTCCCACATGTGCCGGCATTGCACTGCCGCTTTTTTTTCGCTTGCTATCATAAAAACCAGTCCAACGAGCGCTCCTAAGTGAACGTGGGCGCTGCCGGTTAATTACGTATATTTCGCCTCAAATGTACCTGCAGTATTCTTTGTGCTAAACGGGGAGGTGTATGACAAGCGCCAGCGGTTCATGAGTTTCGAACGCTTATGACTGTATAAACTGCTTGGTTTTTTAAACCTCTCGGTTACACCACAATGAGCGAGCGAGCTGTGACGACAAGGTGAGCTCCTAAAGTGCTCTGCACTTAATATGTTACCTTTCAGGCTTATCATGAGGGCGTTTTATTCTACCCTTACCCTTACTCTAAACAATTTGGTAGAAATAATTTTACTTTGGCACTAAACTTTCGGAGGTCTTAAAGGTGGCGCCGTGTAGTGTCTAAACATGACACTACCGTGAGTATACAAACAGCACCATTCTGGCTTCAATTTGCGATTCAAAAGCCCCATAAGGAAATAGGAAAGACTTTACTTTATTATTGTTTTAGCTTGGGGCAAGTTGTTAAAGCACCTCTTTTCATTTTGCGTACAGTCAAACATATGTTGCTGTGGAGGTCGCGGTCAAGGTTGCCGGAATTCATTTTCACAGCATACGTAAAGCTGGTAGATGTAAAAATTCCGCTTTTAAACAATCTGTGGCTTTTCTGGAGAGCCTTTGGGTTCAAGGTGCTTTAACTTGTGCCCTTTCATTTGTGATAGGGAGCAGAAAAATTCGTCGGCTCATCCTTTAACTCTTTTCTATTCACAGCTCGTAAAAAGAACTTGGGTGTCCTAGGAGATTTTTTTTTTGCAGTGTTGCTGTACCGTCTGTTTCCCTGCAATTGCTTTCACACGGTTGATTGCTCTTAGCTTAGTCTCCTGAGGGCACAATCCCTTAGCCATCGCTCTCTGCCTTTTTCACCCCCTCTTACCCCCAGCGTTGCTGTGAGCCGATCAAAGGAGGTCCCCGTGTTTGGGCCGCCCATCCCGGAGGGAGCCACATTTGCCAAGTCCAAGAAATTCACCGACTTCATCCTTGCCAAAGGCAAGCGCACCCCGCTTCCGAGTCCCTGGGCCTCTTGCGTTTTGTTCTGGTGGCCTGTCTGGTTGCAACCCCGAATAGGAAACGTGCGGACTCGGTGAATTTTGGTTGGTTGGCGAGAAAAAAAGGTCTTAAATGGGGCACTTCCCATGAGAGAGCATGTTGATGCACTGTCAGTTGGATATGTTATCCCTTCTACACAAGGTGTGATTACCTTTCTGATTGTATAATTACTTTGCGTAATTACTTTGTGTGATTACCTTGATGTTGGGCAGGAGCTCTAGTTCAAAGGGAACGGGAGGGAGTTTGAGGACCATCGTCTGTGTATTTTATTTTTGTTGCTTTTTTTTTTTAAAAGGCTCTTTATTTTCCCTAGGATGTCATTTGCTTTCCGTAAACGAGTTACACTTTCTTTGTTTTTTAAACTTATTGCTAACGTATTAAAGTGGCATATCGGTATTGACTCTGTGTAGATGTGTGTGTAAGTGTTAGCATTGGTCAAATATTAAATTCTCCCAACTAGCGAGTTGAGAAATTCGATGTTTGATATCCGCTTTGACGCCGATTTCAGTATCGGCGGTTTACTCCTCCTTTGTTGCCAGAAAGGCAGTCACCAGTGGAGTTCAAGCGAATAAACGCAGCCAGCTCTTCTTGATTTTTCAGTGATTTTCTAAGGCTGGTTCAGTTTTCCGTACTCTGATCCATTTGGTGTGTAGACTGAGGCAGTGAAGCTTCACACACTTGGTTGGCGCAACCTTCGTCTTTCAGCTGTTTAACTAGAACCTATACGTTCATGAACCTACTTTTAAGAACCTACTTGTAAGAACATTTAAGAACCTATATATTATTTAAGAGTGCTCTTCGAGAGTGGTTAAAAGTATGCCTCACGAAACCATGCGCGCACCTCTGCAGTGATCAATGCGGAGAACGCCGCCCACCGATCGGAGAAATTTGCCACGATGGCGCAGCGTACGCGCCAAGAGTACCTCAAGGATCTCGCAGCCAACTACTCGACGGGCACCACGCTCGACTCTGGGCCCAAGTTTTGTGAGTGCTCCTTCCCTACGACACATCTGTACGTCTGTGTTTCGCAAAAAAGGCATGTGCTGCCTCTGCTACAAGTCAGCCACGTTCGTCGTCTTCTGGAAGTTTGGTGCAAAGCACCAAGGTAGAGGTTGAATTTAGGGGAATTGCACAGCAAATAGAATCCACGTGCTGACCGACTGGAAGAAGGTTTTATGCTTTAGGCAAGGGTGCACCACTGATACGTATTCTCTTTTAATTTGCCTCATTCACGTTGGGGAGAACGGGGACGATTCTCTGCAAGACACATTGTGCGTGTGGGGGAGTTTGATTTCTGCTGTTTTGCGGCAGCTTGAAAATAGGTTCTCTGTTAGTTGACAAAGCGAAAATTGGAATTGAAAAACCGACTCACTTGCAAAAATCATGGCTGCTTTTTTCACTATGTTGAGGTTGTGGGTAAGACTCGTATGGAAACATGAACCCTTCTTAGGCGCAAGTTTTATATTTTAGTTTTTTTAGCTGTTTTTGATAATTACGATAACAGGTATCCGTGATTCCTGCAGCGCATTCGATGAAGCATTATGTACTTGTAGAACTGTTTTTCCTTTTTTTTGTGCATCTGTTTGTTTAGCCGTGGTGATACATCCCAACGTGGCGCTGTTCATGAACACAGGTCGGCAAAAGCAACCTAAACGTATTAAGAAAACATGTAACCAACAGAGCGGCATACCAGGGAAACATAACATATTAGTCAAAACAGCGCATGGACTACACAGATCGCTTGGCCATACAGAATATAAACATCGATCGTGCCTACAAACTACAACACACTGATATGCAATTATAATAGTCCATCAACAATTATCAGTTTGCCAGCAGAAAGAGGGCTTTTAAGTAGTAGTCAGTGTTGTGTGTTATAGTAGATCCTCATTACAAGAGACACTGTTACAAGAGACACTTGCTTACAAGAGACATTTGAAAATGGTTTGGTTGGTTTTCTTATGCCCACCATGTTAGCAACATTGCATGCAAGAGACCTCGGTTACAAGAGACACTCTGTTACTAAGGGCAACTTTTTTGGGTCCCTAGAGTAAATTCTTCACTATTTAGAAGAGACACGATGAAAGGGGCGCCTTATATGAAGGACCTTGTGGAAAACTGCGCTGAAGATGAAGCGTGGGCCTGCATCCAAGAGACCGCACAGGTTCCAGAAACTTTTGAGTAGTGTGTGTCTGCAGATGTGGACCTTGTGTGTTCGAGGAGCCTTACAGATCGTGTGATCCTCGTGCGAGTAAATGGTGCCCTAGAGGATGAACCAGAGGAGGGGAATGATGATGAGGGTATTGTAGGGCAGAAAGTGTCGTGTCGGCAGTTTACCTGCAACGGTTGGGAAGGAAGCTGATACAATCTACAGTCCCTAAAACTGCTATGAATGACTTTCATAAGCCATAGTGAGAATTTCCTTGTCGACCCGTCTGAATGCGCTTTGATACTGATTCATAAGAAAGTGGTCACGTTCGACTCCGCACTGTTTTCCGAATTTTTGGTTACAAGATACCTTGGTCACAAGAGACATGTTTCCCGGGTCCCTTGAGTGTCTCTTGTAACGAGGTTGTACTGTATTTGCATAGCGCTTTTACGACTTTCGTAATGTCGTTTGTCAGCCTCAGCAAGTGTTGCGTGAAGATGTCTCTCTGGCTTTGGGGACAAAGACCAGCTCAGCCCTATCAAGATCGATCTTTGTTGGTCATTCTGGATGGAAAGCGATGTGTACACATTAGAATGTGATTAGACCGTGGGGTGGTCCACTTGGGCGTGCTGTGTGCTACCACTGCAATGCTGAAATCGCCCTTTGCGTTCCTGTTGTTGCAGCGCTCCTGAGTTTCGGAGTGCGCAAGAAGGAGAGGCCACGGCCCAGGTTTGTGCCCGATGGATTCGTGCGCGGTGCCATCTCGTGGTCAGTCCAGGTGAGGAAGAGGGCTGTGCGAGTGCCCCACGTACTGTATTTATTCGAATATAAGGCGAGAGGTTTTTCTCAAAAATTCGTTGATCTTAAAGTCATACCACACCTTATATTCGAAGCTCTCTCTCTCTCTCTCTCTCTCTCTCTCTCTCTCTCTCTCTCTCTCTCTCTCTCTCTCTCTCTCTCTCTCTCTCTCTCTCTCTCTCTCTGTGCGTAGTGAGTGAGTGTGTGTGTGCGTGTGTGTATATACATATCGTGACTGCCGTATAATCGAATAAATACGGTATCACAGCAGAGTGCTCTTTTATTGGGGGATACTTGGAAAGGGCTCTGGCAGCATTAGTGCTTTTCGCGTGAGGCTGCCTTTGATTTATTGTTGCTCTCACTAAAGGCAACCTGAGTTGGGTCTTGTAAAGATATGGTCTCGGGGATTTGAAGATGGTATTCTGTAATCGGCTTTGTTCGAGACGCTTTCTAAAGGGTGAGAAATGTTACAAATGCGTCATTTGTGGGTGTTTTGAGTGAGCTGGTCGTGTGAAGTGATATCCCTGGCACTGCAGACCAAGTGCAGAAGAGTAGTTCGTCACTCGGTACCTGCTTTTCTTCTATTAATGTCGGGTTGGAATTTTGCGTTAAAATTGGCCTCGATTGTAATTCACATTTCGAGGGAACGGTCATCACAGTTCAAGAGTGGTTTCTGACACATGCTCGAGAAGAGGCGATACAACATTATCCATTTCAGCTGTTGCTCCAGTGGTTTTAAAAGTTGACAGCTTTTCGAACTCAATAACAGTTGTGATAAGAGTTGCAGGAAGTAAATATAAAGTTAGCATGTTTTTTCAATTTTTAGAGCTTCTGAACCATTTATAATGTTTCGCTACATAATGTTTCGCCATTGTTAGCTACATCTCATCTTGCTCTTTTCACCAGTACTGATGTCATTCTACTTGCTTCGTCACTAAAAACCTGCTCGGCAGTGTATTTGCTATGGTACACCAGGCTTAGGCTTGAGGTAGTGTCCTCTCTCTTGTGTCTGTAGATGACGGTCAGGAAAGAAAAAGAAAAAAGAACATCAAAGCTACATGTGGGCTATGAGGCGCGTTGTAGTGGAGGGCTCCGGAATAGTTTCACCAACCTGAGGGATCTTTCAATGCTTGCCGAGATCTTGACTCGTGAATGTTTTCATTACTGCTTGCATAAAAAGAAACAGTCACTATAGCTGGGAATCGAACCCGCATCCAAGATTGTGTGCTTTGCATTGGCACTGCAATTGCAAGAGGTGTGTGTGGTGCAACGGGACGTCATTTTTTATAGGTTATATTCACTGGTGTGGCACGCCTGCGGGCAACCATGCAAATGCGCCGCCATGATTTTGCCCGAGCGCCAGTGTTGCTGAAGCAACGGCGCACTGGTTGCGTCGGGCTCCACAAGATAGCCCGTTAAAGCACAGTGCATGACAACAGTGATCTTTCCAATGTTCCAAACTATGTCTCACCGAACGCTAATACCTCAACGCCAGCTACTGTTACGTGCAACACCCTACGATTTACTTATCGCCAGACACAATTGAAATCGTCGCACGACTAGGTAGAGCAGTAAAAATATGGGGGGCTACGTATGCGTGCAACTGTGTCATGGTGGACTAAGTCACGTTCGTATTCAAGGCAAAGGCGATTGCCGCTTAAGTTTTGTCACCTGTTCAAGGACAACGACAGAAATATTGTTGCAGAAAATATTGCGGCAGGGGAGCCAAACTGAGGTGATTTGTTCAAAGGTCACTCATGATTCGCCAGCGCTTGTGCCGGCTCGGGAGGCGGCCTTGCATGCACAGGCTGCTACGCAACCATCGTATCTACATTGGCGTACGTGTGAGACAATTCTTGAGAAGCATTCTTTGGTTTATGTACTCAGCCACGATTGAATGGCACGTGTGGCAACAACTGGTGGTTGCAGCCAACTGCAGCATCGGCCACTTGAGCGCTGCGTCGCTTTTGTTTGCAGCTGCGGTTTCGTTGTTTGGGCATGCGAAGTGCTTGACGGCAAGTAGAGCACCACCGCATAATGTGAGTGGATTAAGAATAGATCCGTTGACGCCACTGCCGAGAGAGAATTGGGTTGAAACACGGCAGACAATGCACGCTGGTGTGTGTGTGTGTGTGTGTGTGTGTGCGTATTTTTTGTTTGTTTGTTTTGTTTGTTTTTCTCTGCGAGATGCAGGTGAAAAGCACATGCACAGGCACAACGGGTGCAGTCATGGCAGTTTTTAGTGTTGCCAAGCGAAGAAATCGTCCACTAAACTTTTCACTTTTCAATGAATACCATGAAGGGGGCGGCAGAAAGTTAGGTGGGCAGATGAGATCAAGAAGTTTGTGGGGATGAATTGGTCGCAGTCAGCACGGGACCGGGATCGTTAGGAATCCATGGGAAAGGCCTTTGCCCTGCAGTGGGCGTGGATGGTGATGATGATGAGCGTCCATTGGTAGAATGGTTGCACGAGAGTCACGTGTGCAGTGCGGTGCTGTTGCCTCTCCTGTTTCTTCGCACAACCGTGACCGTGAGCAGTCGCTCTGTGGTGGCCAAAAAAGAATCTTCGTGCGAGTGCAAGCATTCTGTGTGGCTGCATAACTTTTCCCTGCTCTCACTGCCAGCCTGTTGTGCGAAAGATGCTCCGAAACAACTTGCCTGTCACGACTGTGATTGTGACCGGTCGTTGCCCGTTGGCCGTCGTCGCTGCAGGTGGAGGACCAGGGCCAGGGTTGTGTGTGTGACTGCACCCTGGGCGTGTCGGCCAGCTCCCTCGTGTTGTTGGACGAGGGGACCGGGGAGCCCGTGTTCGGCTGTGCCACGGCCGCCGTGCTGGGGTGGTCCTCGCACTCTGCCAGGTGATGGTGGAGCCCGACCTTGTGCAACTGTGCCTCGCAGTGAACCTGCCAGCGGCCACTCAAGTTTAGTTGAGCGTCCGAGAAAGCCACATGTAGCAGTCGTGGCTGGCAGTTAGACTTTGGGTGGCTGGGCATTTGGTGTGTTGGCGATTACGGCACTATTTTTTGGGGGGTACTTGCGAGTAAAAATACATATCTTTAGCTGTCAAGCACTGAATTTCCCTGATTGGCGCTCTGTGTCGCCACCTAGTACGGTTGTCTGTATTAATTTCTCTCATAATAATGCCTGCTCAGTTTTCAGCTGGGCTTGTGGTACCTGCAGAAGCTGACGCTAGACGTTGAACAGCTGATTTTTGATTCCACATTGAGGTGCTTCGCACCCGATCTTCTGGCTTGCTTCAGTGAGCCAGGAAGAGCGGGAAGCTGCTGCCTATCGCAAAGACAGGCATTCCAGCTACGGCAAGTCTCGTTGGTAAACAAAATGGCTCGAATCGTTTTTAAAAGGTTTCAAGAACGTTTTGCTGTAAAATGAATACAGTTGAACCTCGATATAACGAACCTCGATTTAACGAATTTCGCGATATAACGAATTTTTTTCAAGTTTTCTATCAAAATTTTGCTAAATCCATGTATTTTATCTCGATTTTACGAAGTAATTTCGTGCGGCGCTTTCGATTTAACGAAGTCATGGCGAGAAAGGAAGAACGAAATTGCGGTCGAGGCACTTTTTATTTTGCCTCTTAGAGCCTACATTGAAAACATTCAGTACTCGCATTAACTCTTAAAAGGCTAAAATGAAAGAAAAGCGGTGAATTATGCGGTTGACAACAATTAAAAGCGATGAAAGAAGCTGCTCAAAAACCGCTAGCGGTCGTGGACGGTTTAATAGTGCGGCCGCCATTTTGACGTCTCCATCGTTGCCTACGCCAGCGCCCTCTATGCTTAGGCTGCCGAAGGCCGTAGCCTACTTCTAGTGTTTTTTTCTACGCGTCCTTGCTCACGGTACTGCTGCTCTAGGTTGTGCTCGCTGATAACCACGTTAATATTTTGTTAGTTCATCATTAGATGAGTCTTATAAGCAGCATGAGCACTCCAAGGGAAAGAAAAGTGTTCCGAACAAGAGCCTGAGGAAGTGCCGGTGAAACCGAAGGCCATTGAAGTGATGGATGCCGTCGACGTTCTGCGGAGGCACGCAGGCGCACTCCAACGTTGAAGAGCAAGCCTTGTTAGCGCTGTCAGCATACGAGCGTCACGTAAAGCCCACCCTGGTCAAGAAACGCCAAGCACTGCTTACGGACTTCTTCACTACGGCTTGAACATCGAGTGCTGGTGGCAATAAATTGCTCTCCGAACGTGGTCAAAACGTGCTCATTAGACAGCTGTGATGCGGAGAAATCGGTTTCTTTAGGGCTCAGCGGGCATAAAAGTAAGTGCTTAATCAAAATTGACCATAAGATATTTAATGTAAGCTTTCCGCTCTAGCGGGAGCACGTAAGCGCTGCTCCACAAAGTGAAGCGGTCCGTGTGTACTCCGCTCAACTCTGAATCATGGCTTTATCTCGACTGTGGTGGTTGCATCACGCACCCATACTGCAGAGCCTTTGTGCATGAAAAAAGTCTTGCGAAAGCTTTATAGCACCCTTCCGCTGTTGGCCCGCCGCACCCCTCAACACCGCGCCTAAGCCTACCACTGAACGGACGAAAAGAGGCGTAACTTCGAACCAGCACCTCGCCGGGTTGAAGTTCACGGGGCATGGACGCTGGTTCAATTGACTAACAGCGGCGTTCAGTAGTGACCGAAATGAAAAAAAGAAAAAGTGGAAACCTAGTCTGCTATCATATTTAATGCAGCGTTGCGGAAAAAGCATCAGTTTTACGACAACATAAACTACCGTTGGCTATCCGAATTCCATTGCCTTTTATTCACACAATTTTCGCGGCCAGATTTAGTACAAATTTCGGTTTAAGTGGAGAGGTAACTACATAGCAGTTGTTTCTGAGTGATGGGCAAGGTTTTGAAACCTCAATAACTGGTTAAATTAACTGTAAAATCGAAACCTCGATTTTACTAAATTCTCAATTTAACGAAATTTTCGCCCGCAAGTACGACTTCGTTATATCGGGGTTTAACTGTAATTTGCAGACAGCGATACTGGCTTTAATAAGCTGCACATGAATAAAGGAGAAAGTGACGTGAACCATGGTCCATTGAATAGGTTAAAAGTCGCAATTTCTATTGCACAAGTAGCATAAAACTACATTGGAAGTTAATGCATGATATTATTGTGGTAGTTTGGGGGGTTTGGCTGAGGGGCCATCTGCAGATTTTGAGGCAGAAGCCTTAACACTTTCGCAACCGTGGAAAAATGAGCTGTTTTCGGGTAGTCCCAGAAAATATTTTTTTGCTGCCACAGAAAATGACTGATGCTAAAGTGTAAGGTATGAAATGGTAGAAGAAAGATAGGACTTTCACACAGTATTAATTTCAAACAGCAGATGTATTATGAATGTTATCAAAAAATTATCAAAGCAAAAAAGGCAACAAAAAGAAAACGAAATGATGCAAACATCAATGTTACTTTGCACAGGGTAAGCATTAAAAAATTGAAAAATACACCTTGAATACAAAGCCCTTATAGAATAATGCTACAAACTACAAACGTTGTTTGCATACATACAAAAAATATAAGCGCTAGTGCCTATCATGCCACTGCGCGAAGCAGTTTCTCAACGCGGTGAAAGCAAGGTTGGCTCCACTCTATGCAGCCGGCGCTAATTGAATCCATCCGAACGAAGTCGACACCCTGCAGATAAGAGCTGTGACCTTTAGAACAAGCCCGATATGTTTGCATCAGCGCGCGGCAGCATTAGAATGACCCGAGGAGAAAGTGAAACTTGCCCGGCGAAAACCGGCTGACATTCCAGGATGGTTTGACACTCTTTCGCCGTCCATACTAAATTCTGATGAATCAAAGTCGTGTGACATATCTGTGGTGCTACCATCATCCAGAGACTACAGCTCAGATTCATCAATATCCGTCAAAATTCGCCGTTTTCGTGGAGCATCAACAAGCAGTATCGACGCCGCAACCGAAACCACGTGCGCCTGACTGCGAAGGACTTTAAAAATCCCCTCGCGGCGGAAAAAAGAAACTCGAAAGCAAAACTGTGAAATACTTCCTCTTTTACCCCTTGGATGGCATTAGCTCTCCAGGAGCGCTCGAAGAGTGCTGAAATTTGAATTTGTATTCATCGACAACATACTATCGATGGGAATAGGCGCGGTCACAAAAGTGCTAAAGGACGCATCAGGCGAAAAACTGGCATCCAGTGTCAGTGTGAGCAAAATGTGTTTCTAAAAATGGCCAACGGTGCAAAAAAAAAAAAAAGAAATACTAAAGGAAAGACAATTTGCTGGTCTGAGGCTTGAACCAGGGGCCTTCAGAATGCGAAGCTAGCACGCATCCTCTGCATCACAGCCAGTTCTCAGGCACGGCTGGTGAAAGGTGCACTCAGTTAAAATGTGTTGTGGGCTTTGATTTTGAAGCATGTGTGGTGGACAGGTGTACGGAGGCTTGCAGGAACAATCCGTGGGTTCTAATTGCACTAGTAGGGAAGCATGTCTTCACTAATGCTGTAAATGTAGGGTAAACCATGCCGACTTAAACCATGCCGACTGGCCATGTATCTCGTTAATTTACCAGAGAGAACAAGGAAACGACTCAAAGGGAAGTGGGTCAGAACAACACTAACGAGAGAATGTCATACTTTTATTGGTGCTGAGTTCACTGCAGTGTATACTCTCGGCACAACGTCACGATTGTGTAAAGTGGCAATACTGTAATCATCGCATTGCTTGAAATGAAATGCAATGCTCTTCCATTATGACACGTAGGCAGCCTTAGGTGCCTCCTGGAAGTTTTGTCTTCTTTCGAGCTCTTCTACTAAATAGCAAGATGGTTGTGCTGTGCAAGCTCGAACTCCACAAAGCAGCGGCAAATCCACTCCCTTAGATATGTAGCGACCATCCATGCAAAGCAACCCTACAGCTTGTGTTTTGCAAGACCCCTTTCAGACTACCACAAACCAAACTACCAACAGCTGCTTAAAAAGGAGCCATGAAGACAAAACACAAGTTTGTGTTATCGAAAGAATTTGTGTTTTATAGTGCCCCCAGCGCTTGTCCGAATGCAAATGATGCTTTATCTACTGAGAAATTAATTAATTGAAGTTAAAATTTTTATTTTCCAACTAAATTGTGCTTTTTCGTGGTCTGCAACGACATCACAGGGCCTTGTTTACCGTTTGTGAACCTAGATGGCGCCACCACACCGCTGCAAGCCGTTTGCTGCCTTTGGTTTGTTCGTGAACGTACTATTTGTAGCTGGCTTGTTTTGTTCTTGGAGACAATCGTTTCGTGAAACATGGTGCTCGCTGGACACATACGGTCACGTAAGACATCGTCGCTTGCGTCAATCGGCCAGTGTCGTCTGAGACAACCCCAAAGCCCCACAGTCCTGTGCAGCTAAACCAAGCATAGTGCACGCAGTACCAACAGCAGTATAAGCATCGGTACTTCTATGTTTACGTGTGCTTTCGTAACTTCCCCTGTTCGTGCCACCATTCTTAGGGCTTTAAAAAGAATGTGCCCTAAATTTAAGCGCAAATAGCTCGTTCGGCAAGCTTACAAGCTCTGCCTAATTTGCGTTTGCTTTTGCCGCCCTCTGCCAATCGCAGAGCTATCTGGTATGACGTCATAGGTTCTGTCGTGGCAAATGAGCTAGCGGGTCGCATGGCCATTTTCTTTTTTTTCTAATTATGTAGCTTATCTTAGCGAAGTTTACGTTAAAAGTGGTGTCAGTGTGATTCTAACGAGGCAATCTTTTGAATGAACCAAACTTGTGTTTTCTCTTCATGGCTCCTTTAAGGGGAAACGCGGGTCGAAAAAACGCGATTTTTTCGAAATATACCGATTTTTTGTTTTCCCTTGCATTAGCATCTTTGACTATCCTTCTTTCATGGGTAAAAAAATGAAAACGAAATACGAACGAGAACTTAGTGAAAAATGTGTCTGAATGACTCGCGGTGACCCAAGAAATCGCGCAATCAAGCCAAATTTCGGCCAGGTTTGAGAATTTATTCCGCACGGCAGCGTGGCTCGCCGCCATTTTGGTCACTTGAGAGAGGTAGATCAAGCCTTCTTCTCTCGATTGAGCCGCTCGCCAGCTTCGTATCTCCGGGTAAAAAAAATAAAAAAAATGTTTCTTCCCGCTTGTTTTGCGAGCTCCCACTGGGCATTTAAATCACGTGACGCGAAAGCGGGACCGCCATTGGCTCTTGCCGCTTGTGAGCCGCCATCGCCCGCATCGTTCCGTTCGCTACTTCGCGCTATCTTTTCTATTTCCTTATCGTGTGTTTTTAATCGTGAACGGTGAGGAGAAGCGTGACTTATGTCGCCGGAAGCAGCGTACTTCATGCCGGTACAAAGGAAAGCGCAAGCGGCGCAGCATTGTGACGACCACGGCCAATGCCGGCACGACCGGCACCGTGAGGCCTAACGGCGCCGGGCCTTCAAGCGTTGCAAGCGCGGCTCTACCAGGCGGGGCTGATTTTATCAGCGAAGATATCGACTTTATAAGCGCATCGGAGAAGAAGTCGGCAGCCTTCCAAGGTGAGGAGACAGCCAGCCACGGGAGCGGTGCAGTTATCTGTGGAGTCGGCGCTCTGACTGACCTTGAGTGCCGCCGTGTGCGCAACGTGCGGGAAGTGCGAACTCGTCGTAGTCGAGGTTGCGAACAAGCGGAAGGGCCTCGCATCGGTACTGGAACTGAAGTGCAAAAACGAGAAGTGCCCTGCGGGAGTGGCTTCGGGAGTGATTTCTTCTGTTTACTCGTCGCAGCGCGCTGCCGCCGTCGGTCGCGGAGGCCGCAAACCGGAACTCTGCAGTTCCGGTTTGCGGCCTCCCCGTGATAGTTTCGCCGTCAATGTGAAAGCGGTACTCGCTGCACGCGCGGTTGGCATCGGACACGATCAGCTATGCAGGTTTTGTGCCATTCTTGGTCTACCAAAACCACAGCATCAAAAGACGTTCTACAACACTGCCAAGAAAGTTCATGTTGCGGCCACAAAAGGCGTCTCTGACAATCTTGCTGAAGCAAGGCAAGTAACTGCGTTGCAAGCTGGTCAGACTGACCTCAGTGTGATTTTTGATGGTACTTGGCAGAAGCAAAGACACGAGCCACAACAGTGTTGGCACTGCCATTTCTCTTGACACTGGTCTCTGCCTGGATTTTGAGGTGCTGTCAAACTACTTGTACTAGCCGCCACCAAAAGCTTGATGAGCAAGAGGAGGAAGTGTGGCAAGCCTTTCATGCCTCTTGTGTGTGAAAAAAATGTTGACTGCTCATCCCATGCCATGGAGACGGAAGCAGCACTGCGCATCTGGCACAGGACGCTATCGTACAACCTGCAGTTCACTGTAGTGGAGACTGCCACTGCCCTCACAGGGTTGTGGTTCAACAGAGGCCACACTAGCTTTGAGCAAGTTCTCCAAGAACTGGGAATCTTCCCTTCAGAAGAACTGGTCAGACTAAGCAATGCAAGTGACCAGCGGAGGGTCAGGCAGATGTGTGCAAAGCTGACTGCTAAGGCTAGCCCCCATTGCCGCAGCCTGGTGAAACGGTCCCACACCAAGGACTACCCCAGCAAACACCGTGAGGGTGCAACTTATGCAGCAGGAGCATTCTAGTTTTAGTACCTCAATGTGGACATTTCAGACTGTATCCCCACCAAGTTTCATGTTGTTTGAGCAAGAATTTCTGAATCTGCCAAAGAAATAAACTTTCAATTGCGTTTTTCTCAGCTTGTTGTTTTGGTCCGTTTTCTGAGTTTGTGCACACTTATTTTCCCACTTAAAGTTGTCGTATCAGGATGAAATTTTGCACAGATGTTCATTATAACACGTAGAGTGCACAAATCTTGTTCATTATGCAATTTGTGTCCTTAGATATTTCTGACGGTCATAAAACAAAAATATACAGAACAAAAAAAGGCACACTACCAGTCATTTTTTTTTCGTAGCGAGGAAAATGATGATGAGGCTTTTTCAGGTAGATTTGTGCACTCTGCAGTTCATAAGGAACCACCTAGGCTATTTTAAAAGTTTCAGAAAAAATTTTTACTATAAAAAAAAGTGTGCACAAAAAAGCCATTTTTCTGAAAGTCATGCTGCGTAACATTTTATCCAGAGCAGCTATTCAAAATCTGATTACATATATGACCAGAGGAGCTCAATCTCTATAAGCTGTGAAAATTTCAGCCTCCTAACTTCATTATTTAAAAAAAAGTTGTTTGGAGGAGCACGTCCCCTTAAACTCCACAAAGCAGCGGCAAATCCACTCCCTTAGCTATGTAGCGACCAACCATGCAAAGCAACACCACACCTTGTGTTTAGGCAGTATTTTGCAAAGCCCCTTCCCTACTACCCTTAACCAAACTTCCAACGCCTGCTTAACCGTGCCCCTTCCACCCTTGTTTGTCAGCCTGAAGCTGTTCTACCACCAAGGGGAGTGCCTGGTGCTCCGGACGCGTGACTCGGACGCAGACGAGGTGCAGGAGATCGTCACCAGGCTGGCCTGCGTCACCAACGGCTGCGAGGTGGGTTGGAAGTTGGTGTAGGCGAACCTGAGCGAAGCAACGAAGACGAAAGTCAGACCAAACGAAGGGCCGTTATTTTCCACGGTTATCTGCAAACTTCACGAAAGTGCTTTGTCCGAATGTTCAGATTCTTCTTCTGTGGGTCTTCTGCGGAGATTGGTTCGGGGGATGGTAAAACAATGGTTCTGCAGCAGTTTGTGATGAAATCACATCGGTGTGAAAGGCTCGAACGACATTGCGTAACTGCTTGGGCGTCTCTGGGATGGTACTTGCTTATGAGATGATGACATAATGCTCGTAACATTTAGTAGCTGCTCTAATCTGCAGTAAAAAAAATTGAGAATATTTATTGACGTAGTAAGCTCGAATTGTGAGAAATTGTGAGAACGAGGTTCATGAAGCCAGCCGTCAGACATATAGCAATGAGTCAGGGTTAAGAAAGCTATTTACAGAAGAATTTCATCTTCCAAAAAACTGTTGCTGGCATACTGCTATCTGGCAAAAATGCAGGAGTTTTATCACGTTTGAAACCGTGTGCATACAGGAAGGACTACGTATTAGTTGTCTGTATCTATTGCAGGGTGGATTGTCTCTCTGCTTTGACAAATAATAAACATTAATTCATTTCCTTTTTTTTTTTTTGTTCAAGGCCCTCTTTGCACCAATTCTCATTTATTTGGAAATTTTGTTACTTGTCTGGTATGAAAAATGGGTGCCCCTGTAAAGAGCAAATGAAAATCATGTACCCTCCACATAATGATGATGATGGTTGAACATGAAGCTTTTTCATGAGGGATTCCGTGGTTGGCGTCTGAGTTTCGACTGAGTCGCAGACGGTTTGGACTTTCACTCATTGAGCTGTGACCTTGACTCGCACGCAGTTTGGTGTTTTGGTTGCAGCAGCTTTGACTGATCTTTCGCCATTTGAACAAACTCTGTGTTCAACCATGGTCATCATTAGACGGATGGGTGCAGGATTTTTCTTTCTAATTTGGCACGTCCATGCACCCCTCTACCAATCTAGACTGCCTCCATTGTGTCTGAATGGCGTGATTGGATGAGACGTCTGCTTCAGCCACGCAGGGGGCCGAGGTTCAATTCTGACCACGAGAGGAAGCGTTTTATTTTTCTTTCACTACATCCACAATCATCATCATCATTGTCAGAGAACGCTGGCTCTCCTGCAGAGCGTTTTCGGCTCGACGTACTGTATTTACTCGCGTAACGATCGCACTTTTTTTTCCCAAAAAATATGATGCAAATTTAGGGGTGCCGCTCATTACACGAGGTAAATTTTTTGCGACAAAAACTTTCAGCGCAGAAAACGCAAGGAAGTTGCAGTTCAGAAGTTTTACGATAGATCTCGTGAACATAACAAACAGATTAAATAAAAACATAATAAAAACTCCACAGACCACCGCCAGCCGCGTTGCAAAGTGACGCAAAATGCAGTTTTTTTTTTTTTTTTTTTTTTAATGAATTACGGAACCCGCCGGAATGAGTTTGCCGCAAGGTGAGAAGAGGTCGACAAATAAGTGGCTACTGCTGTCACAGTGCGGGACATCAAAATATGACACGGCTGGTGATGCAGCAAGCTTGTGAGTACATTATATGCATTTAGGGAGAGTTTCTAGCGTCCGAATAATGAACTCATGCTAGCCAATATCGCTGAAGTCTGAAAGTCTGCGACAATAACGTAGCCGTGGCCGCTTTGAAAGAGGATGAAACATAGTTAACCACGACTATTGTCATCTAGACTTGGCACACATACGACATATGACTGCGGCAAGTTCAGGGTGCGATCATTGCGCGGGAGATAAAGAAAAGTCGTATTTTGACGAGGAACTGCATGGGTGCGATCTTTACGCGAGTGCAGTCATTATGCGAGTAAATACGGTACTCCATCGGTGAGACGTAGAAAGCTCTACTCTAAAAAAAAATACTTCACTTCGTCTCCAGAGTAGAAGCCGACTGTGTTCCCACTGCGCTTTGCCAGCCGTGAAAGAGTTGGGTGGGTGGACACGTTTTGACGTCATATTATGTGCCAGGCGAATGTGACGGCCTGCGAGTAGAAATGTCTGCCTGTCAATTCCTGCCAAAGGACTACGAAAGAGATGCAAATGCAATGCAGTAGCGAAGAAGTCTTCGATAAGTACTGCCAGGAAAAGCCGTAATGCTTTTGCCCTCAACACAGGACTAAATGCTCCAAGGAACTTTTTGTTGCTCCAGAGCTTCGGTTGCACATTCTTTGCCGGAAGTTACTGTGTGCCTACCCTGTATAGGCCTGATGAAGCTTGATGTACAGGTTTTATCGTTATGATGACGGTAATGGTTGAACCAGAGTTACCGTATCTTTGCACGTATAATCCGCACCAAAAATGTGAAAATTTCAGTGGCAGCCAGGCGTGCGGATAACACGCGGGGTTTTCTTTTATTGCAGCTTCACGGCAATGCGCATTGTGCCGGGACGCTCGCACGCAGTAACACTGACTGAGCCTTCCATGGCAGTGATTGTGCAAAACATACGAGGACAAGGAGGAAAAAACAGGGATGAGTGCACTCTAACAACTGAATTTAATTAGTGAATTGGGGCTTTCGCCTTGCAGTTAGTGTATTCTACTTGCTAAATATACGCTTTTTCTGTCTACAGTATGTGATGTGTCACTTGAGCAGTAGCTTTGGTTGCAGCCTTTCCTGTATGAAATGTGTAAGCAATACGCAAAGATTTTTTTTTTTTTTTTTTTTTTGTGAGCTGAAAGTGGGGGTGCGAATTATGTGCTGGGGCGGGTTCTACGTGCGAAAATACGGTAGTCTGTATGCACCAGCTGCAGAACTCCCCATAGACCCTATGGGTTAAAAACTGGTCTGTGGTTGGCCGCAGCACGGGGGGCAAGCACGGGGCTTGCTGACTAGCCTCCCGTCTGTTGATAGCAGGTTGAAGTGGTACTCAGATGTTTGTGTCTGCTGCTGTAAGTCATGACAGAGCAGTGGAAAAGTAGGCACACGTTATCTAGTTTACTGTTTCATAACCCGAAAAGTAAGTTTTATTTGGCAAGTTTTGTTACAAAAGGCGCATGTGTAGCAAAGTGCATGCAGATTTTGTTGAGCGAGCGTGCCTGCTCTTTGCCCCTCCCCTTCCCTCTCCAGACGGAAGAGCTGATACTGTGCCGGAACGCGGTGGGCCAGCTGGGCTTCCACGTGCAGTCCGAGGGTCTGGTCACCGAGGTGGAGTCCGAGGGGCTCTCCTGGAAGGCCGGACTGAGGCGTGGGTGCCGCCTGCTCGAGGTGGGTGACGGTTGCTGTTTCTCTCGCTCCCGCGGCGGCAAATGTTTGTACACGTTTTCTGTACAGTCTGACCCCACTACAATGAACGCCGCTTCAATGAAGGATTTACGATTCCCCGTCAGGGACCCAAAGGATTCAATACATGAATATTCTCACCAGAACGAACACTTTTTCTGAATGCCGTTCCGCCTCAACGAAATTTGATCATGCATTCCAGGTTAAGTGGGGACACTGGTCTTGAGAACATTCTTGTTATTTTTTAAACCTATGTCCTGAGATTTACAAATTCAGTGTATTGTAACTCCCTCAGCACAAATATGCAGTCAGTTTTCGTCTACGTGCTGTAAGTTCAGAGTTTTGTAACATGTTGTGCCGTTATGTTTCAGGCAATTTTTTTATTGACTACTTATGCAATACTCGAATACTTTGTGTCCCTTTGTGCTGTAGAAGGACCCGCGAGCGCAACTATACCACTGCAGTGATTTTAGACCTGTTTCTGCAATTTCTGTAAACTTATTAAATGACAGGTCATCAATTACCCAAGGTTTTCGTAAAACAAACTGCATAAAAAATTGTGCTAGCAAAAAGATACTGTACATTTTTTGTGGTTTTAATGCACTGTTCAGTTCATAAGCGTTCGAATGCAACAAAAATGATACAAATCTCACCAGAACATCCCAAGATATTGTCACGGGACATATAGGTGGGCAATACCCCACAGTGCCAATAAAAAAAAAACTGTAAATACATCGTTCGACTGTACCCGACAGTTGACCTCGAAGGAAAAAATTGTTTCTGGGAAAACAAGGCACGAAGCTTGGAAACGTGTGAAAATGGCCGTTTGGGCAAATTCAAAGGGTGGCAGCTCCATAAGTACTTATGGCACGGCTATAATATTTTACAGGTACATTCTTTGGTACGTGTGCTCTGCAAATAAAATTAATACAGAAAATTGTTTTTTTGGCAAATTTTCGGTCCTCAAGACCATGTTGTACCCCCTTAAAAAAATTATTTGCCGTACAAGCAACACAGGTTTGAACATTCTGGGGTGTTTTTTTATACGTAAAATTACGTCAACAAAGTTAAAAATCTCGTGTTGGCACCACCAGAAACTGCCGCTGATGACTGAGCATGGCAGCCGCCATTGCTCGAGGGGGATGGCGATGAGAATGGTTGTTTTTTTTCATGGGCTTGAAGCAAAAGGCTTGAAGCTTTTCAGCTGCAGGCAATCCGAATTGAAGGCTCAGTTGAGTCTGGCTCAATTATCCCGTCAGTCCGCACAGCGTCTCTGCAGTGTCTGGCATTGTGGTCGTCAGTGCAGTAGTGTTAGCAGTTTGCAACTGCGTAGTTCATGCTGTGCACGTGGGGCAGTGTTTGATTTACGGCGACAGCTTTCTGTTGTGTATGTAGCATGCTTTTTGACGTGGCCCCGCCATGCAAAAAGTTAAATAATTTGTCATTAGAGGATAAAGCATGTATTTTGACAGAAGTAGCAAGTGGACAGATGAAAAGTGGCATTGCGGCAAAGTTTGGAATTTTTCCCAAGTTCACTGTCCACCATTCTTAAGTGTAAAGTCGCTATAGAGAAAGCACTCGCATCGGGAACACCAGCCGAGCAGAAGAACTTGACGCTATCGGTGCCTGAAGAGCTTGAAAGGTTGCGTACAAGTGCTTTGTGGAAATGAGGGTAAATAAAATACCAATCAGTGGAAACGGTGGAAGCAAAAGGCACTGAATTTTGTTTGCCTTGTGGGTGTTGAGGACTTCAAAGTAAGCATTGGCTAGGCGAGTATTTGCACACCCCACTAGGGGTGTGCAAATACTAAAATATTCGAATACGAATCGAATTTGATTTTGGAGTGGAGTTTCCGAACATTCCCTGGCTTTGCAAAAGCGAGAGGCGTTGGCGCACGCTAATGCACTTGTGCTGCACCATCTGCTCAGCAAGTTTCATCCAAATCGCGCTTTCGGCGAGTACGCCTTGCAGAGGCCGTGAATTTTATCCCACTGCACAGAGTAATCTGCGATACGTCAATAAGACCTTTTTCTTTCGAGCCGTCGCTGTCGAATCAGGCCGCCATTTTGAATTCTGTTTTCAGATGTTTACATGTTAAGGCAGCTTCCGGTAAAGACCGCCGCCGCATAGAGTTAATACTGGGCCTCCTCGATTATCAGTCACAGATCATCCACGAACTGCCCAAGACGCGATCTGGTACTTGATTTTTCCGTGCATTCCTATGCGACTTCCGGTCCGAACACAGTCCTCGGACTGTCCGTACACCCTCCAGGACTGGTAAATAAAGGATGCCCACTACTGCACCGCTGTTTTGGCAGAGCTTTTCCGTTAATTTAAAATCGGAAGCGGTTCTGGCTGTTTCTAGTGTGGTTGGTGTATGGTTACTGCGTGTTTACTTGTTTCTGAGACCACAGTGGATAGCGCAGGCTTGTCCACGGCGACTGTAGTGCAAGCTTTCCTTCTGCTACGTATTATTCACGCTGCCCACATGCTTCCGAAGAAGTGCCTCATCGTGGCCCATGATTGTGGTTGGTGTCGTATTTTCGCGTCCTATTGTTCACGCCTGCAAAGTGCTCGCTAGTGATGAGCATCCCGCGATTGCAACCGAACCACCTCCACGTTCGATTGTTATTCGAGGAAGGGAACAAGGCAGGTGTCAGTTTCCAGCCTCCCCCGTGCACGAAGGCATTGTATAGAATGACGTGGCGGTGTCCCAAGGGTTGTTGTCACAACATTTCATTTACAAGTCAGTGCACGCGGGACACTTTTGGGCTAGGCATAACTTTAACTAAACGTAGAGATAAGGTTCTCTCGGCACCTAAATTGACCTAATGGGGCCACCATATTAAACAAGAAGAATGCGTAGAACTGATCCAAAGAAGCATTTTCTCATTTAAAAAAAAAAAACGGGAATAAAAAGAAACATGGGGGGAAATGCTGGGACTCGGACCCAGGACATAAGTGTTGGAGGCCACGATGCAACCCACTTGGCCACAAATGCCAAACATACAGCTTGTTCGCTCAGTAATTGAGTGGGAAGTTTGTGGCTGTGTTCAAAGCTAACCAGTTGATGGCGCTAAGTGCCTGGCATGCAGTGACTTGGAAGCGGGATGTTGCGTTGCAATCTCATTTGTAATTTCTATTAAAATGTGCCCTTGTCATACTGTGTTTCGAAGACGTCTTCTCTTCCCCATGGAAAAAAAACGGACGACGGTATCGGCGTCTTGTGGTGTTGGGGTGTCGGTCTCTTCTGTGACCTTTCATTGCACCGTGGGGGTGTCCGTCTCTTACCCTGTTTCCGCAACAATCCCGCAGATCTGCAAGGTGGCGGTGGCGACGCTGAGCTACGACCAGATGGTGGACCTGCTCAAGACCTCCATCATGGTCAGCGTCACCGTGGTGCCCCCGCACAAGGACGGCAGCCCCCGCAGGTGAGCTGGCAAGGCCACCACCCGCCCCTGTGGTTGGGGTGTTTGTCCACTGGAGGCGCCGCTTCTTCTTTGCCCCGTCATCGGCTTTCATCATCATCATCGTCAGTCTATATATACCCACTGCAGGGCAAAGGCCTCTCCCATGGATCTCCAATTATTCCGGTCCTCTGCCAACTGCGACCAGTTTATCCCCGCAAACTTCTTGGTCTCATCTGCCCATCTAACTTTCTGCCACCCCCTGCTACGCTTGCCTTCTCTAGGATTCCACTCTGTTACCCTTGATGGTGCCTAGACTGTGGCTTTGGTTCGCGTGTACTGATTTTGTAGCCGGGTAAACCAGCTTCCTCTTAGGGCATTTACCACATCGTCTCATGAGGCCTCTGCTGCCATATAAGCACAAATTTTTGTTTGAAGGTGGCGCTGCAATGATAGGATACCCACTGTGTGTGGTCATGTCGGTTGCTGCGTCGTTTTTGACCGTGACAATACGAAGGCTCAAAATCACTCACATACATCACTGGCAGTTTTTTTGTGGAAAAAGAGAAATTGTGACCTAATCGCGAGAAGGTGCGGTAGCTAAGAGACCCTATTGAGTGCTGCCAGTGCTCTAAAGCCCCTTTTTGCTGCGTCCCTTTCTCTCTGCACGTCGTGGTGCGGACAGGGGCTGCCCGCTGCAGAACTGCAGCTACTTCGGGGCAGACTACGACAGCGCGTCGGACCTGAGCGGATCGTCGTCCAGTTCTGGCGGAGGGGGCAGCGTCAACTCCCCCAGGGGCCAGGCGCCGGCCGTCGGCCAGCAGGTGCCTTCCTACGCCAAGGCACGGGCCAGGTGAGGGACCCCTGGGAGGGGCTGCTGGGGGACTTTGCACAGACAGCTGAGCAGTGGGGGGGAAAAGTCTTGTCGCTTCTTTTTTTATAAAGGGTTATTAAGACAAAATACAACTTGGGTCAGCTTGAAAGACGTAGCCCTTGTTGGGCTGACTCTAGTCCATTCCGGACACGAAAGACGCTCCTTTAAATGGAAAAAATGCCAGAACTATTGAGAAACTTTTGAATTTCCCGCTGCACAGCGATGCAATACGGGCAGTCGTGGTACAGTATGGGCCATCGCTGAAAACTTTTGAAGGTTCCAGTCGAGTGTTGTATTTTTTTTAAGCAACATCCACATTTGGGTACCTGTTCTAAACGAGATATTGGAAGAAAACAGTACGCATTGAAATTTGAATGTACATTGAGGACCTGAAGTGGTCAGAATTAATCTACAGGGCCCTGTTACAGAGCACCTCATTGAGAGAGGCCAGGGGTTGCTTTGGCAGGTAAAACACCAATTTGAAATCTTCAAAATTCTGTGCGTAACAGGTGATGAGGCTGTTCTGTTTCCGGTACGTTAGTGGAATTTGTTGGCTGCTGCATAGCTGCGGTTTTATTGCAGCCACTTTGGTGTTGCTGGGACATGCGTGCACATTTTACAGCTTTTAATTGAAAAAAAAAAAAATCTGGTGAGCCAGTGGTGTTCTAGCTCAACCCAGACTTTCCATTAAAATTGAGAGAGTTGCAAATTTATGGGCATTTCAAGCCACGCTTTCTTTTTCTCTCTCGAACAAGGATATTCAAGAACCCATTTTCGTATGAACTCGGGGGTGACCACCAAGAACAGAGTCGTTTGGGCTGTGAAATCTGTCTCTTTTGTCTCGTGCTGCCCAGTTCTACTTTGCTGGAGAAGTAGTGAATAACAAATAATGCGTTGCTACTCTTTGGTCGCAGCATTTGAGCGCGAACGGATTCGGCGCTGCTGGAATTGTCAATTCATCACCCATTTGCGGGGACACATAACTGAACAGTCGTTTTGTCGGTGCGTGTGTTGTAGTGTGCCTCTGGCTCAGAGTAAGAGTGGGCCTGTTTGTGTTGTGCCGCTTCGAAGGAAGGAGCAGGGTTCTTGTCCAAATTAATGTTTATTAAAGCGAACTTGTGCGCTCCGCAATAGACAAGAAGAACACGCGAATGGTGAAAAACTAGCGGTGGTGACTTGGATGCCACTTTGTTTTTTCCCTGCAAGGTGCGTGATTTGCAGCTGCGGCTACTACGGGGCCCCATATTCACAAACGTAACTGAAGCATCACTTCTGCTTTTTGGTACTTTCCGTAACATCAAAGTCAACCGTCGCAACTCCTTCGTTACACAGAGGTTCAAAGGTGGAAACGGGGAAATGAAAGACTTTGTTAAATCCAGAATTCATTCCATAGAGGTTTGTTGCATCCAGGTTTGACTGTACTGTCCATCACCTGTTTGGCGCCTAGTTGGTTTGGGAGAGGAATTGACCCTTGGGTCGTGCTTTTTCTCCGCGGCGTGCCCGTACCACCTTTTGCAGGAGCGACATGCAGTTCCGGTGTGTGAGCCAGCCGCAGCAGAGGCCCTGCGAGGCACCGGCAGATGTGAGTATTTCATTCCTCCCCTCACAGTTGCAACGGAGCTGTCAGGACGGCTACGGCACGCAGTATTGGGCACATACATTGTTCTGCTCGGTTCATACAGTCTGTTTTATTCTGTTTCACACGTTGCCCTGCAGTCTGTTTCATACGTGCCACTCTGTTTCATACGTGCTAGTGCAACCAAGCTGTCCTGAAATTTGGAAGAAGTGGCACTGAGGAGGTGTATGTTGATATGAGTTTGTAAATGCTGTACGTCGAGGTCTGTTTATGCATATGTTCTATGTTTTAGGTTCACATCAATGTTTAGCATCAGGCTGCTGATAATGAAGCAAACTCCATTCATACTTGTTTTAGGTCCACATCTGTATTTAATTAACATGAAACTAGTGATAACAGAACAGAAGCGTTTATTACGCAGCGCCGCACCTGCCAATACTGTGGATAGGTCACTTCTTCAATACACACATGGCAATTGTGTTGCTTCAGTCGCCGTAGTGCGGAGCAGTGCTGTATCAGTGGGGCAATTTTGGTTGCGGTACTTTTCATCGACTAATTCAGGCTTCACTCAACACTCTGCCTCCCTTACCTACACCACTCTTGCCTTGCGTCTGCACATGCGTTATGGCTTCGTTCCTCTGCATACACTATTCTCATTTCAATTCTGGACGCGTCGCTCTCTTTACTCTCAATCTTTGGTCTCTACATTAGCATTTTTCATTGTTCAGACCTTTTGTGACATTCCTTCACAGGCATCCAGTGGTGTGTCCCTTTGCTGCCTTTGAGGAATTTTGGTGGTTTTGCACTGCATGGAAGCTGCTTTCTTTTTTGTTTAATGCTGGCTTTCAAATTGGCCTCTTTCTCAGCATCAGATTGTTTTGCATTTCAAGAGAGGTGCTTCTATGTGAATTAGCAAAGGTGGCGGAGGGAGGGGGGTGTGTGTGTCTTGAGAGCAGGCAGAACTTTCAGAGTTTGTCTTGCTTGTTTTAGTTTATGTGCAGCATTGGTTTCTATGGACTCAATTGAGGCACTGCTCTTGCTTAGGTTTGTCTTTTGCCATACAAACGTGATTTTTAACTTTTGCCTTTGCCGTTAGGTAGCTCACAGAAGGAGCATCAATAACGGAACTTCCATATGACCCTTATGCCGCTTAAAAAATCATTTTTTAATGCATATGGCGTAGAACGAGATGTGGAACTACTACCGACCTACCAGTCACCGTTCTCGTCATTGGTTGGTTTTTACAATGCCGAACGAATCTTCACAAGAGGAATTTCTTCAGTGGGTTTTGTAGCTTATGTCTCTTGGAAGCTGTTTCAGGTTTGTTGCCGTTTGGCGGACGGCCCTTTGGCTTAACTGCATGTCTGCGTCCTATAAACAAGCGAGGCTGTTTGCAGCCATCTTAGTTAAAGATGGCTCATCACGTAGACTTGTAATGTGCAATCGACATTCTGGCGCGTTCTATAGCATTGCAAAATATGCGCAACAGAACCGCGTTGTCGATAAAAGGTTTGTTTCAAAGTGTGCTTTAAGAAATTTTATGCTAAAATTTGCATTGCCTTATTCATGAGATAGTTTTTGTATATTAGTTGAAAGCAGGTGGATGCCAAAAAATATTTGGCTGTGTTATGTAGTGCAATGTTCCAAGCAAAGTTCCTGTACGAAAGAAAGTACTATTTAGTGTCTATAGACATTTTCGTTGGGCAGCAAAAAAAAAAAAATGGGTAGTGCTTCAGGTGTCTGTCTATACAAAGAAGTTTTGTCAGGTAGAGATGGACAGCACATGTCAAGGTGGCTTTCTCGGAGGAAAGCATTCTTCTCACTGTCAGTGGCAAGTAGTCCTTGACAAAGGATCTGAATGCCTGGATAAATGCCAGCATTGCATTTAAGACCACGCACAGGATTCACCAGAGGAGCAGCAAGGACAGGAAAGCTGTGAGGGTGTGTGTGTAACAAAACTTGCCAAGGAAGCTTCACTGACAATCAGGACTCATTTGGACACACTTACAGCTGTCTTGTGACTCACAACTAGAGCTCCAACGACGAAACACACTACAATTGCAGGGGTCTTACTTTCCCTTGCGAAAAACTGTGGAGTGGTGGTGGAGCAGCAATGAAGCTAACTTCGCAGCCGTAAACTTCTACAAAGTACACAGTGGGGTACCCAAGGGCCATCACGAAACCTTTAGGAACGCACGTGAGGCATCCAAACTGCCTTGAGTCAAACGTGATGTCTACTGAGCGAAGGCTGGCCATGTTTTCTGCCAAATCGACCCATCATGAATGACAGAACTGGAATCTGAGGAGTAGATGTCGCTGGCTGACTCACTACCCTTGCTCTTGACTGAAAAGAAATGTAATGCCAGTCCACTGTAGTTGGAAGTAGAATGTTTGTGGACGCAGTGGTGAGGGATGACCACGTTCCCCTTTTCACTTTTGTACTTCGGCAGCTGCGAAGTTGCACCGAGAATCACACAACGGTAGTGACGAAAGTGAGAGTTGCTGGAAAAGATGTTTTTTTTTTTGGCCTCAACATGTTCTCGAGATTGATAAAATCAGGGTGAGAACTCATTCGTTAGTTTTAAATGGCATATCAATGAAACAGGAGTCAGAAAATTAGGCAGGAAGAATGCAAATATAGGGCTGTTCAGCCTTTTCTCGTTTTTTGTTGGAATCATGTCCCTCATTGGCGTCAGCACTACTACGATGAATGTAAAGTTTCATTTTTAACCACTACTATACTGGAGAAAAATCTCTCACTGCAATCGTGTGCCGTCGTGGGTGCCAACTGCAGTGCTCTTCGCCTACTTGGCTCGGTTAGCCGCACGGCTTCTTTTCGCTCTTGAAGCCAAAAGCTACAACGTAAGGGTGACATTAATTTTTTTTTTTTTTGTCTTGTATTAATCTTTGAACTACAAAGCTTTGAACTGAACGAAGCTGAATTGAACACAGTACGAAGCTTTGAACTGACACACGCAGTTCTTGGGCCTCAAATTTTCTAGTAAATAAACAGCTTTAAAATATCCTTTTACAATAACACTGTGCTTTTTTTTTGCAACCACTGGCAACTTTTGAGATGGTTGGTGACCCACGCCAAGTAGTGATTGAATGCCCCTTGCAAGGCCTGCCTAGACATTGCAAGCAAGGCTTGCCTAGACAAGCAAGGCTTGCCTAGACATTGCCACCAGATTTCCCTTTAGTGTGTATTAAAATGCAACTGTACAACCATGAATGGGCCGCTTTAAAAGCAATCGAAAAGCAGTAAACAACCCCCCCACTAACGTGCATGCACGTTCGCCCTAGCAGGAGCGGCCGTCGCCGGTGCCTCCACCAGTTCCGGCGCGGATGGCACGCAGCCCTCCCGGGCGCGGAGGGGGATCGCCCAGTGAGCGACTGGCGCGCCAGGTGGCCTGCAACTCCCTGCCACCCCTAGTGGTCGCACCCCCCTCCACCACGTCATCGGGCCAGTCGGGTGAGCGTCTCATTGTTGCTTGTATACAGCCTTACCCACTTATAACAATATTGAAGTGCCACAAAAAAGCCATTGTTATAACCAGCAATTGTTATCAAGGGTTGGGCAGAAAGACTTACTTTTGTAAGCGTGTAGGGGTTTTCACCCAGCATTTACAAAACGGAAATGTAACTGCATGGCCGACAACCCAGGCTTAGCCATGCCAACTCCACAGGGCCCCTAGGAAAAACCACAGTCTTTCACATAGCACGAAGTCTCGGCATGAAATTCTTGACCATTTCTTTTTTAACGATTGGCAGGTTGCATGTTGCTAAAGTGGCATTGTTTTCTGCCCTTTTGAACATCGGTAATCAACAGTGGCCTTTTACCCCAATGTAGCGTTATTTAAATCTGGACAGTGTTGAGGAGCTGCCCCTGCCTGTCTTACTTCCTGGGCCAGCTGACAGCAGGAGATGAGAGGGGCAGTCGGGAGGTCCTTTCTTCAGGGATAGGGTGGCTACGTGAAAGGCGCCAACTTTTTCTGAGTGTTGGAAAGAGAGAAGATGCCGCAACTCATTTCATGCTTAGAAAGTCAGGCTTGGTCACACATCCATGATCTCTCACAGATCTCCAAATACTATACCTTACATCGGCTCATACTGTCAGGCTCAATTGTTATACCAATGATGAGGAAAATGACCATTGTTATAAGCAGTTTATTGTACCATATAACGTATATGAAAGTTGATGGTGCCACAACTGTTCATTGTTATATCAAATATATTCTTGTAACCAATATCGTTATGAGTGGGTTGGACAGTACACATGACGTGCCGATCTCAGTACAGTGTAGCTTGAGCCAAACATTGGAATCTGGGAAAGCTGAATTTGTGGGCAGCAACGTAATTGCGAATCATTTGTTGCAGTGTGAACGTGGTGTTTGGCGCAAGTAGCTGCTGGGAAGTGGTTAAATGTGTAAGCGGTGTAATTCAGCAAAAACGTGGCAATTACGGACTTGTCGAGTGTCCGCGAAAATGTGTGGAATGTCCAGGCTTCTGCATGGACTGTTGAAGATCCCCAGGTGTTCAAAATTAATCTGGAGCCCTCCACTATGGTGCGCCTCATCGCCTGTGTAGTGTCGGCGCGTTAAACCCCACAGTCAATCAATCAAATCAATCAATCAATCTGCAAAAACTGCACGAGCGCGAGCAAATTCATGCCACTTGAGGGAAAACACAAAGCTTGTGTGAAACAAATAACGTGAAGGTCGTTTAAATTTGGCATGTTTGCTTTGAAGCATTGAAAATGTCTGCCGTGTTAACGAAATTTTTGTGCTTGCTGGTAAACGTGTGTGGAATTGTGAGATTATGCTCGCGAGACTCATGCATTACAAAAATTGTTTATTTTGTCATAGGTCACATCTCAACTTATGTTTGGTAATTATTTTGTCAACTCTTGTAAGGAGCATCAGGCCTAGCAAAGAAATTGTCGTTCCCTATGCTGTTTCCTTATCATTGGCGGGATTGTACATACATGTGCAGTTGTGTGCGTGTGCACATGTGAATCTACAGTCCTGGACAGGTGAAATGCGAAAGCGGAAATACGAACTAGAACATACACATAACGCAATTTCTGTCCGTGCAGGCCAAACTGACACCTGGCTACATAACATGAACAAAGTTTTGAAATGTGGCTTTCCAAATATACCAATGGCAAATATACCATTATTGGAACTCTACGAACACTGTTTTTCAGTTTTGCATGTTCTGGTTCATATTTTTGTATCTGTATCCTTATAGAATGACTTTCTCGCAAGAACAGACGTTTGGTCTCTCTTATTTGCCTGCCCAGAAGAGTGTAGGCAGTGTACAGGGCACAGTTGCTCTTCAAGTAAAAATGTCGTGTTCGCGCAAAAAAAAAAAAAAAAAAACCCTCAAGTGGCAGATTGAAGAAGGCAATTATTTCCCTTCCGTACGTGCATGCATTTGTAATGACACTGTCTTGCATTAGTTCGTTGTCGAGTGTGTTGAAAGGCCCGTGGAAAAAAATTACAACTTCGTTCAATTTTAAAAGACTAGCCCTGGTAATTCGTTCAGCTCCATTCTAGCCGCGAAAGATGCTTTTTTAACCAAACAAACGCGAGAAATACTGAGAAACTTTTACATTTTGCACCAAGGTGGCCTGTAATGAGCACGAGGGATGTTTTATGGTCCAGCTCTGAAAACAGTTATTTGCGTACCGTATTTTCGCGCGTATAACCCGCACCAAAAATCCGAAAATTTAAGGTGTGAAGTAGAGGTGTGGATTGTATGCGAAGTATTTCCTTTGGTTCAGCTTCACCGCAATGCGCGTTGGGCCGCGATGCCCCTGCAGCAGTGATAGCGGCTAAGCCACTGTTATCCCATTGACGGTGCTCATTTCGCACACACAGCTCAACAATACCCCAACCTCTGAAAAAAATGTATGTGGCAAGCCATCTACTTGTGTAGTCAGCTAGGCAAGTTCTTTTGCATAAACAAATGTGTAATGTTGCTTGAGCAGTAGATTTGGTTCATCCTCGTATGTATAAAATATGCGGGCAATACGCGGGGATATATTTTTTTTATTCGTCGACGGAAAGCGGGGGTGCGGGTTAGGTGCAGGGGCGGGTTATACGGGCGAAAATACGGTATTAACTGCACATCAGCATTCAACCGATGTAATTAAGCGCAACTAGAGGGCCCCACTACACAATCGCCCGGTCGTGTGTCTTGGCAGTGGTTTTGGTCAGCAGCTACGAATCGCACCAACAAGATTCTGCGATATCACAGAGAAATTACTGGAAAGTGGACGGAGAATCGCCACTGCTTCCTCCGTGTTCCCTAATATCTCTCCACTGTTTGCTTGAAGTCTGTGATATAACCGATATTGTTGTTTTTGGGACAGAGTAGTGCGTTTAAACCCTTTCAGCTCTTGAATTTTTCATTTCTAGCGGAAAGGTTTTTTGTGTGTGTTTTCCTTATTATGGTGATCCTGTAAGCTTACAAACGAAAAATTGATGTTGTGGTGCTAGTAACCAGCAATTTAGAGGCACTGCATGTAGTTAGGTCATTAGGCAATTAAAATTTTAAAATGGAGCAAAAAAATTTTTTTTGCATTCTTTTCTAAACTTTAAAAATCAGCGAGCCCACGTATACAAAATAAAGCTGATATTGAAAGAAGTTCGCGAGTTGCAACTATGTAATCAAACTGGAACTTCGGTCCTAGGGGTCACCTCAACATCAGTTTGTACTTCATTGCGATGCCTTCCTCTCTCTAGCGTTCAGCTGTTGCAAAATAATAAAACTGGTGATACGTATCGAAAGAGGAATCCTTCCAGAACTATTTCCCAGAAAATCTAGCTGTCTTGGTTTTTTTTTCTGAAATTGCAACAAGAATTTTGGTTAATTACAGGACACCACACAGGACACTAAATACAGGACACCACAGCCGAAAAAGTTAATGAGCAAAACACGCATTTGTCTGCATGGCCTGTTAAAGGAGCCATGAAGAGGAATACATAACTTCATTTAATTTGAAAGAACTAGGATTCAGTATCTCACTCAGCTCCATTACAGCCACAAAAGATGTTTTTTAACGAAAAAAAAAAAGCAAGAAGTATTTAAAAACTTTCAAATTTTGCGCCACAGTGACGTGTTATGAGCAAGAATGACGTCACACGGGCCAACAATAAAACATAATTTTCAGTGCGTTAACTGCACGTTAGCATTCAAGTGATGCGGTCAAATGGAGCTAGAGGCCCCATTACAGACGTCCAGTCATGTGTCGTCGCGACAGGTCAGTTAGGCAGCCGCCAATCGCACAAACAAGGTTTCGTGACATCATAGAAAAGTTGCGGGAAATTGGCTAGGGGGTCGCAACTGCTTCACACGTTTTCTTTAATACCTCCGTTATTTGTTCGAAGATTGCGATGATATTGGTATCATTGTTATCGGGACTAAGCAGTCTTTCTAATAAACCCAACTTGTATTTTGTCTTCATGGCTCCTTTAATGGGCGACACTTGCATCGGCCTCCACAGCCCATTAACTGGTGTGGTGTGGTTGGAGCCAGCCAGCCACATTCAAGACTGTCTCCGTCGCTTCCACCGCTGGCACGACTCCTCGCAGGTGGTGGAAAAGGGGGTCCTCCATCGCGGAGTGGCAGTGGGGGCAGCAGTCCCTCGCTGGTCTCACTCATGCTGCTGGAGCCCCTGCCGGGGCCCCTGGTGGTGTCTCGGAGCGAGCTGTCGCTGGCGCAGCTCTCCTCCTCCTCGCACGACCAGCGGATGCGAGCCGGAGGGGCGGTGGGCGCCGGTGGCTTGGTGGCACACCCGTCGTCGCGCCGCCAGCACAGCCCCCTGGACCCGACAGCCGCCACCAGGGACACCCAGGTAGGCATTGAGGTACCATCCAAATCTACTTGAGGGCAACATTCGGCTTCCAGAAGCCCTAGGATTTATGGGTATCAGAGAGGAAGTTAACTTCAAGGCTGCCGAGGGGACGAAAAGAAGATTAGAATGCTGGTGGACGAAAAGCAGAGGGGGGAACATTGCCTAGGACAGTTACCACGTGTAACAGGGAAAAAAAAAGTATTTTGTGCCTGCCCTAAGCAGCGCTAGTATTAAACCACGAGTGTAAAACATAGGTATGTTGGTCCTTTTTGGTAAGATGACATGTCATCACCCCGATACAGAGGGGAAACCAATCATCAGGGTGAAGTTGTGTAAATTTTGTTTCAACCTCCGGCGATACTGGCGCATGGTTCGGGTGAGCCAGGCAACAGAGAGGACGGTGAAGGAGGGATGTACACTAGGCGTCAAAAGTTTCCAGGACGCAATTCCGAAAATCGAAAGAAATTTCTCAGCTGCGTGGTGGCTAAGCCCGTGCTATGCGTATTGTGATGATACACCGAAGTACAATACTTTGCTTGGGAATAAAAATTAGGGGCTGTGCCCTCGGACACAAGAGAAATTGACTTCGGTTTCCAAAATCGCGTCCCCGAAACTTTTGATGCCGGGTGTACGTGTTTTTTTGTGCTTCGTCAACTGAAAGAGCAAGATGCTTGCTGGCATGGAAGCCTGGTTTTCTCAGAACCAAATTTTTTTTTTTTCCACGAGATCAACTTTCGGGTACAATATCTTGGGATGCGCTGGTCAGATTGGTATAATTTTTGCTGTATTCAAAAGCCTAAGAATGAACGGTGCAACAAAACTACAAAAATATGGAATTTGTTTATGCTAGCACAGTTTTTTATGCAGTTTGTTTTGCAATAACCTTGGAAACTGATGACCCGGCATTAATAAGTTTACAGCAATTGCAGAAACAAGTCTAAAATTACTGCTGTGGTATAGTTGCTCTCCCTGGTCCTTCTGGAGCACAAAGGGACAAAAAGTATTCGAGTATTTCGTAGGCAGATAATGAAAAAATTGCTTTAAACAAAATGGCATATTATGTTGCACAGCTCTGAACTTACACGTCACGTAGACGAAAACTGACTGCATGTCTGGGCTCAGGATGTTGAAATACACTTCATGTGTGAACCTCGAGCACGTAGGTTAAAAAATAACAAAAATGTCCTCAAAACCAGTGTCCCCCCAGATGGTGACTCCAGCTAGTTGGTGCCTATTCAGTGGAATTGAAAGCCATGCTTACAAATGTGGCAAGAAAAGGCAAGACAACATAGCATTGTGGGTAGTATTCTTTTCTTGTCATGGTTGTTGGTGCGGTTCTGAATTCCATTGCATATCCGTTGGCATAACTGAATGCCAGCTCATCCGATGTTTTTGGACAGGTTGAGCCTAAACGGTTGACAGGGAACTCTGCTGCCTTTTTTTTTTACTATGAATGTCCTTGTTTCTGACAGTGTCATCCCCAGTGCTTTACAAAGCAGCGAATCACAAGGCTCGAAAGAAGCTTTCTCAGGTTTTGTACGTCAGGTTTTATACGGAGCACTGAGGCATCATCTGATGCACTTGATCATTAAAAGAAGGAAAGAGTGATAAGTTTGTTTGTACATATGTGTGTATGCAAAGAACCCAATTTTCTTGGACGCGATATGCCCTCTCTGGTGTTCCGGCAGCTACAGACAAAAGCAGGGGGAAATTGTTTATGATATACACTGCAGCGCAAGTTTTTTTACAAACCACTGCCATGTCACTCGTTGAGATCTCGCTCAAAGCACTCGTAAAAACAATTTTCGTTGGTGAGGTCCTCATCTCCACAGCAAATGCATATTGACAAACACAGGCGCTGTCTATCTTTCCCACAGCAAAACGCTTGGCTTTACTTCAACCCGTGATGACAAGAAAATGCCTCTTAGCCTGACTTTGAGACATCAGGTTTTTTGAACCGCATTTTATACTGCACGTGAGGTCGGAGCCCCTTAGAAAGGAAGGTAGCTTTGAGCATACTGTCATCTTTTGCACACTCCCACACACATGGTCATTAGTCTAACTTGCATCTCTGTGTTTTTCTTTTTTTTTTTTTAAATCGAGGTCTCTATGCACCGACACACTAAAGAGTTTTAAACCCATCACATCCACGACAATATTTTACACAACACTTCACACCACTTTACACAACACTAAAACAACTCAACCACTGTGTTGGCGTTGCTGCTCCTTTGTTGGCCTAGTGGCACTAAACAAACGCAGGTTACTATGACTACTTTGTGGGATTCAAGAGTTTTAATTTGTATTGACGAAGGCAGATGGCAGCATTTGTATGGTGAGAGGAACTTTGTAGTTGGACAGTCTGGGGAAGTGGACTCAACCAGAGAGTCAACAACAAACGACTCTTGCTATGGGCATTCGGGTCACAGGCTGGCATGTGCAGACATTACTAATCTACTTTCCCATTGCGCCAATGCAGGCACGGGCCATCCTACCAAGAAAGTTTCTTCTATTTGATTGGACATTACACCTAGTGCCATCTCACGGATAGCTTTGAACACTGCCACAAAATGAGCTTGCTGTCCGGTCTTGTGTGGCATAGCGCGTAGTGTTGCTGCTGGGTGCTTACGTCCAAAGCGAGAGCCCCGGCTATTCTTTTTTTCTTCTTGTTATTTTTGGGGTTATTTTTTTTTTATTTGAAAAATGCTTCGTTAGGGCGGTCAGCACTAGGCAGTGTTTTTGTAAATAAGGGTGGTTTAGCATCTTGTAGCTTGGTTCAGGTGTGGAGAGGATCCTGTCACCAAGCAGAAGTGCAATGTAGAACTAACTATTTTGAGTTGGAAATGGAACGTCGTGGTTGAACCTCCCTAGCTGCTCAAAAACTTGGGTTCGATCCCGGCCGGGGTGGCCGCTTTCCGGATGGACTTGAGAAGTGAGGACGCCTGTCTGTCAATACTTCGGTGCCTGTGAAAGGTCCCTGCAGGTGGTCAAAATCAAACTGGAGCCCTCCACTATGGCGTGCCTCACTGCACAGCTGTATCTTTGGTGCGTTAAACCCCAAAAATTTTAAATTTCGAACCTCTCTTGCCGCCCCTGCAGCACCACCACAGGAGCCAGGGGGACCTGAGCAGCCTGGGCTCCTCGTCTCTCGGTCTGGACCGCTGCTGCCTGACCGTGCAGGCCATGCCTCCTCCGCCTCCGCCTCCGCCGGCCCACTCGGACTACCAGTCGGACAGCTCCAGCGAGTGGCCCCTCGGGGCGGGCAGCAGCGCCGGTCAGTGCCGCTGTTCACACCACGGGGGGAAAGGGAAAACGTGTTGTCACAAAAATCTTCGTGAACCGGGGCTGTTGCAGTGGCCGGACTGGATAGAGGTGTTCCGCTGTTGAGTCGAGCTCACAAACTCAATTCGCCGGTCGTCGTGGCTGTTGTGCTTCCAATGGCGGTCATAAGAAGAGAGTGCCGGTGAATGGGTTAAGATCACCAGTGGTGTTTAAACGATTTGGTAGAGGGGCTTGACTCTGGCACGTGAAAGATTAATATGAACCTTGAAAAATTATTACTCCTGCGTTCGAGGCTCTCGTTGCGGAGCATTTATGTAAGAGTCGACTTCTCGCGCCTCATACAGAGGTCTTGTTAGCTGAATGCTGTTACTCTCCTGGTTTAACTCAGCGTTGAATAGGAGGGGCAAACCACAGGGCAGACCTTCACCAGATAAATGCTCCTTTTTACATTACATTACATTATTACATGCACTACAGAGAAGAATTGTGTTTATGCCTATGCAGCTTGCTTTCCTTGTTTATTGTTCCTGTAGTTTTTTTATGACCTCATCTGCCAGGGACAGAAGAGTTCAGATTTTGGGTGGAATCCAAAACCAATTGTCATTTCAGGTGAATAACTTGTAATTGAAAAGTTTGAGTACCACTTTTTTATTGCAAAAGCAGAAAATATCAAAAGAAGTGCATAGAATAAATTTGAATGTTTCTTCTGGCGAGCCTTTGTTCAAGCTAGAATACACTTGTTAGTTGAGGCTCCTCCCCTGATGCAGCTGCTTAAGAGAAAAGCAAAATTTTGTTTGACAGTGGGCGTTATTACACCCTGTTGGTCATCTTCAGGTAATCGAAACGAGTATTGGTGATCTGTAGCTGTGCAGGGTGTGCGTTAGTTAGCCCTACATTGCCTTTAACTACATTAATCGAAGCCCCACACAGTGGCCTAGTGCCAGTTTGGTGCTTCAGCTCAAAACGGGCAGTACTGGCCAAGTTAGAAGTTAGAGAGCGGTGTGTTATTGACAGGCAACCGTTAGGCCAAATTCTTCTGCTGGTATGATGTGGTACACCCCAGATTAGAAAACAAGGTCTTGGATTGTTGCGAGGTTTCTGCACGAGATAATGTCAGAGGCCATCTGTGGTAGTAATGTAAGTGACAGGCAGTACTGCCTATTAAATAAAAGCAATTTGTGGCGCAAGTTTGCAACAAATGTTTTCTTTGTCACTTTTTTTTTAGCATCATAGTGAAAGGGGAACGTATATTTTATACTAGAAAGTAATAATAATACCTCATGTTAATACAAATCCTCTGCTTGGAATGAGCAAAGAGTTTTTGGCAGAAAGTTTTTCCCCCGTTGAAAAAAACACTTCAGCAGGAGCGCAACGATTGCCACAGGTGTTATGTGGCAGTAAGCAGTGCCCCCTATGTATAACACTGTTTGTCTAGTTCTGGCAACCCTGGGTGGGCCATTGGGATAATAAACATAACATGGCCGCAGTTCATTGCAGCAGCCCATGCCACCCATGCGTATTCTTTGTATCTGGCATACCAACAGAACCCACGCACAACACCAGGTTTTGGCGCTGGAATGGAATTTCTGTGCTGTCCGGTACTCTGTACTGCCTCGCCAAGTCCACAGCAGTGAAATTTCAGACTTCCTACATTGTCAACTGGAGGGCCATTTCACGGGAAAACATTCCGAAACATACCGGGGGCACATTTGTTTCACCGAGCAAGTGCTTGCTCTGGAGTTGATTTCCGCAGTCTCCTATTTCTTTCCCAATCATTGGGGAGGTCCTTACTTGCCCCCGTCCAATCGCTTGCCTCGTTGTAGACGAGCTGTCCACCTGCGGCAGCAGCCATCTTGGAAGCCCCCTTCCCCGCCGGGGACTCTCTGAGCGCGTGCCTTCCAACCACAGCCCCAAAATCCGCCTGGGAAGGTGAGACACTCTTTTTTTTATTTGCACTGGCTACAGCCATCTCGTCGGCAGAGTTAACTTCTGGCTGTGAGGTTTCTCGTTGCCAAAAGCCTTTGTCAAAATTTCCTGCGCCAAACATAAGCCTAGTGGACCACAAAGAATTCAAACAATAAGCTCTCCCTTTAAATGTGATAAAATAATTTTATGAGAGTAAGAAAGAAAGGTGTTTTATCTGGCTCTCCGTCATAAAACGTTTCAGCCTTGCTCAGGACGTAAGCTTGTACGTTGAATTGTTTTGCGGCCTGTGCACTTTCGGCTTGGCCCAGAAAATTGTGGCAAGAGAGAGAGAGAGAGAGAACAATCTTTAATGAAAACTGGCGATGTCAGCCCAGCTAAGATGCCTGGCTTGCTACGCCAGATGAATGCGATGACGATGATAATTATAATGATGAAGAGGAATACATATGATTTTAACTAATTACAAAGTCTGATCAAGACTTGTGTCTTTTAGGTGTGTCAATAAGGCTTTCGTTGCACGAGCGACACGTTTGGAAGAGTTCCAAGGACCTAATACGTCCCTCACTTCTAGTTTTGCGGACAGCGGCCGGCCCAGGGACACTGCGAGAGACACTCTTTGTGTAGTAAAGCGCACACAGTCACATACAGTAAAAGCTCGATAATTCACCACCCGTTAATTCGGAAATTCGGATAATTCGGACGGCTCAATTGGTCCCGGCCAAAGCGCATGTTTGTCTATGGGACCAAACCTTCGTTAATTCGTCAGAATTTGGCCCCGCACCGCTTAATTCGGACAAATGCTGGTCTCCTGACCGATGAAGAAATTATTAATGATGTCACGGGCGCCCAGGAAGACCACGATTCTGACGAAGAGTCATGCGAGGAGGTGCAGCCGCGACCTCATCGCACCTCACGAGAAGTCTTGGAGGCGCTTTTGATATTGGAGGACGTTTGCCTGAGCAGTTCCGACAGTTTGTGTGCTGTTGGCCACTTGGAAGAGTTAAGAAAAATTGTAATGTCAGCCGGAATCTGCGCGAAAAAGCAGACGGCTATTACAAAATACTTCAGCAAATAAAGGTATGCTTCTCCAACGTGATTTTAATGTTGTTTTTCCTGTTTATTCATTAATTCGGCATTCGCGTAATTCGGACATTTTTCCCGGTCCCATGAGATCCGAATTAACGAGCTTTTACTGTATTAGGTGTTGGAGGTCTTCACGCACACCACACTGTGGGCACAAAGGTGAGGAGGACTGGTTGATTTTGTAGCAGTAGTATCGCGTGTAGGCGATGTTCAACCGCATGCGGTGCAGTACTGCTTCTTCATGCTTGGATAGTCCAGGTGGCATCTTAAAATTACAATGCGGGTCGATAGAGTAGAGGGGCGCGTAATGGCGGGATGCGTCTGCCCAAAGCGATCACTGCATGCTCCATGCCACACTGGATGCAAGGGCTGAAGCATCTTTGCGAGAAAATGGCATCGGTATTTTTGATCCGCGTTGGTCATGCGCTGTGGATGCTGCAACGTCCGCCTTCACATTTCCAGTTATCCCGCAATGGGCAGGGAGCCACTGAAGTGCTATTTGATGGTGCGCTTGCAGAGCTTGAAGATTTAAAGCTTGTACATCAAGCACAAGCTGATCTTCCCACGCGCATGCCGGCTGCTCGATGATGTAAGCCAAGGCCATCCGCAGAGCTGCAAGTTCGGCAGCCGTAGATGATGTTTTGTGGCTGAGCATGGCCCTGAGGGTGGTGCTGGACGAAGGTATCCACACTGCGACAGTGGATGATGTGCATGACACCGATCCATCAGTGTACAAATGTGTATGACCTCCGTATGTGCTGTACATATATTCAAGAGCAAAAAACCGTAGAGCGGCAGGTGGAATAGGCTCCTTGCGTGTAATTCCGGGCACCGTGGTCACTATTTTCATGGGCGGGAACATCCAGGGCGGGTGGAGATGAAGTGATGGCGGCTGGTAATGCTGCGGCAGGAAGTCGCACACTTCAGGGACCGAACTTGGCACTAAAGGGTGGTCACATTGCCTGGCCACAATACGCAGTCACACGCAGAGAAGCTCCTGCGTGCCGAGAGCCAAGGGTGACAGACGTTGGCATTCCGTCAATGTTCCAACAGTAGAGGTAGTTTTCGGAACACCAATGCAAGTCCTCAAGATCTGCGCTTGCATGGACTCTAGACAGGGTTCGCACAGGTCCTTGAAAACCTTGAAAACCCTTGAATTTAGAAGTGTCAATTTCAAGACCTGGAAAGTCCTGGAATTTTTAAATGGTCCCTGAAAACCCTGAATTTTTCCGGAGAGAATCAATGGCCCTGTCTTTTCACAAGAATTAAAGTGTTTGTCATGGATTTTAGGTGTTAACAAATGTAAAGAAACATTGTAACAATCAAGTTTCAGTGTATTACGTGAAATAACAAGTTTGTTGGATTTTAATTATTACTAGGCAACATTGGGAGCAGTCACTTGTCAATCCAATTCATATCACGACACAATCCAGTGAAAGCCACCTTTTGTTCTCTATCTTGCATCTTCCACCTAGTCGGTGCCTCATACGCTCCATCTACGTTTGCTTTTATGTGCAAATGGTGGACGTGCACATACCGTATTTACACGATTGTAGGTCGACCCTTTTTTTCAAATATGACAATCCAATGTTGGGGGGTCGACTTAGAATCGAAATCGAACCGTTTACCGCTAGTAACGGCAAGAGAAACGAGAAATCGGGGGTGCTACGAGTTTTGGACAGCTTTGCACCCTCTTTCCCATGGTTATGGTCTAAAGTGTGAACCGCATAGAGCGTTTTGTGCTCGCGAAAATGCGCCGCGCTGACACTGCCGCGAATGCCACCCGCGCGCACTACGCGATCGGCGGCGGCAACATGGCGGCGTCACCAGCCGCGAGGAGGTGCGCGTAGCTTCAACCGCTCTTTAAGATATCACTGAAGGCACAAACAAAGGCGTTTGAGCAGGAAAGGAGAAATGTGGTCGAAAACGACACTATAAAGCATCATCCGCGCCGCTAGGGAAAGCGCCAATCAAATATTGGCCACCGTGCTAAGCCTAAACATCTCCGGCGGCGCCAGCCGGCTGTCCCGACTCCCGAGTGCTTTCAAACTGCCGGCATGAAGAGCGCGTTCTTCGTCAGGCTTCTCCCACTGCCGCGCTCGTCACGCGTAATACCGAGGTAAACCCAGTAGAAGCTGCCGCGCGCGCGCGGAATCGTTGACGCGGGCGTCAAAACGTCGACCGCGCAACGCCGACGCGCACGAATCGCGTGCAAAAACGCGTCAAGAAGCGTTTTATTCGTCTCTAATAAACAAAATGAGTATTAGCAAATCCCTTGATTCAATGCGCGGCGCTAACGTAGCCCAAATCATATCAGATTGTTCAGTACACTTCCGAACGCTATGGTGGGAGATTAGTCGCTCAAAAGAAATCGCGCGCGGCAATCCTCCCTGTTCTGTGGCGCGGCCGCTTCCGTCAGCCGCCATGTTTGTTTTGGTATCGCGCGGCAGTGGCCGCTGCCGGTTGCTTCGATGGTTGTCATCTCGCAGCGAATGTTTTTTCCCGCTCAACCCACGGCGCATGGTTATTCAGGGTGCCAATACAAAAGCTTTTCTTTTTTAAAAAATACCGCGCATACCGCGATCGCACCGCTCTTGTGGAGAGCCGCCGTGTGGGTCGACGGAAAAGCTTCTCTTTGTGATACGATTTTCTAGGCGGCGCTGGCATTTTTTTTTTTTTTTTTTTTGAGAGGTGCCATTTTTGGGGGGTCGACCTACATTCGAGTCGACTTACAATCGTGTAAATACGGTAGTTCATCCTGCCTTGAAGCAACACTTGCTCAATTTAATTTCAGCTGATACTCTTGCCGACAAAGCAGGAGATGCAGGCAACATTAACGAAGTTTTGAAATCAAACAGCCCCAGCAAAACACAAAGAAAAAAGAAAAAACCTCTAAATACCAGCCATGAAATAAGAAAAATAAAGCTGGGAGAGCATTTACGGACCCGTTAGCACCTATCTAAATGTGCACTAATGTGCCTAGGTATTGTGCAATAAAAAACTTTTGCATTGTGTTGGAAAAGTTATAAATAATACCAGATAAAACATTAGGTGGGGACCTTGAAAATGTGTTTTCTGGTCCTTGAAAGTCCTTGAAAACCCTTGAATTTTTGCTTTTGAAGTCTGTACGAACCCTGCTAGGGCCTTGACAGTTCCTTTAGAAAGGGGACCAAAATGGCGATGCTGTAGCGTATGAGGCCAACGGAGAGCGCTTCGTAGAGCCGAAGGAGAGCGTTAACGGAGCAACCGCCGGAGTTTCTGGAGAGCATACTGAATATACGAGCGATTGAGGTAAGCTTCTCCTTGAGATGGCGAACATGAGGTGACCAGGTGAGTGACCTGTCGAATGTCACCCCCAGAAACCTATAGCTGGGAAGGTATGGGATGTCAGTGCCGCCAACAGTGAGCCGGTAGTGCGTGAGGTCCCGCTTCGTAAAAGCCAACGCAGCACATTTGCTTGCCGAAATTTCCATTCCTCGTGCTGCCAAGAACGATGCAATGGAGTTGATTGCTCGCTGAAGTCTCGACCGTAGCACAGGTCTGTTACGGCCAGAGCGCCATATGCAGATGTCGTCCGCGTACAAGGATATTTCAACCGACTGCGGCAAGCATTTTTCCAGACCTATAATGGAGGTGTGGAACAGCGAGGGGCTTATCACCCCGCCCTGGGGAACACCTTGTACCACCTGTTAAGGCATAAGCATTCTTCGGTGGTCAGACCACTGCAAACGCTTGGATGTTTATAGCGGGATGCCTTCTGTACCCAAAATAAGTGCAGGTTGGTCGAGTTGGCACGTGTAACAACAGCGCAAGTGTAGATGTCTGGTAGCTTGAAGATTGATGAGGGAGAATTGAATGATGGAACAAAAATGTGCGGCACGATGTGCTGGCAATGCATTTGCTTGTTGTAGAGAAGTTGCGTTTGTGGGGAGTTGTTGTGTTGCATTACAGAGGGACACGTGGAGTTCCGTTGAACTTATTTGTTGAAAGGCCCATTCATACTTTGTCTGCCCATATGACCCCTGGAAAAAGGTCTTTCCAGGAACACGTTTGCATGGAGTATTGTAGCTGACTTTTAAAAGAATCCGGACATGAACACAATCGCAAATAAGGAAGCTAGGTGTGGCCAGCGTACAACAGAAACGCAAACAAATCAAGGGGCATGATTTGCGGCAATTCACTGCACACAAGCATGCATGTGTGCGAGATAACAAAGAGAGGGAGAGAGAGATTGTTAGCGGTGCAGTGCGTGCAGTGTGAAATCGGAGGGTGCCCTCATTGGAGGTGTGCTGACAGAGCATATTTGGTGGAACCTAGAGCGCAATTCAGCAAGGACAACAGAAAGATGACAAACACAAGTGGTTGTGTTTGTCACTTGTGTTTGTCGTCTTTCTGTTGTCCTTGTTGAATCGCCCTCCAAGTGTCACCAAATATGCACCAACTTGCTTGCCAAACAGTGTGTTCTACCAGAGCAGCAGTTGCCTCGCTGCCTACGAGTGGGAGTTGCCCTTCGAGTAGAGGACACCCTGAATGTCTTCCCAACCGTTGCAGCTGCCGCGTATTGGGAGGTGGCAACAGTGGAGGGGGCGCAAGTGGCGGTGGGGGAGAAGAGGTGATGCGGAGCCCCCTGGCCAGTCTGCGGCACGGAGTCCTGCCGAACACCGCGGCAAGGGTGGCCGGCAGTGGCGGCAGCAGCCACCCCGCAGGGATGTCGGCCCAGTCCTGGTCCCCTTCGTCCACCAAGGGAGGGGGAGGGGGCAGCAGCAGTGCAGGCAGCAGCGCGGGCAGCACGAGTGGCGGGCCCTCGTCCACCTTCCAGGAGGACCTCCTGCGCCTCATCGGGCCCGACTACATGGAGGAGGAGGACAGCGACTCCGAGGCAAGCGCAGCACCCACCCCTCTCTCCCTCCTCAGACTGATGTGTAGTACAGTTGAACCCCTTTATAAGAGACATGTACCGGGGAGCAGTTTGTGCCTCTTATACGAGATGTCTCTTATAAGCAGGGAACCATGTTTTCATTTACTAATCAGACCCTAGTTCAATGTGGGCACCGTATGACTAAAACAAGCTCAAAAGAACGCTACAGCATGTTGCGAAAGATTCATTCTAATGTATGTTTGGCCCCCAGATTTTATGAAACAGTTCTGAAACTTTGTTTGCTTCATGACTGTATTTACACTGTTTTTTACAACCGATTCTACAAGCTTTCTCTCCTTTTACTGTTTGTGGAAGATGAATCGTAGATGTTGAGTTCACAAGCCTGATGAATAGCCACAGCTTTTTCCACTGTGTGCTCATGCTATTCATTACGCTAGCAGGACTCAACATCTGCGATGCTTCTTGATTGGGAGCTACGCGAGTGGGAGAGCCCGCGCGTGCAGTCACGCTCCAATGGATGGCAGTAAGCTTCAACCACTTCTGTGAGTTGCATTTCCATTGGCAGGGCTTCTCATCGGCATTTCATAGCTGACTGAACCACTGTGTGTTTGCTGGAGTTATAATAAATGGCGACTGCAGGCGTCTGTCGTCCACCTGTGTTTCCACAATGGAAGCAACTGCAATTAGTGACTGGTGGCACTGCATCTGAAGCTAAAATGTCTGTTACAAGCGAGATTGTTGATTAAAGTTCAAGGATGGCTTGTACCTTATAACCAACTGTCTTCTACATCATCCAATGTCTGTTATAAAAGAGGTCAATTTGATGGAGAAGATGGGGCAGCCAGCCATGGGGGTAAATAGTGTCTCTTACACCCGATTGTCTCTTACATCCATGTCTCTCATAACAAGGTTCAACTGTAGGGGAAAATCTGGAGGCAGTGTCTGTCTAAGTGAGCTGTGCTTCTACGAGCATGCAGTCATGTACGGGCTTATTTATTTCTTAGCACTTATGTGCCACTTATTTATTTATTATTTATTTAGTTCGTATTCGGTCTCGATCTCACTGCACTTGGCAAAACCTACTGGTTGTGTCTCGGGAATTGGGGCACGAGGAACACATAGCAATTCTGACTGCGTAAGGAAGTTTGTTTTTCCCCAAAAACCAGCTTTCACCTCGTCCCGAACATGCAGCCAAGCCGTGAGCTTGAATAAAATCATACCAGCAGCGCTGAGGGGTACAGACGAAAGCAACAATGCGCTAGGTGTCTTTGATCGTAAAGTGAGCACTGTTGTTTGCCAAAAAATGACTCGCATTCAGGGAACCCATTTGCTAAGTGAGACGAGTACTTGCCTACCCGCTCTATTCCTCCCACACCTTTGGTGTTAATGTCTTTTTTGCGCAACTGAAGTTTTGCTGCTGTCAGGGTTTCGGTCACAACTTCATTCTCCACACTGTCAGCATCGGGAACCATTGCATCAAGTTTGGAAGCATCACTGGCTATTCAAAGACAAGTTGCAAATAGAATCGAGAGATACGAAATTGAGATTATTTTCAAGGCACGGTTAGGTGTACTTTTGAGTTGAGTAGTGCACTGAAACTTCGTGGCGTTACTGTTTGATCCTAGCGTTCTACAACTTGTTCTGGAGCTGGTTTCTCTGGACCCCTTCTGGTTGCCAAGCACCTTTGGTTGAAAGCTGCGATGAATTGTGAGCTGCAGTAGTGGAGGAAATCCATCGTGACATTCGCTTTAAAGCTGCAATGGATGAGATTGGCGTGGTGATGGCCATTTCAATGGTGAAATGTGGCTAAATTTATTCGTACTTGCTTGCAAATAGAATCCAGAGATACAAAATTGAGATTATTTTCAAGGGGCGGTTAGGTGTACTTTTTAGTTGAGTAGTGCACTGAACAGCTTCTGCCGAATGCAAATAAAGTAATTTTCTAGGGCCGCATATTCTGACGCAACCTGTTGGCGATTCGTATCCCTCGTTGTGGTCCAATAATACGGTCGTAGCAACCAACACAGATGACTTTAGGTGGGGTTTTCAAGTCATATGATTGCGAAATGCGTACGTGAGGTGATTGTACCATTGGGATTCCACTGTAGATATGTGCGGCCTTTGTGAAACCATGCTTCTATTAAAGGGACCCTGCAACAGTCTTTGAGCAGTGCAAGTAAACCTGCGCGCCGCTTAGCTTACTCTACCAGAAATACCTGAGCCAAATATTACACGTGCACGTGAAGCGGTGAGTGCACAAATCGCTGTGAAAGACGCGGAAAAACCAACCACGCTGTCTTCAATTCTCCTCATTATGGACCCCTGGCATGGCCTAAACGACGTCATTAAGGCAATGGCTGTCCGATCGGCTGTCACTGGTCAACTTCGCGGCTAATTTCTCCCATTTCCTGTGACGATCCGCTGTCGTCGACGCTGTGTACAAAACTCTTCTATGCCTGAACCTGTAGGCACAGTTTTGCCATTTCTTTGGTGTTTTGAGTCCCTGTGGAGTTTGAGTGATGAGCTCAATACTTCCCTTTCAACAGGACCACCCGGCAATAAACGTTTATTGCTTCAGAAACGCCCTACCAGCCTGAGCGCGCGCTTGCGAGCAGGCACCCATGCCTGCTTTTTTGTGGCACCAGACCGGAAATAGACCCCTCGACGTTGTGGAGAAAAAGAGAAAACTCCCCGGCTTGTGATTTAACGAAGGCCGCAGAAGAGAACGCCGCGAGCCGCCCTCTTCTCCGGGAGAGAGCGCGCAGCCTTCGTCGCATTGTCCGCGGTCGAGTTGAGAAGGAACGATTATGCGCGATTTCTCATTGCGCGTAGTTTCCGTGATAGTGAACAGATTTCCATAATTCTTGCGGGAGGAGATTGCTGGGACAACAGACTTTACCCCAAAATAGATTCCTAGTAGTCGATGGTAAGTGCTTCTGGGCCCCTTTAACTTGAGCATGGGCGATGGTGCCCTATATGCTGAGTGCATGCAGAGTTCTGTTCCTAGTTTTGTTTCAGGCACTAGCCCTTTATATGTTACTGTTTCATTCTGTACAGTTAAACCTCGATGTAACGAAGTCGGTAAAATTCGCAATTTACTTCGTAACATTGAAATTCGCGGTTTTAATGAAGTGTTCGTCCCGTGAAGCATTTCCTGCAAAAGAAAACGTGGCGCGCATACACGGCTGGCGCACTTTTTCTGTTTTTATTGCAGCTTAATCGTCTACGCGGGCATCAGAGTGAACCGCATGGAGCGTTTTCTCCCCGCAAAAGCGCACCCCGCAAGCCACAGGCGCACTGACGCAGCCGCGGAGACAACCCGCGCGATGTGAGCAGCTCTAGCGACCGCTTCCGCTCGCTGAAACGGAACTCGAGGGGCAAACGAGAGGGGCATGCGAGAAAAAAAAGCGGATAACGTGGGCGAAATTTTCACTGTAAAGCGTCATACGCGCCGCTTACGAAAGCGCCCATCAAATATCCTCGGCATGCCCGAGCGCTTCGAAGCTCCCGCCGTAGGGTGCGCGCCTCCCCATTGGCGAAACTGGTCAGGCTCCTCCCACTGCCGCGTGCAGCGCGAGTCACTTCCTGGCGCAGAAGCCGCCGCCGGCGCGCAAACGCGGACGCGGGTGTGAAAAAAACGCGCGCACAAGGCTCATAAAGATTCACAAATGATTGCTGTAACGATGAAACCCAACAAGCATGAGCGAACTCGAACGAAGGGCAAAACGGCGGCATGCGGCGGCGGCGGCCCCGCAAGAGGCTATTAGGCTTACCACCGCGGAGGATGTTTGATGGGCGCTTTCGTAAGCGGCGCGCATGACGTTTTACTGTGAAAATTTCGCCAACGTTATCCGCTTTTTTTTTTCTCGCGGGCCCCTCTCATTTCCCTCGAGTTGCGTTTCAGCGAGCGGTTGGAAGCGGTCGCTGGAGCTACCCACATAGCGCGGGTGGTCTCCGTGGCTGTGTCAGCGCGCCTGTGGCTTGCGGGGCGCGTTTTGAGTTTTTGCGGGGAGATAACGCTCCATGCGGTTCATGCTGATGCCCGCGTAGACGATTAAGCTCCGACAGAAACAGAAACAGTGCGCCAGCCGTGTATGCACGCCACACAGTTTGTAGGCAAGGGGCTCGCTGCATCCACGGCATTGGGCGGCCGGTGTTGCCGTTCGCGTTTTATTGAGACCCCATTTCGGCGCTTGCGTCTCCCAAAATATACCTCTACAGTTTAAATTTCGTGCCTAGTTCTGCATGAAACTTCGTTACATTGAAATTCCGATAAACGGGACTTCGTTACAGAGAGGGTGAAAATACATGGTGTGCATACACTTGAAGTTACGAAAAATTCCGTGGTTCATTACATCGAGGGTTTCGTTACATTGAAGTTCGTTACATCGAGGTTTAACTGTATACACAGGAGGGAAGCCTGCAGCTGCACTTATGAACAGTCGCAGGGGCTGCCGTAATAGCTGGTAGTGTTCTATTTTCACTTGGTGTGGCTGGAAGCATGTGTTTTTGTCGCACTTGGTGACAAAGGAAGCAATGGGGGAAAAAATCTTTTTTTGGGTTCATGTAAAGTTAAGCTTTTATGAGGTATACTTTTCTGGGGGTGTTTTATGAAGTATACTTTTATATATTGAAGTATGCTTTTATATATTGACAAAAACTTGGAACAGCGTTTTGAAAATAACAATTGCAGTTTTTCGCTGCCACACGCAACTTCTGAGCTTGCACGCGAGTTGAGTAAAAAGGAAACACTTCTGCGTAGTCCATGACGGTGCTCTCACTGACGTGTGGCTCACCTACACGCAAGTGCCACATCTCCCTCACGTATGTAGCAGTGTAGATCTTTATGCAGGGTTCATGTGGGTCCTTAGAAACTGTGAAAACGCCTGAATTTGAAGAGCCTGTTTTCAAGGCTTTGATTTTTCGTTAGAGAAACAAAAAGCTGTGTAAGGACTCACTGAGTGTTCGTTGCTTGGTTGGTCTGTCTCAGCGAAAAGTCTGCATTTTGTGACACACCGGAAGTGCTTATCAGTGTAACTTTTAAACAAGCAATTATGAGAAATGGTCTAAGAAGGAAATGTTGCTGCTACCATAATTTCGACAAAAGAAGAGGAGGAGGAACAAACACCTCCATGGGGCAGTTAGCCTTGGAAGGAGTCCTTATTCCAGGACTCTCCGAGTTCGCCGAGCTTCTTGGGCTCTCTTCAGCAGCAACAGCTGGTCGTCAGGGTTCAAGCTGGACAGTGCTGTCTCCCAGTTCTCAGGGGGACGGGAAATGCACGGTTGAGGGGCAGACAAACTCCCTTTGTTCAAAATGTTGGCTGCAGCAAGGTTACCATCTTACGACTACAGTAGACGACCGTTTTTATGGATTCCGAAAATTCGGATTTGCTGGATATTCCGGACCTTCCTGAGGAACCGCCAGTAGTCCCATAGGAGTAATGGCTCGCGGATTTTTCGGGCGCTGTTTTATTCGGACTATTTTTCGTTCCCCTCCTGGTCCGAAAAATCGGTCGGCTTGTGTGTGTTTCGCCATTTCAAGCCTCCATCTTTGCAGTATTTTGGCCTTATTTATATTTCTAACGGGCAATGCAGTCCTTTAAAATTCACGCACAAAGAGCATTGAAAGTCTTTGAAAGTTTTTGAATTTTTAGTCATGTAAACCAGCGTGGAGCCTGTCCACGGTATTTTCTTTTCGTTAACCCTTTGAGGGTCAGGGCCGTACATGTACGGCATCGGCAGGCACTTTCAAAATGGTCACTAATGTACATGTACGGCATTGCTTGTATCTTTAAAAAGCGTGCCTTTTTCGCCAACTTCCCTTGCTTGCTGCCACACTTCGGTAATACGTCAAATTATTTTCTTGCGCCGATGGCTCTCTCTTTTTTTTTTTTTTTACTTCATCAGCGCGCCGGTTATCGCCAGCGCATCCGCTAACGATGGGGCACGCAGGGTATCGCCCACCAGGCGCCCCGGCGCCTCTCGCTTCTTGCGCCTGCCACAGACCAAGGTCACCTGCAAACTGATGAGGCTCTTTTCTCCTTTTTTGTATTTTATGGGCAGTGCGCCATCTATCGCTCCCGCATCCGGCCGCGTGCGCGCAGTGGTTGATTTTGGTATCGTCCTTCGGGCGCTTCCCGCTTTTTGCACCCGTGAAACTGATGTCTATCTGATTTAGATTCCCTCAAAAGTTGCCGGGTTGTTACTCTCTTGTTTTTATTTAGAATTTTTCTTGTGTTACTAATGAATAAACTACATGTATGCAACAACACGAACTATTTTTTGGTCACTTTATGGTCACCCTAACAAAATTACGATAGTTTTTTCTCGAAATAGGTTCATCCGAAGAATTTAAACGAGCAATAAAAAAAATAGACCCTGCGGGGTCGCATTTGGCGAAAAAATTCGACCCTCAAAGGGTTAATCAAAGTCTTCGCCATCCTCCCCTGCCGTTGCGCAGGATGCCCCGTGGTGCCCCCTGGGGGTGTCGGAGCGGCCGCGGTCGTCGGGGCCCGCGACTCCGTCCTCGTCGCTGGAGCGTGCCGGCAGGCGGCAGGGGCTGGCGCTCCGCTGCCACTCGTCGTGCCCCTCCGCCGGAGAGGACGTCATCCTGACGACGGCACAGCCCGCGCAGGTCATAGCCTGCTGCGACCTCGCGCCCTCGTCCGCTGGGGGTGCGAGCGCCGGGGCCGTTGGCGGCACGATGGACGCCGCTGGGTACCTCCCTTTTTTTTTTTTTATTATTGCTAATGCCTTCGCTGTTCCGTCAAAGTCGAAAAGTGACTGTAGTCGTAGTTGGTGGCAGTGTCAATGGGAATGGAACCGAAATGGCCGCCACTGTGTGGAGAAAATAAATTGGGTTTGGGTAGGATTTCAGCCCAGGTCGCCAGAGCAACAGCCAGGTGCAGTAGTAGGGCAATGAATCAGGCTGGTCATCTTTGCGTTATTGTAGGCTGTGCTTTGAACACTGTACACTTGTACGAGTGTACAATGTACAGGCATGAGCAAAAGTTTACGGACCTCGAAAATGACAATTTTAGGTTATTTCTCTTTCTATAGCAGCCCAGAAACTGTGGGTAATGCATGTGAGATGTTGCATAATTACTAAAGTATTGCAAAAATGCCGCTCATAATACTTGGGCCGCCATGTGGCAGAAAAATAACCCAAAAGTGCTGCTTTCGTGGTCCGCATCCTTTTGCTCTTGACGCTGCGTTGTAGAGATTGCAGACTGTGTAGTTCTTTTTCTCACGAAGTGTCCGTTTTTATTCGTTTCCTTTGACCGGTGGTTGTCTCGGGGCATGATGGAGGGAGCACTGAGACAAGGTTGAACAAGCGAGTTTTGGAACATCATTCACTTATTTGGCCATTGGTGGTTAATTAATTGATTACACGGGTCTGTGCATGCTTGAAGAAGACTGAGATCATCAAAGAAAAGGTTTACTGAAAGCAGGACGTTGTGCTAACTGCGTCCCAACAGACGCAGAGCAGACACAAAAGACCCGCAGCTAAGGCCGAGTTCAGGCTGTTGTTGCAACTGTCGTAATATCTTTAAATAACGCCGTCATTCCGCATCTCAGCCAACCGAACTGCGTGAAACGCCGTTTTTTTTTATGCCCATAGCGCACGATTTGGCGGTTACGTCGGTAGTCTGAACATGGCCTAACCTTGCGGTTGACTAAAGTTTGCACGGGCTGTGCTTGTGAGTGGACTGCACCCCACATTGTTGCCCACCCTAATTCGTTCGTCCTGTTCCCGCACGTTCGCGATGCCAGTGGCCAGAAGCAGCCCGAGCAGAGGCTCCAAGACCTCGAGGACAAGGTGGTCAAGCTGCAGGAGACCCTGGCACAGGTGGGTCCCTGAATTCCAAGGACAGGCTGTCCTTCGTACCGCAAACTTTAAATTTTACCGCAAACTTTAAACCGGTATTCGCGGTTTCGTAGAAATTCAGACAAAGCAGCTGTGAGTTTTTTTTTTTTTTTTTTTTTTTTTTTTTTTTTTTTTTTTTTTACTGCTAGCCCATATGACATTCCTGAAGCGAGAAATTTGAAAGCTTTCTATATTTCTCACTTTTTTTTTTTATTTGAGTGTTCAAAGAAGCATCTCTCCTGGCTGTGACGGAGCTGATTGAGTCAACATTCTAGTTCTTTCAAGTGAAACACAGTTGAATTTTGTCGTCATGGCCGTTTTAAAACACAGAATCTGTTTATGTCCTCAGCTTATATGAGAGGTCGCCACACTGATATCATCACGAGATATCTGATCAGTGACGTGCGTTAAAAAAACTTTCCCAACTATTAGTAGCGCTGGTTTGTCCGTACATGTCAATAGTGTTCACCACAGGCTAACATTGGGAACATTGGAGGCAAAGCGCAAATACATATGCGAGGGTCGCGCTGTTTTTTGAACTAGGGACAGACAGGGTTTGTTTTTGTTTTGCATTCATAAAGCTAAAATTTCCGCATATTTGGTTTAATAAAGCTGCATATGAAAGAGGCATTATAACTGCAGGCTGCTGTCATTGATTAAAATTGATCAATATCGTATTTTCCCCCGTATAACCCGCACCACAAATAGGAAAATTTTAGGGGTGAAGTAGAGGTGCGGATTATATGCAAGGTATTTCCTTTGGTGCAGCTTCACCGCACTGCGTGTTGGCCCATGATGCCCTTACAGCAGTAATAGTGACTAAGCCACTATTATTCTATTGACAGTGCTTATTTTGTACACACAGCTCAACGATATACCAACCTGAAAAAAATGTATGCAGCGAGTCTAGTTATGTAGTCCACCTGAAAAAATGTATGCAGCGAGTCTAGTTATGTAGTCAGTTAGGTAAGTTCTTTTGCATCAACAAATCTGTAATGTTGCTTGAGTAGTAGATTTAGTCCATCCTCTTATGTCTAAAATATGCGAGCAATATGCGGGGATATATTTTTTTTTATTGATCGATGAGAAGTGGGGGTGGGGTTTATATCCAGGGGCGGGTTATAACGCGCGAAAATACGGTACGTGCCCTGATTCCTGGTCCTTGTCAGAACGACTGAGTAGGCCTAGTTTATTTCTTAAATGCATAAGGACTTCTATAATACGTGTACTAAATGAACCCGCCTGGCTGCCTAAAGCACTTGATGTGTAACACTGTTGCCACATGCGAAAATGCTATCAGTAAGGGGCCTTAGTACCTTCGTGTTTTTATGGGATCACTTTTATAGCCCCTGTAAAGACGTCCTTGCTGCAACACTTATGCGTAGTAGGGAAGGTGACTTCGAAGCGTCATGGTTTATAGCGCTCCATAGGGTTTTATCATCATCACAATCATCACCAGCCTGTCTACGCCTTAAGAAAGAAGAAAACGTGGCGCAAACTAGACGTGGACGAAGAAAACAAGGTAAGACATATACAGGTGCCTGTATATGTCTTACCTTGTTTTTTTCTTCCACGTCTAGTTTGCGCCACGTTTTCTTCTTTCTTAAAGTATGTACCAACTAGCTCAGCAACAAGTTTTGCTATCTACGCCCACTGCAGGGCAGAGGCCTCCCCCATGGGTCTCCAATTATCCCGGTCTTGTGCTGACTGAGACCAATTTATCCCCGCAAACTTCTTGATCTCATCAGCCCATCAACTCGTCAGAAAGTGAGACGGGCTGATGAGATAGAGGGTTTTATGGAGGCATTTCATTCATACCCGATGGCCTTTACATTTTTATGTGCAGCTGCTTATATTGCTCCCGGTGGTAGGAAGGGTGAATTTTAGAGTTGTTTAGTGTAAAGCATCACAGAGGGATACATGGGGTCCTGTGGATGTCTTAAAGGAGCCATGAAGAGAAAATACAACTTCGTTTAATTTGAAAGAACTAGGATTCAGTATCTCACTCAGCTCCATTACAGCCACAAAAGATGCTTTTTTAACGAAAAAAATGCAAGAAGTATTTAAAAACTTTCAAATTTTGCGCCACAGTGACGTGTTATGAGCAACAATGACGTCATACGGGCCAACGATAAAACGTAATTTTCAGTGCGTTAACTGCACGTTAGCATTGAAGTGATGCGGTCAAATGAAACTAGAGGCCCCACTACAGACGTCCAGTCATGTGTCGTCGCGACAGGTCAGTTAAGCGGCCGCCAATCGCACAAACAAGGTTCCGTGACGTCATAGAAAAGTTGCGGGAAATTGGCTAGGGGGTCGCGACTGCTTCACACGTTTTCTTTAATATCTCCGTTATTTGTTCGAAGATTGCGATGATATTGGTATCATTGTTATCGGGACTAAGCAGTCCTTCTAATAAACCCAACTTGTATTTTGTCTTCATGGCTCCTTTAAGGGGGGACGTGGCTTTCAAAATCAACTTTTTTATTTCTGAGTGGATTTTGATGAAAATTGGCACAGCAACTGGAAATGCTTCTGTGATAACACTATAAAAATTTCAAGATAATATTTTGATAACTTTTTTATTTCTTAAATTTTCTTTCTGTTCCGCTTGTACCGAGCTTGAGCGACTTATAAAACACGATAGAAAACTTGTTCGAAGTGCTTTGCATTCCCAAATGAATGGGCGAGGTCGTGACAGTTTTAGAATTTTTTTTTTACAAAGCAATATTTTTTAGTTTTCATTTTTTTAGAGGTTAATGTGCAACAGGCATGTCGACTGTGAACGACTATTTGAATAAAAAAGTCACAAAAAACAAATCTGGAAAACCAAAAGTGTCACGACCTGAACTGTTCATCAAGGAATGTAATGCAAGAAACGGAATCAAAATAGACCCAGTGGTCACGAAGAAATCCCTGGTACAAGCGACATAGGTGGCAAAAAAAACTGTTTTGAGAAAACGGCTTCCGAAGTTGCAACATAGGTTTCACTCATCAAAAGTCGCCACGGTTGCAGCCTTTCATGTCTTTTTGAACATGGGGCTTCTGGAAGGCCTTGCCTTGAAATTGGAGTGCCTTTTACAGCCTTTCTCTTTCCAGAAACATCATTTTCAGCTCCTCCGTGAAGAGTACATACCCCCTTTGCAAACCAAATGGAGGGGAAGATGGGTTTCAATGGGCTTTTAATGCAAAGTAGGTTAGCTGGTTGGCTGTATCGCACTGGACAACCTCCTTTTGCAGTGTTGTCACCATGGCACCAAGTTTAGTATTTTTTTTTTACTTAAACTTGAACATTTTTGGCTTTTTTTATGTTTTATCTTGCGTGGCACAGCAACTTAGTACTCATACGTGCAGGTGTTCATTGCCGAAAGTTTGCATACCACAAGGATGAAAATGAGCTACTTTGAAGCTTGGTAGAGTATTCTGCACAACTCCCAACTTCAATGCAAGAGCATATTTTTTTACTACTTTTGACATTCAAGGCATCCAATATTTCTCGCAGCACAGCCAGTATGCCCTAAGCAATGGTATCAATAATTTCCCTAAAAAATTACTGTTAAATGCTGCCACAGTAACGTACATTTTTAACACAGAGAGCATATTTTTATTCCTATATTACTAACTCAAACCTGTTTGCATGAAAATTACAAGTGCACGGGAAACGTAGCGCAAGAAAGGCGATATGGCTCGCGCGCATCGCAGCGCACGCTTACCGCGACATATCGAACTTTGATTATACCTGATATGGCTGGTCAGGTCGCTTTTAAGATTAAATCTAACGTCGCAGGCATTAATTACAACTACTGGCGTTCAATCGTAACCGGTTGCCCAGTCATGTGATGCTCCAATGCGCGTCGGCTATGCCGTGCGCGCCGCAGCGTTTGACGCGTCGACCGTTTCTTTCTCAAGGCTAGCGAGCCCACAGTCAAAACACAGCAATAACTAAGCGTGTAAACATCGTAAATCCGACTAAAAGTTCACTTCACGAACCGCTATCGCAAGCGCGCACACCGCGTCACCCTCCAAGGTCTGGCGACGGTAGAGTCACGCGCACCACGAAGCGTTCGATGACCTCCGCCTTTCGAGCCACACAACTTCCCGTAATCTGGCTCGTTATCTCTGGCATTCCCATCGCGATAACGTGCGTGTTGAATACCACAGATTGAACAGAAACTCGGCCGAGCGAAGCGGCGAAAATGAACTCAATCCGCTCGCTACGCAGCTCAGGCGGCCGCCATCTTGCGTTGCGCCCGCGACATCCAATCAGGAAGGGTCGTTGTTCTGCGCCCCGACCGGAGGACCAATAGCGCTTCAGCATCTATTTCTAGCTTCGTTTGTGCGTCGTTTCTTTTCTGCCGTTTGTGCGTTTGTGAATGAACGAAGATACAAGAGACGAGCGGAACCGGAAAGACGATCGCTCGGCCGATCTAACCATATCAAAATGGCCGCGCCCGGTGGCACCGTTGCGGAGATAGAGCGCTCCGAAAATTGCCGTTTTTTCGCCCTTTTGCGCTGATAGTTTGTCACCGCGCCTGACAAAAGTATTTTTTTTATGCCACTTTGCGACGCTTTTCAGCGTAAAAACTTTGCAGACGCACAGAATAGGAAACATGGAAGCCGAATATGTGGGTTTCAAAAAAACGATGTTTTGGTCATTTTTCCGAAGTTGAAAGCCGCGTCCCCCCTTAAATTGCCCCTGGGCCATCGTATTTTTCTGTTAAAGCTCCCATATTTCCACCGGAAAAATTCCTTCTCAGTTAAGCATTTGCGTATACAAGGAAAGCTGACTTTAAACCTGCTTGGTTTACAGCACTTCGCAGCGATACATGGGGTCCAAAGGCTCTGGGGCCTTCTTATTTAGGTACCAGACTGCTTATAAGGCACCCGGTAAAGTAAATGCCTTCACAACAATGCGTGCGTGTACATTTGTGAAGCCAACTTTAAAGAAGCTTTGTGCATAACATAGTGACATGCGTGTTTGTGACAATTCCGACTTTTATGAGTCCAAATTCTGCGGGTTTTTTTTTTTTTTTTTTTTTTTTTTTTTGAGTGGGGAATTCAAAATCATTGCAACAAGCAAACTGCAGTCTTGATCTGTGAGTGTTCTAGAATAGTGTAAACGGGGTAGAGTTAATGGCAATGGTCCCCTTTTGCATGGCTCCACATCTGGCTAGTGGAAGGCGAGTGTACTGTGTCGTTACGCTACTTCGTTGTTGCTGCTTCAACAGCACTGCTCTCAGTTGAAGAAGGTAGCGCTCTGCAAAGCACAGTTTACCAGCCTCGTTCCCACCCCGATTGGGCCTTTCGTTCGTTTTTGTTTACCTAATTACTGTTGCTATTAATTTTTATCTGACAGTTCCAACACCACATTTGCACAATCCCATATTGCTGCCGCCTGGCTTAGTGGCAAATATTTTTCTTTTTTTTTTTAATGAAGCACTATGCCAGGGATTCAGTTTTAAATGCAGAGCATTTCTTTAACTCACGATGTCACCCATTCTAGGCGTCCGTAGTAGTCCGCATCGCTCGCAGGTGCGCCCTCTCGGCGCAATCGTGGCGTGATAAAGGCGGGTGTCGGCGAGGCTGGAACGCGCTCATCGCCGCGCTCTCTCGTCAGCCCCGCTCCTCCTCACCTACTCTCCGCTCGCATCGCGCGCTCTTTCCGCGGTCGGTTCACGCCCAACAGGTGGGGGCGCGCGCATCGCGGGATCAACAACATCTGTGGCGTGATCGTGACGTCAGCATCACGCGCGCGTGGCGCGATCGTGCCGTGATAAAGGCGGGTGTCGGCGAGGCTGGAACGCACTCATCGCCGCGCTCTCTTGTCAGCAGTTGCCACAAGTGCAACAACATTAATGTAACGCAAACTACTTAATGTCGTGCGCCCCCGGAAATGCTCTGCATTTGATCGTGCCCCTCGCGAGGGGGATGTTTCTTCCATCAGGAAAACGGCTACCGTTAGCGGGAATCGAACCCGCGTCCTCGGGCACAGCAGCGCAACGCCTTACTTTGAGATTCAGTCTATGCTTGCATCTAACCGTCCGTTCTTTAATCAGTTTCTTGTGCACGTTCTTTCGGAAAGTTAAAACAGAAAAAAAAGGTTGCGTGTGTGACATTTGCGATGTAGTGAAGAAGCCTGGGCACCGTGCGTTCAATATACAGTCTTTCAGTTTGGGTATGTCCCTTGTGCGCTAGGTTCAGGTCTTTTATTTTAGTGTCCAGACGTGATCACAATGTTGATGGAGTGTGGAGCCCTTACATTTACCAAGGCAGCGTTTTCCAAGTTGTCTGGTACTTTGAGGAGAGGGCAATGGCTGTGTCGAAGAGTTTAGAATCTGGGTGAAAGCGGGAAATTTGAGTGAGATTGGTGAAAGCTCTGTTGACCACTGCATCGCCACAGTGATTGAGGCAGCGTAGTGGCAATTTCTACAGTATTCGCTTGACATTCTCTAACTAAACCCGCGGTAGTTTCTCATTCGCGGAAACGTAATTTTGCAGCACGTAATTTTGTAAGTAGTTTGCTGCACTGGCAAGCAGTGTAAGCAGGTTGACGGCCAAAGGTCTGTGCTAACTCTCACGATTGACGGTATGAGCTTGCTTTGTCTCGAAGCAGGGACGCCACAACAGAACACTACTGGAAGTTTTTCGTAAGGGCTTTCTGGTTTTGCAAACTCTAGGGCACAGAGAAGAAGCCTGCATGTTTTGTTCCTCCTAAGGGAAAAATTTGCTCGTTTGCATCGTATGCCACTTCCGTCAAACGATGTTTTTGGGTCGGCAAATGGCAGTTCAAGATCTACACCTGTTGTCATCGAGTCAGTGCAGAAAAGCGCAACCACTGTAAGTTTCTGCCGCGCAGGTCTATTGTCTGCTCTGTTTCATGTACTGGAAAGGGCTGGGATAATGTTTGGTGCCGGAACAAGAACACACAACCGCACGCAATAGGTGGTACTCGTTGAAAAGTTTAGCTGTCAATTTCTTCCCTTGGCAACACTGGAAACGGCCACAGACATGGCCGCTGCGACACGGACATGGCGCAGCTTCGGCCACTGCGCGCGCACGCCGAAGAAAAAATAACACCGGCGTGCGTCGTCGGCTCCGTTTTAACCCGATTCTCAATGGTGGTGTAAACAGAGATGCTATTAATCGCACTCACATTGGACTTGGACTCGGGGCAATACTTTGCATTCGGTGAGATAGAGGTAGCCCGACGTAACGAGTGACGGCGCGCTCACACGGTTGCCTGCATGCATGCCTCACCAGCGAGTACAAGCTATAGAATCCAAATCCTGTGCACACTCCAGAGCAGTGTATGGGCCCCATCTCCTCCCTGAGAGCTGTTTTTAACATAATGTTTGACATTTTGCTCCTTGCTGCCCAGGAGTAGCACTTTGAACTGTTGCGCAGATGTGGAAGTTCCCATGTGATCGGTTCCCATGCACCGGGCTCCTGTATGGCAGGTTCCTGTATGGCGGGTTCCCGTATGATGGGTTCCCTTATGACGGGTTCCTGTACAAGGGGTTTCCACTTGTTTGCTCAAAGTCATGCCAGTCTATCTTTTTCGGGGCACTGTACCTGTTTGTGCCATGCCATGAATGTTCATTGGCCACAGAGTTTCACTTTAGGTTCATATTTATTTGGAGTTGAAGCAAGTCTAGTGTTCAATATTGATTTTATGCTCCACTTTGCTCTCATTGATTGGCCATATGCAATTCAAATTTGGTTCAAGCGTAAATTTCACCACGTTCCCACACCTGTAGAGTAGTTTCATTGTACAAGCTCTTATTTTTCTCGGTTCTCCTCCCAGTAGAGCCGAAATGTTGAGTGCAGTGCAATGTTGGCGTAGAGGCCAGTTTATGATTGCGTGGTGGTTTAAAGGGGCCGTGCAGACAAAATACCAGTTTGGTTCAAAGACTGCTTTGCACAGATAACAATGATGCCAGTCCGATCACACAGTTCAAACAAATATTCGTAGTATTAGAGAAAGCAGATACCCTGTCACTTTTCGGCAAAGTGTCTATGACATCAGAGAATGTTGTTTGTGTGACTGCCAACCTGAACCACCACCGGGAAATAATGCTGGGCGGTTGTAGTTGGGCCTCAAGCTCTGTTTGGTCATATCACTCGAACGCTGGCATGCAAGTAACGCACTGATAACTGTGTTCTTGATGCTGGCCGACGTCAGGTCGCTCCTGGCCATATTACATCCTTGTGGCGCAAAATTTAAAAGCTTTGCAACATTTTTTGCCCTTTTTCGGTCAAGGAAGTGTCTTTCAGTGCTGGAAGGGAGCTCAGTAAGCTACCAAGGACTGTCTTTTTTTTTTTTTCCCCTCGAATTCAGCATAGTTTTATTTTGTCTTTGTTGCTCCTTTAAATCTTCCCGCCATTTTAGTAGACCTCGTCCTGCTCAACCTGACACTTTCACCGCTGAGTGTGCCGAAAGCTCAGTGCACTGCGCACGCACCTGACCGCTTGTCTCTCTTCTCTTTAAATTTTCCCCCCTTTCTCCCCGGAAAGTTGAATCTTGGATGGACCGATTGTAAGTCCCACTTCCTGCACTTGTTTGAAGGGTGGTTTCTCCCACCTGGGTGCTTGCATGCGAGACAAGTTTTGACTAAAACACGGCGCGTGAATTTTTCTCTTCTGTTTTGCGACACTGCAGGAGCAGCATCGAAAGGCCAGTCTGGAGCACCAAGTCCTGCAGCTGCAGCAAGAGAACCACCGGCTTCACGAACAGTCCGAGTCGGCTAGTGCCCAACTCCGACGCTTCACGGACTGGTTCTTTGGAAGTTCGGACACGTAGCATCTTGGGAGGCGAGAGTGCTGTGACCGTGTTTTCATCACTCGTCTTTACTGCGCGAGGGCGACGCCATACAACTCTGCTAGCCACCGACAATTGCGCTGTTCGTCCAGAAGAGTTGGCTTCCCTGCTGGCTTGTCTGTTGGCTTCTCTGTAGCCGACATCATCCATTAACGGGATACAGGAGATAAGCAAGGCTATCGTCGCTTGCTTGCTGTGGGTCTGGTGCGGAAAAGTCATCTGCTAGCTGCCGCTGCGTTCCATGCCGTCTGGACCTTGCTTTGGTGTTTGTGACGCTGGTGTCTGGGGTAGTGAAGTGGACCGTTCGGGGAACAACGCGCTGTGCGATGGCAAAGAGTGCTCAATGTTTTTGTTTTGTGTGTTTAAAATTTTTTTTAAAGCTCGGCAGTTTATGATCAAGCAAGCCCACAAGAAAAGGTTCTGCTGGCCTTTTTGTAACTGTTGTGTATCTTCAAGAGCCTGGACACGGCCAGTGGTTCCACTACGGCTAACCGGCTTGGCTTGGATCGGCAGCCGGCTTGCGCACCTCGCCGACAAACCACGAATGTTGCTTTCACACAAACTGGACGCCCACTGTAGAGAAAGTGTTAGTGTGTCTCCCATCCGTTGCCGCTGGCACAGCCCCAACCCGTTCGAGCTACGGCTACGGCTTGGCTTGACTGTACCTTACATCAAAAGTGTGCCGACCGGACTCGTTCCCGTGGCCGTGTTGTTCATATTCGTGTAGATGTTGTGCGTGCTTGTGTGTGTGTGTGTTACGTGTCTGCCGAGCCTGCCACCAGATGGCAGGCGAGTTCTTTGTTACGTCAGCTCAGCCCACCTCGCTGTTCCGCTCAGTCTGTTGTTGTACTCGCACCGCACACGAGCGGTTTCTACTCTCCGCGCCTCTCTTCTTACTTCGAAGGCTGCATTATAGGCCAAGGCTTGTTGTAATGTTTGAAGCAGAGCAGACTGGAAGCTGGCAGCTTAGGCAAAGCGAAAGTGTAGTTACGAAATACGCCAAGCGTGCTTAAGGTGACGGTTTCGTTGCTGCGCGTGGGTTTGTTGTTGATGCAGTGCTGTCAACCCTCAGGGGGACTTCGCAAACATCGATGCCTACTTGTGAAAACAGAGTGGAGTTGGCTGCAATTCCGCGGCGAGTCACGGCTTTTGTGGCTAACGGCGAGCGGGTTTTTGAATCAAGGCTCGTTAGTGCACGCTTTGTTACGTACGAACGTCTCGCGACAGCTATATTGGAACTAGCGGAAGTATTCCCCAGCACGCAGTTATGTCATAGCATCCTACGATACGTTATATCCACGATATGATGCTCCCGTACAGTACTCATAAAGGCTTGTTCTGCACTCGCAAACCAATAGACTTGGGAAATGCTTAAATGCGGCATTGTTCATGAGAAGAAGCAACTGGACGGTAGCAGTTGCTTGCCAAGTGAAAAGAATCTGCGGATTTACAGTGTTGGTTCTCAAAAGGTGGCGTCAATGCTTTTTCTGCATGTTTTGCCCGGAATTCCTTGAGTGTGGCATTGAATCGAACTTTGGCAGCGAACGTTTTTCAGGGGGAGTGGGGAAGTGTAGTGTTTGTGAGAACATTCCATCGGTGTTTTTTAGGTCGTAACCAAACTTTTGATGGGATTTTATTTAGTTACGAAGGCTAGCTTTGCCGTGATCTTCGAAATATTTCTTTGTGGTCGTGAACGTCTAAATTTATTGTGCATCACGGAGTGAACAGGTCGTCTGAAGCTTTAAGCATCTTTTTCACCACAGATACGACAGACAGCAGCGGTATAAGTTGAGCCTTCGTTGACCTTCTTATTCTCAAAGCTCACAAAATGTTTCCAATGCAAGCCGTCCTTTTTCTAACGCGAGCTACCATTTTACTGCAAAAACAATGCCAAGAATGATTCATGACGGTGATAAATTAGCTGCTTTTTGATTGTCAGAAAGCTTTGTTTTGCCGCAATAGAACTTACTTAGACTGTGTAGATATAGAGCTTGTTAAACGCTTTTGCTCAACGATAACGTAGTGTGGTTAGTTAAGTATACCCTTGTAAAAAAACTCAGCATTAGTCGCAAAGAAATGTCATCTTGTTCTTTTCAGATAACATGCCACATAGTCTGTGATGCGAAACTGAATATGGTTGGAGTCTCGAGGGAAGTGCGGTGTTTTGAACGTTTTGGCAGCCATTTCCATTTCGCTGTCAAGTAAATACTTTCTTGATTTCGATCTGCAAGCTGGTTCTCTTTTCTCCAACATTTCCTACGTATTCCAAACACGCCTTCAGAGATAACCGGGCTCTTCCGACAAATGTTGAGGTTTTTGCAGGAGGAGAGGCTTTCCGTTTTAGGTACGTATATTTGCGGCATAGCAAGTTTTTAAGGGCATTTTTAATTCTCTCCAAACTTACCATGGATGTCGCATATCCAATTGAAATGCATTTAACGAGCACAGTTTCCATCGTTCGGTGTGCCTCATTCTGAACTGTGTCGCAACCATTCCACTCATCCATCACTTTGTCTTCCCAAGCTCGTTTTCGTGTACCGAAGCCCCGCGCACATTGCCATCAACTTTTTACACCGTTTTCGCTCACGGACGCTTATTGTGGACGTATCTGTCCTACAGCTGAGCATTTTAGGGTGTAAACGGAGAATCCCACTCTTTTGAAAGTCCCTTTTTTCTCGAGTTTTATGTCCATTCTCTCGCCATTTCGTTTCATTTCCGTTCGTATCATTTTGCGTTCCTCTCTTGAGCCTGGTCACGTTTTTTGACGGTCGGTACAAATGCTGCCATTTTGCCGTCCCTTGATTGTGAGAATATACGTAACAAGAAGTTTGCAATCACAGTCCATCCTGTTTTGCCAATTAAGATTCGCTCCTGCATTGCACGCGAAGAAGCATTGGAAATGCTACGCCGCTCGGGCAATCACGAGGTCACAGCAGTCCGTCTGCGCGTTGTTTGTTGTCGCCGGGTCTTAAATTTCCCAGTATTGCAGGCTTCCCTTGTAAGTCTTAGAAAAGGAAGTGAGCTATTCTCTGTGCTTCTTCCAAATTGAGATGGTCACGTCACTCCTTCCATTTACTAGTGAAGAAACTGGTGAGTACAGTCTGGGCTGTATGGGGTGTGGGCATATGTTTTTGTTTTGCAGTTTTGTGTGGGATATGTCAAACTGGCGATTCGACGCATCGTTGTCCTGACTGGCGACACTGCCCTGTGCTGTGCCGTGCGAGTCAACCTTGTTTCGTGACATTTGCGAGCGCGTGATTGAGTGAATTAGGGAAGTCTACCTGTCGGAAAGTTTTGGCATTGGCACTTTCGCGGAAACTAAATGCTGTTCCTTGTGTCACATCTTGGGTTTAATACCCTGTCCAAGAGAGGGCTTTTTAACTTTCTGCACCCATTTTATGTCCCCTGTGACGCGAGACTTTACGGCACCCGGTGCTGTGTGCAAAAAGTTTGATTGCCGCCATGGCTATTCGTACAGCGATCTTCCGTGTTAATCCAGCCTTCCGGTCACTTCAGGCACACCAACCAGTGTGGGATGTGGCTTTTGTGGCCTGTGCATTGCCAAAGCACTCCAGTTGCAAAAAAAGTGTCAATGAACGTTTTTTGATGTGCTATGCTTTTGCGATGTAGCCTCAGCGTGAAAATTTGTTCAAAAGGATAGAGGGACGGTGTATTTTTCTTAAAGCAAGCTAGCAGCTTTGAACTTGGCTGTAATTACAGTTCTCTGTGAGACGGGGTCATCATTTCAGCGTATTTTACTCCTTTCAACTTTCTTTTGCGTTCGTTCGTTCATTTTCTTGGCTCCGTCTCCGACCCCTCCTCATTTTTGCATCTCTTCGTGTCCTCTCCACGTCCTGTACAATACCTCACTCGCGACGTGCTACGAATTTTGCCGCTTATTTTTCGCGGCGCTGTTGTACGTGTCGCGTATCTGGCTTCCCCATCTTCTGTCCTCGGAGGGTACCTCCAGAGTTTCCCCCCACCCTGTCTCTTTTTGTAGAAAAAGCAATAATAAAAGTAGCCAAAGATGCGTTTGAATGATCGTTTCTGCCTGCCTGACCTACAACAGCCTTCCAAGACTAACCTTTGCACCAGAGGCAGCTGCTTTGGTAAGTTTCTTTGGAGAGCGTCAGCGCAGCCGATGTGTCGTGATGGCAACATTGATGTCACCAAGTTTTAAAGGAGCCATGAAGAGAAAATACAACTTTGTTTAGTTTGAAAGAACTAGGATTCAGTATCTCACTCAGCTCCATTGCAGCCACAAAAGATCGTTTTTTTTTAACGAAAAAAAAGCAAGAAGTATTTAAAAACTTTCAAAGTTTGCACCACAGTGACGTGTTATGAGCAAGAAAGACGTTATACATACTGGCCAACAATAAAACAATTTCCAGTGCATTAACTGCGCGTTAGCATTCAAGTTATGCAGTCAAATGGAACTAGAGGCCCCATTACAGACGTCCAGCCATGTGTCGTCACCACAGGTCAGTTAGGCGGTCGCCAATCACACAAACATGGTTCCGTGACATCATAGAAAAGTTGCGGGAAATTGGCTAGGGGGTCGCGACTGCTTCACACGTTTTCTTTCATATCTCCGTTATTTGTTCGAAGATTGCGATGATATTGGTATCATTGTTATCGGGACTAAGCAGTCTTTCTAATAAACCCAACTTGTATTTTGTCTTCATGCCTCCTTTAAGTGTGGAGCACTTTAGAGGCCCGGCTTGTTTTGGTGGCTCGTCTGTGGTCGCATTATCTAGCCACCACAGCAACGCTGCGTCACGCATCCAAACAGAGGCTTTGTAAAGAAAACCCTGGTGGGGATTGAACCGGGGTCCCCCGCGTTATGAAGCTTGTGTCAATCCCATTGCACAACAGGGGCATACGTTGGCCATAGGTAAAGTGTTGGGGTGACCTTCGCTCTGGCCGCAGAGGCTGTCGTTGCTAGGCCGCAAATAAGTACACAATAATCTAAAATAAGGAAAGAAATTGTGCTAATGCAATAATTACCCCAAAATAAAACTCGATCTAGTGTATATAGGCGTTTCCAGGTGCTGTGACGCCCTCTCTTGACTACTTTCGGTATCAGTGCCGCCAGGCTGATACTGAAACTAGTCAGGAGAGGGCACCACAGCCCCTTCGGCGAAGAAATACTCTGCACTTGACAGCTTTCACGTTGAGTGGAACTGCTTTAATTTTTTTTTCTTTACAACGCGACTGTTTGTGGCGCATCAAGGAGGAATGCCTATTGTCAGGGGCAGTGCAAAAATTAGCTGGTGAGTGGCCATCCTTATGTCCGTCTTCCTTATTGTCTAGCTTAAACATTTAAATTGTGCGTTACAGTTGGCATGACTGTCATTGTTGTGCGGGAGTCTTTCATGTAAACTAAGCCTATATTTTGCGTTCACGGTTCCTTCAAGTCGTCTATGCTGATAGAGGGGGAATTGAAGTGATCTGACGCTAGGCAGCTCCCCAATATGCTTGTGCAGGAAGGCTCAGAAGTTATTCGAAAACTGCCAAATGAAAAAAGAAAAAGGTGCAGTCTTAATGACATAAATATATAAAAATGGCAGTCAACTGTTTTGTGAAGGAGCTGTGGAGTGCATAAGAAGTGAGAATTAACTGCAACTGAGGAAGCAAAGAGGCCTGTATCGTTGGCCCATTCCTTGCCAACATCATTGCGGACTGCTCTTTTGTTTTTCACCAAATGACCCTCGAAATCGGTCTGACAACTGACTCATCTCCAACTGCAGGCGTGAGGATCATGTTTTTGGACTGTGATTCCAAATGGTACGATAGGCAACTGGCATTTCTTGTAGGGGGCACAAAGTCAGTAATGCAATGGGATAGCGTGCATCACCAATGGAGGTGACCCAAAGGGTACCAAGGTAGTTTTATTTATGTAGAAAATGCGTAGAATCAATACTTTTTTTTTGCAGAAACGTCATTTTACGAAAGAGGTGGTTTGGAGCATCTATAAAACGATTGATACCTGAGCATCCTTACGGGTTAAAAATGGGTGAAAAAATGCAGTTTTTTTTTTTTTTTGTACGGAGGGTGACTTGACAAAAACAAATTGTTGGGAGTTTTATGGACTGATGCTGCAGGTCTGAGATCCACAGCCAGTGCATCTAAGCTGCGAGGGTTGAATGGTGAGGCCTAGAGCCACTAGTAGTAGCTTATTTAGTGGCTCTAGTGAGGCCCATTTGGCAGGTGTATGTGAAAATATTGGTAATGTTAGGACCTACCCACTACACAGTGCCTGCCCCGGCGTATGTGGTCCGTGTCGACAACCAAAAATGTGATGTGGGTACAGTTTGAGGGTCGTTTTCATCTTCTTTTAAAAACGAAGCTGTTCTTGGCCGAGGCCTTCATGGGACGATGTGTGGCAGGCATAGGTCGGCAAAACAGAAAGAACTCACTCAAACTCAATCACAATTTTTTTCATTCACGCTGTACTCAATCAAACTCAGACTCAAAAAGCTGGTCTGTTCACAAAATCACTCGTACTCACTCATCAAATACTCATTTGTAATCATACTCACTTGTACTCAAACTCATTTGTCCTCACGAGTATTCGTACTCAATCTGTACTCATGAGTACTCACCCAGTACTCATGAGTACTCAATCTGTACTCATGAGTACTACTCATTCTGCAATCACGAGTACTACTCATTCTGCAATCATGAGTACTACTCATTATGCACTCATAGTACTCAATCTGTACTCATGAGTACTTAATTTGTATTACTCACGAATAATCAACTTATCTGCACTGTTAGCTAGGTCGTATCTCTAATGAAAGACTAAATAGAAAAAAATAAAATGTTTAATTGATTAGAAAAACACAGGATAGGGCTCAGGGGAGCTCGGGGCTTGTCGGTGCGGCCGTGGCCGTAAACTGCTGTTTTCTGCGTGTCTTCGGGTGGCAGCTTTTGTCGTCCGTTTTCGTTTCCAGGCGCGCTGATACTCTCCTAATCGTGCTCCAAATCAGAATTGTGCCTTCCCCCAGGCACAATGAAGCGTTTCTGTAGATTAACGTCCGTTCGTATCGAGATCACTGTCCGCTTATTCACAGATGCTCGATGCTGGCGTTTGTTTTTTGTTGTTCCGGATACTAGAAACTTCATTAGCAGGGTGTTCGTCTCATTGAGCTTCGGTTAATTTCAAATCTGCTTTCTTTTATTGTGTGTGTGCCATGGGATTCACTTCGTCAAACCTGAACTTGACAGTGTTTACGGCGTTGCGTTAGTCGCGCCGCTTTTGTCGGCGATTGTGTTCGTGTAACTCGTCGCGTGCTTGATGCATGTGGGGGCGTAGACGTCCGGTGGCGAGCTGCGCTGTGTAGGGATGGCATAGTTCGGCGTGTTGAGGACGTTGCTTGAATTGACGTGTGCGTTGCGTATGATGCGGGAGCCGATTGGCTTTTCGTTTAGTGTGCGGTAGCGTGGCGTTTTCGTAGGGTGGCATGGCTGATCGGTCAAAGTCATTGCGGCTCCGTGCTCGCAGTTGCCGTGGTTGTTTCGGAAGTGAAACCATTGTGGTGGGGAAGCGGGGGTAGTTCGTGCCGTCCGTTCGGTCCCACATTCCTTGGCGTCGCAAGCGTGACTTCATTGTTAGGGCATTCGATGCCTTCGTCTGGATCGGGTTCATTCGTTGTCGTTTTTGTTGTGTCCGTGTCGTCGCTCAAGCCCTCGTCTTTTGCCCGTTGTTTCGAGAATGCTATACGCCTCGAGCTTCGCGATCGCTGCGCCGCCTGCCGCCGCTTCTCCGCGGTGTTGACGGGATTTGCGCTGCGTGGCTGATAGGGGCTCGTGCAGTGTTTCGGTTCTATTTCGCTTCTTTTCGCCTTTCCGTGCCCTAAAAAAAACTTGTTATGGTGACGACTATAGGCAAAGAGTACGTTTAGGTCACTTAAAAAGCAGCTGCGTCTTCGTAGAGTGCGCGATCGCCTGCAAGAGCTACCCGGGGCCGCGGTTCTGCGCGCTTCGTCGCCGCTCATCCGGGCGTCGGCGACGGCAGCAGCATATCACCCATGTCACCTCCAAAACATCAGGCACAAATGAATTCTACTGACGCCTAATTTATACCTGATACTGGCACAATGAGAGGTTGGCTTCATTTTGCAGCGTGGACAACGAATGCGGCTTCGTTTCGCATATATACGCCGCAGAAAAATATGTTTCGGGGATGTGATTACCCAATCCCGGACAATAACTAATTATGCCTTTTATAAGAATATAAACTATGCGAAAATGTATAGTATATATTCTAGCCTGTGCGTCGTTAAATATGTGCCCACACGCGATATAGCAAGAACCAAGGAAATGAAACCACGGAAAAATAAATGCTGTGCCAATGCGGAATTTAGAAACATATATTAGCTCGAACGGAAATGAAAAAAAAAAACAGTGCAGCTTCTGGCATGCTAAAGACATTCGTCTAAACTTAAGCCAGGTAGGTTTCACTAGACCAACTGTACGCGAAATGCACTGCTATTTCGCGAGACATCGGTGAGGGGGGGGGGGAAGAGGGACGCCGTGTACAAATGCGGAGCGGAATCAAGCAATGAACGTTTTAGTAATCCCACACATAAATCTCGCATTCACTTTCCCTTTGTTTTTCTACTTCAACGAAGAGCTGATCGAACGGCGGACGCATTTTTGGAAGTATACAGGGTAGGCTGTACAACAAGCGATGAAAGGTGTCGTTGGAAAAGTGTGGTATGTGATAAGGCCCTCTGATTTCAGTTTCTGCTTTATTCTGCAGGCTCCCTGTGCCATATGACGATATTTCGAAGAAGCATTTAGTCGCGGACGCGGATTATATTGTAAACCCGTCTCCGCGCTGCTCGCAGAGGGCATATGTAGCAGATGAAGGTCTGCGGGCGCTCACCTCACTACAAGACGACCCTGTCGCGTGTGCTGATCCCCGAGTATAATTATGCATTGTCCATCGTACTTTTGTTGAATATTCCCGAAATTAACACAGACTGGCTTGTAAATGGTGGTGATCAATATCTGAGGTATAATATTGGCAAACGTAACTGGTGTGCTGTCAGTTATGAGTGCTCCGCTGATTATGTAAACGCACAAAACCGATTTAAATAGTAGTGTATAGCCGTAGCATGAACATCTGAGGAACCGGTGGTTACGAAGACACGGCTAGTAAATTCATGCCAGTGTAACTACAATCGGCTCCATCATACGCCGGTTCCGCGACGCTGGCCTGTGACACACACCTGGCGCTTATACAGACCGAAAATACCACACTAAGATCGCGTCGGAAACATTTACACTCTCGTAAACACACCCCATTTGCGAACAGAGTGACTGCTCCACACAAACATGGATTTCAAACGCCCACAAACGGTAAATCTCAGTCGTGAACGTGCCGCAAAAGCAGCAGCGGCACTGGGGAGCGGGGCGCGGACTCCCGCGCCTGCTTTCGAAACGGGCCGCTAGGGGGATTTCAGTGGCGCCCCTACAGGCCGCGCTCGAGGCGTATAATCGCTATCTCTCCCATACAAGCAGGCTCCGTTCGTCCCGAGTCCGCTTGCTCGCGGTTGCGACCTCTTGTACGAAATAGTGTTTATCGTGTGAGTCTCGGTCGGAGCGCGGATGCCGGGGATCTTGTTCGTTCTGGCTCGGACATGCCGCATGCGCTGGCCGTGTCGTTGCTCGTCGACGGACCTACCTGCACGAGTGTGATGTCGTTCGTCCGCTGGACTCGGGCTCAAGCAGCGGGTGTCGGAGAGCTCGTACGTTCCGGTAGGGTTGAACCGCGTGCGCTGGGTCTTTTGTTGCTTGTGGCCACGTGATTTCTGAGGTTGTAACATTCGCTGGCCAAGTCGGGATAGCAGCAGCGCGAGCGGAGGATGTCGCGAATAGCATGCTGCAGTTTCTTCTGTGTGTGCTGGCTTGTGGCGTTCCATGCGCTGTGCATTTCGTTCGCCGTGGTCAGCTCGACTGGTTCAAGTTGGATGTCGTTCGTCACCTCTGGTGCGTTTCGTGCGCTGTGCGCCTCGTTTTATCTAAGACACTCCCCTATAATTGGTGTGCGGTCGTTCGGCACGTATGGTGCATTTCGGGCGCCGTGCGTCTTGCTCGCTTGTCGGGGCCATATCTAAAAATCCGGATGCGATGTCGTTGGTTGCGTGGACCGGCGCCGGGACAGCACGAAAGAGGAACGGGCGAAAGAGGAACGGACGACACTGCAATACCTCGCGCTACGCAGCGCGAAGTTGCAAGTTTCACGGCGCAACCGCCACAAGTACTCCCTCCCTGATGTGTTTACCTCTTGGCTAAGGCTTGCGTGTTCGCCGATCCACACGGCGGACCAAAACGATTATTTGGACCGCGGTCCGCGCATCCCGTGATAAGACGTCACCAGTTCGCGCGCCGCCGTTGGACCGCGCAGGACCGCGGCCTTCGCGGTCCAAATATTCGCCGAGGCTTTTCGGCCTGCAGTCTCGACGGCGGACCACGACATCATAACAGCGGCCGCGTCGCGTGGGCGGAGCCGCATCCAGTTGCGCCAATAGAGAATAGCGCGGGCAGCGCGGCTGTTTCGAAGCGCTCGAAGGAGCCTGTCAATCACCCGCGGTTGGATAAGCGACGGGCTAGGCTTACAATCGCGACGCATACTTCATTTGCGCTTTTTCTTGAGTCCTGACTCTTACTAGTGCGATGTTAGCTATGATTATCACTTTGTTTCACGCATGTGGACCTCAATTTAGGGAAGAGTTCGGTTCCAGCGAGCGGTGACGAGCCGTATGCAGCCTGGATCGCCCCGCCGTCGCCGCTCGTCGTGTCACCTTCATGCGAACGACGGCGGCGGCTGCGTGAGCACGCCCGCCCGGCTTGCATGCGGGTGGCCGTTATTGTGGGGATGAAAAGTTTCGTGCAGGCTCGTGCTTTACAACATGTTGTCGCGGCCAAACGGCGCCTGTGTTCACCCTTCTGGCTTGTGAGTTCAGACGGTCGGCCATTCGCAGTCCGCTCAGCCGGCCCGCCGTGTGGATGCGCTCTGCTTTGGATCGGACCGCGGCGGACCGTGACGTCTCATCACGTGATCGATTGGACGGCGGACTCGGTCCGTCGTGTGTTCGGGACGCAGGGAAAGGCGTCAGGGTGGCGCGTCGCTTCTTTCTTTCTCTCCAGGGATGCTATCACGGTGCCAGGAAAGGAGCTGAGGGCAACAGGCAATGGGATGCCTCTCATTGGTCGATGGCGTGGGTTAACCGAGGTCAGCAAAACAAACAAACAAAAAAGCGGATTTTTCTCCGCCTTGTGCCACCGGTTGCACACTCTTTCTTTGTACTTTCACGCTCGTGCTCCCGGTGCCGGCGCGCCAACGAGGCGGCTCAGCGAAGAGGGAAAAAAAAATCGCCCTTCAGATGCATTTCTGACTCCGTGCTCTGGTGTTTATTTTTTTTTTCTTAGTTTCATGACGTACAGTTCCCGTAATAGCTCGAAAGCGCGGCAACGTTTAGTCGTTGTGTGCTCCATTGTACATATAAATAATGCACTGTCGACGCCCGTAGCGTCAGAAAGCGCACGGCTGTTAGCCAAGCTTGTATGGCTACGGTTCCGTGTATAATTCATGTCTGTAAATAAGAACTCCCGAGACTCCATGTGTCTTCGAAGCGCGCGGGGTTGTAGCCTGAGACTTTCACTTTCATTTCACTTATCACTTTCGTATTTATGTCTGGGTTCAAATATCCCTGTTTTATTTTTGTTGAACAAAGCTGATAAATAGGAAGCATGGTACCAGCTTTAGTAGCGAGGGAATATTTTGCCAATATGAAGCCCTCGATTAAGGATTCTTTTAACTTTTGGCCGAGCGGCTGAATCGCGGGGCAGTTGGCCAGTTGTAGAGAGGGCACATTATGTACATAAAGCTACTTAACGGTGACCCCAGTAGCTCCCATGTATACAGCGGGGCGTGATATTAAGTTGCAATAATAAATTATCTTTATGACAGACACAGACAGACAGACTGACAGGCCAACATTGTCCCGCTCAAGTGGCCAAAGAAAGGCTATCGTCTTTAAAACCAGCTGGAAAGAGACGCTGCCGCCACTGTTCCGCATTCAGCGAACATTGCGCAACCGTACCCCTCGCAAGCGCCGCCAGCCCGCAATGTAACAGATAAACAGAAAGACGAAAACCGGCTACCGCGCGAAAAGCCAAAGAGGGAAGTCCCCCCGCGAGAAAGGGACAGGACAGGGGCGCTACGCGTCGTTGTGTCTATTTCCGTTAACAGCACGGTCAAAACCCCCACGGGTCTGACCTTAATCACTTATTTTTGTGTGCGTGTGTGTGCGGTTAACCAGAGCGCCCGACACAAATTTGCTGCACCTGGCGACACGACGACGGTGGGCCCGATTCGCGCCTCGGTCAAACAGCTCGCGGCAGACGTGCCGCGACTTGGCGGCACACAGCGCCGCCGAGTCTACTCTCCTTTTCCCATCGAGACGGCCGCACCAAATCATGCCTGGGACGACCGGCCCGAAAAAGACATGCAGCAAGTAGACCCTGGAGACGGCGCCGCTGAGTAGCCTGCCCTTTCTTGTCGTGGCTCGGCTGACGCAATCCCTTCGCTTTCAAACTGCGGGGGGGGGGGGGGGGGGGGGGGGCGCCACCTGCTGCCGAGCCGGTCAGACGTGTTCCACATCGGCTCCGCCGATTTTCGATGATTGCTTCGGTTATTCACCGCCCACCCCGAAAAGTGTTTCACCAAGGGATTCGCAACGTCGGAATGAATACGTGGATACCCTATTTTGAGGTAGGGGACCATTTTTCCGAATTCTGCGGACGTTTTTGTGATCGCCCGAGTCACCTGGAGCTAAGCCTGACGGCTGCTAGGCCTACTGGCCGAAGTCGTCGGTGAGCCTAGGCGTGCTCCGCCGGCCCCTAGGCCGAACGCCGAGGTCGTCGCCGCCGCGGACCCCTAGGACCGGACTTTTTACCCAAGCCTCATTGCAACATGGCCGCCGCTATGCGAGTAGAAGTGGAGGGAGTGGAAATTCAACCCGAGCAAGTGACTACAGCCTTGGGATGGCGAGTCGCAGGCGAGAAGAAGACCCAAGCGCAACAGCGGGAGCTAAGCCTAAGGACCACCGCCCAGCCGGCGACGCCCACGGATGCAGGTCGCCGGCCGGCTAGCTTCAAGAGCAAGCTACTCAAGGCAGCGCGAATGCCCGAGTTACCCAAGGACGACATCAAGATCGTCATGAGGCCGAGAGGGGGTCTCGACGTCAGCGAGGTCTCCCGCTTCGAGATCAGCCGAGCCATCGCCGCCGCCGCGAACATCGGCGGAGAGGAAGCAAGGAAAGACGTGATATGCCCAAACAAGCAGCAGAACATAGTCATCGTTAGTACTCCAAGAAGAGCAAACGCCGACCGCTACGCGGCGGTCGCTCGACTCATTGTCTACGGCACCGAACATGAAGTCAGCGCGTACGAATCGGCCCCCCACGACACGGTGAAGGGGGTCATCCGAGGAGTGCCCCTCACGGACACGGCCCAAGAAATCAACGACTATATAGTCCACGAGTACAACCCGACGGCCCTGCAAGCCAACCGTATAGGCAAGACGATGTCGGTGGTGATCGCGTTCAACGGACCCAAGGTGCCAAACTACGTCAAGTACGGCAACCTGCTCGTCGAGTGCTCACTCTACCGAAAGCAGATAGACAATTGTTTCCAGTGCGGCCGACTCGGCCACCGAATGGACGTATGCCCAAATCCGACGAACCGGATCTGCCGCGGCTGCGGCGTCCAGAACCCCAACGACATCCACAAGTGTGTACCCAAGTGCAGCCTCTGCGGAGGCGAACACCTCACTGCAGACAAGACGTGCAAGGCTCGATACAAGACTCCGTACGTGGTGCGGAGACGGAGATGGGAGCGGCAGAGAGCCGCCAACGACGAGACGGCGGAAGGTTCTCCACCGCACCGAGAGGAAACAGCTGCGTCGCCTCCTCCCCAAGGGCACAGGAGCCGCCGCTCCCTCTCCCGGGGAGGCAGGAGTAGGAGCGAGAGCTGCGCATCGAGGCCGGGTTCGAGAGCATCATCGCCGGGTGTCGCGGCCAAGACTCGCAGGCGCGAGTCACGTTCGAGGTCAAAGACCAGGCGCGGAACGCCGAAGCGGATCGCCGATAAACAGGTGGGTTGGGCAGACAAGTTTCCCGTCGCTCTTAGTAACGACAAAGACTTCCCCCCACTCACCCCTCCCCCTCCCCGTAACGACTGTAAGGAGTGCTCAGAACTCAAAAAGCTGATAGCGAAGCATAACCAACAGATTCAGATGCAAAATCAGCAGATTAAGGCGCTAATAGAACGGATGGAGGCATTAGATAAATCAGGGAACACCGAGGACAGCGCTAAACGCAAACTAGCTAAAAAAGACACCCATCCGGAATCGCCGCCGGTGGTGGCCATGGAAGCCGAAAGAACGGAACCAAGCCCGCTGAGGCTACCGCAAACAGAACCCACGATGAAAACGGTCATGGACATGCTGTCACAAATCACTAACCAGTTAACCCAAACCAACGGCCATGTATCCCAAATAGCCAATCAGGTGGGAGGGCTCACCGAACAGATGGGGAATGTGACGACGAGGCTTGACAACCTCGAGGCCAAGTATAATCAAATGTCGGCCAGGATGACGGCCTTCGACGCAAAGATCAAGCATGCAACCTTAGTCAAGAAGAAATCGCTCAAGGATACGCTACACAGCAGGCCACACCTAGGGAATAATCTCGCGAACGAAGAACACAGCCAAGATGAAGAAGAGTAAACACGACCAGAACAGCATGACGATAATTTACCAATGGAATTGCAGAGGGATAAAAAACAAATTAGGGGAGCTCAGCCTACACATCGAAAATCTAGAACAGAAACCGGACGTCTTAGCGCTACAAGAAACCAACGACAGACCCAAGCTCGCGGGGTACATTACCTACACGGACCCGAGCGAAAAGAGCACGGCCATCCTAGTCCGCAGTAACATAGCCGCAACACAACACGTAACCGCCCAACGCGGATGCGAGCACGTGCTGATCGAGATCCATAATAGGAGCATAGGCAACGAGAAGAATATTTTCGTACTCAATGCCTACTGCCGGCCACCGAGAAAAGATCCCGACTTCGAGGGCACCCTTCTGGACTGCATCAAGGAAGCAAATACAAGACCGATACTAATGCTGGGGGACTTCAACGCTCCACACACACAATGGGGATACAAATTCCAATCAAAAAGGGGCAGACAACTAGCTAACGTAATAGAGCAACACAACCTGGTCATAATGAACGAGCCGGACACCCCCACCAGAATGGGTACGAGCACGTCAAGGGACACCACCCCGGACCTGTCCCTGTTGAGGGGGGATCTCGACTTAACCTGGCGAAACAAGGGGACGAATCTAGGATCGGACCACGATATTATATGCCTGACAATAAGAGGACCCAATTTCAAAGCGAAACTAGGACAGGCAAGAATCACGGACTGGGATCGCCTCAGGAAGAGAATGGAAACCGAAGAAGAAGAACAAGGGGAAACGGAGTCCAGGTCCTACCAGGAGTGGGCCAAAAAACATTTGGAGTGGGTGGACAAGTACACGCAAAAGATAGCTACCACAGTGCAAACCCCGTACGTGGACAGCAAACTAGTCCATATATGGGAGGCTAGGCACGGGTTAACCAGAAGATGGAAAAGGCAAAAACACAACAAGAAGTTGCGGAAACGCATACACGAACTTAACAGGCAGGCTGCGGAATACGCAACCCAGCTGTGCAGAGAAAACTGGATGCAGCTCTGCGACGGACTGCAAGGCACTCTGTCGACAAGAAAAACGTGGAACCTCCTCAGACACCTGATAAACCCCCTAAATGGCAAGAGCGCAAGCAACCGCAGCCTTACGCGTACGTTGAACAACTACAAGGGTGGCAGCGAGCAGCTAATCAAAGATCTTAAGACAAAATACCTAAAAACGGAAAAGAACGCCACGCCACTTCCCGAATACGAGGGAACGAGTAACGCTGACTTGGACGAACCTTTCACCGATCAAGAGCTGACAGCGGCAATCGACGAAAGCAACCATGGCAGCGCACCGGGCAGAGACACCATAACCTACAAGATGCTCAATAACCTCAGCATCAAAAGCCGTCTCGAGCTCCTAGGACACATAAACAGTGCCTGGGAGACAGGAACGCTACCCAAGGAATGGAAAGAGGCGGAGATCAGGTTCCTACCAAAACCAGGGAAGACGCCGCACATAAACAACATGAGACCCATTTCCCTCACATCATGCGTGGGGAAGGTGGTAGAACGCATGGTCCTCAAAAGACTTCAGAGACATCTGGACATCACCGACCAGATGCCAACAACCATGTACGGGTTTCGAGAGCACCTGAGCACCCAGGATGTTCTCATACAACTAAACGAACTGGTCATCAAGAAAGCAAAAAGTCAGACGCCCAGAGCGATACTAGCACTCGATTTGAAAGGGGCATTTGACAATGTCACCCACGAGAGCATACTTCGCAACCTAGGCAAAACGGGATGCGGAGAAAGGACCTATAGGTATATCAAGGATTTTCTCACCAACAGGACGGCGATCATCAAAATCGGAGAGGAGAAGTCACAGCCGATAGCGTTGGGAGACAGGGGCACCCCGCAAGGGTCAGTCCTCTCTCCCGTGCTTTTTAACCTGGCCCTTCTCCCCCTTCCGGCCTTGCTGGAGAACATAGAAGGGATAGACCATGCACTGTACGCAGATGATATCACCATCTGGACATCGAAGGCGGGATCGGACGGCTGGATAGAGGAGACTCTCCAAAAAGCAGCAGAAACGGTCCACGAATTTGCAAGATCATGCGGCCTAAGCTGCTCACCCCCGAAATCCGAGTTAGTGATAATAAAGCCAAGACAGAAAAAGGATTAAAAGAAAGAGATAAGAATCGTCATAGACAACACCAATATCAACCCGACACCCCAAGTCAGAATCCTAGGCCTGCTCATACAAGAAAATGGCAAGGCCGGAGCAACGATACGCAGACTCAAGACCACATCAGAGCAGATCATGAACATGATCAGAAGAGTATCAAACAGAAGGGGACTGAAAGAAGTTGATGCCCTCAAGCTAGTTCAAGCCTTCGTGACATCAAGGATAGTATACTCAGCCCCATATCTCCAACTACTAAAGAGTAACAGGGAACAGCTTGACGCAATCATCAGGAAAGCCACAAAACTGGCCTTGGGCATCCCAGTCCACTCATCCACCGAGAAGCTCCTGGGAATGGGTAAGCACAACACAATAAGTGAACTGGTGGAAGCCCATCTGTCCAATGAAAGAGTCAGGCTCAGTCAAAGCAAAGCGGGAAGAGCCGTCCTAGCCAAGATAGGATGGCAGGAAGCTTATCACCAAGTGAAGGGCCCCATACCCAAGAACTGGGCCGAAGTAATTGAAACCAAACCACTACCCCGGAATATGAAACCGGACCGCAACGAGGGACGAAGAGGGGCCAGAGCGAAAGCCCTAGCCAAAACTCTGGAGCAAGAAGACGGGATCTTGTATACGGACGCCTCGCTGCCCAAGTTTTCAACGAAAGCAACGATCGCCGTCACGAAACTAAACAAACTAGTCACGTGTGCATCCATTGCGTCACCCTCCCCCGAGGAGGCCGAAGAAGCAGCGATAGCCATTGCCCTAACTCAACCTGGCACAAACAAGATAATCACGGACTCCCAGAAGGCTTACAGAAACTTCAGGAAAGGATGGGTGTCTCTAGCGGCGCTGAGAATCCTCAAAAAGAAAACGCCTCCAAACCATAAGACAGAGCTAGTATGGGTACCGGCACACTCAGCGGTGGAGGGCAATGAATTTGCCCACCAACAGGCCCGAGAAATCAACCTCCGGGCTGAGGGGCCAGAGCAACAACCCATCACGAGCTACAAAGATATCTTTACTCATTACAGGGACGGCAGAAAACGCTTCCCCGAACCACACCGCTCCTTTAGTAGAACCCAGCAAGCCATTTATAGACAGATCCAAGCCGGATCCTTCCCGCATCCACACCTCCAGAACAAAATGTACCCAGAGAGACACAAAAAGGAATGCAACTTTTGCAAACAACCTGGCACACTCCGACATGTCATAGGAGAGTGCAATTTCTCGAAAACGTTCCCCCCGCTCCTCCCCCTACCCAATAATGCCCTTACCGAGCGATGGGAGATCTTGCTGTCCAGCCCCGCCTTGGAAGACCAGCAAGCACTGATCACCAGGGGCCAAGAGGCACTGGAAGCATATGGTACCCGAGAAGAGGGAACCACCCCATCTAGCGCTTAAGCGCTACATGCTCAAAAAAGTTGTTCCTCCTCCTCCTCCTCAAACTGCGGCCAGTGATAGTCCTGATTGGAAAGATTCGAACTGCACGCGGCTGCGGCGGAACCCCGGGGGATAAAACCAGCCCTGAAGCAGCGGCTGTGCAGGGGCATTTCATTGGAGGCACTGAGTTGAGAAGTGCTATCGCCTTTGTGCGAGCCATGTAACACTCTTGCTACCTTTGTATATAGTGTATATAAATGCAGCTTAAAATCGCTGTCGGCTCGACAACTTCATCGCTCTGCTCTGCGCCGCGTCGATGACGGACTGAGCAGGGCAACGTCGCAACAGTGGTGACTGAGCAGGAATGGCCCAGTCCAAACAGTGTGCGTGTGTGTTCGGAGGGGGGGCGTGGAGGGGGTATCGCTCGCAGTCGAGGGCCGCAGGGCACCCAGTTGCTGCCGGTGCTTGGCAGCCGTTCCAGCAGTGTCGAACTGCGCTGCCGTGCTTCGTGCACTCGAGAACACAGTTTGCAGACGCGTTTTTTGGAGGCGTGATAGCTTGCACTGACGTCACTGTATTGCCGTGTTGGTTGGTTGGTTGCACCGTGGAAATCTGCAGCTCTTATCTCGAGCAGTGCGGATGAAGCTGACAGCGATCGATCAAAAAAAGCGGTGGCGTCGTTATGTGCAATCCACATGTTTTACGAGATGTTCCAAGACGTGAGCTTAAGCGACAATCCCAGCGTCTGGCGTTGGCGTTCATCACTTCAAAACGATTCCTTCACGAGGCCTCCCACAGTGCGAGCTTAAACTCGACAGTAGCTGCTAGCGAGGGGTGTGCGCCCGCCTGTAAACAGTAGTGAAGGGTAGGGGAATAACAACCACCGAAATTCATCATCATCATCAGCGCCGTCATTACACGGTGGCATAAACGAGAAGCGGCGAATGGGGTTGCCACTCGAAAGTAAAGCCATTCGAAAGCAAAACGCTCCTCCAGCGGCAAGATGCCAGAGCTCTGCGACAAAATATGTGAGGCTAAACAAGGCGTCTCACGCGTTCAACTGGATATTATGATGTCCGATTCACAACTCACAAACGTACTTAGGTGTACCCGGATATTTTATTTCCATTGCTGGGGCAAATTCCACCGCCGCGGTTGCACGGTGGGGCTGTATGCTCACTTGTAAATGGCACTACACGAGACCATATTACTAGCGAACCTGAGCAAAATGTTTCAAAACGGGAACCTAATAAAACCATATGAGCGCACGTACATCAGCCAAATTGTCGCTTCAATACACACAGCGAAATGGTACGGACAATTTCGGTGAGACAAACGTTACAAACCACGTAGTCGGTTTGACGCGAGTTACGTAAACTAACTGCGACTGTTGAAATGAGCGGTTCGGTTCGCAAAACGACTACACAGCGCGACATGCGTCTACGGAAACTTCTGAAAACCGAAAAAGAGGGATTTCAGTACGCCTAATGCGTCCATTGTTAGCAGCCTCCACCACCTCTCCCCCAAAACAACTGGAAGGGAGCACGCGCAATGAAGCCGCCATGCGTTCACAGGCCGCGTCAACAAAAATAACTGCGGCAGTCAACAAGTGCCGTAGAAGAGCAACTGCGGCCGCGTTTCCCGCCGGGCCCTCACCCCCTCGTTTTTCCCTCTTCACCGTGACCCCTTTGCAAGCGACCGCCGCGAAACGCTTACAGCGCCAAACATGGACCGGGAAAGGGGGGAGGTGTAGTTTTCGTTGTCTAATTTTGACATCCTTGACAGTTAAGCTGCACAGCGGCACTGCTGCACAGTGACAGTCGTGGTATAACAACAGCTCCGGCAGAACCCGACGATGTTACCGAGCCATCAGTGTATACATGGGTTCGGTCACTGTATGTCTCGTGCATGTACGTCAAAGCGAGCTGTTGCAGGGCCGGATTTGGAAGATCACGTTTTTTTGTCACTCCTGGGATATCTAGGCACACTCGGGGCTGCATCACACACCACACTGCAGCGGAACGAGCGGTCTCATCGCCGGCGTGTAGTTCGATGGAACACTGGTGTTGTGGGCAGCTACCACCCTTGCGAACGACGCCCGGGGACGGGTCGCTGGTATTCCCGCGAGGTGATGATCAGGTAGACGGGCGAGGTGCCTGATATGTGTCCTGAGTATTTCGACGTCCACAAAGGTTGCCAAAGGGTTATTTCGAGCCAGGGCAATGGTCGCTGCTGTGGACGTACATCGTGGTAGTCCAAGACAGGTTCGCAGGGCCTGAGCTTGAATACCCTGAAGTGCCCGAGTAGTTGTGCGGCACGCTCCAGAAAGGACAGGGGCACTGTATCGCAGATAGCCCAAGAACAGCACGTTGTAGAGCTGTAACATCGACTTCAGTGGTGTTCCCCACGTCTTGCCGCCGATGAGTTTGAGCACATGCACCACTGCAGAGAGCCTCTTCTTTAGAACGTTAACATGAGCGCTCCAAGGAAGGCCTCTGTCGACAACTATGCCGAGAAACTTGTGATCTCTCACATAAGACACCCTTTCACCATTAATATACAAAGGGTATGCATACATAGGCTTTCGTGTAAACGGAAGCACGGCGCATTTGCTGCTGGATAGTTCCAACCCTTGCGCGTGTAGATATGAGGTCGTCAAGTCTGCGGCATTTTGCAGTTGGGCGCGCACATGCCGACGAGTGACGCCATCTGCCCAAACACATATATCGTCGGCGTATATCGACACGTGAACCCTCCTTGGAAGGCGAGAAATCAGGCCAATTAGTGTAAGGTTGAACAGTGTAGGGCTCAGGACGCCTCCTTGGGGAACACCACGGTGAGTATAGTGAGCTGATGTCGGCCCATCTGCAGTCATAACAAAGAATGACCTCTCTGTTAGGTAGTTCCGTATCCACTGGTAGACCCGGCCACCGAGCCCCACAGCCTGCAGTACTTTGAGAATCGCATCGTGATTCAAGATAGCCAATCTTACGACATCCACGGCTACAGAACTTACGGCCATCCGTAGCGCTCTTCACACCATCGAGCAAAGTTCGTGCCGCAGATGGGCTATCTTCTGTGATTCGAAGCCTGCACTTCAGTCACTCCAGTCAGCGCTGTGCCGGGGACCTCACGAACAGCTCCTGACAGAAATAAGAATGGTATACGACCGTGCTGCCCAGGCGGGTCATGATGTCACCCTACAGTGGCTTCCTAGCCACTGCGGCATTGTCGGCAACGAAAGTGCGGACGCTGCCGCCAGGCTGGCGCATCAAACAGCGACAACTGTACTCATCCCATTGTCTAGGACGGACGCAGCTAGGATCCTCCGCATTCTTGCCCGGGAAACAGCTATCTCCCAATGGTCTCCAGAAGATTTCACATGCGCACGCATTGGTGCCTTTGACCCGCACCTGCAACGTCCCCTTCCACTAGGCCTCCCACGGTCTGACGCAACTCTTCTTTGCCGTCTCTGGCTGGGGGTGGCATTCACAAATGCTTACTCGTACTTAAAGGGACCCAGAAAAGCCTTCTGTAAAAGTTACAAAACGCATGTATTGTCACGTAGCACCAATAGAGCGATGCAATGCCGTTGGAATTATTGATCTACATTCAGTATTAGCTGCGCCAGAAGCAATTAAATGCACCTCTCCCCACTTGCCGATCGACTCCTCCTCCCTCTCTGCCTCCTTCAAAGCAGCTAGCTACATTCCTGCGCCTAGGCTCGCGTCAATCACTGCGGACCCGCCTTTGCCGCCTTTGCCTCGGGATCGCGCAGGAAGGAGGAAGAGCAGCCGGAAGCCAATGGCAGTGACGCCGCCGGCGGCCGACCTTGCCGGCGACTGGGCGAATCAGGGGGCGCCTTCGCCGTTGCGTCAGCAGCGATCGCCGTTGCGTCACCCGCGGTCGCCGTTGCGTCAGCCGCGGTCGGCTCGCTGCGGCGTCGCGCTCATCGGCTGAGAAAGGCGATCTTCAAAAATTGTTTACAAATTATCTGTACAACGTAAGGGGCTCACAGTTGGCTCAAAAATCGCCCGTTATGTGTTCTACCACCTGAATGCATTTGATTGCCACCTTCACAAAGCTTTTCGGGGTCCCTTTAATAGGAATGGCAGCAAGGGCGGAGTGCGAAACGTGCGGCACATCGGAGACGATACGCCACGTTTTATGCGAGTGCCCACGCTACTCGGCTGAAAGAAAAAAGCTGTCGTCAGCTTTGAGGAACCTGGACTCTCGGCGGCCATTTTCGGAGGGAAAGATTCTGTGCCACTGGCCTTCTCAGTCATCCGCTCAGAAGGCGACTAAGGAACTATTACGTTTTCTACGGACGACGAACTTGAACACTAGGCTATAGACTGAGAGCTTCCAGTGTCAATCGCTGTCAGTGCCTCAGTGCTGGGCATACGTGCCTGGTCCAACTTTTCCTCTTTTTTTCCTCTCTCTTTTTTGCCCATTTCCCCTTTCCCACGTGCAGGATAGCAAACTAGGCTCTAGCAGAGTCCTTCAATGCTTTACTGGTCACGAAACTTCGGCGCTCGTTTCATATAGGGACCGCGCGCGCCGCTACAGGCGCCACCGCCACACGAAGGTCATCCAGCCGCCGCGCGTGCGGCGTATTGGCCAGCTCTTGGCGTGCAAACGCTTGCTGCTTTTGGTGTCTGTGCGCTGATTAAGAGTGTTTTTTTTTTTGTAGTAGTTAGCGATGAATAGTCCAGTCATTGTGTATATCACCTGCCTTAAATGGAGTTTTATTTTTCGAAGTAAATTACCGTTGACTTCGGGCGCGAACGGCAACGGCTTCTGTGTGCTCTGGCACAAGCGCTGCGCCGTCGTGTTTACGGATTTTTAAATCTATATTGCTTCTTTTCTTAAAGCAAAAGTTGTAAATACTACACATACGGTAGCTGCGTAGTCACGGACTGCTGCGGGCCTATCGATAATACAATAAAAAAAACTGAAAGAAACTAAGTACGCGTCGTTCAGACTACGCTTAATGAATCCGTTGATTGCTCTGGAATGCGCAGAACGCTAAAAGAGATAGCCCAATAGTATTCTCGTTTCGATGAGTGGGTACATACTTGAGAACATCTAAAAACGCTGCAGAAACGCGAAGGATCAAAACACGAAGAGATATATGTTGCACGATATGTCTTTCGGCTTCCACGCTTTCCAATCCTTGCAAAAACAGGAAGCGAAAAAAGAACAATAGAACTGATTTTGTCACATACAACAAAAAGTTTCAATGTTACGAATGGAGACAAAAGAGCGTGGTCCAGCGTACAAAAATTTATTTTTTCGCGCTGAGATGTGCAGCACACGGAGGAAACAGAATATTGCCACGTTGCCAAGAACGACGCAAAGCTTTTCTGAACGCAGCGAGCTAGCGAGCTCCTGCTCTACAAAAGACTAGAATGAAACACAAACGTCGAAGAAGCAGTCCGCAGTGTGACGTGCACAGATGAACGTGGATAAAGTGAGTTGCGCGGCGTTTGCTATGCACGCATTACTTCGGAACGTTAGTATCAGATCCATGGAAATAGGATCGAGAACATTGTCGAAGAAACAAAAAATCAAGTTAGCGACAAGGTGGCACCCTTTCCATATCAAACAAATTGCCCGACGGGACGTACGACAAAAAGAGCAAACGGGCGCTCCGGTTGAAACGCCAGATAAGAAACCGGAATCGGCCACGCGCGGTTACAAAACAAAGAAAACGAAGGGACAATTCGCGGAAATATGAAAAGTAAAAGCACAAGGACGTCCCACAGCTTTTTTACACGCGAGCCTGAGCCTAACATAATACAAGTTTGCAAACAGGTAATAAAGCACCGCTACAACCTGACTGATATGACAAAAATCCAGCTTTAAGTTAGCCTTGTACAATTCTAGGTCCACGATGCTCTCAAAAGGGTACATTGCTTTTGATTGATTGATTGTAGGGTTTAAAGGGACAGACAACCGATTTTTGTCGAGTATATATTCTCTATCCCAAATGAAAGGGCATCACTTAAAGCACCTTGACGAGAAACGGTTTTGCTGATAACGCCCTAGAACTTTTTAAATCGAATTTTTTGATCTACGAGCCGTATGTGTCCCTCTCAAAACTAATGCTGGCAACCATGACATAGAGTAGCTCGGCAACATACTTTTGTCTGTATGCGAAATAAAAAACGATATTTAAAAACTTGTTCCCAGCTAAAAAAGTTTGGATCGCAGGCTTTCCTGTTCCTTTATGTGTTTTTTTAATGCAACGGTCTATTTTGCACGAATGCGCCATCTGTTGGGACAGACGATAGGTAGAATCTGGCTTCACGTTGTGGAGGCGGGAAGTTCAATTCTCCCCGGGCGCGATGTTTTTTTTTTTTTTTTTTTAAGCTGCCGTTGGCGTATTTGGAGACTGAAATCAAATATATTGGCAGAACAAACGCCCCTGACTCAGACAGAATCGTCAAAGCTCCTTCGCTGGGTCTGTTTACTGAACGCTGCCGTTGATTCTGGGCATGGTGGCTCAGTTAGCCACACTGAGAGCAACCCAGTGGCGGCGGGCGGCGTGTCTTTAGAATTTTTAAAGTAATGTTTAGAAATACATACACTATTTAAGCTTGTAAAAATACTTGTGTTAAAAGGTTTTCAATACGTAAATAAACGTTTCAGCAGTTACAGTAGCTGCTAGGTTTGCAGGTCACGTGACAGGGACACATATTGTAGTGTCAAGTTTCGACGCTACGAACCGCCACCCTTCCGATTTCAGGAAGTTCGCTGCCAAATTAAAATTATTTCCGCCAGTTTGTTTAAAAATTGCTTGTGGTTACCCGGCTATATAAAACGCTGGCTTTCATATGAGCTAGAGAACATATACGCGACAAAAATCGGTTGTCTGTCCCTTTAACGCGCCGACGCAACGCAGGTGATGAGGCGCGCCGTAGTGGAGGGCTCCGGATTAATTTTGACCACCTGGGGATCTTTAACGTGCGCCGAAATCTCGTACACACGGGCGTTTTTGCTTTACGCCTCCATCAGAAAAGCGGCCGCCGCGGCCGGGAATCGAACCCGCGACCACCTGCAGAGCAGCAGAACACCTTAGCGACTGAGCCACCGCGGCGGGTACATCGCTTTTTCCATTCTCACACACAGTGTATTTCCACACACTGTCATACACTTATAATGGAAGCTGAAATCTCTCATTGCTTGCTTTGGAATGGCGCGCCTCTATTTCTCACGCACTGGCGCTCTTTGCCCTCGTCGGCCTTGCGCCATTAAACAAAAAACCATCATCATATTTCTCACGCAGCTCCCCGTCGCTCGGTCAACAGAACAAGGAAACCTTTTTTGTGGTATCGTTGTACAAGGAACGAGATCCCGGGACGCAACACATGTTCGACATCGTCGTTGCACTACTTAAGTCGCATCACAAGAGCCCGAGATGCACGTTACATTTTTTTTCCCGCACAAAACAAACACAACTCGCCGCGGCTCCGCCGTTCGAGCCAGCGCAACGCCGCCCGAAGAGTGACCTCAGTGAGAGGATGGCGCCACCGCGCGGCGGCCAAACGCAGCATATGAAGCTCTCCCATTGAGTTACGGAGCAGTTTCGTGACCAGTAAAGCATTGAAGGGCTCTGGCTCTAGCCAGGTTAACTTTCCTGCCTTTCTTCTACATTCTTCCTTCCTTCCTTCAGCGGCACTGCTAATGTTTGCGACTCGTACACGCGCGTCCAAACTCGAGCTCGTGATAAAACTTGCTTGCAGTACTGTACTCACGAGTGCACATAATCAAGAGTGCAAGCGGTCGCAAAACCAGTATTCATGAGTATTGTACTCATGAGTACTGTGTACTCATGAGTACTATGTACTCATGAGTACTGTGTATTCACGAATACTGTGTACTCATGAGTACTGTGTACTCATGAGTACTGTGTACTCATGAGTACTCATACTCATTAGTACTCAAACTCGTGAGTACTCATACTCATGAATGCTGTACTCATGAGTACTCATACTCATGAGTAGTGTACTCATGAGTACTGTACTCACGAGTAGTTGACTTACCCCTGTACTCACTCGTCATCATACTCACTTTTTTTTCTGGGTGTGTACTCACTCATCATCGTACTCACTCGTGAGTTTGAGTACAAATGAGTACAAATGAGTGTACTCACGAGTGAGTACGCCGACCTATGGTGGCAGGCGCAGTGATGTGGAGAGGCAAGGACTTTTCATGGGGGGGGGGGGGGGCAGCCAAGGTGCGGGTGAGAGCACGCGCCAAGCGTGTGGGCGGAGTAGAGGAGAGAAGGAGAGGAGTCGGCCACTTGAAGAACGCGCGTGCAATGGAACACTGCACGTGCAATGTACGAGCCGTATGTAAGTACGCTAGGCGGTCGTTTCTCGAATGTTCGGAAAATGGGGAATATATGTCGCGCGCTCTCCGAGAGAGGAAGCCGCCCGTCGGGAGCTCCAGCGAGAGCTGGCCGATGAACGGGCGCGAACGAGAATCGATCAGGTGGCTTTGAGAAGTTCTGTGGTGTTTAGCCTTGTGATTATGGAAAGCCAGGCAGCGTGGCTGTAAACATCAACATTCGCGACGTGAAGTCAATAAAATATATAAAGCTGGGCTACTTATTTTTTTTAATGCGAAAGCTACGAGCCCCCCACTGTGCGAAAAAAGCGCGTCCTTGTTCGGGAGAAAAAATGGCATATATAGCTGTAAGAATTAAGTAAAAAAACACTTCCAGAAATGTCCGTGTTTGCGCCAAAGTTGGTATGTGGATTAGCTTTCTGAAATAAATCAGTTTAACAAGAGTGGCGTAGCTTGCACTAGGTGTGCAAGGCTGGAAAAATAGCAGAGCTGCGGGTCGACCTATAGCTTCTCCCCACAACTGACAGCGGATCCCAGGAAAGAGGGAGCAGCCGGACCCCAGCAGTGCAAAGCCGTTTTGGACGGCAATGTAAAGGAAACACCATTACAGTAAGGACAGTGTTTTACAGTCGAACCTCGTTACAACTATAGTATCATGGACAGTAATTTAGTTCGGTATATCCGATAATTGTTGAAACAGGAAAGCTAAAAATTGTTTTAAAACAATCGGCAGACTGGCTCCAGTGAAAATTGTTGATACAAAAAGGCAATATTTTAATCTTCTAACCTGCTATAAACAAGGTAACCCTTATCTTTCTGCTTGTGTCATTTTAAGCTCAATGAACCAGAACATGAAACGGGAAATTACAACAGAACAAAGTTCATTTGACAAAACAGGCGTCCCTATATTTTTTCGAGGAAGGATATGTGATCTGTCTAATTGGCTACTCACAGCACTGAGCAGGATGAAGTTTTCCACAGTGAGCACGAACAAAGCGGCCTTTTCTACTTCTGCAGTTTCGGACGCAGGAGTTTTTCCAATTAGCTTCTCAGGCTAATGCCACCTACTGTGCCACCTGTGGATGGGAGTCCCTTTCACCAAAGATTACTCCTTTGGAGTAATATAACTTTTTTTCTAGCTGGATTATTGAACCAGAAATTTCTTCTAGCTAGAAATATTCTAGCTAGAAAAGGCAAATTTCTAGCTAGAAATAGCAGATTTCTAGCTAAAAATTCAGTTTCTAGCTCATTTCTAGCTGGATTGAGATTTACTTCTAGCTAGCACTTTTCAGTCCAGCTAGAAGGGAAAAAACCCCAAGCTGGAAATAATCGTTTCTAGCTAGGCAAAGAATTTTTCTAGTTAGAAAGTTGTCGATTCCAGCTAGAATCTAATATTCTAGTCAGAAATGAAGCTGGAAATTATGATTTCTTGCTAGAAATGCTTTTTCCATTTTCACGGGGAGCTGCTTGTGACGTGTGTGCCACAGACGAAAGAATACAACACCTCTTATGTCACTGTGCCCGGTTTGTAACTCGGAGACGGCACCTGTCAACCGCACTCCAGAAACTCTACAACTAAGCCATTAACTGCGCAAACTGTATTGTGTCACGTGGCGTTGCCCATCACAGTCCCAAAAGGCCCAAAAGCATTACTTCGTTTTTTAAAAACCACAGGCTTGTCTGAACAATTCCAGAGACACCGTGTATCATTTTTCGTTCGTCAGTTTGTTAGTTTACCTGTTCAGTTCGGGCTAATTATTATCGCCCATTGTTTCGTTTCTGTAGTTACCTTTAATTTTTCTTTTCTTGCTCCTCAAGTTCCATTCCCCGTCTTTTCAATGCCCTTTCTTTCTCTTTAAATCCATCCTTTCCCACTTCCCATGTGTAGGGTAGGTAGCCAACCGGACTAGCTGGTTAACGTCCCTGCAGGCCTTTCATGCACTGTATTATCCGAATTCCCTTTCAGCCTACTGGTCAAAGATTTCTTCGTTATATCCGAAAGTGCGCGCGGCTCTGTTTCACTATCGTTGTTTCACTATCGTTATCAAAGAACAAGTGTCAATAAAATGAAGCCTGATCAAACAAAGTTCGTATTTATTTCTTTATAGCTGATAAATCACTATATAAGTGTTCGTTATAACGAGGTTTAGCTGTATTCAATGGCAACAGTGGTCATCTCTTTCGTCATCGTCGTTGTTATCTGACAGCGCATGCAGTCACGCAGGTCAAATCATCTTGTAGCCCGTCCCGGTCCTTCACTTCTGCAGCTGGCCCAGTGGCCGTCTCCATGTGTGGATTGTGAAGAGATGGCTTGACAGATTCGTCGTCATCGTCTTCGGCGCGGTGGACCCGTGATTCGGCTGACCCGGTGCGCGCCGGTCGGTACACGTTGACGACGAGGGCGGGAGCTCCTCATGAGACGTAAGCCCAGGCACAAGCCTGGACGAAGCCGGGTGGCCACCAGAAAGTAGCTAGGGATTCACCACTGCTCCGCGTTTTATTTAATTTCTCCGTTAATTGTTTGAGGTTTGCGATAAAATCAGTAGCACTGTTATCGGAACGATGCAATCTTCATAATGCAACAAACTTGTGTTTTGTCTTCATGGCCCCTTTAATGTTTTGCAAGGGTTTGTCGAGGTTTGGTCACCCCAAGAAGAGATCTGAACACGTTCCAGATATGGGTGGTGTGTAAAGATGACCGTTGAGGACATTTAAAAGGTCAAGCCTGTGCAGCGTGGCCTGTTTGTCAGCATATGTTCCTCACTCCTTGGCCATCACTACAATTCTTGACTGCACAGCAATGTTGCGTCTCGAAACGAAGGGGCTACCAATTGGGGACTGTCTTCCGTGCGCGGGTGATGTACTTTGTGTGTTGGCAGACTGCGGAATGCGTTGCAGCGCTTCACGTGCCTTATAGGGCAGATGACACATGTCTTCCAAGTCTGCTACGGCGTTGGGCCAGTTTACGAGTTTTGCATGAGGACGGCGCTTAATCATAGATGCGGGAACTTAGCTTAAAAATGTAGAGATCGGTGCCTAGTGTGCCCTCACCATTCTTCCAACCTGCCCTGAAGGGTCCTCAAATCAACGCAAGGTCTGGGGTGGTGTCGACTATTGGCCTGATCACCTATCATAATTTTGAAGCTGATACCGCACTTTCGAAATATTCAAATCCCGGTAGCTGCTCGGAACACCTCTCAAAATCTCCATGTGTAATGCACAGTCAACAAACGCAACCACCTACTCAGATAAGGCTTTAAATGAAAATGGCCTCCTCACAGCTAGCGCTTGTGCAATAAACTTAACGTCTTCACTAGAAGTGCAAGCCATCCTCCTGGGTGCTCAGATGGTCCCGACACTACGCCTCTTCGAATGAAAGAACTCTGCAGAGCCATCAAGCATGACCATAACATTGATATCCGAGTGCAGTGGATACGTGGCCACCACGGTAACCCCGGGAATGAGGAGGCCCGTAGGTTCGCGAGAGAGACAATACTCAACCACCCTTCAAAATTTCCAGCGCCTTCTCTTCCACATAACCATTCACGTACCTGAAGACCGCAGGAACACATTTTGACAAGAAAGCAAGAAAGAACTCAGATTAACAATTCCTAAACTTCTGCACCCGACACGTCGCAACATCTCATGAGCTGCACAAGTAATTCTCACAAAGGCCCACATGGATTACTTCCTTATAGAAGACATCCTAGCTCGCTCGGAACGTTACCGCCAACAAGAACACACGCTTCTGTGCTTCCTGTGCCACCAAGAGCGCCCGCCAATCAGCCACTTACTGTGGTCATCTAGGGTCCTGGAAAAGATCCGAACAAGACGCGAGCCCCCCTAGCGTTACATCCGTACAGGACTCGCTATACCCCAAAAACGATGCCAACAACGTGCTGCTTCACAGTGGTCCTTCGTGAAGGAGGCTCACCTCATCAACAGAACATGAACTTTATCGCGCCCTAACCCCTAACTCCTTCCTCTATCTTCCTCACAGGCTGCAGAGGGCCATCCCTGTATAATAAATTTATTTATTCATTCATTCCCTGTACTAATTTCAACTCACAACTTTTCTTCGCTTCACTGAATAGTCAAAAACAATTCTAAACACTTCAGTAACATGACTATAGGTTCTTGCGATCTCTACAGATGAGCTTCTAGAGCAGGTAATAGAAATTTAATAACTTATAGTGGCGCTATTTCTGATATTTTTATGAAGCAACACGTATTGTATATCCGTGGTGCATTCTTTCTACCCAAAGAAAATTATATTTTAGCAGCCTGAGCAACAACCAAAAATTACCCTGACAGCGGAGCTTCCGCATTGTGGTGTTGCTTTTTCGATATAGAACGATTTTTAACCACGCGTGAACTAAAAATCTACCAAAATTCCAGCATACACGGCCTCCATCGTTATGAACGAAATAATGCAACCTAAGCATGCCTGTTTTCCTATGATAGACATTAAATAAGATTTCCTGATATTGGGCCAAATGCAATGCTTCGTACCCGCCATAATCCGGGTGAGCGACTCAGTCGGTTGAAATGTATGAAGCACTCACGATAGTACTATTGTTCTGGGAACAGCTTTTTCTTACAACGAAAACAGCGGTTTGCCGCCACTCCACTTATTAGAATGTGGTGAGGGCTGCACTGTAAGGGTCACTGTGCACATGAGCCTCATTTTTACTCAAGAGAGGCTTATAAAATTAGTCACTTTACTTTTGCACAAAACGCTACTATTCACATACTGGATGCGCTACACAAATGTTTTGACAAAGGGTGCGAAATCAAAGGCAGGAAAAAAAAAAAGGTCAGTTGCTGCGTTCTGGAGCCTTTATTTCACACGGGACTGAACCAATGTGGAGGATCAGTGCAGCTGCGCAGACAGCAAATATCAAAACTGCCCAGACAGACGTGGCTGAAACCGCAGCTTCAAGTTGTCGAATTTGTAAAACTTGAGGTCTTTGTCGTCGCGGTCACTCTGGGGTGGATTATCCAAAGTGACACGAAATTTTTGCATCAGGAAAGTGAGCAAGAGGTAGATCTCCATCAGGGCGAATGTTTCCCCTGGACACGAACGCTTGCCTGCAATCCAAAATAGAGACGTGAAATACGCGGAATGTAAAGGTTCATTTCGCCTGTGAAGCCAAGAAAAACTATCGAGGCTTTAGTTCGAGTTGGGAACCTAGAGTAGTCTCTGCATGTGGAAGTTGCTAGCATCCCCTGCGTGCGTGAATCTTTAGATTGGGGTCCGGCAACTTTGGCGGACCAACATGTTAATGTACTCAGTTAATATACAGAATATACATTATTTAACGCAAATGAAACCTGAGGAGCATTTGGAGCGAAATATAAGTACATAACTGAGAGAGCTAGCATTCTTTTAATTAAAGGAGCCATGAAGACAAAATACAAGTTGGGTTTATTAGAAAGACTGCTTAGTCCCGATAACAATGATACCAATATCATCGCAATCTTCGAACAAATAACGGAGATATTAAAGAAAACGTGTGAAGCAGTCGCGACCCCCTAGCCGATTTCCCTCAACTTTTCTATGACGTCACGGAACCTTGTTTGTGCGATTGGCGGCCGCCTAACTGACCTGTCGCGACGACACATGGCTGGACGTCTGTAATGGGGCCTCTAGTTCCATTTGACCGCATCACTTGAATGCTAACGTGCAGTTAACGCACTGAAAATTATGTTTTATTGTTGGCCCGTATGACGTCATTCTTGCTCATAACGCGTCACTGTGGCGCAAAATTTGAAAGTTTTTAAATACTTCTTGCTTTTTTTCCGTTAAAAAACATCTTTTGTGGCTGTAATGGAGCTCAGTGAGATACTGAATCCTAGTTCTTTCAAATTAAACGAAGTTGTATTTTCTCTTCATGGCTCTTTTAAGAATACTCGTTGAATTGTTTTTCATGGTAGCAAGCAATAGCAAATCAAAAACAGTGTCGGAGAGGGGCAAGATTAAAACTAACACTAAAGCAAAAGGTGCATGTCGTCCCGAGCTGCTCCAAGCCGGACACAAAACGAAAGGGGAGACACACGCTGTCCCGACACATGGTGCGTGAGTGGTGCGAAAGCGGGAAAATTGAAGTGAATTGAATGAGCCTACGTGGGGTTCATCGGGGGAGGAGCTTGAGGGTAGGGAAAGGGTGTGAGGGCTTGAGAGGAGGACAGGGCTCACGCGGCAGATACAGCAGCTGAAGACTATCAAACATAGAGTTTCTAATATATACTATTGGCCGCGAGGCTCACCACTGGAGAGGCCGGCGCTGCGATCGTTTTGACGTCACTTGTAGGATCACCGTTCCTATCTTGCTGCATAGTTGGCTTGCAGCGCGTGACACTTCGCTTAGGAAGCGCGTTCTAAAAGTATTTTCGTGTTAATTTCCTTCGTTTGAAGTTAATTCTCAGTGCGTCAAGCGCAGTTCGACCTAATCGTGACTGTATAACCGTATCAACTGTGCTAGATTATCCGCAAACACCATGAGCGTGGTGGTGCATTACGCATGCGACCGAAGCATAATTAATCAGTGGTTTGTTTCCCCGATCAACAATGTGGACTACGACGATCGCCGAGTGAAGTTTCTAGATTTCCCTTGTTAGAAATGTATAAAGCAGGAAATCGTGAAGCGTTAACTGCTCGCAGAAGCACACGCACCCGGCGTGCCTGCTCGCACAGCCGACGGTGCGGCTCGAACCGACGCAGGTCGCGGCAGCAACAACTTGTCGCCGCTTTTTAAAATCACACAAGTCGTTGAAAAGAAGTTCCAGATTGGTGAAAGTGGATGTTAGTGTGATGAAAAATTCTGATAGGTAGTGTCATCAGCTGTGGTTTTCAAAGCGATGCTCAAATATCTGCCGCGATTTACGCCGACCGGCCACGGAGGTCGGTCCCGGCAGCGCCGGCCCGTTCACGCACGGTGCGGCGAGCGGCCGAATTGATGGCTATGCTTGCGCGCAAGAATCGGCCGAGGCCATGCAGGTATCTTTATCGTCGATCGCTTCAACGGAAATCACCGCGCTTACAGAGTTCCCAGCGTGGTGAAACGTTCTGTTAGGGACTGTCACTCGCAACTCTAACGGCGATGAAATATCTGCTGCGACGCCAAGCCTAAAGTTCCCAACATCCGATTACGTGCATCCGAAGCCGGCTGCGAGCTGTTGGCGAAGGCCCTCCCGTCGCGCACGCGCGTGTCGCGTTTGGGTTCCTCTAACTTCTTGAGGACCCCCAACGCTCGGTTCTCCTATTCTAAATATCCCCATTACCCGAAATCATTAACGACGTGTTTCTCCTCGTACGCAGACTCGCCTTCTGTGAGCAGTCGTGAGTTTCGAAATTGATGCTTGAGAAATGCCGGCTTACTGTAAACATACAAAACACGATAAATTGCCACGCCGAACACCTAATGAAAACTAAATACAGCCTTGTCCGAACCCGCTCGAAGGCGTTAAAAACTCGCGTTCATACCGTTCATACATTGCGGACAAGTCGCGAAAAGTAAACATCAGCCGTGCAGAGTACAGGCTACGGCAGTGATCGTTAATCAAATCCGGGCATGACTATAAAAACATCTCAGGGGAAATAGGCACTGATGAAGCCAAACTGCAGACCATAACAATACTTTTAAGCATGTGCGGCGAAGCAATCTGATCAGCGTTCTCGCGTCATTCATTTACCAGGCAATACGAGCAGTTCGCGCGGTGAGATAATAAGTGAGCGACGCGTTTCCGTCGCTGTTACAAGGTGTTTGCTTGCACACACATGTCCCGTCGCAAGTATTTCATAATCAATTTAATTGCAGCGTACTTTTCTCGGCATCAGTTGCATCGTCCTTGGCGTTAGCTGGCTGCGTATGTAAAAGCTGTGGGTCGCGATGGTAGCAACTAACTAAACCCGGTGGTGTCGCCGGGAACAAGCGAGTCGCTGATTGCTTGCCCGAATTATTTGGTTTACAGACAACTTCTTGGTAATTTGCATCACATCCACAAGGAGCGGGCGAGACCGCATACGCACGGGAAATCTGCTGTAGCAGACGACAACACGATTCGGCGTCCTACAAGTGACGTCACTCGTAGGTGGCGCCACGGTATGTCCTCGAGGCCAATACTCGGTTACAACTCAAGAACGGCACCACCTCATGTAGTGTATCACTCCGCCAAAGCGTCGGACCGGTGACGTCAGTGCGCGCGCGTTTTGAAAGGGGTTTGCTATGAATGCGTGATATCGTCTGCCTTGTCTCACGCAGTTTGTTTGTCGTCACTGGAGTCGTCTATAAGCACATTAAGTCCAAAAAATCACGGGAACGGCTCACGCCATGTTCAAAATATTCCCAGTAACACCCTACTTGCGCCGCGCGGAGAAACATCCGGCTATGGTGATAAGGCACAGCGGCAGCTTCCGGTGCCGTTCTTAAAGGGGCACTGACACAAAAATTTTGCATCTTGTTTTTTTTTTGTTGCGATAAGTAGCTAGTGACCTACTTATAACCTGTAGAAACCTCATTTGCTTCAGCGTGCGACGGTTGTTTATTAGAGGCATTTTCAATGCGGCCAGTCGCAGTTTCGGTTTCAGCGAGTGCCGCGAAACGATGGATTTTGTGGATTTTGTGTGAACAAAGCTGACCACGTGACCGTCGGAGGGATATCACAGTTACAGAGCAGAGCCGCCGTAGCACTGTCGAATCCGCATCGACGGCAGTTACTGCGAATGCCCCCCCGTACTGATCTCGTGAGGCGCCTAATTAAAAAGCGACCGTGGATGTGACGCAGGCGCTGCGAGTGCAAATGCTACCGCGGCTAACGAACGACGCGCGACGCTCGAGACGGTGGGTGGCAAGACGCGCGCTGGGAGCAGCCGGCCGGTCTGCCTACAGGTCCGCCTACAGATGTGTTCGGCTTAGCACTGCGGCGGATATTCGAGTGCCGCTCTCGTAAGCGGTGCAGATGACAATTTTTAATGCAACCCGCCATGGCATCATTAACTCCTTTCTCATGTAAGCCACCATGGTCGGGGCTTGGGGACAATTTCGTGCAGCGGTAACAAGCTATCACTCGAGCTACCTGCGCCGGCGTGGGCCACTTCGCGGCCGTGGCCGCCGCCTGCACAGCGACCGTGCGGCTTGCTCAGTGGGCTTTTCGTGCCTCCGGCGCGTTTCCGCATCCAATGGTAATAAACAGTAATAGAAACAGAGTGCCTGGAATCGCTGTAGAACTTTGGTCGCGGTCAGCTGCCCGATGAGCTGACGAAATCACGGCGCCTCCGCCGCCAACGATCGGGTCGTTCGTTCTCGAGAGCAGAAGCTCCGCCCTCCGGCCCTCCGATTGGAGCGGCGAGCCGGCAGTGCGGAAGCGACAAACACAAACTCGTGACGTGTTTGGATGTTGTTTATTTACACTTGCGCGTGGTCCTCTGCTGGCCGCTCGGTTGCGTTTCGCACACTTCAAAATTGATTTTAAATATGTTTTAGGCTGTATTCACCGCTTATATTTTGCAGATGATGTATATGTGTTCCCACCAATCTATCTCCGAAGTTATCTCGCCTTCAAAATTTTGTGAGGGAAATCTGTCGCTGCAGTCGCGGGCCGCCGTGGACAGCGTCATTGCTGCTAGCGACGTTCCTCGCCTGCTTGGCTTAGCTAGCCATACGGCTTCCTTTTTGTCTCGAAGCCAAAATCAAAGAAAAAAAGTAACATTTTTTATTGTTCATCGTACATTAAGCCTCTAAAAAACTACTGACATTTTGGAGGTTCAATTTTATAATAACAAAACAAATTTCAGGAACCATCTACGGTAATATTGTTGCTTTTTTGCAGCCATAGCCAACGTTTCAGCCTGTTCATGAGCCATGCCAAGGACAAGTGGAAAGTACCTGCCGGGTACATGACGAAACGCTCGCTGAAGCGCGGCTTCCCTAGACACTGGCGCCAGATTTCCCTCTAGTATATATTAGTATGAAACTCTATGCTATCAAACGGACAGACATGTTTTGGTACGTGGCTGAAGAAATACTATCGCCTTAAAAATTGTTATCAATGATACTCATTATTGGTGTGTATAAATTTTGAAGAGCTTGCGATTTCCAGCCATCTGGAAACTTCTGCATCAACGTGAAAACGAGAAAAGGGTGCGTAATAACGGTGTATGTGAGAGTGATGGGGCAACATTTGTGAAAGGGATGAAAAAGCACCAGTTGCATGTTCAGGAGGAAAGGAACATGTTAGTAGCAATATTTTATGTCATGTCCAGGGAGAATGCATTCCTGGCATACTCTTCACAATAAAGTTTTCAGCCAATGAAACTTATTTTGTCGAAGGGACGCGCATTATTGTACGAATTAATTGTGTTAGGTTGTTAAAACGTTAGGCTTTTCTCGGGAAGGTTAGGGCTTAGTTACTTTTGAGAATGCCAAATGTACTCATAGAACTGCGTGAATGATGGTTTGTTCACCCTTTGCAATTGTGAGCTTTAGAATTCTATCTTTCCGCCCGTCGACAATAGATATCTTTTAATTGCTACCGATAACTTAACTACATTTGCAGCTGATGGCAAGGCACATTCCTTTGGTACAAGTGTCTGGGACAAAAAGGAAGGAAAGCTCTACTCCCATTTTTAAAACGCCTCTCTTTCTCTTTCCTTCCTACTTTCTTCTCTACCTCTATCTTTAAAACGCCTTCCATATGCCGCGCGGCAAACACTCGTAATAAAAAAAAAAGTGTCTGGGACACAATACATTTGCACCGAATAGAGATGTTCATTGCAGATAACTCTTTCCACGCTTTTCTAGGTTCGAATAATTGAATAGAGACGGAATACAGAAGATGTAGTAGATAGTTTGTATGTAGCATTATTTACGAGTTAATGCATTGCGCCATGCACGGTCACATGTGAGAGATGCATACTTTAAACGTACCACTTCACTCATGGAACCATTGACTGATACCGATAATAACATAATTGTTTTTAGTTACGCTAGACGACGTTGCCGGGGTAACACAAAACAAAATGAATATTGTGCAAAAACGCGTTTTGTAGTTTCGACGTGCTTATAAATAACCAGGCTCAATTAAAAATTACCCTGAGGTAAGGGCTGTTACAAAGCAATGCATTTATTCCTGAAGATTTTACTCCTGTACGTTGAACTTACCAAATGAAAAAGGAATTGCGCTGTCTGGCTTTGGACTCCGAAAGGAACCATCGTCATTCAAAAACCGGTTCGGGTCGAACCGCTCCGGTTCTTTCCAGTACTTGGGGTCATTGTGAACAGCAAACATGTTCAGAAGAACCATAGTTCCCTTCGGAATAAAGAGGTTGTCCACCACAACATCGTCACTGGTTCTGTGAAAGGGGTGGGATAAAAATGTAGAGTGGTCAGGCCGTACATCAAAAATCGCTTGTATTGTTTCGCAATCTAAAGATATATTCTAAGGGCGATAGCGTCACCTGCTACGGACGCGATAACACACTCAGCAGAGGTGTGTTGCAAAAGATTTCAAATTTTGTGGGATTGTGAGTGGAACCTACACATCATGGGCTTTTATGCGTTCTGTATAGTGGACTACCACTGATAAATTCCTGATTACTTGTATTTGTTTATGTTACCTGAGCTGATGTGTGCTGTCACCAATGTTTGTTATGAAGTGATTGCTATATATTGCGTTATCCTACGGGTATTGAAGTGAAATGTGTTTTTCTCTTATTGCTTCATATGCCTGAAGACTATCTGTATATTGTATGTTGTTTGTGCACTACAGCTGCTTCTGTTGCTGCTCAAGCAGGGTCAAGAGGGTATACCTCCTTTTGCTTTTCCTCACCGTCATTTCTGCTCTGTACTGCCAAAATGGAACTATAAATGTAAATACAAATACAAATTTGGATCCCCTGGGGACCTTTACCGGGCGCTGAAATCTCGCCTCCCGGGCAATCTTCTTTTTTGCCTTCGTCAGAAAAACGGCTACTGCAGCGGGGATTGAACTCGCTTCATTGAGTTCCAGACAACGCCTTAGCCTGTTTTCTTCTCTCGCCGAGTTCTCCTGTCCTGGAAAATGAGTCCTAGGAAACGGGCCTTCCGCGAAAAAAAGTCATTCGTGGAGCGAATCCGGGCTCCCTTTTTGCATTACCAGCTTCTGGGTTTCGGGACCGTTAGTGCAGAACGGTGAGAGAAGAAAACAGGCTTCTGCCACTTCGCTGCCGTGGCGGGTATTCGAAAACATTTCGGGGTGGCGACGAATTCTCCTGACTCCTCGCACCCACTCTTGCCAGCAATTCGCCTCGCAAACCCCAACGCACTCCAGGGAGATTAGGAATATATTGAAGTAACAAAGAAAGGTGCGCGAGTTGGGAAGGTTTGAATGGTGGAACAAAGCGAGAAAGTTTTTTGGCGCTTTAGAAAAAAAATTCCAGTGCTGTTAGTTTTTTGTCGTTTTTTTCTAACTTTGTTCCATCTTGCAAAGTAAAAATGCTCGTTCCGATGGATTGTGAGGGTGAAATAACTCCATGGGAATTTTGCAAAAGTGCCTTTTAGGGTACCCCAGTACTGCTTACAATAGTATATTTGAAAATAAAGTTGAATATAATGCTACGATGCATGGCCGACAGCAATTATGTACATGGCGATAATCGTTACGTGGATGCCAACTAAGTCATTACCAACCACACCAGGGTTTCTGGCACCATTTCTGCACCTTGATTTTGTGGCATCGCTTTTATAGGAAGAAAGCAATAAGTGGCTTCTTGATCGGAAAAGCTTTTATCCGGCGTCTAGCAGTGAAAAGGCACCCAAATGGCTAACGGCGCAAAAAGAACAGAAGTACAGTATAATTGAGTTGAAAAGAAAATAACGGAAATTTTTGGACATGGGTGTGATTCCAACTCAGGGCTTCTAGAATGCGAGCCCAGTACGTATTTGTGGCATAACTTTGTTACCTGGGTTCAAACGGACTAAAACGTAGACGTAGGGGTTTAGCTGTGGCCTTTGACTTAGAGAACATCGACAACCGGTTCACGCGCGCCTTAACTTAATTACCATCAGTTTTGGCGTTGGTTGGCTCGTCATTAGACTCAACGTTAAGGTATTCAAAAACTGTTAGACCATATGCTCCTAAAAATAACACGTTCAAGTACTCTTTTTTTGTACGAACCATTGAAGACTGGAATTCACTGCCTTCCGACTGCGTGCACGCTCCGACTTCTTCTAGTTTTGACCTCTGTGTTAAGAACCTTCTGTAACCCTCTCCTGCTAGGATGGTGAAAAACCGTCCGCAGTATTCCTTAAATAAAAATAAATAAATAAATAAATAAATAACCACGTGTTAAGGCTGAGGAAAGGTGTAACAATAACGTAGCCAGTCAGGGGTGGAATGACGAATGAAGAGAGCTGCCGTCAAAAGCTTCATGCCTTTTCAGCAGTTCCAATTTGGCTGTGACGTCAACATTCTAACCAAGGTGAATGGTCAATGACAACGACGCCTGTCTTCGGGAGCTCGGTTGGTTCACCAATCCCAGTTTAGCTCAGACGTCAACACAACCAATCGCAATTATCCATATGCCCAATCAGCCAGGTTGACTAGTGACAGTCCATGGCGGCTATAGCCAGATGCTCACAACCGATTCACTAATTCCCAAGTGGCTTCAACATTAACATACTCCATCGGAGGAGTGCTGCGCCATTTAAATGAACATTAATTAATGCGGTCGCATTCCCAACTTTTAACAAGTGCTTAAGTTGTCTTGAGGTTTTCTCATTCCTAGTTCGTTTCCTGTGTTTTGTCGGGGAGGGCATGTTCGCAGAAGACAGCTCCAAGTCCTAGCTTCGCAGTCTTTTTCGTTCCAGGTTGCTAGCGTTTCGCTCTCTCTCTCTCTCTCTCTCTCTCTGTCTCTCACACACGCGCAAACACAGACACACACACTCACATGCGCACTCACACGCGCACGCGCTCGAGCTATTATTTGGGCCAACCCGCCGCGATGGCTCAGTGGTTAAGGTTTTGCGCTGGTGAGCACGAGGTCGCGGGTTCGATTCCCGGCCGCGGCGGCCGCTTTTCTTATGGAGGCGAACAGCAAAAACGCCCGTGTGTACGAGATTTCGGCGCACGTTAAAGATCCCCAGGTGGTCAAAATTAATCCTGAGCCCTCCACTACGGCGCGCCTCATCGCCTGCGTTGCGTCGGCGCGTTAGAACCCTACATCAATCAATCAATTTTTTGGGCTAACAATATGACCCAACTAATAGCAAAGAGAAGGTAATCGAAACCTCCCTGTCTAAACCAGCCGCGAGTATTGAGTGTTGTAGCAGTCACCACCTTTCTATCCGTGGCACACTGATCCAGCTTCTGCAACTCACACCGTGAACAGCAAAGGAAAACAAGTTTCTCTGATTCACCATGTACACAAACCCTCCGCGGCAGATCCAGATCATGGTGTCACCTGCGCAATATAAGGTTAGCTGCAAATATTTGTCGGAAGCAAAATCAAGGGACTACGTACAAAACAAACATTTTCAAGCCTTTGCAAGTGTGCCCGCATGCCCTAGCCTGATGATCCTGCTCCTTCGTCTTTCACGTCATGTGAAAAATGCACTGTTTTATTCAAGTGGGCGCACGTTCCAAGTTAAAGGAGCCATGAGGACAAAACACAAGTTCGGTTCATTCGAAATATTGCATCGATAGAATCATACTGACACCACCGTCAACGCACACTTCGCTCAAATTAGCTACATAACTAGGAAAAAACGGAATGGTCATGCGACCCACTAGCTCATTTTCCGCAACAGAACCTATGATGTCACATGAGCTCACCTGTGCGATTGGCTGAGGACGGAAAAAGCAAACGCAAATTAAGCACAGCTTATAAGCTTTCCGAACGAACTATTAGCGCTTAAGTGCAATGAATGTTCATTTTACAGCAGTAAGGATGATGCGGTAAACAATGAAAGTTACGAAAACGCACATAAGCAAAGAAGTAACGATGCGCACTGCTGTTGGTACTGGGTGCACTACAGTGCTTGTTTTAGCTGCACAGCATTCCGCCGCTTTGAAGTTGCTTTACAGGACACTGGCCGATTGGCGTAAGCAGCGTTGGCTTACGTGACCCTGTTTGTCGAGGATACCCCAGGTTTCATGAGGCAATCACTTTTTACAGTAACATAAACAAGCCAGGTGCAAATACGCTCAAAAACAAAGCAACGGCCGACAACGGTTCGTGGATGACTATAGCAGCGCCATCTGGGACGGCTGACGGACAGCAAGGCCGCAAGCCCGAATGACGCAGTGGAAGTTCGCTTGAATACACGCACTTCTGACGTCATTGCTGACATTCCGTAAACCTGCAATTTGGCGGGAGAATAAAAGTTTTTACCTAAATTGATGAATTTCTCAGTGAATACGGCATCATTTGCTGCTGGACAAGCGTTGGGGCACTATAAAACGCGAAATCTTTCGAATAAAACGAACTTGTATTCTGTCTTCATGGCTCCTTTAAAGCAGAACTTGTTATGGTATTTTAGCTGACATTATGCAGCATCGAAACCATGATGTAGCATCTAGATACGAGGAAGATTTTTTTAAAAAAGGAAAGAGAATAGGCAACGTCCGGAATAACTACACAGCAAGCTCAATGCGGCTTGGTGGGTGAGCTAGTACCGTGGAAGCAAAGAAATGAATGCCTGGCCGCTAGCTTACATATAGATGGTCACACGTACTGTCATGGACAAAGGAAACGCGATCACGAAAATATGAACCGGAACACACAAACAGCGTGATTTCTTCAATGCAGGTGAACTAAATTGACGTGTGACCTAAAACACTGCAGTGACAAAGTTGGGAAATGTAGCTTTCCAAAAACGCATTTTCAGAAGCTATGTCATTAAGAATGTGTCCATGCATTGTAATCCTCCTGTCTAAACCACTAACTTACACAGCTGAACGAAGATATTACTCAGACACGGAAGCTTATTTTTTGCGTGATTCGAAGGCGAATGCCAGGCAGTATTTAAAAACCGGGCCATCTTCACTATCGTGAAACATGGGGAAGGGCGCAGCATGCAGGTATAAGTGTATTCTTGGCTCCTTAGCATTTTTGCCTACGGAGATGAAACCGTTGGGAGGTTGAGCTGTACAGCTTTTCTGTAAAAATTTCGTGTCTTTGAAACACGAAGCGTGGTAGCACGAGGTATCGGAAGAGAGAGAGAGAGAGAGAGAGAGAGAGAGAGAGAGAGAGAGAGAGAGAGAGAGAGAGAGAGAGAGAGAGAGAGAGAGAGAGAGAGAATTCTTTATGTGTTCTGGAGAGGTCCGCTCTGCTAGCGGCAGTGCTTGCTCCGCCAGATGGAGGTGATTACAATGCAGTGAAGTGAGTGTGAGAGATCGGGAAGGCAGCAATTAGAGAGAAAACAAAAGTTAAATAAAAAATGGCACGCAATGAAATGAAAGGAAAAAAAACTCTAAATAAAGTTAAGTAAAAAAATACAGCGAAAGCGCAGAGCGCCTAACAACGAAAAGGAGTCAAAGCACACATGACGACGCAAACGTGTACAGATGTAGCCATGCGCACAATGGAAGAATTACAAAGTTTTGTCTCGTCCGGAATCTCGCAAAAAACGCAAAAGAATTTTTGTCCCCAAAGATGAGTCATTGTTGTTGGCCAGGGTCCAAGAAAGTGACACAACTGAAGGCTTGCTCCACGTCGTACACGAGACAGGCAGCTAGCAGAACCGACCGACTCTGATAATGGGGAGAAGAAGCAGAACCGACCGACTCTGAGTCCGCCATCGAATCTTCACGGGGAGAGCCAATATGCACAACCACCGGCTGTGTCTGCATCCCGACTCCTACAGGCAGCGCGCCAGGAGCAATTTCCGTCGACATGACGTGAGGTAGAACAGGCTGCTTCAAACCTGCAGGAGGCTGCGCAGGGTACCCGGCTGAGGCAGAGGTTATGACCGGTAAACCTAGTGCGCCAGGAGCAGTCCCGGTAGGCAGGCCGAGAAGCGACCCAGGCGGTGGGCCCGCTGGCCCCGGAGAGCCCGCGGGCAGCATAACAGGCGACAAGTCGTTTCCTGTCTAGCAGCGCAATCCTTTAACAACCGCAATAATAAACTCAGAGAGCAGCGCAGCGGACGAATCGTGTCCCCGTGCGTCCTTTTAGAGTACGCGTTTTTGACCACGGAGATGAAGCGTTCTAGCGCGAAACGTTGGAAAACGAGTGTCCCAGTGTTTTAGTACCGCGACTACACGAGGCGACGACAGGAGATGCCGACAGCCCGAGGCTTTAAGGTGCTTCGCCCCTAGCATTCTAATTGCGTGCCCTTTTAAAACTCCGCAAAGAGCATTTTTAAATTTTACGTTTATGGTTTATGTTTTAGTGTTCGCATTTCATTTGTCCGTGGCTGCACCCGGGCACACAAGTTCAGGCGCACAGTACTAGCGACTAGAAATATTCAGAACAAATTCCATGCTCACTCTCTTGCTGCTCCAGTGGGAAAGCGTCTCTTCCAGCGTTCCAGCTCCCACACGCACGCCATCGTGAAAGGCGTGCGCTTTCGGTCATCCCATGTCGGTAACCGCTGCCTCCCGACCGCCTCGTCTATCTCTCTGCGCACTATGGCTTGGATCCCGTCCTCGTGCATAGCCAAGAGGACGAAGAGGCATTCCATGGAGGTGCTTACAGAAGTCGTGCCAGCAGCGATGAACGAGGCCATGTTTCCTATCAAGTAGCGGTCTGGAGAAATTTGACAGACGTTAGGTTATGGCCCTCAGCCGGTCATTCCAAGAGAGAGAGTAGAAGATTACTGAAGGGAGAAAAGTTCGGCCCGAGAGACTCATCTTAGGCCTGTTACTTCCCAATGGGGCAAGGGTAGGGGGGAACTGGGCACCGAAACAGACTACCACAGTTCAATTCACATCACATAATTATCGTACATATAAAGTAGTAGAAACAAAACGTAAGAATTTGTTCAGCTGTCTGGAATTTCGCAACCTAGTGCCGAGTATCCAGAGAGGATTCGGCAAGTTACATAAGCAACGCTCTGACCACGAGTGTTGACCACGGGTGCAAAATCTTTCATTCGGACAGAGGGTGAGTGTCCAAGCGTAGTAACGCTGGCTCAAGATCCTTTCGTTCGCTACTATAATCGGGGAAAACACTAAGGAAATTGTTATTAGTCTCTGGACAACTACACAGAAGGCAGTCCGGACAGCCTGGCATTCCAAAACAAATACTACGCTGCCGGGCCGACAAGTGTGCTGTTAACACAGAAAAAATAGTTTTCGATTTGGTAATTTTTATATAGTTCCATGCCAAGCACATTGTACGTTGAACTGCGGCCACCGGTGGTTGATGCTAGAACTCAAGTCACGCTAGCCTAACTACGGGACGGCGCATAGCCCCCTTCCTCGGTCTGCTGAGCACCAACATTTGCACGAGCGTCTTACAAATCAGGAAATACGGGAGGCTTCAAGAAACACGCTTCACGATTTGCCCTTGAAACCGTCAGACGTAAGGTAATAGTACTTTCGCAGTACCAGGAATATGAGGACGCCTAAGCACTTGTTATGATTTAGTTATGAAGGTTGAAAGCAAAATCATGAAGGGACAATTAAAGTTATTCGGTATATATCCGTAGAATATCGTGTCGCGAAGAGTACGAGTCTAGTTTCTTATTAACGCAGAAAGTGCCAAAAGGGCGATACAGGTATCGTCATCCCTTACATTTTCCCGCAGTACCATGTATGACATGAAAAATCGCGAATGCACCGTGAAAGGGAGGGGTGGAGGTCGCCTCCACCAACTTAACAAACATTGATGCAGCAGGGCTATGTAAATATCTAATGAATGTATGAGGTCACTTACTGGTTATGCGGTGTTTCAAGGAATGAACCTCAGCTAGAAAACATTCAAATAGGATGAGCCGAGGCGGCAAACGGTACGTCATTTTCGATTTCAATGAAATCGAAACTGACATACGCAATGCGTACAACGCAGTCACAAGATGCATGCATGCGGATGCACGCGTGTGCCTACTGTACCTACTGACTAGCTGCATATATATACAACATTTGACGGAAAAATAAGACATTATTAACGCAATTGACTTGAAACGAGACGGCTTTTAACTTTTTTGATCAACGGTGCACTTTCAACTCCTGTTACTGGGTGCTAGCACCGCACGGCAATTTTTGGGAAAGCTTTGCTGACGTCACCACGTCTTGCCACTGAAGAGCGGGGCTTCGTGGCCGATTTTTCTGTGTGCCGTCACACTCAAACGGCGTTAAAAATACCATTTCTTATTCGCTACGACGAAAGGGAAAGACAATGAGAACAAGCTTTCAGAAAGATGGCGACGATGCAGTACAGTCGGACTGGTCTCGCTCTGGGCGCTTTGTGAAGTGCTTTGAAATGTCATAATAAAATGAAAGAAAATGGCAGAGAGTCTCATTTCTCAGCAATCAAGGCATCGTTGGCCGTCGAACAAACGTCTAGAGAGCTAGAAACACATAATATTTTAGTTTAAAAATTACTCAACCATCTAGGACTTCAAATAAGCGCAATTGTCTCAGCCTTTAGTGTCCCTTTACCATGGAGAGCCGTACCTACATTTTGCAGTCACAAATTTTTTTGTTCGGTAAATCTTGAGGTGGAGTAGTTTAAAACTTCATATGTTTTACAGTAGGATGCCTGTAAGAAGCGTACCACTCACATTGGAACTTAGGGCTGGGGTCTTTTCTGGCCTCTTCAATTTTTTTCAAGTATCCGCCCACAAAGCTTTGGTCCTTGTTTTCTTCCAGTCTTCCCTTGTAGTTCTGTATTAATTGCCTTTGACGCAATTGTTTAACAAAGACACGTTTTTTGCTATTGATAACACAAGAACTTAAGTCAGTTTAAGGTTCGTGCATGAAATCAATCGATCAGGAGCACATTGAAGAGCGAGAAAGGAAATGTGGTTCGATTTTGTTACAAAACGAAAAAAAGGCATTTGAAGAAACAAGCACGCTTTGATTAGCTGAAGAAGTAGCTTTCAGCGCTAAAGGTTTGTAGGAATGAGTAAACCACAAAATGTAAAAGGTTTTATAACTTAAACAACGCTTATGGTCCCTTCGTGGCATGTTTGCAGACAGAAAAAGGAGTAAATGAAGCCATCAGGCAGCAAAGAAATAAAGGCATGGTAGAAATGTTATAACCTCTCCCATTAATCTGCAATTATTCCGGTCCTGTGCTAATTAATGAGATTAATGGGAGAGGCATTTGCCCTGAAGGGGGCGTAGATAAGCTGGTGGTGGTGGTGATGGTGATGATGATGATGATGATGGCCAATGTTCTATGAATATTACTTTGAAAACGACGAAACAAAGCCGGTAGTATAACCCTATAGCCAAAAGAGAAATAGCTTGCCATGCTTAGCAGCTCTCGTTTTATCGCTTAGCCGCGGCATTCATTGTGTCCAATCCTGATTTGGTACCCGCCGCGGTGGCTCAGTGGCTAAGGCGTTGCGCTGCTGAGCACAAGGTCGCGGGTTCGATTCCCGGCCGCGGCGGCCGCTTTTCTGTTGGAGGCGAGAAGCAAAATAGCCTGTGTGTACGAGATTTCGGCGCACGTTAAAGATCACCAGGTGGTCAAAATTAATCCGGAGCCCTCCAATCCGGAGCCCTCATCGCCTGCGTTGCGTCGGCGCATTAAATCAATCAATCAATCAATCAATCAATCCTGTTTTGGTGATCATCCGTAACCTCTATTTGCGTGAACGTCAAAGTATTTTGCTTTTACAGCATCAGTAAAAATGTGTCGACGAAACTGCTACACTGAGGAATTGCATTCAGTGTCGTACGTTAGTTTGTGTTTGCCGCCTTACCAATTATCTTCAATAAAACTTCACTCCACTTGTAAGTAAGATTTACTGTACAGCTGCAAAATATTTAAAATAATAAATTACATTCCTGTATTTGCAGGCATTTTGTTTTTACTATAGACAAGAATTCCCACTGTGCACTGGGCGCCGCCATTTTTTAACGACTGGTGCGCCATCTGGCGGGCATTTCTTGGGGACAGCGTTGCGAGCAGACGACGCCGCAGTCACACGCTGTTGTTCCGTGCCGTGCGTGGATATTAGAAGTCCCAGCGGCGTCAAAAATCGGTAAGCGTCATTTATTCGGCATGTCAGCAGTGTGAAGTTTAACAGTGCTTTAAGAAGAACGCTCAAAGCGTCCGAGAGCTGTCAAGTTTGTCCATAAATTCCGTTCTCAACCCGCTAAGGCGACGTGCCACCCTGCGCACGTTTGTCCTCACGGGGGTTGCCTGTGAGGCTACGTTTCGCCGTGCCAGCACGACGCCCCACTTTTTATCACCAGTTGATGTTTATTTTCTTACTTCTGGGCAGGTTGCCGCCATTGCCTTTATTTTCAATGTAAATAATCTACCCGCCCGGGCGTCACTACGCCGTTGTTGGCTGCAACAACAATCAGCGTAAGCGCAAAGTGCTCCCACAAGAAACGTGCGAACCACGACAAAAGAAGTGTCTGCATGTGCAGACGCCAAAACGCCAAACTAAAACTCTCTAATAAACGTTTCTCCCTTCCAATTAGTTTGTTGGCGCGTTCCCGTATTCCGGGCACTCGGTACGGGCAGCGGCACGCGCGATCACTCGGCCATTGTTTCGCCCCCCCCCCCCCCCCCCCCCCGCCAAGGCGACGCACTCCGACGCCAAACGAATTAACGTACACTTCGTAACTTTGGAGAGTACAACCTGAACCGACACTTTATTGCGTCTCGCCATTCGTTCCCCTGATCCCTAAATAGCCTCGCGGTTTCCGTAACTCTACCGACCAGAACACAGCCGCGCCTCGCACGCTCTAATGCTCTAATTACCTTAGTTAACTCGAAAAGAGCCATTCCGGTGGTATCACAAGAGGAAGGCAGAAAAATCCCATTCTGAAGCGACAATCGCAGCTCGCCTCTCGGTCTTCTTCATTAACAAAGCACAAAGACAAGTGAGAACGGCCTCGGCGGCTGCCATTTGCGCATCATGTGACCACCTGGCCGTCATAAAAAACAACGAAACACAACAACGAGAAACAAGTTGAAGATCAATGATAAATGAGCTGCCGGCGATCTTCACTAACTAATCGAGGGGCTCTAAGTTATCAGCCTGTCTTCCGTCCAACCCACTCTCAAACGCAGACTACATGCCTTCCTCAAACACTGGGAAAAGAGCAAACGGATTGCGGGCTTCGCGACAGCTTTCACTGCGGAAGAAAGCGTACCCCTACTCTTGAACAAGCGTACGGCAGACAGTTTAAACCCAACACACGAATAAACCTTAACCAGACCGCGGGCAACAAGACCCGCACAACAGAGCTGAAACGCACGTTCTACATACCACCACAAATCAATGGCAGGGAAAATAGCTAGAGATAACAACAAAACAACTCGCCCTTACAAAAATCGACACCGCGAAAGTTTGCAAAGTCATATTCACCAAAATCGCGTTTGAGCAAGGAAAAGGCTTTGTAACAGAACACAGATTAACACAAGAATAAACACGTACGTACCAGCTTACTACACTAACGGCAAAACTCTTCCCCTGTACCCAAGAGGCCACTAATGTCAATTACCTTCCATGCGTAGGTACGATACAAAAGGTGGCCATTGCAAAACACTAACAGGCAGTCCAGATGTCTCTGTCACATCACTCCGTATATGTGCCAAACTCGCATTCCAAAGGAATTCTTCAGCAAAATAAACGATACAAACACACACGCGCCTCGCAGCAGGCATTTAAAAAAATTGTGGCAGACACAAAGGGAACCATGATCAATGTTACACAAAAGAACTACTCAATGCTTAAAGTTTGTGAGTACAAAGTAATCAACAGATCAACAAAATAAACGTAAAATTAATAACAGATAATAATTATTCTGCAATAAAATTAAATGAATTGTTGACTTCATGTTAGTCCTGGATAAATTGTCTACTTCCGAGTTTACTAGAAAAGAGTGGTAGCTCATGAATGTGACCTATATATTGATAAGTTTTGCAAATAGGCTAAACAATGTCTAAATTAATGGCACATATGAGCACTGTACTTACCCAAGGAAGTCATACAGCTCTTTTGTTGCCGCTTCAAGTCGACTTTTGCGAGTAAACGGCAAGAGCTGCAGCAATGCCCTTATGACGCCAGGCACAAATTGGACAATGCCGTCATTCAGCATGGCGATCTGAACTCTGTTGACAACGTGCAAGAGCTGCGTTTGCGCGTCGCTTTCGTCGGGGAAACCCGAACCGATGAAGAACTTGAGTATGTTGTTCAAAGCGGTTCTCATTAAAAGGCTTCCCACGCTTAAAGGCGCACCTCTAGCCTCTTCGAGTTCAGCCGCGGTGCGGCGAAATTCAGGCTGCAATAAAAGACAAACAAGAGGGGAACAAAGGCCCCGGTTAGCGTGGAATTTGGAGAAAAGTACTTTCGAAACAAAACGCTTAAGGTTAGCTAAAATATTGACGTATTCCTGGAAGGACCCCATGAGAGAGAGAGAGAGAGAGAGAGAGAGAGAGAGAGAGAGAGAGAGAGAGAGAGGGAAAGAGCCGTTCCACTTCGGGGAGGTGGATGACCAGCAAAGCTGGTTAGCCCACGTCACAGAGGTGACAAAAACTTTAAATGAAAGGTACGAAAACCTGTTATTTTTCACGAGGGGTGGCGGTGGTCATGCTTGAGAAATATACATACATACTCGCACACACGTTTGTTGTGACTGTATTAACCTTAAAAATGGTGTCTGTTCACGATAACCGATCTGCTCAAAGTGCATGTTCAATTGGAGAGACGTATAAAGTTGAGGTCTAAGCCATGTTTGATCTTCCAAATACTGCGCAATATTAACTGATCCACTAAGGATGCATATCCAAGTGAAGCGACCTATAACGCTGACGTGTAAATCATGTTTTCATTATGCAAATGGTGCCTAATCTATCCAAGTTGTACATCCAAGTGATGAGACGTATACTGCATTTGCACGATTCTAACGTGCCCCGTATTGTAACGCGCAGGAACGTTTACTTAGGAAAATTCGACAAATACTTTGACGCCGATTCTAGCGCACAGATCTAACCGAAATGTGACCGCGTGCCTGGCAGGAGGCATTATATTTGAGCGAAAATTTCTCAGGCTTCATAAACTTTCTCATCAAGCTCCTTCTGGCCTATATACTTCAGAGGGGAACGTTGAAAGCATTGAAGCACATTCACCTTTATAATTTCGGACATTACGGGTCATGGATTCCTTCGTCGCTCCTTCACTAACTCCACATGGGAGTCTTCAAGTTCTTAAAAACGTCCGTGTTTGGAGCCAGCAAATACTTTACTCGAAGGATTGCATGAAAATGTGGCAATCCCTTAACTACTCCAATCGTATGTCCTGGACGCCTATAGTGTGCGGGTTGCCGTTCGGTTCTCCTCGCTCTTGGTAAGTAAAATACCTTGTCCTTGAATTGAGCGTTAGAGTAGCACCTTTTCGGAGCCACAGCAACTGAAAAGCGGTGCTATTAGCAGCAGTAGTAGAAACCTGTGTAACACCTGGCTAGGGCTAAGGTACGCTGTAAAGTGTTCTTTAAATACGTCACGATGACGGAATGTTTTAGATCGAAATGGGTTGGATTTCGAAAAGAGATAGTGGCTATGGCGATACTGAAAGCCGCCTTTGCCGTCGATTTCGCTTGAGAGCCCGATTCTAAATAGCAGACAAATTTGAAGGATGCATTTAGCGCAAAAACGGTGCATGTTATAATTGTGCAAATACGGTATTTACTGGGAATTTCGTATTCTCCTTGGCTGTGCGCGGGAGGAGATGTTTTCAATGAAGGATTTCCTGTATTCCAAGGCTGTCGCGTATTCGTCGCTATATGTGAACCTGTTCTTTCTGGCGTTCGGAGAGAATGTTCAATGGCCTTTTCCTCTGCGTTTTGTGACAAGTTGTAGGAGAGGCTCTTGAGTGCATCTTCTTCTGTTTTTCCAGCACAGAGGACGCAAAATGGTTGCTTAAAGTGCGAAGGGTGACATTCTGTTTACACCCTGTAAATTGTGTCTTGACAATGCTTATATTACGTGTTGCCAAAAGACCGCCGCATGTCCCGCGGACCCTGTTGACATCGGCATGAGCCAAGGCATCCTAGCGAGTCTTTCATTCTTTCCCACGAGCCCGAGAACTCACAATAACACAGTCATCCTGACAAAACTAAGTGCTCCGGCCATTCGTCTACCTTGGAGGTCTGATTCCCCCCAGCCGCTCATGGCAGGCCGCCTCATTTTCCCTACACAAGTTCCTTAAAGGGACACTCAAGACAAAACCGAAGTAGTTCTACGTAGATAGACTGGCGACACCAGAAAACGAATATACCAGTCCCTGAAGCGGTACATTCAAAACTATCTCGGAATAAAAAAAAATTGCTCCAATCCACGCTGTGAAGGGGGTTGGACAGCAAAGCTTTAAACGACACCCACAATAATTGCCCATACCACGTCACTTGAATTCACACACGTGGCTCTCCAAAGAGTGAAACGAGAGATTCTGCAGCGGTTACTTGAAATTTGCGGGGGCAGCGTTCGGAACGCAGCAGCGTCGGCCACGGCCGTGCTAGAGCGGAAGACGCCGCCGCCGTAGCCCGGCCGTGAGTCGAGAGAAAGAAAACGGAGAGGAGCGTCTTTCGACGGGTGAGACAGCGGAACCTAGCCATCCTGAGGTGCTAGCTTGGGGCTACACAACCGCGCGACACAACGCAGACACCGAAACAATTCGCATATGAGGCTAGTGATTCCCATTTATACCGATTTAAACTTGTTAGTTTAGTAAGTTTGAGAATTGCGAGAAAGCTGAGGGAGCTTTTATAATCGCTATTTTTCAGAACCAGTTGCTACTTTCACTTTTAAAGCTAAGCTTTCTACTAAAAATTAATCGGCGCTAAAACAGGGACGAGAGGAACACGTAACTCACAACACGGTGCCGAGCTTCCAACTAGAATTTATTGAAAAAGATGCTGCTTATATACACAAAACTAAAAACCTAAAAACGAGAAGCAATTGTCACGTCTAAATGCATCACGTGTTTAAAAAAGCCACTTCTTTATCAGTCAGCGATAAGGACGGAGTACTCACGCAGTTATCCCCTGCCTGTCTAATAAAAAGAGCTTCCATGATTTCGCGCTCAAGCCTTCCTCGTGCTTTCCGCAAGAACATTGTCCTATCTAGCAGGGGGCTACACTTGCATCGTTTGCAGTATAAGCAGCATCTTTTTCAATAAATTCTAGTTGGAAGTTCGGCACCGTGTTGTGAGTTACGTGTTCCTCTCGTCCCTGTTTTAGCGCCGATTAATTTTTAGCAGTATGTACCAACTCGCCCACATCAAGCTTTTGTTACTTAAGCTTTCTAGCTCTACCAGCCAATGGTTCTTTCGTGGCGTGCGGGACAACAAACTCCCAAAGCGGCGGAGGCGGCGGTGGGAGGAGGGGAGAGGCGGAGGGTTTAACTGACGGATCACACTAGAGATGGCGCAGCGAATTTACCCAGCGTTCCCCGCGCGGAAGTGCCTGCTCGCTGGCAGTGGCGTCGGCGCTGAGGCTTTGTTGTCTGATTTAGCGACGGTTGTTTCGGGCCTGTTTTGACGCAGCTTCGCGCCCATTGCGGGGTGCCTTTGCACGGCTTGATTAAATTGTTCGACAGCACCTCCAGGCTAACCCGCACCAGAAGGAATTAAGTGGTCGTACGGCAAATATACGTTAATGATTGGTTTGCAGGGCGGGAAAACAAAATGTACAAACCACATACAGACATCTGGCAGCCAGAGAAACGATCCCTTTTTCGCACTGCTTGCCACGAATGGTACTCCGTTTTCTAAATTGGTGAATACCAATTCGGTTGGGTTTTAAGAGGTATTACAAAAAGCGAACGTAGCAACTGGTTCTGATAAATAGCGATTGTAAAAGTTTCCTCAGCTTTCTCGCAATTGTCAAACTTTTTAAATCGGTATAAATGGCAGTCACTAAGCTGAGATACCGAATGGTTTCGCTGTCTGCACATGTGTCGCGCTGTGGTGTAGCCCCAAGCTAGCACACCAGGATGGCTAGGTTCCGCTGTCTCACCCTGCGAAAGACGCTGCTCTCCGTTTTCTTTCTCCCGACTCATGACCGGGCTACAGCGGCGGCGTCCGCCGCTCTAGCCCGGCTGTGGTCAACGCTGCTGCTGCGTTCGGGATGCCGCCCCCGCGAATTCCGGGTGAAACGGCTGGTAGAATCTCTAGTTTCTCTCTTTCTGGAGCCACGTGTGTGAATTCAAATGACGTCGCATGGGAAATTGTTGTGGGTGTCGTTTAAAGCTTTGCTTTCCAACCCCCATCACAGTGTGGATTTGAGCCAATTTTCTTGTAATACCTCTTAAAACACAACCGAATTGGTATTCACCAATTTAGAAAACGGAGTCCCATTCGTGGCAAGCAGTGCGCAAAATGCAGCGTTTTTCTAGAGGCCAGATGTCTATATGTGGTTTGTACATTTAGTTTTCCCGCCCTGCAAACCAATCCTTAACGTATGTTTGCCGTATGACCACTTAATTCCGTCGTCGGTGCGGGTTACCCTGGAGGTGCTGTCGAACAAGTTAATCAAGCTGCACCAAAACAGGCCCAAAACAATCGTCGCTAAATCAGACGACAAAGCCGCACCGCCGACGTCGCTGCCGGCGAGCAGGCACTTCCGCACGGGGAATGCTGGGTAAATTCGCCGCGTCATCTCTAGAGCGCTCCTTGAGTTAAACCCTCCGTCCCCCCTCCTCCGCCTCTGCCGCGTTGGGAGTTTGTTGTCCCCCACGCCACGAAAGAACCGTTGTCTGGTTGAGCTAGAAATCTTTGCTTAAAAACACTCTTACCCATAAGGTTTTATTAAAATCCGAACTTAGTTTTCGCAGCAAGCGTTAGGCGAGCATGGCCAATGGTGGTAAATGTCGAATGATAGTTACTTGCTGTATGTTGCGTTTGTTCTGCGAAGATTTCTTACCATCATGTGTTCCTCCATTGACGTCTTAGCAAATCCTAAATCGTGCAGCATGGTCATGCAGAACCTTTTATTAGCAGCCCACACTTCCCCGTTGAAGGTTGCCAATCTTGAAAACGCGCGACAGAAAGACGCAAACCCGTTTACACTCCTTGTTTTCATATGTGATAACAAAATACGGTTTGTAACAGCGATGTGGTCTGGGACCCAAAGTTTCTACTAGAGAAAGAAACAAAGAGAGAGGGAGAGAGAGATAGCTTTATTTGCTCACGGGTAGAGCGCTTGTGCTCGTCCTGCCGTGTTAGCCAGGATATCTGGGTTCCTGGTGGCTTCTTTGGCCATCTGGACAATGCGCGGGTGCATTAGGTCATCGGAGCTCTTCCACTCCTCTATGCGTTTGATGTTTTTGGGCAAGATAGATAGATAGAACTTTATTCGAGCCCTTGAGGTCACCGTTGAGGCGGCCTCCGACGGGGTGGTCCCTTATTCACAGGGCCCATAAACGGCCAACACCTCCAGGCCCCGGGCCACTAGGGCCGCGTGGGTCGTTGCGGTGGGGCTGGACCGTAGGATCTCCCATCGCTCTTTGGGGGAAGGGGGTAGGGGGGTGGTGGTTGGGAATGGGATTTGTGGGATGGGGGCTTTGAGTGACGTACACTCTGCGATGACGTGTCGCAAGGTGCCTTTTTCTTGGCGACAGAAGGGGCATGTATCTTCATATTGTTGTGAGAACATGGTGTGTAGTAATTTTGGGTGGGCCAGCGACTCCGCTTGAATTCTTCTTAATATTGTCTGTTCTTTCCGTGTAAGTGTACAATGGGGTGCCGGCAGTGTGCGCCTGTCCTCCCTGTACATCTCTGTTATCGCTTTGAAGCTAGTGACGGGAGTCGGGTCGTCTTCTCCTCCACTCGCCTCCTCTTGTGCCCGGCGTGCCATCTCTCGGGCGTAGTAGTCGGCAATTGTGTTGCCGATTAATGAGGAGTGAGCGGGTGTCCATACGATCTCGACTACCCTTTCTGGTGGCTCTCTCTCATTCATAATGTGTGCTGCCAAGGAGGAGATCGTGCCCTTCCGGTAGCTGCTGTAGGCCTTCTTGCTGTCAGTGACAACGACTTCGACGCCGGGTTGAAGCAGCGCTAGTGCCATGGCCACTTCTTCCGCTGTGGTTGGGTCTCGTGTCCTCGTAGATGCCGTGGTAATTAGTCTGTTTCGAGACGTTACGGCCACTGCTGCTCTGTCGCTTCCCTGTAGTAGGGATGCGTCCGTGTACAAGACGTGAGGGTTGTCGCCGAATCTCCTCTCCAGAGCTGCTGTTCGCGCCTTTCTTCTTCCCTCGTCCTCTCCCGGCGTCATATTACGTGGAAGGGGCTTCGACGTGATTTTTGCTCGCCAGTGTTCTGGTATGAGGCCCGGTGTTGGCATCAGCTCGATCTTCCATCCGATCTTTTGGAGGACCCTTCTGCCGTGTTCGGTGCAGCTGAGTCGCATCCTCTGATTGGACAGGTGGGCTTCCACAAGCTCGTCCACGGTGTTGTGGACTCCCATTTCATGCAGCCGTTTGGTGGACGTGTAGATGGGGAGTCCCAGGGCTTGCTTCGTTGCCTTTCTTATGAGTATGTCTAGTCCTTCCCTCTGTGTCTTCGTTAGTTGCAGGTACGGTGCTGAATAGGTGATTCGTGAGATGACGAAAGCCTGAACAAGGCGGATTGCGCCGTCTTCTTTGATGCCGCGATTCCTGTTGGCTACCCGTCTCAGCATACCCAGTACCTGTTCCGTGGTGGTTCTGATCTTGGCAAGGGCTGCGTCCGCTTTACCGTCGGTTCTCAGTATGAGCCCCAGTATACGGCATTGTTGGGTGGGCTTTATCTCGATTCCGTCTATTTGAACAGTGATTTGACTCCTGGTCTTCTTGTTAGCACCCGGCTGAACTACTAAGAGCTCGAATTTTTGGGGGGCGCAGCTCAGGCCGCACGACTTAGCGTACTCATGCACCGTCTTCGCTACTTGCTGCAATGTTTCTTCTATCCACCCCTCAGACCCTGCTCTGTTCGTCCATACCGTGATATCGTCAGCGTAAAATGCATGGTCGATTCCTTCAATCTGTTCCAATAGTCGTGGCAAGGGCAGGAGAGCGAGATTGAACAGTAGAGGTGACATCACCGATCCCTGGGGTGTACCGCGCTCGCCCAGTCTTATGGGGTCCGACTTGGTTCCTCCTATCGCCAATGTTGCCGTTCTGCCCGTTAGAAAGTTTCTGACATAGTGGAAGGTCCTGCCTCCGCATCTCGTTGTGTTAAGGTTCCGTAACACGCTGGCGTGGGTTACGTTATCAAACGCTCCCTTGAGATCTAAAGCTAGGATGGCCCTTGGTCCGGTTCTCGTAGCTTGTTTGACCACCAGCTCGTGCAGCTGGATCATGATGTCCTGTGTTCCGAGATGTTTTCGAAACCCGTACATGGTGGCCGGCATTTGTCTCGTGGCCTCGAGATGTTGTTGGAGTCGTCGCAAGACCATGCGTTCCATTACCTTGCCGACGCAGGATGTCAGCGATATCGGCCTAAGGTTGTCCACTGACGGGGGTTTCCCAGGTTTCGGTATAAATCTAACTTCAGCTTCTTTCCATTCGTCCGGCAACGTCGAGGTCTTCCAGGCAGTATTGATATACTGTAAGAGTTCGTTTGCTGTTTTACCACACATGTTAGCTAGGAGCTTATATGTAATGTTGTCCGTGCCGGGGGCGCTTTTCTTGTTGCTGTCGTCGATAGCCGCCCATAACTCTGCGATAGTGAATGGGTGATCTAACTCTTCGTTTTCGGGTCCCTCGTATTCCTCGGGGGGGGGGGGGGGTGAATTCCTTTCTCGGTTTGCAAGTACTTCTTTTTAAGTGCTTTCAGGAGTTTACGTTCGCTGCCTTTATACGTGTTTAGTACCTTGGTAAAGTTTCGATTCGTTGTTGTTTTACTTTGCGTTGGGTCAATTAGATGTCTGAGTAGCTTCCACGTTTTACCGGTAGATAATTGTCCTTGAAGGCCCTCACACATCTTGTGCCATTTTTCTCTGCATAGCTTGGCGGCATATTCTGCTATCTGTTTGTTTAGTAGCGCAATGCGTCGTGCCAGCTTTCTATTCCGTCGTTGACGCTTCCACCTGCGCGTCAGCGAGTGTCTGGCTGCCCACATGTTGGAAAGCTTGGCGTCAACGAACGGTGTGTCTGTTGTTGTTATGATCTCCTGTGTAAATTTGCGAAGTGCTTCCCGTTGTCTTTTGGCCCATTCCGCATATGGCTCTATGGGATGTTCGGCTTCTGCCTCCACTTCTTGTGTGGCGCAACGCTCCTGGGTATGTTTCCTCATCTTGTCCCAATCTGTGACTCTTGCTTTTCCTAGCTCTGCTTTGTATTTGGGTCCGTGTATATCGATGTTAATGATCTTGTGGTCGGAGCCTAGGTCGACGTCGTCACACTTCCATTCCATCTCGAGCGTTCCCGACATCCATGTTAGGTCTGGCGTAGTGTCATTGGTGACACTGTTGCCGGTTCGAGTTGGCACTCCGGGTTCGTTGAGAAGTGTGAGGTTATGCTTCTCCATCGCCTGTATAAGAGCTTTGCCCCTCTTGGACGCGAGCTTGTAACCCCACATCGGGTGTGGTGCATTGAAATCACCTAGGACTAGGAGCGGTCTGTCTTTCGCTAGTTGCTTCGCGTCCCCCCCTATTGCATCAAAGTCGTATGGATGCTTAGCACCCGGTCTGCAGTAGATGTTCAGTATAAATATGTTTCTTGTGCTTCCTATGTCTCTTGCGTGTATCTCCACGAGTGTGTGATCACATCCGTGTTGTGCCGTGATGTGTTGCGTTGCCGCCACGGTGTTTCGTACGAGGATTGCTGTGCTCTTCTCTGTTGGGTCCGTATATGTTATATATCCTGGCAAACGTGGCTTTACTTTTGTTTCCTGTAATGTTATGATGACTGGTTGTCGACACTTGTCTTGTCCTCCGATGTGCAAGATGAGTTCCATGTCTTTGGCTCTAAAACTCCTGCAGTTCCATTGATAGACAATAGAGACTTCCTTGTTGTCTTTCCGTTTCCGTTGCCGCTTACTGTCGGGATTCAATGCCATCTTTTTGACTGACGTCTATGCGACCTCGCCTCTTTGCGATGGTCTCTTTCAGTCTTTCAGCCCTCTCCTTCTTGAGAGACCCGTACCGGTTGCGAACTTCCATAGCGCTTACTCTGGCCGCAAGGCGATCGTGCTTCACCTCCAGCGTGGTGATACGGTCTTCCAACCTGCCTAATGCTGCCAGAATGGCCGCCTCACCTGGTGTTATTTGCGCCTGCTCATCTGCCTTCTTATTAATGGTTTGTTGATGGTTTATATTCTGTGGGGCTTCTTCTGCTTCCATCTCTTGCGTTTCTGTATTCTGTGTTGTCTTGGGGAGTGCCGAAGACGGCGACATCTTTCTCGGCATTTTACGTGGTCCCTCACACGTGGCAGCTACTGGTGTTTCTTCGCATCCTTGTGTCTTTTTCTGCTGCGTGTTACCTGTAATTTTCTCTAATCTGCTCATTAACTCATGGATTTGCGCATTTTGTCTTTCAATGATGCTCTTTAACTCTGTTACCAGTGCGCTTTCACTTTGTGCAACATGTGAGGGGGTGGGGGAAGGGGATTCAGGGGTTAGAGCTTTGGGAGACTCATTGGCCCAGCCCACCTTTGTATGGGTGTTGCCGCACTGGTCTCCAGGGCCGCCCCTCGATCTCGAACGTCCTCGTTGTATCCCGTTCTCCGCTCCGTCGACGAGCCCGGCTCCGCTCCGCGCAGCCGACGCCGCCCGTCCAGCTGTCTCCCAGCGCCGGTTCCCGGCCTGCGCTGCTGGCCTCGACGGGGAGCGCCCCTTGCGGCCACTTGCGCCGCTCCGTCTTCTGGATTGCGGCCCTCGGCTGACGCTGCGCTCTCGCCGCAACGGTGGGAAATCCTCGCCAAATTCTTTCTGTTCTTGTTCTTGTTGTTGTCGTCGTTCCCATTGTCGCCTTCGCACCACGTACGGGGTCTTGAAACGATTGGTGCACTCTTGGCCGCCTGTAACGTGCTGGCCGCCGCATAGCTGACACTTCGGCTTGCAGAGTGTTGCGTGGTCTTCGTCAGGGTTTGGCTGTCCGCACCCGATACAGATTCTTGTGTCGGGGAAGGGGCAGACGTCACCCCGGTGCCCGACCTTCCCGCACTGTCTGCATACGTCGTGGTGTTTGCGATACAGGACGCACCGCATCAACATAGGGCCGTATTTGACATAGTTCGGTACCCTCGTCCCGTCGAACAGTACAATCACCGCAGACGTACCTCCAATGCGGTGCGCCTGCAGCGCGGTGGGGTTGGTCTCATTTACAATGTTGTCGTTGATCTCCTCGCCCGTATGGGCGGCATCAACTCCTCTGATCACGCCTTTTGCTGTTCCTTCTGCTGCTGCTCTGTATGTCCATATTGGGTATGTTGTTTCCCCCACTGTGAGGTTACGCATTCTGTTGTAACGCTCGGCTCGCTGTTCACTTGGCGTGCTTATTACGATGATGTTTTGAGCGGGGTTTGGGCAGATCGTGTCCATCCTTGCTTCTTCCTTGCTAATTTGGGCTGCCGCAACGACCGCCGCCATCATTGTCGTAGCTCCAGTACGAGCGACATTTAAGCCGCCACGTGGTCGGATGATGATTTTGGTCTCTTCACGCGGCATTGGCGGCATACGTGCTGCCTTCGTTATTCTCGCTGTCACCCTCTTCGCGTAATTGACCCGCTCCCTCGGTCTGGATTGATGTTCAGACGACGAAACGGACTCATCGGCTTTCAGCTCGGTACTGAGGCGCTTGGTGCGTCTGCTGTGGGCCGTCCATCCCGCCGTATCGTTAGGCACAAAGTCCTCACCAGGCACCTCCACACACATTCGTCCTCCGTGGTTCCCAAGTTGCAACCCATTCACAGATGTTGTCGCACTCACTTCCATATCTGTCGTTGAGTCCATGCTGCACCGCTGAAGGCTGGCCGCAAGGGCCGGGAGCCGCCCGCGGCCGAATCCGGCCGACCACGCTAAGCCTAGGCGTCGCAGGCGATGCGGAAAAAGTCCGGTAAATCACCAAATTCGATGTCTTCCGTGCCAAATCCGGTATCAAATTGCAGCGGATGGTATTCTGCAACTCGTGGTACTCGTGAATTCAACACAGCGTGAAAATTCCGGCGGAATAAAGCATTTCCTCGGGAGCCGAGGTGAAACACATCTGCACCCTTCGTCGTCCTTTTTGGGGCAATGCGGGGGTATTCTGGCATTTACACATAATGTGTGCGAGGCCCGCGCGATGGCCGCAGTGTTTCATTTATCTGGGGAGATGTCTGAATGGAAAGGACTATAGGGCACCGGATTCGGGTAGGTATTTTTTTGGAGTTGATTCCATGCCTTGGCCTGTGCAGCGTTGATCGTGCGGTCAGCAGCTGAAAATTCGCACCTGCTAAGTTTGTAAAAGCTTGTTGTATCTTTTTATCAGTTTATGGTGTCTAACTTCTTCGAGCGCAATGTTGATTTCGCAAGCAGCTGTGCGGGCCTGTTTGTTGCCCCGTAACCATTCGTGTGCAGGAAGCAGTCCGGACTTGTAGAGTAGTCCCAGGTTTCCACGAAAGTCGTCCCCGTTACTCGCTTCGCATGTTTTTGGTGAGCCGAAAGCAAGAAAAGTTCGCCGGGACACTTACGTCTACAACCTTGTGCGGATTGAAGGTTGAAGCCTAGCGATCCTTATTAACAATTTCTGTACTGCTATGTCGTATCTGCGTCGCTCTCTTCGTTTTAGTTTCTTTGTCGATTGGCGCGAATTACTTCGAACGGCTTCTTTCTTTTCCTTTGCCACACCGTGTTTGCGTCTCTTTCTCCGCTTTCGTTACTTGACTCCACCAACTCGATCCGTACACACGTTATAAAATTGCCGAATAATGGTTTAAAAGCGGCCCCAGGCCGGGAATTGTGAATTGCGGAAGGCTGAAAAATTATCCAAGATTGAAGCATGGATCAAAAATTATGCACCCCTCCGTCTAACTACAAGGATGGCTGAACGCGAAGCTTCCTCGTGATTGGTTCCTTGGTTGGCCAATCCCACACTGCGAGTATGTGGTACCCTGGAGGTACGCACCTCTTTTATAGAATAGTCACAGTAATTCTGAGGTGTGCACTGCGTAGGCCTAACGTTTGGGTTTACGGTTTGCTTTGGGGTGCCTGCTGCTCGGCGTTCGCTTCGACAACGCCAAAATGGAGCAATCGGATAGACGCCTGATTCATAACGCGAGGGGCCCAGGATCCGTTCCGGCCACAAGGGGTGCGTCTTTTGTAGCAAAAGCTACAGTACGCTACCTCAGGCAGCCTTATAGGGGGACTAGTTTTGACCCTGAGAGCTAGAGGTCAAACCCCAACCCTTCCGCAAGCACCTGGTTTGGAACAGTGCCCGATGGCTGGGAGAGATAGGCGAGGGGGGAACGGAGAAGGGCGCGGGACCCGTGCCGCCAGCAGCGATAAGTGCGCGCGACGAAGGAAGGCGACGTGCGCGCAGAGCCGTGTGCGATGGAGTAGGACGAACATCCAGCTGTGGTCGCTCGTACAGCGGTGACGCTTCCACGACGCCGTGAGGCGAAAAAGAGGAAACACGCTACTGTCGCGTCCAGCTTCGCTACCGCCAAGTCTTACGCGTTAGTGCGAGCTCCCTTCATTTTTAGATGCAAAGCATCTCTTGATCGGGGCTATGTCCGTCGGCGTCCGTCCGCACCTCTCCCCCACTCCCCACCAGCTGTGCGATAACGCCGCTCTCCTCCTGTCCCTCTCTCCACGCCAGCTGTGCGATAGCGCGCGCGCTGCTCCTCCTCTCCCCCTTTTCCCACCAGCTGTGCGATAGCGCGCGCGCTGCTCCTCCTCTCCCCCTTTTCCCACCAGCTGTGCGATAGAGCGCGCGCTGCTCCTCCTCTCCTCCTCTCCGCGCGCCGCTCCCTCAGTTGCTGCTTGTCCGATGAACTGAATGGACGCCAACAATTCTGTCAGCGAACTGGCTGGCACACCTTCAACCAGCGGCAGACAGCTCACTCCCAGAACCGCGAGCGCCTCCGAAGACAAGGCTGCGCAGAGAAGAGCTCGAGATGCAGAACGCAAACGTCGACGCCGAGCAGCGGATCCAGATGGCGTTCGGCAACGCGACGCCGCTTCGAAACGTCGACGTCAAGCAGCGGATGCCAAACTTCGAGAAAGTGAAACCGCTTCGAAACGCCAGCGTCCAGCAGCGGATCCCACACTGCGAGAAAGCTAAGCCGCTTCGGCACGCTTTGCATCACCTCATAGTTCCCTTCGGGGAGATGGTATAATTTTTTTCTTTCACTTCACCCACGATCATTCATCATCATAGTCAGTCCAAGTTGGCTTCCCTGCAGGGCGTCATAGCGCACAACGGCATCAGTGAGGCCACTAAGGCTTTGCTTTAAGAGAAACCAAATCGCAGTGCCCACGGAGCACTTTCTCCGTTTCAACTCATATTCTTTTGCCTGTATTGATCCTCACCCCGGTGCGAAATCACGATGACCACGGGATCTTCTGTTCCGTATTAAAAGTGCTGCTACTACTAACCGTTTCTTCGCCGTACGGCGCGAAGTTCGTCAGCAAGCAGGCCATCACACGCCATAGCTTCCCCGGAATCTGGGTTCTGCGCGGCTGGTGTGCATTCCACTCACGCGCCATCACGTTGAGGTGTCCCGCGGCACGGACATTTCTACAATAGTTAAATTTCCAGTTAAGGGCTTTGTGAATTTTGTGAAGTGGCCCCACTTGCACCTTAAAGCTCCCGATTCTTGGACAGTCCCCAAAGTGGGTCTGTGCCAAGAAAGAAGCCGAAACAACAACGATAACAACTCATGTTCTACCGCAGGTCATGCGTTCTGGTGTCCGCCCTTAGGCGAGACGATTTGCGTCTGCTGGGGGACCTTCCTCTCATCGTAATGATCAATACATACATACATATACATACATACACATACATGCATACACACATACGTACATACATACATACGTACGTACGTACGTACATAAATACATACGTACGTACGTACATAATACATACATACATACATACATACATACATACATACATACATACATACGTACATACATATGTACGCACGTGCGTACGTACATAGATAGGTACATACATACATGCATACATACATACATTTTTCTTCACTGGGTTCCTTACGTTAGTGAGCCCTCTATGAGCTAGGTAGAACACCTCTGCCCTGCCCGTAGCCCATACCCTGCAAAGCCATACCCCTTATGTAACGTGGTAATAGAAGCATTTAGCAGATCATGAAAAGGTTCTTCATGATGTATTCCACTGAAGTCGTTTACGGTAGTATAAGGAGTACTAATGGCTACTTGCGGTAGCCCATTACAGAATATGCGGCACTTGTAGAGAACTGGGACATTTTTGAGATCACGGGCAGACTACCACTCCAATTATTCGTAACATATATCGCCAGGTTTACTTTAATAAAGTGTAGTTTTTGTCTGAAACTTGTGACAATGCGCGATTGAACGTTTCAGCGCATACCTGGGAGGGTGTTGCGTCCTGGATCAAAGCACTCTGGGCGTTTTAGCACCTCGTCCTTCTTGTAAAAGTCCTTTACGCTTCTGATGTCGTTGAGGACCACGATACGTTTGAAATTAAGCTTCAGCCTGTTCGAAAATGGAGAGGAAACATAGAAGTTGCCGCATTATGTGGCATATGCGAGCTAAATACTGATGTAGGAAGAGTATTTAACGAACTGGCGAGAGTTACTTTTTCGGGCTGTGCAGCTTGTTATTCTATACACAGAGCTTACAATGATAACTGTGCACACTCACACGAACGCAGGAAACAATCTACACAATAGGGGTGAAGAAATTTCCAAGGAGGGAACCAGCAGAAAAAATTGCGCAAAGGGTAGCTAAGAATCGTCTGATGAGAAGAGAACGCGAAAGCGTTTCTATCGGCTAGGTTCTTTATCGCCGACAAGACTTCTGCCGATGGCGATGCTGAGTCTACAACATCGACATCGGACTCGGTGCAGGTACCTGCAAAGTCACTGTTGCCGTGACACCGTCTCCAGAAAATCTGAAGGTCAACTGAACGGCGGGTGAAAGCGCTCTCCTTGTGTAGATGTTGCGTCGCTGGACACGAGCTGTGTTTTATTAATTTCGCGCGCTTTGACATCCTTTACCGTTACCGCAGGTATTAACTCGGCTACTGCCCTCCTCGCCAGTCACTCAGCCTCCCAGATGCATTCATGTGATGACGACTGCAAACCTGTACCTTTACAATATCCCTGTTCTCCACTTCAACTTACCCACACAACTGCCCCGCTGGCGACGTACCGCGACCGATGTACCACCTTGTGTGGGAATGCCCCCACCCCGCACCGCATGTACTTTCTCCTTCCCCAGAGCTGTGGGAGATCGGGTTGAACAGCTTGCGGCTTGAGGACCACGAAGTTTTGGTAAATCGAGCCGGAGCAGGACCGGTAGCACCCGGCTTTCTCTAATGAGAAGATTTCACTCACTTTTCTGTTCTTTTCTTTATTTTCGGCTCAAAGAAAACGTTTTTAAGCGCGGAGCTGTTTAGGGGCTCGCAGTGTCCGGCGATGATGCCCGTCACGCCAATGTGAAGGTACCCCACTAGGCTGACAGATGGCGCCACCACCTCGACGGTCGTCCATGTGCAATCTCAGCACATGGCGCAACACCGCCTTCCTGTAGATGCTCCGATAAATGACCAGGTTTCCGTGGGTGAGGGTTCGGCACCAGGGGGCCAACGGCGCCGCACACGAGCCGCTTCGGCTCCACTTTATTTCGCTACAGTAGCGGACCTTTTTCTCTGACCATCATACCTAAATAACCAGCAGTTCCGGTACGTTTTCTGGAACACGCGGACTCCCGACTGACCTCCCAGGTTCAAACAGGACAGAAGTATCGTCAAAGTCTCGTCTCCAGGCCTAGCGACACCGTTGCGTCTATCATGTCACCCACCGCCACAACGTCGGACTAGACTGACCCATCAACATCTCACCAGACATCCCCCCCCCCCCCCCACTATGGAGTTTGATGAGCAAAGTGGCCGCACAATTCCCCAGAAAATCCTTGGAAGGCGGTGCTCGCTGCGCGCTCTAAACTACCTGACGCGAAGCAGCCACCCCGCCATCTATCGCCGGACTCTGAGCAGTCGCCCCGCCATTTTCAGGAAGACCCAAAAACTGGTGCAACCACACGCGTCACCCCACCGCCTCGCCTACCAAGCAGACACTACATAATCATTTACCGCCCGCGCTCTGGTCTGAGTATAGCGTCCTGGGCTCCCGGAATACTTGCGGCAAGTCTCGCTGAATCAAGCGCCATTTCGAGGCAGCAGTTCCTCAACGAAGATATTGTACAAGCTCAACCGGACCGGAACCAGCTGGTGGCAAGCAGAGGCAATGCTCAGCTCGAAATCGTGCTTAGCGAAATAATGATTCACCTCGTAAGTGCAGACTACAAGGTTTCCCCGTATACGAAGCTGCCACCCAGCACCCGGCGGGGTGGGATCCACGTTCTGGAAGATGTCACAACCCAGGAAACCCTGCAAGAACTTCTAGAAACCAACAGCCATTTTTTTTCCACGCTCGGCTCATGGGACGCACCACATCTGCCCTCCTGACGTTCAATGGCACCCGGGTCCCCTGCTACGTCCGAGTGGCCTGCGTTCTCCATCGGTGGCGGCCATATCGCCGCGTCGCACAGGATTGTCAACTATGCAGTGACGTCGGTCATCGCGAAGACACCTGCCCCCACCCGGATTCACCCAAGTGTCCCCGCTGTCACGTCGCCAGCCCCACCCCCCAGCATGACTGTAAACCTACGAACAAATTGTGCCAGCAACCCCACCTTACCGCCAGCAAGGAGTGCCCAAAAGGAGTCCTGCCCACGCCCGCTCCGAAACGGGTGATCTCAACCATGAAGTCTGCCCATCGAGATACGCACCAAAACAAGGTGATCTGGTCAGCTATTGTTGCGCAACCTCCCACTGCTCACACCTTCCCACCCCTGTACACCACTAACAATGGTCCCACCTCCCCACCCCTTCTCAACACTAACACCTTCCCTATCTCCGCCGATCCCGAAATAACCCTGCCCTCCCAACTCCAGCAAACGCAACAAAAAATACAACAATGCACGAAGCTCAGCAAACGCCTTGACACCCTGGAAGAGAGAGTCCGCGGCCTCGCCTCATGCGCTCCCCCGGAACCTCCAATAGACGTCATGTAAGAAAATGTCTCAGAACACCTCATTCCCATTATTGACCAGAGCATCACCCAAGCCCTCGAAGCCTTCCAAGCCAAAGTAGTAGCCACCCTAGAGCCCCTGCAACCGCTCATTGAATCGATGAACACTCAAATCGCGCTACTTGAAGAAATGGCAGAAATTGCCCCTGTTCCCCAACCGCAAACGAAGAAAGCCAAATTTCAACCGTAAGAGTCCTCGCCACCCCCGCCTATAACGATGGCAACTGATCCCCAGAATTTCATAATCTACCAATGGAACTGCCGGCCATTCGAGAACAAGAAAATCGTCTAGCCCTATACGTTTACCCACGTCCTCCTCAGGTCATCGCCTTACAAGAGGCTTACACCCTCAACCCATCTCTTCGAGTGTATACCACTTACACGAAAGACACCCGCACCGCACTGCAACGTTAGTGGCACAGCACCTTACCGCGCAAGAACACCACCTCGTCTCCCCCATCACACACATTTTATAGAGGTTCTTTCGGATCGACATGCTCGCCCAAGTGTATATATCCTCAATGTTTACAGTCCTCCGCCTACCTCACTTTATGCGAGTGAAGCCTTGATACACGACTCCAAGAAACAAGCATCCCGTAGTCCCTACAACCTACTCGGTGATTTCAACGCTCCACATCACTGTTGGGGCTGCGCACAAGCATCTATGAACGGCACCGCCCTTCTCCACGCTACCCAGCACCACGCTCTCCCTCTATACGCCGACCTCACCACCCACACCAGACTGGGCACGGGTGTCTCCCGTGATACATACCCTCCCCTCACGTTTGCCAACAACGTCACCCGCCTGGAATGGTAACGAGCCCAAGAAACCCTAGGCAGTGATCAGTATATCATCAAGATAACGACTAACCTCGGATGCACCACGCGCTCATTGGGGAAGTCTACGCTCACAAATTGGCCTGAATTCTGCAAGGACCCAACCACACTTCCCTCCATCACAGACAGCATTGAAGATTGGACAGCAGCCGTGGAAGGTCTAGTCGAGAAACACAAAAACGGTGCAACTCACCGATAAACACCCGGAGGCTGACACCTATCTGCTGCATATATGGGAAGCCCGCAGGGGCCTGGTCAAATGGTGGCAGGAACAAAAACGCAACCGAACCCTCAAAAAACGCATCGCAAACTTTACCCTGAAGGCTGTGCAGTATGCTCACACGCTCGCCGTACAAAATTGGCACTCCTTCTGTGACCAATTAAAGGGCACCCTCAGCACGAAGAGGACCTGGCTTGTCCTTCACAAGCCCATCGGAGACAAGCCTACACGCACCCCCAAGCGATCTACACCCCCCCGCCCCCCGAGAACGCCTCCATTCTCTCCGTGACCACCTGTTTGGGCACCCGACAACCCACCCCATGCCCACTACTGTCCTGTATTCAGGTCTCACTAACGCCGCTCTTGACACCCCCTTCACCACCGAAGAACTACACCAGGCCCTCAGCAAGCTTACTTGAAATGCGACTCCTGGCCGTGATCGCATCACCAACAAGCTCCTTCGAAATCTCGACGATGAGGCCCAAGAATCTCCACAGGCTCTCTTTAACCACCAGTGGAAAGCGGGCACCCTTCCTCCTCAATGGCGCCCCGCCGACATTACTCTAATTCCGAAACCCAAAAAGCCGATTGCACCCAATAACCTACGTCTCATATCCCTCACGTCATGTCTCGGAAAGCTGCTGGAACATATGGTTCACGCAAGGCTCACTGCCCATCTGGAAAATCATGACCTTTTTCCGCACACCTTGTTTGGCTTCCATAACCACCTTTTCACGTAAGACGTTCTTCTTCAGCTAGAACAAGTTCTTCTAACAAAGGTCATAGACAGCCTCATACAATTCATCCCAGCACAATCCTAGCTTTTGATGTACGTGGTGGCTTTAACAACGTCACCCATGAAGCCATCCTCAATGGACTGAACACCACAAGCTGTGGTCAACGCACCTTCGACTATGTGCGGGCATTTTTAGCGACCGAACTGCCAGAATGCGTCTTGAATCCCTGACCTCCCCAACGTTCTCCCCCCCTGCCCCCCCCCCAAAGGGAGCCCCACAATTTACAGTTATTTCTCCCTTATTAGATGCGAAGCATCTCATGATCGGGACTGTGTCCCTCCCTCCCTCGTTGTCGTTGTCCGCCGTTCCCACTCTACTGCGCATGCGTGTCTCTTCAGCCCCGTCAGTGTTTGGGCTGACGTCAGTGCAGTTCAATCACTATAAAAACAAATAGGCGGCACCCGGTTTCAATCCCACGACTCTCTGGCCGCACGCGAGGTACTTGGCGCTCTTCCCACTGCGCTACAAACCGAGACGGGAGCATGCGCTACGAACGCGCCTTATGTCCTTCACTCATTCAAACTACGTCAAGAAACTACTGATACAATGAAGGCACGCGAAGCTGAACGTCAACGGAAACGACGAACTGAAAACTAATGGGAACTTCAGTCGACCCCATGGCTGCTTCCCATACTACTCAGGGTTCCCTTACGGGAAGATTGTGTAATTTTTGTCCAGTCGTTCCCTCTTAGATCTGCCTAGGCAGCTTTCCGGTATCACTAACCTTCACCACCTTCTACGCGGATGATCTTACCTTCTGGATCACCAAAGGATCCGGCGCCGAACAGTTCACTTTACAACATGGGGGGACTCCGTCCTCAACTACCTCGCCCTACGCGGTCTCACCGGTCACCACTCAAAATAAGCCCTTCTCGTCCTTCGTGCGCGCACCCGTGGAAGACCCCAAAACTCCGCACCGGACCCTCAGGTCATGATTCCCCAGGAATCCATCCTGCAAGTGAAGACACTACGAATCCTGGGAGGAAGCGTCCACGCAGATGGATCTGGAACAGCATTCCTACTCCAACTACACTCCACTCTACCACAACTAGCCCACCTCATCCGTCGTATATCCATGCACAAACACGGTCTTAAAGAACAAGGGACGTGTCAACTTGTGCAAGCATTACTGCTCAGCAGGCTTACATATGGCACTCCCTGTGTCTAACTCCGACTCCAAGAACACTCCCAATTGGATGCTCTCATCCATCGAGCCTACAAGATATCCCTGGGACTACCGGCTTTCACTTCCACCAACAAGCTTCTTCAACTTGACCTACATAATTTGCTCTACGAACTCACAGAAGCTCAAACAACCAGCCAACTCTCTCGACTTACGCTCATTACAGGCCGCAGACTCCTCCAGAATTTAAACCTTCCTATACCAGAATCCCATGAAGCACCACAGTCGATACAACCTCATTTTCGTGTTCGCTACCAACATAAGAAGTACTCATCAGACAATGACAGCCGCTACACCCATATCGCTCACTCACCTTCCCATACAACCCTAGCGGTCACGGACACCAAGGGCACCATCTACACTGCGGCCACTTACCGCCACCTATCCCCATCTGCAGCGGAAGCTACGGCAATAGCCCTAGCAATGCATACAGCCACGTGCGACTACCTCACGATGATCACCGAATCGCAGCAAGCCTGTCTAGTATACCTCCTTGGAATAGTTCCTTTAGCTGCCCTCAAACTTCTACATGCCCTAGCGTAGGGTTACCTCCTAACGTAACCATTTTCCGGACCCCAGGTCACGCCTCCCTCCCCGGGTTGGAAGCAGCCCCCGCTTCAGCCTGCGAGCTCCACTACCCGGCACTCCCGACGAGGCTGGGCGACTTGGACACCCTGACAGACACGCTACACCCACAACCTGCCATCTACTCCGATATATTGGCGCACTATCGCCACACTCGCCGAGAATACCTTCATCCACACCCTGCACTCCCAAACAAAGAATCCCGCATCAGGCGACATGTCCAAACAAATACAATCTACAACGGCATCATCCTGTCGCATATATCCCCCAGCCGTTTCACCTACAACTGCCTGACTGCCATACCCCAGCCACAACCCCCCACCCCGTATTCTTCTGCCCACACCACCCGTCCCCACTCCGTCACCTACTCCTGAGCAGTGGGAATGTGCGCCGACCAGCTCGGCCCTGCAGGACGTGATCCAGCGGGCCACCCGAGCAGCGACAGCACCCGGCTACCTGGACCAAGGCGGCCGCCCATCTGTTCTAAATGTGTAAAATAAACGTTTGTTCCTCCGCCTCCTCCTCCTGCTCCTCCTCCTCCTCCATGGGTGAGCTTCACGTACGCACATCCCACGCCGAGTGGTGTTGTGAGCGATTCCCGCCTCCACGGGAGGTTGCCGCCGGTGTACTGAAGTGAGCTGCGCTGTCTCAGCAGATTTCACAGGCGCGGAACTGGCTTTTATTTCTTTACTCCTCCTCCTCCCATCGCCCTATGGAACACGTCTCATCTAATGGGCGCGCTCTTCTTTGTGTGTTATTTCTGATGCACGCGGCATTGAACGCGTCAAGAATGGGGCTCGCACCGATCGTTGCTGCGGCAGGTGTTCGCGCTTGCTCAACTGGTGCCGGTGTCAGTTCCGCTGGGAGAGGACACGTGTTTTGTGCACAGGGCTTTCGGGGACGTATTTTGTGGGCGCCAGCTGTGTGTGCCCTTTCGCCAGCCTAGCAAAAAAAGTGTTGTCCGGGGTGACGTTTCTTTTGTAGGTCATGCAGAAGAGGAGGCATTGCAGGGTGGCCTTGTTATTTTCCCGTCAAGGCCACATGCTATGTGAAATGCTATGTGGCCTTGGATGTACGCGATCGTAATTCTTTTTTAAATGCAGAGCAATTTAGTAACTCACGATGTCACCCGCGTTGGCGTCCGTAGTCCGCGTCCGCATCGCTCCCCCTACACTATATAAATACTTGCCGGCGCCAGGTTTCGATCCTACGACTCTGCGGGCGGAACGCAAGGTGCACGGTACTCTACCAACTGAGCCACAAAGCCGACACAGAACGGAAGGTTACGAACGTGCCTTATATCCTTGACTCATTCAACCGTCGGCCAGAGGTGCGCCCTCTCCCCCGCGTCCTCCTCGCCTTCTCTCCGCTCGCAACGCCCTCTCTCGCCGCGTTCGGTTCGGGCGCACAACAGTTGGGGACGTGCGCAACACCCTCTCTCGCCGCGTTAGGTTCGCGCGCAAGAACAGGTGGGGCGCTCGCATCGCGCTCTCTCGCCGCGGTCGGTTTGCGCTTAAACCACATATGTCGTTCGCGCGCGCTGCGGTCGCTAACATCTGTGGCGTGATCGTGACGTCAGCATCACGCGTTCGCGTGGTGGTGATTTCGGCGCTATAACACTCTCTCGCGAGGGGCATTGGATTGGATTCGATTGGATTGGCTTGGATTGGCTTGGATTTGGATTGGATTGGATTAAAATTGATTGTGTTGGATTGTGTTGCGTCATAGCCGCGCCACGTTGCGTCATAGCCGCTCCACGTTGCGTCATAGCCGCGGCAGGGGGTTCACGGCACGTTTCACCATCGACTTCATCGACAATGTCTACGCTGGAAGACAACAATTACAACAACAGCAACCAATACGTAATCCATACGACTTGCAGGCGCGCCCCCCCCGCAGAAATGCTCTGCATTTGATCGTGCCCCTCGCGAGGGGGATGTTTATTTTTTTTTGTATCTCGTGTTCTATTAGAGGCTGGCTATAAAAAAGTCAATAATGCACTAATTAACTGAGATACTGTCATTGTACTTGCAACTAGGCGCGTTCCGCGCGCAGCAAATGGCATGACGCAACCTCTGGCACGGGATTTGTTCAGGCGCGCTTAGTGACGCGACGGCTTCTGAGAAAACTTGGGCTCTTCAATTTCAAGACGCAAAAAATATGGAGAAATTCGCAAACTTTTCCGCGTACACAGCGATGCAGATTACAGGCAGAGTGACGCCCGAACTGCTTTCCCGCGAACGGGAAATCGATTGTGTGTGCACTGTTTTGCGCTGTTGTGCTGCCGGGAAGGCGGAGATCACAGCGGATATTTTTGTACTCGGTTTGCATGTTGCAGTTCATGTATAAGTATTTACATGTACACTGTATGTACTCCTCTCGTGCCGCCAAATTGATTTTATTGCATTTTATGGTTTTACATTGCTATGACATATGAAAAAGGTGTATTTTTCAGTGCGTTTTTTGCATATACCCTCTTAGCGCACACGCCGTTCATTGCTGGACGGGGTCAAGGGCCCTGTCAAGCTGCTTCTTGCAGCTTTTTTCCTTGTCCCTTTGACGTACCTTTTCACGACGATGTAACTGTGGGCAAAATGAACTTTTGATATGAAATATTCATCGAATGCCGATGACACGAAAAACTTTAAACCCCGTGCATCCGGTGAAACGCCGTTTCCGAGACCACTCTTGAAACGGATAACCTACAGCGCATCACCAATCATAAAGTACTGATGTGATGACGTTACCGTGAGATATTGAATGGACACCCACGTCGCCGTTAAATATCGCATTCTTATGAATGTATGTCAAAGCCATGGCGACTAAAACTACCCAAAATATCAAATCATGCATGGAAGGAACGAACAAGCGAGGAAAATTTATTGGGAGGGATGGTTTAAGCCTGCATGGGGGAAGGAACAAGAAGGCATGAGTAATGTTTTAGCATGGGAGGAGTCATAAGCGAACCGCCACAATGCGGATAACGTCTCTTTGATGCGGCCCTTTCGACGGATCCAGTACTCGTCAGCAGGGACCCAGGAAGGCTGATGTGTTGAGCGTGGCCCTGCGAGACCTATGGAGTTTTATGCAAGGTGGTGTATGGTGGGTTTCAGCTCCTGCCCACATGCATAGCAGACGTAGGAAGGGCCAGTCGGTGATGCCGTCGCAGTTGATGAATGAATCACTGGTACAGCTGTGGTGGAATTGCCACCCTGTCGTGTTCTGTTCAAGGGGTGCCTCACCATGGACGGTGGGCGTGCCGTTCAAAGGCGCATATAATAAGGCCCATCATGGCAGGGAGCTGCAAGGTACCGAACACTGTGGGGCGTTAATTCAAAGTACTTTTGGAGTGTCCGTTCAAGCACACCACAGGATAATATAGCGTCTTTGCAGAATGTGAAATAGTGCTAAATTGTTTCTTGAGGATCACAAAGTCGACAGTAAACCAACGACACAAAAATATTCCTGCTACGCAACCATGTTTTAACCGGCAAGGTTTCTTCCCGCACGTAGCTCGAAAAATGAATATTTTGTGCACGGAGAAAGAGGCATTTCGGAAACGCAAAACGGCATTATGACCTCACTTATCTAACAAAGTCCGGAATACACCATGCTTCGTGCATCCCAGCCGCCACAAGCACGACCCATTACTGCAGCGCCGTTGACCGTGTCGACTGCGCCCATTCCAGTCTAATTTACTTGTTGTTTGTTCGTTTATTTAATAGCCTCAAGGCTTAGTGGACACTAAGCGGGTCCGATCTATATCCAGGAAACCAGGTTGGCCTCCCGGATATAATTTACTTCCTAGACTGTGGTTAGGAGTGGACTTCACGATAGCCTACTCCTTCCTGATGCTGTGGCCAGTGGCGCCTTCTACGAGGCCGGTGGGGCCAAAGAGTTTCTCACTAGCTTACTCAGAGTGGAATCTGGCGCTAGCGTCACCGTGATTCGGCGGAAGCGCTCTACGCCATAGTGTGTAGTTTGGCCGGAAGTTCGGCGTGGCGTGGCCGGCAATGACTTTGTGGCTACAAAAATTGAGTTTTTGTTTAAAAAATTGCAGCCAAAACGGCCGCTGTTAACACATTTTATTTTGTATAAGACACTGTGTTAGAGGTCTTATGCTGCAAAACAAATTAGGGGTTACAAAGAAAAGAAAAAAGTAGAAGTCCTGCCTTTGGCTTACGCCACCAGATACAGCGGGCCGTCCCGGTTATATTTTTCAGTTATTTCATACTTCAAACTGGGTGAGGTATTCTTGGATTTTTTTGTAATATTTAGCTGAAAAAAGTTATTCAGATTGTCTAAACCTGTGTTCTTGCTCACTTTCATTAGTCTCATTATCGTATCCTACGCGCCTTGGCAGGCAATGCAGATGCAACATATAGATGCAAGAATGATGTAATGGCGTTCTATTTATTTGTTTTGTCTAAGCAGGTATAAATAAACCTAGAGGCAAAACCTATTGCCGCAAGTAAGTCTTTAAGTACGCGCGCGAAGCATTATGAAATTGCATGAATGCTTCAAATGGCAAATAAATACTGGCTTGTCCAGTCGCTATGTACGTTGCCCCATTGCGCCTGTCCAAGGCAGCGCATGCTTCAAGGGGTAAGTGCACGCAGCGGCGGTGACGAGCGACACGAAAATTGTAACTGAATGGGTACAGGAAACGCATAGGTGTGCTAGCAAAGCTTATTTAGTGGCTATAGGGTGGGCGACAACAGCAAGCGGTAAGCGGTATAAAGCAGCAAGCGGCGGCTGGGGCCCTCGCTCGCTTTTTGCCGGCCAGATGCAGCCCACAAGGGAGCGGCAGTGACGATACAGTGAACTGTAGCGACTAGCGACGACGACAGAGGACATAGGCAGCAGTGTATTAATTTTTCTCGCTTGTCGCTTTCGACAAGTACACTCTGTTGTTGCACCGTTTGGGTTGCGTTTTTCGCAGTCGCTTGTCGCCGTCGCTGCATGTGGCCACCCATTCATCTTAAGAAACTCCCCTCTAACGCGAGCACATGCGTTAAGAGCTAATGACGCTGTCATTTAGACATGTCTGTGATAGCCATGCAATGCAAACAGGGCATCCCGAAAACTGAACTAACAAACGCTTCAGAGCCGAGAAGCCTAATCCACAGCCCTTTGCAATAGCCACTTGCTGCCAATCCAATTCCCACAGTACCCACAATTCCCATGGCGGCGTGCGATCGCAGCGACCCTTTCCACTCTAGGTGATATTGAGAAACTTTATGGGGCCAAAGAGACAATCTAGCATGTGCTTTGTTGTTGCCCTTACCTAGTATTTATAGGAAAGACGCGTGTTTCGCGCCGAGCCCAGCCGATTAGAGGATCAACCGTTCACAGTAGAGACCATCTTAGGACATCGACCCGTGTATACCATCGACTTCGACGAAGGCAACAAAAGCCCTTCTATGTTTGCTGAACGACAGAAGCTCACACAAACGACTATAGTGCTCCAAAAAGAGTGACTACAGCGCACGCATTCCCGCTTCTATCTCATCCTTTTCGCCTGCCCTCTTTCATGCCTCGTACACCCCTTCCTCAGAGTTCATCCTGTCCTCGAGAAGTGGATGACCAGTGTTCAGTGTTCAGTGCCAAGTAGCAAACCGGGCACTACGCTTGGCATACCTGACGACCTTTCCGTTCGCTTTTCTTCCTCTCATCCACCCTCCCTCTCTTTCTCATTCCCCTCTTTCTCCCCCTCCTTTTTCCCTCCTCTTCTTTCTCCCCCTCCTTTCACAAGCCGACTTGGCTAGCTGTGACCTGACGGTAATGCCGCGCTTTATGTTTACACCCCAATACTCTACCTTTCTATAAGGCAAGTTGGATAATATGTATTTGAAATGGCGTCTGTCAAGCTCGGAAAGAGAGATTGCCTCCATTTTTGAGGTCACCCTACGTTGCGTCTTACGAACAAATTATTATTGAGTACGAATTGAACTGGCTGATCTTGCATGCTGTTTCAGTAAGTAAATGGACCCCTGATCACTTTTCAAGATTTCCCGTTGAAGGCTTAAACAGCCACATACGGCAAGAAGAGACTGCGATTGCAGTCAAGTCGCAATGTGGTCTTAAGAATAATCCACGTCCAAAAAAAAAAAAAATGTCTTGCACCTTTCGAGAAATATGCATTGGAAGTTTACGGTTGGTGATAACGTTTTGACTGTTTTGAATAAAATTATGGATCCAAGTGCTTGTTGTACCTGAAGACAGGGCCGTACGCCATAACCCAATCGATGGCTTTGTTGTGGTAGAAGTCCGGTTGCATGAGCTCCACGTGCCCAAGTATGGAGCTTGCTGGCGGCATCGGTGGTAGCCTGGTGCCTGGCGGAGGACGTTGGAGCCGGCAAATGCACTTCCAGACCAGCAGCAGCACCGCAGCCGCCGCAGCGCACGTCCAGAAGAGAGTCACAGGTGACATTTCACCGCTTGCTTGCTGCCTTTGTGCCCTGAAGCCAAAATTAAAACGCTGTATTTTTTGGTAGTGGCTGCTGTAAAATATTTCATTTGAACGCTGCAGCCAGATTTGGGGTTTCAATATTCAGAGTGTGCAAGATAAATAGCCATAACAAAATACCGTTTCAATCTTCGTCTGAGGACATAAATCAAGGCTGTGTGTAGAGTGCCATCCAACGGTACTACAAGCACTCCAGAAGAGGGACGTCCACGGACCTTTCACGAGAAAAATGCCGCGTCTGGCACTACTTCACTCATTTTATTGTAACAGAACGTAACCTAACATAACCTAACGAATAGAAATAAATCGTTTAAAAACAGTAAAAACTAGCCTAAACTATAAAATGTTTATTTTTGACTAAAGATGTAAAAATCCATGAAGAATAGACCACCCTTCCATGTTACCAGGAAGCTAAAGCGGGACCCCTTGCCTATGCGGGCCGGAACCTCTCAGGCTAGGCTTGTAGACTAGCTAGACTGGGAACCTCCTGACTAGGCGTTTTGAAGACTAGGCTACCAACGTGCAGCCTAGTCTTAAAAATTTGAAGGCCGTCAGATGTTACAATTGCCGTGGCTGCAGTGCTGAGTGGTAACGCTTGCGCGTACGCCACTCTAGAAACTGTGATCAATGCATTGAATCCACTTATATTCGGGTGACTCGTTTATGAAATGGACTCATTCGCGCAGTGGTGCTTTGAATTACAACTGCTAATTTCGCGCAAGCGTCACAAGACAAAATGTAGGTGCCAATTTCCCGTCATGTTTCCCGAAAATTTCGTGGCAGTGCTCGGCATAGTATAGCCTCTCACTGACGAAAAGTCATCGACGAGTCTTAGCACTTAGTTGTTCCAAGTAACACCGCCTAAAACCGCGCATATGCACCATGTCGAGGGATATAAAAATTCCAGACGTGCTTAAATGACGAAAATCTGACGTTTTTACTGGATCGCTAAAATGAGACTACAATTTTTGTCCAACGTTTCTTGTTCTGCAAGCACACTAAAATCATCTATGCGTTGAAAGAAAGAAAGAGTGGTAGTATTTGGCGTGTATATACAACGGTTGGCGGGGTTGGTGCAAAACTGGCCGCGTATATACGCTCGTACCGGCGCAAATGTCGTCGAAAGTGTTCTGCCGCTCCTGCCACGTAACTCCCTACCCTCTCTCCGCCGCCAACGTTTCACGCTTTCCCCTCCTGTAGCGCTTTTCCCATGATAAACGCAGTGTAGCTTTGCTGGATTCAATTTTACAGCGGTGATGATGATCACTGGGGCCAGGAACCCTCTGTGGACACCGAAGTATCCAAGCCGGGCAAACAATGTACAAATTACATATTGAAGAAAAAAATTGGGCCCATCTCCCCACGAGGGGGGACTCGAGTAAATGCGTCGCGTAGGGGGTGGGTGTATTGCGTTAACGTTAGTGTTTGGGGGGTGGTGGTGGGGTGGTAGTGAATGTGTTAAATATTATTGCTTATTACTATTAATTAGTATTATTTCTTTCATATATTACTTATTACTTTCGTGATTTTGCGACTCGAGTACCCCTCGTGGAGAGATGGGCCCAATTTTTCTTTTTTTTGTGACGCAAGAAGTGAAGGCAACGAGTAGGTTGTTGTAAGTCGTTATTTATTTATTTGTTGCTGTTGTCGTTGTATTGGACGCTGTGAACGACGGCTTTGTTGTCGCTAAAGTGTACTGTTAAGGGGTCTTTAAGCAGTGGTCGTGCGTTGCAGCAACTGGTGAAGACGAGATCGATGCAACTGCCGTGGATGGTGGTGGGCTGTTTGTTGTTGCTGACGTTGCTGCTGTCGTCGTCGTCTTTGCCAGTGGCGTTGCCGGTGGCGTATGCTTCTTGACGTAGTTTGAATGAGTCAAGGATATAAGGCGCGTTCGTAGCCTTTGATTCTGTGTCGGTTTTGTGGCGCAGTGGGAAGAGCACCATGTACCTCGCGTTCCGCCCACAGGGTCGTGGGATCGAAACCAGGCGCCGATAACTATTATTTTTTTATAGTGTAGGGGGAGGAGTGTGGACTGACAACAACGCTGCACCTGTTGTTGAGAGCGAGGAGGGTACGGGGGAGAGACGCGCACCTGCGCCTCGCCGCGACGCGCATGCGCAGTGAGCGTGTGGACGCCGCCGCCGACGGTCGAGGGACATCGTGCGACTAAGAAACGCTCCGCGTTCAAAAGAAGAAAACATTACGGCTGAATGCCTGAAGTCACTGCACCGTCGCCACCAACGAGAAGGATGAATGTAGCAGTTGTGCTGCAGTATATGGTACACGGCATGCGTATGTACGTCCACTATACACTGTCACCATTCACTGCAGTTCACCCGTGCGTTCACTACGCCGTCACCACAGCAGCACCGAGCCGAATCGATGGCTGCCGGAGTTGCAGTCTTTCTTTCGTCGTGCTCACATATGTGGCGTTGTCCAAGGGCGTCCGCAGAACTTTTTGCATGGGGGGGTATCCATTAGCCAGGGGGGGAGGGGAGGGGTACGGTTGGATAGCACCAAAATGTCACTATTTGTGGTTACAAAAATTACAAACAGCGAATTAGAACCAGACTTGAAGAATATGCTTTGGATTTTATTACCGAACAAAGAAATAAAGTTAATAAAGAAAATGCGAAAAGTTACTGCCACTTTGTAAAGAAAAGTGGTCAGTCTCGCTGCGTGAGGGTTTTCGACTGACGCCAACTGATCACCAAGACACAGGCCAATAGCAGCTGCAGACGCGTCGGGTTTTTCTGGGCAAATTGCGAGATGACATGTGTGATCTGTTGAAATGGCTCACACAATAAGGATACTACTGCCCTCCCTGAATTTCAATACACTACAGGCGTACAAGTGTTTTGAGGGACCGATTTATTAGTTTTGTCTTGGAGCTTGGGTGGTGCCGATATTTCGCAATTTAGAAGGAAAGGGTGTACAAGGTGATGGGACGGCACGGGAGGATGTTACACTCTCCCTACTAATTGTGTAGCGGTGGAGATTTTTTGCTAGATATAGCTGCAAAGTTGTCCGAAAACTGAAGTTCTTGCGGTAAGACTGCATAAATCTAGAGTTTAGAGAAAAAAAAACAACAAAAAACTTCGAACCTTTCAGAATTGTTTCCTATCTTCAATAGCCAGCACAGGCAGTCTGTTTCACTGCCGTCACATGACCGGCAATGTTAGTCAGTGTCTAAAGTGCAATGTTGACCCCCGTCCTGAAGGGCGTTCCGTACGGATACGCAGGACCTGAGTGTGCTAATCATTTGAGTAGCATGGATTGTTGGGCTAGTTGGTTCACGTACATAATTTTAAAAACTTTGCGCTATACGACGGGACAAATGAGAGAACAACGGTGTCGCTCTCTCCTCTCTTCGTCTTTCAGGGCAATGTTAATTTAATTATGGGCCAGCCAAGCTGTGCAGCTTTTTTGTACTGCATAAAAATATCCAAATCTCTAGAGGGGGGCAGTTGCCCCCCCTTGCTCTCCCTTCCGGACGCCCATGGCGTTGTCGATGTCATCCTCGAACGTAGCGACTGTCGTACATTGGCGTTCACTCTGGCGGGTGGGAGCAGCTTGTGGCAGTGCAGCACCAGGTGCTGGATGCCTTCCTCGTGTTTGCCGCATGCCCTGCACTTTGGGGCTTGTACTTCAGGCGTTCTATCGTAGCGCCGACAGCACCGTGCGCAGTGGCACCGCACGGGCCTCGAAGAGAAGCACACTGCCGCTGCTGCTGTTGCAGACACGCATCCGGCCTATGTCTTGCCTGTGGCTGCGGTATAGTTCCAGGGTAGACTTTTGGTGCATTGCGGCCCGCCAGTGAGTGTTTTCCTCCCCTTTCACTCTGGCACGCACCTTCTCGGTGATCTTGTGTGGCGGGCCCACACTTCTGGTAGTGAAGCCGAATTTTCGACGGAGGTGGTAGAGGTGGTTGCACCACTGTGGGCGTACACCCAAGAGTGCCGTGTAGGGCAACAGTCGCCGCGCACACCGTTCGTTGTTCATGACTCGGAGTCGCTCTTCGAACGCAACGTTGCTGGTGGCCTCGCGAGCCTCAAATATTGACCAGCCCAGGTCACCCTGTATGGCCTCCACATGGCAGCCCAAGGCATGACGGCACACCTCTCGCTGACCACGCTCGAGCCGCTCCCGTGTTGGCGCCGATACACACACCGCGGCGTTCGCAAGAGTGAGACATGGGGCATGCACCGACTTCCACCGGTCACGAACCAACAGGTATCGGTTACACCCCCATAAGAACCGTCTGCGCAGGATACGGCTGATGCGTCTCAACTTTTCTTTCAGCAGTGCTTCGCGTGTAGCATACTTGTCACCAGTGGTGCTGAAAGTGACACCAGGGTAACAGTAGCGGTGCGTCGATGAGACCTCTTCACCGTCAGGCAGAGCACAGTGCGAGCTTTGTCCTCTGGGTTGGAGAAGAGCAGGACCGCTGACTTACGTGTGTCTTAATGGTGATAGATGCTCAACCGAGGCGATAACAAGTCCCTGTAGCTCGGCCACACTTACAGCGAGCGGGTCTAGGTAATCGGCGAAGACTAGACCCGGAGGCATCCACATTTGCGGCAGTCCATCTTCGGAATACGGCAGCGTAAAGCCGAGTCCCGACGCCATAACGGCTTTCTCTAGCCACGCTACGTACAGCATGTATAGCAGCGTGGATAGTAGGCACCCCTGCTTGAGCCCTCAGTGTGTTACCAATGGCTCCGTGTGAACTTCTCCGAAGCATGCCACTGCCTTGTTACCGGTATATAAGCGCCGCAACAGGTCAATTCATTTGGATGACATAGCCAGCTCCATCATGTGTAGCAGCATAAGGTCATGTGGGGCGTTGTCATATGCCTTAGGGACGTCCAGAAAGCATGGTACCAGGCCCGTACACAGCAAAATGACCGCTTTCAGTGCCTATTGGCAGCTGAAACTCGATTTCCCGCGCCTTAAGTTGCGGTCTCAATTATAGCATTTTGATCGTAACAAACTTTCGCGCCGGACTGGCTAAATCCCATTTGCGAAACTCTGGGCTTGAACCTTGGTTGTGCGTGAGTTTGATGGGCACTCTGTTTTAAAAAGTAACGGAACACAAGCCGTTATTACATGCAAACCCACCTTGTAATTGATGTGCTGACTTGGTTACAAGAACCTCTTGTGGCGGCTGAGCGTGAAGTAACGGAAGAGGTTTTGTAACAACTTAGCAGCTGAAAATTTCAACCGTCGACAGCAACTGAAAAATTAAGCCCCTGTGGCATCTAAAGAGACTAGAGAGGGCGCCCTCAACCTGCATTACTAGTAAGCAAAAAGAAGCAACTGATCCAACGGAGAGCAGCTGCAGTGCCGGGAATGTAGACATAAAGAGCGAGTGTCCCAAATAGATAACTATCCCCTACAATAACAACACCTGCTGGCGGAGAGACAGAGGGAGGCAAGAGCAAACGACGTCCAAGGAAAGGCAACGTGAAATCCGATTATGACCACGCGTTTGCTGAATTTTGTGCAGCTTGAAGTGAAGAAGACAAAAGTTGCAGATACATCTACGTTTGTATTCGAAGATGTAAGGCGCGATAGCGATACTTCCACTCCCACGGAGCGTGTTCGTACGCAGTTGCGGAATTTCCGATCTATGCTTCACGAGCACAAAAGGTTACCGAAAAAAGAAGGACTAGCGACCACGATTTTTAATTGCCGTGTCCCAGGAGAGACAAAGGCTCTCTGCGCTTCTGTGGCTTAAAATGTGCGCGGGAAAGGTTGCAAATGCGAGGTCCGTTTCAGCGAGGAAGAGTCAGTGTCAGTGTATAAAAATGTTTATTCTGTGATGTCTAGGCCGGGCTGAAATATTTTGCTTTTTCGAAGAGAGAGAGAGAGAGATAGATAGATAGATAGATAGATAGATAGATAGATAGATAGAAAGAGAGAGAGAGAGAGAGAGAGAGAGAGAGAGAGAGAGAGAGAGAGAGAGAGAGAGAGAGAGAGAGAGAGAGAGAGAGAGAGAGAGAGAGATCTTTGTTCAGGAAGAAATAGTTGTGGCTTCGCAAAATGGCGTAAGGACATGGCAGGGAGGTCAAAGGTCAGGACATGGCAGGGAGGTCAGTCTACGGCACCAGATGTAGCAGTGCTTTCACTTGCCCCCGCAATCAGCTTGCGCTCATCTTGGTGTAACGAGCTGGTCAAATCTGGTACCCATGCCTCAAAGAAGTGAAATATGGGGTTTGAGTTGTTCGCCCCTACCATACCCTTGGACTTGTCTAGGTTGGGCCCAAGAGAGGGGATGTTTCCCCTATTTTACCAGAGGTCTAAATTAATGCCTGATGTTCCCACCGAACACCTTAACGCATGTGGATTTTCAGAGAACTGTGTTGGTTTTTTTGTCGACAGAGTTTGTGATTCTTCGGCATTGAAAACTCGTTGTAGCAAGGGGAAAGAATGTGTTCTAATACATAGGATGAGGATTCGTTGTTAACGTTTTTCGAAGAGGGCAGTGGGGTAGTCGTGGTCACAAGGAGAATGGTATGTGAGTTCGTGTGCCTCTTGCATAGTGCGTCATTCACTTCCAGACCATTGCATCCGGCTGTCGGGTCGACGTTGTTAACTTTCACCATTATGGATGAAAATATCTTACCGAAGCGCTTGTCATTCTGCCTCCAGAAAACTGTATAATGTCATTTGTGAGTAGTAAGGATATTACGCTTCTATTTGATACTTCCGCTATTTGTACGGATTGCCAAGAGGATGGCTCCAACTTCCACTTCTTTGTTCCTGTATGTAGGAGGGTCATGCAGTGACGAAGATTGCCAGAGTAGTCAACTACGACAGTTGGGGTCTTGTGCTTTCGTATATACAGGAGTCGGTGTACACTGTGGTCTCATGATATTGAAACTTTCCCCGAATAAACCTGAGCCCGCCATAACGCTCCTCTTTGTGAAGGATTGCATCCATATTTCTCGTAGAGAGTTGTTATGGGGGGTCGTTGGATCAGTTCCATGTCCATCATGGCGTGCATAGGTTTCCTTTCAAAGGAGGAGGGGTGCCTGTTTCTTTTCTTTCCTGTTTGGGGGTGCCTGTTTGGGGGCGCCTGTTTTTTTTCCAAAGGGGGTATGATTCCCCCTACCCACGATTTCGTTTTTACATCTGCTTTCTCGGTGCTAGAAGGGTGGTTTCTCAGATTTCTTGAAATGCCTTGGGAAGACGCAAGTTAAGTACATCTTCGTCGTCATTATCACCAACAGCCTATTTAGGGCAACTGCAGCGTGACGGCATCTCCAATTGACCTCCACCCGCTGTTTTCCCGTGCTTCCCGAGCTCATTCCTTGCTCCAAATATTATTATTTCATCCTTCCACCGAGTAAATGGCCGTCCCCTTCTTCTAGACCCGTCTATACACGCTCATTCCATTACCCACGTGGTCTACCCTTTGTTAGTTCATCTCACGGTCAAAATTGCGAGGTTGAGAACTGCTTTATATGCTGTCCCAATGATGTGGTTTCTTTCACTTTCTTCGGTGCGGGTACATTTGTAGTACGGCAAGCTCTGCAATATTTTAGTCATGATCAGAGGGGGCGTGAGTGTTATCGCTTCTTTTCTCTTTTTCTTGCTCTTCTCTTGGTTGAATATTTTTTGTGGGCAATAATTGGTTAAAGAGTTTCTGTTTTTGGCGAAAGAGAGAGAGAGAGAGATCAACTTTATTTTAAAATTTGCGTCCAAAGGACTGCTCGGCTTCTTGGTTGGGTTAGAGGGACTATAGTACTGGCTATAGTCCTGGCCGTCTATAGTCCTCGAGTGTTTTTAATGTGGTTCACAAGCGTGGTCCAATAGAGCTCTTCAAGCTCCTTAGGTGGTGTGACCCATGTCTCCCAGTACGGAGGGCGCTTTGTGGCAGGAATTGGTTGCAGGGAAGATCTCAGGGTGCTTTGTATGTTTGGGCATGTCCAGAGGGTGTGTTCATTGTTGTGAGTTGGGAACTACCTTCTTGTCTAGAACCCCGCCGAGCATGCGTACGTGGCTGTTCTCTGGGAGGATATTGGTACCTATTTTTAGGATGATTTTAACTTGGCCGCATGACGCCATCTGTCGTTCACCAAACCGAGCTTGTAGCGGAGATAAAACTGCGGGAATATTGAAAGGTACATTGAAAATGTATGTGATTAGAAGTTATATAGTGGTCTTTATTTTAGCTATTTCAGACCTATATTCTATGGCTTCCTTGATTTCTGAGAGACTGGCGTGAATCCTTTGCCCCCCGTTTAAGTTAAAGGGGTCCTGAAATACCTTCCGCCGACGCATGGATGTACATGTAACCAAATAAGACAATGTATTAGCAATCTCCTCCCGCAAGAATTTTGTTAAAGCGATGAGTATTAGCTGAGAAATCGTAAATCAAAAACCGCGCATTTTCGTCGGCTCGCGTTTCCTCCTCTTTTCAACTGTTGACGGCACGCGAGCACTCCCTCCCATGATGCTGCGCTAGTCAGCGGTGACGTACTTCCGCATTACGCTCCTCCGACTGCCGTCTGCTACGGGCAAGTTTTGTTGACACCATGAATTCCGCACTCCGCTCAAGGATGGATAAGCGAACGAAAAATTTGGCCGCATGTGTGCGGTGGCCTGGCCTTGCCCTTTCGCGGTGTGCGTTGCTGTAGAGCAGCACGTGACTTTTATTCGGCGGCGAACTCGCAGCCGCTGGGGAGGATCTTGCGCTCGGTACCTTTCATGCACCGCGCACTGTTTATCCAAAAAGCGCCGTATCAGATGTGGCCCCGCTGGTGCCGGGTCTTATTTTGCGGTGGTGGTAATTCCTGCCGGCGCCATGTGAAAAAGACATTTTAAACCGATGCAGAACCCGTGCACAAAACGCTTCAATCATGTGACCAGTTCAGCTTGGGGCGACGCGTGGTGGAGAGCGGCAACGTTGGCAAAACATGCTCCGGCGCGGCTCTGAGCTTTCTAGCGCTGGAGCGAGCGCCTTTCTTTGACGATCTCAAACATCGGTTGCCTTGGCAACAAGGCACAAACCGCCCCAGAGGTCAGTTACGGTTGCGTGATCCCGGTTCAGCTCGGGGCCCCACCTCGCGACATGTGGGCACTGCAGACGTACCACTCACTCTCATTAGGAAGTGTGAGATGCGTTTGGCATTACAGGAGGCGATGGTGTGTGTGTTGTGGACGCCTTTGTTTCGCGATGAAATGCGGCGTTGTGCTTCTGCGGGTGGATAGTGCTTCCCATGTTCTGGATTATCTTTCTCGAGCGACGTACGACTCAACCTCGCATGGGATATGTGCAGTGTGCGTGGCTAAAAGCCATCTCGGCTTGCGCGCCAGAGTTAAGTGACTTGCTGTTCGTCCCCGCAAACCGCGCGCGAGGTGAGTGCCGAATTTACGACGGGCAGGAGGAGGCAATCCATCGTCTGTCAATCGCGGTTCAGACTTGCAACGCATGTTGTGACGTTGTGTTCGTTCGAAACGCATCTCTGGATTGTTTTGAAGTGGAAAAAAATGCATCCGTCAAACCCGGGCATTCGGCTCAGGGCGTTCTCTGCGATTGCACGAAAGAAGTGCCACGGGGCTTCAACGCTTTCTTTATGGAACGTACTCCGGTAAGAGAATATCCATGTCGTGTTATGGCCGTGTTGCATTCAATACGAACGGTTAAGCGTTTGTTTACACTTGTTTCGTTTGTCGTGAAATGTCCAAGCACTCCGGAACTACGCTGGCAGATCAGCCGGCGAGTCGACGCTGAGCAGACGACTCATCTCTTTGCCGGAAGTGCGTGAAAAAGCCGCCCAATAGGAGGATGTCTAGCTCATGACGAACATCTGGGAATCGATGATGTAGACATGTGAAGATGGCGGCGTCCAAAAACACGAAGGAAAGGGTGAGAAAAAAGCGACAAACTTTGCAACAAAAGTGTGAGCTTTCCGCTGCGCGTAAAAGAGTAATACTTGGCCCAGATGACCTTGACGACCCAATCTAACGATTGCGCTGCTTCATTTAGTGTGCTCAAAATGCCTTTCAGGGCCCCTTTAAGTTACCCACTGTTGGTGCCGGCATAAGTCCCAGTGGAAAACAGCATGGTGGCTGAAAGGATAAAGCGTTGCGCTACTGAACCCAAGGACGCTGGTTCAACTCCCGGCCACGGTGGCTGTTTCTGTGATGGAGGCAGAAAACAAAAACGCCAGTATGTCGAGATTTAGAGGAGGAGGAGGAGGAAAAACTTTATTGTGAGCCTGGTGATGTGGGAGTGGCTCCTCAGTCCAGGAGACCATGGGACGACCTTGCTGTCTCAGCCCTGGACACCAGGAGTTGCTGTGCATCCAAGCCGGCGCTGGTCGTCAGGCTCTCCCACAGCTCAGGGAGGGGAAGGGAAGTGGGTAAAGGTGGGAGGGCTGGGTTGTGTGCGCACCCCAAGATCATGTGTATGAGGGTACATGGGTTAGGGCAGAATTTACATGTAGCAGGGTATTGGGTGGGGTACATCCGATGTAGCCAAGTTGGGTGAGGAAAGGTGTTTGTTTGAAGCCTCCGGAGTATTTCGAGATTTAGACGCACGTTAAAGATCCTAAAGTGGTCAAAATTCTTCCGCAGGCTTCCACTACGACGTGCCGTCTAGCCCACGAGCAGCTTCGGGTAATGAATTACCAGGAATTTATATTTTTGATATTCTAGTGGAAACATGCTTTGGTGTGATGGCGTAAGTTGCGGGTACGGCTGGAGACCGTGTCTACCGGGCATGCTACCACCGACTGGGCATAGAAAAAACTTCACCGCGCAGGCGCGGTACCTGGTGAAAACGCGTGTCGTTTCTTTCGTACCCGACGTTGTATTATTGCCCTTCTTTGCAAACTTTGGTTGACGTAGCACCCCATTACAGGTTCAGCAGAGCCCTCGAATCTTTCTTCCTCAGTTTCTAGGTTTCTGCGGTGACGTATATCTGTGGACGCCTGATGAGCACGGCTGATAGCGGACGGCTAGGAGCCACGGGAGAATTGATGAATGAGCCTAATAACGCTATCGCGTTAAGAATATCGTCGTTCCGGCTGTACCTCGACCAGTCAGAGCAACATGCGCAGCCGATGCGAAAGAATGGTACCTTCCGCTATTAGTAGTAAAGTATAACGCGACACTTAATGACGCGTAAAGCTGTACGGCCAGCCGCCCGTAGGCGACAAAGACAACACGCCACACACGTGAGCACAACCGGCACGGCGTCTGGCCAGACGGGCACAAACTACGTAGGCCTAGCGCTCAACATCAGGCGCAGCCTACGTTCACAGCAAGAAAAACGATCCCTTGCTACTGGTCAACGCTTGTGTCGTAGAAGAAAGCCACTCATATTATTCCCTCAGAGCGGTTGCGTTACGCAAACACACTTTCCACAATAACTCCAGCAATAGTCCAGCCTTGATGTTCTCGGTTGATTGGTGATGACGTTGCCCACAAAAACAGACCACCATAATTTCCTTATATACGAATCACTACTAGAAAGACGTACATGGCGCAAACAAAGATCACGGAGCAAAAAACGTTCTTGATGCACTACAGCATAATCGCAATTCGCGTACAGCGCTTTGGTTCCGGCAAGGTCGTTAACACTGGACCACGCCACGGCGGAACGGCGTTTGGGAAGCGAGCGCGGCCATATCAGAAGTAGTTCTCCTTCCAAAAGTTCGTCAGTAACGTCACGCTAACGGCGAGACGTCATTGGTTGTGGATGGGCACAACTTCACTTTGATGTGAGAAGTGCCGCTCCAGAGTTAAACTGTCAGCGACTATAGTTCCAATTTCTCAAGTGCTCTGAAATTGCCCATAGCCTGGAAAATTATTAACATAATCCTGATTCACAGAAACGGACATACCAAAGACCTTAAGAACTACAGTCCCATCAGCCTACTCTCAGTTGTATGCACACTGTTTACCAAAGTCGAATAAGTGACAGCCTAGATTTAAGACAACCCAGTGAGAACGCTGGGTTTGGGAAAAGATACTTAAAAATGGAGCACGTCCATGTTGTCAATGAAGTTAAATAAAAATCCGCAGAGTATAAAAAAAAACCCTTTACCTGGCATTTATGGGCTTCGAAAAATCGTTTGATCTAGTGAGGATCGCAACAATTGTGGGAGCACTGAAAGACCGGGTAATAGAGGAGATCTACATAAGACTCAGAGACGACATACATTAAGTATGTACAGGCAGGATAATCCTCCCCAAGCAAAGTGACAAATTCCCGATCCGAAAGGGTGATACCATCTTGCCAAAACTGTTCCCAGCATATCTGGAGGGGTATTCAGGAAGCTTGACTAGAAAAAGACAGGATTATGATAAACGGAGAATGTTTCAGCCATTTCAGACCCTGATGTCATGTCTGGATTCCGTCGTGGACGCTCATCCATTGACTGTGTTATTGATTTGGTGACTTTTGTGCAGCAGTGCAAAAGTGCGAAGCGCATATGTGCTGCATTGTTCCTCGACGTTAAAGTGGCCTATGATAATGTGGAGCACGATGCAATTCTTAAAGTGCTACAGGCTGTGGGGCTCGGTGGCCGGGTCTACCAGTGGATACGGAACGACCTAACAGGTAGGTCATTCTTTGTTATGACTGCAGATGAGCCGACATCAGCTCACTATACTCACCGTGGTGTTCCCCAAAGAGGCGTCCTGAGCCCTACACTGTTCAACCTTAAGCTAATTGTCCTGACTTCTTGTCTTCCAAGGGGGGTTCACGTGTCGATATACGCCGAAGATATATGTGTTTGGGCAGATGGCGTGACTCGTCGGCATGTGCGCGCCCGACTGCAAAATGCCGCAGACTTGACGACCTCCTATCTACACGGACAAGGGTTGGAAATATACAGCAGCAAATGCGCCTTGCTTCCGTTTACACGAAAGCCTAAGTATGCGTACCCTTTGTATATTAATGGCTAAAGGGTGTCTCATGTGAGAAATCACAAGTTTCTCGACATAGTTGTCGACAGAGGCCTTTCTTGGAGCACTCACGTAAACTTTATAAAGAAGAGGCTCTCTGCAGTGGGGCATGTGCTCCAACTCATCAGCGCCAAGACGTGGGGAGCACCAATGAAGTCAATGTTACAGCTATCAAACGCGCTGTTCTTAGGCTGTCTACGGTACAGTGCTCCTGTCCTTTCTGAAGCATGCCGCACAACTACTCGGTCACTTCAGGGTATACAAGCTCAGGCCCTGCGAACCTGTCTTGGCCTACCACGATGTACGTCCACAGCAGCGGACATTGCGCTTGCTCGGAATCACCTCTTGGCAACCTTTGTGGAAGTTGAAACACTCAGGACACATATCAGGCACTTCGCCCGTCTACCTGATGAACACCTCGCGGGAATACCAGTGACCCGTTCGCGGGCGTCGTTCGTAAGGGTAGTAGCTTCCCACAACACCAGCATTCCCTCGAACTATACGTCAGCGATCCGATCGCTCCTTCCGCTGCGGTGTGTGATGCAGCCCCGAGTGTGCGTGGATATTCCAGAAGTAAAGAAAAAACGCGATATTCCCATACCGGCCATGCAACAGCTAACTTTGACTTACCTGCACGAGACATACAATGACCGAACCCATGTATACACCGATGGCTCGGTAACATCCTCGGGTTCTGCCGGCGCTGTTATTATTCCACAAATGTCATTGTCCAGCCAATTCAAGATAACCAATCCTACAACCTCCACGGCTACAGAACTTACGGCCATCCGTTTCGCTCTTCGCACCATCGAGCAAAGTTCGTGCCGCAGATGGGCTATCTTCTGTGATTCGAAGCCTGCACTTTAGTCACTCCAGTCAGCTCTGTGCCGGGGACCTCACGAACAGCTCCTGACAGAAATAAGAATGGTGTACGACCGTGCTGCCCAGGCGGGTCATGATGTCACCCTACAGTGGCTTCCGAGCCACTGCGGCATTGTCGGAAACGAAAGTGCGGACGCTGCCGCCCGGCTGGCGCATCAAACAGCGACAACTGTACCTATCCCATTGTCTAGGATGGACGCAGCTAGGGCCCTCCGCATTCTTTCCCGGGAAACAGCTATCTCCCAATGGTCTCCAGAAGATTTCACATGTGCACGCATTGGTGCCTTTGACCCGCAACTGCAACGTCCCCTTCCACTAGGCCTCCCACGGTCTGACGCAACTCTTCTTTCCGTCTCTGGCTGGGGGTGGCTTTCACAAATGCTTATTCATACACAATAGAAATGGCAGCAAGTGAGGAGTGCGAAACGTGTGGCATGCCGGAGACGATCCGGCACGTTTTAAGCGAGTGCCCACGCAACTCGCCTGACAGAAAAAAGCTGTCGTCAGCACTGAGAAACCTGGACTCTCGACGGCCATTTTCGGAGGAGACGATTCTGCGCTACTGCCCCTCTGTGTCATCCGCTCAGGAGGCGACTAAGGAACTTTTACGCTTTTTATGTGCGACGAACGTAAACACCAGACTATAGACTGAACGCCTCCAGTGTCAGTGTCAGTGCTTCAGCGCTGTGCATACGTGTCTACTCCAACTTCTCTTCATTCTTTTTTGTTCTCTTTTTTTGCCTATTTTTCCTTTCCCACGGGCAGGATAGCAAAGTAGGCTCTAGCCAGGTTAACTTTACTCTCTTCCTTGTACACCCACCCTTCCTTCCTTCCTTGAGGTTCGCAGACGACATATTTTTGCTGAGTGAGTCACCAGAACACCTGCACAAATGCTTGAGGAACAAAAATCTAACGCATGGCTGTAGGGCGAAACACTAAATGTGAATAAAGTTAAAGTAATGACGATTTAACACGCCGAAAGTGCCCTCTTCTGCATATGTAATGAAATGCGAGAACAAGTAGAAGTCCATAACTAGCATGAAGTAGATCGTAACTACCTGGGCTGACCTCAACCCCGAGAAAGAAATTCGGCGCAGAATAGGTATGAGGTGGGGTGTACTCGACAAACACTCCCAGTTAACTAAAAATAAGCCATGTCTATCAATAGAAAGAGTAATATTCAACCAATGCGTCTTGCCGGTAATGACATATCGAATGAAAACTTGGCACCTTACTAAGCATCTTGAAATCGAACTTAGGCCGGCTCAACGGGACATGGAAAGAAGAATCATCAGAGTAACGTTAAAGAACAGGAAACAAGGTTCCTGGATCAGAGAAAAAAACTCAAGTAGAGGATACTGTAGTTAAAATTAAAAAGAAAAAAATACACCATCTTTCCGTAGGGGAATCCTGAGTAGTATGCGAAGAAGTCATGGGGTCGACTGAAGTTCCCATTAGTTTTCAGTTCGTCGTTTCCGTTCACGTTCAGTTTCGCGTGCCTTCGTTGTATCAGTAGCTTCTTGACGTAGTTTTAATGAGTGCAGGACATAAGGCGCGTTCGTAGCACATGCTGCTTCTCGGTTTGTAGCGCAGTGGGAAGACCGCCATGTACCTCCCGTTGCGGCCAGAGGGTCGTGGGATCGAAACCGGGCGCCGCCTAACTATTTCTTTTTACCTGACGTCAGGCGAAACGCTGACGGGGCTGAAGAGACGCGCATGCGCAATAGAGTGCGGACGACAAGGGAGGGAGCGCCAGAACGTAACGCGTACTAAACGAAAATAGTATAATAAATAAAAGCCGTTGAAAATAAACTAACATTATTTAAAGATTTGGGGAACGCTCCCTGTCCGCTTCACGGCTCGTCAAGCACAAGCAGAAACTGTTTACTCAAATACCCACCGGCTCTCGACGCTAGGACAGATCGGGACGGGTGGTTGGCCGAAGCAATAAAAGACATACTTACCTGGTGCCAGGGCCTCGTTGATCACCGGGAACGAACCCTCAGTGCGAGGCGAGGGCATTGCACTGCGCTCGCGTCGACCCCTGCCACTAGCCCAAACTGGGGCAGATGGGACATGAAAATTGCTTAAATCCAGTTAAATGCAAGATAGGGCGCCCCCGCCTTAGACACGCGCGATTGCCCCACCCACCGGCGCTTCTCCGGCGCTAGTCAGCGGGCGCCGTATGTCAAGAATGATACTTATACACTTACTTAAGTATACTTAAGATGATACCTAATAGAGATACACTTATACACTGCATGCTTCGCCCCTCTGCAGGTTTCAGATTAGTGAAGATGTCCCGGATTTTTAAAGACGATAGCCGTTCTTCGGCTACTTAAACCCAGAAATCTTGGTCTGTCTGTATGTCTGTTTGTCTGTCTGTCTGTCTGTGGCTCGATTCAACCACACGGCCAAACTAAAACAAAGTCTGCGCAATAGTCTTATATACTCACAGCTAAATCTAAACGTCTAAGTCCGGTTTATATGTTCATACTTGTCGACATTGTTGAACAAGAACGAGACATTACGCAAATATAAGACAGAAAATTAACGCACAAAAGATATTTACAGTGGTCCTTTATGAAAAATTCATGGACGCTCGATTTTTGCGAAATGAAATACTACATATACTACAAAAAAAAATCCCACTGTCGCCTGCTGTCGCCGGCGCCACTATAACTTCTGGCGGCATTATAAAAATTCAAGCGGCAACAGTTATGAAAGGTTCCTCTCGATAGGTTCCACGCTCTGCTTGGAACGCACGTGGACTAGGGAAACGCGGTTCTATAAACGTTGAAGTAGGGCCCCTCGATTCACGCGCGTCTCCGCCGTACGGCAGCGCCGGCATCAAGGCACCCGGCCTCGAGCAGTGAAACGCGGTAAATTTAAATTGACTAGCGGAAACCGTTAGCGTGTTTACCTTGGCAGGAGCGCGACGCAGGAGGGACAACATGAGAGGTGAGCGGGAAAGCGAAGGGAGGCATTTACTTGGCAAATGTCGACAAAGACTACCATCTTCTGCCGACATTTGCGATGAAAGGAGCAGATACGCGGCCAATTTTTGTTCTTTCCAAATGGCTGCAAAAGTTATTGTGTCCCGCCGCTGCTAACTGCGTACCCCCGCGGACCTTTGGTGTGGCCCAGTGGTTAGGTTACCGGTTTGACGGCGGAAAGGCCCCAGGTTCAATTCTCGGGATCTCCTTAACCAGTTTTTTTTTTCTTGAGGCACGCACTCCCAACAACTGCTCGTGGGCGCCTTGTCTCCTCGCCACTTCACCTAACACTTCGAGTTTTTCAGGGCTCAGCTCTTAGGGGCCCGTCCCTAGGCTCAGCGGCGTCGGCGTCGTCGTGACTGGGCGAACGATGGGAAGACCGACGAGTGAAAGAAAAAGCGAATGATGAGGGAAAGCAAAGAAGGAGGGTGTCGCGAAATTGGGAGGAGTGGGTGGTTCGCCGTGGCGGCGGGAGCCAGCGCTATCCGAAAGTGTGCGGTGGCGGAGGGGAGGGGGCAATATGCTGTGCCCGCACAGAGCCGCTCGACGGGGCGACGTTGGCGAAAACGTGAGGGGGCGTGCGCGTGACTACGATGTGCGTTCACTTAAGACAGTTTGCGGTCCCTTCCTGACACGTTTTGTTCTTAAAAAATAATCACTCCCAGCAATAAATTCTTCCCCGAATGGTGGAGAAGTAATATTCCGGGCGCAATGCATATTCCGAGCATTATATGAAGCAAATAATTAATCGAACGTGTTCTATAGCGACTTGTTTAACTGCTTAGCGGCTATGTCAAAACAGCTTGCAGCCGAGATACGGTTGATAACCGCGGACTCCCCGCCTAGGTAATGATGTGGTGATGTTGAGTTTCTCGTAGAAGGAAGCAGCAAATCTTTAACGGGATACTTCATAAAGTTCTGTAGAGACGCTTGCATATATAAGTAACCCAACACGACCATTTGCGTTAAAAGACATTGCGGTGGGAAGTACACACGAACTGCCAGAAGCATGATATACTGCATGCGCAACGCACCCCAAATGGACATCAGTGAATGCAGACCATCTTACAGGAAGCATCACTGATTAGGACGGCATAAATGCGGGAATCGGTTATTTCATTAGCAAAACGCTCTGTTTGCACCTTTGTAGTACACACCCGATGCACAGTACGTTTCATAAACCAAAACGAGTATGAAATATATGCCGTCGTTACATGGCAACCCCCCTAGAAAATGATATGTTCAGGACGTTGCACGAGCCACTTTTGGCGGCCCAACATGAAATAAAGGATGGTTTCGTAGCAACGAACAGCTGAAAATCTACGCCCCTGTGCCCTTTTCAGAAACTGGAAAGTGCCCCGCAGCTTATATTACTGAGATTTTGGAAGCGAAATGATGTCGATGTCGTTGAGCCAGCGTAGTGCAGCAGTGCCGGAAGAGTAGACTTACAGTAAAGCCCGCTGATATCGAACAGCACGGGGATTGTAAAAATAGTTCGATATAGCGAAAATTTGATATAGAAAGTGAAGCAAAAAAAAAACTTATATGAGAGCAATCTTGCCGACGGGGTCACGAGCTAACGCTGAGCTCTTACCACGCTGCAGTTCACTAATGATACAACTTTCTCGGAAAAAAAAAAAAACATTAATTTATTGGGGCGGAAGAACTGCGTCAGTGTAGCCTGCTTCTTGGTACAGCACGCGTTGCTGGTGACTTGTTCCTCCACGGTATCTAAACAGTCGATAAGCACAAGACCGCTGCCCTAAATGGCACTGCACTATCACCGTAGCAGGGCCACGGCAGCGACGGATTCGCTCGTGCTCGGAAGAGGTACGGTGTCCTCGGCGTCTTCGACAGAGCGGAGACAAGCATGGATACAAGCGAATAACATCGAACCCAGCGAACCGAGCCACTGCGGGCAGCGAGTGGCGCGGACTTGAAGTTCGGAAGCACCGCAGCCCGCAGCGCCCAATGTGGCGCTTTCGGCTCCAACGCCATGCATGCGTGGAGCTGGTCCACTCTGCCACGGCCGGTTTGGACGCGCCGGTTTGGAAGGGACACCCGCGCCACCGCTGCGCGTCGATGTATTGCGGGAAAGCATGCCGCATGCCTAAGGAGAGCGAAAAATCCCGCGCGGGAGAGTTCGATATATCCATTGTGAGCAAAATCGCGTACAATATAAAAAGTTTTAAATGCACGTAATTTTTACCAGAATTATACAAGGGTTCGATATACGCAATACTTCGATATATCCGTGTTCGATAAAGCGGGCTACACTATAGAGCAGGTTCCACAAAGCACCCGCCGCGGTGGCTCAGTGCTCAGTGGCTAAGGCGTTGCGCTGCTGAGCACGAGGTCGCGGGTTCGATTCCCGGCCGCGGCGGTCGCTTTTCTGATGGAGGCGAAAAGCAAAAACGCCCGTGTGTACGAGATTTCGGCGCACGTTAAAGATCCCCGGGTGGTCAAAATTAATCCGGAGCCCTCCACTACGGCGCGCCTCATCGCCTTAGTTGCGTCGGCGCGTTAAACCCTACAATCAATCAATCAAATCAGGTTCCACAAAGCGACCACGATCGGTTAAAATAACAACACCTGTTGTCAGAAAGATAGGCTGATGCGAAAATGAACGCCGTCGAAGGAAAGGCAACTTGGAACCAGATAATGACGACGGAAACGAGTCATTTTATGGGCAGCCGCAGTGTATTTTTTTCAGGCGAAAAAAAGAGGAACAGAAGAAAGGCTTGATGTGGATAAGAATCTCAAAGTGTGGGGGAGAAGAAAGTAAAGTCGTGATATTTTCCTACTTGGCTGTTTCGTTGCCGAGAGAGAGAAATAAACGTTTAATAAAAACGAACAAATTTGGTGCTAGATGGCAGGGGCACCAGCCCTGTGGGGGGCAACCTTAGTCCGGGATGCCCTAGTCCTGGCTGGCTGCCCGGGCTCTAGCGACGACTTCTTGTTGCGCCGCAAGGTCCGAGCTGGTCAGCCGGTCCGCCCACTGCTCGTAAGGAGGGTTGGGGATTGGAGATAAAGACGGGGATTGCTGGCATTCCCATACCAGGTGGTATAGGGTGCCAGGGGATGGGCAGTAGGCACAGGTCGCGTAGTATTGGGTAGGGTACATTTTGTGGAGGAGTGTACAGTGGGGGTAAGAGTTAGTTTGTAGCCTTCGGAGGGTAGTGGCTTCGAGACGAATTACAATTACATTACAAATTAAAGTGAAAAAAAAAACTTAACATTTCGTCCCTTGAAAGCCTCTACCATGAACAGATTCGCCGTTGATAGCGCTCGCGGCGCCTCCTCGTGGCAGTGCTCCAAGTTCAAAAGTAAAGAAAGGTTCCACTAGATGGCGCGAGCAGCGGAAGGCGGCAAAAATTGAATTGTCGCGAACGGGAATCGATCTGCTGGCTATGAGATTGTTCTATGAAACTTAGCCTTGCGATTTGCGAACGCGATGCAGCTTCGCTGTAACAACAGCGTTTGAGACGTGTTCAATGCTTAAAGTACTCGTCCCTACGTCGAAGACGGTGAGAAAACTGCCTCGGTGGCTTACTTATTACGTTGTTGTGCTTCGCAGTGCTTGCTCGCGAGTTCATTCTTTTCCGCTTCGGCTATTTTCCCGATGAAGATTAAGAAAGAAAGCGCCCGCGTTTCCAGATTTTCTCGCTCGAAAACAGTCCCGATGGTATCGAAATTATTCCGTGCCGCCTACCTACTAGGCGCCTCATAGCACAGATGTAACTGCGGTGCGTAAAGGACTTTCAGTTAGGAAATCCAGGATATCTTTACTCATGTCATGTGGGTATACAAAGGCGAAAGGGGAAATGGCCGCGGAATCAAGTCGAGGACGTCAGGAAATATAAAGGGCCATGTGAACTCAAATCACCCTCATCGGTTTGTCGCTGCTTCGCGGACGTCGCAGGCTCGCAGTTGAAGGACCAGTGTTCAACGAGCTCCTCATAGCCATTCGTGGCGGCCAAGGTTTTACTGTATAATCCCACGTATTCTTTCGTGCTCACCAAAATCGCCTACCTACTGTGGATTCCGGTGGGAAATGTCACAAGATGGATACGGCGTGGACAGTGTCTCATAGCGTTTACCCCTTAACGGGTGTGCGTCATTCAGCCTGGCTGGAACTGCCGTGTCCACTAGTACATAGTTCGCGTCGATTTGAAAATACATCTTCCATTTCCCATTTTCCACATTTCATTCCCCCTTCATCTTGCCGCCACGTAACAATATCATCTGGTCTATTCCAGTTCAGGGCAGGAGCGTCTGAGCTGGTAAACATACTTCTGTGGTTACTAGTTAGTCTTTACAAGTGCAGTCGGGAGGGGTCTGCTTCAGGTGATAAACTTCGTTAAGAGGACCCCTCACGGCATACTGGAAAGGAAAGGGGACCGAGAAAATGAGGAAAACACCGTGACGAAAAAGTGAGTAAAAAAGAAAAGGCTAAATGTGCTCTATGGGGATTCCGGATGTGAGCAGCGTTAGTAAATGTTCTCAGGGTCTCCCGTAAGAAACTGTATTGCTTTAATTTCCGGTTCCAGTTCAAAGTAATAGAATTAGGAAAGAATGACCATCAGTTTGTTTCAAAGGAGGGCAGCTCGCTGACGTGGCTTCTAGTCGGCCAATGGTCGAGGCAGGAATTTCAGTTTCAGGCATGCGACATGCCGCGTCAGTATTTTCGGGTCATCGAGGTCGAAAGGAATTTCTCTCTCAGGTATCACGCGGAACCGCTGAAGGAATGATGTCACTGCGAGGAAAACCTCCATGGTGGCGAGTATTTCGCCTGGGCAAGAGCGCTTTCCTGCGAGAAACAAAAAAAAAAAAACATAAAAAACAGATAAGCGACTTTCAACGAATACAGTTTTTAAATCGCAAGCGCCATGAACTACAGCACGGGAAATCATCACCGCTTCTTCACTTTCTTTCAATTTTTGAGGTACGAGAGCTGGACGTCATGGTTACGTTATATCAAAAATTTGTTGCATGCCTGGCTCAAACCTACATTGACAGTGAATTTTGCGTCAGGTAAGTGTGAAAGCAATTCCAAGCAGGCTAAGAGACCAAAATGGCGAGGACGAGGAAATAACAAAGGCTGACGATTACTATACTTCCTAATGCGAAATTTGTGCTCAGCGCGAACTGGAGTCTTCTCGGTCACGGCGAATAGCTGTTGCGTCTCAGGAAGTAATCGTGTGATCACAAAAGCACGGCGGCCGCGCTACTCCTTCGTTATCTCACAGCGCATCACCGCCGCCGAGCATGTTGTTGTAAATCGCGTTTGAAACATGTAGGGGAGAGTGGCGGCTGCTGCGTCGCTCAACTTGCACTGATCTGCTTAGGTATGTACGGGGGCCCTCGGCCGAATCCTGGCAACGACGGTGGTAGCTCGGTCAACCAGATATAGCTGCCCTGCCGGTTGCGACCTGCCCAGCACGTCCTCCCAGGGCTACCGCTGGAGATGGGGGGAGAGAGGTTAATAGGAAAGTCCCACATGGTGTGAGTTTGGTTGTCCAGGCAGTCACGGAGGGGAGATTTGGGAGAAAAGAAACAGGGTGTTAAAAATATTAGACGAAGAGGTAGCTCGGCAGCTGCCTCCTACTCTCACCATCATTGTAGAATTCCATCCGCCATTAAAGATTCACCCAGTTCCCGCGGTCCTCGCCTCGGTTCTTTAACAAAGTGGTGCCGTGACCAGGATGGGAAGATCTACACAATTGAAGAACGGAGTGTGCAGACCGCCATCAACGATGACGTGAGTGACAAGGTTGCGATGGCACTGGACTCCTGCTCTTGACCATTGGCCACAAGCATCTGCGAAGAAAACCCAAGGAATTGAGGACGCACCAAACGTGTACCGGAAACCACGCCCTCAACGACTTTTACCGATTGTTGGCGGACGCCTCGCGGAAACCAGGGAAAGTCAAGGACAACATCTTCGACCTTCCACCGACCGTGATCCTTCTTGACGACCACGTAGACACTAACGACGTCGAGAATAGACCTGGAAGCCCTTTGCCACAGATGAAGCCTCATCCGCAATAACGTAACCACACTGATTAAAGACATCAGAACTGAGATGAGCGCCGATTCACCATCAATCTGTAAGCTCATTTTCCTAAAGACAAGCTGACTCGAAGCACATGATATTTTAAAGAAGCTTGACGGCGATATTGAAGAACTTGTTGATTTGTTCATTTCACCGAAAAATATGAAATCGCATACGAATTCGAAAATTCTATCGTGTTAACGAAATTTAGAATGAACAGATTGTTTCCAGAGTTGCAAGCCCATTCCAACAATCAGATTGTAACGATAGCACCGGAAAAACAGACAGGTATCTCCAACAACGATGATATGGCAGTGGAGAGCAATGACTCTCCCAGCAAGCAGAGTGATTTGGTGACACTTTCAATTATCGTGAAAAGCCACAGCCCACTCAACGAGCCGCTTCGTTTAAACGAGGACTGAATGCAATAAAAAAATAAGAGGCAACTGCTACTGTTCCGTGCCCAGACGACGGATTGAAAACAGCTTTCTTGAGAGTACACGCTCTGAACGACGAACTGGCTCTAGTAACTCCAATAAGGATGACGAGGAGCCATATCTTCGACAACGTGGTAGATTCACTTCAAGAGTCATCGCATTTGCATGGTTGTCATGGCACGAAAACACGTTCGGTGCTCAATGATCAACCTCATGAAGGCTAACAAGCACCACCGAAGGCGAACAAAGCACCCCTTCCGAACAATCGATATATCATCTCATGCACGGAGCCTTTATATATTGTCACGGAAAGAAGAAGACGAGAGCTATCGGCGCAGCCTCTGAAGAAGAAGACCCAGCTGGGCAGGCTACCTCCCAGCCGACATCGTGTAAATAGTGTAAATACATCACTCGCATCTTCCATGGTTTATTTCCTGTGCCCTACCGCCACATAACATGTTTTGGTGGAGGTTGCGGAGATCATCCCCATCCTGGCCCCAGCTTCGCTTCGTCTCAGCTGCTGAACATCGCTCATGGGTCTTGGATCGCGTCGGCCCGCCCCAGCCCCGGTGAGCCATGGACGCACCATTCCCCAGCCCCGTGCCCCCAGCCTGTGACTTGCCGAGACCAAGCGACGTGACCAGCCACGATCTGAACAGAAGACGACACCGTTCCCCTGCCCTGAACTCCGGCGCGCCTCCGAGGCCTTTGACGTGCTTCACTGCGTCGGCGGACATTGCTGTTTTGGGGCCAGTGCTCACCACGACGAATCATCCTCATCCGTGGCGCCGAGGACTCCCGTTTTCCTCTCATCTCGCATCGTCACCGCATCTGCACAAGTACTAAGGCCTCGACCGGGACGGTCGCTTTCGACGAGGGGGATGTGTCACGGGAAGAAGAAGACGAGAGCTATCGGCGCAGCCTCTGAAGAAGAAGACCCAGCTGGGCGGGCTACCTCCCAGCCGACATCGTGTAAATAGTGTAAATACATCACTCGCATCTTCCATGGTTTATTTCCTGTGTCCTACCGCCACGTAACAATATGTTGCTACCGCGGAATGTCGGGTTTGGAGGTGATTGTTTTGGTCAATGTAAAATGTGACCATTTGAAGATCCCAAAGTCGAAACGAAGACTGAGGGAACGGCGAATACACGCAGCCCTACGATCAGCAGGTACAAGCACCCTAAACAAGTCTCCACCGAAACGCAAGATCGTTACAGGCATAGAAAGGTGCAGCCGGTACGTGACTTCCTTTACAATACAATCGATCCGCCGCACATGCCACATAAAGCTTGCGCGACCACTGCCAGGACACATAATGGTCCAGATTCCCCGCGTAAACTGGTCTGATTCCTCAGAGCGAATTCGGCACAGACGCTTCAAGCGTAGACGGAAGAAGAAGGCTCCATAGACTACCATGATGTGGCCAACACGGACAGGACATGGACTGTTACCACATTGAACTGATCACGTGACATCGGATGAAAGTGTTTAAATACGAGTGATTGATGACCGCTGAAAACTGCAGTAGTTCACGTCATGCTCCATATCCTCCTTCATTTACCGCGTGGCCGGGATGATGTAGAAAATATCAGAAACGAAGAAGAGGTGGCCATTAGAAGCTGCCTCCAAACAGTGTTGTCGCCATTATCGTAAAATTCCATCCGCCATTAAAAATTCTTACACGTCCCGAGGACCTCGCCTCGGCTCTTTGACAGAGGGATTCATCTTGTGGAGGAAAGAACTACTGGCGAGAGAATTGGTCTCCTTAGCGTTGGTGGGCAGGGGGATATATTCGATGTTGGTGTGTTGGTGCTGATAGCGTTGTCGGTCGGTGTTGTCGGTTTTGATAGCGTTGGTGTGTTAGCAGGGGGATAGCGTCGGCGGGAGGTGCATAACTGCCATTTACGGAAGTCACGCTTTAACCAGCCAATTTTGCCCTATTTTAAAAAAAAATGACTCAAGCCACTTCTGAAAGTCTGGAACCTTGGACTCTCGAAAATAGTTGTGGTTTCTCTCGACACTTTATCTTACCATTGTCAGTGTGTCATACTGCTGATGTTGGGGTTCCGCTTTGAACCATGCTCAGATATTACAGTAGCTTGTAGTGCCAACCACTATACAAATTTAGCATATCAGGCGTAAAGACGTTTCTTGTTGTACGGGCAGAAATAGCGAGAACGGGCATAAATACAGCGATACAGGACTATTAGCGCCCATAGAAGTTGACATACCTAGAAGCTAGAAATTTATTACTTTTGCCACTAAAATGACCCACTGCCGCCTTCGTTTTTTTCAGACACCACTGTACATTTGGCGACCATTAGAGAAATTTCAAACAGTATTGGTCATGCTGTTCATGTCCAGTCTGTGCGTAGGAAAAAACCCTGTTCAAGCCAAGCTATCTGCTGTTGGTACTGACTTTTAAAACAGTAAGTTCAGACAAGGGCTCCCAAAAAAGGGGGGTGGGTCTCATGGGGGGAAGTACCCTAGGTTGTAAAAAAAACTGCCTCAGCCACCCCCTCAGGCCTTGGAACTATTAGATAAAGCTGGCTAAAAACAACTTCTGGAGTGATGCAAAGGTGCAAGGCTCAATACCACCGTGTAATTTTGCCAGAACATACGTTCCGTTTGCCAAGCCTTATCATTATTTACCGCCGATTCGCCTTGTTCTATTTCTTCCTGTAACTTGCCACTAACACATTACTATCACTAGAGTTTTGTTGTTCCCGTCAGGAGTAAACGATTTTCTATCACTAATTTCACTTACCGCGACGTCTGTATCAAGCGTCAAAGCGAATTGCACGTGCAATTCTAGTTCCACGGAAACAGAACAATAGCTCTTCCTTAAAGGGACACTGAAGTGATATGTAAACATTGCGGGATTACTAGCGCAAATTGTAGTCCGGAGTCCCCAGGCCATGTTTCGACCACTCTAGGCGCGTTTACGCGATTTTATTTAGTAGAAAAACTAATTCGAAAATGCTGTCCTCCTCTCTTTACGCTCGCCCATTTTCTGTGGCGTTTTCGTGTGACGTCAGGAGGGGATGAGCTGGCAATTGGCTGCGCCACGGCTGCGCTACTGCACGGCTCCCCGGCCGACAGAGTCAGTCGGCCCGGCGTTTCGTCCGCCGGCTGCCGGCGGGTCGTCGCAATCAAGGAGGTTAAAAAAAAAAAATTGCTTGGTCGCAATTCGTTCGCTTAGTTGAAACGAAGCCAGGACACGTTTGTGAATGGAAGAATGTGCCTTTCTTTAATTACTTGGTTTGTTTGTACACTGTATCTAGCTCCAAGTCAAGGTCGCTTCACACAGCGCTGCACAAGCGCACATGCGACGCTTCGCTGACTGGTACGCCAGTAGGAAAATATAAGGCCTCTTAAAGGCGGGAGAAGAGTCAGCGAAGTCAATATAGGTACTAAGGAAGTAAAATCAACTGATATTTTTACCGTACAGCGTAAAACTAGGGCGCGGGAAGAACTTTTTTGCGCTGGGCGAACAAGCACAGAGGTCAGCAACACGACTACGCATCTGCGAACGCTTTTCCGTCTACGAAATGCAATTGCTAGACGTGAGCTACTGTGGAAACTCGGGCGACGCTTACTGCACGATCGCAGTAGAACAAATAGTCACCTAAGCTGCTTGAAATGCCAAAACTAAATAAAAGTGTAAACCAGTTGTACAATATATATCCTATATTAGCAAGGCCTCCGCGTCCCGCTCCGTGGCTCAGTGGTCTGAGGCTTAGGTATGTCGCCCTGAATGTTTTGCAAGTTACGAGATCGAATCCCCGCAGGTACGTGCTTTTTTTTTTGTAAGTTAACTTCTTTGTTTTCCGCCGATGTTTTCTACATTGAGTTCACCTTTTTTTGGGCCGCAACGTGCATGGCTACACGAACTAGTTCACAAAACGCGCGCAGGCTGGCACTGGCGCGCTAGCGAGTTCTCGTTGGCGTGCTGTTGCCATAAGCACCGACTGCTTGCAGGCAGTGGGCACAGGCCAGAATGAACAGACCCTTGGCCTGGTGCGAACACGCTTTTTACGATACAGGCATGAGGGAGGCAAGCTCCAAATATGGGTGAAAAGCGCATGACATTTGGGCGTCTGCGGGTACGCGGAGGGCGTTCATGCACTGCGTAGGTCTCGGCTAGTGAATGCTACGACTACAAGCCGTCCTGGGAGGCTTATCTTGTGCATTTTACAGCCGACAACATGGCAGAAGCGTGGTACGATGATTACTGAGATATTGAGAATGCCCATCCAACAACGCCATTGGTTATGTTTTACAGAACCGAAACCGAAACTTGTGTGATTGCTAACCTTGGGCATCGTCCAATCACGGCGCCCCTCCTCTCAACGTCACAGCCTTAGTTTGTGCGGCCGCCGCAAACCGCGCATGGTAGTTTTTCTTCTTTCGCGCTTTGTAAAATAATTACCGATTTGTCAACCGGATAAAGGATGAAAAGTGTGCTAATTTGAGCCAGTCTACGCAGTGCAAGCAAAAACGGGAGCTTGACAAATTCACTTCAGTGTCCCTTTAAGCAAAAACAGCTTTAATTTTCAGATAATGTAAAATTTTTAAAACGGATAAACATCGGTTATTTGAAATAAATGGTGTTTGATTCAATAATAAATTTGAAAAGTCAGGGCTGACCTCTGTAAAAAACCTTTTCATTTCATCTTAATCATGATCATCATCATAATAATCATCCTTGATTGTCTTGAGCCACCCCCCCCCCCCCGCCTTCGAAGCACTTCCAAAGCCTCTGAGTTGAGGTTTTACCTGATGAGAAGGCCATCAAATAGTCGGGCTTTCGGGCCATCAGGGAGCCATCTTCATTGAGAAATCTAGAGGGGTCAAACTTCAGCGGGTTCTTCCAAAGGTTCGGATCAAAATGAACAGCCCAGAAGTTCGCCATAATTACTGTTCCTTTCGGTATATAGAGCCCATCTACAACAACATCTTGAGAGGCTCTGAAACAAATGCGCATTTAACATCATAAACCGGGAAGAAATATTTGGTTAGGAGCAGAATTACTTAAAAACGATAGTATTTATAACTTTTCTTGGGCTACCCAAACTCGAAAATTTTAGCCAGTGTACCTGTTCGTCGCTACATTCAACCACCCGTCCAAACTTTTATCTGTCGTTTTATCTATTCATTGCTCCGGTAGGAAGAAAAAGAATTCGTTTATTTAGGCAAAAAAATTACAAGCTACCAAGGTTGTTTGCAATGATTATACTTGTGAACATTGGTCAGCAAAAAAAGAAGTTTATTGGAGGGAAGACATAAATACGTGGGTTATATTTACCGCGTACTTGCAGTGCAAATGCAGGGCTGCTTGATTTTTGCGATTTAAATACCAATATGCCTAAAAATATTTTAACCCGAAAATTCAGAAATGCGTTTGGGGTGCCCTCTTGGGTTGCTATTCTAAGCAGTCCAGCAGTAAGGAAAGGTTCTGTGCATGGCGTAAGCAGTGGAACGCCGGAAAATATAACTGCTTTGTTTATTGTGGGAGGATTAAAAGGGAGGGGCGTGACGGGTTGGAGGGGAAGAGAAGAGAAGCATATGCGTGGCGCGGGTGGCATAACACTATTGTCTTTTAACGATGTTTGCAGTGAAGTTAGCAATTAAGGGGTGGGATTTTGGAGGGGGGGGGGGCGCAGATGGAAGGAAATACGGCCGAGTAACCTTTTCTCAAAGGATGACATAGAAATCGGGCTAGAAAAATAAGAAGGCGAGGAAACTTAAGAGGGTGGAGTGTACGGAGGTTTCAAAAAAACTCACCAGGAATTGAAGGGTTTTCTCTTAGAAAAATAGAGAGGCCGCCAGAAAGAGGATAGTTGATGGCTACAGGTTGCTAAGGTTGAGCTTCGCGTAGCTTGTTGTTAGTTCAGTGCGTGAGCTAGTGTGATGTGCGTGCTCCAAGAGGATGTGCAGAAGTGTTTTGACGTTCCCACATTGCCGAAGTCGGCACAGTCTTTCACCGAAGCAAGTTGTCAGAAGCCGACGTTTGGGTGCACGATGCTGAAGCGCGAATGAGGGGAACTTTCTTGCGCATAGGTCCTTGCACAAAAGAAGGCGAAGGCTTCGACGGGCAGGCATGCGAAGGTCTGAGCAAACAGGCGACGAAGTATACAGAGGCAGGACCATTCCAAGGTTTCAAAGCAGCTGCCATAGCTCATACGCTCACATTATCTAGCACAGAAGAAACCTGAGCGAAAATTGAGGTAGGAGGCAAGTACAGTTATGTACAAATGCAACGCCATCACGAAAGTAGATACATGAAATTCAAATAGCGCGATTTCCTTCTGTTCAAGTCAAATCGACGCGTCGCCTAATTACAGCAACAAAGGTGGGAAATGTGGCTTTCCAAATGTACGAATAGTGTGCCATGAATAGACCTCCACCGACAGTATTCTCCACTTTCGTGTGTTCTAGTTCATCTTTTTCTGTTCGCATTTCCTTTCTCCGTGCCTGTACATAACCGAGAGCAGCACCATTCTTTTATTATGAATACGAGCTCGATTTGTTCTTATGGTAGAAAGCAATCGTTTTAAACAGACGCGAGATAAAAGCTGCCCCGAAAACAGAAGGAGTCTTTTCGTGCTCCTCTAAACCCAGCAGAAACAAAAGGGTTTACTGATGGCGCATGTTTAATGCGAACGCGAAGATAAAAGGCTGCTGCTAATCGCTAATCTTTAACCGCTGATGAAAATAGCTGATCTTTACACCTTTTCGGAATACCAACGAATTGGCTAGTGCCAAAGTTTGATATGCCTGAAGCCAGTTCGTTTTCGCTGGATAATGAGGATTTTTATGAATCAGAGCAATCTTGTTGCGAGTACATATGCCTCTCCACAAAGTCGCAGGTCATATCCTGGTAGCTAGAGGATACCTTTCTGAACGGCGTAAATTGAGCGATGGTGTTCTGACCCTCCCTAATCTATGAGTGGCACAAATGATGAGGGCATTCTCGCCACTGGACACTTTCAGGTGCTAGTTCACAAGATCTTCTAGTCGAAATAAAGAGTTTTCAAATAATCTGAATTCATCCCGCCTAAGTTTGCGGAGTCGGAGCAGGATATACTTAAGGTAGGCTAAAGAGCGATTGTTGAGATGTCAATCGTTTGATTCCTGTGACATTGTGGTGAAAAGCAATGGAAAGTTACGGCATGCTCTGATAGCTTGTATTTACAATGATTGAGCTAACACGGTCAACGACATAAAAAGAGCTTTGGAAGATTTGTTCTAAAATTCGATTTTGTTGTTGATGGCTCATGAGAAGGGATGGGTTTTAAATGCTGAACAGTAAGCATGGCAACCCAAACACTACTCACTCTCTTGGAGGGCTCAAAGGAACAGCCGTTTTCCAGCGGTCCATTTCCCAGACACAGGCCATTGTGAAGGGCATACGCAAGCGATCCTCCCATGTAGGCTTCCGTTGCCTGCCCACCACCTGATCTATCTCCTGTTGGACCTGTAATAACATCGTAACATCATAAGCAAACCAGTAATTGCAATTGTGGGCTGAATTAAAAATACAATTTTTGTGCGCAAGTTCAGTGAATACCTTCGCAATAAAGCAACTTTAATAAATTCAAATAATCATCGTCATCATTATTAGTTAGGTCTACTGCAGGACAAACGCCTGTCCTATTGATCCCTAACCGCTCCTGTGCTGCGCTGCTCGAGTCTAAAATTTACCAACCAATTTCGTTATTTCTTCCCTCCATCAGGTTTGTGGCATCCCCCTTGTTCTATACCTATCTCTTGGTATCTACTCTGTTGCCCTAATTGCCCAACGGTTGTCGGTTCATCTCACTACATGGCCAGCGCAAATCTATTTCCTTTTCCTTATTTAAACTGTGGTATCTTCTACATTAGTTTGTTCTCTGATCCAGATACTCCGTTTCCCGTTCGTGAGTGTTATTCCTAACATATTTCGTCCCATAGCCCGTTCAGCTGACCTAAGTTTGCTTCCTAGTCGTTTAGAAAGGCGCCAAGTTTCAGCACCGTATGTAATAATCACCGTCAGTATGCACTGGTTGTAAATTTTTCTTGTGAGTGACGGAGGTAGGTTACCTTTTATTATTTGGGAGTGCTTGCCGATTGCTCCTCAACCGATGGCTTTCTCGTGGGTGGGGTCAGCACTAACCATCTGTCCGGGTTAGTATATACTTCTCCTAGCGTTTCATTTCCTAAGCTGGACAGGGCGGTTTGGTCATGCTTATTCCTGGTAATTTCGATTTATTCCTATTTATTTTTAGCTCTACCGGCATGCTTTCTGATTGTAGTTCCCCAAGCATAGTTTATGTGTGTTCTGCAGTCTCACTAAGCAAGACTATGTCGTGTGCATACCTCTAATGGCTCAAGTATACCGCATTTATCCCTAATCTTATGCTTCTCCAGTCTAGCATTTCATTCCATTTATTTAATTTATTGCGCCCCTAAATTCCCGAAGGCGTTACATAAGCCTTCTATAATACCACCTCCGAACATGCTGTGAATAGGTTTGTAGAGATAGTACCTGCTTGTCTTAATCCCTTTCAGACCGGAAATTTATCGTTTTGCTTGTGGAGGGTTATCTTGCCGCTGCATGTGTCTTCTAGAAGTCTTATGTAGGGTTCTTCTATTCGCTTGTCTTTTAGCACTTCTAAAACGGCTGCGGTAAGTACAAAATCAAACGCTTTCTTGTTATCTACAAGATGCATGTAAAGCAGTTGAGTGTACTGTGTGGATATTTCTATCGCTTGATTTACAACCATGGTTGAGTACCCTTTCCTAAATCCCGCCTGCTCTCTGGGCCGTTGGGAATCCAGCCTGGCACCTATGCGGGTATCTATAACTTTGCTAATGAGCTTTTAAACAACTGAGCGTAGGCTGATGGGTAAGTAATTCTTAGGTAATTGGTATCTTCTTTCTTATGAATCAGAATAATCTTGGCGTTTTGACAGGCTATGGGCACTTTTTGAGTCTTCAAAAAGGCCGAAAACCCAACAGCAAGCTTTCCAAGTGCAATATCTCTTCCCTCCTTCAAAATATCCACCGTTGGGCCATCGTCACCATAAGCCTTTTTAAATTTCATGCCGTTCACAGCCTTTCGTACTCTCTCTTTAGTTACTAGTGAGACGTCGCAAGTTGAGCTTGTACTCTCAGTATCCCCTGGTCTAACGTCGCTGACATACAGCCTTGTGTCGAATCTTTCTGCTACCTTAATTATCTCGTCCAGGTTATGCGCGCTGTGTGGTTATGCGTAATGTTACCCTGCTAGACTCTGAGTGCGCACATCCTGTCTTTGCCGATGGTTAGCTTACCCTTAGTTGCTTTCGAGCTTCCTCTTACTTTGATCGTTTCCTCGATCACTGCCATGTTCGATGCACAGGTGTCGTGTGTTTTACTTCTGTAAATCAGTTTCGAGAGCTCGGCTAATTTAATCTGATCCTCCATACTTGACGCTTTCATGTTCTCGCATTTGCCAATTAGTTCCTCCGTTTTCTAAGTTTTCCAGTTTGTTCCTTACATGCTGCGTCTCCCACAGCTGCTGCTGGTTTACTGAGTGCCGATGTTAGGTTGTCATTTAGTTTGTGTATAGTGACCTCGTTCGGCTCGTTTAGAAGCAGGAATTTGTTTTGAAGCGTTATTCTGAACTCCTGCGATCTGGCTTCGACTGGCTATAGTCGATGGTTCTTAGTTTTCACGAGTTTCCTTCTTTCTCTTTTGAGATGCAGCCTTCGCTTGCGTCCCATGATCCTGTGACTGTTGCTCCGAATCTTACTTAGCACTCTACGTGTTGCACAATACCTATGTTGCCACTTAAAATCAAGCCAATTTTGTTTTAACAGTGTCGCTGCTGAGGAAATCGTAACTTTTGTGTCGGCAGATAAAACACCCAGAAATTCCCAAGCGCACGGACGTGAGCGCGAGCCTCGCGGCGACGGCCGGCAGTAAAAAGTAAGCAAGACAATGCCGAGCGTTCGTGTGTGCGTGCCTTGCGGCGGCCGCGCAGCATCCTCTGCGGATGTTTGTCAAGCCATGCATACACTCTTACGGAGACCGACCAAGATCGGTGCGACCACCCAGCAGCTAAGAAACCAAGGTAATGCCGAGCGATAATGTGTGCGTGCTTCGCGGCGACCACCCACCGTACCTGGCGCTCGTTTGCCAAGCCAAGCATACCCACTTAGGGAGATTGACCAAGATTGGCAAAAAAACTTCAGCTTTCTGTTAACGGTGGCAACACTCGCTAGGAGCAAGAAAGACTCCGGCGTTCGCCGTAATCGTGGCTGCACTTGTCAGGATCCACAAGCGCACGTCATAGCGTGCGCCCCTCCAAGACGATGTCCAATGATCACCACTTCCAAAAAAATGAAAGAATCCCACACTCAAGGCAACAATGATGAGGTCGTTGCGGCTGCGAAGAAAGAAATCGGCTGCAATCGTGGACATAAGTCTTCGTGATGGTCGTGAAGGTTACGTAGAGATTTGCTACCTTCAAGTCCTATGCGCTTGTGTCAGCTTCCTTAAATTTTTTTGTTGTATCCGCACGACTTTTGCTTGTCCATGTCCTACTCTTTCGTTTGTAAAAGGATCTGTTCGTCAACCTCAAGTTTTTTCTCTCTGCAAATCCCCCCAATGTAGGTCCTCGACTGTTGCTATGGTGTATTCCGAAGTTTCCCACTGACCTCTCTCCCATTTGCTTCTTACCGATCTTTGCGTTAAGATCACCCATCACAATCGGGAGCTGTGTTCTTGCCTTCTTGACTGCTGATTCGAAGTCCTCGTGGATGCTGTCAAAGGCTCTATCATCGTAGCTGGTTTTTGGCGCATAGGCCTGTACTATCTTTAACCTGTATCACTTGTTTAGCTTAATCACAATAGCCGCCACTCACTCGCTAATGCTGAAACTCTTCTCCTAGTTCCCAGCTATTTCTAGATGAAATGAAAATCCCACCCGTGTTCTTACTTCTCTTGGGGTCCTTCTCTAGCACAGCATATGAGCGCTAGTGAGCTCCATGAATTCTTCGCCTGTCGTTCTAACTTCGCTTAACCCTACGATATCCCACCTAATCTCTGAGAGCTCTTGTGGTAGTACAGCTAAGCATCCCTAGCTAGACAAGGTGCATTGACTGAATCAAGTTATTTCGCATTTTTTGTGCATATGCGTGACTACTGCGAACATGAAACACTCATCCCCGTGCTTCCCCAGCAAAGTACACCATATCTAAAAAGCATTCATGAAGTGGGATGTCAGTCTTTGCATCAGCTAATTTTTAGAGGGTATTGAAAGAAACAGCGAGAAGTCGCGACTTGCAGAGATGCGGTCGTGTTCGGTTCGCCTGTTGCCGTCGACGTGCTACTGTAGAGCAGCGCTCTGTTTAGCTCCCTGCACTTGCATGCTCATAGGGCACACTAACCAAGGGAAATCCACAGTTATCATGTCATTGCGACGCCTCCAGGCCGTACCACATGAATACGAGCACGTGGAGGCAAACCACATGGAGCCCAACCACATGAGGCCCAGCGGCGTCGCCTGTCGCCGGCACTGGGATTTATGTGGTTGGGAGGGCGAGTAAACACTGGAGAAGGACGAAGTGACGCTCCAGCGGCAGCGTTGAAGCGTAGCGCTAGACGTGTCAGGATCCCTGCATCCTGTTACGGGTATTTTCGACTGGCTAACTACAGGAATCAGGGCCCTATCTCCGCCACGAGAGCCTATTTGACCGTCTTATTCTTCGCAAAGGATATTTGCAGGGAGAAATGCCGAGAAATGTATTTAAGTCATAAGCACCAAAGGTGAACTCATCAGACAGCCTATGGTACAAGAGCTAACTTTTGTTAACATCCCTGATGCATGATTTGGCGGTGTTAACAATGCATCTGTTTATAACAAGTTCCAATTCAAGCTAAATACCACTTTTTCCATTAATTTAAAGTGCTGATTTGCTGGTGACGGTATGGTAGAACGTCACTTGCGAGTTGAAAAAAAAGGTAGGAAGCAACGGTTCAGCCTTGTCGAAAACTTATCAAGCTTTCATCTGAAAATAACTTCCTCTGGAGGCTGACTCACAGACCTTCCAAATATTCATCGGGCTTCTAACAGTTTTGCTAATTCTGCACGAAACCAGTTCTGCCTGGTGCTAAGGAAACCGCGGCAGGCCATCAACCAATTCTGTCTGCTGAAAAAAACTTGTAGTATTCGAAAGATTCCTCCAGTGGAGGGAGGAGGAATGCCTTTAATGATCACAACGCTTGCTTCTTACCACCAACCTTGCTGACGAGATCAATCTTGGAAATGGTATAAGTGTTGTAACCACATGTTATTTATATAACCTATAAAAGTTTAGGAATTCATCTTGCTAGTGAACATCGAACAGCACTAAGGGAAAAGAGACGAAACACACGTTAGAACTTCAACTCGGTTAATTCCAAGAGAATTCCGAAAACGCCTATATGTGCAAGATAGATAAAAAAGTTCCAGTTGAAATCTGACAGCCTGTTTCGTATCTTCATTTATTCCTGTTCGATGTTCGTACCAAACTGACTTCCTTGGTAGCGAACATCGATGCCAACTTGACCAATTTTCCGTTTTAGCTGTCATGAAAGCTATCACAAATCCCCATTGCCCCATAGGAAAGCAACCGAAGTAGCTATAAAAGTAATGGAACGTGCCACCATAACTATATATGTGTTGGGTGTTTGCTTCTTTAAAAAAATAGCTTGGTTAAATTTTGGTAAGTCAGCTGAGTGCCGCTAGAGAAAATATAGCTATTGGGTTTGGGGCATAGAATCGCGCTAAAGAATGCTTAAACATGTCCCCAAATGTCGAAACCGACGGGTGAACCCGAAGTGGTCTTGCGCTTTCCTATGCTCACTCAGTGCAACATTATAGAATTGGCATCTCTGCATAGTCAGCGAGCGCCCATGTATACATGCATTCAGGCGACGCACGTTGGTGTGCGTTAACACCAGGCGATGCCGACACGTTTGATTGCTAAGAATGTGGTGCTTGTCGGTATGCCTTTATTCAAACTGACGGCCGTCCTTTTCAGCGTATACAGAATTCAGTCCCAGGTAGCGTTCGCAAAAGGGGTCCACAAACGCCGCGTGCATCAGCACGAGGCCTCTGCACCCCAAGTAGTAGCGTGACACCTCTGGCAGCAACACATCGTGTGTGCTCAATTCTTATTGTCTGGATCGTGTTGCCTACCGCGTGAATCATAATTAAAATACGAAGGAAGGGGAGTGCTTGAGAAATAAAACACAACCTAAAGGAGCCGATTTTCCGTGACGCATTTTGTTGCGCGTGCATGGGAAATAAAACACAAGGGCTACCAACATGGCATCTACAACAACAGCGCCTTTCTGCTCGCTTCCGAGTTGGCTTTCAGCTTCTGTGGAGACAGTATCAAGTCACAGAAGAACGGAGAGCCGATCCCGGTAGTGGACCGAATAGAACACTGGAACCGATACGTGTGCGCACAACCGGTATGCGGCCAACCGCAGCCGCGCCGGTTGCGTATCGGGTATCGTATCCGAACCGGTTGCAACTTCTGAAATAAAATTCTTATCCCAGGAACATGTACAGTGATTCAGCAACAAGTAACCGCGGTGATTCTGACATGGGCTTGCCGTAGGTTTACCGTAAACGTGGATTACCGCCAACGTCGGCAGAGGACTCGTTGACGAACCTAGCCAAACAAAAAAAAAGCATTGCTGTTTAGCTCAGCTAACCTTGGAAATGCAAAGCAAAAGCTTGGCTTAGTCTGGTTGTGTCTTGATTTCGCTTGATTGGCCTTTGGTGTAGCTGTTTTGCCGACCACGGTTCGAAGCCGTTCGGTCCCGTGCAAAGCTCACAGGAGGCCCGGCCTCGCTTTCATTCACGGCGAACGCACCGTTCCTCTTCGCCGGGCGCCAGGCGAGTCACATAGCCCGACGCAACCCAGGGGCGCATGCGTGGGTGGTGCGGGGTTGGTGGGCTGACTATAAGCTTAACGGCCGCGTCCGCCGCGCTGGCCGCCGCTAGCTGAGCAGAACGACTGAAAACGGGGCCTTGAGCGCAGCGCCGAAAGCGGGCCTGGCGAGTCACGTGATGGGCTTCAAGGGGTGCATCGGGGGGTGGGGGGGGAGGGTCTGTGCTCACAAGGAGAACTTGCTCATCTGCGGTGAAACCGCGGGACGAGAGTAGTAAATAATTGCTTTATAAACAACGCTTTCACGTTCTCATGTCATAACAATATGCCCAGGGATCCTCAGTAACTTTTAGTTTCGAAGGCGGCGTTTTGAACCTGGGAACCCTGAATCGCACCAACACAAAACATTTTTTTTCCCTCTTAGTGCTGATATTTCGTTCTAAAGTTAAGGAACACAACGGGAATGGCTCTCAATAAAATCCTTTGCCAACCTTACAAGCTTTTGCGCAGTCCTGTAACGCGGCTGTATACACGTTGCGAAAATAATTTGAAGTGCTTTAGCCGTTATTTTTCTGGGACAGCCATCCTTGTTAGTACTTTAATTAGTTGAACAGCGGTTGTCTACTCGCCTGTGCTTTATTAATTTCGTGGCGATATCTGGACATCAGCGGATATATTTTATCAGGCTTGTGCGCTTGTCGTCCCTCGAATATTTTGTTTTGCCAGACGTGTCGTTTCCCTGGAATTCACATAAAGACCCTAAATAATAACCCTATCCGGTACCCACCTTGGATTGAAGCGTGTCGGGTTCTTGGGCGAACTTGACCAGGTGCCACAAAATGGTGGACGCTGTGCTGAGTGTGCCGGCCGCAAAAAAGCCCGTGACTATGCCCACCAAGTTGTTCACTGAAGAAGTTAGGGAAAGTGACGAAAGAGTTTTTCTAGTCAGAACGATTATTCGTATAATATCGCTGTTACATGGAACACACACCTTGATGTAGTTCCGAGTGGCCCAAAGGGAATACAGTTTGCGCACCTATATATTTTCTTGTTTGGGGAAGCAAAGAATTAACCACGCCATGATCCAGAGCCAGTGTCTGCCTGCATAAGTGTTCTTTTTTCATATTATTCGGTTTCTCGCTGTTGTCATTATTTTATGCGGAACAACGTATCATGCTGATATGCAGTTCTTGTTGAGGAAAGTCCACAAAGCAGGGAGAGAGTGAGAGAAATGGGGGCTCTCTGTTGTGAACCACAAAACACCTGCTTTATACTTGCTTTCGAGTAAACGTGCCTGAGTTGTCACAGGAGCACAATGTGATGTCTGTAGAGCACGCTGCGAGGACAGTTTGATTTGGCAAGAAATAAGATTAAAAGTGAAGCTTTAAGTTGGTGACTGGGCACACAACCAAGCTCTGGATTTTAGTGTCGAGCAAATGATGTAAAATATAGGAGTGCACTTGTACAACAAAAAGATTTTTTGGGTGTTCGCTTGGCTTGCAGATAAAAATCGTCCGTTATGTTAATAGTGGGGGGAAATTTTTGGTACATGCAATTTACTCTCCTTTTAAGTGGTGTATTATAGTTTTTTAGGTTGATATGACTACAATGTGATGACAGTATGCAACGAACTTTGTACAAATAGATTACAGGAGCCCACATAGTGCAAGATAGCGGCCCCATGTGGGCAGGTAAAAGGCGACGCTAGCGTTTCTCGCGCCATTGGCAGCTTCCAAGTAGAAGGGCTCTACATGACATATTGCACTGCTCTGTTTGGAACAACCATAGGGATGAGTAATTATGCTAGCAAAATAAACTAGGAGCGCAGAATTGATAGGGCCACTAATTCAAGGAAGTAGAATAAACATGCGTGAAAAAGTCTCAATCCGCATGAACACGACGTGGCCGCAGGTAAAATGTTGCGATGCGCCGTTGCTTGCGGAGCCGCGCGCACACAGAGCACCAAAATACGCTCAATACTCCTTCCTTCCTTTGAGCATAGGAGCATTATACAAATGAAGTTCCCACGCTCCAACGAAAAATCACTTGTCACAGAATAGCATAGCACGGCACTGCAGTTCTAAACTGCAGCTAAATTTGGGAGTAAGTAGGTGGGGGTGTGCATGCGAGCATGCACATCCCCAGTACAACATAACCTGGCGCCGCTTAACATTAGCTGCCGCCACTTAATCTGGTTTATGCGTTACTTGGAAGATTAGAAGTGTAAATCACGGTTACCCGGTGATGCACTAAACTCAGAAAATTGGAATCGGTGCAGAGTTGGTTTCTATGTACATACGCACGTAATGCTCCACTTCCTACAGATACTACGCACATCCTTCGTCACGCGCACGTCCTCCGCACATCCTCCAGCAAATTCTCGCGTTGAGGTCTTCAAGCAGATAAGACCTTTATGAGAAACACGGTTCATAACTCGTGTAATGACTATTGCTGCAATAAGTGTACTCGAATTTCTCGTTCAGGCCCCAGGTAATGCCTCTAATAAACGTTTCTAAGTCGAAGGCTACAGCGCATGCACTCACTAGCTCTTCCTTTTAACAGACTGCGTCGTCCAGCTGTGCAGTGTTTGGGCATGCGTGTACGACTTTCATATAGAAGGCTCCGTGTTTTACCCCATCCGTGCCCAAATTCAACAAATTTTTGCTGCAAAACAGTATACATGTACCATCGTGTCCGCGGTAGAGGTTTATGTTCGTGTCCACGTCAGCAGGAAACGCCATGTTACATGGAAGAAATTACGGGAACCGCCAAGAATTGAGCCATAGACCCGAATAGAGAAACGGAGGGACAGTGCGGCGTCTTCCCGACTACGCTCCGAACACACGAGGAGACGGGGAGGCAGTCGGTGTATTTACCGAGCTCAGTGGTGGGTCTACCACCTGCGCTTATTCAAAGCCCTTGTGTGAAGTGCAAATCATATAATGTATACTGGCGTTGACGTGGTGCGGATTAGCGGCGAACCGAACAGCGTCTGGTGAAATTATCAGGGCCCTGGCGGCGACGCATGAAACATGAGTGAGGGGGACTCAGTGAGGAGGTGACGTCATGGACGCGCGTGACGCCCTCCGCGACAGCGGACCAGTTTTGCGAAGGTATTTTGTTTGTTTTGACTGATGTTGCCCGACTGCGTCGGGGAACTTGGACTTGCGAATAGCTGCGCGTGCCGCCCTCCTCGTCACCTTTCACCATACGCTCCTCTCCATTTTATTTCTGCCGTCGCTGCTGCGTTCGCTCACTCGGATACGCGGAAGCTGCCCCCGCGAAACCCAGGTAACGGCTGCCAGAGTCTCTGGTTTCACTCTTTGTAGAGCCACGCGTGCCAAATAAAGTGATGTCGCATGGCTTATCGATGTCGGCTTCGCAGTGCTACCACCTTCAGAGCGCGAATTGGGAATAGTTTATTTGGCGCGCAGGCTCTGACGAATTCGTCTTAAATTTCTACACTGTTCGACCAGTTTTCTACTCTCTTATCACTTGTTCATTTCGAGGGCCTTGTGTTGACCTCGACGATTGATTTTAGACCTAGTTACTTACCTAACGCTTTCGCCTTCGGAAGCCGCCGCTGTTTGCCGAGGAATGTTTCGGGCATGAAAAGGAGGGGGTTCCATAAAAAGCACTTACTATTGAAATAGGGGTTTGGAGATGTCTGCGTGTCCTCCATTTTTCTCAGGTAAATATCGATGAAGTCTCTGTCGAAACCCTTTTCAGAAGTTGCCGTGTGCTCTTCTATCTGCTTTCTGATTGCGCGAGACAAAAAAATAGGGAAAAGTGAAACTTCTTTATTTATTTGTTTGAGTATACTGCAGACCTTCTCGGTCGAAGCAGGAGTGGTACAATGGGTATACAAACAACGATGTCACGTGCAGAAGAGCACAGGCACAATCCAAGAAAAGAAAAAAAACTATTCAATTACTAGTAGTCAAGACAACAGTGTCAGAATCAAAAGTTAAGAATCATGCGAAAAAGTACAATCCAATCCAAGGAAAAAAAACTGCTTACAATAAATCCCCCATAGTACATTTGCATCTATTGTTCGAAACTTGTAGTGTTATTCTTTTCAATAAAGAATTCTACTGTGTCACAGTTCACAGCTATTGATGGAACGACCCCATAAGTCTTTTTTCCCATTGCGCTTAAGGTGTTTCCTATCCACTTTCAGACACAATCATGCATGTCTTCAAGGGTTTGATTAAAAAGAGTTCAGAACGGTCGTGTTATAGAGACTAATAGGGAGATCAACGCAAGGATCTATTAGAAAATATTAGCTGTCTGGTTGCTTTAAACATCGGGTTAATGAAAGAAAAAAAATGTGCAGGGAGCAGCGATCGCTCTGCTTTCTGATGACAGCTTCGTTTGTAATGCACGGTGCAAAGTACTAGCGTGCGTGCCGGACGCGAAATTTACAAACGTTCCTAACAATAACAGGTAGTACCTTATTCATGTCGTCTCAGTGACTCTGGCACTGTGGTGAAATTTTTTGAGACGAGTATCGGATCATGTTGCTTAAACCGAAAGAAAAAAGGCAAGAACATGACCCAACAACCCAGCGTCCGAATCAAAACAAAACATGGCTGCTTTCACGTCGAAATAACAAATGCTTTAAATGATTGTGAATGATGTGAATTCCTCTACCTCACCCCTTATGGCAGACGACGCTAACCATCGCCATTTTATTCTGCTATTCACGAGCTGCCGCATGCTCTGGTGGCTGCCACGGCTCTTCCCGTTTCGAGCACATTCCATTAAAGCCTCATTCAGCACCGTCGTGTTGCTCCGCTCTCTGGTCTTCGCAGTTGGAGTATCCAGAGGTGCCGCAGTGAAGTTACCAAATAGACAAGTTTTGCTAGAGCCAACTTAGTGCGTCTAACATACCGCGACTCAAAAGCTAAGAATGCAAGATCAGGCTTACTTCGTAAACGTGGTGATGTCGTCAATCCTGGTTACCAATTTGTTGAGGCGGCTACCAGGAAGCTTTTTCAAGATCATGGTAAAAAATGTTGGATTGAATTGGTAGAGGCCAGCGGTATGCAGAGCTGTCACGAGGCTTTTGATTAGCTTGTCCAGGTGGGTTCGAATGGGATGATCCCATGGGAACCGTTGTCCATACAGAAGCGTCGAGATATTGTTGGAAGCGCAGGGTAGCATTACATTGTAGACGTGCACTGGTTTGCCTTCGGCTTCGGCGATCTTATCCGCAGCAGTCTGGAACTCCTCCTGGGAATAGATATGTATTGCTGTGAATGATGTGTCGACGAGTAAATTGATATAATCCGTACACGAAAAACCCATATTCCTCTAACAATACCTCTAGAGTCGCTCGTGTTAAACGTTGTTCTCGTGTTAAACGTTGCCAGGTTAAGACACCAATGGCGGCCTGCCCGGCACCAGGGATTCTCAGCACCCTCTGCTGCGTCACAGGCCTGACCACCGCCGTAGGCAGTTGCTTCGCAGCCACTGAAGACTGAGAGCCGTGGATTAATTGGTGCCTTCATGGGAGGTTGTGGCCGTTGCTACACCAGGGTGGCCATTCCTGTTAAATATCATTCCCGCGAAGCAGGTTACGAAAGCGAGGCGTTATGTAGAGCCTACAATGATAAAATTTACTCGTTTCAAGGAACATCTTTTACTTCATGTACCCAGATAGGACCTCTGATTTATGTGGCGCTGTGACCTCCCACGTTATGAGGAGTTGCTAACACTCAGGTTTCGAGTACCTATGTTCTTCTGCTAGTACCATTCCGCGTTTTGTTCCATGTCCCATCCTCCGTGATAGTAGCTGACAAGAGGACCGCATTAGGTTCTGAAGTGGTTCGAATGCATAGAAAATTCACAGCGACAGCCGCCAGGGTACAAGAAAAAGTGGCAGAAAACTTGGCCGCATACGTGCTCACTTCGCTGCAACTATCGTTGAAAGAGGATAGCTTTTATGGTATCTCTTACGTAAATGCCTCTCATCTCTCCCGACCCTCCTGTGGCGCTCCTTCCTCTCCCGTCTCTCTCTTTCCACGATAAGCACGGTGGTGGTTTGCATAGGTCAACTGGATTTTGCCGCATTTGCGCTGCTCACCGCCATCTATTGGAATGTTTTGGTATTCTTGGACCTGGAACCCCGGTTATTTTTTGTTATCGCAGAAATCGACCAGACATACATTTTTAAACCAACGAACAGTGAAAATTCCACTTTTGTATTGATATTTTGTGCTTAATATGCCTGGTGTTTTCTTTTTTCTGAAGTTTGTTGACAAGTCCTAAGTGTATTTCGAGATTTATTTGTAAACAGACGTCGCTGACTGTCGGAACGAACGTTAACCGTCAGACCGGCCACCGAGGTTGTGTCTGTGTGTGTTGTGGACGCGTTCGCTTCGGAATGGAATGTGACGTTGTGCTTGTGCGGGGGACTGTGCTTATTATTCTCGGGATTTTCTTTCTCCAGCGGCGTACGACTAAATTTTGCATCGGGTATGTACAGTGTGCGTGGCTAAATGCCGTCACGGCTTTCAGGCAGGCTGTTGTAGCATTCAGGCAGCCAGGCAGCAGTAGCATTCTGCCCCTGCTATTCCAAGTGGTTGTAACGTGCTCTTTAACTTGTGGCAAAGGAGCCGCCAAGGTGCTGACATATACGGCGAAGGTTGTATGATATGGCGCTTGGTTTTTTAAAGCAAAGCTCTCTAGCTCTACCAGCCGACGGTTCTTTCGTGGCGTGCAGTACAACAAACTCCTAATGGTGGAAATTGTCCGGCACCAGGATTCGAACAACGGTCCTTCTGCGCGCGAGGCGGATGCTGTACCTCTAGGCCACCGCTGCGGTTAGGAGTGCAGTAGTGGCGTACAGGTAGAGCATCCGCCTCGCATGCAGCAGGATCGTGGTTCCAATACCGGTGCCGGTCAATTCGAACCGGTGATGATGAATAAACTTTATTCGAGACCAGGTGATGATGTTAGGGCACCCGCCTGGTGGGAGGCTTCCTTATTCCGGGGTGCCTTGGGCTATGCTAGCCATCCGTCCGGGCCCTCTCCACCAATTGTCGCTGGTGTGGAAGGTCGGAGCTGGTCAGCAGCTCCACCGAATTAGAAAAAGATCCGCGTATTGATGGAATTGCAGAATAAGGCTTCGGGGGCGGCGTGACCCTGGATTGGCCACTCTGGTGTAGTAACGGCCACAGCCTGTCATGAATACGCCAATTACCCACGGCCCTCAGTCTCCAGTGGCTGCGAAGCAACTGACTACGGCGGTGGTCAGACCTGTGACGCCGGAGAGAGTGCTAAGAATCCCTGGTGCTGGACAGGCCGCCATTGGAGTCTGAACCTGGCAACGTTTAACACGAGAACTAAGCGACTCTGGAGGTATTGTTAGAGAAATTAGAGGCCATAAAATGGGATGTAATAGGGCTTAGGGAGGTTCGGAGGACAGGTGAAGCCCTTACGGTGCTGAAAAATGGACACGTCCTATTTTACTGTGGTCTGGCGGACAGAAGAGAACTGGGAGTGGGATTTCTAGTCAATAATAGCATAGCGGGCAACATAGACGAATACTATAACATTAACGAAAGGGTAGGAGGTCTTGTAATTAGGCTTAATAAGAGGTACAAACTCAAGATGGTACAGGGCTACGCGCCTGCATCCAGCCACGACGACCAGCTGATTGAACGCTTCTATGAAGATGTGGTATCGGCAATGGCGAAAGTAAAAACACAGTATACCGTAATCATGGAAGACTTCAATCCTAAAGTAGGTAAGAATCAGGCTGGAGGCAAGGCAGTTGGTAACCTTGGTCTGGGCTGTAGAAATAGCATGGGGGACCTACCAGTCGAGTTCGCAGAACGGAATAATCTACACATCATGAACACCTTCTTCTGCAAACGGGAGAGCCGGAAGTGGGCGAGAGGAGCCCGAATGGGAAGCATAAAAATGAAATAGACTTCATATTATGCGATAACCCTGCCGTCGTGCATGATGTGGAAGTGCTCGGAAGGGTAAGGTGTAGTGACCACCGTATGGTAGACCTCGAATTGGGCTAGATTTGAGGAGGGTCTGCAACAAGCTAGTACGTAAGCAGCCGATCAATGAGCTAACAGTAAGACGTAAAGTTGAAAATTCTGGATCGCGCTAAAGAACCGATATTCAGGTCCTACCGAGGAAGCAGAGTTTACGACATAGGAAGGCAGTGAAAATCCCACATGCATTATCACGGAGTGGGCAGTAGAAATCGGGGGCACGATGGCTAAACACGATACTGGTAAACGTTCCCTGGACACGAAAGATCTAATTAGGAAACGCCAAAGCATGACAATCTCCACCGCAGATGACAGAAAAGAACTAACAGAGCTTTCGACGTTAATCAATGAGCCTAAGACGGCTGACATACGAAAGTATAATATGGAGAGGATCGAATATGCTGTAAAGAACGAAGGCAGCCCGAACGCAGTGAAACGGCGTTTAGGCATGGGGAAAAATCAAATGTGTGCACGTAAAGACAAGCAAGGGAATGTCACCACAAATATGGATAAAAAAGTCTTAGTAGCCGAGGAGTTCTATAGGGATATGTACAGTTGGCAGGACATCCTGAATAATGCCGAACGAGAGAGTAGTTCATAGGAGCTAGACATCCCACCAGTAACGACAGAAGTAGTAAGAAAGGCTTTGAAAGAAATGAAAGGGGGCAAAGAACCTGGTGACGATCAGGTCCACAGCTACCATCATCCTCCTAACGAGAGCAGCAAAATACCTATAAGGAATGGCGTCAGACAAGGAGACACAATCTCTCGAATGTTATTCGCAGCATGTTTATAAGAAGTATTCAGAACATTAAATTGGTAAAAGGTGGGAGTAAGGGTTAATGAAGAACACTTCAGTAACCTCAGATTTGCGGATGGCGTTGCCTTGGTAAGTAACTCGGAGGACAAATTAAAAAGCATACTTACCGCACTGACAAACAGAGAAGAACCGTGGGCCTGAAAATTAATATGCAGAAAACTAAAGTAATGATCAATAACCTTGGGACAGCACAGCGGTTTGAGATAGGTCTTGATGCAGTAGAAGTGGTAAGCGAATATTTCTACTTTGGCCAAGTAGTGACCCCAGATCCCAACCATCAGGCAGAGATAATTAGAAGGATAAGAATGGGGTGGAGTGCATTCGGCAGGCAGTCTCAGATAATGAATGGCAGCCTACCATTTTCCCTGAAGAAGAAAGTGTATGACAGCTGCATCTTACCAGTACTCATGTATAGGGCAGAAACTTGGACGCTTTCTAAGAGGGTTCAACTTAAATTGAGGACGACTCAGCGAGCAATGGAACTGAAGAAGATATGTGTAACATTAGGGACAAGAAGAGAGCTGAGTGGATCAGGGAACAAACGTGTATAAATGACATATTAGTAGAAATTAAGAAGAAGAAATGGACAAGTGCAGGGCATATAATGCGAAGGCAAGATAACCGTTGTAACCGAGTGGATCGCTAGAGAAGGCAAGCGTGGCAGAGGGCGGCAGAAAGTTTTATGGACAGATGACATCAAGTAGTTGGCGGGGATAAATTGGTGGCAGTTAGCACAGGACCGGGGTAATTGGAGAATAATGAGAGAGGCCTTGCCCTGCAGTGGGCGCAGATAGGCTGGTTGTGGTGGTGATGATGATGATATGACCCCTGTATTCGCAAACGTAAGTTTAGTATCCATTTTGCCTTCTGACACTCGTCGGTGTCTTAATCATATTTATGGACAAAACGTATGCTGAAAGGGCGTATTTTCGGGAACTTGATGCTCTTCGGCGCAATAAACTTTTAGAAAGGTTGCTAGCTCTGACACTGTATCGGAATACCACGTTCATTTTTCTTGCTTTCAGAGACGGCACCTGAGATTGCCAGCTTGTCTTGAACAGACACGAACAAATCATCGACGAACCTATACCTCCGAAAGCAGTGCAGACGCGCGACTACACCGGAACAGGTGTGCACAGCACCAGGAGGTACACACCAAAAGCTTGGCACCTGACCGGCACAGCACTCGCACCCAGAGACGCACGTTAGTTTGCGGTGCGGGCGAAATTGGTTAAATTAGTGCATTTCTTCAGCCACTTTTTCAGAAAAAGTGCGAAGTACCATGAGTCATTGCGAAGCTAATATGCTACATTAAATTTCACCGTCGCAACGCCTTTGTTGCGTAGAGGTCGCAAACACATGTGCCTCAATGGGGCTGACAATGGGTAATTCAAAAACTTTATTATATCAATGAATTCATAAGAGGGGTTCGCTACATGCAGGCTTATCTGTATCTGCATTGTTCTTTTATATTATAAATGGATGTCTGATTAAGTTTTGTGATTGGAAAAGAAAAAACACGCCTTCAAAATGTTTAACCGTCGGAATACAAAAGGCGCTCCCGGCGCCCTCGGGTGGCCGTGTTTCAAGTTCAAAGGCAGCAAAATGTTCTAGTAGATGGCGCGAGCTGTGGCACACAGCAAAATTGAATTGACTTGCGGAAACCATCGCCATGTGTATCATGGGATGAGTGGAAACCGATAAAAAAAGAGTAAAAGAGAAGTCAGACATTAACGTGAGACAAGCCGCAAAAGTCTACCATATTTTACGACATTAGCACCGAAGTGAGAAGATAGGCGGCCAATATATTCTTCTAGGGCTAATTGCTGTTATATTGCAAAAATATATTCCTTCATCTCGCACTTCGTTGCTGTTTTAACTGAACGTTGTACCCGCTGACCGGGGGCCCGAAGACCGTGTAAATGTAGTTTTTAGCTGTCCTCGTAACAGAAATACAGAATGTTACCACCACAAGGCAGGCAACAGAGCTTAAGAAAGGTCAGGTAACCATATTAAACCGAAGGTTTATTGTTCTGACTTTAGGTGTCTGTATTGTGAACACGGCAAAGTGAAAGAAAAAAATAATTCCAGTGGCCGCAATCGAACCTGGGTCCGTCGCCTCATGAAGCCGACGCATATTCGATCGCACCGTTTCGACATGGTCGAGGCGGTTTGGAAAGCTTAGGTAACAACCAAAGAATACGTCACGAGAAATCTTCGCGTTCAACCATCGTCGGCGTTTTACAGAGTCGAAACGGTTTTCAATCTTTTTCATCACGAATAATACACCAAAAGTAAAAAAATTACACCATCTCCCCGAAGGGAACTATGTGGTGATGCAAAGCATGGGGGTTCCGTGTAGGTTCCACACCGGAGCAGAACCGGCGCAGGCGGTGTCTCAGAGCAGACTGAACGCCGCGCAGAGCGCGCACCTGCTTTTATACAGTTGGAGGACAGGATAATTGAGGAGAGACGCGCATGTGCAGTGGGGGTGTGGACGGCGCAACAAAAAGGGAGGGACATAGCCCCAACCATGAGATGGCTCTTGGAGCGACAGTGTCGCCGGTGTCTTCGTGGGCTGGCACGAGACGAGCACGCTTCCCCCTTAAGGGCTCCTGGAGCGACTGTGTTGCCGGTGTCTTCTTGAGCCGGAACAAGATGAGCCAAGTGGTGAGGAGGAGCGGCGAGGAGAGCGGCGTTATCACAGCTGGGTAGGGCTCCTGCAGTGACAGGGTTGCCGGTGTCTTCCTGAGACGTCACGAGACGAGCCGAGCGGCGAGGAGGAGAGCGGCGTTATCTAAATTGGCGTGGAGAGGGGAACCAGGAGCAGAGGTGCGGATGCCGGACGCCGAGGGACGATGGAGGGTCGACTAAGAGATGCTTTGCATCTAAAAGCGCGTCCAGCTTAAAACACCAGAGACACGTGTGCTGAGGCCGCAACGCGAGGAGGTCAAACAAATTTTTTTGTGTTTCTAATATTTTGTACAAAAATAATTCACTTAAATGTTGCCATTAAAAGCATCATCTTTTAGAGAGAAACAACGGGTGTTTTGCGCTGCAAAAGACCAGCTGGACATGGTTTATTGCGATTTGACTATTACTACTGTTGAAATCGCGTATCGACCTTTATCAAGCTACGCTTCAGAACCTTATCTAATCATTCTATGACTGCTTCAATTTCATTTGTCTCTGTACTTAACCGTTTCCATGCATTTATGGCAGGAAATAAAGAAACAAAAATCATTGTGAGACCACTCTGCTGCTCACAAGAAACTGGAGTGATATACTTACCAGGATACCACCAACAGCGGAAGACTTTCCCATGCCGAGGTCTCGAAGTACACGGAGGCAAACTTTCTTGTTTTCGTTCCAGACATCACCGTTCTGCGTAGCCAGCCCTCAATAAAGACAGAATAAAGAAAGAACCTTTTGGTGTATACAGACCACGACTCACTTACTCACTCGCTCACTCACTCACTCAGTACGCGACCGATTGAAGAAAAAATATCCACATTTCAATTATCACTGAATGAATAATTGTCGAAGCACATAAACTAACGATAATTGAATAGTCTAAGTAATATTTCACTTACTGAAATTTGTGAAAAGTACGCAAATGCTGACTCCATACACCAAATCGAACATTGGTTAAAGGGCCACAAAAGTGCTTTGTACACATTAAGAGATTAGAGTGTGGAGTCGATAGGGCATGTATGGAGCGCTCCTGGTGCATTAACAAGAATTTCATTAGTAGAAAAATCCATCCAAATGTTCCGTTTTCCTCTGTGCATCATATTTGCCATTTTGTATAAAATTTCGTATGATGCGCACCTCTTAGAGTTGGCTTCACTGCGCCGACTGCGGAGCTCGACCATCACAGCGCCGACAAACTAATTCGGGTGGCTGCCGGCGGGTCATCGCCATTCGTTAGCGCGGGGAAAACCGAGCTTCGGCAACACTTGTGCATGGAAGAACGGTGCCTTTTTGTTTGTTTATAGGCTTTGTTAATCCAGCAAGAGTCGATGGAGTCAAAATACCTCTGCAATTTATGAAGACATTACTACAGATGTCCGAAGTGCTACACCTGTTCCCCTGTGCGGCCCAACATTTGTGCAGGGCAGGAAAGTTGTGTGTGAGTCGTTGACAATTCTATGGGCGGAAATTAAAGGAAGTAAGGGTGGTGAGCGATGTACAGATCATAGATACGAAAAATATCCCGAAATGATGGGACTAGCCAACAGCAGAACCCTTCATGTTAGTACAAGCCGGGCCTGGGTACTGCGCGGAAGCTGGAGCCTGAGAGGCATGGTTGCCGCCTCTGCGAGAACCAATAGAAACTGGGTCTAGTCTATAAGCGCTTTCAATAAAGTCTTCTAAAAACGACTGCTTCTACGCCTGTCGCCTCTGATACGCGGCAACGGACTCCCCCACCCCACTTCCGCACGCCATCCATCTGCTTCCGGGAAACAAATCACAAGACCTGGTGGAGTTGCTTTGTGTATTCGTACTTTCGGGGCAAGACGATTGACGCTGTTGACCGTTGGGTATTTTGGTATTTATGCTCGCCTTTCCACGTGCTGGTGCAGTATTTTAGGGACAGATCTTCAGGAAGCTACTCTGCTGGTTTGAGTGGTCAAGCTTCTGCACGCCAGTGGGCTACGGTGCCATCGTTTATATACGCGTCATGAATTGAACAGTTACGTTTGAGCTTTGCCTTCGTTGTCGGAAGGGAAGGACGTCTCCCGCAAGCCACTCGCCATGCACGCTACCTCGACAAAGCAAGGGCTGCACTTAACGCCTCGTCGTGTAACAACTGGTGCAGCGGCGCGGATTCAACTTTATTGATTTCCAGGAAGATTTGAGCTTTGCAGAAACCGCCGCGGTGGCTCAGTAACTATGGCGTTGTGCTGCTTACCCCATGGACGTGGGTCCCATTCCGGGCCGCGGTGTCTGCTTTCCTGCTGCTGTGAAAAGCTAAAACGCCCGTGTGTTGGTGAGTTTAGCGCAAGTTAAAGATGCCCAGTTTGTCAACATTAATCCGGAGCCCTCCATTACGGCCGCCGCATTACCGGTGTAGTGACGGCGCGTTAAACCTCCACAATGAATGAAGTGCAGAATTCTCCGCGGTAAATTATGAGGGCACAAGTATTCATCACAAAATTTTGCCAGGCTTCAGAGGATAGCTGGTACGACGTGCGTTTTTGTCGCGTGGATTATTCGCACCTGACCATTTTGATTCAGTGGGAAAGCAGCACTTCAAACAACCAATATTTTAAATGGGTATAAAAAAACACAGTTGGAGCTGGCAAAAGACTTGGCTTTACATGGTTCGCACCGCTCAGGCAGCCATAACGGAAAGAGGATAATTTCGCCGTTGGTGCTGGCAATGATGAGCTGTCGGAATGCATCGAACTTATCAAAAGGGATACTTCACAACGTGAGGCTGCAGAGGCCGAGCGACGACGAAAAAAGCAAGAGAAAAGTACAACTGGAATGAGAAAAGAAAAAAAGGCCAGAACATGACCTTGACTGAAATTAACTTTTTCTCTGCCAGAAGGAAAGAAATCGAGAACAGGAAATCGTGCTGAAACTGCTCGAGCTCGAATCATAGCACACTGAATTTCACAGTTGCTGCAGCGTTCGCCCCGGGACGACTAAGAGGATTCTGCTACTAATCACTGACCTTAAGCCAATCAAAAAGTAAGCGGAAGACATTGGTATTCTTTGGTCAATATGTAGCGTACAAGCGAGAAGGCTCAGGTTTTTCCACCGACATATGGCCGCAGCGCGTGCTTACGCTTTTGCCAGGTCAACTGTCGGACGTGATGACAGTTTGCCAAGAAAGGAAGCGGAATATAACCACGAAGTGAAGTCGTCTCCTGCGCATGTATAGGCTGTCAACTTAGGTCTTTCACCAGACATTCGGTGGGTCTGAGAAAACTGAGGGTGAATAATACTCGGAGTTATACGTTAGCAGCCAGAATGCTCTGGGTGAGCGCCAAAAGGTGATTGTGTGCTTTGGGCTTGAGCAGTGGTACAGCATGTTACGGGAATATGTGAGGCACGGTGTGCAGGAACAGGCGCACGTAAATATGGCAGAAAAAGCAGCTGAACTCCGTTGCGCTCCGCGCTATTGTGTCACAAGACGCTCACACAGATTACAGGTACAGTGCTTATAGACCAAGGCCGAAAGGTGCAGCTTGCCAGCAGAAAGTCAACATCCGCCAAAATGAAGCCTTGGAAAGGGAAACTGACCATGAAACGCCACAAGACGTGTACACGGAGGCCAAGAGCCGAAAGAAGGCGTTTGAGGCGCGGAAACCGTCTGCGTGTTTTAACTGTGACAAGGCAAAGTGTTTCGCCGGGAGTGGAAAAAAACTTGTTTCTCACTTGGTAGACGAGAGTGAGCACAGCATGGAGCCCTACGAACGTGACCTCATGGTAAAAGGCAAACCGAGGCGAGTACTGCTCGTTACTGCGGCAACGGTAGACACGGTTTACTCCGCGTACGTCATTCCACACCAACCAGTTAACAGGGGAGTGCTTGAGTGAGGCAGGCTGCATAGACGCGAAGTGTGCGGCTGCCAATACCGAGAATTAGCATCCAAGTTCTGTTTTATGTACTGCTCACCCACGCAGGTCAGTCACTACTACTTGTCGCAAAACACCCCTATCTTTTATCCAACAGAATCGATGAGCTGCTGTTTGGAGGGAACCTCCTTTCCGTAGAAGGAACAGTTCAGACGCTGTGTTTGATGCCTTGCGAGCTCGTTGCTGAGGAGTGCCCTGCGGAATGCGCGGCGCTTGGAAGAGGAAAGAGATGGAAGAATGAAATTACATGGTCCCATTAGCTCAGGTTACTGAGTGAGAAAATATCGAGTCCACTAAGGCGAAATGTGTTTATTCAGAGCTCTTGGATGAGCGTTCTTTCTCGTTCGATATACGTAGTGACTATGCCTTCCATGGAAACCTTTACAGTCTGTGAAAAGGGGTCGATTCTATAAAGGCGTCTGATGGGGGGCAGAATGCACACGGTTGCTGTGGTGCGTTGAGAACAAATTAAGCGCTGTATTGGCATTTCGAAGAACCACAACGTTTAATTATGTGTAGCGTTTTGTTACTTAATGATGCAACGACCCAGATGATAGTGGCGCTACATATTTCACATGCGTGAACCACATTTCTATCGACGTCAGGGCATGGGAGAAATGGGGCGGTACGGGAAAAGACAAAGATGATGATGGTTGGATGTTGATGGCGCAATGCCAACTGGGCCAAAGAGCGCCAAAACAGTGGTTATTATGAAAGATGAAGGTCAAAACACTAAAATCACTCAACAAGAGTCAAAGTTGAATCATGAAAATACAATGACGATTACTGGTGTAGAAGGCCAGGTTGTGATTATGCGTGGTATGAAATTAGGTCTAAAAATTTTGCTTCTGCTAAATATTTGAAGACAGACTGGACAGAAAACATGGGATCATCACAGAGTAAAATGACTCGGTGTAATGGGATGTGTAGTCTGTACAGTTGTGGGAAGGTTTTCCGTCGTGTTGTGTGAAGTGCTTTGCATTGAATGAGCATGTGAACTACAGATAGAGCCTCTCCGCACCTGCTACACACAGTTCTTGAAGACCCTGTGAGCAGATACGAGTGCGTTTCATGTGTGTGCCCTATCCTTAGCTTAGCAAAGGCAATTTCTGTTTCTGTTGTGTGTGTCAGTGGTGTATGGTCCAAAGTGTGGTTTTATTACGTGTAATTTGTTGTCTGTCTGTCCACTCCAGTGTGTTTGTCAGGTTTTTTGAAGTTGTTTTCTGATGTGTGGCTTCATGTCGATGTATGTTACTGCTGTTATGTCAACTGTCGTACTAAGTGCAGCAGCAGGGGCCATTTGATCTGCGGTCTCCTTCACTGTGATCACAGAGTGACCTGGCACCCAGCGCACGGTAACTTCGAGGCCTAACGCATATAAAGATATAATGGTGGTAATCGGATGATTGACTACATGAGTTTTAGAAGTTTTTTGCGCTGACAACGTCCGCACAACACTCAAGGAGTCAGTATCGATTACGCACTGTGGAATTTTAGTTTGAAGGATATGGTTCACAACAAGAAGTATACTGTGGGCCTCGGCCGTGAATATACTAGTATTCAAATTCATGGTTTTACTAATATTCAAGCTGGGTGTGTGCGCAGCAGAAGAGGACACTGTGGTGGCAGTTTTTGAGGCGTCAGTATAAAATTCTGCACAGTTGTATTTGTGTTGAATCGGCAACAAGTGCTGCAGAATCTCACTTCTTGGCACTCGGTTTCTGTCGATATGTGTAAAAGATAAGTCACATTGTATAGGGCGAAGATGCCATGGGGCTATAGAATTCGTAAGAGTCGTTTTCATGGTATCTAAAAAGGAGACTGAGAGTTCTCATGCTTCCTCTCCAGCGCTGTATGAGAACGGAGAAGAAATAGTTTGGCAGTTTAAAAGAGGCTTGGATATGGATGTATCACAAAAGACTGGCTTAAAAGGATGGTTAGGCATTGATGAGATTTTAAAAGCATAAAGAAGGTACATGTATTTTCGATGACGTTCTAAGCTCCACTTTGTCACATTCTACATAGCGGCTTTCAACTGAGCTAGTACGGAAAGCCCCACATGGAAGCCGTAGCCCGAGGTGCAGCACAGAGTCCAGTATTTTCAGAGATGTTTTAGTCACGGACCCATAGGCAACACTGCCATAGTCCAGTCGGAATCCTATCAGAGCATTATACAGACGTTCAAGGAGTTCTACATGAGCACCTCAGAATAGGTGTGACATCACTGTAAAAATATTTATTGTTTTTAGGCATTTGTGTTTGCGCTGCTTCAAGGGAGGGATAAACGTGAGTTTACTGTCGAGTATTACTCCTAAAAACTTCTGTTCTCATGTGACAGGAATTACTAGACCATTAATACAGATATCAGGATCCGCGTGTATCCCGCGCTTTCCGGAGAACAACACAAGTGCATTTTCCAGGGTTCAGTTTAAAACCGTTTGTGTCCGCCCAGCGAGCAAGTTTGTTCACTCGAAGCTGGACTTGGCGTTTACAAATGGAGAAGTTAGAAGACGTAAAAGATATTTTAACGTCATCTATATATATAGAACAAGAAATGGTTGGGGGCAATGCCTTCCGGAGCGAGTTCATCTTAACAATGAATAGTGTACAGCTCGAGACATCGCCTTGAGGAACGCCATTTTCCTGCACATATACATTGAAAAGTGCACTGCCAACCCTCACTCGAAATGTTCTTGCCGACATGTAGCTAGCGAGGGTGTTCAGCATGTTGCCTGAAACGCCAAATGACTTGAGGTCACTCAAGATGCCCTACCGCCAGGCCGTGTCATAGGCCTTTCCATATCGAAGAAGGCTGTTATGCAAAACTTATTATGGATAAAGGCGTCTTTTGCATACAATTCCAACGCAACCAGTTGATCGTTGGTGGATCTCCCCGCCCTGAAGCCAGCCTGGCAGCGGTCGAGAAGACCATTTCACTCTGAGAAGTACATGAGTCACCTATTGATCATCTCGAGCAGCTTACACAGGCAGCTTGTCAGGGCGATGGGACAATAACTTGCGGGAGAAAAAGGGTCCTTCCTCTCTTTCAGAAAGGCCACTACGATGGCCTCCCTCCAAGACCCCGGAAGTCGCCCCGAAAGAAATATTTTATTGTTGAGGAGAAGGAGGGTTTCAAGTGTCTCTGCGTGTAAGTGTTGTATCATAGTGTATGTAATGTTGTCTGCGCCTGGAGCTGAGGTTTACAAGTACTGAGTGCGATCTTTAGCTCATGAAGTGAGATGGGGGTGTCATAAGATGAGGTCGACCTATTACTATCTCGCAAGGACTTCCTCTCACAGGATGTTTTGTGTTTTATGAAAGTGTTGGTGTAGTGCGCTGAACTGGACACATGTTGGACGTGTGCGGGCGCGTTAGCCTGGTCTTCAAGTGTGTCTTCTGTAGTGCTGACAAGGGGCATGCTTCGTGTCTGTCGTCCATAGGGTTTGCGTATTCGTGTCCATACCTTGCAAGTGTGTTTTGTATGAATTGATCGAAGATAGGAACGTGCGCCAACTCTCCCTTTTCGCCTCACGACGGACTCGCTTCCCAAACGCCTTTGCCCGTTTAAAAGACATGAGATTATCTGGCGTGGGGTACCAGCGGAGGACACCCCAAGCCTTGTTCTGGACCTCTCGCGACCGCCTACAGTCCTCGTTCCCCAGGGCCTCCTTGGGTGGCGGGCCGCTCTGGAGGCCTGGGGAGTGGACTTTTCGGCGGCGTCGAGGATGTGGGCCGTGATAAGTTGGGTGGCTTACTCCACGTGTAGGTATTTTATATATGTGTGGTGTAGTTTAGATGTGTCTGTGAACGTACTCCATTTTGCTTGTGATTCATTAAACCTGTTGTCCGAAGATGGACTGCTTGGGCCTTTACCTACATATGGTATTGAAGTGGGGAAGTGATCACTACCATATAGGCCCGTGCCCACGCCCCACTCAGACATGGAAAGAGAACTGCGGAACCAATAGCCAAATCAAGATGTGAGTATGTATTGTGTTCTAAGTTATGGTATGTAGGCTGTTTTTTGTTGAAAAGGCATGCTCCAGAGGATGTAAAAAACATCTCTATCAGGCGACCTCGCGAGTCCTTTCGGGAGGAGCGCCAAAGAGAGTTTGCGCGTTAGGTCACCAGTCAGAATGTATGGTTCGGGCAGTTGGTCAACCAGTTCCTCGAAATCAGAGCTCAGAAGTGCAAAATCAGGGGGGATGTAAATGGAGCATACCGCTATCAGCCTATTAAATATTGTCGTAGGGATTCCTACAGGCTCAAGGACAGGGTTTAAAGAGAGATGGTGGCATGCTAAAGATTTCCGGGCGACAATGGCCACACCACCCGAAGAGTGTGTGCAGCCAAACCTGTCCTTTCTGACTGCCATGTACCTATTTAAGAAATTTGTTTGTTTGGAATTGAGGTGCGTTTCTTGGAGACACATGATACTTGGCTGATTGCCATGCAGCATCGCATACACATCGTCAAGATTTTTAAGGAGGCCTCTGCAGTTCCACTGAATGATGTTTTCTGTTCCAATTATTTACATTTTAGAATAACTGGAGTGTGTGTGTGTGTGTGTGTGTGTGTGTGTGTGTGTGTGTGTGTGTGTGTGTGTGTGTGTGCGTGCGTGTGTGTGTGTGTGTGTGTGTGTGTGTGTGTGTGTGTGTGTGTGTGTGTGTGTGTGTGTGTGTGTGTGTGTGTGTGTGTGTGTGTGTGTGTGTGTGTGTGTGTGTGTGTGTGTGTGTGTGTGTGTGTGTCGTCTTTCGGGGCTTGTACTTCAGGAAGGGGCTTTTTCGACCCCTCTGTTGGCTTCAACATCGGGGTCCGCTCCTTGCGCTGCGTTGCAGGCAGGAACGGCCCGACATCCATCTCTTCGTCAGATGTCAGAGGGCTGCCCGACGAACCAGGCCCCCTAAACTTGGCACCCCTTCGGGAGCCCTTCGTTTGACCCGCCACCGCTGAGGGCGTCGGGAGCGCCAGAGGCGGCACTGGCGGTGCGGTGGCGGTGTGAGCCGATGCGGGGCCCTCGGTATCCATCCCCTCGGCACCCTCCAACACACTGAGAGGATGGCGAGGCAGGGGCGGTAGCGGCACCGGTCCCAACGGAAGTGGTTGGCACCACTACTGCTGCTGCCTCAGCGAGCGGTGTGGCGACGGGTTTGGCTGCCTGAGACAACCCAGGGGAGCGTGGAGAGGCGGCGGGACCAAGTCCGACTTTACTGGGACCCTGCCGAAACCAAACGCCGCTCCGCCCCCCGGCGAGCTGCGTCGGCTTACCTCCCCAGGGGGAAATAGGCGAACCTTTCGCGCCTCTGGTAAGGACATTTTCTCTGTCACGTTTATGTTGATAACTTTCTTTTCGGGTTGAAATTTCTCACATTTTCTGGAGTAAGCCGCGTGTGGGCGTCCGCAGTTAGCATAAGTGAGGGTAGCATAGTTGCAATTGCCAGTGGGGTGGTCCTGTGTGGCGCAATCGGCACAGGTTGTTTTGCCGCGGCCGGAGTTTGTACCATGCCCGAACCGCTGGCACTTAAAGCAACGCCATGGGTTCGGGATGTAGGGACAGATGGAGCACCGGATAAACCCCGCATTGATATGTTGTGGAAGTGCCGAGTGGTCAAAGGTCAGTATGATGTGGTGGGTGGAGATTTCCTTATGGTCTCTACGGATATTGATGCGCCGCACGGCCGTGTCGCCCTCATCTTGCAATCCCTCAAGGAGATCTGCATGTGTTTCATTCAGCAGAACTGGCTCAGAGATCACACCCTGGGAGCTGTTGAGGCTCCGGTGGGGTGCGAACCTGATGTCGAGATCACCCATTCGTGTCTGAGGTAGGAGCTTTATCTCCTGCTGCTTGTTGTTTACCACGACAAGAACCTCACCAGTCCTTTGGTTTTAGGCTTGTAAGATTTCCCAATTATGCCTTAAAGATATTTTGCAATCCAGAAAACTGATGTCGCTGCAAGAGAATGGGCTGTATGACGAGATTCCATAACAAGAAATCGAGAGTAGTTTTCCGGTTCAGGAGAGTTTAAGGATGGCAGTGGGGGAAAAGATACTTCGGTGTGGCCCCTTTTCAGGGACTGATCACATTGGGGGGGGGGGGCGAAAATACCATATGCTATAGTACAAAATCAGAGGACGGGGGCACTTCCTTCACTCGGGTTACCCTGATACCGAGAGAGGTCCCAGAGCTCCCTGCCTGGTAAATAGACAGGGAGCCCATCCACCGGAGCTTGAGCTGGGCTCTGACGGCAACCGTTTGTAGTTTCTTACCCTTCACCTTAAACAGATCACCACCGTGGGTCACAGCTTATGTTGGGGGGCTCGGGGTCCGCGGCATCGCCAGTAGCGTCACCAAGATTGCTCAAGGTGCCCCGCGCGGGGAGAAAAGAGAAAGAGATAATGCCTAATGCCACTGTGCGCGCCTTTAGTTGCGGGAGTTCTTCCACAAGGCTGATATGGGACTTTTTCTGTAAAAGGCTATTGTAGATGGGCAATTAGGTACAGCTTGAATGACCAGGATGTCAAATCTGAACTAAGTCGTGAGAAATTAGCAGCGTCGATTTTTTCAGAGTTCTTGGAACCGCTTCGATTGATCATTTAGGTGCTTGAGGAACATTCTGAGATTTATTATTTGAATAAATTACTGTGCTGCGGGATACAAATGAACGTCGCTACACAACCTGTGTCAGCTTTGCTACCCTAACAGGTCAACATAACACACACTGTCACAGTGTTAACAACCACCAGTGGTGGTTGTTGGAAACTGTTTCATGAGAAGCGCTTATTGGTAATCGCTGGTCTGGCAGAACATGCGAAGGTAAAAAAACTGCAAAGTATAATATGTCTGCCATCCATATAGACAATTGTTCCTTGGACAGTCAAAAGTTACATCCCTGAAGTTGTACACAGGTTACATGGGAAGCGCTTTAGATATACTTTTTTTTTTTTGAAACAAGGTTTATTTATTAGATCCTGGTGAATGTCATACAACACAATATACAGAAAGAGGTCCCAAAGTGAACACTGTAGTGGGACCTCTTGTTAGTAAATGCGAAAAGTGATATAAAAAGGTACAGAAAATGCAGTCGCGCGTACAGTAGATAACGTGAAAAATACGACAAACAAGGCCAATAAAATAATATTCGTTTGTGTTTCGGAGAAATATTTTCAAAGACAGAATACATAATTATACAGTGCAACAGATTTAAAGGTTGATCATGAAGAACATAGGCGTAATAATGAATTTTCTAAGTAATCACAGCAAAAAACAGACCACATGAATTAGCGGGATAAAAATGTCCTTAGTGAGTGTTTGAATGAAGAAATAGGCGACAGATCTTTAAGTTCAAGAGGGAGGCTGTTCCAGTTCTTTATAGCAGCGAATTCTACCGTTTGTTTTCCATAGTTTGTGCGCACTCTTGGAAGCAGATAGTTGTGTTGAAGTGAGAACCGTGTGTTGTTAGGATTGGTAAGTTGCTTTCTATTGATTATGTATAAGTGTTCCGAACTTTTGGTTAAACGGTAAGCAAATATTCCCAGGTTATACAGAACGAGTTTGTCAACGGTAAAGAGGTTAAGTTTTCGAAAAAGTGGGGGCACATGCGCGTTGTACTGGCTGGATGTTATCAGTCGAACCGCTTGGTTTTGAATGTGCTGAAGGGGGGTGAGGTGCGAATGATAAGTAAGGCCCCAAGACACGATACAGTAGTTGATGTGGCTATGAACAAATGCATAGTACAGGGAAATGAGCGTTGATAAGCTAAAATATTGACGCGCTTTTAGCAAAACTCTAATACCATATGCCGTCTTCTTTTTTAAATATTGAATGTGTGCAGTGAATTTAAGGGAGCAGTCCAGTTGAACACCGAGAAACAAGCATTGATTGCTTGGCAATACGGGGTGGGAGTTAATGAGTATGGCCACATTATCGTGCCTGAGCTTGCGGGAACTAAATAACATGAATTGTGTTTTAGATGGATTAATTACTAGCTTATTCCTGTCGCACCACATGCTAAGTTTCCTAAGGTCGTTATTTAGCTGCTGTGTTATTTCATGGATATTTTCGTGGGCGGTGTAAATGGTTGTGTCGTCAGCATAAAGTAGGCAGTCGGCTGGAGTTGTTAGGCAGTTTGGGAGGTCATTAATGTAAATTAGGAATAAGATTGGACCAATGATAGACCCTTGTGGTACGCCTATATTTACAATTTTTATATCCGACATTGCACCTGATACGTTAACGGTTTGTTCTCGATCGAGCAAGTAATTCCTAATGAGGTTTAAAGGGGGACCAACTATACCATATGAGGATAATTTTTGAAAAAGAATGTCATGATTTATGGAATCAAATGCCTTACTAAAATCTATGAAAACGGATCCGACTATTTTACCTTCATCGATTGCCTTCCTAAATTGATCAGTCAGCGCTACTATACTCGGTTACAACTTAAGAACGGCACCGAAGTTGCCGCTGTGCCTCTTCACCGCAGCCGGATGTCACTCCGCGAAGCACAAGTAGAGCGTTACTGGGAATATTTTGAACATGGCACGAGCCGTTTTTGTATCTTTTTGGACCTAATATGCTTATGAACTACTGCAGCGACGGCAAACAAACTACGCGAGGAAAGACAGATGATATCACGCATTCGTGGCAGTCTCCTTTCAAAACGCGCGCGCCCGTTGACATCCGGGTCCGTCGCTTAGGCGGAGTGATACCGTACATGAGCTGGTGCCGTTCTTAACTTGTTCCCGAGTATAGAGCAAGATTAGAGGAGTAACCGGGCCGGAAACCGAACTGTCGAGGCGTCAGAATTGCGAACTTATTGAGGTAGTTTAAAAGACGTCGTTGAATTAGCTTTTCAATCACTTTACTAAAAAATGGAAGTATAGAAATTGGTCTGTAGTTATTCATGGCAGTCTTATCCCCCTTTTTGAAGACAGGAATTAATTTACTTCTTTTCAGCTCTTGTGGGAAGACAGCAGTTTTAAAAATTAAATTTACAATGTAAGCTAGTGTATCAGATATAATATCAACAGTATCCTTAATGTAGCGCGCATGAATGTTATCAAGGCCGGCACTGGTTGTTTTAAGATTAGTGATAGTAGAACTAACTTCACTGGATGAAACTGGGAAAAGAAAGCATGATTGTGAAACTTTTCGTTGTGCAGAGGTAAAGGGTGCATTCGTTACATTTGATGTTGTCGAAAAAAATGAGCTGAAGGCGTTAGCAATTTCTTTGTTTGTGCTGAGTGAAAGACCGTTGTGTTGTATTTCTGAGATAACATTCGGAGGAGCATTGTTATTCAGAAATTCGTGAATGATACGCCACTGCTTTCCGCTGTTACTACCGGCTTCACTTATTCGTCGTTCGTAATAATTCTTTTCAGCGGTTTTCAGCAATAGCGTCAAAGTAACAGAATATTTTTTGTACCGCCTGAGAAGCGCGGCGTTGAAAGGTTGCCGCTTAGTTTTTTTGTAAAGGTTTTCTTTTTTACGCATGCTTTTGAGCAATCCGGGAGTTAACCAGGGGTTCTCAGGGAATGAGTAGTTTTTACGACACTTAACTGTAGATGTAGACGACGTTATGCAGTTGTTTATTATCGCGGTAAATTCACTGTACGATGACTGAGCATCTTGACACGACAAGATTCGGGACCAGGGGGCGCATGACATTAACTCTCGGAATTGCTGTCTGTTGAATATTGTTCTGTATGACTGATCTTTTGAACAGTTTTTTGCACAGTGAAAACGAAGGGCTATTGGATAATGATCAGTAATGCTTGCTCGAATGATAAACGCTTCAGGTGGGGTGAGGGCATTTGTTAGCGCATGATCAATAAGTGTCCCTGCGTTGGTGCTCGAAGAACGGGTTGGTGCGTGAATTAGTGCCTCATATCCATAGCCAAGAAAGCAATTAGTGTATTCATTAACATGCGCGACCGAGTCATCTAGAAGGTTTATGTTTATATCCCCTAAGATCACGACGTTTTTGTTTTCGTCTGACAGAGAATACAGGAGATCATCAAAAGCGGAACAGAAGTTTGTGATAGAAGAGCTCGGCGAACGGTAAATGCAGCCAAAAATGGTTTTCTTGTTATCATTAAACAAATTAGGACTATCAACTTCAATCCATACAGATTCGCAATCCGGTACATTAAGAGAAAGGTCAAGTCTACGTTTATAGGTTACACTACCTAGTACAAAAATGGCTGATCCACCATGGCTTCAATTTCGTCGGTGGCAGTATTCTGCGGTATAAGACGGGAAGCCATACAGGTTCTTATCACTTTCTGATAGCCATGTTTCCGAGACACAAATGACAGAAATGGGGGAGGTCGTTGACGAAAATAAAGTGTGAAATTCGTTGTAATGTTTGCGGAGGCTACGGGCGTTAACGTGGACAGCAGAGTAGCACGTGTGGTCACTGATCGATTGGAATTCGTTCAGTTCAATGTAGGCCATATTTTGCTGTTATTTGCTTATTTGGGTGCAATATTAACGGAAGATGGAAAGGTCAGCCTCGTTGCGAATACGGTGAACTTTGCTGTCTTCGGTTTTCCTGGCCTTAATTTGGCAATCTTCGGTCCAGAGAAACCGCGAGTTGTTTTCGTTTTGAGGCTTGAAACGACAGTTGTATGGTCCAAATTTTAGAGGAAGTAAGGGTGGTGTGGGATATTGTAAAGTTCATGGATACCAAAATATCCAAAAGTGATGGGACTAGCGCGTAACGAGCGCCTCTGAGCATACGCGCTAAGCCATCAGGGCGAGACGATACCGCTTGTGCAAGACATTGTTGGTGTATACACAGACGCCTCGTGGCGAAGCCTACGAATTACATCGACCCTGCCAACATCCCCGCGACAAAATCGGGCAACGGAAACATAATTCGAGAAAACTAAACATGGGCTGGAAAAAATTGCTTCTCAGTAAAAAGCACAGCTGGATGGGTAAACATTAACTCCAAGACTACTATAAAGCACTCAAACGGAAGCACAGGGCCGGTACTGTACTTACAAGTGCAGTTTCGAATGCACGGCGTGCAATTCTCAGCCAATTAAAAACTAATCTAGAACCGCCCGTTGTGTCCAATGGATAACTCCGGTACGTTTATGTAACACTTTTATTGCATAGACCACGCCAACAAATCAAGATGTGCGAGATTTATTTCCTATGTACTCCTCCTTGGCATTAAGTTCTTCCGTATGCTTGCGACAGCCATCTTAAACGGCCGTGGAAGCGTTCCACACACGTGGACTCTTATGCCGTCTCACAATCAACAGAAAGTACCAGTCCACCGAACGTCCCCCAGTTGCTTCCTGAATTTCATGTGGTGTGAAAATATCCCTCCACATGGGGGGTTCTGGCCTAAAATAAGCGCCAGGCATTCAAAGACAATTACCTCATACGTGATGGGGAAGGTGGGGGAGACTTGTGAAATTAAAGGCCAAGCCCTATATTAAGGGCCCTACCTTCAAAGAAAAAAAAATCACCTCAGTGCAACTTTGTTTCGGATGCCGGAGAATGTGTCCGGTACTATTCTTTCTCTTCAAATAACAAAAAGACGAAGAATCACACAGAAGAAATTTTTGGCAGAAGGAAATAACAAGCTTCGAGCTGTGAATGCGGTGGGAGTGCAGTACTACGGACACTAGCCCCTTCCTTCTGAGACGGCGATTATGAATAGCGATTCTTTGACGCCATCTTTCCCTGTTTCCTCAGTGTCATTTCAGTTTCTGTAATAGGCCAAAGCGCCATCCCCACACGCATGTTACATTGTGGCTTCGTTCCTAATTTTTTTGAGTTCGAGATGCAATGTATGTAACGTTCTTCACGTCAACGTAAAGAAGACGTATTTACTGTTGAGATCATTAGTCCATCTGACCTAAAACAATCATTGCGATTTACTTCTGTAAACATTTGCACAAGCTCTGATACCATTTAAGGCTTATGGTGTCGAATGCAATGTTTTATACCAATCCAATGCTAAAATTTGGTATTTAAGTAAGGGCTTTTGCTGCACAGGGATAAAATGTTTGAAAAATCTGTCAGCTCTGCGAGATACGGCACATTTTGTAACAAATGTTACCGATTTCACATGGCGGCAATTTCTGCACACTGTAGGACTGGCTTGGTCATTCCGCAGCTAAGAGCTCTGTAGCCCTTTAGTTTCCACTTGGCGTGCCGACTGTAAGAACAGAAACGCAGCTGGAATGATATTAGGTGGTGTACGCTCCGGCTTGCACACATCTAATTTGGCTTGGGAAGGGTGAAAAGCGACCGCAGTAGCCTGATCCGATTGTTCCTTAGTTATAATCGACTGACATCAAAATATCAGCAAGAAGTATATTTACCTTCATATGTGTCCGATGAATTAGTAAAGAACTTTGAGCGTTGAAGGAATTCTTTCCTCCCGTAGAAGGTTTTGACACTTTTGTAGTCGTTCAGAATTACGACGCTAGCAGCGTTTTCTCTTAATCTGAAAGAGAAACAACGTAAAATACTAAGATGAACAACTCCAAGGCATAAAAAACTTGCTCCTTGTAATGACACTGCTGCTTTCTGTCTAGGTAACCAAAAGGCATTTTTGGGATTATCGCTCCGATCAGCCTATTTTGATTCTGGCAGCGTTGTCACCTCCTATATCCTCCAAGTGCTCTCATTTTGCGCTCTCAAGATCCTAGCTTTTATCAGAATTTCCTGACTTCACTCTTCCGTGCCGTTTTTCTGCCGTCCCCTGCTTCAGGCCCCGTTTTTTAGTACCCATCTGTTACCTGGATGGTCCATCTTGAATTACTTGGCTCCATTGCATGCCCGGTCCAATTCCACTATTTCGGCGTAAATTGAGCTCTGAAATCTCCCACCCACGTTTGTTCTCAAAATTGTATCGCTTGTATTAGACCTATCAGACTTTTCATTTTCTAACACGTTCGATTAAGGTGAATTTATCGAGGTGCCAACGTACAGTCCAGAGTTAATTGTGTGATTGAACGTTTTAACCCGCCGGCGAATGCAGGCGATGAGCCGTGCCGCAGTGGACGGCTCCGGATTAATTTTGACCACCTGGGCATCTTTAACGTGCGCCGAAATCTCGACCACATGGTCGTTTCTGCTTTTCGCCTCCATAAGAACAGCGGCCGCCGCGTTAAGTTCTGGGCTTCGCTCCCCTTGGACAACACTGATAGTGCATAATCAATGTGTGCCCTTCATGTCAGCGTCGTGGGTAGCTGGATGATCTTATGCTTAGTTATCTACGTCATACATATTTCTGATCCTTTGTACTAGCACTGCTGAAACAAAGTCGGCTTCCCTGTAATGTATTGTAGTGTTATTGACATGACCGCACATTGCTATGCCCAATACACACACCCAACAATCTCCATCAAGTATTTCAATACCCATGAATTGATATGTGTTTCTTGATATTTACATAATAGTAAAATAAACAATTACCTTCTGTATTATTTCATCCCGTCAGGCTCTATATCAGGTACGTAAATTTTATATTTTTTTCATGGCGGTGTTACAATACTTCCCATTTCTTTATAATGATGTTTAAATGTAACAGTGCAGCATTCCCGGCACAGTTGCTGACGATATATTTGCAGGGGTCCGGCATAAATATGAACAAGATAATGTTGTCCAATTTGAAGTGTATCAATGTCATTAATTTACTAACGCCCTTCGCGCTCCCAACTAAGCTACGAAAATGCCATACGAGGAAGAGCTCCAAATATTATTGCAGAGGCGCCTCCTTAAACTGGCTCCACTATCCGGAGAAAATTTCTCACCCTTCGTATAACGGATATCGTTTCCACACATTCATTGCAACCATGCTGCACTTACAGTATTTAGGCCTCTATTGCCTTGCCATAGTTATTCTATACTTGGGGGGTATCATTTAAATCGAACGTTTTTTGTTGTCTATGAATGGCATTAAAATGCGTTTATAGTTGTGCCAGGATTTCCCCGTTACATGCTTTAGAAAAGAAAACCGACCTCCATTGGCTCGAGTCTTAAAATATATCCAGCACTAAATTTTGCGTAACTAGAACATTGGCTACCTTTCTTTGAAGGGAGCTGTGCCTTGTTGTACAGGTTGCATATATAATAAAAGAGAGGGTGATTGCACGGTAACTCTCAACTTCACTGGAATTACGCTCCTGCACGCTATATTTAGGTGTTCTTTTTTCCAGATGTTCCTCCAGAGGCCTAAAGCGTTTTGGAAACATTTGAGAAGATTTTCTACGGCAGCCTTTTGTAACCTTCCGCATATTCACCATTGTTCTGCGGTGGTGCGGAGCTTCCATTCTACTGTACTTTGTTTACGGTAGTTGCTGCATAGAGTGCTGCAATGGCTGTTTCGCTTCTATTCGTATGTAATACCGACTCCATTAGGGCGAGATATCAATTTTCTAGAAACGTTTTATGTGCGTTTAGATATGTGTTCTTAACTCCTGTTCTTACTAGTCATGTCAATAGTAATTTCCACGCATGTAATTTCCATCAATTTTCATCAATAGTAATTTCCATCAAAAATAATTTCCACGCATGTGCTTCGCCAATACAATGGAACCAACCACCATTTATGCATGATGCACCGATTTAACCTCAGCAAAGAATATCTCTTTGAAGCAATAGGGGGCGTGGTTAAGTGCATTTCACTTGTCTCTGGTTTCACTTTTTGTATGGCCATGTGTGTCAATTGAAGTGACGTCGCATGGGTAATCACAGTGCGTGCCGTTTACAGCTTCACAGCCGTTCCGCCATACCGGTGTGTTAATTAAGATAGCTTTTAAGTTTGCAGAAGAGCCTGTGTGATTTTCAATTGTACCTTCACGTTACAATAAACATTTTCCCGGTTTGAATTGTCGCGAATTTTCTGGCAATGCAATGCAATAGCTTCGATTCTTCGTTTAAGACTTCACCACCGTGGACTTTCCTTTCGATTGCTAGACGCCCTGTATGTTTTTCAGAAGCTAGAAACTAGAAATATTTTCACTCAATTTTCACACTTAGCACTATCTTCTGTAACATTGATTTGACCACCACCCTGTTGAGGTGCAGTTCTCCATTTTCGAACTGATGACGCAAAGTTCGTGGCACAGTTCACTTGGGGTGCTTCGGGCCAATAATGCAGCCGTTGGAATAGATGCGGTCAATAGGGAACTGTGTTTGTTTCTAATGGACCCAAAATAGTACGGCTGCACCTACGTTTTGTGAAGTGAGGGTTGTCCGTCGATATCATTTAAAACGATAGTCTTTTTGGGGAATCCAACGCGAAAATTCCTCTTGGTTTGGAGACCGATTAAACAACTTTCCAGACGGACAGGTGAGGAAGGGAGCACTACTGTGAGTTTCTGCAATGAGTTAACTTTTATTTTACCAGCATTTTTTAGTGCCTGAACATCACCCCAGATTTGTAGAATTGTCAAGAAATAAGGATGGACCGATCACAGCACTGCAAACACTAGGACGCGATGCCACAATCGCACACGCCCCACCTAGACATTTATTCCACACTGCAGCCAGAACAGACGCGAAAAGCAAAACTTTTTTGTTGTGATTATTCCACGTTTCTCTCTCTCTCTCTCTCTCTCTCTCTCTCTCTCTCTCTTAAGCCAGAAGCACTAATTTCTTCCTTTTCATGGCACGAAGACAATCATATTACCTTCATTTTGAACGAAACTTTTAGCTTTACTTAAGGAATAATTTTCGAAAGCTATTATTAGGGGCGTATTAGCACCGTCGCCAACTCATTCCGTTTAAATCTAATAGCAGTATACTAGGCGCTATATATGTCCTAACAGAATGACAACATAATAGCCAAAATCCTCCGATGTACATTACACTTTACACATTTTTGCTTAAAAATATCACTGCTTACAGCTTGAACATCCGGACATGTAATTATGCCTCAACAATATCCGCGTGTTTTCTTCTAACTAGACAAATTGGTGCAAAAACGAACACCCCGGCTGTAATCTCTGGAACGACCCCCACCCAATCTCCCCACCCGCGCTATCAAACTTACGCCTCTTCACCTAACAAAGCAAATTAGAACCTTAACATGTCCCTGTTCCGCGTGGCTCTGTCTCCGCACTGCAGACATCTATCTTAATAGAAAACCTGCATGGGAAACCTGATGGAACGAACAAGAAGGGTGTCGAAGAGCCTGAAGGATGGAACGAAAGAAAACGGAGGGCTAGCGATTGGAAAAGGGCTGCAACAATGCGACCCTCCACGCAGGTAATTTGCAGCGTAGCAGGCAGAAGCTGGGCAAAGATTTTTTTGACCGAGCATAAAAGCATACGCATCCTTGGTTTACGCGATGACTCAGGGTTAGTCAGGTATTACGTTTTTTAAATGCGTACAAATGGCAATTAACTGGGTCTGAGTATACGGATGCTAACCCTTTTTTTCTGATTGTGGTGTGCTGACCCCTTAAACCCAAGATAATCGAGGTCTGTGAATGATACTTGCGACGCATGCAGAGACCCTACTTATGATTATTGGGAGAGATATTCAAAACCAACATGCGCCCTTGAGTAAGCAGGCGGCACCGCAAATACAAAAAACACATTTTAAGATTTAAATCCCGCTTTATAAATTTTGGTGTTCTGGATGAAATTCAGCGAAATAAATCATTGGTTTAATCTTTCCTTTTTCTAATACGCTAAGATTAAAATGTGTGCGGTGCCTTTAAAAATAGTAGAATTTTGCTAGAACTGGTTTTTAGGGCCACTAAAATAAGAAACCTTTACCTGTACACAGGGCCGTACTCCGTAGCCCACTTTATTGCCGTGTTGCAGTAGAAGTCCTGCTCGTAGATTTGCCCGTGGCCGAAAAAAGAGGCACCTGGTGGCATGGGAGGAAGCTTTGTCCCTAGTGGCAGTTGGCGCCACAGCCGCCCCCGCGCTAACCACCACGCCACCAGGAGCGCCACGCCACTCGTGAGTGCAATGCAAAGCGAGTACATGTCGATGCCCTCTCGGTTGCGTCCTGCAAGATCATAATGGGTAACTTCGAGCTTTATTGGCAAGTGGGTGTTAAAGCAGAATGTACAATTACTTTGTTAATTGGGTAAAATAAAAAAAAACGTACCACAATTTGGGAAAGTTATTCGAGCTTCTCATTGCTAAAAAGTTCGCTAGGGGGCCAAGCGAAACATCCTCGTTTCACACTGTTGCATCTATAACCTTCCAGGGCATGAGTTAAATCAACCTGTTGCTGCGAAACCAGTTCCACGGAAGTTTGGTGTTTACGCTGGGGTGAACAGAAGAAACGTATTTTATATTCATAATAAATGATGTTGACGTTACGAGAGTACTTGAAGTCATCCAGACAAAACCCTGACGCCGTCCGAATACGATGCTTTCTGCCGCATATTGAGCACGATTTGAAAATAGACTTGTAGGGCCATTCCTTCACGCCTAATGAATGTGAATACCAGCTTGGACTTAGCTCAACATGGTGAGACTCGTTCCGAACAATTGTGAAAATGCTTTGTTCTGATATTCAAAGACAATCAGCAGAGCAAACTGATGTGTTGCTTCTGGGAAGTTGTGGCACCAAGGAAGGCCTTTGCGAAAGCCGTGTTGCTTATGGGACAGGATGTTGTCCGAGTCTGCAAATATCTACAGCGAACGTTTTATTGATACACTTCATTTGTTTCGAAAACGTAGTTATTGGATGGGTAGGTATGTGGCCACGAGAAATTGTTTTATTACATTTAAAAATGAGAGATATTCTACCGCAAGCCTACCTTTCGGTAGGGCAGAATTTCGCAGGGAGCACAAATATTCTCAACACAAAAGTGGAAATATATTCCGCATAACGCTTTAGTAACGCATTTATTTAGATGTTATCTCGGACCGAGCACTTCTGAGCATCAAGTTGCAGAAGCTGGTTTACAAGTGCCCGCTCGGTCATTTTTATTGCCAATTTAACCAAGTGCTTCTCAACAACTGGTGCCTAATTGGAATTTCTTCGTTCATAGAAATCTGAAAGGAAGCATTCAATGATTTATCTAGTGAATATGCATGTTTTGCGAAACCATGCTGTTAACTTCGGTCTTACAAATTTTACAGTCTCGCCTAGCTATGCGGCAGCAAAGTGTCCTCACCTGTCGTCTGAGACAATGTGTTCTAATTTTGAATAAAAGCTTCTTTGCTTGCCCGAGTGGCTGTAAAATTATTGGCAGTACAAGTTTAATATAACTGGTTTGCCTTTCCGTTTCGCCATTTCCAAAGATGGCATTTTGTTTGAATAATAGCATGCGTTATCTTTCAGGTTCTTTGTTTTTTCCGCTACGTTTGCTAGTAATTTAGGCTTACGGTGAAAAATCGCTATTTTAAATTTCACTTGCGAATGTTTTGACATTGCTAAACGGCTCAGTGTAAATGTCTTTTATTTTGTTTCGAGGTAATTAACTTTACATTTAGTGTCTGCCTCGAATCATTGTTAATAAAAACGTGTGAATTCTTGGGACCGTTTCTTGCAGGCTTGGGACAGGGAATTGCATGAGAACCGTTGCATGGCAGGGAATTTTATCATACATCCTAATATGAGCATCAAGTGCACAGAAAGAAAAAAGAATATGTAAGATATTTATACTGGCCAGAATGGTATCTACAAAAATGTAGTTACAGTACTAATGTACAGCCTTCGGGAGGTGCAGGGGGAAGAGAGCCTCGCAAAAGCACGAACAAGCAAACGCGCGCCGCCATCTGCGTCTTCTTTATCTGCACAGCGTTTGGGCGGGATGGATGGTGACAGAGCGAGCAGTGTCGTAACCGTCATTGCAGGGTGGCGCAGCTGCAGAAAGAGAAAGGCAAGATTCTGTACCGTGGCTGAGCCTAGCGTGGAAGGCGCCGCGGCTGACGAGGCGGAAGCCTTCGGTTCAACCGCTGGGCTAGCTTCACGCTACTCCCGAATGTCGGCTACGAGTCACTGAATTAGGTCCCCTTTGGAACCGGAGGGGTCCATCTGTCGCCGTGACATTTCTTCCAGCATGAAGTCGATGCCTAGTCGCGACATTGTCACTGGGTCGAGGCGCTCCCACACAATTCCCGTCACTCAAACACAATCTTGCTAGCATGTACACCTGCAAGTGCACGCAAACGCATACAAGGAGGCGAGCGAGCGAACGGCGAGAAACGCTCGGGCGAGGAAGATCCTGGCGCAGCGGAGCGCATGGGCGTCTCTTTGCCGTTAATTTAATTAATGTTCCGTTACAATATAACACCTAGTTTTTGGATGCGCGTGACCTACGTTATATTTTTTTATAAGTGCACCCTTAGCATTTTATATAATGGTCGCTTGGAGCTGTTTGCTTCGCTGTTTAGGCCATCCCAGTTACTCAGTGTCTTCTCACAACAGTGACTTCAGTAACCAGCACCGGCTGGTACAATAATGCCTCATCTCGAGCAGGGGGTTGTGAACTTTATTAAGGTAAGTTGTAGGTTGCGGAGGTCATCTGCAAACACCATATATAAGGCTAGTGCCATGAAATGTATAGTGCATCAGACTCGTGGTTAAGTATTCCATGTTATTCATTGAACCTCAGTGCCAAACCACTTACTGGGACACCTACGCCCCCTCTATGTCAATCGCAATCTTTAAGAATTCGGCTACAGCCATACTGCCGCGAACCATGTATGGATTTGTTTATTGATTGATTGATTTTAACTGCCTTCCGGACCCGGCTCTATTATAAGTGTCTCAAGCGGAGCCCGGGTTGCATTCTTTATTTTTATGCCATACGGCCTATCTCATTAAGAGAAGGAACTTACTTAGCCTTAACTTGACCAGCCTAGAATATTGTTTTTTGATCTACAATGTTCTGGATGTAAATCGACGGTTCGAGAACCACGCACGCCGGAAGATAAAAAGCCTGTAGTGCAGACGCCGCGGTATTCGATTCGCCAACACCAGTCTGCGCATGTAACTCTGTTGACTGGTGTTTCGCTGCCTGTGTATTCATTGAGTTGGTAGGGGAGCAGAAGTTCACTTCAATAAACTTCATTTTCCTTGAAGACAGCTGTATCGTCTTTCGCTACGTGACAATACGAAATTATTTCCAAATTGTGGGTACGTTGTAAAGCAGCCTCTCGGCTATAAAAAAACTGTATTGTTGGTAATTCAGAGAAGTTGTCTATAAATCGTTTATTTCAGTGCAATTATACCTTAGATGAACTCAAAGACAACAATGGTGTGCTTTTTTCGCATAATGCGCTTGGATTATTGAAACGTTCAGTGCTTCATTTTATTGCGTTCGCATGCTGTCTGGACAACGTGTCATTTATTTGCAGTTTGGGAAAAACAGGAAAAAATTTATCAACGATTTCTATGTGCGGCTTGCTGAACTCCCATAAATTTCTCCATGTGTCATGAACTCTAAAGGACACATCCTCGCCCAGCCGCGTATGCCAAATCTCTAAGTGGTTTGGGGCTCACAGAAACCAATGAGTTTGTGTTTTTTGTTACTTGTACCGTTGCACTGAATGCCATATTTTTTGCCAAGAAAGGGTTATGGTGACTTCACCGTTCCAATTACTAGCGTCTTTTAGTAAGACAAAGGAGACTACACACTTCTAATATAATTTTTTAGCACATTATTACCTATTTTATGGCGGGCATACGTCTTCCATCACGTATGAACGGTGGCGAGTGTTTTTTATTTAATAAATTTTATATAGAACTCTTTGTCTTGACTATAAGTCTGAACATTACGTATTCTTTACGAGTTGATGCATTGTAATATTTTCGAGTGTCCCAATAAACTTCAAAACACAATGGCTGTTTCGTGCTTCGAAGTTTTTCTTTTCACTTTTTAAACTGTGCAAATGAACATTTTGTACCAAAAAAGTGTAACTGGCTGCCCTGCGTCCAAGTTTGAAGGCCAGTTTGGAAAGTCTCATTTTCTGTGGTTCTATGAAAACCCCCCTTTTGAAATCGTAATCAGGACCAGGGTTGCTTTTTAGCTCACCATGACTAGATAAGAATACATGTACCTATAATAAAGCATCCACGCAGCATAACGGCCAATGTCGGCAAGACAGCGAGTCACGGCGAGCCATTACAGAGGTCACCACAAGGGGATACTTTCCACAAATTTGTGAATTGAATAGCATGAAACTCACAACAGTGCGCGGAGGGGTGGTGAGGATCTCACTGAAGCGTGGAAGCAGCTTTGCCTGGAATAATGCAGAGTCCGGGAAGTCGTTGGTGCTGTTGGGTTGCCGGAACCTCTATCACTGAAGAGCAGGGTTGCCGATGGAAACCACATGCGATACGGTTCAAACTGTAAGCACGCATTGTACAATGATGCTCATATAAGCAGGAAATAAAAACTGAAAAAACTGAGTCCCGGGAACACCTGGAATAGAGGGTACGGAATTTAAAGATATGTGCAGCGTGGTAGTAAAACCAAGTGGAGGAAGTGGTCGGGAAACTCTCAGTTTATTGTTCAGAGTGACTGGAGGACATTTCGCTTCGCAGAAGGCATAGCTGGCGATGTGAAAATGCTATTTTGTAGCCACCTCAAAGGGAAGGCTCATGCCGGGGTCGTGCTCGTATTGGATTTCCGCAGGACTGGAGACTGCTTACAGGCCTCTGGGAAAACATTTTAGTGCTATTCGTACTGTCGGTTTTATTCGTACAATATTGCTTTTGTTCGGACACCACATGTTTTATCACGTTTTCCAAAAATGCATAGAAGCGATTATCCAACCATAATGTTTAGACGTCCCATGCCTTGCCATAGGGTTTATTTTTGGCCTGCGCGTTAGACTGAGGTCAATGAACATTTCATTTTTTTGTGGGCCTTCAAACGACGGCTGCTTTATTGCTCACAATATTGCACGTGTACGTAAGGTTTCGGCTTATTTAAACCATCTCTTACTCGTACCAGAGCAAGCAGGAGGTGTAGGAAGTTGTAGCTGGCTTACTGATATGATATCCCCTTGAAAAGGTCCGCTTCAGAATGTTAGTAGTAAAAAAGCAGTTCAAGGCGAAACACCCCATAAAGCGACATGAGCATAAGATTTTTGCTTTATAGATAACTTGAAGCAAACGGGAAGCCCGGGTAAAAACATACCGTGCAGTACCTGTACACAGAAAGAAATAAAAATATTTCAGCTACAGCTATATAGCCGCGAACCATGTATGGGTTGGTTTATTGATTGTTTGTTTTTAACTGCCTTCCGCGCCCGGCTCTGTTATATGTGTCCCAAGGGAAGCGCGGGTTACATTCTTTATTTTTATGCCACACTGGCTATCTCATTCAGATAAGGAGACGGTTTCGCCCTAACTTCACCAGCCTAGAATAGTGTTCTTTGATCTACAATGTTCTGGATTGAAATCGACGGTTCGAGAACCACGTCCGGCGGAAGGCAAAAAGCCTGGACAGACGACGCCGCGGTATTCGATTCGCCGACAGTAGTCTGCGCATGTAACTCTGTTGACTGGTGTTTCGCCGCCTGTGTATTCATTGAGTTATTAGGGGAGCACAAGTTCACTCCAATAAACTTGATTTTGCTTGAAGACAGCTGTATCGTCTTTCGCTACGTGACAATATAAAATTATTTGCAAATTTTGGGTACCTTGTGAAGCACCAACTCGGCTATAAAAACGGTATTTTTTGTAATTCAGAGCAGTTGTCTATAAATCGTTTATTTCAGTGAAATTATATCTTAGATGAACGCAAAGACAACAATGGTGTGCTTTTTTCGCATAATCCGCTTGGAATATTGAAACGTTCAGTGCTTTATTTTTTCGCGTTCGCATGCCGTGTGGACATCTTGTCATTCATTTTCAGTTTTGAGAAAATCAGCGACAAATTTATCAACGATTTCTATGTTGGGCTTGCTAAACTCCCATTAATTTTTCCACGTGTCATAAACTGGAAAAGTCACATCCTCGCCCAGCCGTGTATGCCAAATCTCTAAGTGGTTTGGGGCCCACAGAAACCAATGAGTTTGTGTTTTTGTTACTTGTACCATTGCGCTGAATGCCATATTTTTTGCCAAACAAAAAGGGTGATGGAGACTGCACCGTCGCAATTACTAACGTCTTTTAGTAAGACAAAAGAGACTACGCACTTATATTATATTTTTTTAGGAACATATTACCTATTTTATTGAGGGCATATGTCCATTATCACGTATGGACTGCGGCGTGTTTTTTAGTTAGGCAATTTAATATAGAACTGTGCGCCTTGACTACAAGTATGAACTTTCTGTATTCTTTACGATTTGATGCATTGTTATATTTGCGAGCTTCCAAGTAAGCTTCAAAACATAATGGCTGTTTCATACTTCGAAGTTCTTCTTTTCACTTTTTAAATGGTGCGAATGAATATTTTGTTACAAAGAAGTGTAACTGGCTGCCCTGCGTCTAAGTGTGAAGGCCAGTTTGGGAAGTCTCAATCTCCGTGATTCTATGAAAACCTCCCGTTTGACATCGCCATGAGGACCTGCGTCGCTTTTTTAGCTCACCATCTTTAGATAACAATACATGTACCTATCAGAAAGCATCCACGCAGCGTAACGTCAAACGGCCGGATGTCGGCAAGACCACGAGTCATAGCGAGCCATTAGAGAGGTTGCACAAAAAAGATACTTTCAAGGAATCTTTAAAGTGAATAGCACGAATCTCACAACAGTGCGCGCAGGGGTGCCGAGGATCTCACTGGGGGGGTGGAAGCAGCTTTGCCTGGAGTAATGGAGAGCCCGGAAAGTCGTTGGTGCTGTTGGGTTGCTGACACCTCTATCACTGTAGAGCACGTGAAGGGTTGCCGATGGAAACCACATGCGATATGGTTCAATCTGTAAGCACGCATTGTACGATAATCCTTATACAAGCAGGAAATAAAAATTGTGGCAAAAGTAACTCTGGGGAACACCTAGAATAAATGGCACGGAATATAATGTATGTGCGGCGTGGTAGTAAAACCAAGTGGATGAAGTGTAGAAGCAGCTTTTCCTTGTGCTGTCCCTGGTAAGTTGCTAAATCTGCTGCGTTTTCGAATCCTGACAAAGCTTGTATGCCTCGGCATTCTATGACGGCAGGTGCGCTCGCAACCTATTCTGATGATTTATGTGTGTGAAACACAGAGTAGGAAGGTCCCCTTGGCTGATCTTCCGGATTTTGCATCCAGTGTACCCGTCTCAATCCCGGCAAGCATATCGATGCAGATAAAAAATACCGTTTTTTTACTTGTTGGCAACATTTCAGTTTATTGTGCAGAGTGACTGGCGGACATTTCGCTTTGCAGAAGGCAAAGCTGGCGATGTGAAAACCCTATTTTGTATCAACCTGAACGGGAACGATCATACGGGGGACATGCTCGTATTGGATTTTTGCGGAACTGGGGACTCCTTACAGGCCTTTGGGAAAACTTTTGGTGCAATTCGTACTGTCGGTTTCATTCGTATAATATTGTTTTTGTTCGGACACCAAGTGTTTTATCACGTTTTCCAAAGAGCGTACAAGCGATTATCCAACCATAAGGGTTACACGTCCCATGTCTTGCCATATATGGTTTATTTTTGACCTGCGCGTTAGAGTAAGGCCAATGAACATTTAATTTTTTTGGCCTACAAACGACGGCTGCATCTATTGTTCAGGTTATTGCACGTGCCCACAAAGTTTCTACTTATTTAAAACATCTTTTACTTGTACCAGAGCAAGCAGGAGGGGCAGGAAGTTGTAGCTGGCTTACTTATATGAGATCCCCTGGAAAATGTCCACAGCAGAATGTCATCATCGTCATTTATTGTCCCCTAAAGGCCCCTTGCGGGGATTACATAAGGGGGCGGCAAAATAGTAGTACACACATAACAACAATACAAACAGTAATACAGGAACAATACCGACATACATTCGTGTAGAGAAAGTAAAGACGTACATGCACGAGAAATTTTGCGTAGTTAGTATCACTGCAGTTTGCAACCTTAAAAAGAGGAGAAAATTAAAAAAAAAGAGAGAATGGGGAGGGAGAGAGAAGAGCAATTATAAGAAGTCATCATTTCCCTAGTACGCCCAACAAAGCAAAAAGAAAAAAACTAGAAAGAGAAAAGAACTTCCTGAGTGCAACAACCGTATGGGCTTTGGCACGCATGCCAGTAGTAAAAAAGCAGTTCAAGGCAAAACACCCTACACAGCCACACGAGCATAAGTTCTTTAGTTTTATTAATCATTTGAAAAAAAAACTGGAATCCCGGGTAAAAACATACCATGCAGTACCTGTACACAGCAAGAAAGAAAAATAATTCGGCTACAGCCATCTTGCCGCGAACCATGTATGGGTTTGTTTATTGGTTGTTCTTAACTGCCTTCCGCGCTCGGCTCGGTTATGTGTGTCCCAAGTGAAGCGCGGGTTACCTTCTTTATTTTTATGCCACAAGGGCTATCTCATTCAGATAAAAAGACTGTTTCGCCCTAACTTCACCAGCCTAGAATATTGTTCTTTGATCTACAATGTTCTGGATTGAAATCGATGGTTTAAAAACCACGCGTGCCGGAAGGTAAAAAGCATGGAGAGCAGACACCGCGGTAATCGATTCCCGACACCAGTCTGCGCACGTCACTTTGTTGACTGCTGTTTCGCCGCCTGTTTATTCTTTAAGTTGTTAGGGGAGCACATGTTCGCTCCAATAAACTTGATTTTCCTTCAAGACAGCTGTATTGTCTTTGGCTGCGTGACAATATGAAATGATTTGCGAATTGTGGGTACCGTGCGAAGCATCATCTCGGCTATAAAAACACAGTCTTGTTGGTAATTCAGAGAAGTGGTTTATAAATCGTTTATTTCAGTGCAATTATATCTTAGGTGAACGCAAAGACAACAATGGTGTGCTTTCTTTTGCGTAATGCGCTTGGATTATTGAAACGTTCAGTGAATGCCGTTTGGACAGCGTGTCATTTATTCTCAGTTTTGGGAAAAACAGGAATAAAGTTATCAACGATTTTTATGCTGGGTTTTCTGAACTCCCATATTTTTTCCTTGTGTCATAAACTGCAAAGGACACATCCTCGCCCAGCCGCGTATGCCAAATCGTTAAGCGAGGTGCAGGAAGTTGTAGCTGGCTCACTGATATGAGACCCCCTGGAAAAGGTCCGCTGCAGAATGTTAGTTGTAAAAAAGCAGTTCCAGGCGAAACACCCCATAAAGCGACACGAACATAAATTTTTTCGTTTTATGGATCATATGAAACAAATGGGAATCCCGGGTAAAAACACACCATGCAGTGCCTGTACACAGTAAGAAATAAGGAAAGGCAGTCAGTGTGGTGAGACGTGCTACCGGTCAAACAGGGCAAAACAAGGCAGCAGTTCACTGGTACAGGGGGCTGCAGTTGAACAGCGGTCAAAGTGACATCGTCGATGGACGCTTACCTGAGAATAGCAAGAGTACACTGTCCTTCTGGGGTGTGATTTATAAACGAAGTTTTAGATGCGAAGCAGCTTATGGCCGAGCGTTTTCCCTCCGCCGTTGTGTGGGCGCCGTTGTGCGGCGTCCACACCCACTTTGCGCATGCCTGGCCAGGCACTGGTGATGATGATTGTGGCAGGATGCCCTAGGCATTGACCAACCAAAAAATCCATCACGAGATAGCTTCGCGTTCAACCGCCGTCGTCATCTTCCCGTAGGGGAGCCCTGAGTAGTAATCGAGTCATTCCTCCTCTCCTCTCCGACGCCCCTCCGATCTCCGGCATTCCTCCTCTCCTCTCCGAAGCTTCTCTCCTCTACGGGATTGCGCAACGAATGGCAACAGCCGCCGCTCCACGCGCGATAATAATAATAATAACAATCAATCAATCAATCAATCAATCAATCAATCAATCAATCAATCAATCAATCAATCAATCAATCAATCGTTTATTAACGTGCCCAGGAACAGCTGGAGGGCCTTTGTGCTGGCGCATGAAGAAAAAAGAAAGAAAAAACAGGCATGGCTAGATGCCCACACCTCGCAGGTAATGAAATTAAAGGACAGCGATACTGACATATGCACACAAAAATTACACACAGTCGTACACCAGAATATACATGCACCCACAGAAAACACAAACACACACTTACACACAAAAGCAAGTACAGTGCCTTGCAGTAAGGCATGTGACATCACGCCAGTGGTGGTGATACACAGATAATTTCAAAAATATACATAAATATACATAATACAAAAAATAATACATAAATATACATACATTAGAGTTTAGTTGCACGGAAACGGAGTGAATCAAGATAGCTTATATGTAAGAAAAGGAGCATGGAAGGAATGTACATGTAAAGAAAACCAGACATGGAATAAGGGGAATATATAAAAAAGAAAGTCTTGTGTTGTCATCACTTCATGCTCAAGTGACCGCGTGTGAACAGAGGATAAAAAAGGTCACTTACATGACAAGCTCACAGACAAGTTTGCGGAACTGTGTGGAGGAATTATTAAATATGTCTAAATATTCGTTGTACTGATTGTACGTACACTGGAGGCGAAACAAGGGGCACAAGCCACGCAGACAGCTCTGATTAAAGAATGTGTCGTGTCTTCTGGTGGATTTTTGTGGCACATGGAGTGCAACATGTTGCAGCATTTCATCACAAGACACTGTGTCGTGAATGAATTTGAACAGGAAAAAAGATCAGCCTTAATACGTCTGGAGTATAAGCACTCTAGTATCGGTACAGAGAATGACCCAAAATTGTTATGGCTAGCAAAGCGATGATTGAAGATAGAGATAAACTTTTTCTGGACACTTTCAATATGCATACAGAGTGTTTTGCATGCGCTATTCCATACCACAGACAAATAGTCGTGTACAGCTTGAGAAAAGAGCCCGGCTCCTTGAACTCCTTTGATAAGCGACATATAACACCAAGAGATCGGAGCGCCCGCCGAGTGACCTGCCGGATGTGCGGGGAGGAGCTCAATTTACTGTAGAAATTAACACCAAGATCCTTAACCTCCCAAACACGTGGTAGTGCTTCACCGTTAATGTTATAGGAGAACAATATACTGTCAGTTTTTCTAGTGTAGGTCATTACCTTAGTTTTTGATGTATTGATAAGGAGTTTTTTACGTGAGCAACAATCAGAAAAAGACGTGATCGCTCGCTGGAGAGCGGAACAGCTTGCGGTGTTTGAAACAGCCTTAAATATTTTGACATCATCAGCATATATGAGAAAGTGACAATCATGAATTACTGAGGAAACATCATTTATAAAAATTGAAAAAAAAAGTGGCTCCAGAAGAGATCCCTGAGGGACACCACTTGTGGCCTCGTAGGAGAAGGAAGACTGCCCGTTTGCATGCACGAAGCACCCAAGGAACCACGGACGTCCGTGGGACGTCCGAAATACAGCCGGACATCCAAGGCCCAGTTTGGACGGCCACTGTACGTCCATGTTTGGACGTACATTTTCGGACGTACAGTGGACATCCAGAAACGGATGTACAAGTCCGAATGACATCCGCCAACGGACGTAAAAAGTTACTATGAAGAATCACATAACGGCGTAAATTCTATATAAAAGCAATAACGAAAAAGCTACTGTGCTTTTCAATTAAAAAGATTTTGTGCATCAACCCCCTGGCTCCTACGTTGCAAGTTTCATCTGCATATTTTTAATATGAAGCGAAATTTTTAATTTTTTGGAGCACTTCACCAACTCCAACGATGATCTCTTTGGGGAAGGATATATAAGAATTGAGTGCCGCTAACGAAACGTGTGAAGCAAGTTCACTGTGTTCATGTATGCCGCCTGCCCGGTGTAGTGTACTATTCGCTGTAAGAACATTAGATTGTCGTTATGTGATTCTGGAAATTTTTACTGAACATCCAAAATGCAGCCCATTTCGGATGTCCGACTGAACGTACGGAAGTGTTAAAACCGGACGTCCAGCGGACGTACATGGTACTTACATCGGCCCTGAAACGGACGTCATACGGACGTCCGCTAGAGCCGGAATGGACATACAGCGGACGGCCGACGGACGTCCGGTGGTTGCTTGGGCATGACCTATTCGATAAATAATTACATAAAAGGGATGTGATGAATAGTTGTAAATTGAGTTGACACAGCTTTCTAAATAATATATCATGGCAAACGACATCAAAAGCCTTGCTCAAATCGAAGTAGACGACATCGAGTTGTCCTCTTCCCTGCACAGCTTCCGAAGCATGCAGCATGAAATTTACAAGATTAGTGGTGGTCGATCTCCCAGCGAGAAAGCCGTGTTGCTGAGGTAATAATATAGTTTTTACGCCGAAAGAGAGTAGTGTATGTAGTACAGTCTCAAAGAGTTTTGAAGCAGCGCAGAGAATAGAAATCGGGCGGTAGTTTGTGGGGTCTAACTTTGATCCTGACTTAAATATAGGAACAACCCGCCCAGTCTTCCAACGAGTGGGGAACTTACCGGTATTGAGTGACGTTCGAAATATTCGCGCCAAGACCGGAACAAGAAGATCCCCAAACGCCTTTAGTACTGCCGAAGGAATGCCATCAGGGCCGCACGAAAATGAGGGCTTAACTCGCTTTAGAGCTGTTGATACAAGACTTTCCGAAATAAAACATTCTGAGATATTATCATACCCCGGAAGCACTTGAGGGGGGCAGGCTGCACTTTTCTTGCCGAATACTGAACTGAATTGTTGAGCAAAAGCATTAGGAACGTCAGGAATGCTGTCACCCGTCTTGTCAATGAGGTTAATATCTCCAGGGTTGTTTTTGGAAGTTTGTGCACGGACATGACCCCAGAAAGCTTTAGCATTGCGCGGCGCTTCAGCTTCAACCGCGGATATATAACTGGACCTATCGCGCTTAAGCAGATTTTTACAATGCGACCTTAGTTGACGAAACTCGTCCTGCCACCTCTCTTCGCCAGTTTTTTTTTGTTTGTTTATGAGCTCGATTCTTTCCACCAAGGGCCTTTCTTAGTTCAGATGAAAACCAGTACGAATAATTGCTACTTTTTTAGTTTTTTTGGGTACAAATCTGCTTAAGCCATCGTGAAGTACTTTGGTGAAAAAATCAGACATTTTGTCAGCGTCATTGAGAGTGTCCAATGGTGACCAATACGTCTCAGCAAGGAAGTGAAACAAGCCAATATAGTCCCCACGAGCGAAGTTGTAGCCACGGACGCCTAGTGTGTTGAAGGGAGGTCTGTGGTGGGCAAGGGATACGTTAGAAATTGAAATGAGTAAGGGGAGGGGGTGAAACCTGTCTGTTTTTACAATGTCAATATAACTACGCGACACCTCAACGTGTTTCATGTTAGTAAAAGACAAGTCCAAAACGTTTCCACGCAGATTCCTAATTTAGTTGCATTGCTGTAACGAAGTAAAAGAAATAAAATATAGCAAAATTTCACACTTCTGTGATATCGGATGGGACGCCCGATCAACACACTGAGTTTCCCATGCAATGCCGGGTGCGTTAAAGTCACCAGTTATTAAAGTTAAAGATAAAGTGCGTTAAAGTCGCCAGTGATCACTGTGAGAGGTTACAACATTTTCTATTGAATTTAGGGTATGTTTGAAGTCAGGGGCATTTGTCTCGGGTGGTATGTACTAAGCGCATAGTAAGAGGCGTTTGCCCCGAGAGCAAAGCACCTCTAACCAGATAGACTAAGTTTCCAATTGAAGGTCCAGGCGCCGTTTACATTTAATCGAATCGTGTAGGGCAACCAATACGCCAACTCCCCGTTGTTTGCCGCACGAAGGGTCACGGTCATGCCGAAAGACTTGGTAGTTTGGGGGAAAGAAGGAATTAGAGCTAATTTCCGGGCACAGCCAGGTTTCTGTAAGAATTATTACTGGAAAGCAAGAAGAAACTACATTAGAAAAAAATTCGGCAGATTTATTACGTAGCCCACGGACATTTTGGTAGAAAAAATCAAAACTGCAGTTACTCGCCATTGAAACGGTGCTCCTCGACATAGATCATTTGTTCACACAACTCACCGCGCAAGGGTTTAAACAGGCAGTGCCGCAGCCAAAGCGCAGGGTCTCTCAGTTTCTCGAAACACACGTCGTCCACGGCGACGTAGAAGGAAGCGTACGAGTCATGCCTCGTTTTCACTTGCTTGCACATGATCGGCACAGCACCCACAGAACACAAGTGCGTGGCTACTTGCGCCGATGTTGTAGAAGGACGCAGCTTGGTGAGAAATATAGCTTTAGGGGGCCTGGGACGGCCGACCGCCGCAAGTAGAGTCCCATCAGAAACGCCAACTGCCAGCGGACGCGGGTTGTGCCTTGCGCGGCGTTGCTGCTGCTGCGTCGGTGGTGACAAGTTCTGAAGAGGCCGGGAAGCCGAATTCGCCGGCGTCGGCGTTGGAGGGGTAGAGGCAGGCAGCACGGGATTCTGCGAAGAGCCGGGCGTCCGCGGTGTAGGGGGTTTTGTTTCCGCGACCGTCCTGGTTGGCAGCGGCGGGAAATCGGCCAGCCGGGGCGCACCCCTCAGCCGGGCCAAATCGCTGCGCAGGGAATGCACCTCTTGGCGCAGCGATCTCACGGCATCGGCGTGAGCCTCAGCCTTTGTTGCGCCCTCACGGCGGAGCTGCTCGTTGTCCTCCCCCAGCCTAACAACCTGGTCGGAAAGAAAAGAGATTCCCTCCAGGGCGTCCCCGAGAAGGGCACGGAGGGAAACCAGCTCGGCGGCGAGGTTAACGGGGTGCGTGGTGGCGGCTGCGAGGGAAGGGCTGGACGAAAGAGCCGGCAACGCTGCCGCTTGCGAAGAAATGCCGTGGTCGATGCTAGGGCTAACCGGCACCGAAGCAGTCTTGCACGTATTGCAGACGAAGCGCCTCGCACCTGACTTAAGTAACTGGAGGTCGTCGTCCGGCAACGTGATACATTTCGCGTGAGCGCGTTTGTTGCACTCGCCGCAACGCAGAAATTTCTGTTTTCCGAAGAAAACACAGGAACAGAGTACGCAAGCGTCCTTGCTTGCGTATTATTAATTAATAATAATAATAATAATAATAATAATAATCAATCAATCAATCAATCAATCAATCATGTTTATTTACGTGCCCAGGAACAGCCAGAGGCCTGAGTGCTGGCGCACGGATAGTTACATGAAAACAATATACAAGAAACATATTGGAAGAAACAAACAAGCGACAAGAAACACAAATTGAAGTAGCGAAAATTACAGAAATAAAGTACAGGCGGAGCCTGGGTACAGGTAAAAAAGAAAAAGAAGATGCCTTTGTGGCTCAGCTTATTGTAATGAATACACAACAAGCAGAGAACAAAGTTTAACAGTAAGACGACAAAAAAAATGACAAGAGTATAGAGACAAATGATAAGACAAGCATGATAAGTAAACAGTTTCAAAAACAGGCAACTATATTGGTTAAACAGAACCACAGAGAAACCAAATTTCAGCAATAATAAAAAGAAAAACGATCGACAGAGATATCATAGATGTTTAACATACTGTGTTCAACAGCGCACTACGGTAAATCGTAAAGGAGCTTTGAAAGATGTCAAGGCGTTCAGAGAAGCGGTTGTAGCAATTCTGTATTCTGCGCACTGGAGAATGATTGGAGTTGCGCGCAGCGGTCAAGAAAGGGCGATGCGACCTGGTGGGCCTCTGTGGAACACTAAACTCTAAACAGTTAAGCAGGTCTGCGCAAGAAAGGTCACCATGAACAATTTTGTGAAGAAATGTAAGGTCTGCACGCATACGTCTGCAGGTCAACGAAGGGATGGAAGTAACTATGGGTAAGTCAGAATCAGGATGAAAACTGTGATTGTGATGACGGTGCTTAAATATGGATAAAAACTTCTTCTGCACACGTTCTATTAATTCACTACTAGATTTGGAGATGCCGTTCCAGGCAACAGAAGCATAGTCTAACTGGGGGATACATATTGCATTGTATAGCATTAGAAATGCATCTGGAGAAGAGAATTCCTTTGTAATCCGACACACATTTCCAAGACTTCGGAGCGCTCGCCGGGTGATGAGCCTAATATGAGAAGAAAAAGAGAGGGTACTGTCGAAAAGAACCCCGAGGTCCCTAATCTCCTCAACCCTTTGCAAAGGAGCTCCCGCCATACTGTAGGAAAACAGTAGACGATGGGTTTTCCGGCTGTACGTGACAACCTTTGTTTTAACTGGATTTAAAATTAGACAGTTCTTGCTGCACCAGACCGATAATTCCGACACATCCCTCTGCAAGGCACAGCAGTCCTGAAAACTGCTAATGTGCCTAAATAGCTTGACATCATCAGCACAGAGAAGAAATGAAGATTTTGTTAACACTGTTGACACATCATTGATAAAGATAGAAAACAATAGTGGACCCAGCACAGAACCCTGAGGTACACCACTCGTTGCAGTGTAAACACTAGACCTTTTGAAGTTTACATCTACGTAAAAGGACCGGTCAAGGAGATAGTTGGACAACAAGGCAACAAGACTTGCATCAACACCGGACATAGTAAGCTTGTTAATTAATAATTTATGGTTCACTACATCAAACGCCTTACTGAGGTCAAAATAAATAACATCCAACTGGCCGTTTTCACAAACTGCAGCCGAAGCCTGAGTCATGAAGCTTGCAAGATTTGTAACCGTCGATCGACCCGAGAAAAAGCCGTGCTGATTTGGTATCACAACGTTCTTGACGCAGGCAGCAAGAACGTTGTGCAGAGCTGACTCAAAGAGTTTTGAGGCGACACAAAGGAGTGAGATTGGGCGATAGTTGGTAACGGCTGACTTATCACCAGACTTAAATATTGGAAAAATTCGAGCAATCTTCCATGCACGAGGAAATTTGCCGAAAAGTAAACAGTTATTGTAAATGGAAGTTAAGACAGGCACAAAAATGTTGCCGTAAACCTTCATGAGGGCTGCTGGAATTCCGTCTGCACCACAGGAAAATGACGGTTTCATCCGTTTAAGGCTATCATTGACAAGTTTTTCATCGAACATAAGTGTACTAAAATTAGACATATTATTATACGACAGGCGTTCGTCGTGACCATCTGGCAATTGAAAGACAGAATGAAAGTACTGAGCAAAGCTAGTGGCGACATCCTCAACCTGTTCCCCATCGGAATTTAGCAGGCTAATGTGTTCTTTAGACTCCTTAGAACGGCCGCGTACATACCTCCAGAAGTCAGCCGGTTTCTGAGACGCAGAAGCCTCTAACGACTCTATATAGAGCTGGTGGTCACGCCGGTAGAGGCTTTTACAAAGTGAGCGATACCGACTAAACTCCGCTTTCCACTTGTCGAGCCCAGAACGCTTGGCCTTTTTGTGGGCGCTGTCCTTAAGTTTAAGCGAACTTCGAAGTTCTTTAGAGAACCAATGGGGAAATTTGGAATGAACAGGCATATAACAAGGGATGTACTTTTCCATGCCACTCCTGACAATTTCGGTAAAACGTCGAACCTGTTCGTCAACATCATTGACATCAAAAACACTAGACCATTCAGCAGATGAATAAAAGTGATAGAGCCCAACATAATCTCCACGCTTGAAAGCATATCGCGGGACTGCACAATCGTCAACACCACCATAGCAATGCTGGGCAGCGACAGAGACAGAGACAATAAGAGGGGGGTGAAACTTGTCGGGGTGTACAAGAGATACTTCGGAGGCACACACTTCTACGTTTTTCAAGTTCGAGAAGCACACATCTAGGACATTACCACAGAAGTTTTCTATGTGGCAGAACTGCTGCAAAGAGGTGAATGATTGAAAATCTAATAACATGGTGCATTTCTGCGCTGCATAATGGTTTTTATGCTGAAATGAAAGACTGTTCCAGTGAATACCTGGGGTGTTGAAGTATCCAAGTATAATTAGCTTATGGTTGGAGTGTGAATTGGAAACATTTTCAATAGATGTGAGCTTTAGATTATATGCAGCAGGTAAAATATCCGGGGTTATATAGAATGCACCGATGAGCAGCTTCTCGCCCCTCTTGAGGCCTATCTCAAGCCAGACTGATTCCTCAGTCTCGAGGTCTGCACGGGTCTGCAATAATAATAATAATAATATTAGTAATAATATAATAATAATAATATTATTAACACCTTATTATAACCGAATACAAAATACACATGCGGGCCTGCCAAAGCCACAGGAGGCTTGTGGGGCAGTGCCCGGCAGCTGACAACACTCATACATAAAAGTTTGCCGTGATGGATACAATTCACTTCTCGAAGGGATTAGCCATGCAATTCAAAGAGTACAGACTTTATTTGTTTACCCCTGCTTAAAGAAAAGACTTCATCCGCTAAAGTGTTTGGGAGAGAGGGGACATAGTGAATGCGAAGGCGTTCGCCATATCTAGTGCGCACCCAAGGTACATTAAAGCTAAACCGCGGGCGAAGTTAGCGTGCAGTAACATAGGCCGAGCAAAACTCCTCAGACCAAGCATAATTAGGCACAAGAGTCTGCTTGAAAAGGTGCGAGAAATTGGGCATACGGAAATAGAGAAAAATGCTCACAACCCTATCATACTGCACCCCATAAAGAACAGACTTCAGTATAGATTTGACGAAGGCGTTAAACTTGTTTTTCCAAAACGATGAACTAAAATAAAAGCAACATAAGCCATATCGCACAACACTGTAAGCCAATGCGTGAATAATTTGTTTGCGCACTTATACCGGGCATACGGATTTTACAGAGTATAACAGACAAGACACTTTTCGAAGCCGTGCACAAATAAATGCAGCATGGCTGTCCAGGGGTGCTATCCCAGAAGGCCCGAGTTCGAGCGAAACTCGGGCAAGGCTGAGCTGTGGTGATTATAATAAGCTCATGATAATACTTCGCGGCAGGATTAAAAGGCTTTAAAAATGCGATTCATGCTATTTGCTGACAATTGAGGTGAAGTAATAAGTCCAGGGAAGCGCGCTCCAAGGATGCGCGACTAGGGCGTGGCGCATCTTTCAGTGCGTTCTCTCGTTGCACTGCTGCACTGGTGGCTACTGGGGACAAGCAAATCCAACTACTCAATTTTATTGTACTTTTACCTTGTTAATATGTATTGCTTTACAAAGTTCATTATATTTTTGTATTCCAGGGGTTCATATGAGCTTTTTGTTCGAAATTTTTCGTCCCAAGAAGTAGTTTGTGCCGTTGGTGGCAGACAGTGCAATCACGTGACTATGGCCGACTGGCAAAAAAAGAAAGCGGGTGACAGAAGCGCGCCACATTCAAAACTGTTGCTGCTTGGATTACGTTAGCAAAAGCTTCCGCTTTTCGACACAAAATTTTCTGTGCGCGGTCGAGTCTGCCTACGTGCTTTTAAGGCGAATGCCGGGCGATACGTATAAGCAACTTCTTTTCTAATACATTGTACTTGCGCCTTTTCCGCCACTTTCGTTTCTTTGTGTTTTGGCTCGGATAAATTTAAACTGCTTCTTTTCTGCTATTACGTCTTTGCGTCAGTTTATTCTATTTCATTTGTTCGTCTTAGTGTGCAAGCAGACTAGAACACGCCGCAGCCTCCCTGGAATCGGGGTTCTGCGAGGGTGGTGTGCACCTGTCCTACTCCCGTGACATCACGCTCAGGCTTCACTCTGCACGTAATATTCTACAACCGTTACCTCTCAAGTTCACAGTGTTATGAATTTTGCGAATCGGGCACATTAGTTGCTCAAAGCTCCCAATTGAGGGCCAATCCTCCAAGTAGTCATGCGTTCCGAAGGAAGGAAAAGCAACCAGGACAACCACTTTTCAGATTTGTTGCCTTTATTTTATTTTGCTCTTCACCGCTTTTGTTCGAAGAAGCTCTCTACAGTCGTTTTTTTTTTTCCATAGAGTCGTTTTTTTCCCTCCCCTCACAAACCTCTCTTCTTTCACGCAAATGCCACTCCCGCTAAACCTCCCTCTAGCGTCGTGCGGTTGCTTAAATTCTTCGCTCTCCCCTTCACTCGCTTGACATGCTCTGGTTCTTGCCATACGACGGTGGCAATGAACAAAACCATTTCAAATGTGTAAAGATCGCCTCTCACAATAGGCAGGCGCCGTTGATTGTATTGTAGCAAGGATAATGAACAGATGCAGCAGGCCATCAAGCTATCGGGGTATGCTCTGTACCAGCATCAACCATGTGGAAGAGGAAGGTAGGATTATGCCCAATCCAGACGCGGGGATATGTGCCACAGACGTATCAGGGGAAGAGGATGAACCTCGTAAGGTGCGTGCGCGAGAAACGAGCTGGGTTATCTCAACGGTCAGACCTGCGTTCCTATTGGCTTCATCCCTGCGAATAAGCCACCGCAACCGGCTATCGGTGCGTCGACTGTCTCCTTGACGGTATATGCAATACGTATAAGCTGTCCTGCCAGTAACCTTTCCACGAGAAATGCGCGTCACGCAACCCCTCGAGGGAGTCTGTCTGCCGCGCTGATGATAAAACGCATAGTCATGCAACGCTTCGCTCGAAACTGTTTTGTGAGCAGAGGATAACTGAAGCGCACGCTCTGCCTACAGACGGATAGAGGAAGCCATGTCCGCCAAATCACCTAAAATATTGATTGATTGATTGTAGGGTTTAACGCGCCGACGCAACGCAGGCGATGAGGCGCGCCGTAGTGGAGGGCTCCGGATTAATTTTGACCACCTGGGGATCTTTAACGTGCGCCGAAATCTCGTACACACGGGACGGTCGACTGGTGGCGGTCGATGATGCGGTCGCCCCCTACGCTTCTGTAGAAGCTGCCCGTCGCGTAAAACCGCAGCGCACAGTACACTTGCTCCTTGACGGCCATGCAGCGAACGCCGCCTTTAAGTCGTCGCGAACGGGGGCCTGTCGCTAGACGACTGCACAACCAATGCAAAGCACTTTTCGAGATCTAAAAACGAGCTCGAAATTCCTCCTTCGTTTAAAACACTTGTCGGGGTAGAAATACGCCTGCTATGGCGACCATAAAAATAAACAATGCCGCAGCAGCGGCCACAACGGGCGTCCCGAGTTCAACTCGGCCGTGCAAAACCATGCCCGAGTTCGCTCCGAGTTCTAATGTCAGTCAAACAAATCAAGCCCATTCGTGGGCGCGGCGGAACAACCGAAGCCACACCCACCCATTGCATCCACTTTGTGTGGGCGTAGCGTCGTAGCTACGAAGTCGTCATTTCATGCCGGGTAGTAGTGACAAGAACTTAGCACAAAACGAAAATGAAGTCCCCAGGCCACCTTCAGTAAATGGTGCCCTGCACACTCGTGGGGGTGTTCGGTCCGAACTGGAGTTCACTATTCTACGAGCCGATAGGAGAGGCCAAGACGGCACGATTTTCCCCCGGTAGCCACCTTAATACGCTGTGAAAACACAGTCGATGACAAATGATACAACTTCAACGTCTAAATAAACGCACTCGCCAATGCTCAAACAGGCTCTTGACACGGGACGATTTCTGATAAGCGCCCGCCGTGCACACTCTAGCAAGCCGTGAACAAAAGCCATGGTCCGAAGCAGGGCGTGTTCTGTTCGCTACAGTGGACCCCTTTGATTACTTGGTTTGTGCTTGCGTAGAGCTGCACTGGGACTGCCCTCAAGCCAAGTGGCAAACATAATTCAGTGGAAGAACAGAACACCGAGAAAACTGAGAAGTAGCAGTGGGGTGATCTAGTTTATGCTAGGGAAAGAGTACTGCAGATCGATTTCAGATGATCCTGCGTGCGGAAGATAGCACAAGCCGTGCTTTATCAACTTAGGCGGCCCGAATACAGCGCGCTGAATATGGCAGGCGTGCTTCGGGAGATTCCGGCGGTTTCCCTGGAGGTGTATCGAATGCTTCACTATCTCTACTTTTGTAAACCAGCCGCTGGAAACTCGGGAGTAGGCGAAACTCGGGCCTTCTGGATTAGTGCCCCAGGACAGGTCGCAATCAAAAAGAACGCCTAAGTACTTCACGGTTGATACAGGTACGATGGGGGAGCAGTCGCAGTCTACGCAGTTCGAGTCATGCAGAAATATAGGGCAATCATGCGGGATCAGTTTCAGCGGATTGTGAAAATAAACCAAGTGTGTCTTTATGATTGACCGCTATTTGATTGCTACTGAACCAATCCATAATTTTTTCAGTGTCATTCTGTAGGTGTGCGACCGCCTTCTTAAAATCAAGGTGTCGAGCCAGTAACTACGTATCATCTCTGTATTGAAATACGCAGCAGTGAGAGGATATATTGCACAAATTGTTGACATAAATATTAAAGAGAATGCGAGCCAAAATGGAACCCAGAGGGACACCTGTAGTTAAATGCTGCGGATTGCTTTTGACCTTATCAATAACAATAACCTGCAAACGGTTAGAGAGATAATTAGTTAATAAGGACAAAAACAGCCCTCTAAATTCGTAATAAAATAGTTTGTCATATAATACTTGATAATTCACAGAATGAAACGCTTTTGGTACATCCAAAAATAAGGCACAGACAAATTCGTTATTATCAATTGCAGAATTGAGAACATCACCGAGTCCCTCCAAAGCTTTCTGGGTACCGCGACCTGGTATGAAGCCGTACTGGTTCGGCGCGTACAGGCTATGAACATCAAGGAAGCTCTACATTATGGGGGAAATATGCCTTTCCAAGATAAGAGCAATAACAGGGAAGATAGAAATACCCAGACAATTCTCTATCCCCTTTTTCTTGGAATTATTTGAGTTTATATTATGAAGGTAATAATGGCAAGAAGCACGCCTTTGAGACTATCAAAATTCCTGCAAAGAACATCGACAGATATGCCATCAGCACTTACAGTTTTGCGCCTGTTGAAACCAAATAAAATACACCTAAGGTCATCTATTGTGCACAGTGGTAGAAAGGCCGATTCCAGTACTGATGACATACTGTTTGGCGTGAGACCGGGTACCAGCGAAGACTGACCAGAGGAAGAGAATAGGCCCTTAAATTCATCAGCAAATGTGATGGAAACGGCACCTAAATTCTGCTTTAGAAAAGACGAAGCATTTTTACGCCTACCACCTCGGAGTTGGTTAACTATGGCCCAATTCTTGGTTGGATTTTTAAATGATGTGCGAAACGAGTCCTGGAAATATTTGCGCTTCTCGGAGCGCAGTAGTGCGTTAGCCTTATTCCGAGCGCTTTTGTAAAGCGATCTTATATCAGAGTTTTAAATGCAGAGCATTTCTTTCACTCACGATGTCACCCGGCGTTGGCGTGCCTCGTTGTCCGCAACAGCCGTTCCAGGTGCGCCCTCTCCCCCCCTCCTCCTTGCCTGCTCTCCGCTGCTCCTCGCGTTTCGCACTTTGATCTCACCCCCACTTCTCTCTGCGCATGCGCCGCGTTTCTATGACAACGGAGGCGCGTCGCCTGCGTCGTCTGCTTCCTCTCCGCCGTGGCTGCGCTCCGCGGCGCCGAAGTCAAACGGGAGCGCGCGGCCTCGTCCGCAACAGCCGTTCCAAGTGCGCCCTCTCCCCTACTCCTCCTCGCCTGCTCTCCGCTGCTCCTCGCGTGTTGTCTGCGTGCTCGGATCGCATTCAGCAACAGGTGGGGCGCGCATGCGTCGTAGTTTGGCGCGGGAGCAACAACAGTTGTGGCGTGACCGTGACGTAGTCGTGACGTGGTCGTGGCGCGGTCGTGCCGTGATGGGGCGGTTCTCGGCGTTCGCTCTTGCTGTCAATTTCTTTCGAACCAGATAATAAATGATGTCACGTGACCACTTATTTACGACTCCTCATTAATTACAATAATAATTATAACAACAATAGCAACCAACAGCAACAACTGCAACAACATTAACGTAACCCAACCTACTTAAAGGAGTACTGACACGAAATTTCGAAGCTGAGATAACTATGTAAAACGCTTCCTTTTTATCAGGAGATATCTCCCAGCAAGTTTCAACAGCAATCGTTCAGCGGAACATATTTAAAATCCATTTTAATATGCGCCCGCACGAGAAAGCCCAGAGCGGGCCGACGTGACATCATCTGCTACATGCCCCAAACTGCCGACGTCGGGGCTCCCGTGACGAAGCCGACGCGCTGGCTGTGGTTGGCGCGCGCTGCTCGGGCGTGTGTACACGTCATGGTTTTGGGACTGACGTCATGCTGCCCGGGCCTGTGGGGACGGCGAAGACCTCGGCCTGTCTGGGCGCACGCGTGCGCTCGCTCGCTCGCGCTTCCAGAGAGGCAGCGATACGGCAAAAATGGTGACGCCATGTGATACATCCTGTCATGGCGGCCGCTCGGCGTTTTTTTGTCGAAACCGAAACTGGCACGAATAAACGACGCCGTAAATGAATGTTTACGCTGCGCTCGACCGTCTAATCTGTCATTCTATGATTAGTGGGCTGGTAGGCACGCATAGCCGCGAAAAAAACGTAACATGAAAATTTCGTGTCAGTACTCCTTTAACGTCGTGCGCCCCCCGAAAATGCTCTGCATTTGACCGTGCCCCTCGCGAGGGGGATGTTTCATAAAAATTGTTAGGTGCACGTCTACTGCAAGCCCAAGCCAACTCACGTTCAGCAATCGCTGATAACACGGCTTTGTTAATCTAGGGGCAGCCCGTACGTCTTTGCTTTATTTTCAGAATTTTTTTCGCCGACTCTAACAACTGCTGATACACCGTCACAAAGGAATCGTAAACCACGTCACCTGTGACATCACTTAAAAACGCGTTCCAGTCGTAATTTACAATGACCGAATCTAATTTTTTCCTGTCGACAATTGTAACAGCTTCGTGTTTACTGAGATTGTGCAGAGCGTCAGGGGATTGAGGGAAGATATTTCACCCGACAAAAAAGTCATCCGACATTTTACGTTCAATTATAACAGAGGTACAATCTTCTTGATCAAGCCGTACGTTAACATGGTCTAAACAAAATGACACTAGACTATTTCCCAATAGTTCTACTCGAGTAAGAAGGTTAATCAAAGCAGAAATACCGGCATCGGCCAAAGTATTTAGATATTCAACGGTCACTTGCTTTTTACTTTTTAAAAGATCTATATTTATGTCGCCGATTAAGCAGATCCGACCAAGAGGGAACGAGGCCTTACTGAGCTCCTCAATAAAGACGTTTATGTTCTGCCTAGGTGGGCGATAGATAACAATCAGGGTGAAGTCAAAGTGCGTGGAGTGAAGGGAAACAGCTACATGCTCGGCACTAACGAAAGACATCAATACGATGGGAGAGGCCCAGTTATTTTTAACAAACACTGCCATTCCACCCCCACGGCTGGTATCCAAGTAAAGAAAAAGCTACGATACCCATAAATAAAAAAATAGCTGAGTAAGAGGCTGCGTAATATTAATTTCAGTTAGAGCAAAAACATCAACCTTATCTGCCAAGATGCTCACAAGAGAGCAGATTTGATCCCAGTGCTTTCAAATGCTCCTGATCTTTACGTGCCATGAGAGTGAAAATAGTGGAACTAGTGAAAATAGTGAAACTGCCATGAGCAGGAGAAAGAAAGTCATCACGGAAAGTGTCGAAATCTCGGAACAAGAGAGTATCTGAAGACGTGCAGAAGAAGAAAAAAAAAGGAAAGAAAACAAGAAAAGGAAGCGAGTCCAAGAACGAGGACAGAATTAAGCAAGGCCATCTAGAGCAGAAAGATACGGTACGCGAATTATCGGGTCCCCTTCCTTCTCTCGTACGTAGATGCGGCTGTTTCGAACCCAGACAAATTGGTAACCCTTTTCCTTGGCAGTTTCTCGGGCGCCCCAGTACAGTTCTCTGTTTGCTCGGGTCAGATTTTCTGCAAAAAATAAGTCTGGTAGCTCGCTGCGTGGCTTTGAACGGGCACTCAACCACTTTTCACGAACAGCTTTGGAAGTGAACTTCACCAGTACTAGGGCAGGCCTATTTTGCCGATGGGCAGTGTGTGAACGGCTATCACTTGGTTCGGGGAAAAGTAGTTTATTTCAAGTTTATGACCGAGGTCTGTGATCACAGCAGCCAAGTCCTTGTTAGGATTGTCGGAAAGACCTCGAATTTCCAGGTTAGAGGACCTGCCGTACTGTTCCGAAGCAGCAGTATGCGAAGCAGCTTAGGGTTAGAGACGCGATGGTAGCCGCTGCATACTCCGCGGGGGCGCCACTGTAGCTCCGCGGTATAAATGACGCGCGCGCGCGCTCCGCTCCCCTCAGTTTCTTCCCGCAACGCTGCGACCGAACTGAAAACTAATGGGAACTTGAGTCGACCCCATGGCTGCTTCATACTACTCAGGGTTCCCCAAGGGAAGATGGTGAAATTTTTTTTATATAATGTGTGTTATTCAATGATTGCAAAAGTTCATGGTCTTACTGAAGTTGGCTCCCTTCCTTGACTCCACGGAGTGACAGAACGAACATTAAAACACGGGACCTCAAAGAGACCGGCGGCAAAGGCGTTGTGCTGCTGAGCGCAAGGGCGGACGCCGGTGTTACCATGGCTGTGGTGGCAGCATTCGCATGGAGACGGAAAGCGAAAACTGCCGCTTGTTAAGATGTTGGCGGAAATTAAAGATTTCCCCCAGGCTGTGAGGAGGACGGGGAAAACTTTATTATTGCACAAGGCAGGATTAAAGTTAGGGAGAGGGTGTGAATCCTCTCTAGCGTGGTGGTGCGCCATAATTCGGGATCCCATTAGTCGAGGCTGTCGCGTGTGTCCGCTGGACCAGAGCCGGAAGAGGTTCCAGGTCCGAGCAGTGAGAGAGCCGCCTTCCAGCCCTCCCTCGTCGGCTTAGCTGTGGCTTCTAGTCCGGTATTATATTTGCAGGACTATACCTTAAGATCCGCATCTGCCCACTGTCCGCAGGAGTTACAGGAGCAGGAGAAGGACGGGTTGATGTGTTTGAGACTTGTAGGGCTGTATAACGACCCCGCCTCCCGCCTGCAAAGATGAAGAAAAATCCGCAGCTGGTCAAAATAAATCCGGAGCCCTCCATTGCTGTGCGCCTCATAGACCAGTTTTGGCTTCGGTGCGTTCCACCCCATAAGCTGAATCAGGACCGTAATGAGCTTTGTTGACAAGACAAAAAGAATCAAGGAAGCTCCCACAATCGCGTAAGATGTAGTAGCGAATCTGCACGCAACATTTACGATCATCACGGCGGTTCAAGTCCACGATTGCAGCCCGTTTGCCTCTTATTCGCTGCCGCAACGACAGTGAGCTTCTTCCAATTTTTTGCAACTGATAATCATTGGACATCAGCTTCGAGGGGCGTACGCTATGAACTAATGTTGCGACGATAATGGCGAACGCTGGAGTTTTTTGGGATGGCGCGATCTTAGCCAATCTTCCTAAGTCAGTATGCTTGGCTTGACAACGTGCGCGGTCGTTGCGAGGCACGCGAACGCGATCGCTAGGCATTTTCTTGGTTTTGTTAACTGCCGTGCGGTGACCGTGAGCCCCGAGCTCCCGTGTGCTCACTCACGTACGCGCGCTCGGCAATTTCTTTGTATTTTTAAGTGCGTACACAAAGAATTACGTTTTGCTAAACAGCTTCGCTGTGCAAACTTCTCGTTCTTTGCCCTCTCGCCTGCCTTACCGGGAAGGTTGCAAAGTGAACTCAACTACAACATTGCGCTTCTCCGCTGCATAGATACTCGCGATTAGAGAGAGAGAATCAACTTTTATTGAGCCTAATAAGGTACTGGCTAGTGCACGCAGGCACCGGATGGGGCGGAGCCATCTTCGCGGGTCCCATATGCGTCTAGCAGCTCCTGGCCCGTGGCTGCCAGCGCAAGCTGGATCGTCTTGTCGGGGCAAGACAACAAGGGCTAGACAACAAGGTATCCCATCGCGCTCGATTTGGTGTGAAATAGGGGTCGGGGGCGGGCAGATCTCAAGAGACTCGCACTCGGCCAGGACGTGTGCCAGAGTGCCTTGTCTGTACTTGCCGAACGGGCAAGTACTCTGGTACCTTTCCGGGTACATCTTGTTTAGAAGTGTGGGATGCGCTAGCGACCCCGCCTGTATTCTTCGGATAACGGTCTACTGTTTTCGTCTCAATTGCGGGTGAGGCCCGGGGAATCTGCATCTGCTCTCTCTGTACATTTCAGTAATTTCTCTGTAGCTCGTAACAGGACGCAGCTGCGCCGGCTCGTCCTTGGCCCGGACAGACAACTCTCGGGCGTGGTGGTCGGCGGGTTCATTTCCTTCCACATTCGAGTGAGCCGGCACCCACACGAGCTCTAAGGATCGCCTCGGGGGCCTTCGCTTGTACAATATCGCATGTACCGAGGGGGACATCCTCCCTTTTCGGAAGCTGGCGCACGCCTTCATAGAGCCCGTGACTATAGTGCCGGCCCTCGGATGTGTTAGCGCGAGGGCCACGGCAACTTCCTCCGCTTCGATCGATTGGGTCGTGCGGACGGATGCGCACATGCCATAAAAATGACTGATGTACTGCTGGTAAGCTTTGATGTTCTTCGGCATGACATTTTCACCCCTGAAAGTGCAATATAGTTTTGTACAAAGTTTGCCTGCATATAATATGCAACGATACCGCGTTTCCTTCAAACACAAAAAATCTGTTCTTACAGGCATCTTAAACCACCTGTGCTGCCAAGACACTCGGGGTTTTAGAACTTCCGACTTTCTAAAAAACATACTTTCACTGAAATATACGCGAATTTGGCGTAGGGTGCCGGCTTTTATGAGTGGACAAAAATGTTAGACATTACGAATGAAGTCAGTACACCTCCCAGCTACCGTCGCAGTGTGAGCCGAGAAGGAAATCCTCATCAGTGCAGCTTCGAGCAGCCTACGCATAGTGTACCTTCGAAGGCGTTTGACGCAAGCATACCGCCCAGGTACAAGCAGAGCAAACCATTCACGCCAAAACCTGTTCTAACGGGATGCCACAGCTATCCCTTATTCAGAGCTTTGCATAAATGAGGTCACCGGAAAATCTACTACTGCATGCTAAACCTTACGCTAAAGGCTGATTATGTGACCACTGGGTATTTAAAAATCGTCATGCATTACCGTCCTTAGATTCGCCCCAATCAAGCCTCCAGCTGGAAGCTTGATTGCGTGAAAAGAATTGTTTCACGCAAAGGGAATGAGAACTGCGGCGATCTCTTTAATACAAACGGGAATACTTTTACTTAGGAGTAGCCGCAACAAGAATTCAGCTTTATTGGTACTTCATGCAGGTACGAGTCACTTTGATGAAGGAGGATTTTGTAGCGTGGATTGATATCTTGCTGTTGGACACAAAGCCGCTTTGCCGATGACATCCAAGCAATGGTGCTCGGAATTACGTTTGCATCATCAAAGACCAAATGCCTCAACCTATGTAGTCATTTGCGCAGTGGTCTTTTCACTTTTATTTGTATTGGCTTCGTGTGCTTCCCATTGTTTGAACCGTTTTCTTTGTATTTTGATTCAGCCTTTACCTTAGAGATTTTCTTTTCAATATTGGTGTCTTCAGAACTTTGCTTGCAGCATTTGCCTGTATTTCATTTTCATTATTTTTGATTACTCTGCTCTCTCTACAATATACCACATTCACTCCACATCATTAGTCATTTCCATCTGCTGTAGTTGGCTCTGCCGGTCAATAGGGTTCATCTCCCCAGTTCACGATAAAAAATGGCAGCGCATCTGCCCACTTCGTTGCAAATATCGTCTTAAGACGATAGAGGTCTGGTGCCCCTGCTATGTCAATCCATTCACGTTTACCGCGCACCACTGCTACACTATGATGCCCTTCTCCACGCGCGGTACACGCGCCTTCAACTGGAATATTTCATTGCTGTTCATAACTTGGAATGCCCCCAGGAGCTATAGAAGCGCGGGCGGCAGTAGGTGATGGTGGGATGTTTTATCTACAGTGGATGTAGATTTTCAGTTGTTATTTTAAAAATCAGGTATACATGCATTTTTTAGTGAAGGAACACTGTAATTTTGTCCCTCAGATCTGCGTAATGTTTTGTTTTGTTCAACAATGTTGACAACTTTGAACACTGCTACCAGATCTACATGCTTAAAGATGGTTGTTCGTACATCAACGTCTCGTGCAACGCCTGTTTTACTTCGTCCTGGTCGGTGAATCGAGGTACAGACAAACAGATAGCCATTGATAGGCGTTGCTACGCGTGGAGGCAGATCAATACTACGCGCCGTCCAATTAATTCTTCTCTATAAACATACAAGGAACCAACACAAGAAGAAAAAAGACGAAATATCGGAATTTCTAACATGGAAGCGTAAGTTTATATTTACTGAGATAGTTAACTATATACATATTTACTAACAGAACTGAACTAGCTGTTTTGTCGGATCACTGCTTATCTTGCTTAAACAAAAGAAAAAATAACAAACCCCTTCCTTCACGAAACAGCGGTGCCTGCGAAGCTTCACTTCGGTGAAAGCAAAGACGACTTCCTCCTGGCCACACAAAAATATATTCGGACTCAGAGTGAGCTTCCCGTGGGGTATGAGGCACACCGTAATGGAGGACTCAGTATTATTTTCCCCACCTGGAGATCTTTAACGTGCACCCAAATCTTAGTACACAGCTGTTTTAGCTTTTCGCCTCCATGAGAAATGAAGTGAAAACGCGAAAACATTGAAATGAAAATTCAAGAAATTCCGCAACTACAACAAAACCCTTTGTTTTCACTGAACTTTATTCGAACTGAAATGTTTGGTATGTGTTATCGTAGATCGTTCGTCCATTACTATTTTCTGCTATTATTGAACCAAGCCCTTCTGTCGAAAAGGCGGAGTGAACCAAGAACTGCGTGCGTGTGCTGTACCTGAAGGTGAATTGGCTGACCCGCCTTTTGGAGAGCGCAGCTGCAACGTGACGTGATGCGACGGGCATTGCGTGTGCACAAGCTGCGCCGAAGAGCGATAGTTGGGGACGGGGGAGAGAGAGAGAGAGAGAGAGAGAGAGAGAGAGAGAGAGAGAGAGAGAGAGAGAGAGAGAGAGAGAGAGAGAGAGAGAGAGAGAGAGAGAGAGAGAGGGGGGGGGGGGGAACGCCAAGTAACAGGGTTGGGTGCGACGACGCTATTGAACCAATACAAGCTTTCCTTGAAACATTTTTTAAATCTTTCAACGGTCTGCAGTTGGTGTATTTCTATCTGAGTTTTCATCTAGGTGAATGGAAATACATACGCTTTTACTGAAAATTATATAACCACCGCGACCAGCAGGAACAGTGCGAATGAATTTGTGCGCAATGCTGGACGAAGGCCTCTCCCGCTTATACATGAAAGCTATTTCGTGCGCTGTCCCAAATTGTCGTGTGCCCAACGTTCTCCTATCTCATTTCGGCATAGCGCTCTTTCACTTCATACTATGCCCCCCCCCCGTCTTTGTTTTGGGAACCTTGGTCAGTCAAGTAATGCATCAGAGGGGTCTGGAGCTTTATTAGCTAAATGGATTCTGTGTGAACATTCGTCTTGGCGCTTCGAAAGCGCATGAAGTGTAACTCATGGGGCCAGTATTGTTACAGCCTAATAAATTCTGCAATGGCGGTGTGCACATTTTGTTGGAATGAACACGGGATGCAGTAACAGGCGAAGTATATCCTAGCTTTTAATTTGGTTGAAGTAAAAACTAGGTGGTTTCTGTTTCTGTCCCGGTTCTCACTAAGCGCCTAATCCCAACATACACTTTGAGATTTTTTGGCTGACCCAGAATTTTTCCGCCAGCCTCGGTAAATGGCTTCTATAGCCAGAGAAAGTCTGGTATAGGGGTGGGTATGGCCTTCACACATTTCAGAGTTTCGTAACAAAGCTTGTGGAGATTTGTTCTTCCGGTGACAATTGGCTTCAAGGGGCCTATCTGCGTTGTCATTACGATAACTTACGTATTTGTCTATTTTTGTTGTAAACTTCGCTTTAGTGGGGCTGGAATTGTTGACAACAGCTTTGGGTGAGAGAGCTACGCATACTTAAAAAATAAGTAACAAGAAGGCGCATACAATCACACGACTCAGCACAGAGCAAAAAAGTAAAGTGTTGGTGTGTTGTATTGCCGTAGGAGATGCGACATTGTATGGAGGCCTTCACGCTTGTACCCCTCGACCATGTGCACTATTGCAGAAATGGTTGATTGCAGGGATGATTTCTTCCTTGAAAAGTGCTTTTGGATACGACGACCACCATTTGCTTCATAGGAGGAAGCGCATCTCTGCCTGCAACATTGGCCTTTACGCATAATAGCACGGCCCTGGAGCATTCGAGGGGCAGTGCGCTTCAAATCGCGGGGTAAATACAGTTAGTCTCCAACAACACTTTAAAGAAGCGCTGTTAACGCTTCTGAAGTCCTAGCACTTCGGGCGTCACGGCGACTTTAGTTGAGGGTGTGCAAACTCAAAATTTAAACCCTCCCCTCCAAGGATAGTGTGGGTAAAGAACGGGCACCATCTTCGGAAAGGTAAGTGCTGGCGTTGAAAAATCGCCATGGCAGCGTGCGAATGATGCAAACTTATAGGCAATACGGACGCCAGGTCGCCATATGCAAACACCTCTTGCGCTCGGTTGTGACTCTGAAAAACACCCCACCGACAGCTCTTCGCAGTGTTGGCAGCGGCGTGGTGTCGTTTGTAGCTCGCATTGAAGATATGAAGAAAAATTGTTGGAGAACTATAGCCATGTGGGAAGGAATCCTCGGCCTGCTTGCTCTAACATACAAACTTATTGACAGTCCTATCGACAGTTGTTTTATACACGAACTTCCGTAAGTCCACCAATAAAATTAAAACTATAATGAGCTTTCTCGAAAGCGCACAAGGTGTGTTAAAGAGCGGTGTTATGGAAGCCTAAAGGGACAGCGGCTACGTAAACACGTACGGGAAGGCACCCTAGAGGAATGTGGGGAACGCGGCAAAAATAGTGTCGCTTTGGCGTTGGCGGGAAAGGGCAAACATTTGGGTGGCTCACGTTTTACACTATTAGGAATATTTTACAATAACCCGGTACTGACCACCTTACGTGACGCGGTATCTGTGCACCGTTTACGGCGGCACGCAATGTACGCTCTCCCAATGCATTCTCTGCGTGAAGGCGTCTTTGTGCAGTTGGCACGCGCCCTGGGCATTGGTCATGAACCGGTGGCCTGCTTTTAAATCGTCTGCAAACCGGAACTGCTATCGGCACCGGACACTCGAGCTTTCCGGGCGACCGCAGCGCCAGCCGCGGCATACCCGCACAACTCTGGTCGGTGTGGCCGCTCAACGCCTTCATCGCCTTTGAACGTGCCTTCGCAAAGGCGCTAGGATGACTTCATTAACCAGCATACTTACAAAATACTGCAACGATGGCCGAAAAAAATGTTGTAGAAGGTAGAAGACTTGAAATAATACGGCGCTGATGGAATAATATCACCTTCCTGCCGAGCCGTAGGGCCGCACACTGTGGAGGTGGCTTTGAAAGCTTTGTATTTCGTTGGAGGTTCTCCTCTCTCTCTTTTTTTTGTGGATACGAAGCCATGGCTACTGCATTGGTTACTGCCTTTTAAAAAACAGAGTAAGTAAGTGGATTAGGTGCTGCTGTCACATATGAGCTGGTGGTTGTAAGGTTGGTTAGCAGACGGTGTGTACGCATAACTGCACACTGCGCAGTATATTTCTTCTCAATGAGTACGCTCAAACACAGTTGTCACAGGGTAGTTTATGACCCATGGGTTCCGCTCTATGCTACATCTATTATTTCACGTGGCTACCGCTTTTTTAGATGCGAAGCAGCTTATGGTCACGCGTGTTCCCTCCGCCGTTGTGCGGCCGCCGTTGTGCGGCGTCCACACCCCCACTGCGCTTGCTCATCCTCCACCTCCTCCTCCACCTCCTCCTTCTACTCCCCGCTCCTCGTGTCATCTCCTCTCCTCTCCGGCATTCCTCCTCTCCCCTCCGACGCTCCGCTCCGGGATTGTGCAAGGAATGGCAACACCTGCGGCTCCGCGCGCGATAATGCGAAGCAGTTTAGGGTTAGAGGCGCGACGGTAGCCGCTGCATACTCCGGTAGCTAACGGTAGCTACGAACTTCAACTTAACGGAACCGACGTACTGAAAACCAATTGGAACTTGTCTCGCCCCCATGGGTGCTTCGCATACAACTCAGGGTTCCCCTAAGGGAAGATGGTGAAATTTCTTACTACAGACAACATGTGGTGTACTCTTTAGGCGTTGATGTTCCCATATGCGTCTCCAGCTACTAAATTCAGCTTTTCTTGCAAAACAAACTGTGAAAGACTGTTGCCTAATCATTTTGAGTGGGTAAGAAAAATACACATAACAGCAGGTTAAAGGGGCACTGACACAAAAATTTTGCATCTTGTTTTTTTTGTTGCGATAAGTAGCTAGTGACCTACTTATAACCTGTAGAAACCTCATTTGCTTCAGCGTGCGACGGTTGTTTAATTAGAGGCATTTCCAATGCGGCCAGTCGCAGTTTCGGTTTCAGCGGGTGCCCCAAAACGATAGATTTTGTGTGAACAAAGCTGACCACGTGACCGTCAGAGGGATATCACAGAGCAGAGCTGCCGTAGCACTGTCGAATCCGCATCGCCGGCAGTTTCTGCGAATACCCCCACGTGCTGATCTCGCGATCCGCTTAATTAAAATGCGACCGTGGACGTGACGCAGGCGCTGTGAGTGCAAATGCTACCGCGGCTAAAGAAAAACGCGCGACGCTCGAGACAGTGGGTGGCAAGACACGCGCTGGGAGCAGCCGGCCGGTCTGCCTACAGGTCCGCCTACAGATGTGTTCGGCTTAGCACTGCGGCGGATATTCGATTGCCGCTCTCGTAAGCGGTGCAGATGACAATTTTTAATGCAACCCGCCATCGCACTGTTAACTCCTTTCTCATATAAGCTGCCATGGTTGCGAGTTGGGTGCGATTTCGTGCAGCGATAACAAGCTATCACTCGAGTTGCTTGCGCCGGCCTGCGCCACTTCTCGGCCGTGGCCGCCGCCTGCACAGCGATCATGCGGCTCGCTCAGTGGGCCTTTAGTGTCTCCGGCGCGTTTTCGCATCCAATGTAAATAAAAAGTAATAGAAACAGAGTGCCTGGAATCGCTGTAGAACTTTGGTCGCGGCCAGCTGCAGCCGACGAGCTGAGGAAATCACGGCGCCTCCGCCGCCAACAATCGGGTCGTTGGTTCTCGAGAGCAGAAGCTCCGCCCTCCGGCCCTCCGATTGGAGCGGCGAGCCGGGCGAGCCGGCGAAAAACGCCGGCAGTGCGGAAGCGGCAAACACAAACTCGTGACGTGTTTGGGTGTTGTTTATTTACACAATATCCACGGGATGTCGATTGCGCGTGGTCCTCTGCTGGCTGCTCGGTTGCGTTTCGCACACTTTAAAATTGATTTTAGATATTGTTACTTGGCGGCAGGACAATGATGAGGCGAACCATGGGCGACGATGAAGTGATGGATTTACAAGATGTTGCCGCAGAGCGATGCGATCTATTTATAAGCGGCCATGATCGCTCGGGCCAGCCGCAACCTCTTCGTCGTCTTCGGTGACGGGTTATGGCGCTACGGGGCATTGATAGGTGTTCCGTGACAATATGTTCTAGTCTGTATTCGCCACTGATATTTTGCATATGATGTATATGTGTTCACACCAATCTATCTCCGAAGTTATCTCTCCTTAAAAATTTTGTGTCAGTACCGCTTTAAATAAACGTTGGGCATAAGCAAAACGCAGGACCAAATGGTGGCGTCCCAAATAATTTTTTTTGATCAGATTATACCTTTTCTGCAAATTGAAGGGAATAAAAGCGATACAATTACTTTGTAACCATGTTCTCACGCCAGAGCCGTTAGTGTAGAGAGAAAAATACTGCCAAATATGAATATTCTGAAATAATTCCAATATTCTATTTGGGTATCCAGCTGCGCCCCCCCCTCCCAACCCCGAACTACCCCTAATACGAGTGAATGTTCTTTGATAGCCTTCTGGCGAAAAGTATCTTTTATACAGCTGGCGTTCGGGGTTGCACCATTGGGGGAGGGGCCAACATGAGCTAGGTATGTTTCTCTATCCATAAGGCTGGAGATAGTGAAACCGGCCGTACGGTGCTCCGGTAGATGCGAACAAAGTGACCTGAAAAGAAGATCACACGTTGAAACTGACCCGGTGTGACTCGTTGTTCTAATCGAAGTCATGAATTCAGAACGAGCATTACATTTTCAGCTCTCTAGACGTCGTATTCAATGGCGCATTTCATTCATTACCGTCACCACTTCTCATACACAGAAAAAAGTGTTACTTTCATACTGTTGCATATGCCAAGTACCATATTCAAATCAAATGTAATGCCCATGTTTTTCAGTGAGTAGCTCTGCAGTCGACAACGTTCTTCGACAAGTGTACTCACATGGGTCGGCTAAAGCGCGGAAACATCGCGCAACGCCTGATATCGTATTTATAAACAAAAGAGTCTCTTTAGGGGACTCGCTCGATAGAAATAAAGTACCGTTTCTTTTGAACCAAAACACGCAGGGCATTAGAAAGTTGTGCGGGTCAGCCAGAAGATGCGTGAGCTATTCCGCGTATGCATTTCGCTACTGGGAGTCACGCCAATTTGTTTCGACCGAGAAAATCCGTCTTCGTTCTCCTGCACTGTGTGGCACAATTAATGTTGGAGAGCACAATTTTTTAGACATAAAATGGGCTACTAATATAATTTACCGGCTGCGGCGAGAAAGCAGCGCACCCCAGTAACAAACGTAATGGCGCACGGTAACCGACCCAGTGTTGCACGTATTTTCCGAAGGCGGCGCTGGTTGTAGCTGGCTCAGTGTCACTCTCTGGGCAGAGACCGGTGCACATCTCAAAGTTCGAGACGATTTAAAGAAGATTTCGCAGTAGCTGCGCCGCAGTATTCTATTTATGCCAGTGACGTCTGCGTTCGGGCGTCGGGTTCTAATGCTATTGCCGGCAATCGATATTGCAAAAAGGTTTAAATAGCGTAGAATACTTTCTAAAAGAGTGCGGGTTGTCGTTATCTTATGGGAATGCAGCTCTAGAATTTCACGGAAAGCATATGAAAACGTATGGCCTAAGTCTCAACTGGTGAATCAATCAAACATTCAAAAAAGCGTTGCTTCCAGGCCGTTACACAGGATCGACAACTTTCGTGGAACTCATAAATCAATGGGCTTGAAGAAAAACTCAATACAGCAAGTAATGCTATTCGCAGTATTACAGGCCCATCGTGGGGCGAATCTAATGAAACAAAGAATTGCTTATTGAGCGCAAATTTTTTATAGTCTTTCCAATACCGCAGTGGTGACTTCAAAGACTGCTGGCTAACAACATTCGTGTTCGTTCAGGTGTTCCTAGAGCCTCGTTTAGTTCTGTTCTAATGGATCAAATCCGACGGCCTCCCTTTAAAGTGATGGGAACCGTAAAGACGTGCCGCCACTTTTTCCTCATATCACCCTAGCATACCGGTCATCCACTTAAACAAGCTGTTGGAGAAAAAACGATTGTTTAATGCACAGGACACTCGAAGGACATAGCACTTTTTACTGTGTATGATGCTTGGCCAGGAGACAATTCGTACGTCATGGCTTCTTTCATGTCCTATTATTAGAACGTCTGTGGACGGTCTATTCCGAAAAGTGTATATACCTATGGTCGCCGCGGAGCAACTGGCTCTTTGCCAAATATCCCTGCACTAACCCGGCTTCCCTTATGGCTCTAGCAAAGTAAACCCCTCTACTGCTGAACTTTACTGATCGGGCCCAAATTTTGTGGTTGTTATACGGAAATTAAATTACGAACACAAAGGCTGGCTGTCCAATCCTACTTCACTCACCAGTGGACAACTTCATTTCTCTTTGTTGGCTCAGTGTCTCATCTGCCGCATGACATTTTCTGACGACTGGTTGGTTCTTTCAGACTCCCGGTCTGCGCTAGCATCTTTAAAACACAAAAGCAGCGCTTTCGATGATGCAGTAGCATATGATACTTTTAAAGCTTTTCCCGAAGCCTGTGAGGTGCACCATATTTTTTCCGTGGATTCCTCGTCATAGCAATATTCCCGGCAACGCAGCAGCAGACGAATTGCAATCACGGACAACTTGCTCCTGCGCACGCCAGATTTGCAGCACCAGGAAAGAAAGCTTCTGTTAGCATTTGTGACACTACGTAGTTTGCTGTACAAGCACGAAAAGCCTGCTATTTTGAGGTATATTCTTTGTTGGGCTTTAAAACAACCCCGATAACCACAACAGAAAGCCTACAGATGCTATAGAACGGCTGAGATTTGACAGTGCTTGCACAAAACATTTTCTGCACCTAATTGGCAAATTTCAAGGCGCATGCTATTGATGTCGTCATCCGGACGAATCTGTTGTCCGCGTTATCTTGGAAAAACCGCGTCATAGTGCCGCGCAGCGTTGTGTCAATAGTGTCCTTATGTGTTTAGACAATAGGCAGTCGGGATGCCATCCCTGGGATGCAAAGAGTCTTGGCCGACGGATAGGAGAATAGGACCGTGGTGGACGTCTACCTTTCAAAACACATCCCGGGCACCAAATGAAATTTTTCTACTCTCTGGACAAGTCTGCTAAAACGTTTCGGGGAGCTTTCGCTGGTGCCGGCAAGACGAAAATGACCCTGTAATGCTCAAACAGTGAAAACAACACATAAAAATTCTAATGGTTTATTATATAATGATTGGTGCCTCAAACAACAAAAACCTTAAGAAATTGTTTTTTCTCCCGAGGTTATCAAATAATATAATTTATTGTTTAGGTAGTTATGTACACGCCTTCCTACATATATAATGTAGGTATATGGTACCTCATTTACCAATTTATATGTCGGTATACGTTTATTAAGATATAAAAATTGGTATATAATGTAACATATACACATAAAACTGTGTCATATACTTATAAAACTCTGCTAAGTCCGCCGCGAGTGTTCCCCACGATGTGTGGGACTCAATGCAGTCATTAATGGAAGTATAGTTTTTGAAAAACATTTACGAAGTATCAGAAATGCGAATTGTACAGTAGGCGTTTCTGGGCAGTCGATAGGCCCAGATGCGAGTAAAAAACCTAAAGATTGCGTGGCTGATATGACAGATTGGGCATTAAAGGGATAAACTGTGGAAAGCACTACGAGGCTAGTGATCAACAAACATTTACTAGGGGGTTGTTGATAGTGGATGGAGGATTATCCCTTCAACAACAACAGAAACACAGCTCGGACATTTTTTATCAAGAAGAATAAGTTCGGTCGAACGAAGCCCGCCAGTACACAACCAGTGGGAAATATAGTCACCTTACCCACCGGCGCCCCCGGCTTCGCTATAAAGTGCGTGCAAAGACCGTCTTCTTGTTGACTATACGACTGACAGTTCAGGGGGATGACGTGGTCTCAGCAGGCTTTTCTTGGTGACCTGCCGGGAATGAAGTAACCGTCTCTGGAAAGTTGCTGTGCGCAATGCTGGTCAAGTTGGTTTCTGTGTGAGGACGCGCGTTGTTAAGCGCTCGTTTAGGAACTCACATAGTCACAGTCCCTGACATATGTTGTCCGCCCATCATGGCGTTTATAGAACGGGATACGACACCGGACGTGAGCAGTGCCTCAATATGCTGTGGTCATTACTGGCTATACTACTGTGCATGACCGTAGCTGCAGATCAGGTGCAATGTAGTAATTTTGTTTGAAGAATGGCGGAAAATTCCTTTTGCCGGGTGCATGAACAATTAGGACTTCAGCGTATCAAAGCGGATAGAGCGAAGCATTACCAGAGTCCGCTTGCTTGAAGCTCTATAAGGCAGTCTTACTCGCAGTCTAATCTTCTTGGCAGTCTTATTCGGGGTCTTATGTTCCCTAGGCTATAAGACGCTTTCCGGAAACTTATAAGACAGGGAATAAGACCCGACATAAGAACGCAATAAGAGTGTGAATAAGCCTGCTCCAAGCAGTCTTATCCCCAGTCTTATGCAGGCGTGGTCGGTCATTTCACCATAAAGATTGACCTCCATACAGAGAAAAACGAGTGCAGAAGCCGTAGATGTGGCGAACGATGCCGAGCGGCGGCCGCTAGGCCTCCTGCGCTAGCCAGGGGACGCTCCGCAAGCGGCCTCGGGGCAGTACTTCCAGGTAGTACAAATGTGCGCGGGTCCCATAGGATTCCGTGTTGACAGAAGGAAAATGAGCTCGATGCTTCCGATTCTTATCCGACATGGTCACCAGCCCATCCCTGACGCGTACGATCTCTTCGGTGATCAACTTTGCATTAGGGGAAAAAGCTTTGCAGCGTTAAATACCTTTACAGCGCCGACGAAAGTGCCGGCACGGTGACGGCGCTCTGCCACTCGCGGGTTCACCGATCGGTGGTCGTATGCAGTGAAATTTGAAGTGGAACTTCTAGATTAAACTAATACTCTAAATGACAAGGACTTTTCAACAACAGGCGATCAGAAAAGAAAAACTCTCACCTCCCCTCGCGGGAACCCCTGGGTAGATGCGACGCATAGGCGGAGCGGTGAAGGGACCGCGTTTTGCGCGCATAACGTTGAGGGGACTGCGTAAGCCGCTCCCAGTCGATGACGACGTTGGCGTACTTGTAAAGCGGCGTGGACTGTAGGTGTTTGAGCAAAGTGTGGATGTTGCTTCGCCGGAGAACGGCACACCGGTTATATGCGCAGCGCGCCCGAAGGATAGGAAACCGCGGAAGAGAGAGTACTGCACATGCGCCGGCCCCAGCGCGTCTGCCGCGGCTATGATACAACGTGCCGCGGCTATGACGCAACACAATCCAACACAATCCCATTTAATCCAATCCAACCCAAATCCAATCCAATCCAAGCCAAGCCAATCCAATCCAATCCAATCCAATCCAATCCAATCCAAGCCAATCCAATCGAATCCAATTTAATGCCCCTCGCGAGAGAGTGTTCGCTATCGGAGAGGAAAGGGGGTGAGCGGCGGAGAGCGCAGCTGGCGCGGCGAGGAGAATGGGGGAGGGGCGGACAACGCCGACGACGATGACGACGCCGGAGGGACAACATGGCCGGCTATACTATCGTTCGGGGCATCCGAAACGGGGTTCTGCCGCCGGGATGTGTGCTCTGCTCTCCTGCGCTACATTGAAAATTCTAAACGATTCTCTTTATGATTGAGATTGGTCATCCTCGCTTTGATTTTCCAGTTTTTTTTTCTTCTCAAAACCAACTGATCTAAATTATCTTTCTAGGCGTCTCGTGAATTGATAAGAATACCAGTCATTTTTACAATCCTCTGTTGTTTGGCCGATCCCCTGATTGGGTATGCGCCATTAATCATCAGGATCAACAACAACAACAACAACAAGGCGAGTGAATCAGGTGCTCTGCATCTAAAAAAATAGTGACGCACTCGGCGATGAACGTGCTTTAAACAACCAGCGAGTCCGGTGTACCGCGGGCTCGTCTGCTGCGGTGCGCCGCTTTTTTGCGTACGTGGGCACTATGCGTGCACTTTCATTAAACATTGCTGCTTTGCGTCGCCGTTACGAATACATGGTGCAGCGTTAGCTTGCCGTTTTGTTGCGTGTCTCAGTACCAAAATGCAGCAAGCGTCAGAAGCGTGAAATCTACTTGGCGATTCCGAAATTAGTGGCCGTAAAACAAAGTGGTTGGGTGAACTGAGAGGCCGCTCTCTTTGTTTGAATGCTCTCACTTTACTTAATTACGATCTTGCATAGGCTAGAATAAGGGTGAGCAACGTTTTGAACTGTAGGGCAGAGTTGCATGCAGCCGACACGGCGGAGGGCTGGACGGCAAATCGGGCGGGAGGGGGCTTTGAATGCAAAGAGAAAAAAAATCTGCGAATTGCCAATAATATTTTACAATATTCTGGCGAAGAGAGAAGATGGTGGACAATTAATCTGGAAGCGACCAATTCTCTGTTCTTGTCTAAATGTTAACTCCATTTGAGGACAAAACTGGCGTGTCGGCGTTCAGATACGACCCCTGCACTAGAACATAACACACAGAGTCAGTGATGATAGTATCTTATGTAAATATGCGGGGCCGCGAGCCATGTATTCGGCTCTGTTTTGTTATGCAAATATAGAAGTGGACATCTCTGCAGGCAGCGGGCGTTCGATTTGTGCTTGTTTTGTGCCCTTTATAACGCTTAATTTGTTTATTGGACGTTATTGCTTCACCTACACGCTAGTATACTATACCCTTCCGTTCGTAAATTGTGCGGCGTAAATCATTACGCAAGAAACATTTATTTTGCGAAAATACAAAACAAAATTTACACGCGCTTCCAGGCGGTGCCAGGACAGCAGTGTCAGCAGAGTCGGCTGCGCAATTCTTGCGTTCGCTTGCATGCTCCCGCTGAAGCAACCTTTTGCAGTTTCCTCAGGCTATAAGATGAGCAGCGTGCCGTGTTTGTGCTACTCGTGAACTTTCCTTTGCCGACCGCAGGAAAGAAGAAAGAGCGGTAATTGTCTTCAGGAACTTAGACCAACCGAACTGGCGATTCTGTCCCACGCCACGATGACCGCGGCAGCTTGCTCAAAAGAAAGCCGATAAATCGCCTTGTTTTAGCTGATATTGTTTTGTTTAGCGTCTGCAACTATTTTAAGGGCTATTTCACACAGTATGTAGTCATTTAAACGCGCCACAAAGTGAATAAACTAAGTACAACCAACTTTCACTCTGGCTTGTAATTGAAAACACATGGAGGACGGCGAGGGTCGTCTGCTTTTGTACTACCCAGACATGTCGAACGCGAGGGGGCGCTGCATGAGGCCAAACTCCAGCGCACGAGCCCTCTTGACTGTCTGCTTCGAACAAATAAATGCTTGTTCCGCCGAGATAAACGCCGTTGGGAACGCCGCCGGGAGAGAAGGCGAAAAGGGCCAGATAACACTGGCGCCGGAAGCCGCAAGGCTTATTTACTTTGATGTGGCAGCGACGGCTGCAGTCAACCACTATTTTCAACTTCAAAAGGTGCACATAAATCTGCTAACCTACTAAAGATTAGCACTCATCTGTCTACAACAACATTCATGTTGTAAAGATGTTTAAGGAAACTCCAAAATAATGAAGCAAACTAACATCTATGTGGGTGCACGTAGAGCCAGAAAATGTCCATGCCATAAACTGAAGTTTACAATTGCCATAAGTCGGCTATTCCCGTTACTCCAAATTTGTTTCACAGCTAGATGTCTACTACACTACATCGTTACAATTCATTAATTGTATCTGAAGTACCCTGCAGTTACCTGCACGAGAGCTCCGTTATACTAAGAAGTGGTGGAATTTCTTCTGTTCTGATAAACATGCCATATAACTTTTCACATCATGTTGCGGCGGGACTTCGACCATGGCAATATTGAGCAATCGGATAGACGCCCCCTTCATAAAGGAAACGATCCAGGTTCGCTTCCGGCAACGGGAAGCGTTTTTTTCTTAAACTTCACTCACATTCAGCATCATCGTCAGAGAAAGGTGGCTTTCCTGCCTGGCGTATTTGCGTACAACGGTATCAGTGAAAGCACAAAAGCGTCGCCTTTGTTGTGTTGTGTAGTGTAGTTCTGTTCGTGCCACCAGGTGGCCACACTGCTGGGGCCAATTCCAGTATCATCATCAGTACCCGCAGCCCGGTTATAAATAGCATGTAACAAGAATAAAGGCTCTCTTTTCCGTGGGTACAATGTAGCGTCTGCATCTCCCTGCCACGTATGGTGACTCTGTGGGCAGCGGATAAGACAGCCTTGAAATGTGTAAAATTTTTCTAGAAAAGTTGATGAGGTGAAGAGACAATGTAGATCTTCACGCAATTAGAAAGTTAACACACACCAGTAGTTTTCACTCTGCGTGCAGCACTACTAAAACATTTGCAATGCACATGCACTCAAGGTCTGGCTACACATATATACAATGCAAACTTTAAATCCCGGGTGGTGTGGAGGTCAGTAACCAGGTGTGGAAAAAAGTTTTCGTTACTGTTTCGTTCCTTTTTGACCATGTGGGGGATTAGCCAGGAATTCGGGGCATTGAGTGGCTGACCTGCCGGCTTCACAAAACTGACAAAGTTTAATTTGTAACTGGTAAAGCAGCGAATTGGTTCGTGCGGCGTTACACTAGAAAGTGATGGCACCTGAGTAAAGCAAATGCATATCACTCACACAGAATCATGATTGTAGAAACGTCGGAGCATGTTGAAATTTTGTTGCTAACGCGATTGGTGCCGTAAGACAACAAAACGATTTCAAAGAAACGGGCTCAAACAAGGTGTAGCAGTAAAGAATTCCGTCGACGTAATTAGAGCTAAAGGAAAAAAAAACGAAAGTTAAAAAGCAGTCGCTAGTACGATGCTTCAGCAACGTTGTTAAAATGGCCAGGATTACGCCGTTAAAGTATGTAAAGCACACTGAACTACCTCAAGGAATTGTTTCCTCTATGATTCGACTGCTCACATTAAAGGAATACATTACATCGATACTCTTAGTTAGAAGGTTCTCTATACTGCAACCCTACAGTTGTGGGGGCGCTGACTCTGCGGTATTTTGCTGGGAGTAAGAACTTGCTTTGGTCACTACTCAACAGAATTTTGAACAGCCGTCAGCGGAAAGAAGACAATGCTACCTAACGCCATTCGCAAAAACGAAACCCGGGCAACCAACCGCGTGGGCATGCGCTGTGATTCAAGGGTACCAACTGACCGATCAAACTGAAAGAGACGGAGGTGTATTGTGCGCATTTGTTCAATGCCTCGAGGCCTGTCTTTGGATCTGAACCATGAAATGAGCACTGACGGAGAAACTGGAAGCACCGCCTATCTGTCTTGTGAGTACATCATGTATGGCCACATTATAGCGTGGACAAAAGGTAGAGGAAACGAACGTTTCTTTCCTTCTGCTAGGGTAACAAGGCAACAACAACAAGGCACTCGCAGCAAGCAGACGCATTTGTAACAACTATTGACAGGAGCCGCTGAACGGTTATATCAAGGAGCACGCCGATTAATTAAACAACGTTGAAGAGATTCTTCCAGTCAGGTGACAGTTGCGTGCGACGACCAATTCACAATCAATCACTACCAAACAGTTTCACGATCAGCCGTAGGGGCCTGCATTGCCTATCAGAAGCTCTTTTTATAAAATTCGCACCAAAGCAATACCAAAACCTGGGAATGCCTTAAATAACTGCTTCGTCAAAATATTCGCGCGAATAACTGTCTCACTATGCCATAGTAATGCATTCAGTACCTCAATGCAAGACAAGGTGAATGCGAGTCATTAGGACTGATTTTTATTTTACATACGCATGATGGCGTAATAAACCTTGTTGCGTTTATGAGTGGTATTTATTGTTATCGCCTTTTTAGGGCGATTCAACGGTAAGAAGGAAATAAAAACGTGTTCGGATAATGCATTTCGGCAGGGAATTGGCAAAAATTTGCTCGTAACAAGTGGAACTCCTGAAGTACCCTAGTGTATGTGGAAGGTGTGCGTATTTCAAATAAATTTCCTTCCAGTATGAAACACCCGTTAAACTCATTTCTAGATGGGAAATGTCATGCGACGAGACTTAAAATATCAAAATACATTTGAGCACGTGAATTGAGTACACGATAAGGGATTTCTGTAGTCCGAAAATTTGCAAAAATACAGGCCGGCCCTTCCACTTAGAAAACTTAGAAAAGGCGAAATAGGTGAAGTAATAATGGCCTTTTCACCTACCTGCTAAGTCCTCGCAGGTCGATCTATATACCAAAAAATAAACAAGTTTCTTCTGTCTTGTCCTAGTGTTGGATTGAATGGAACAACGAGCATTCCAGCATGTAGAAGTCAGACAGCACAGATAATAAACAGTAAGTGATATGACGGATAAGGACACGTATTACACCCTGAAACTCTGTTGGCCAGAGCGAAAATGTGCTCGAGCACAAATTTATCAGGGAAGCGCTTGCTTAATCATAAATTATATTCACCCGAGTCTTGTCAGGAGGCTAATAATGGTGTCAAATTTACGATCATAAAAAGTAGCAAGGAGGCGACCCTTCCACTTGGATGCATATGACGATGATTACTAGCACCGCAACTATACAAATAAACAATGATACTGAAACTTAAACATGTGTCCCCCAAGCTCACCTGCAACAGCTTCCCCATTCTATTCTTGCGCGTGAACGCAGGTTTCCCTGAATTTGTTTTACACCCACCACATGTTCCATTTTTGCATAAACGTACCAAAACGCTCAGTACTGCTGTTTCAAGACACCGGTTCCACTTATTTGAGAAAGTGCTTGCATTTTTTACACAAAAAACTAATCACCGACTCGACGTATGTTATAAAATGTCCACATTTTTTTTCGATGTAGTATAGAGTTCGCCAAGTGGCGAGCGAAAGAGCGGTGCCTGTTGCTGAACATTTTTGTTTTGCAATCGCAATATATTTATATATGTTTGATTAATTGTAGGGTTTAACGCGCCGACGCAACGCACGTGATGAGGCGCGCCGTAGTGGAAACCTCCGGATTCATTTTGACCACCTGGTGATAACGTACGCCGAAATCTCGCATACACACGGGGGTTTTTAAATGCAGAGCATTTCTTAGCATCACCTCTTCCTGCGTCGGACGGCGTCAACAGCTCCGCATCCGCAGCAGGTGCGCCTCTCCTCCTTCCCTCCTCTCTCTCAACAGCAGCTGGCGCGCGCATGCGTCGTAGTCAGCCCGTTCGCTCCGTCGCGGTCTCAGCGTAACAGGTGCGTGATAGCAGCGTGGTGGGGCTTTGAAGGGCGCGCGCTGCTTGCGCATGCGCGCTCTCCCCCCCGTACTGCTCTCCCTCTACTGCGCGCGCTGCAACTATAAACCGGCAAGCGGTCGCTCTTGCTTCAGTCACTGCGTAGCTCCTTTCCTTGGTTGACGCTCGCTCCCATGTTTACTCGTGTCTGCTACTCCAGCATCACGGAAGAAGCGATGGAAGACACTGCCTTCAACCAGTACTGAGGCCCCAATGCTCTGCATTTACTCATGTTCCCCTCGCGGGAAGGCACGGGAATTTTTTTGCTTTTCGACTCCATCAGAAAAGCGGCCGTCGCCTCCGGGAGTCAAACCCGCGTCCTAGTACTCAGCAGCACAACAACATAGCCACTGATCACCACGAAATCGCAATATTATCACCGCCATAAAGACTGACCGTTGCCCAGTGTTTTAATATCTTCTGACGTTTGCTGCCCCTTCGGCACCGAAGGTATATCGCTAAAGTGTCCTATATATTTCTGATCCGTCGAAAATAACACACTCGCCTTCTCCCTGAGAAACATTTCCTTCATACCTAGGCGCCCTTTATTCTTGCTTTTGAGAGCTTCGTACGTCCGTATTATGACTGCAACGTCCTATAATTTCGATGTGAACTCGTTGTCAAAGCAGAATGCCTGACCTGATCTTTCCTCAAGAAAGAAGTTCCGGTCTTGGGCGCAAGCGGTGCGCACGCACAAATGCGTCAAGAAAGCATTGATTTCTTTGTTGCTGCTAAAGAACATGACAAAGTAGTCCAGGTCGGCGACGAACATTAGGCTAGCGAACATCCACACGGTACGTGATCTCGTACGTAGGTGCCTTTCTCTTCAAAGCACACGTATCAAGGTATCCCACCGTCAAGATTGGCATGGAAACCGTAGTCGCTGAAACCAGTGAGGATACTTTAAAGTTGTAGAAATGAGTAATAATAACAATATTTTTATTTGTATTAAGATATCGTGGAGGTAGGCGCAGAGTGCTGCAAAACGTACTCAAGCCAATGTAGCCCGTTCCCAACTTTAGAAGCGTCCAGTACGTTTACGTAGCCTTGAATGCATTTAAGTAGAAATGAATAATTATAATAGTAGTTTTATTGGTACTGAGATCAGGCGGAGCCAAGTGTAGATCGCTGCAAAAAACGCTCATATAATTGTAGCCATACCCAACTTTAGAAGCGTCCGACAAGTGTACGCAGCCGTTACTGCTTCTAAGAACCCAACATATCTGTGTAGACTTCGTTGCACCGCACATATCCGCTCACACTACCATTAAAACATTCAAAGTACAGAAGCAAACACGGCAAAAACAACGGGAGGCTGCGTAGTTTATTACACCTTATCATTCCACTAACGACGGGAGCTCCGAGTAGCGGCGCTACCCGTCCAGCTGCCCGGTCCCATTAGAATCACAATGTCAAAGATTTTTTTCTGAACGGAACGGGGAAGTGTGTTCTTTAGAGACAAAATAAGAGTACGACATTTCATGCTGCCGAGAAGCCGAAAAGCTACATAAAAAGACTTGCACCTATGCTGTTACCTTAACAATGAATGAACTGGGAGCTCGCGTTTTATATGTCTCAGCTTTTTCTACCCTTTTCAAGCTTTTATTTACGCCGCTTCTCTCACTGCTTGCAAAAATGCTTCCAGTTTTTTTCTTTTTTTCTTTGGCACGATGTCAACGATACCTCTCTGCTTCTCTATGGCACCCGTACTATTCACTCGATCTGCTTGCATGGCTGCTGTTTAGGCGCTAAGCAATTATAAAGTGATGTGCAAATGTTCCATAAATACCGCATACTGGGAACGTACTACCCCTTCAAAGTAGAATCGCTGATTGCCCGTGTGTTGGTACGATTCAAACTGCTTCACGTTGTCGATCGTCCAAACGTGCTACCTTCTGGTTTTCAGACTATAGACGCGCCGATTGGCGCACGACTAGGATTGGCCACTTCCTTCCGGTTCGCGGAGAAGGGTCAGCCCGTGGGCGGGTGTGCGCAGTACTGGGAGCAGTAGCGCTGCTCATCCTCATCGTCCTTAGCCTCGCGTACATGAGACGTGGCGATGGAGCCAGGCCCCCGGCGGAGATGCTGGAGCAGCAATACAAAACTGACAGCGGCGGACGCAGGTGACAATTTGAAATTTTAAACGTCCTTGAAAACCAGTTGTATGTGTGACTATGAATTATTGAGATTCATCAATATGGCTGTTCTGGACAGACGATTTGCAATCGTAGTACCGGCCACTTTCTGCAGTTCTCGTCGCAATACTGACAAAAAGTGAAGTCTCGTGCGTGAACTTGGTCACCGTCGCCGAAAAGCGGCTCATCCTCCTCGTACAACTACCAAAGCCTTATCATGACCGAAAGCCAGTGTACTTTTGTTGTGTCAGTCGCAACTGTTATCCTCGAGCGCTGCCTGTAGGGGCGCCACTCAAACCCCCTAGCGCCCCGTTTCGAAAGCAGTCTTGGAAGGTCCCAGTCCACTCACCACTGTCGCCGTTACTTGTGCGGCAAGTTGGCGATTTATATCTTTCGTTTGTATGAGTTGGAAATACATATTTAAGTGGAGCAGTCACTCTGTTCACAAATGTGGTGTATTTACGAGGCTGTATATGCTTCTGGCGCGATGTTAGTGTAGCACATTCGGCCCGAATAAGCGTCACGTGTCTGTAACAGGCCGGCTTCGCTACATCGGCATATACGTGTAGGTGATTGTAGTTCCACTTCACTGAAATTTACTAACAGTACCTACGCAAGCAGCGGTCATTCAGATGCTCATGATACTGCTATACACTACAGTGTAAATCGGTTTCATGTGCTTGTATAATCTAGCGGAGCACTCGTGACAGCACGCCAGTTACGCTTTATATATCAGGTATTGATCACTACCTTGAACAAGCCAATGTGGTATAACTTCCACGGACATTATACGTGCTAAGTACGATGGATAAAGCAAAATTACATGCGGAAGTCTGCACACGACAAAGAATTGACTGCTGGGTCGTCTTTGTTGCAAGGTGAGTCCTCGCAAACATTTATCATCTGTACATATATCCTCCGCTTATATCCATGTCTGCGACAAAACGCTTCTTCGAAACGTTGTCATATGACACTGGGAGCTTGCATAATCTAGCAAAAAAGTGAAATCAGAGGGACTTAGCAAATACCACACTCTTCCAACGACACGTTTTGTCGCTGGTGAACTTACTGTATACTTGAGAAAATGTGTCCGCCGAGTGATCATTAAAGTAAAAAAACAAAACAAAATCGATCGCACAGCTTGTGTGTGTGTGATTACTGAAACGGTAATTCCTTGATTTCGCTCCGCATTTGTATACAACGATAGGTAATCGCCCTCTCTCCCTCCCCCTGTCTTGGAAAAATCAACGCATTTCGTGTCTAGCTGGTCTAGTTAGTCCCACCTTGCTTAAGCTAACACGAACGTCTCTAGCATATCCGGAGCTACACTGGATTTTTTTCATTCCCGTACAAGCTATAAAGTTGCTTCCAGACTGCCGGACCTTTTATTTTTCTGCGGTTTCATTACCTCTCCTTGGTCCTTGCTCTCAGGCGGGAGGGGCACATATTTAACGATCCACAGACTTGGAATATACTTAACATGTTCGCGTGCTCTCTATTCCTATAAATGCCCCGAGTTATTGTCAGATATACGTAATCGCATCCCCGAATCATATTTTTCTACCACATATATTCGAAACAATGCCGCATTCGTTGTCTGCGCTGCAAAGCGAAACCAACCTCTCACTGGGCCAGTACCAGGGCTAAACCAGGCGACAATAAAATTCACTTTGGCTGACGTATTCAGAGGTAACAGGGTGATATACCGTTACCGACGCCCCTAAGAGCTGCGAAGAAGCGCGCAGTACCGCGTTTTGGGTGGCTGTTGTTGGCGTTCGAGCACTCTATAAAGACGCACGTGTTTTTTGAAGTTCCCTAAACGCACTAATGCGGACAGATATCACCGTAACAAGTTCCTTAGGGCGCGAAAAGGTAAAAACAAGCGAAAGACAAACAAAATACTGCATGAGCCGCTATCAGTTGCGCAGCGGCCATCCCGTAAGAGCCGCGAATAAGCGGCGGCAGGCGGCGCAGCGATCGCGTAGCTCGAGGCGTATATCAGGACTGAAAGCAGAGGCGTCGTAATGAAAACAGCGTGATGCTCCTTGGATGTCGTATTCCTGCGCTTTCTTAACCTGGCTTGCATGCTTGAGCAAAGTTGACAGATTAAAATAAACGTGTTTTCTGTAACCGTTTCCCTCCGTAACCAGGATTCCGGTGAAAGCAACCCACGAGGAGTAAACATACTATTTCCCGTAGTACTAAAATTCCCAAGGGTTAATTTGTTGTTGTGATAAAAAGTACTAATTGTTTACCTTCACGGACAATTCATAAGACAAAAAATGGGCTAACATGAGGTGTATTAAAAGCTCCAATAAAGAACTTGGCACATCACACACCCATTATATGCGCTAAAAATCAACGTCAGCGAATCATTCCCATGACTCATGAAGCAAGTATTTTAGATGCGAAGCATCTCTTGCTCTCGGCTCCATCGTCCGTCATCTGTCGTCCGTCGTCCGTCCGTCTGTCCGTCCGCACCTCTCCCCCTACCTATAAAAAAGAAATAGTTAGCGGCGCCAGGTTTAGATCCCACGACTCTCAGGCCGGAACGGGAGGTACGTGGCGCTCTTTGCAGTGCGCTAGAAAACCGAGACAGGAGCAAGTGCTACGAACGCGCCATATGTCCTTGACTCATTCAAACTACGTCAAGAAGCTACTGATACAACGAAGGCACGCGAAGCTGAACGTCAACGGAAACGTCGAACTGAAAACTTTAGAGGGGGATGTTGAATTTCGCCTGGGAAAGCTGTGGCGGGAAGCGCCACGCGCCTTGCAGCTCAACCAGAGAAGAGGACGAAGAGGGCGGGCAGCGGGGTAAGAGCGTGAGCACGGAACAAAGAAAGACGAGAACCAGGAGGTGTCCGATCAGGTAACGCCGGTGTCGGTCTCTTTGCTGTCTCTACATTTCTTTACATTGCTCTGTCTCTACATAAGGGTCCACACTACGTTCCCATTCGTGCTCCGATAAACGAAACAACATAACGGCAACACAATGGAACCTGCACGGAACACCTATGATGCTTCGCATCCTCCTCATGGTTCCCCACGGGAAGATGGTGTAATTGTTTTGTTCTCTGCCTTGAAACGAGTTTACATTTTTGAAATATCACGCTTTGTGCTCGGCTCACTGGCAGCTGTTCACGGCGAATGGAATGTGAGATTTTATTGTTGACATTGCGTCTGTCGCAACACAAGTGGTTCGCGGATGCTTTTGGACGTTGTGACCCTGTTTGGGCGGACTAATAACTCAATAAAACAGCACGCCTATGTTACAGGAAAAAATTTGCACCGAATGATAGATTCCATACGAAGATTCCGTGCAACATTCCTGCTTCAGGCCGCAATTGAAGTCATTCTAAAAGTGTAGTTGTCGTTCGGTATACACTCTACTGTTTTCACAGCTGACATTTGTACTGGTTTGAACAAATGTGATATTTATTGCAAGTTATAATATATTTCAGGCCGATTTTACTTTGGCAGTTGAAACTGTGGTCTACAATACCAATTTAGAACTTAGCCATGGCATCTATTAACAGATAAAGGTACCCAAGAGAACCTAGACAATGACACAGTATTTAACGGTCATGCGTAAAACCAAAAACGCAGTTCATAGTAGGCCCTGTATGGCCCGCTGGGGTAGAACCATAAGATGAGACCGTTGTCCGAATGGTCAAGATGGAAATCAAAGCGGCCCGCGCACTGTTCTGAAAACACCCTGAAATATGAAAAATAAGTAAAAGAATGACCATACAAAATGCACACTGAAAATTTTAATAAGAAATTGTGGTTGCGATCTCTTCGTGTGGCGGGATGTGCGGCAGAAGTACAAGAACAAATGGCGAGGGGTCATGTAGTCGAAATCGATTCAGGTACAGGACTTCAGGAACTTCCCCTGTTCGAGTATGGAAACAAAACTTGGTGTAACTAGCAGGCCGACGCGCAGTGCCGAACGTGGGTTGACTTCGCTCGCCGCGGTGACCGTAGGAACTGATCGCCGAAGCAGGAGAGCAGAATTAGCTCACTGCAGTTCTCGGATGACTACTACTTGCAGAGACCAATGTTGACGGATGCGCTTCAGTACAAGTGGAGTGGGAACGATTATCCAGATTTAGATTAGGGGAACCCGGCGTTGGGGGCCCCAAAGGTGTTAGGGAACCCAAGCACAACGCGCTCGCGCGTGCCAAGATATAGAAGGGCGTCCACAATAGCCTGCAACCGGCTAGCGTTACTCGGGTCAGCTTGGGTCATAGAGTTCATACATCTGACTCTAGAGGAAACGCTTCCCGGCCAGCCCGTGTATTGAACCGTGCTAAACCCGAGCGCAGCCTTGATGCCAACCTAACAGCTTTGCCCGCTGTCTTCAGGCGTACTAAATATGGCGGCAGTAATGGGTATTTACCTGGCAACCTACGAATTCCATCATGGCAGCCTCTGTTGCAGTGAGTGCGCGAACGCGCAGGGACAACTTTCGTGTGTCAAAATGTTGCAGGAGGTTTTTCCTGGGGTAGGCAACCAACTTTTGTGTGCGATTATCCGCAACTTTGAAGGGTAGCGTGTAGGCTCAGTGGCTAAGGCGTTGCGCTGCTGAGCACGCGGTCGCGGATTCGATTCCCGGCCGCGGCGGTCGCTTTTCTGATAGAGGCGAAAAGCAAAAACGCCCGTGTGTACGAGATTTCGGCGCACGTTAAAGATTACCAGGTGGTCAAAATTAATCCGGAACCCTCCACTACGGCGCGCCTCATCGCCCGCGTTGCGTCGGCGCGTTAAACCCTAAAATCAATCGAAGGGTAGCGTGTAGAGTAGCGCGTATTATGTACGCTCGGAGAGCTAGCTTTTGCGGATGCATCAGGGGCGTTCCTTCGTCGCCGTAGGGTTGAGCAGACGTGTTCTTTCGCGCCCTTCCGCTTCGTTGGGACTTCTTTTCGGTGGCCCGTCGTCCACGCTGTCTGTTGCCCTGCGTTTAGATGTCGTCCGGCCTTCGCTCTGCTCGTGTGAGCAGTCGAGTGTCACCGCCCGCTCCCCAGTACCCATCTGTCGGTCGCACTCGATTCCCGTAAGCGCCGAAGTGGCAGCAACAGCTACAGATTTTGCTCCTCGTCACAGCGAGCTCGCCTCTACGCTTCACCGTTCCCGTCGAGACTTCTCGTCTCCCCGAGGCTGCATGATGCCAGCCAGCAGCGTTTGAGGTGTGTTGTGTGCGACGGAGTCGACCACAATGGAACCAGTGTTTCAAATCTTTCCTGAAACTTACCACCCGTTACTGTTCTCTACCCTATCGTATTTCCCCAAGTATTTCCACCCCAGGACTGGGTCGAATGCAGGAGAGCACCTATAACAGATCAATATCCCAAGTACATTTCGTATCCTTCATCATTTCAAAACGAATCCCTTCCCGCTGATTCGTTTGCCTCGTGATTTCTTTCCTGATTGCTTTGCCCGTGTTAATGCATGCGCTGTTTCTGTATATCTTGTGTTGTGTGCGACAAAGAAGTCAATTGATTTTTAGCCCTAGTCCTGTGTAGCATCTTTTTGTTTTCCCAGCTGTACAGCGTGATTTTATCACGTTTCACGCCCTCCCCCCGCCCCACTCCGAATGCGCCAGATGACAGCCTCTTTGCGCTCCGTTAAGGTACTTGTTAAAACCTCTAGCTGTTCTAGCGAATAAAAGTTTGAACTAGAAAATCTAACCAAGAAACGCGCGTAAATGTAAATCGTAATAACATTTTGTGCATTTTATGCTGAACAAACACCTTTTTATGTAAATGCTAGTGTACGAGGTCCCTGCAGCACGAGTGTCAACTTTTTCTCTCAAATTGAAATGCTTTTAGGTAGTGGCCCTTGAATTAGCTTAGATTCACTCAAGCAATCTTTCCTTTTTCTACGTAAGTTTGGAAGATTGGGCATTGGTTGTATGCCTGGAGGACGCCACACAAGCCATATTAACACTGTTGCCGGGTTGCTTTAGGTCACAATTATTGTATTTGATAGTAACTTAAAAAATTTCAAGAAAAGCAAACGAGAGACTAGAAGGGTTTCATGCCAAACACGCAGTGCCATTTTGGGTTGGTGGTAACTATAGCTTTTAGTACTTCCAAACACAAAGAAAGTAGTTGAAGTGTTCTTTGGTATGACTGCATGGCTTTTTACCTTGTAAAATGGTATGTCACCCCCTCTCCTAGAATAAAGAAAGAAAGGAAATAATGTGTAGAACTAACTTGCTCCAGCAAAGTTATGGGAGGTTTAGAGTCAATAAACAGAAACGGCTACGCGCCTAAAAAGCCTTTTTGAAGAAAAATCAATTTGAAGATGAATAGTGTATGCGCCAGAGAAGAGAAGCAGAGCGAAATTAACAAAGACAAATAGATGCAGCATAAATGAGCACGAAATGATCAAAACAAGGGCAATTCTACAACTCAGCTAGGCACAAAAGCTCACCTCAAAAAAGCAGCTCTCCTTCAGAAAATATTAAAAAAGATAAAGGATATGTACACCATTTTCTTCATGCACACAACAAATCAGTCATATCTCAGTTGTTTTAAGAAGGTGCAGCAGAAGTAGTCAAACCAATTCTTGTCTTGAAAAGCAGATTTAAATGCATAAGAGAAAAAAAAATTACACAATCTTCCCGTGGGGAACCCTGATGAGGATGCGAAGCATCGTGGCGGTTCCACGTGGTCCCATTGTGTTGCCGTTAGGTTGAGTGATCTGGTGTTTACTGGCGCAAGAGAGAATTCCGCGTCCGGGTCCACATCGGTGGCAAAGGCACACAAGTACTGTTGTGTTACGGTAAGTAGGGCGGTGGATCTCGAGGTGCCGAAACTCGTCCATCATGTTCTTGTCGATGTTGTCGTCTCTGTGGCAGAATCGGTAGTCTCTGTCAGCGTTGGTGAGGTAAAGGTTGTTGACATTGGTGCACCGACTTGGAGCAATGTACACGCCCTCCTCTTTCCAGCTTTGTCTTCTCCTTCTTCTTCTTCTGCGGTTCTCTTGCGGGAAGATGACGGCGGTGGTTGAACGAGAAGCTGTCTCGTGATGGTTTTTTGGTTGGCCAATCCCTAGGGGCATCCTGCCACAATCAGCATAAGAGGCGCTGCGGACGGGGCTGGTTGAGCTGCAAGGCGCGTGGCGCTTCCCGCCACAGCTTTCACACGGGAAATTCAACATCCTCCTCTAAAGTTTTCAGTTCGTCGTTTCCGTTGACATTCGGCTTCGCGTGCCTTTGTTGTATCAGTAGCTTTTTGACGTAGTTTGATTGAGTCAAGGACATAAGGCGAGTTCGTAGCACTTGCTCCTCTCCCGGTTTTGTAGCGTAGTGGGAAGAGCACCGCCTACCTCCGGTTGCGGCCACAGAGTCGTGGGATCGAAACCGTATGCCGCTAACTATTTCATTTTGTATAGTGTAGGGGGTAAGGTTCGGACAACGGACGGACGCCGGACATAACTCCTAGCGAGAGATGATTTAAATCTAGAATACGCAAAGGTGCTGTAAGGGCGTAACCAGCGTGCAGAATCCTTCATTATCGAATGTCGCCGTTTTGCCTACTTACTTTTGGGAAGGGGTGTGCGATATCTCGAAAATTTCGAATACATATTGCTCGAATATTGAATAGGTTATATTCGCATTCGCTTTGAAAACTATCTATTCTAAACATTTGGAATACTCGAATGGGTTCGAATAATCGGGTTTTATCGAATATTGGGACTGATTAGTTTAAGGGAGGGACGTTGCTTTCAAAGTCGGAAAAATAGTCGAAGCATAGTTTTTTTTATTAAAGCCACATATTCGGCTTCAATGTTTTCTATCCTGTGCGTTTGCAAAGTTTTTCCGTCGAAAGCCGTCGGAAATTGGCATTAAAATACTTTTACCAGCCGCGGTGACAAAATTTCAGCGCAAAAGGGCGAAAAAACGGCAATTTTCGGCGCGCGCTATCTCCGCAACGGTGCCACCGGACGCGGCCATTTTGGTACAAATGGATCGGCCGAGCGATCCCTTTCCGCCCCTTCCCGTCTCTTTTATCTTCCTTCATTCACAAACGCGCGAACGACAGGAAAAGAAAGACGCACAAAAAAAGCCAGAAATAGAAGCTGAAGCGCGGTTGGCCTTCCGGTCGGCGAGCGTTGAAACGGCCCTCCTGATTGGGCGTCACTGCGACAATGCAAGAAGGCGGCCGCCTAAACTGCCTAGTGCTGCTTCACCTGCGCTGCTTCGCTCGGCCAAGTTTCTGTTGAGTCATTTTATCTGCTGTGGTATTGAACGTGGAAATCATCGTGATGGGAATGCCTGAGATGTTGCGTGGCTTGAAAGGCGAAGGTCATCGAAAGCTTCGTGGTGCGTGTGACTTTATCCTGGAGGGTGAAACGCAGTGTGCGCGCTAGTCATAGCGGTTCGCAAAGTGGACTTTTCGTCTGCTTTGCGATGCTTACAAGCTTAGTTATTGCTAAGCTAGACAGTAGGCTCACTAGCATTGGGAAAGAAACCGCCGTCGCGCCAAAAGCTGTGGTGCGCACGGTGTAGCTACTGCGCGTTGGAGCATCGCCTGACTGAGCAACCGGGTGCGATTGAACGCCAGTAGCTGTAATTAGTGCCTGAGCCTGACGAGCCATACCAGTGATAAACAAAATATGACATACGAGCCCCTCGATGCGGGCGAGCCAGATGGCTTTCTTGCGCTATGTTTCCCGCGGTGCACTTCGAGTAATCATGGAAGCAGGGGTCTCAGTTGGGAATAAAAACGTGTTGAAGGCAATAAGAACGGACAGCTTTTGTCAAACGTTTGTGGGCCTTGGCGACTGTGGCCGGAGCAGGTGCGTGGCCGCGCAAGGGCACTGCGGGTGCTGCTGTCCGCTGGTTACGCGGCTTAACAGTGTGAGGAGAACTTTCGCGCTCTCTTTCGTAGTATGGCCTATGATATGGCTGGAGCGATAAGTCCGATGGGGCCGAAGGCACACTTCGTTTCAGCGCAGGCACTTCGCGCAGCACTTGTCGCACCGGACACACTACAAATGCAAGAGTAAACGTCCCCCTCTCTCTCCTCCATTCCATCTACCCGACTCAGTATCCCTCCCTTTGCAATTTCTGTGCAACGCCGGGCACCCTGTACCACCAGGTATGGGAGTGCCAAAAAACTCCAAACCTACCCCCAATCCCCTACCCAACTTTTGAGCAGTGGATGGCTCGTCTGGTCGATCCGGACCTTGGACACCAGCAAGAACTGGTCAAGAGGGCCTGGACAGCAAGTCGCAGCCTGGGTATCCCGGAATAAGGATGCCCTCCACCGGGCGAGTGCCCTGCCATCAGCACTTATGCTCAATAAATGTTTGTTCTCTCTCTCTCTCTAGCCACGCTACCAGACGACAGCGGCAAGCGCAGCGCACTTGCTCGGCCGCGCACCTGCTCCGGCAACGGTTGCCGTAACCCACAAAATTTTGACAAAGACTGTACCGTACGGTCGTTGACTTTAACAAATACATTTTTTAAGGAAACTATTAACACCAATGCCTACGTCAATAGTTTAGTGCATTAGGCTGCCCTGCGACGAATATTGGATGCCTTGAATTTCAAGAGTACTAAAACATGTTCACGTATTGAAGTTCGAGTTATGCAGACTATCATACCAAGCTTCAAAGTAGCTCATTTGTGTCCTTGTGGTATCTAAACATGTGGAAACGAACACCTGAACGTAAGCTGCTGCTCCAGGTAAGGTTATAAAGCATGCAAAATTAAAAACTCCGTATTTAATTAAGTGTTTTACTTCTTGTCATGGTGACAACACTGCATAGGGAAGTTGTCCAGTGCAATACAAGCAACCAGCTAACCTACTTTGCATTAAAAGACATCAACCCCTCGTTTGGTCCGCAAACTGGGCTATGTAGTCTTCCCAGAGGAGCTGAAAATGATGTTTTATCTGAACAAAAAATGCTGCAAAAGGCACTCCAATTTCAAGCCAAGGCCTTTCAGAAGCTCCGCGTTCAAAAACGTACACGAAACGCAACAACCCTAGCGACTTTTGTTGAATGAAATCTATGTTGCTTTGCTACTTCGGAAGCCGTTTCCTCTAAACTGTTTTTTTTTTGCCACCTACGTCTCTTGTTCCAGTGATTTCTTTGTGACCGCTAGGTATATTTTTGATTCCGTTCTTTGCTGTTACATTTCTCGATGAACAATTCAGGTGACGACACTCTTGGTTTTTCAGCTTGATGTTTTGTGAATATTTTATAAAATAATCGTTCATTGTCTATATGTACATTCACCTCTCAAACATGTAAACGAAAAAAAAAATTGTGTTCGAATAAATAAAAATCCAAGACTGTCACAACGTCGTCCATTCATTTGGGAATGCAAAGCACTTCGAACAAGTTTTCTATCATGCTTTAGGCCGCTTAAGCTCGATACAACGTTAAAAGAAAGGAATTTTGATAAAAAAAGTTTTCGAAAAATTACTTTGAAATTTTTATGGTGCTATCACAGAAACATTTCCAGTTGCTGGGCTAATTTTCATCAAAATCCAGAAATACATAAAATTCGTACCCCTTTTTTATTCGAAGTTCGACTCTATATTCCAACCTAGATATTCGTATTCGATTCGTATTCGAAAAATGTGATTTTGCACACCCTTATTTTTGGGCCTTTCATTTTTCTATTCGTAGTGTTGTCTATGCACTTACCATTTGTGTGCCCTGTTTTTATTTTCTCCCAATTTTCTATCCCTGATTTTATACCAGTCCTTTCTTCTCCTTTCAAGTCCCTTATTCCCGTTTCCATGTTAATGGTCATCAAGATGTTGTCCTTAAAGAATTTACTGGTACCCACAAGGAGGGATCGGCCACGGCTAAATCGGTTGTTGAAATACGTACGACCTGAAAATACTAAATTATTTCCGGAAAGAGGCCGTAACAGGAGACTTAGTTATGAATAAAACCCGAATAACCCATTATTAACACCTTTCAGCAATTGAAACGACCTGAAGCAGAAAGAAAATTTGGAATGCAATTACATATATGCTTTTGGCAAACCACAAATTTGATGCGCCAGTAGACAATACCAGAGGAATCGAAAAGTCAACCCCAAATGCTCAATCGGGTCCTTCAAAAGCAGTTGTCTAGCTGTGGAGAAACGGCGGCAATCGAGAAAAAAAAATGTTTGATTGTTTCAAGGACCTGGCACCGCACATAGTTCCGCAGGTGAAAGTCCTTATCTGAACAGGTAGAAATTAGGCCTTGGAATCCTGCAGCGCAGCTTGGTGAAGGTCACTTCGCCTTGCCGAGGACCACAAAAATGAACGTTCCACCCGAACATTAAATGTTGATACTCTTGAAATGAAGAAAGTGAGTCTAAACGAGTAGCGTCTAAATGCCAATATCATCTTAAACTTGAAGATGCAAAAAGAGCCAGATTAGGTATTCCGAATGAATTGAACGGGAGCTGGGACAGCGAGAGTTGCTAAATGGTCCGCTAGCTCGTTGCCCCTGATGTTCGTATGGCCAGGGACGCAAGACAAGCGTACCTCCTTCACGTGCCTTGGAACAAAACATGACAGTGAGCGGTAAAATGGAGAGTCGGAAGAGAAAGTAATGCCGATATAACTGCCATCGAATCAGATAATAAGATGATTTGTGATACATGCTGCGGTCTTTGCATAGAGCGATAGCTACTGCTTAAAATTCTGCTATTGATATGGGTGTGTAATCCGGCATTCGTAGCGAATAACTCCAATCTAGAGATTGTGAAAAAATACCAATTCCAGCCTTCTCGCCATTTTGAGATGCATCAGTACAAATCACAGATGGGGCAGGATACTTCGATAAATTATTATTTAAAATAGCGGCTAATAGAGAGCGTGGTAAAGTTTTGCTGCCAAAGGTAAGTGGTATGGATATCGCAATAACTTCATATAGCTTAACAGAAATACAATCCAGGCATGTTTGAACGATTAGCACATGGGGTGAAATACGTTTAGACTACGGAGATGTAAAAAAAAACTCGGATCACAAATAAATACAGGCTTGGCAGCTCCAGAGGGGGCGCCGTACATAGGGAGGTAAGTCTGAACCGACAGCAAGAGACATCGGACCCTGACTTCAGGAACGCGTACCGCTAAGTACAAAACACGGTTCGAGATGAACCAGGGGAGGCTCAGGCAAAATCGAAAAATGTAGATATGGCAACTGCAAAGCAAGACTCACCCAAACTCCATGATTGGCCGGACGTCGGATCGGTACAACAGCAAAAGTGTGTCCCTGCGCATTTAATCAATCAATAAATCATACTTTATTCAAGTTTTCTGCTACAGGGTAACAAAAACCTGAGGGCGGCAAGAAAAAAACAGTCCTAAAAACCACATGACAAGCCTCGCCACACCTGGAACTCACGACGGCGCCCCTGTACGACAAGTAGGAAAAGAAACTAACAACACCAATTTATGCACATAAATTACAAGTCACGCTTCTACATACAATTGAATATGATATGGCACCATAAAAAGCTATATGCAGGAATTCATGTAAAAACGCTCATGTAAAAACCATACATGTACAAATTGTATACAAAGGTATATACATACATACATACATACATACATACATACATACATACATACATACATACATACATACATACACATACATACAAACAAAGATATATATACATACATGAGCCTAAATTATATTAGAAATTTTTTTCGGATCGCAGCAAAAGACACACCAGGAAGATTTCCAAATAATGGACTATTAAGGAGTTTCGGTAAATTGTATGTCAACATAGAAAACCCGTAGTTCGTTCTACATTGCGAAAGTCTAAAAGTAGTGGTTGTTCTGGTCGCATACAGTGTTTTGTAGGGCACAAGCGCAGTAATTTTATTAAGAAATTGATCGTTCCTTTGAATTGTTTTCTTTTAAAAATTCGCCAATTTGTAGTCAAACATTTTTTTACGGGGATAATTTTATGTTGCGTGTTTTTCCGTGCATGTTGCGTGTATGTTTTGTGCATTTTACGTTGCATGCTTGTTTCCAACATAGCCTTTTCATGCGACCAAATGCTCTCTCCGCTTTCGTGATTGATGCGTTAATTAGTGTATGCCAATCAAGGGCAGACGCGTATGTAACACCAAGGTACTTCAGCGAATCTACCTACTGAATGACTTGATTTTTGCAAGCGAGAGAAATTGAAACAGGCCGTGCAACCGGGAAGACAAGTCGAGCACTCTTCGACACATATAACGTTAAATAAATACTGAGAAGGCATGCATCCAGCAGAGATAAATAGGCCTGCAAACCGTCATTCAGTGAATCCACTGCGGCTGCAAAGAACGCTATATCGCCCGCATAAACGTAGTTTGTTACATCTGGGAATAAAGGAATGTCACTCATAAGGATGTTAAAAAGTAAAGGCGATAGAACCGATCCTTGAGCCACACATCTACTTTGTAGAAACATTCCTGAAAATAGCCTTCTGTTCATACAAAAGAATTCTTGATCATCCAAAAATTCCCTAATTCAGGTTTACTCAGGCAGGTTTATGCGGGCCGGTTTATGCGGGCTAGTTTGTTAAGTAAGATAGCATGCTCGACAGTGTCATAAGCTTTAGCTGCATGTTAGGTCAGTAATGCCGACACCATTTTCCCTTTCTGTGCTAAGTGGATCCTCGCCTCTAAGTCCACATAAGTGTTCTAAATAGAACAACCCCGCTAAAACCAATCTGAGCAGGACTGAGTACTTTCCTGTCCTGCATGAAAGAAGTCATCCGGTTAAAAACTTTTCGCTCTATAAATTTTATCTGAGTAATCGGCCCTAAGTTGTCTAAATCGAAACCTTGACCTGGAGTGTTTTGGAGCGAAATTATCTTGGACACTTTCCCGTTGAGTGGAATCTAACAAAACCTGAGTGATGAATTTATTACATTCAATATAACCGGTTCGAATTCCTAAGCCAAAAATTCCATAGCACCAACAGTCACGCCGTCAAGCACCGGTGCTGCAGATGGTATGATGGACAAGGCCCCCGTCAGATCACAAGCTGAGCCTGGCATAAAATGATCCGTTTCTGAAGGACTGATAAGACGCGAGTTACTAAAACGAGAAGAAAACCGAACCACAAGTCCTCTAGCAGAGTGCTCAAGAATTCGGGCCTCTTCAGCAGAAGTCAAGACTTCTGATGACTGCAGCTGCTTAATAGAAACTGCTCGATTGCTTGTCATGAACCTATGGAGCGCTGCTTTATTATTAAAATTCCAAAGAAAGTCATTGCGTTTTATAATGTAATCCCCTTTAGCTTTAGCAACGGTACGTTTGAACACTTCTGCCATGTATTTATAGTTTATCTAATTTACAGGACAGTGATTGTGCAGAAGAGACCTCAGAGCTGCTTTTCTACGGCGATAATCTCGGCTGAAATCAGAGTTCCACCAGTTAAAGATCTTTGGCTGTGCGCTACATTTGACTGTGAACTTAGCGCCTTTTTGTGCTGCTTGCGAAGTCTCCATCGTTCGCTGAGCATCTGCAATGAAATCAGCGGTCTGCATTGATGTAAAGCAATCCCGCAATGCCCCCCTGATAAACTCGAGCGATAATAAATTTTTGCTGTCTTACCTGAATTTTTATTAGGGGATACCTACTGCAAACTCAAGAGGAAAATAATCACTGCTTGAACCGCAGGGTAATGTACCCCAGGACGCGACGTGTAGATTGCCTGAGAAGAAGGCCAAGTCCAAGGCCGGTCGAGATCGAGAACGCAAAAATGTAATTGCCAGGGAAGTATTACAGGAATATTCTCCTGCGGACAGTGCAGAATACAGCCAGTTGGAATACGGTGCTTCGTGGGCTCTCTTACAGAAACAGCTGAGTTCGATCTCTGATCTACAAGATTGCGCATCACGACTGTTTCCACACTTTGGGCACCTACGACTTGACTTACATCCCCGAAATGTATGGCCAAATCTCCAAAACGTCCGGCACTGCAGTGGCGTAGGCTCCAAAGGGTCTACCTTATGCACCAGCGGCCATGCTATCACCTCAGATTTACATTTTATTCCTGCAAAAGGCATGATAACGGGCGCTGTAGGGATTCGCCATCGATTGTCCACTCTGCTGCAGCGGTAGACTTCCGTCACACCTGCCATTATGAACTCCTCTAGTACTTCTTCAGGGGACTGTGTGGGATCAACGTCCCGAACAATGCCCTTCACACAATTGAGGTGCGCTGGAATGAAGGTATTCACGGTAACCGACGCAAACGATGTGCACCGCAGTAGGTCCGCGACACAGTCTTGGTCTTTATATCGGCACAACAGGCCTGCCCTGCCGTATTGCCTTGCTTCCGAGATGGCCATGTAATGCTGGCTCACTAGCTTCAGCTGCCCTTGAAGGAGCTTTGAATTTTTGGCTCGAATCACCCCGTAACCAGCGGGGACAAGTGCTACCGGAATGCTCTCCACGCAATGCCGCTTGAATGTTTCCAAGGGTAAGCTGCTTGCCGCCAAGCTGGTGGACCAAGACGCATTGCTTGTTCCTGGGGAACCTATATTTGGGCCACAGTCCTAATATCCCCCAACGCTACAGGTTTGCAACAATTTGGCCCAACTTAAAGGAGCCATGAAGAGAAAATGCAAGTTGGTTTTATTCGAAAGATTTCGTGTTTTATAGTGCCCCCAGCGCTTGTCCGGATACAAACGGTGCTTTATTCACTGAGAAATTAAACAATTTAGGTTAAAATTTTGATTTTCCCGCTCAATCGTGCGTTTTCGTGGTCCCAAGTGACATCACGGGAACTGACCGCTCTGCAGTACCTTCATTCACGCATCCGCCGTACAGGGTAGAGACACGTAACGCTGGCGCCGCCATGTTCGGTTGCTCGCTCGCCGCCGAAGCAAGTCATTGTGTCAAAACCGCGCTAAAATTATCGCCGCAACGCGGTTTACTGAAGAAGTTTGAATCATATTGTCTGTTTCGCGTTGCTAGGTCTCGTGGGAAACGAAAAGAATAACGCGTTCAGCCCGTTGGCCCAATTGCGGCGGCACGGGACCGTTCAAAGGTTGTCTCCACCCTATAGCGGTGTTGGTTTGTTCCCGCGTTTCTTTACGTTCCGTAACCTAGATGGCGCCACCATACCGTGGCAAGCGTTTGGTTTGTTTTTGCCCGCATTTAAACCTGGCTTGTTTTTGTTCTGGGAGAAAATATTCGTTCCCTGAAACAGTGCTCGCTCGACAAATGGGGTCACGTGAGACACCGTTGCTTGCGTCAATCGGTCAGTGTCGTCTGAGACAACCCCAAGCCCCATAGTGCTGTGCAGCTAAACCAAAGCATGCTGTGCGCAGTACGAACAGCAGAACGCATCAGTACTTCTATGTTTACATGTGCTTTCGTAACTTCCACTGTTTGTCCCATCATTCCTATTGCTTTGTAAAGAATGTTCCCTAAATTTAAGCGCAAATCGCTCGTTCGTCTAGTTTGTAAGCTCTACCTAATTTGCGTCTTCTTCTGCCAGCCTCCGCCAATCGCAGAGCTTAGCCCATGTGACATCACAGGTTCCGTTGCGGGAAATGAGCTGGTGGGTCGCATGACCATTCCCGTTTTTCCTAATTATGTAGCTTATTTAAGCGAAGTTTACGTTAAAAGTGGTGTCAGTATGATTCTAACGAGACAATCTTTTGAATGAACCAAACTTGTGTTTTCTCTTCATGGCTCCTTTAAGCCCTTCAGCCCTCGCCAAAACACCCACTCACGGTACCTATGTGCAGTCGTAACAGCCTCAGAAGACGTAGCGAGGAATCGAAGCGGAACGATGTTCTATACGCCTCGAGCTTCGCGATCGCTGCGCCGCCTGCCGCCGGTCCTCCGCGGCGCTTACGGGATGTTCGCAGAGCAGCTGATAGCGGCCCATGCAGTGTTTTGGTTCTCTTTCGCTACTTTTTGCCTTTCCGCGACCTAAACATCGTGTTATTCTGATGTCTGTAAGCAAATAGTACGTTTAGGGCACTTTAAAAAACAGCTGCGTCCTGATTAGAGTTGTAAGAGTGCTCGAAAGCCGACAAGAGCTAGCCGGGGACGCGGTACTGCGCGCTTCTTCGACGCTCTTACGGGCGTCGGCGACGGCAGCGGCATAGCACCACTGTCACCTCCGAATATCTCAGGCTTAAAGGAGCCATGAAGATAAAATGCCAGTTTGTGCTATTCGAAAGATTTCGTGTTTTATAGTGCCCCAAGTGCCTGTCCGAATGCAAACGATGCTTTATTCACTGAGAAATAATCAATTTAGGTAAAAAGTTTGATTTTCCCGCTCAATCGTGCGTTTTTGTGGTCCCAAATGACATCACAGGAACCGACCGCTCTGCAGCCTAGGGTCCCTTGATTCACGCATCCACCGTACAGGGTGGAGACACGTATGCGCTGGCGCCGCCATTTTGGTCCACTCGCTCGCTGCCGAAACAAGTCATTGTATCAAAACCGCGCTAAAATTATCACCGCAACGGGGTTAACTGGCGAAGCTTGAATCATCTTATCTGTTTCGCGTTGCTGGGTCTCGTGGGAAACGAGAACAACGCGTTGTGCACGTTGACCCAACTGCAGCGGCACGGGACCGTTCAAAAAGTGTCTCCACCCTGTACGTTGGCGCTGGCACTGAGGTACTCGCGCGTTTGTTTACGTTACTGAACCTAGATGGCGCCACCATACCGTGGCGTGTCGTTCTCCGCCTTTTTTTCGTTCTGGGAGAAAATGGTTTCGTGAACCATAGTGATCGCTCGACAAATATGTTCACGTAAGACACCGTCGCGCCAATCAATCGGCCAGTGTCGTCTGAGACAACCCCGAAGCCCCGTAGTTCTGTGCAGCTAAACAAGCATAGTGCGCGCAGTACCAGCAACAGCAGTACGAAGCGGTACTTCTATGTTTACACGTGCTTTCGTAACTTACACTTACCACCATTATTATGGCTTTAAAAAGAATGTGCCTTAAATTTAAGCGCAAATAGCTCGTTCGGCAAGCTTGTAAGCTCTGCCTAATTTGCGTTTACTTTCGCCGGCCTCCGCCAATCGCAGAACTGGCTCGAATGACATCATAGGTTCTGTTGCGAGAAATGAGCTAGTGGTTCGCATGGCCATTCCATTTGTTCCTAATTATGTAGCTTATTTGAGCGAGGTTTACGTTAAAAGTCGTGTCAGTATGATTCTAACGAGGCAATCTTTTGAATGAACCAAACTTTTATTTTCTCTTCATGGCTCCTTTAAGTGAATTCTATTGACACCTCGTTTAGTCCTGATATTGGCACAGTGAGAGGTAGGTTTAGTTTGTCAGCGCGGAAAACGAATCCGGCCTTGTTTTGAATGTATACGTCGTCCAAAAATATCGTTCGGGGAGGTGATTACCTAATATACCTGGCAATAACTTGTGCGTTTTATAAAAATAGAGGTCACGTGAACATGTTAAGTATATTCCAAGTCTATGGGTCGTTAAATATGTGCCCATTTCCGCCTGATAGAACGGACCAAGAGGAGTTAAAGGAGCCATGAAGAGAAAACACAAGTTTGGTTCATTCGAAAGATTGCCTCGTTAGAACCATAACGACACCACTTATAACGCAAACTTCGCTCAAATAAGCTACATAATTAGGAAAAACGGGAATGGTCATGCGACCCACCAGCTCATTTCCCGCAACAGAACCTATGCCGTCACATGGGCTAAGCTCTGCGATTGGCGGAGGCCGGCAAAAGCAAACGCATGTTAGGCAGGGCTTACAGTTTGCATAACGAGCTAAATGCCCGTGAAACATACTGCACATTCTTTTTATGACAAAGAACGGTGGAGTAAACGGTTGAAGTTCCGAACGAACACGCAAGCGTGTGCGCCAATGCGTACGAAACAACCGCCTGGCCGAGCTCGACATCTCGCCGTCGCGCAGACGAATTTTCGGGTTCGAGGTGCTCTGACCTTGGAGGAAAAATGCCGTAAACACCGCGCATTGACGCTCGTATCTTTCTGGTCGAAGCAGAGAGCTCGCGCGAACGGCTTTCCATACACGACACCGGCCAACTGGCATAAGCGATACTGCTACTGAAGTTGAACTATTATTAACCGTAATAAAAATACGGCACATACGTACCAGTCTGTATTCGTCCGTGGCGACGGCGCTGACGAGGCAGCGGTGCCGACGGCAGGGCGTTCGTCTGTTGTGGCTATCGCGGAATGGTCGCTTTCCCGTCCACCGCGTATCCCACAACTCTTGCCGCTCGTGCACTTAGAAGCGTTGAGCGTTCAAGTGGTGTGAGGTTGTTAAATGCAAGCCCGAGCTCCTCGGCGAGAGTTTTGTTCTCCGGATCAGGCGATTCCATGACTAGGGCTGCGGGTGCACTAGGTTTTACTAGCATTTTTAAAATGGCCGCCGTCTCGGTCGACTCCCGCGTGTGGGTGCTATATGGAGTCGACATACTAAGTATCTATTTCATGGACCGGCCCGTGTGACACCATTGCTCACGTCACCAAATGTGCAATTTTAGCGGGAGATTTAAAATTTTGGCTTAAATTGCCTTATTTCTCAGTGAATAAAGCATCATTTGCTTCCGGGAAAGCGCTTGGGGTACTATGAAACACCTAATCTTTCGAATAAAACAAACTTTTGTTTTCTCTTCATGGCTCCTTTAATGAAACCACGGAAAAATAAATGATCTGCCAAGTCTGGAAGCAATGTGATAGCTCTTGCGAGAATAAATAAAAAAAAAAAACAGTGCAGCTTCGAAAATCCTACATCTTACCTCAAGCAAGGTTGAGCTCATTAGACCAACTAGATTCGAAAAGTACTTGTGTTTTCCTAGACGGGGCAGGGGGGGGGGGGGGGAGGAGGGACGCTTAACTATCGTTGTGTACAAATGCGGAGTGAAATCAAGGAAAGACTGTTTTAGAAAATCACACACAAGCTGCACGTTCACCTTTATTTTGTTTTTCGACTTTAACGAGCAGAGGATCACTCGGTGGACACAATTTTTGAAGTACACTAAGGAAGTTCACAGGCGATAAAAGCTGTCGTTGGATTGAGTAGGGTCCCCTGATTTCACTTTTGTGGTAAATTGGGCAGGCTCCCTGTTTCATATGATGATGTTTCGAAAAAGCGTTTAGTCACCGCCGCGGATATAAGCGGAGAATATATGTAACCGATGACTGTTTGGGGAAGCTCACCTCGCGACAAGACGACCCAGCCGTAAGTTCTTGGTGCTGACTCCCGCATGTAATTTTGCATTATCAATACTACTTATTGCGTGGAATGACCGTGATATTCATGCCACATTGGCTTGTTCCGGGTAGTGATCAATATCCGAGATATAAAGCGTAACTGGCGGGCTGTCAGGTATGAGTGCTCCGCTTGATTATGAAACCACACGAAACCGGTTTACATTGCAGTGTAAAGCCGTAGAATGAGCATTTGAACGAACGCTGTTTACGGAGTTACTGTTAGTAAATTTCAGGAAAGTGTAATTAAAATCATATGCATGATGTATGCAGATTTCGTGACGCCAGCTTGTGACGCACACCTGGCGCTTATGCGGACCGAATGTACCACAGTAAGATCGCGTCAGAAGCATTTACACTCCCGTAAATGCACCACGTTTGTGAACAGAGTGACTGCTCCACATAAATATGTATTTCCAACGCATACAAACGGAAAATATCAGTCGCGAACGTGCCTCAAAAGCAACGGCGACAGTGGTGAGCGGGCCGACAACTCCCGCGACTGCTTTCGAAACGGGCCGCTAGGGGGATTTCAGTGGCGCCCCTACAGGCAGCGCTCGAGGCGTATTGGCGGTGAGATGTTTGAGTGGCGCCCCCTGGCTCTGACGTCGGCTTAGGGCCTCGCGCCGCTGTCGTCTGCTACACTCCGCTTGTGAGGGGCAGCAGTGTCTGTGCTAGAAATCGCCCGCTTTGTTGCTGTAGTGCTTTAAAAAGCGTATTTCTAGTGCTTCACTTATTTGGCCAGCTTCTGATGCATCTGAATAATTTGAAGCTGTATCCCCCACAAGTTTGCAACACACGAGGAGATAGAGAACAACTTTCTTCAGAGCATCGGTCAGAAGATCGCTTGTAACTCGTCCTTATTCTTATTCGCGAGGATCAGCGCCCATAGCTCCTCGATAAGTATTCAAAATGCGAAAGCTTCCCCGCAGTATTTTTGAGATGCTCTTATGAAGACTCAACAGTGTAATGCTACGTACCAAGCAGCGCGGGCCCCTACACGTGCATCGCACGTACAGCAGGAAATAAAATGCCTGTCTTCTATTTCTTTTGTTGTTGTTGTCTTGCATCAGATGAATGTTTCTTGTTCTTTTTTTGTGCCCTACGCATTAATGTTTATGCACCATCCTAAACGTCTTATTAGAATGCTTGGGGATGTTTGGGAGTCTCACAAAGATAGTGTGGATATTTTGTTCAAGTTGTATGGCATACATTGCCTTCATCACAAATTGGCTTTCACTGCGGCTGCGTGCAATAATGTGCATATCTGTAGCGTGCTTTGTTTATTCACATGGAAATACAATGAGGAGGTTTGTGCTGCGCCACCGTGATCGCGTCCCAACCAACGTTGTCCACAGTACTCGAAGGCGGCTTTTGTGCCCCGAAATTATATCGTAATCATTGCTATCATAACGAACTGACTCTCAACCCGAACAATGATGACATGATTACTGTGTTGAAGGCATTATATACACGCTAACTAACGCAATAAATAGTATACCTGCAAATAACAGAAGAAGCGAAACCGATGAATATTTCTAGGTAGGTCTTTATTGTTTTCCAACCATTCCAGGTGCAAAGAACGAATCCTAATCTACTCGGGATGGCATTCTATGAATTAAATAAAATTGCTTTTACTCTCTTGTCCTGGACTGAGGACCCGGCCCACTAACCAGCTCGATTTCATTGTTAAAGTTTTCTCCTCCTTCCCCTCCTCCTCCTCCTCTTCTTGAGTGCAGTTTTCCTATACAGCATATCCGAATATCGGGAGGATGGCTGTGGAAAATGTACCGAAATATCCCTCCAGGTCTGAACAAACAGAGTGTTATTGTATCTTTAACGTAGACGTGACTCGTTTTGCTCAATAAAACTCCTACTGGTTAGGAGCCTCGTACAAAACGAGCACGCGCCTATACACACAGTGGGTTATTTGGAACTCAACCTAGAGTTTTTGCAGCCTATAGTGCATGAATGCAAACTTTCAGGCCATGACAAAGTAAAGTGATGTGATACAATGTGATGTGATACTTCCGAGCGTGAGGCAAGGTCGCAAAAACTGTTTTACCTTACATATGATTACCGGGAATCACAATGCCTCCTGCCAAAGCCGATAGCCCTGAAGACTTAGAATTTGTTTTGATCTTTCATTTTCGCTGTTGTCGGTTATTATTATTGCAGCTGACTGCTCCCTTTTTGAAAGATTGCCTAATATAGAAGCTGACGCCTAGCTCCTTAAAATAAAAAGTTACCCACACGCAAATTCTGGTGCGGACAAGCATCGGACGTTGACCGAGCGCAACGAAACAGCAGGGAGAGCGAGCATGAGAGGAGCAGACGACAAATGCGAGAATCCCTAAGCTGACGTCACGGAGACGTGCTCCGCAGCGCCGCCCGTGTTCGCGCTCACCGCCAATTCCCGCGCAAAGAAAGCCTCGTGTTTGCAGACTCTTTCTCCACGGCGAGAAATTCCATAAATGCCAGACAATGCTTTTAGATCCGAAGCATCTCATGGTCGGTGCTATGTCCCTCCCTTGTCGTTGTGGGTGTTGAGCCATCCACACCCATTGCGCATGCTCGGCTTGCTGAACGCCAGGTGGTGTCTTAAATTTGATGGCTCCTGGAGCGGCAGCGTTGCCGGTGTCTTCCTGCGTCGACACGAGGCGAGCACTCTTCACGCGCCTTCGACGTTTCGTCATCCTCGGCAGCGGCGTGCGTCGGTGAGTTTCGGCGGGCCGTGATTACAAGCAGCCCACAATCATCCGGGGAACGTGCATCGACCTCATCTACAGCAACTTTAGGGTTCATTCACTACAACAGCCCTTGATTTTACGTTTCATAGACCATAAGACGGTCATAATCAGAGCGGAACGCCAACAACAGCTCGACGTCACCTACGATGAACATGATGACGATAATGCCTAAATAAAAACAAACTCATACCACGTACAACGTCTGTCTCTCTCTCTCTCTCTAATGCCTCTCCACTCTAACAGCCCCCCCCCCCTTCAATAAAATTACACCATCTTCCCGTAGGGGAACCCTGAGTAGTATGGGAAACAGCCATGGGGTAACGCAATTTCCCATTTCGTAGTTGCGGTAAGTGAAAAGTGTGGTAGTTACCAAGAAAACCAAACAGTAAATATAACGGTAGCTACGTACCTCAACCTCACGACAACGATGAACTGAAAACTAATTGGCACTTGAATCGACCTCATACCTGCTTCGCATACTACTCAGGGTTCCCCTACAGGAAGATGGTGTAATTTATTTCTTCTTCTTCTTTCCTTGGTTAACCTTCCTACATTTCTTCTACTGTTTCTTTTTTTTTCTTTGAGTTCACAGATTAGGTCAGCTTCGCCTCGCTGTTAGCATCACAAACTTCTCTAAGGGCCTGTTGGGATTGCTGGTTATGAAATAAAAATGTTTGATGAGAATTGGTCGTAGTTATGAGCCCCTTGGCTTGCTGTGTTTCATTTTGCTTGTCCTCGCAGCCGAAGAGATATGTACGGCATGTGCTGTACGTATGAAAAGTAATATACTGATGTATGTGAGCAGGATTTTAATGGTTTCATCTTGCACAAATAACTTCTCATGTGTCAAAGAAAACTGGTGGAAGGATGAGAGGGTAAGGCTGTCAAAGTCAAATTTGTCTTTTTGTTTGTTGCCAGAATTGCAACACGTAATACGTTCTGTGGTGCGAAGTCAATGATAAACAGGTGCTGATTGCATTATAATGTCCCCATTATTTTTGATGAAAATAAGAATGCTCTTGACCTCACCGTAAATGTGTATTAGCCGAAACTTTCATAATCAGTTACAGCATTGCGGGGAACCAGCTGTGGTAACACAACTTCGCAATCATCCCGGTCGCCACAGCCCACTATGGCGAATCACTGCTCTGCACTTCCGAAAGCTCTCACGTTGAGTGGAACAGCTTTAATTGTTTTATTGGTATTTTTTTCTGATAACGCTTGACGCCGGAGCAAAAAATCATAAACAGCTGTACTGTTAAAAACGCGTTGAAAGCAATGTTAACCAGAAAATACAAAATGTGCTCCCGCTGTAGCCACGCCTTTAGGACCGTGCACAAAGAGGAACCGTAACAGACGGTCCTGATGATGGCGGTCAGTGCAGTGCGGGGAAACGAAATTCAACTAAGCAAAGCATCATTGTGCGGGAGGATCGAGACAATAAGAAAATGGCGTACGTGTTAAGATGGGAATAGTTTAGAGGCGTGTACGTTGCCGGGGAGGACAAAGACTATCGTATTTTTATGTAATTTCCAGCGAAGCGAACAGATGCGCGGTCCCTTTGTTGGACTGATGGTCACTGTGCTAAGCTTTCTTTAGAAATGTTTAAAGCGTCTTTATCCAGCCTGTATTGTAAGCCTAGTTCTAAATCCTCTGAAGCGTTCCAACAATTTAGTAGTTTAAGCGTGCTAGCGGTAGTATTAGGCAGTTAGGACGATGAGTGTATTGGGGCTTCCCGTTGTGGCATTCACATTGAAGCTCTCAATTGTGACTAGCCGCTATGAATTAAACAATATTATAAACAGTAGTAATAACAAAGCAGCGCGCCCATGCGCACAGGGAAACGTTTTACAGACGCCAGTCAAAATGTGACAACAAGTCGTGCGGCCAACATTTTGCACCAAGCAGCTGCACGCATGTCGTCGCTGACTTGTCCAGTGACTACCTTAGCGTATATTTGAGCGGCAGAAGGGAAAAGGACGGGGATTATGGTACATCTCATTCAAACATAGTAGCGTGAGCAATGTCTAGATGGCATGTGTTTCTTCATCTTTTACGCAGTTGCATGGAGGTCTGCGCATGACGAACCGCTTCTTTTCGTTCTCGTCATGTTGTCCCTCCTTGTAAGGTGAACGTTCCGGTGGAGGCTAGAATAAATGAAGTGCGGTGAATGTAGGATAACAGTATATATGCAGGTCCTTGCCGTCACTAATTAATACAATGGGCTTCGTGATGAGCGTCACCTCACCAGCCACGCCCACAAATCTATGGTGGATGTGTCGCGGCGCTTGTGTTCCTGTCAGACGAGAGAAATCGGGACACCGAAGGGTCGGCGGCCTCTGCTGGGCATGATGAACTGTGGACGAGCTGGGCTCATTGGCGGGGGGACATGACGGCTCGCCTACGGCTACCCGACACGGTGTGCTTCCCCTCTACTGCTGCGTCTATGCAGACGCAAACTAGGGCTGAAGGCCAGGGTGGGGATGATGCCACTGGAATCTGTAAGAAGACGATAACCGGGTAAACTAACTGTATTTAAACTATGTACAATATTACAAGCCAGAATATTGGTTGCCGCCTAGAGTGGTTGGCTGGATGGTGAGAAGCGATGAGATCCTCCTCGTCTTTACCCTCGAATTTATAGCTCTCTAGGAGGAAGCTTGCCATTCTATAGCTGCTCTGGAACATTATGTTTGTGTAGAGGCGGCTGGCGTCCACTTTTTACCCTTCGGGTGCACTGCCCAGTGGCGGAACACATGCGCTGTATGCGCTGTATTGCACAGTTTTGGAAAAGATCGCTAGTCTTGTCTGATGTATCAATAGAATGCTCTTATGCCCGAACAACAGGTATTGTTTATTATAGCATCGACAACAGATTCGCTCTAATTTACCCACTTGTGTAAATGTACTTGCCTCTTAGTTCAGGTTTTTGTAAAAAAATGGTATAACGCTGCTGTTTTTACATTGATGCAGGGATACGAAGCAAACGTTGACTACCAATGACGATTCCGACGACGTTCTCGTGCTGATTGAGCAAGGCCAGCTCATCAACACCACTGCGCACACTAATTCCGCTTAGGTGCACTAGACAACACCGGAGCGGCTCCTTCCATGTGATGTCGTAGGGCCTGTCAGAAAAATGTACAGTGCGGCAGTAAAGATACGAGACTGAAATTTGGTCACTCGGCGTGGGCGATTTGTCGACCATTTTAACGTTTTTGAGCCCTGGTGCCGCGCTAAACGGCAACATATATTTCGAGTGTTTGACGCAGCTGGATTGTAAAACATTACCGTAGTAAAGAAACCTGCCATTAGCACATAAAAAATATGCGAAGGTTTCCCTATATTTACGGAAATATAAATATGGGGCGGTGTTCTTTTCTTAGGACCACATTGCTTCTGGCACCGAGAAATTCTCTCAATACTTCGAATACCAGACAAGATGCTTTCTTATGCAAATACTGCCAAATGTAGAAACACTGTACTTCCGCAGAATAGTTTGGTGCATTTTAAAGTATTTTGAGAAACGACAGGAACACACAGGCGTGCTCAAACGCGCCGGAGCAGCGATCTTGACGTTGGGGTATGAATTTGTGCGATATGGCACTTCCCCAGGTTGTTTAACTCGTCCACACAGAAAGGGATGCTGGTGCTACATGAGCGTATTTAAGAAATACTTTAAAGTATGGCTTTTATATGCGCACAAATAGCATTGGGGTTCTCTGGAGGATATTGCGGTAGGCGAAATGGAAGATTTTTAGGATCGATTATTTGCCGGTGGTGAATTCTACACATGGGTGGATTTTTTTCTGGGTTTGTAATCACCATTGGTACTCATGGCACACCAGAACGCGTTTTTACACACTTCCTCATTACGCTTAAAGATGATGTCATTTTACCCTAGGTTAGAGGAATGAATGAAGTCTCCTACATTTCTGAGGTGAAAATTTGGAACAAAATGCTGTGTAATTAGCCACTGGGTGGTTAAAAAACCATCCGCGAAGCTTTTTTATTCCACCAGCGTACAACAACCGGCAGTATGCTTTGCTGTACCTATCCGGGGGCACGTCAGGCTGCGTGTCTGTTGATATATTTTGAGGTTTCCTCCTTCCAAATGGGGTCATTAAAACTTGGGGTAGGCTTAAGGAAGGTGCATACCCCTGTACGTGGCCATATGCGCCTAATATCATCAGTGCGCCGCTCGCAAACATGCTTTTAACTTGTGATTTCTGGAGAATAAATCATGTTCTATTATTAGCGACGAATTCGTGTTAACGTGTAGTATGCGGAAAGTAAAAATTTTGGCTATGTTGCGTTAAAAGTTAATAACGAAGGTCACAAATCTTGTATTCTACTTCAAATTACCTTCGAGGAACAACAGGTTCTGGGCTATGGATTGCTTTGGCACTTCATAACCGAGGGCCGCAAAAGAATACCTTCCTGTTGAGGCATTGAGGTTGCGGACGCCCTTACTATTCTTCATTTTTATAAACTCTTCTTGCTTCTGGCTGAACAGTTGTTCAATCAGCGCCAATGTGCATGTGAAAATCATATAAAAAAGGCGGTCCTCTGTCTAGTGGAAAGTTCCTCCTTGGTGAAAAGGCGATACAAAGCACATTTCGTCTTCCCGCCGGTGGTCGTTCAGTACATAATGTATTGCACAAAACAGCCTAGCCTATAAGTCGCGCTTTTTCTACGTTGTCCATGTAGAGCTTTCCCGCGTGGATACCATTCCTGCGCCCCAAATAATCACCAGGGCAACGTGAGCAGAATGTACAGTACGTACTGTAGCAATAGACCAACGCTTACATGGTATTTTTGCAATGCGGCCGTCCAAATACTAACGCCGCATTGGACGAGCGCCGGAGAAAACAATGTAGACTGTGCAGTGTCTTGCGACGTGCTTTTGCTACAAGTTAACAGCGCCCTCAATGCACCAAGCAAGACAGAACCCAGACACATGTGCTCAAGATCTGGAATGAAAGCCTTGGACTAGGACTGCAAATATCAATAGACGAGAGGTCGCAATACCGAGAACGCAATTGCCATGGTTCCGTAAATTCTAGGGATTTCACAGCATTCATTACTCAAGACATTGTTTGCACCAGTTCGAGTCGGTGTCCTTCAATATCCTAAAAATATTGGCGGAGGACATCGACTGCCGAAAGCGCTTCATTAAGCGTCGGACGGCTTTCACTCGCGACATCCTCTGCCTCTTCAGGGCTTTTCATCAGCATTACGACGGTGCTGCTGACGCTGTCCGCGTCCGAGGGGCTTACATTGGCGGCAGCGTCGTCGTCGAGACTCAGGAAATTTTCTAAGCATCGGCACAGCAACGGGAAGGTGGGCGAGCTACCGTCTTGGTCCGGACTCACTGACTGGGCGGGTTCCGTCGTGAGTTCTGCGCGTCGAAAACAGTTACGGAAAGTGTCGGGTGTCATGTCACTCCATACGAGGCGCAATGTCTCAGTTGCGGCCGTTGCTCACTGGTCGTGGCAAATAAACGTATCAATCGCCGCTCCAAAACCATTCATTTTGGCGGCTATTCTAGGCACGCCGAGTTCGATATATCAGATGTGAATTTCGTTATAAGGAATATGTTTCGCGTGTACTTCCGTAACTGATTTATTTTTTTTTCGCTATATAGCATAATTTCATCCATCCGGGTTCGTTATAGTCGGGTTTGACTGCATCAGGTTGTTGAACCGGAACCGAACCCGAACCGAAAACCGGAAACGAATCGGTATTCTTGCCGGAACTGAGCCCGAGATTGAACGGTCATTTTTTGAGCACGCTAAACCCTGACCGGAACTGAACCGAAAAAAGAAATAACGGTTATTGTTTCACGACTAAACGGTCCGACCCTCCGTTGTTCACGCTGCGCAGTCAATAAGATTGAGGCTTTTTTTCTTTCAAGTGTTATCAACCTTACACCGTCTGATACACTTTTCCCTCAAAACCAATCTAAACACTATCAACGTCACCTTTGTAGTCACAATAAGAAAAAATAATTAAAACAGTATATTAAAGTATATTTAAAAGGAGGTAGCCGACGCCCGAAGACTGGGTAGCCGCAAGTCCACGCGCCAAACATCCTTCTGCTTCTTCTGACGCCGCTGGAATGCGTAGCCGCACGGTACGTAGCGCTGCTCTTTGTGTATTTGTTCTCAGGTGTCCGGTATGTAAAGGTGAGGTAAGTAAATAAGGTAAGTAAAAACGGAGACACACGAGAAAAAACATCAAAAACTCCTATTCGCACTTAACACAATTAAAAGCTACTGTGTGCAAATTTGCACTTTACGCAAATGCATTTTACACCACATATTATATACACCTCGTGCTAGTACATGGTAATTATCATAATAATTACAATGAAACTTTAAAATTTCTACACTTTATACACAAAGACCAAGTAGATGATGTTTTACGTGATCACATAACAGCAATTGCAATTTAGACCACTTGGGGGTTTTTATTGCGCGCCGGAATCTTTACTCATGGGCGTTCTCGTTTTCCATCCACATCAGAAAAATGGTCACGGCGGACGGCGATCGAACGCACATCGTTGTGGTAAGCAGCAAATGGCTTAACCCCTGAGCAACTCCTACTGGTCACGCTTGTCAAGTATTTCCAGGTGCGCGACCCGTTAAAATAAGCTATGAACTAGAAAAATGTTTGCCCAATTTGGGTGTGGGCCTTCGCCTTATCGCAGTGGAGCCCTCTGGCAGCCTATAGTGTTGCAACGAGGCAGAATCGTTTCATATCGCCCGCAAGCTGCCGAGATTGACAATTGGCTTAATCAGCTTTGCACTCTGCAAGCGCTACTAGCAGCAACATACCAGTGAGGTGTGCATTACCTTTTCTTATTGTGATTACAAAGGTGGCGTTGATAGTGTTTTGATTGGTCTTGATGGAAAAGGGCATCAGACGGTGTAAAGTTGATACCACGTGAAAGAAAGAACGGGACATCTTGAAGGTAGCGCACTTAAACACGGACACTAGGGAAGAAACGACAAACCACAGCTCTGACAAACCACCATTGTTTCTTCCCTAGTGTCCGTGTTTAAGTGCGCTACCTTCAAGATGTCCCATATGCATTACCAACTAGCCCAGTTGTCACTTCTTCTATTGAAAGAAAAAAACCCTGAATGTCATTGACTGCGCAGCGTGAACAACGGAGGGTCGAACCGTTTAGTCGCGAAATGGAAACCGTTATTTCTTTTTCGGTTCAGTTCCGGTTAGGGTTCAGCGTGCTCAAAAAATAATGGTTCGGGTTCGGCTTCAGTTCCGGCGAAAATACCAGTTCGGTTTCGGTTTTCGGTTCGGGTTCGGTTCCGGTTCAACAACCTGATACAGTCAAACCCGACTATAACTAACCCGGATAGTTCGAATTATGCTATATAGCGAACAAAAATAAATCAGTTACCGAAATACACGCGAAACATATTCCTTATAACAAACTTCACATCTGATATATCGAACTCGGCGTCCCTAGAATAGCCGGCAAAATGAATGGTTTTGGAGCGGCGATTGATATGTTGATTGGCCGTGACCACTGAGCAAAGGGCGCAACTGAGACATTGCGCCTCGTATGGAGTGGCAAGACGCCCGACACTTTCCGTAACTGTTTCCGACGCGCGGAACTCACGACGGAACCCGCCCAGTCAGTGAGTCCAGACCAAGACGGTAGCTCGCCAACCTTCCCGATTTTGTGGCGATGCTTAGAAGTGTCGACGACGGCGTTGCCGCCCCTGTGGAACGTAGGTCTGGAGGTCGTGGGTTCGGATGCCCGCAGGGTGGAATCCGAGCCCACGACCTCCAGACTACGCGTGTGGTGCGATGTCCCCTACGCCACCGGCGGGGATGTTTCCCCTTCACTTTTTCGGGTATTTATGTTGAGGTTTTTTTTTTTGCTGCGCTTGGGGTGGTAGCCAGGGCCACTCTGTCTACTCGGGGTGAAGGGGACTTTCTTTTTAAACCCCGGGCCGTGACTCGAGTATCTACGACATGTCGAGAGTGGTCGACCTGCGTTGAACTCTCTTAAGCTCCCTATGGCACCGAGACTGCCAGAACAGAGGCCATCGCTTTGCATATAGCGAATTAGATTGGGATAATGAGGGGCTTGTTGAATTAAGACAGAAATAAGGATTGGCAGTCAAGAAAACCTCGGAAAGCAAAGGGGAGCGTGTGGTAGGTCATAGAAACAGATGACTGATTTGGAAAGACGGAGAGAGAGTGGAGGAAAATGCCCGCCGGGTGGGATGCGATTCCATGACCTACTTGCTGTCTCCACTCGCTGTTCAAGTGGCCGCGATGGAAAGCGTCTATTAACACGAACACGAAGTAGATACCCATTGGTAACAGCAACAAGGGCCTTTTTTTATTTTCGCCATTTTGCCACAGGGCACAGGCAACATGAAAACAATTGACAAAACTCAACAGGGGTACGACCCAGAAGGCAAGCAAACAAGTGAAAAGAAAACACAATGTAAGGCGGCCGCACTACAGGAAACTGTATAGTCCAGTTTCGGAAATAAATTCTAATAGTTTCCTGTAAAGTGGGCCGTGCGTCCACAGATGAATATCGGGAGGTCGGCCTGAGCAATGTCCTGTGAGCCCCATGTGTCGAGCTCGGGTTGATTGAAGCCCTGGACATGTCCCTATCAAGTATTCTAATTTCGCCGCAGCAATAGGGACAGGGCAGTAGGGGCAGGTTGAGTAGGGATCTGCAAGACTTGAAGTCCACGTTTCTCGCACAGCAGGCGTCAGTGCGACGCCCAGGCGGATTCTTCGAAGCACGACCTCTTCACGGCGGGTTAATCCGCCAGGAAGGTCAGACCCACGCAGAGGTAGAAGGGCACGCGTGGAGCGCCGAAGAATATCTTTCTTGATGAGTAGGGTGACTTCCAGTGAAAGCTGCAGAAGTGGGAGTGGGTGCAATACTTGCTGCGGGTGAGTGGCCGAGTCGGCGAAGGCGTGCATTGTCGTGCTCCGGCGGGTCCAGAGGACGCGAACAGGGCACGGGAATGATTGGAGTATCTGGTGCACCTCACATGTACGTGGTGCACCTCGCACATGCCCAGTGTACTATTGACGCGCCGGAGCTCTAGAGCACCGTGAGTGGAATCGGTGTATAATACCAAGCGCGGTGATGGGGCAATGCCGAGCTCAGAAGCTAAAGCACACAGGCCATCACGAATGGCAACCAGCTCCGCCAACACAGAAAGAAGAGGCGCCTCTGTGAAATACGAGCATATCTGGTTGATGGATGGCATAGTGGGGCAGACAAGGCTTGTGTGGAGGATGCCGTTGGCTTCCCCTCCGTCCACATGCGCTTGAAGACCCTCTGGCGAGTCAAGACGGAGCGGTGGGTTGCCGTGCTTGTCTTGGGGGTGAATGCGTTTTATGCACCCTAGAGCCCGGTTGTTCGTAGCTTGAGGTCGCTGCCATGGAGGGGGTTCGGCTGGGCGGGGTAGCAGAGGCGAAGCATGATCATAGTAGTGTGCAAGTGCGGCCACGGCGGGAATCGATTGTATTTTTAAACGACGAGCCGATCGACGCCGATGTACGATCTCATCCAGCGTGTGCAGTTGCGCCTCGGCTTGAAGTGTCCGTATATAGGTAATGCTAGGGAGGCCACTGATAACTCGCATTGTTCTCTATTTTCAGTTCCTAAGCGATCCCAGTCGCGCAAAGTAAGGTGTTGAAACTGAGCTTGGTACACGAGTCGAGGCTGTAAGATAGCACGCACTAGCGTACGCATAACTCGAGAGCAGGCACCCCCTGGTTTCTGGCCGATTCGGCGGAACAAGTGTAACGTGCTGGTGACCTTTTGTCGGGTGGAGCGGACCCATGAGGCTGCCGACCCAGCTGCACTGATTTCCAGTCCCAGTATACGCATATGATCAGTGGCGGCAAGGGGTTCACCATTCAGGAACAGAGATATCAGTGTCTGCAACAGCCGTTGTTGGCCCTTACGATTTGTGATGGACATGTAAGTGGTTTTTTGCAGAGACAGCTTCAGGCCAATGAGGCCAACACCACTGTGAGGTATGTCCACGGCAGCCAGTACACCTGCTTCTTGACGAGACAACTTGTCGTGCACCGACCACACGGTGATATCGTCCGCATAGACGAGAAAAAACGTGTCGGTATGCTGTCCAGCTGCCACGCCAAGGGAAGTAGCGCCACGTTGAACAGCACAGGAGACAATACGGAGCCCTGAGGCACGCCTCGCTCCGAAACAAAGTGTCCCTCGCGTTCCTTGCCTATACGGATAGAGAATGACCGGTTTTGAAGGAAGGAATTTACAAAGTGGCATACTGCTGGCGGAAGGCGGAGTATCTGCAGTATGCTGATTACAGCAGAATGGCTCACGTTGTCATACGCCTTTTCAACGTCCATGGCCAAGCACCATAGATAACAGATGGCCCAGGCCATCTTCTGTTCCCAGGTGTGGACGAAACCCAATCTGAGCTGGGTGATACCATCCGTATCACTCGAGCCCCCAGTGAATGGTGAGCATCCGTTCCAGTAGCTTGCACAGGGTGGATGTAAGTGTGATAAGACAGAGGTTACCCAACTGGTCTGTGGGCTCCCCAGGTTTCGGGATGGGTACCACTTCGGCGTGTTTCAAGGTAAGTGGAATGTCGCCGGAAGCCCAGACAGTGTTGAGCCAGTCCTGTAACAATGCAGACAGGGAGCGTCCATGTTCTTAAACACTTCATATGTTACCCCATCTGGGCCCGGCGATGTGCGCAGTTTAGCCTTGTCAATAGCTGCTAGGAACTCAGCCATGGTAAATGGAGCCTGTATCCCGTGAAGATCATCCTGCCTTTGGCGGGACCCCGCCTCCGTTGGAAGTGAAGGTAAGCTGACAAATGTTGGTGGAGCTTGGTCGTACTTCGGGAAGAACTGCTTGGCGACGTATGGCGCAAATTGGCTCGGAGTGCGTCCAGAGGCAAGGCAGGCCGAGGCTGCTGGGTCTTGGGGGCGGCCACCACGCTCCATATGACGAAACGCGCGCCAGATGGAAGCGCTGGTAGAAGATGGGCCCAGTGAGGCACACCAGTCCAACCACCGTTGTCGGGATAGCGATTTTTCATGATGGCGCGCGGCTGCAGTGAGGCGGTGCAACGAAGTCCGTAATTCCGGATTTGTGGGTTGTTTATTGGCCGCCAGTTCTGCTCTGCGTCGAGCTGCCCACAGATTTAGAAGATGGAGGTCTGGTGCAGTCTTGTTCTCTTCTACCCAGGAAGTGCGCGTGGCATCCCGAAGGGTGGTACGTAGCACACGCAGCGGATCCGAGATTTTTTCACAGAGAGACGTTTACATGCCCTCCCGAAACAAGTCCCAGTCTGTGACAAAGCACTGGCGTCTGTTTAAGCGCTTTATATACGGAATTAAACCGAGGTGAATGGGATAGTGGTCACTTCCCCAGCAGTCCGGTTCCCGGTCCGATTTGGACATTTCAGTCGAGAGTCTGGGTTTCAGGCCGCAAAAATTACCCGCCGAAGACGGAAATGTCTTTGTTTTTATATTGCTTATGATATTGTTGTCAAACCGTACCTGAGGATGAAATTCTGAAACACAATTTAAACAATGCAAGGGGTACGAAACTTCTACATCAGGTTATAGATATATGTAGCCTGAGCATGAACTTCTGAAACACAATTTCAACAATTCAAACGTTTCAGAACTTCTGCATCAGGTTATAGATATATGTGATATGGGGCAGATATGTCATGTAGTCAAGAATTGCGTACATGAAATTAGGTTGTTTTTTTGCCCAGGCCGGCGATCGTGCCCTGGAGAAATGCTCGCCACAATGGAGATCTTCCTGATGCTTACTTTTCTTCTGCGCAAATATCATGTAGTAGCCGAAGGACCTGTAGAATATGACCTGGACTGTCTCGACATTCTGCTATCTCAACAGGTTCCAGATAGGCTGAGCTTTATGCCTCACCTTGCTATCAATAAATGATTTCATCTTCCTGCTATTTACTAATTCATGCTGGTCGTCTAGTCGTCCTGTGTGCGAAGTAAACGTCACGAAATGCATGCTCTGGTTCCTTCCCAGACGAAATAGAGTCTCCGGTTGTCTATTATCTCGCGAAACCAAATGCAGAAGCAGTGTTTACAGTGTTCTAATAGTTTCAAACATTCGCTGATAATTAGGTATTCCTACAATAACTATTGTTTGGTACTACAAGAAGCTCCCCTGCCGCTCAAAAATCCTGTGGTCTGATTTAGGCGACAGACCACACGTCACCCGTCTTAGCAGCCGGTGTAGGACTAGGAACGCGCATAATAAAGCTGCTGCAAATGCTCAGCTACGTTGACAAAGGGTGTCCGCTTGATATCACAGAAAATCTACACGCCAGTTCTTTTACAGTCCAGATTGTGCCACAACATTTCACCTCAACTTTGTGACCTTTTTAAAGAGCTCAAAGACGTCGAAAAATAGAATCACCTGTGTAATAGCTTTGTCTCATTGGTATAACGTCGTGCTTTTTACATTGTTTTGATACTGAGCAACAGAGTGCTAATATTACCAAATTTTAAGCTATTCACAATACCCCACCCCCCGCAATGGCACCGTCGAGGTGACCGAGAAAGCTTGTAATTAATATTAGGATGGGAACAGAGGTGAATGGTGACATACAGCTTCTCCCAATTTTCATAATTATAAGGCTCTGTTTTTGAGGTCAGCGCTACGGCCCCTTCAACGTTCTTTTTTGTGATTCGGATGACGTCCCTTCTACAGTTGTGCTAGCATTAGATGCTTCCACAAAAGCCATACTCAGAACGTGTTGCGGATATATGGCTGTACAAGAAAACTTATAAGGTCATGTTGTAAGTGTTATAAGGTCAGAGTTATCAGGTAATACGATGCGTACACAACTCATTTGGTGTCCCAATCGCGACACTGTGTCTAAATAATACTTTATTATACCGCACAACAAGTTTGCAGTCTATTCAGTCGCACAGAAATTCATTAGCTATGGTTCGTGCGCATCACCAGTAGATAGACTCGTCAGCCAATACAGCGCTTTGGGGTCGTGTGTAGTGTTAGGGCAACCTTTCCGTGTGCTTGGTACGCCAGTTTCGTCCTCCAAACTTTAGGCCATGTAATCAAGAGAAAACTATCCATTTTATCGGATGAATGTTGACTGTAGCAGCGATGTTATTTACGTGCATTGCATGATTAGCAAATGCACAAGCGCGAGCATTGAGTTATGTACGGGATGGGGCAATTATAGTATGTAATTTGTGGTATTAAATTTTAAAATTTCAAGCTGATCGGAGGTACCCGATGATGATTGATGATGATTTCTATTGGTTTCCCTTTTTTATCGGGGTGATGACATGTCATCTGACCAAAAAGGACTAATATACCTATGTTTTACACTTTTGGTTCAATACTAGCGCTGCTTAGGGCAGGCACAAAAAACTTATTAGGCACAAAATACTTTTTTTTCCTGTTACAGGTGGTAACTGTCCTAGGCAATATTCCCCTCTCTGCTTTTCGTCAACCAGCATTCTAATCTTCTTTTCGTCCCCTCGACAGCCTTGAAGTTAACTTCCTCTGTGATAGCCTAAATCCTAGGGCTTCTGAAAGCCCAATATTCCCTTCATGTAGATTTGGATGGATACCCTCACATTATAACACGATGTGCCGCATAGGTTCTGTTTCTTTTCCGCAGACCACGCATACCCCATCATTTTGTGAATACTTCCCCACAAAACTCTTAGTTCGCAGGCAACCTGCTCTATCCTCAAAAAGCAAAGCCCTGCCCTGGGAATTATCGTAGAAATTTTCCTTTCTGATGTTCATCTGCTCAGACCTGTACATCTCTAACGACGTTTTAGCTTCCATTTTTTCCCTCCATTTATTCGTTTCAATCTGCCTTGCCTCTTTTTTGGTTACCTTGGCTGTTTTGGATTCCCCACTGTTCTTTCCGTATTTCATCGTTAGCCTTCTAGTCTTTCTTAACCACTGCGTGTCCACGCTTTTCAAGTATAGGTACCTAAATACTTTAGCTGCCCACCTTCGTTGATCCCATCCATGCTATGCACAAATGGAATAATAAAATATGAGTTTTGGCTAAAACGTGTGAGTGAACTGACAAAGGTGCCGTACAAAATGTTCATGTCTAATATGGCTCCACTGATATTTCAGCAGACTTGTTAAAATATAAGATTTTCACGTGTTCAACCACACCTATATAGTGTTAAAATCCGTCAAAAAAACCTTGGATATGAACGAACGTGATCATTATAATGCACCTTTCTTGGTTTTGTGTACGATATACTAAAATATGTTCTAGTAATGTCAATTTTCGCAATCTTGTCGATGTGTAAGGCCTTCAAAAAATGGGTTAACTTCAGATTTATCACAGTAATAATATCTAAAAACAAAAAAAGCATTTCTAGAGGAAACGTCTTCTTTATATGCCAACCGCGGATGTCCTTTCTGTTAATTCAAAACGAGGCAAAACTCTATTTCCTTCCCACAACTGCACGTATCTCAGTACATGGTATCTCAGTACATGGTATCCCAAAGTTAGAGGGGCCCATGCGGTGCGTGTGGGAGGGGTTTAAAGAGATGGGGATTGAATGTTGAAGCTCTACCAAGTATTCTTTCCTCAGGGGGGGGGGGGGGGGCTCCGGGTAGCAGAAATATACTACACGCGTTCTATCTTATGGCCAGTTACGTCAAACGGACCACTCCTATGGCAGTTTCGAGGTTAAACGCAATTTATAGGCAAAACACACTTCGTTTCGACACATTGCCGGCCTTCTGTCGACTTACGTCCGATGGCATTGGTTGCGTGTCGGAGCACAGATCTATTAGAAACCTTTTTCGTGGCTGGAAAAAAGGAAACTGCAGATCTACCTCTAAAAGCGTATTTTCTCCCGTTGTTACATGTGGGAAAAAAGAGACGTTTTATTCTACCATTAGCGTTTGCACTGACGAACGTAAAAAAATTCTACGAGATCCATCGGTGGATCCTTGAAACGCTTGAGCCTGTCGTTCCACTGACTGGTGGACTTCCAGCGCCCGCTTTCCCGGACGCCTTGTTCCGACTTCAGAAGTGGCCAATGGAGTGCAACGTCTGTCGCTCGTCTCTCGTTCATCGTGCTCAGTGCCCTAAATAGTTAATTTGCCACGTTTTTTGTTTAGCAGCAGGTTTTTGTGCTTGACGCTCACTGTGATGTGCACTCGTACCAACATTTTTGTCCTGATCGTTCACGATCAGGCCACACTGGCTACACACTCGATTCTAGACGCATAAAAGCGGTGCGCAGAGTCATGGGACCCGTTTATAGAGAGCCAGTTCATCAGCTACGCTTCGCCTCGTAGTGCCCGAGGCAACATCGCCTGCTTTGCGAATCCACTCTCTTCCCTCGCGAGGATGCCTTCCTCAGCTCTCTCTTTCTCAACGTTTCTGGTCTCCACTCTTCTATTTTTCGGTTTTGTAACGGACCTACGCGTATCAACGCGAAATTTTCACCACATATCCCATACACAGCAAATTACAAAAGGGTCAATGAGGTCACTTATGCTTGCGTTATCATGTTACCATGTGTGGTTTTGTACAGCAACTTCTACAGAATTTTTAATTTGCCCAATGTTGTGACCGCACACTGGCCCATGAATTAATTTCGACAGTGCTCTGCAATGCCTAGACCCTACCAAACGCAAGGATTGGTTTGAAATAGAAATAAACTACTTTGCTATGCACCAGAAAACTAGTTGAATTTCCTTCGCACGCGCTGGTTCAACGACTGACAACGAATGGACGGGTCGTGTTTGCACTTCACACATGATAAGGCACTTATATTCATCTGAAATGGTACCGATTGGTATAGTGAGTGTTATAGGATGTCTGGTTGCTTCAGTTTTTTTTATTCACATTTGCGTCCTTCTGAGTACATATTTTACAAAAAAACTTATTTCTCTGTTTCTTCAGTGTTGCACCTAATGAGAAGTTGTAGCACGGAAGTCTCAAATAGACCAGGCAATGATTTTCTTGTATCAATGACTTCTCTCTTCATAGACACTCAAATATGCACTTGAGAAGCTAGCCGTTAAGCTAGAAAATAGCCGTTAGAGCTAGAATAGCTAGAAGCTAGAAAATAACCGTTTTGAGTATCTTCTTCATAAGGAATTTTGCATCAGTTATGAATATATATAGCTTCGTGTTTATGCCCCCTTGTACTCCCTTTTCTGCAAAGGATTTCATTACTCCGGTGCTTGCAGCGAAAAAACTCTGTTTTGATATTTCTTAAGGTCGTGCACATGGTTTACTGTATTTTTAATGAGCCCGTGCGTGCGACAACGTTCTTTTTCGTTGTAAAATTTTATAAAATACCGTACGTAATCTTTACGGGTGAATACTTTAGGTAACGGCCAGGAGTATAATAATTATTTAGTCAGTAGCCTGCTCAGAGAATGAATAAAATTATATCGAAATTTAATCACATGATCTTCAAAACCATGCGCAGCACAATGTGGAAGCATTGGGTGTAGTCGCAGATGAGCAGTGCCTCGTAGTCCTGCCATGTTTACGTGTTTCCAACCATTCTTATTATATTTACTGTATCCAGAAAATCACAAGTTACTATATTGACGAACGAAGAAATACAACTGCGCAAAAGACGAGGACGAAGACCGAGAGGACAAGACCAACGCTCGTTTTGTCCTCTGTACCTTCGTCCTCGTCTCTTGTGCAGATTTACTTCTTCGTGCGTCATGAACCGACTGGCCAGCGACCAAATCCTACTATATTGACTCGTGCAGACCTCATGATCAAACTTCACGCGCCTCTGAATCGACATTACGTTGCTAGCATTTTGATTTGATTGATATCTTCCTACTACAGTAATCCCTCGCTATAACGAAATCACTTTATTCGAAATATCGCTTTATTCGAAATTTATTCTGCTCCGAAGCCAAACTCGTGGATTTTAGGCCGCATTACTCGAAGCGCACGAAGAGCTTGACCAGCTTAGAGCGAAGTGGAAAGTGGAGGCGTTGCCGAACGGCGGCGAACCAACGCGAGTGAGGCTGTCAACATGGCAGGTCAAGGTGAGCTGGTGTTTTCCGTGCGATTTTCTCAAGCCGGTGATGCTCGATTCGCGCCATCCACTTTAGACAAACGGTCCAAACGCATAGCACGATCATTGGATTTCGTGGCTAGACATTGGCTTGCACGTGACGGTGCACAAACACCGACACTAGAACCGTAGAATTAGCAGTGTCTTCGACAACGGGGCGCCAAAAAGCTCTAGTGTTGCAAATGTTACGGCTGCGCACTTAGGGGGAAAATTATCCAGTGATCATGCAAAGCCCCCAGTGCAAAAATGGTGAGTGTTCATGATTGTGCTTTGCACGCACAGTGAGCGGTTGATCGTTTTTTTTTTTCAACAAACACGGCCTCACTCTCGAGCCACAGCATTTGGGGCCCTTTCCAGCGCAAAACTCTCGTAAGGTTTCGAGACACCGGCATGCCCCTTATTATGAAGGCCACTGCCGCTGCCAATTTTTGGGGATGGCGACCACAGCCTCATGCAATACTTGGTGAAATAGGAGCAGGGGTTGCTCGCGCCCGGCAAGAACTTGAAAGCACCAAAGCTCACTGCATTTTTGTATCTGAATAACTTTTTTTACTGAATACATTGTGCTTGGATTCCTCGCAGTTATGCCGTAATTAAAACTCCACTCGTTAGCTTTTCTCGGGAGGTCGCTTATATCAAAATTACGCATATAACAAATTTTTTCTCTGTCCCACTGACTTCGTTATAGCGAGGGATTACTGAATTTATTATGAGGTTATATCCGAGCACCGCATTTGAATTACATGGTACATGCAAGCCATTCTTCAAAATATGCGGTTATGTTTTGCATATTTCCATTGACCATTGTGTCGCTAAGACACATTGTTTTAGCTGATTGTGTCTCAGGACCATCAACGCAACACGAAATAGTCTCAGTACTTAATTCGCTGACCATTATCGTAGCTCATGTATTGCTGTTAGGTAGTTCTCTCGTCACGGGAAAGTTCTCAGCTTACACTGATTAATGGCGTTGAGATTTTTCAGGTTCCGACATCCCAGGATGCATTCCTGAGCGCGCACTTTCCTTGAACCACGTATGCTCCTGTCGATATTAGCAATTCTTTTCTTATCATAAAAGCAACTGTCATGCCTAATACAGTCAAACCCGGCTATAACTAACCCGGATAGAGCGAATTATGCTATATATAGAACAAAAATATTTCAGTTACGGAAATACATGGGAAACATATTCGTTATAACGAAGTTCACATCCGATATATAGAACTCTGGGCGTCTATAATGGCCGCCGAAATGCATGATCTCGGAGCGGCGATTGAGATGTGGATTGGCCGCGACCACGGAGCAAGAGCCGCGACTGAGGCATTGCGCCTCGCACGGAGCGACGTGACGCCCAATACTTTCCGGAACTGTTTCCGATGCGCGGGACTCGCGACGGAACCCGCACAGTCAGTGAGTGCGGACCAAGACAGCATGCAGCTACGGTGAACTGTGGGAAGAGCTCGCCAACATTCCCGATGATGTCGCCAGTAAAATCCGTCCGACGCTTATAATGAAGCGCTTTAGGCCATCGATGTGCTCCGCCAATGCTTCTTAGATTTTTGAGGACACGGACTCGGAACTGGTGCAAACAATGTTTCGTGTAGAGAATGCTATGCTAGTTGAAGCCGCCAAAACGAAAGTTAAAACAAAAATACCCCCCCCCCCCTTTTTTTTTGCAACGTGGGCATTTAAGGCGGAAAGTTGCTTTGATACTTGCAATAAACTGATTATTTTGGTCTGGTAATGGCTACTGTAGTGTGTTCGTTTCTGCATACGCGGATCGCGGAGTTGGGGAGGGGGCGGGGGGCTCTCGCGGATTGCGAACTCGTAACAAAAGCTCGTTATAGGCGGGTTCGGCTATATCGAACTATTGGATATATGGAACTAATCGCGATACACATTGCAATTCGCTATAAACGGGGTTGACTGTAAGACAATAATGCCGAGCTGTTGCTCCGGAACATTATTATTTTTCCGAAATTGCGTTCCTTTCGGAAAAAAAATCGAAGACACCACATGCAAATGCATTCTTGAAAAGAGCGTATAATCAATAATATTTTTTTTCCTATGCCTACAAAAAAAACATATCCCCTTTTTTCTCTCGGTTCATTCGAATCATTCGTGACGCTTATCAACCCAGAGTAGTTACAGAGACGAGGCACAAATTTCAAAACGCACAGTGACATCGGCCGGCATGTGTTAAGCGTCATGGAACACTATGAGAATGAAAAAGCGGCTACTATCATGGAGGCAATGGCACAGCTGACAAGGTCGAGGAAGTAGACACAAATAAAAAACGAAGCATGATAGCGCATTGGTAGGTTGCTACGCGGATGCTAGAAATGACTGATGTAAGAGGACAGTGATGTTTTCTGTCATTCTGTCACAACGAGGCCATATTTCACCGGAAAATATTAGGGCGCGTTCTACTGTGACCTGACATTCGCTCACCCGAGGGCTATCTGCATTCGATGCACTCCAAACTGGAGATCAGCTGTCACATGCCCCATCAGACAAGCCGCGCAGCTGGATCGTTTTCTCTTCATCAGGGCAGGAGGATGAAGGTCGGCATGTCTCCATACATTTAGAATAGGAAATCACTTTAGAATAAAACCATCCTTCTCTAACATTCGTGAAACTTCGTCTCAACGTGGACGTTGAGGTTTTAGTAGGAAAACAAACTTCAGCATGCGTTAAACTACAAGAAAATCCCTACCACCTTCCCTCAACCCAATCCACACGTTAAACTCTGCTATGCCACAACCTAATTACTTCAGGTACTTCATTGAATCTTGTATATGTTTTAGGATTTCCAGTACATATAACGACGCTGTTGCCGATGCGTTGGAAGTAACGTATTTACTAGGAAATTATGCTTTCGTGAAACATAATGCTGCGATGCAAGTTACCGGTTACAGACACAGAGCCACTTTGAGCAATATAGTTTTGCAGTGCCGATTACAATCGCTCGTATAGTGTATGCACGAGAGGGAATGGTCAACTCTGTTGTAGACGGGCAAGAAGAGGACGAAGCAGAGCAACCTTTGTGCGACCCGCTGACTGCTCACCGGCCCTCATTTCCACGCCTCGGCTGGACTGTCGCCGACGCTGGTAAAGAAGCGTTTCCCATTTGTTACGTCCGCAGCATTAGGAAAAGGTGCGGTGGAATCGTCGATTTAGGCGGGATGACACCAAGGTTTTACCGGCGCAACAGGTGTCTTGCCCTTCAACTAACAGCACACACCACCATGGCACCGACGGAAAAACGGATGCGAACTTTTTCGCGAGAGTCAGTGCGTGGCCTCATGGAAGAGAACCCCGCACGTGTAGTGGGGCTCCCGAAAAGGGCGTAAAGAACTGGTACATACACTACCAGCGAGTAAGTAAGTACAGCCGATGGGACGCCCCTGTGCAGGTGGAGAACGATGCCTTTTGGGTCTGCAGAGCACTTGCAAAAATGTTTTGGGAATTATCACGGGAAAGTTTGGCAGTACGGCCGTACACTATATAATTAAATGGAACGTGATGAAAAACAACCATGCTGAAAGTACCCTTTCCAGCAAAAGTGACGCAACGATGGAACAAGTAGTTTAGTTTTAACTACCTTGGGCACGTTAATAGCGCTTATAAAAACACGCGAAAGAATTCTCGGTGAAAAGTAGGTATGCACTGCGATGCACTCAGCGAGCAAATACAAATAATGAAATGTAAGCTACCTTTACCACTAAAACTAGCAGACGACCAACACGTATTGCCGTTGTTTACTTAAAGGGTGGCAAACCGGCGCCTTAGTAGAAAGCAAAGAAAACTTAAGTGGGCTCAACGGGCTATCGGACAATGGATGATAGGGGTAACGCTAAGAAACAGGAAAGGAACTTTCAGGATCAGGGAACAAACCCTACAAGAAGGTATGATATTTTAAAGTAAGAAAGGGGAATGTACTTAGGGTGGTCATGTAGTCAGACGGGATCACAACTGGTGAACTACCTTGGTAAAACAGGGGCTACCGCGGCACGGGATTAGAATGGGAAGGCAATTTACTGTATCAAAGAAAAAAAAAGAAGAGAGTACAGAAGCGCTGGGGGTAAATGAAAGAGGTCGATTATTTGGTCTGCCGTAGAGCTAAACAGGCTGTCGTAGATTACGATGATTTTCCTCGATATCCGGCCGCTTCTTTTTTCAAAAATCGTTCCTCTTTCTGTTCGGAAATAACGTTTCCGTCCATAACTGTACTACGAATCGACATAACAGTTACTATTGGGCTTCCCAGGAATTAGGCAACCTCCATTTAATACTGTCCCATCGTATGTTTTAGGGGGCGTATATTTTTATGCTGTTTTCTAGTTGTAGTGAAAGTGCCGTGACGTTCATGAAAGGGAGGATTTCTTTCTGTAGCGAATTAGTGGCTCCATTTGAGCTTATTTAGGGAATGGTCTCTCCTAGGTGTCGTATTTCCGGTCCCCTAATGACGATGGCTTCGAGTTCGCATACTGTTCGCCTAACGTTAAAAAAGCACATTTTTAATATCTTTAAGGAAACTGTTTCGCTTCCCGAAATAAAAACGGCATGTGTTACACGTCCCTATTATTCGCCAGCAATAACTGCTCAAATTCCGTAAAAAACGAGATTCTTTATTTCGACCTTTTAAAGCAAGAAAAAATGGCGTTTTTAGTTATGTATCGGAAATTTATATTTTATTTTTGTTCATTTCATAACCTAGATGCATTGGAGCCACAAGATAGTGGGGTTTAGGAAGTACATCGGTGTTTTCTTAAAGGGGTACTGACACACAAATTTAGCATCTGGGTTTTTTTTTGTGGCGATAAGTAGCTAGTTACCCATTTATGACGTCTAGAAACCTCATTTGCTTCAGCGCACTACGGTTGTTTAATTAAAAGCGTTTTTAATGCGGTCAGTCGCAGCTTCGGTGTCAGCTGCTGCCGCGAAAGGCTGAATTTAGTGTAAACAAAGCTGCCGGCGTGATCGTCGGACGAATATCGCAGAGCAGAGCTGCCGTAGTACTGTCGATTCCGCATCGGCGGCAGTTTCTGCTAATTCCCCAACGTACTAATCTCGTCAGCGACTTAATTAAAAAGCGACCTTGGCGTGTTGCAGGCGCCGCGAGGGCAAATTGCTGCCGTGGCTACAGCACGACGCGCGACGCTCGAGACAGTATATGGGGAAACGCGTGCTAGGAGCAGCCAGCCGGTGTGGCTACAGGTCGGCCTACCGAAGTGTTCGGCTTGATACTGCGGCGGATATTCAATTGCCGCTCTCGTAAGCAGCGCATATGGGGATTTGTAACGCTATTAGCCGCCATCGTATCACTAAATCCTTTCTCGTATGTGCTACATTTTTTGGGACTTGAATTCCATTTCGTGCAACGGTAAAAAGGTATCGCTCGAGCTACCTCCGCCGGACTGCGCCACTTTGCGGCCGTGGCCACCACCTACGCAGAGAATGTGCTGCTTGCAGCTTGCAAAAGTGCGGTTTTCGTATCCCCGGCTCGTTTAGTATCCAGTGTAATATAAAACAATAAAAATAGAGTGCCTGGAATCGCTGTAGAACATAGGTCACGGCCAGCTGCTGGATGAGCCAATGACATTCCGGCGCCTCCGCCGTCAACGATTGGACCGTTCGTTGCTCGAGAGAAAAAAACTCCCACCTCCCCTCGCGGGAACCCCTGTGTAGATGCGACGCATAGGGGGTTCAGGTTGCAGCGTTGGACAGCGGAGGAACGGTGCTGGAACGAAGGAGCGGAGCGGCGCAGGCACCGCGTTTTATAGCGCGCATAACGGTGAGGGGACGCGCCGGCGCCAGTGCGTCTGCCGCGGCTATGACGCAACACAATCCAACACAATCCACTTTAATCCAATTCAATTCAAATCCAATCCAATCCAATCCAATCCAATCCAAGCCAAGCCAAGCCAAGCCAAGCCAATCCAAGCCAATCCAATCGAATCCAATCCAATGCCCTTCGCGAGAGAGTGTTCGCTATCGGAGAGGAGAGGGGGTGAGCGGCGGAGAGCGCAGCTGGCGCGGCGAGGAGAATGGGGGAGGGGCGGACGCCGACGACACCGGATGCAGGGACAAGGCGGGTGAATGAGATGCGGTCGCATCTAAAAAAGTTCCGACGTCCGATCGGACCGGTGAGCTGGCGAGAACTGCCGGCAGTGAGGAAGCGGCCAGCACAAACTAGTGACGTGTTTGCATGTTGTTTATTTACTCCACATCCAGGGAATGTCGCTTGCGCGAGGTCCTCTGCTGGCTGCACGGTTGCATTTCGCACAATTTAAAATTGATTTTATATATGTTCTAGGCTGTATTTGCCGCTGATATTTTACAGATGATGTATGTGTGTCCACAGCAATCTATCGCGGAAGTTATCCCGCCTGTAAAATTTTGTGTCAGTACTTCTTTAACAATAAAAGAAATCTTGAAAGCATTATTTTTCTTTGACATGGACAGATATTTTACAGGATATGGAAGCGAGCAAAGAGGTAACTACAAATAGATGCAGTTGTAGAACACGGGTAAGGTCTAAGAGCATCTGCGCAGGGTTCACCTTCACCGTGCTGCCGCGGAAAGTCTTTGAGAAATTGAATTAACTCGTATCATCTGTAGGTAGTATTTACATACAGATGCCAAAGACAATTATTTCTGATGCCTCCAACCTTGCCTCGCCCATTCTATTCAAGCAAGAGTCCGCAGAAATGGTATGTATAACATTTTGGCCCCCACCGTAGGTGTACGCAGAATCTTACACTAACCACCCTTTTCTCTTGTATTTAACACTGATGGGCACAGGTATGTTTTAATTGCGTTGACTATTTTGTGCCATGCAAAAACATTATGTTAGGAAATACTTAATTTATAGGCAAATCGTTACGGATATTTTGGGTTTACATCTATTTTCGTAAACTTGGTGGAAGCAAGGATATGCGTACGATTGCACACACACTAAAATTTGAGAGCCGATGCACTCTGTTCAGATTGAGTTTTTGTAAGCCTGTAGATGAGGTCTGAAGTTCGCCGCTAATCTATGAAGAAATTTGGTTGGACTGCGAAGACAAACAAAAGAACAAAAGAAGACACGGTTAGGGAGGAAAAAAAACCACGATGTGCACGAACGAAACCAAGTCTGTTAAAATGGCGACTAAGAATGCTTCCTACTGAATTAAATAAGGCACATCTGAAAGGACATGTTAACCTGCAATTATGGACATGGCACTTGCCCTCTAGAAGCGGCTGTATAGACAGCTGAGGGAGATTCCAAAAATTTACTTCACTCTCAGCCACATAAAAATGCTGAATAATAATAGGAAGTAAATAAACTCGCCTCGCTGACGAAATTGTCCGAAAAGATAAATGACACAAATTATTTCTCATAATTTTGGTACATCAAGAGTAGCAGCTTCGTCCCTCGTAATGGGTAATTGTCACAGTTTCTTCGCGTCAGTTTCGGTACAGCCGGTAAAAGGGGCAGCCGTCTTTTGTACCGTTTCTCTACGGTATATGATAATATAATAATACCAGACTGAATTACCCAATCACGGAGAGGAAATGAAACCTAACTCGCCGTTCTGATAGGGTGCCTTAGGGACGAAATATGTAATTGTTCGCATATTTTCTGTCAATAAAACGAGGGTCACACACGGCGTGTGCAGGGAATGTGCCACAAATCGGAGTTTCCTTCGCGGCAATTTTGACTGTGATGTTGTAGTTATCCCGCCAGTAAGAACCCCGTTATATATTGGTGGGTTTGAATATATACCCATCTGGAGGTCAGCAGGGTTGCTTTAAAAATAGTTCATTTGGTATTTTTTAATATATTTTATTACTCTCAAGGCACTGCGTTACAGCCATTTTTACCAAACCTTGTAATAAATCGCCGGCAATAAAAAGGGTTACGTGTATGATGGCATTCAAGTTAGCCGTGTTGGTGATTGGTGCGATGGAAGCAGGAAGCGGGTTCTAGTCTGAGCCTGTTGAGGATACCGATGAGTTAAATAATATCGGTCCAGATGATTCAGACTCTAAATTTGAAGTTATGACCGCTACGGTTTAAAATGCAGAATGGCGACAAAAGCAGCAATGTACTAATTGAGGCCAAAGAAGGGTAAATCGTGTGGTATAAACTCAGCGCAACATTTTCAGGCCAGCTCATAGTTTGCGTAAATTTAAGGTTGATTTCACGTCACGTAAGGTTGCCATTCGAGAATATTTTAATAAAATGAAGCGAGCAGCAGGGATTCAAACTCATTCGAGACTCACGATAATTTTATCACGTGTATTCGGTACGGAAAACGCGTATTGTAGGTTAGCTCCTGCTGATGCTTTAGAAATAAGTTGCAACTCCATCGGTGCGAGAGAGAAGATAATAAGGTCAATGCGATTTTGCTAAGAAGGGTGGTCAGATAATCCTAGCACCGAAATATTTCTTTGCAATGCGTGACTTTGGTGAGCAATTCATTACTCATTACGTACTCAGAAGAAATAACGAGGTGCGATGTGAAAATCTCCTTATCTTGCCTTCATTAGTGTTGAACTTCATTAGCGAAGCATTTCACCAATAGGGAACCTTATGTATATCCCCGTGCAGGAAAGGTCGTCAGCTGCGTTGGAATTTCGCCGGGAATCACTCAATCACCCGCAAACAGTTTTATAGTAGAAAAAATGTACTAGATAAGTTATAATTGGAAATTACCAAATATAATGGTCCATGAACGGATTCATGCGGGCCAGCAAATGTGGAATGGCAGAAAGGGGAGTTGCATTCATTAGAGCTTAAAAGTAGCAAATTGGGATTGGTGTGTCCCAAAGAACATAACCAAGTTTGTAATCTTTGTAATCAACACCAGATTTCGCGCAATTTGAAGAAGTAGCGTTGAATATACCAGATGAAATGCTTTGGTCAATTCAAGAAAAATACAGCCAACAACAGAAGCGTCAATAGAAAGAAATAGATTCCAGTAAAGCACAGAAGCTGGGTTTAACATTAATACCTTTTGCCGAATGCGTGCTGACCGTCGTTGAAAAAGCATTTCTATTCTACAAAAAAGTTACTACATAGAAATGAAAGTACAGTTGGTATTGATTAATAATATAATAGTCGGTAGTGATTCATCATGTGCTTCGCGTCGAGTCCTGTATTGTATTTGCCTCTTTCTGTGTCCTGGTATTTACTCGTTATAGTATGAATGTAGAAATAAATGAAGTGTTGCATGAGCTTGAATCGTAGAGTGGTTCATGATATGTGCCTGCATGCGCTGAGGTAATTAGGGTTACCTGAGTTTCAAGTAAAAATGTTTCCCACACTCTAGTCACCCAGAAAGCAAAGACATTCGAAGTATTTCTTTGAAAACCTATATAGAATGACATATGAACCCTGAGGTTTCAAGAAAAAAAAAACTTTCCAGAAATTCCGGCTTCTTCTGGAATGGCGGTCTATTTCGTGTTTTGCAATATTGCATGTCACCCACCAGAGCAATACGCCAACTTTCTGTGTAGTCTAGAAATCAAGTTCAGTCCAGAAAGTTGGCTCGTACGTGTACGCTACTTGACTAAAGATGTGATTGCAACTGTAACCACGGTGTCTATTGAAGGCAGCATGCATTGCAGATAGTGATAATGAAATCCTCGTGAATTGAACGCTAATTTGTGTAGAGTGGTTGAAAGAACTGCAGAATCAACATCCCGTAGAGCTATTTGTTGTAGAAAACGACGCCTGGTAACATGAATTAATTTAGCGCGGAATACACACTGGGGCTGAAGTACAGGATCAGGTAAGTGTATGTGTGGTTTATAGCCCAGCAAGCCAAACAACGCGCCGCAAGCGCGCTTCATCGCAAAGCATAAATCACCTCTCACGGGCAGTAAACCCTGAATGAAATGAACAGGTTGTGGAGCAAAAGAGAGAAGTAGGGGGTCATTTTTGTTCTTTTTTTGTTTTCTTGATGTGTCGCAACGCGTATAGCTATCGTAACCGGATCAGTTATTTATTGAATGCATCGCTGTGGCTAATATAACTAGAGCGTCTAACTGTGCACATTTGGAAATTGAAAGGAAGTTTTTAAATATCTGGTTGCCCGGTACCCTGGTGCATGTTAAATGAATATACCACAGTCTATCACCGCCCGCATACAGTCTCTCAGTCAAGGAAACAGGCTTTGAACGCTCACGTACTTTTTATTACCATGCGGTCATTCTTCGTAATTAACTGTGGAACATAGCGATCATAGCGGGAGTTGAGTGAGATGGTATTGCACGCTTGCTTCGCAGATAAGCAGTTACGGATACCTCCGCGTGATGGAAGTGAACGTATGACACCATCCTAACGTGCGCGATCTCTGCGGCAATAAATAAAAGTTGTTCTTCATTGCTGAAAAAATCTAATTAAAACATTTTGTTCGCAGAGATCAGCATGTGAAAAATGAAAGAAAAACGTGACAGGGTCCTCACAGGCACTTAAGCGAGGGGAACCAATCACGTCCGCTGAACAAATTTTGTGCTGTGCGGGAATGTGCCGAGGGATTTTCCACTTTTTATTATTCATCAGGACACCTGTTGCTTCAGACAGACACTCAGCCAGAGGGAAGTATAATAAAAAATGTAGCCTCTTCTCCCCACTCCCTTTCTCACATGAAGCTTTCAAACTGCAACCATATCCTCACCCGTTGTATGCTATGTCAGGTGCTGGTTAAATTAAACCTACATAAAATGAAGGGCAGAAGAGGCATCTCAAAATTCGCTGAAGGTCTGCTTCAAATACACGTCTCGCTGCAACTACTCTTTCAGAACACCTTACGTTCATTCGTTGAACACCGTGTTTTTGGAATGTTTATTAGCGATTTCAGGTAAATTGTACTTCAAGCAGACTGTGCCGAGAGGGCAACTTTGTTCTTCGCGAAGAGCCATACACATTAGCAAGTACATTGTTTTTCGTAGCCTTGAGCTCCGTGGCGTCAGTGTGTAAAAACGGATGGTAAAGGAGGGGCGATGTGTTTCGGTTTTGGCTCACGGGGAAGAATTGACCTGCAGTGTTGTTTTGTTGTTGCTATCTGTGCTGTTAAGCGCGAAAGATTGACGTGAGAAGAAAGTTGGTGGTATCGATGTTGTGTCGCATCGTTATGTGACCCCCAACTAAATACAAACAGAATAACACCTTCGCTCCTAATCGTCTACATTCGTTTTCGGTTCTTCTCAGAAAAGCAGGGCAAGTGTTTTTTTCCGTCGCAAACGTTTTTTGTGGCAGCCTTGGAGCAAACGTGCGTGCGAGCAATAAGAGGTGGTTGTTTTAAACGTACTGCTCATGCCCTCCTATAGGCTCATCGAGGCATTTTAGAGATCTAAACGGAGGCAGACTAAAGTGAATCTTTGACTGCGAGTTGTGTGCCCAAAAGGCACAGTGCCAGTATCAAAACGCGTCGAGCATCCTAAAAAAAACAAGTGAAAAACGGCGGTTTGTGCATACGTAGACAAGGAGCGAATGGAATCCAATAGTAAAAGAAGCCGTGTAAACTTTCAGAGAAAAAAGTGACCCCAACACCAAAGGAGAGATATGCAGGCGTTGCGCGATGAAGAAAAAAGCGGTACTACACGTCTTTTGAGGAAGACGGTGCAGAGCTCTGTCGAGGCATTGTAAGCATCCATAGTGGATATCTTAATACTACAGTCGACTATGGTGAGTTAAAATCTAAGCATGTTTTTGAGGGGCAAGGAAAGTTAGCTTTGTTCGTTTGGCGTGGTTCTCGATTACAAGGCTTGTTTATCGTATATATTTGCTCACGTAGGCCGAATTTACTTCCACGAGCGCATGTGTCTTAGATGCGAGGTATTTCTATGCAGACGCAACGAGAAAATTCGTCAGTAATGATTTTTGAGTTCTGCAACCCAAGAAGAACCCTCTTGAGATAGAAGATAGCTGGCAGTTGGGTTCCAGCCTGGGCCTGGTGAATATGATATCAAGTATTTAACCCCGCACACTACCAGTTCGAGTTTCTATGATGCGTCGAACATTTCCGCAAACGCACATATAATAAACACACAAGGCGAAAGATAACGCTCAACAAAGAAGCACATCAGTAAAAAAGCATTTTGCAGGTTTTCATAACATCAGAAAGTAGAAGCGCGCATTCAAAAAATTCATCTTCTTTGGGGGATTACTTTGTGCCGCGCAACTGCTCTGCACCAACCCTAAAGTTCACTTAGATGACCTAGAGAGTTTCGCATGTGAATCAGCCACGCGGCGCTTCTGGAAGCTTTACAAGCGGGACAAAACACTGTAGGCACCAGGTTAAGATCCTGAAAACGCTTGAGTCGACTTCTATACAAAGTAATCCAAAGTCTATTCAGGAGTCGATTACAAAACAACTCAAAAAATACCGTGGAGCGGCGTAGCTCTAAACAATGATCAAAAGTTCTTTGTTGATTGCACATGCGGCAAATGTCCTGCAGAAGGATCGACGTCCTTTTTTCGCACCGCCATGTTTTTATTTTAAATGTTTCAAATGAAGCGCAAAGAATTAGTTAGCAGTTGCTTAGCTCGGGTATTCCAGGATATAGGTATGTAGTGAGAGCTAAGGTTCAGCAATCCAATCCAATCCAGTCCAGTCCTGTCCAATACAATTCAATCCAGTCCAGTCGAACCCGGTCCAGTCCAGTCCAGGTCAGTCCAGTCCAGTCCAGTCCAGTCCAGTCCATTACTGCTCCTCGCGCATGCGCAGCATGAGTCTCCGAAAGCCACGCGAAACGGCTATCAAACAGCTCCGGTGCAGCGTCAGACTTGGATACTGCGCAGCGGAGGCGCACAGCTGGGCACGCGCCGGCGTCAGCGCGTCTTCCGCGGCTATGACGTCGCTCCTCTGGAATGCGCAGACCGGCGAATGCGCAGACCGAATTCTCTACACGGCCGTACTCTAATTAGATTGCATTTCCAATCTAATCCAGTACAATACAATTTAATTCAGTTCAATCGAAATCCAAATCCAATCCAATACAGAAATGAATGCTCCTCGCGCTTGCGCAGCAGGGCTCTTCAAGGTCTACGCGAAACTGCTCAACCTCGGGGAGTGTAGCTTACGCTACAAAACGTTTTAGCATTTGGTGGCACGCACATCCGCGTCGCATGTGCAAAAACATTGTTGTCACTCTTAGCCAGGTAGGGGTCGCGAGAAACGGGGTCGGGGAACCGATTAGCAATAATAGTATTCGTCATAGTATGTCGTCCGCATGATGAACAATTTTATCTTGGCATGATGATAAAATAAATCTGACTTCGCTGTATGACATGAGAATGAAGGTATATGTAAAATGAGGCCGACATGGATGATAAGGAAAAGCCCAGTATAGCGGCCAATTTCATCGCAACTAGCTTCGAAAGAATAGGGTTGAGGGCAGGTGGCGCTGGACGATGCTTGTAGTAAGGCTTAATGCCTTCATACAGAACACACCTCCATTAGACGATTCCCAAAATGCGAATAAAAATCATGAGACACCATATTTAGTACTTTCATAAGGTCAATTTGGATAAGGGTTACTTGTTGAGCAAATCAGACACGCACTTCTATACACAACAAGCAGTATGTGTACTGGTTTGCATTATCTTTTTCCGAAAGCGTCAAGTTTGGTGCGCCCCAAATTAGAAATTTCATGTTGAGGGCACCTGGAAAATATTTGCTTATACATTGCATAGCTTCGATTCAGAAATAGTTTTTCCAGTAGCCGCCTACACATTACCGCTAATAGTCACTCGTTTTGCTGAATTAACACTGTGCCTTAAGTAAAAGGTCGGTGGCACAATGCCATAAACGTATGATGGTTTTTATATATTCATACCAGCTTTTTAAATGATTTAAAGAAAGGTATTATAAACTTTACCACTCAATTCATCTGGTACAGATGTCTTCTTCGTCTTAAGCGAATGGATTGCAACTTCAACCTCTTCCAGTGCATTAGGGGTGGACGCCACAGCGCAGTAACCGTATGCAAGCCCGCGAAGTTAGTCAGTGAGAGCCTAACTCAAAACTTTGGCCCCCAAAACGTACCTGAAATATATGTTGTTTCGGTATATCTAAACAATTGTAAGGACGAGTTTGTATAAGCGGGCGAGCATATGATTCCGGGAGGACGATCATGAAGTGGAGCCATGCTCTGTAAAAAACGAACGGAATATACTTCTCCGTGGAAACAAACGCACACAAAAATCAAAATGAAACAGGCAACGGCAATATTCACCCAAAAGCGATTTCAAAGGGCCATGCCCAAGGCTTGCATTGATTACCTGGCGTTGTCTTCGCCGCTCCGTGGTTCTTAAAAAGCATTGCCGCGCCTTCCGGCCCTGTCAACGTTCTTCAACTGTCATGCAGACATGAGATGTGAAGCGTTCGGAGGTTTGAAAATTGGAGGCAGGATCTCTGAAAGGCAAGGTCGTGCGTGGGCGGCTCACCTGCCCATAGTCGGGGACAATGTTCTGTGGCAATGCAGTGAAGGCAACAAAACCGAGTTTCTCCATTTCGCTAGGCAGCTAGAAGTTCTTCGACGAAAATGATTTGCTGGGGTAACCTAAGCGATTAAAAAATATGTAGTTCTTATTTTTAGCGTTGTAATGGTAACGCCACTTTATTATTAGCCATTAAATGTTACATAGAAAGCAATATTTGTTGTATTTTTGTTTTTTTGTGGCCGTGTTTGTCACTGATGTCGCATAGGTTCTCCTTAGAAAAAAAGACATGACGTCTTTGTCGGCCGCAGCTTTATTTGCTCGGTAACGCGCCGGTTCATTGGCCGCATTGGATGTTTGGGCAATTTGAGAAGCAAAATCTGTCAAAACAGACGAAGCAAGTGGTCTGCAAAGTGTACGCCCAAGTCACAGTTACGCAACCGGGACTCTGCGGATTTTCCACATTTCGTTAGTTCAGCCAGCTTGCCGGCGAAGCGAGCTTGTTTTCCCACGAATCAAGGCAAAGGTTGTGAATGGTGCCCTGAAATCCCCAAATATTAAAAGGCTCCGTTTAGCCACTGAGAGGCTCAATAAAGTTATTTGAAAGACAAGAGTGCAGCGGTGCTACAGTGTCACCCTTTAACGCACTCACTATCCCAATAGTATTTGGATAGTAGTGAGTATTTGGATAGTATTTGTTATTTGGACAGTTATGCTTCAGCGCCCCGGTACCACGTGTGCACCTGCTGCAAAGTTTGGTTAGGTGCTGGAAAGAAACCTGTGACTGGCGGTAAAGCCGCCCCCCCCCAAATGAACCTACGCCACGCAGGAGCATGTTTGACGCGCGGACGCTTGCTGGAGATAATTCACCCCAGCAGCAATTGCAAAATCCGGAACAAACTGGTTCTAGCGGGGACGTCATGAGACGTGACTCTACTCTCTCAGACCTTCTCTCTCTCTCTCTCAGACTCAACGTGCGTCTGCTATCATGGGGCCGGAAAGGTGTGTTCTTGTGCGCCTGTACTTTCTCAGAACCGTGTGAAAAGCCCGGGAGAAGCGGAACCGTTGCCGCATCTGTGCATATATTCACCCTCAAGGTGGTTCATATCAGCGTATATGGGGGCTCCACTAACAACGCTGTCTCTCCATGGCCATAGAAAGTGGTCCCCGAGTGATCACCTTCTGTAACAAGGGCCCCCGAGGAACAACTCAGTGAACACAGCAGTGGGTCTTTCGGAACAGCTCAGGGAACGGCCCCCAGCCCCGTACACACACGTCTGTGCGAGGCTGGTCGTAAACCTATCCCGGTCGTTTTAGTTCAACTGGCTTGGCCTGCGAATCTGACCCTTTCTTTCACATCACACCCCTCCACCTGTTGGAAATAGCGCTTTGTTGGTCATACCTGGATCTATAGAAGGCGCTCAGGGGTCATGCAGCCATAATCGCCGAATCACTACGGCCTACGGCAACCAAGCTGGACTAACCCTTTATTAAATAAAGTTTATTCTCTCGGTCTCCCTCTCCCTCCCTCGCTCTCTCGGTCACTTCCCAATAGCTCAGCGCTTGTTCACCCTGCTCAGCATCTACTCGTGACCCCCGAGAATCAGGTGCTGCCCCCAGTGTCATATCCTCTTCTTTTTTCTCCTCGTTCATCCGCCGCTTGTCGGTGTCATCTGCTATTCTTTAGGTGTTAGCGGGATAACCCTAATCACAACCACTATAGTTCATCCCAAATTATTTGTGTTACAACAACCGATTTGTGCTTATCACAAACGGAATGGCGATTGGTGTAGCTTGAAAGCTATTACTGCAATTGTCCTTCGGGAGGCCATTTTCTTTCTTAAGTTGATCTCAGAATTATGTGTTACACTTCATAGTGTTCTATTAAGAATTGGCAGAAATCACGTACTAGAAAGCGTGTTATACGGAAAAAACGAGCTGTTTCTTCCACTACAAAGTCCCAATCATCTTGCCTAACAATATTCCATTTGTGATAAACTGGAAGAGTTGCTATAGCGCGAATACCCTATAAATACTCTGATATATCTCTACAAAATATTTCAACAGCCATTAAAAAGATACACGGCTTTCACAGGTCTCACTGAGACAGCATACTGCACTGTCTTGGCATAGCAAAGTAATGGGCTACCATGCAGTCGTCGCACAAAAAATACATTTCGTACATTGGGGCGGAAAGCTCCAACTTTTCTTGCACAGAAATGTTCGTAATAGCAATGCATGCCATAAAGATGCTCTGAAAGTCAGTGAAGTGTACACTACTTCCTCTTATATCCCCGACATCAAGAAAACCGGGCTAACGAACTTACAACGACAAGGTGGCCGCAGTGCCAACGTAGTGCGCGATAGGCCTATATCAGCCCTGTTTAGTACAAACACCCTGGAAATCCTCCATATCAAGGCACTTGAGCACGAACAAAATCTTACGGTATGCAAAAATAGGTATGCTCACGACAGTCGACTGGTGGGTAGACGCAAGTAACACGCAAATAAAAAAGGACACTCACAATATCGCAGCATCGGGAACGTGCGGAATTCTTGACAAGTTTGAGAGAGGCAGACAACCGTTATTTTATTGCTTATAATCAGGAACAAGCCTAGCGACGAGACCACAGAGCGATTGACGCACATTATCTAATGTTATTGTCACGTGAAGGGATGATGGGGTTAACTCGCCAAAATGAAAGTGCCATCTGAGCGGCCAATGTGGATATTACATTTGCCAAAATTTGGGGTTGTCTTTACCAGCTCAGAGAGATGGAAGCAGGAAAACCGTGGTTGTGTTAGACAAAACACACGTTGAATACATAGTCGAAAACCCTAACACACGGGACTCAAGAATCAATTGGAAACAACCAATAACAAATCAAATCTCAAGCTAAAAATCTCAAACACAGTTCAAAGCAAAACCCCCAAAGTATCTACAACAGAGTTCTACCCATTTATTCCAAATACACTCATTACTTCATCATCATCATCACCAGCCTATCTACGCCCACTGAAGGGCAAAGGCCTTTCCCATTATTCTCCAATTATCCCCGTTCCTGTGCCAACTGTGACCAATTTACCACTGCAAACTTCTTGATCTCATCCGCCCATCCAACTTTCTGCCACCCCCTGCAACGCTTGTCTTCTCTAGGGATCCACTCTGTTACCCTTAATGACCAATGGTTATCTTGCCTTCACATTAGATGCCCTGCCCATGTCCATTTCTTCTTCATTTCTACTAATACGTCTTTCAAGTCCTACTTAATCTGTTTCTCACCAAACCATAGCGCGGACGTGCGTGCCCGACCGATGCCTCTAGGGCCACGAAGATACAGGTTGGTGGTGCACCTAGGATGAAAGCGCGCAAGCGAAGTCGGCCCGCTCACACCCAGGCTAATATGACATAGTCGATGGCCTGGCCGCATCCCCCTGGCTCGTTCCTTGAAGCACACCTGCTCCTACCTCCTCCTGGTTTCTTGCCGTTCTTTTTCTCGCCTCCCGGTTTCTGGCCTCTCACTTCTCTTCGTGCGCCCCGCTTTATCCCCTCTGGGCTCTCTCGTGGCGCACTGTCATTGGCTCTTCGCCTTTCCCATGTCCATATATGGTCATCTTGCCACTGGTGTCCTGCGCGGCGTTCTCTGATTGGATGACCAGTGCGCTTCCATATTTGCCCATGATGCCTCGGTGTTTCGACAGTGGCGTTGGCTCATTGGTGCGCTCCTGGCACGCACTTCAAATTTCCGTTCCTTTGTTTTTTTCTTTCACTTTTTTGGAAAATTTGGTGCATCCCTTCTCCGGGGTACCCTTGACACATAACAGTTATACAAAAAGCTCTAATGCACTCAGTATGTTCTCATTTCTGGTGAATAGCCGCAATGCATGCGCACATTCCTCAGTTAAAACAGGCGTAACAGCTGCTAGTACGTTTTCCTGTTGGTGAGGTCTCTCACATAACACAGGAATGGACATCTGCTAAACACAAAGCACTCCAATCATCATCATCATCAGCCTATATAGGCTCACTGCAGGGCAAAGGCATCTCCCAATAATCTCCAATTATCCGGGTCCTGTGCTAAGTGCGACCAATTTATCCCCGCAAACTTCTTGATCTCACCTGCCCATCTGACTTTCTGCCGCCCCCTGCCACGCTTGCGTTCTCTAGGGATCCACTCTGTTACCCTTAATGACCAACGGTTACCTTGCCTTCCCATTACATGCCCTGCCCACGTCCATTTCTTCTTAATTTGTACTAGTATGTCCTTAACACGCGTTTGTTCCCTGACCCACTCCGCTCTCTTCTTGCCCCTTAATGTTACACCTATCATCTTCGATTCCATTGTCCGCCGAATCGTCCTCCATTTAGGTTTAACCCTCTTTGTGAGCCTCCAAGTTTCTATCCCGTAGGTGAGTACCGGTAAGATGCAACTGTCATGCACTTTCTTCTTCAGGAAAAACGGTAGGCTGCCATTCATTATCTCCCTAATGCCTGCTGAATGCACTCCACCCCATTCTTATCCTTCATTATTTCTATCTCATGGTTGGGATCCGGGGTCACAACTGGGCCTAAGTAGATATATTCGCTCACCACTTCCACTTCTTCGCCCCCTCTCTCAAACCGCTGTGCGGTCCAGAGGTCACTGATCATTACTTTAATTTTCTGCATATTAATTTTCAGGCCCACGGTTCTACTCTGTTTGTCCAGTGCGGTAACCATGCCTTGTAATTCGTCCCCCGAGTTACTAAGAAAGACAACGTCATCAGCAAATCTGAGGTTACTGAGGTATCCTCCAATAACGTTTACTCCAACCTGTTCCCAATCCAATGTTCTAAATACTTCTTGTAAACATGTTGTGAATAACATTGGAGAGAGTGTATCTGCATGTCTGACGCCGTTCCTTATAGGTATTTTGCGGCGCTCCTTATGGAGGATGATGGTAGCTGTGAACCCATTGTAAATATCCTCCAGTTTTCTTACATAATGCCCGGCTACACCCTGGTTCTGTAATGCCTCAATGACTGCTTAGGTTTCGACCAGGTCACATGCTTGCTCATAATCTGTGAATGCTATATGTAGGGGTCCAGTATACTCTGCGCACTTCTCTATCACCTGATTGATCGTGTGAATATGGTCCATTGTTGATTAGCCTTTACGAAAGCCTGCTTTTTCTTTAGGTTGACTGAAATCTAAGGAGGCAGAAATTCCGTTAGTGATTACCTTGGTGAGCACCTTGTAGACGACTGTGTTTAAGCTGATCGGCCTGCAATTTTGCAAGTCCTTCATGTCACCTTTCTTATAGATTAGGATGATGTTCGCGTTCTTCCAAGATTCCGGTGCACTCCTATAGGTAGCCTGAATTGCTGAGAATTTTTCATTGTCTTACAGGCAGACATTATCACAACCCCTTTAACTGCAACATCCGAGACGGAACCATGGACAACTGTGGACTCTTGTTTTTGTCCGGAAGTAGGTGGTTTTCCTCCACAGCAGCATTAGCAGGCATATTCATAAGTCCACTGGTGCCACCCGGAATGTCCACATTGTGGATTGAGATGAAGGGACAGCACTCTGCAAAGATTATGATAAAGCGAAAATAAGACAAAACCGGAGGGATAACTTTAACGTCACCAGTGGGCACGTCGCTTATGTCAAGATTGCAGCCAGGTGCACTGAAGCATGAAAATTACTGAACGTGCAATAAGCAGTCGCTGAATGCATACGAATTGGCTCCTCCTGCTTCTGGCGACTTAACATTTTATATGAGTTGCTACAATGAGAATCCTCACGCCACAAGTGATCTGCTGACAGTGTATGTTCCTTATCAGAATACATCATGACGCAACTTTTGAGGTGTGACAGTACTGGCACCATCCACTGCACAGAAATGCTCGGGATGTCGCCGAAAGAGCCCAATGCTGCTTCAATGCAGGAAAAGATGTGGCCTGCCAGCGATCACAACAGGGCTTGAGCTCCCATTGAGGTCCACCATATGCGGCAGGTCATCGGCAGGGACACCATTCTTCGGTGTGAGGGAGACTCAGACTGAGAAACTTGAACCTGTAATGAAGGAGGTCTGTTGACCCCGAAGTTCAGGAGGTTCAGGTATGTGTAATATAGACCCGCGATGATGGCTTCAAATACGAAGCGCCGCAGAAGATACAGTGCCTGTTTTGGTCGACAACTTGGAAAAATCCATTCAAGAAATGAACGCACCCAACTTACCCTGTGGTTGCCGCGTGGCAGTTAGAGCCCATCACAATCCCATTCATGGTCAGAATACGTCAGACCCTGTTGCCTTTCGTACGATACAGAGTCAAGAGGCTGTGGTAGTATGCTCCTGTCGCTCTTACCGTAAGTGTGTTGCTATCCTCACAGAAAAGTTGTTGCACCTCCAACGAGCAAGTGCATTATCGCTCGAAGTGAACCCACAGCGCGGACGATTCGAACAGCTCTGGCCGCGTCAGTGAAGACCTGGTGGTGGCGATAGTCCAGGAATGGCTCCAGAGAAAGCGAGTGTAGCCGCCATCATTGTCGTCGGGGCTGTCACTCCGGATCCCGGTCGGTACGTAGTGGTATACAGAGCCATCCGCAAAAGGTACGAAGTTTGAGATCTGTACCATCACTGTTGGCATCCAGTGGTATGGTCTGTATGTGCTGAGTTGTGGCACGTGGGTAGCGCTATTAAAACCCTTCGAAGATCCACTGCTACCGTATTATATTGGCGGCGGTGATTGGTTTTTCGCTGGAAACGCCCCATGAGGTACAACTTGTTACGGGTACCAACCTGTGGCCTAAGTACTGTCTGGATAAGGTGAAAGTACTGCGCTACCTCTTGCAAATTGTAACTGAGTCTCCAGGCAGGTAGCGGTGCTAGCGAGATCAGGGGAAGCTAGGCCATCGTACAGTTTTCTTTGTGAGGTTTGCAGATTGGCGTAGCCGGGGCCAGTTTGGATACGGGTGGCACAACCCGCGTATTCAAATCTCGTTCAGGTTCTGCAGACGTTTCTCGCGTTGTGGTTTTGGGAAATTGCGAATCATCTCCTACGTAACACTGTCCTATGTAGGAGCAGTGCTGCCACTGATATTCTCTGGAGTCGCGGTGAGCTAAGCTATATCAAAGGCGGTTTCAGTAGCGTGCGTCTGTGCCACGGGGTCTCGCGGGTATGTATTTTTGGGTGTGCGGCATTATAGGCTGGAGAGAGATAACGGAAGCCGCCTTTGTTTTAAACTAATACTTACACACATCAGACTCGCAACCTGGCGATCTGCAGTATGCATGTGATCATTCTCATATGACGCCACTTTTCTCAGGTGACATACTCGGTAGGTTTCAATGGTTCCTGCGCTCCCGAAATCCAACGGTCTTCTGCATGAAGCGAACCCAAATTGACTTATTTTGACTTTTGTTATGTCTGGGTCTAACACCATGCAATTGAGTTCCGTCACAGTGATCTGATCAATTTTGACTACGTTTGGAAAGCAGGTACGCATTCCAGACATGAAATGTTACACCAGAGTTGTTTAAGTTTGAGCTGTGCACGTGCCTAACGGTAACAACCCGCTCCTGCGCCTGCGAGATAAAAGTAAGCACAAAAACAACAGGACTTCCGCTCATGCTGTGCCAAGCAGAGCAAGAATCAAAAGATACAAAAAATGCGTGCGCTAGGCTACCCCGCTCGGCGAAGCGGAGAGGGGCAAGGCTAAGCGAAGCGGACGGAAGCAATGGCTACGCGACGTGTCGCGAGAGGGGGGAAAGTGGCAAGCAACGAAGGATGTATGCGGAATGCCGGAGCTAGTGGGGGAGAGGCGCAGCTGTACATGAGTTTGTGAAGCGGCGCAGCTGCTCTGAAGAGAACGCATGTCGTATGCGGTGACTAATCGAGGTGGTGGCGCAACGTCTGACTTGGATTTGCTCTCTTTTTGGAGAGGCGATGCTCATGCCAGCAGTGCCGGTATTTGTTCTACTGTGCAGATGGGCTTAGGTGGGTGAAAGGAGCGCAAACAGCTCCCCTGGTTTTCAGGTTGGCAAGGTTACATTTGTTATGCTAAACCACTTTTGGTTATTGGCTTGATGAACAACACACCACGGAGGTTAGTCCCAAAAGTGAATGCGTCGTAAGGTCCTGAAAACAGCAGGGACGGTTTTTCATGTCCGCATATATGAATGTGTTTCAACCATTACCGGTTGGGAAACGAGGAACATCTTGTGTCATCCTTATCGGATCCAGACGAAAAGTGCCTCGGCATGCGGTCTATGCGCTGTTTGCGGCAAAAAGCATAAAAAAACACAGCCGTTACGAATGCCATCCCTCTGCTCTACCAGTTCGTTTTTTTAAATCCTGACACTGGTGTGGCTCTATCGAATTTCGCAACGACAGGAATGCAACAAACCTAAAAAGGCTACGAAGCAATTAATTCATAGCAACACTCCACCCACAGCAACCACGACAACAGTTAGAAAGCAAATGCCTGTACTCTTGCACCCTTCCGCACTGCTGAAGGTGACTGGATTACGGACATTTATCTTATTACTACAAAGCCACTATAGATAATATAAAAAAAGCGTTGTATTTGCCTCGTATGTAGATGTCTCTCGTCAATTTAACCACTCTTTATTCCTCCGCGTGTCTCGATAGTATTTGTCCGGGGTTTATTCCGCCATTAGGCTGAACACTGCAGGATGTGGTAACATACACTAGGTGATTAGCTGCCAATGCTTGCACCATTGACATAACTTTACGAGAAATTATTGCATGATTTTTGTACCGCAGGAAAGAGGGCGTTTTTCTGCTATAGCCTTTTTGGTATGCGATCAAGACATAAAACCCTGTGTTGGCTGCCTAATATTCCAACTGAAGGTAACACGCCATAACATAACGTGACCTCACATTACACATCGCATTTTAATACAGAGATATTTTACAATTGCTTCCAACGTCAAAGCTCTCAAATCTCTTGAAGATCGGAATTCAGACATGAAATGAAAGCGTTTGCAGCGCCATCGACTACGTCCTGAATTTGCGCACGAGAGCGGACCTCCATGCCACTGAGGAAAGCACGGTGCGCCCCCCCAAAAAGTCCCATCATAAATAACATTTTTGGTGGTCTCTTTCGTAGTCTTGAAGCGAGTGCTGATGAGTGTCAGCCTGAGGCATAAGCACCAGGAAAACGCTGGCAGTGAGTAGGGACTATTACCAACGCTTAGTGGCTGCTACCACGATATCTGAGTGTTTGACCGATACAGCCCTGATGAAATCTGCCGCAGCAACGTACCCTGCGAGGAGCTGCAAAGCCTGTTCTAGACGTGTGAAAGACCAACCTCGGTATCTGTATACCAGGGCGTCCGAAATTAACTGCAGCGAAACCTTGTACCCAGAATTATGGCTAACTTAGTGCCTCACCATTTTTCTGTGTAGTGCGCCGCCAGCTCCCCATCCACACTCGTTAGTCACTGCACCTTGCACGAACAGGCCACGACAATCAAACGTCCCATGGAATAATCTTACTCTCCGTCACCAGGCTAAAAGCAGCATCGCTCAAGAAAAACATGTACACGTATAGCAAAAAACGAATACCCACCTTCTTTGTTTCAAGTGTGATGAGCGAGATCGCACTTTTCGCCACGGCCTCTACGATTAGCTTCTTCGCGAACACCGTCGAAGTTTTCCATGCCCCCGCTACTGCTAACGATCTTGTGAAATTCAGCAATACCTAGAACGGTCATCACCGCCGCTTTAGGTGGCAACTCGTGGACTGCGCTTGCCCTCGCCCCGTCCACCGTCTTCCCCTCTCTGCTCATCTCGTAGACAACGCTTGTCAGCCCGCATCGCGTGGAAAACTAACTAAGCACGGCAAAGCCGGGAGATAGTGCTGCCAACGACGAAAGTACCGAGCGCTAAAAAATGCCGAGAACGGTCGCACTGAGATGCCGTCAAGCAACTCATGCATAATTCTGCGTCGTCGAACAACTAAAGACGCTCACGACATGACCACACTTGTTCCCGCCGGCACCGACTACTCAGTTCTGAGCAGAAAGATGGCCCACCACCTACAGAAAGTGCTCAGAGCATAGAATGGCCCGGATATACGTACCGGCGGGGGACACCTTATGACGCCTATTTGACAGTGCACAGCTTGCGTAGATATTCACGGTGAGGTGTGCCCCGTAATACTTTTGTCCCGAACAACGCATGAACTTCCTGAACGAGTATGATGTGGTCATTACCTTGGACTCGAACCGCATAAAAGCTTGGTAAAAAAGGCACTACAGGGCAACCTCACATCGATTTACACCTCGGTAACAGTCTTATACCGTCATGCAAAGCTGCCACCTCCAGTCAGTTTTTTTTGCTGGTTCAAGAGAACAGGTTTTCTGATGGTGAACCATTGTTATGACGTATTGTGCAGCTTCCTGTGGAAAAAATAAAACGTTGTTGCCACAGGCCCACTGCTGCTTCAAACGGGAGGCGCACAAGTCCTTGTTACAAATTTTAGGCATGAGCCACAGCATTTCGCCAAGGGTATAGCCGAAAGTATAGCCGCAATACCGTCAATGGTTGCGATATCCGACGCCGGAAAATCACTCCTGGTGAAGAGACCGCACTTTTAGACATTGGCGTCAACCCAAAGCATTCATAACAGCAAAGCTGTGCGTTGATTGCGCTTCTGAACGAATTTAGTTATGGTGTTGTCACACCACCTACAGTCGGCAGCAGAACCGTTGCTAAAAAAGCATTTTCACTGATAAACGCCACGCATCCAACAAGCCGGCTGCTCTACCGAGTTCCACCAAAACAACTAGAAGCAATACAAAGCCATGTGTAGCACGTGCTGCAGGACGACATCATTAAGCCGTCTCACAGCCCCTGGCCTTCAACAGTGGTGCTTGTCACAAAGACGGGTGGACCTTTGCTGCTTTGAGCCGATTGCAGGTGCTTACACCGAAGACGAAAGGCAAACCAGTACCCACCTCGCCGCGTCGTTGACGCCCTTTATGGGTTCCGCCATGACCGCTAGTTTTCCTGAATCTACCTGAAGAGGGGGCACCGGCACACTGAGCTTCCTGTACAGACTAAAAAAATTTGCAGTGAAATCTTTCGGAGTTTGCACAGCAACGGTAACATTTTTGATGGATTATATCTTCCTTCCTCCTCTGGCCAGTCTTTTGCTTTTGTCTCAGGTTGAGCACTAATATGATTCGTTTTTGTTCTTTTGTGAACCTTTTAACGACAAGCAGCGAGTGACCTTTTTCCCTCGGCTGTTAGTTAGCAAGCCGTTTGTAAGGAAGCCGTGCGCCACCGATAACCGGTTAGTGGCTGATGGCCCTTGCGCGGCCTTTATCAAAGCATTGCTCGCGCCTCCCTGTTTCAACTTTTACCCGGCCATTTCATGAATTTTCCTCATCCGTATCGATGAAGATATATGAAGGAAAGCATTTCAATTGGCGGCTCCGGACAACCGCTACGCCATCAGCGCATTTCTCATTGCCCACATGAAGGTGACGGTGCTGTGTGCGAAACCTTGGCAGTAGTAGGCCTAGTGGCAATGGCAGGACTTTCTTTTTGTTAGCGCCTTCATGTATATATATATATATATACATATATATATATATATATATATATATATATATATATATATATATATATATATATATATACGATAGAGAAGTCAAACTGAAAAACATAACAACATTTATTCTAACGTTTCGACCGGGGGCCGGTCTTTTTCAAAGATCTTTGAAAAAGACCGGCCCCCGGTCGAAACGTTAGAATAAATGTTGTTATGTTTTTCAGTTTGACTTCTCTATCGTACAGCTAACCTCATAGCCAGGAACCTTTTCTCTTAACTATATATATATATATATATATATATATATATATATATATATATATATATATATAGAGAGAGAGAGAGAGAGAGAGAGAAAGAGAAAGCGAATCATAATAGGAAAAGGGGCTCGTTGAAAATAAGTCAGAAATAAGAGTTTGCAGTCAAGAAAACCTCGGAAAGCAAAAGGGGAGGATGCGGCAGGTCATTGAAACAGATAAAGAATTTGGAAAGAAAGAAAGTGGAGAAAAAATGCCCGCCAGGTAGGATCCGAACCCACGACCTCCAGAATACCGGTCTGGTGTGATAACCACTACGCTACCGGCGGGGCGATTTTCCCCTCCACCTTCTCGGGTGTTTATGTTGAGGGATTTTTGTTTCCTGTGCTTGGGGGTGGTAGCAAGCGCCACTCGGACTACTCGGGGTGTAGAGGACCTTCTTTTTTAACCCCCGGGGCCGTGACTCGAGTGTCTACGACATGTCAAGAGTGGTCGACCAGCATTGAACCCTCTTAAGCTTCCTATGGCACCAAGACTGCCAGAACAGAGGCCCTCGCTATGCATGTAGCACTCGTTGAAAATAAGACAGAAATAAGAGTTGGCAGTCAAGAAAGCCTCGGAAAGCAAAGGGGAGGATGTGGTAGGTCACTGAAACAGATAAAGAATTTGGAAAGAAAGAAAGTGGAGAAAAAATGCCCGCCAGGTAGGATCCGAACCCACGACCTCCAGAATACCGGTCTGGTGTGATAACCACTACGCTACCGGCGGGCGATTTTCCCCTCCACCTTCTCGGGTGTTTATGTTGAGGGATTTTTGTTTCCTGTGCTTGGGGGTGGTAGCAAGCGCCACTCGGACTACTCGGGGTGTAGAGGACCTTCTTTTTTAACCCCCGGGGCCGTGACTCGAGTGTCTACGACATGTCAAGAGTGGTCGACCAGCATTGAACCCTCTTAAGCTTCCTATGGCACCAAGACTGCCAGAACAGAGGCCCTCGCTATGCATGTAGCGCTCGTTGAAAATAAGACAGAAATAAGAGTTGGCAGTCAAGAAAGCCTCGGAAAGCAAAGGGGAGGATGTGGTAGGTCACTGAAACAGATAAAGAATTTTGAAAGAAAGAAAGTGGAGAAAAAATGCCCGCCAGGTGGGATCCAAACACACGACCTCCAGAATACCGGTCTGGTACGATAAGGTAACTCAAGTAGAGGCAGAGACACAAGAGAAAAACATTATAAAAAAATAAAAGCTTACTGACGTTGCAGGAAGAGGACTACCTTTCTACTCTGAAGAAAGGAAGTCCTTTTTCTGGAACGTCAGTAAACTTTTAATTTTATTTTTAATGTTTTTCTCGTGTGTCTCTGTCTGTACTCACGTTATTTTTCCCGCTCTGTGTGAGTTTTTATGTTTCCAGATTATATACATATATATATATATATATATAGATATACATATCATCATAAGCCTGTTTGTGTTCACTGCTGGTTGAAAGCTTCTCTCAAAGATTTCCAGCAACGCCCGTTCAGTGCTAGCTGAGTCCATGTTTTTTCCACAAATTTCAGTTGCTCATCTCGCCAACGAGTTGTAGGCCGACCCCCATTGCGCTTGCTTTCTATTGACAGCCAGTCTGTCAAACGGATGGTTCACCTGTTGTCCCTCATTCGCATTGCGTGACCAGCCCATGCCGATGTCCTTCATATAATTTGAACTAAAATGTCTTCCACCTTTGTTTGTTCCCTAATCCATGCAACTGTTTTCCTGTCCTTCATCGTGACCACTAGCATTCGAAGTTCCATGGCCCGTTGCGCCCATCTCAGTTTTTTTCAACTGGTTTGCTGAAACCGCAAGTTTCTGCCCTTTAAGGCATTACTAGAAGAACGGATTGCTTGAATACCGGCCTTTTAAGTGACAGAGCAAGCTTACCAGGCAGGATATATTTGTTCTTATTAAGCGCACCCCAAACTATGCTTATTCTGCGGGCAATTTCACGTTAATGGTTTGGATCAGCAGCTGTGACTTGCCCAAGAAAAACTTCGAAAAAGATAAACGCACGATTGTTGCCAACGTTTCAGCAAAGAGACTTGATTTCGTCAGGGCAATCTCTCGCCTGTGTGGCACGCTTTTTAATAGGGGTAGGTCCCTAGGTGAGAGGAGAGAAGGAAAGAAGGAAGTGAAATTCAGAAAGGGGATTGGTTTGGGAGTATGTCGGGGGAGATATTGAGGGGGAAAGAAGGTTGTATAGTCTGAGCCACGAAGTAGGTCACAGGAAAGTCACCTGGTGGTTGATAATCCGGGAATTTTTAGAGAGAAAGGATGAGAGGGTGTTTGTTGACCTGAGGCACGGCATACCGAAAGGTTCTCAGAACCGCTGGAAGCAGAACAGGCGGTGAGAGTGGGGTCCTTATCAGAAACTATCTGCAAGCCTCAGGTCAAAAGAGAAGGTAGAGAAGGGGGGAAATAACTAGGTAAAGGAATGTATATATATATATATATATATATATATATATATATATATATATATATATATATATATATATATATATGACCAAGTGACATTTGACAAAGCCTCCTGCCTCCGGTCAACGGTTGACATCTTAAAGGTTTTCAAACAAAGGGGGCTTGGCCTATCATTCACCTTTGAAGCATTGAAAGAAGGGTGTATTCAGTATTTAGATTTGTCTGTGCGGTTTGGGAACGGGAAAATTTGTTGGATGTACGCCCCACGATCTGTGAAGCCATTGTTGCCGTTTTCGTCTGGTCACACCAAGCTAGTAAAGAACGGAATTGCCTTATCATGCTTGCGGTCTGCCGTCACTAAGTCTTGTGTGCATTTGATGGAAAACAGTTTTAAAGAGCAAGTGCGAAAGTTGCGGCAGGCTGGATTTCCTGAAGCAGTGTTGTCATGGGCTGGCGAAAAACTTATGAAACTGGTGAAGTCTGGAACAAAGAAAGAGGTTGCTGAAGATGTGGCTGAAACAAAAAGAAACCTTGCTGTCATTCCGTATGTTCATGGCATTACGCACAGGCTGAAGAGAGTTGGTTCGAGATACGGTGTTCAGGTTGCTATAACCGCCCGCAACAAACTACGCTCTATTTGCGCCAGAGTTGCTAGTAGGGCAAGCGGCGGTCCTGGCAGAAAAAGTGTAGGATGTAAGGTTAAACATGATAACCGCTGTGTGTCATGCGCTATGGGTGTCGTTTACAGTATTCCCCTATTCCCGTGTCGGCTCACGTACGTGGGACAAACTGGACGGTGCCTGAATGTGCGTTTACGTGAGCATCAGTTATCATTGAAAAGGGCAGCCTCGTCGCATTTGTCTTCTCACTGCAAGAAGTGTGGTTGCACTCCGAATTTTTCTGAGACTGTCATTTTGTTGAAACATAATCGCCAGATAACACGGGAAATCGTTGAGGCGTACCACATTGATGATAGGAAAGATAAGTGCGTTAGCCAAGCAAGTGTATTGCTTCATGCAAAAGAGATCATGTATCTCAGGGCCTTGTGAGTTGATTTTGGCGCATGTTTGTTTTTCCATTTTGGCATGCAATGTTTCATCTTGTTTGCGCAGTGTTCTGCGGTTTTTGTTTGTTTTTTGGTGTTTGGGGGCGTGGTATCTTCTGCCTATATATTTCTTTTCTGCCTAATAAATTTTTCAGTTGTTAGAAACCAGCGCTTGTCCTGTGTACTCCTTTCTGCGTCCTGTTACGTTTGCGCCTGGTTTTATTCAGGATGCATTTCCAACTCGCCCAGCTTCCAACTCTTCCGCAAGTTTCTTTTACTGCTTATATATATATATATATATATATATATATATATATATATATATATATATATATATATATATATATATATAAAGGCGTGGGTTCGGTCCCCACTCTGGGCGCGTGTTTTTCTTTCTTTCTTTCTTCTGTATATTAAAAAAAATGTTTACTTCATTAACCGTAGTGAAAAAGAAAAGAGCCTAACCACACTCCTATGCCTCCTTTGGCGTTGTAGACTGCTGCCCTATCTTTCTGTATATATATATATATATATATATATATAGGTTTACATATACATCTGGCAATATGTATATATGCATATATAGTATATAGTTGTTTCTGTTTCTGCCATTTCATTATAAACCTGCGTCAAGGTTATGGCTGTACGATCAACGATCACCCATTGGGGAATTTTCCCTTCTTGCAATACCCTGCAAGGACACAAAAATGATGGTGATGATGATGCAGAGAAAGTTTGAGTGAACTGTTTAGATCATGATGAAACTACCTCGATCTGCGTATTGTTAGCTAAAGTTGATTACGACTGTTGTGACTTCCTCTTTGTCATCCCTTGTAGGAGACGACGCTAATTATCATTATTTTATTACAATCGTAGCGAGCTGCCGCATGCTGTTGTGGCTGCGGCGGCTCGCGCCCGCTTTCTGCTAGATTCCATTAAAGCTCCATCACGTCAAGATGTGTCGCTCCGCTTACTGAGCATCGCGCTGCAGCTGCAGGACCCAGAAGCCCAACACATTGTGCCGAGAACCAGGGTCTTCTAGCCGACGCCAAACACATCGACGCACGGAGCCGCGAAATCCGATGAAAGGACGCGGTGCCTGCGATCTTGGCGAGTTCCCAACTGCATGCGGCCGAATGGAACGACAGCTTCGTAGACGCTGCAGCCTACGGGAGCAACTGGATGGCCTTCTAGTGGAAGCGGAAGCCCACATAAGGGGAAGTCGAGAGGCGATGTCAGGCGTGGTGAGTACTGCTACAGCAAATCACCGCATTTTATGGCCAGATAGAGAAGTTGGAAGATGCGATCTTTGATGAGACGGCAGATGACCTAGTGGACAGCGAGAAGTTAGACGCTGGACAATACCGCGACAGGGTTGTCAGCACGACCGCGGATCTTCGTCTCAAGCTGCCAGACTATGGGTCTTCAACGACACGCCCGACGACCATCCATACATCACCAACTGACAAATGGAAGCTTTCCAAGCTAGAGCTCCTCAAATTTGATTGGAACCGCAGATTGTGGCAGCGAGTCTGGACGCAGTTTTCGGCAGCTGTCTACAATAACGACGAATAAAGCACGGCGGACAAGTTCAACTAGTTGAGCAGCCTCGTGACTGGAACAGCCGCATTAGCCATATCCGGACTGCAAGCTACCGGTGACTGCTACATGGACGCCATTGAGATATTGAAGAAGCGCTTTGGAGGTGACCGCATCATTGTGAAATATCCCCAGCGAGGTCTCCTGGACTTGAAGCCGGTGTCGTCATCATCCGACGTCCGACAACTGAGGCACCTGTATGATCGGGTACAAGTCCAATTCTGAAGCCTTAAGGTGCTTCGCACGAACCATGCTGCGTGAAAACCTGCTGAGGGTCCTACCGACAGACATGGACTTGTGGTTCCATGACGGGGGTAAGGCGTCGTTTTCCTCAGATGGCGCTTCATCAAACAAACACGGTGACTCATCCGGTCGAACGGCCACTCCCAACAAGAATCTTTAAGAGCTTCTGAATTTCTTCAACCACCTGCTTTTGTGTCGAGAAGCTGTGGCTGAATGCGGGGAACAGAAAATTCACCGCATCCTAGAGGAAGAAACAAGCAAATCCAACCACCCGTGTGACGTTCCCACGGCACCTGTTCTGCAAAGCTACGTGAGCAGGCCGCAGCAGTGCTTTTTATGACACTCTGGAGACCACTTCACCGAATCCTGCGATTCGACAGAACTCAGCCTTTTAAGCAAAAAGTATATACTTGTCAAAACTCGACGATGCTTCCATTGTCTCACGGCGGGCCCCTTGGCGAAGGATTGCAGAAGCTGGCTAAAAGGGGGCAACTGCACGAGAAGACACGCTACATCCGTCTGCTGTGCGCGGAAACCTGAAACCCGTGGAAGCAAGATTAGGATCGACCGTAAAAGGCCCATTGCCTGTAGCAGCCGACGTTTTTCAGCGTGCCAGTGCTGTTGTGCTGAGATCGTCCATCAAAAATGGAGTGGTTTTGAAACTTTTCTCTCATTTCTGCGACGTTGAAAACATCCGAGCCAAGACCCAAGAAAGACGAGTGACAGGCAGCGATTTGGTCTGCCTAACTGCGAGAAAAGCACCTCAAAGAAAGACAAGTGGACGTCCCCACAACCAGACCATCCGCTGCCCGACTTGGACGCATGGAAAATGACTAGGATGCCTCTTGGAGCCACTTCGAGTGCTGTCCTCATGGCGGCTACTTTGAAGCACCACTTTCAACCTGCCAAAAACTGCTATCCACAGGCAGACCGACCACTGCAAAACTCGATGTGTGCGAATGATCCGCTCATAGGAGCCGACACTAATGAAGAAGCGATGGCTGACGAGGAGAAAGAGATCGTCCAAGAAGCTACCGCGCACATTTAAACCGGCCAGCAACGACCCTGTTGTAGTTGCCACCTTAGGACAAGGAATGGCTTTGCCAGAAAAACGTTCTTCCCACCTGCCGGAACCCTAAGAGTGCTGGGACCTCGTTGCAACAAGCCCTTGGATACCTTTTCGTCTATTTTCTGATGGAGGCGAAAAGCAAAAACGCCCGTGTGTACGAGATTTCAGCGCACGTTAAAGATCCCCAGGAGGTCAAAATTAATCGGGAGCCCTCCACTACGGCGCGCCTCATCGCCTGCGTTGCGTCGGCGCGTTAAACCCCACAATCAATCAATAAACCTTTTTGTCCAAGCCCCCGAACTTCCGGCACTCCCGTAACGAGTCAAAGAAAACTGGAAATCTTCGTGAACGAACATCTATAAAACGAATTCAGTCTAGAAGACACAGACGCAAAAAGAAGAGAGCACAAGCAAGCAGATATCGTAACGATCCCGGAGTAAAGTTTGAAGAGAAAATTTACGACCTTGTGACGCGGAACTCCAGAACAGCAGTTGAAATGCCAAAGACTTCACGAAGGAAAACTCAGAAAGTAAGCTGTAACACCCCGCAATTACTGAAGATTAGACACCTGTTAACAAAAGTTTGCGTTTGCAGCGAACTTCCTTGGTCAAGAAGCCCATGTAGCTCGGAACTCCACGAGGTATCCTGGATTGCACAACGCTGGGGAATCATTCTAAGGTGAAACAAATTCGCCGTTAAAAACACCGATGTCTTAGAAAGCGCTGTGTGGAAGTTAGGGCATCGATGCCCTGAATTTTTACCTGGAACAGAAAAAAATTCTGCAGTTTTACTGAAGGACAGCATGGTACACGGAAAAACTCAGCGTCGAAGACATCTGTATAACTTGGCCTGAATAGAAGAGTCGATGGGTGGACGGGAAGGAACCGTCAGGTCAAACAGTCTACGTTTTCCTTGCGGCACTACAGCCAAGCGTCTGGTACTGCTACTCAACCCTGTGGAGGTCACTTAGCATCATGTGTCGGTGGGGGAGACTATTGTGGCTTGCTCTTTGTCTTCTCTTGTAGCAGACAACGCTAATAATCATCATTTCATTCGTCACAAGCTGCCGCATGCTCTTCTGGCTGCGCCGGCTGGCGCCTGTTTTCTAGCGCATTCCAATAAAGCTCCACGCCATCAAGACGTGTTGCTCCGCTCCCTGAGCATCGCGTCGCAGCTGGAGGAGCTAGAGGTCCAACAACGACCATGAAAAAGGCAAGGTGGCTCATTTAAAACTATGACGTATCACATGAGCAGGCCGTCGGGCATCCCAAATCTGTTTAGACCAGTCTGGCCTGAGACGCCTTTTTGGAAAGCCTTTCTGCACGTGGTGGCACGAGAAGTTGCAGCAGTTGCCTCTGAACAAGTTTTAAATAACCGAATCACAGAGTTGGCAGCCTCGATATAAATGTACTTTCATAGGTGGTGCACAACGGCGACAGGATACTTCGCACATAGAGTCACTCGAGGTCAAAGACGAAATGTCACTCACCTACTATCTCAACATCGGTCGTGTAACTTGAGTTCACGAGACTAAAGCACTTAGCTATTTGAATGTCATACAAGTTGTATCTGTTTACCGATGGTAATGTTTTGCTACCGGACAAGCTGGTTCGGTATAAAAAGCGTAATAGTACAGTTTCGGCCAGAATACCCCCAGAAGAGTTTTTCTGGCCTTTAACAGTCATCCCCTCACGGAGTAATTTGGAGCAGCAATGCAATGCTGCTCCGTGGGCCCTTGTAGTGAGCCCTTGCGTTGCAATTATGTTGGTATGCCGATGGCCACACAATTTGCCCATCTAGATTAAAGCCGAAATGTGTCTAGGGCGATGCTTCGCACACAAAGGCGTTCTCAGGATGGCCGCACAAGAGAGCTGCAAAAGCTTCTCAAAGCATGTTAGAGTACGCGGGAAATACCTGACACCCTGGCGCAGAGAGCGAGCGCAGGTATAGTCAGATGCAATGCCTTCTTTCAACAGCAGTCTTCGACGCTGCGTCTTTCAAATGCTGACGTAACTGCTGTCTTCTCGCAACAGACCTCCCAGCCGACACCTCGTTGAAGATACTCGGCATCCTATTCGATTACCGTGACAACAGGCTTGGCCCTTTTTGGGGATCCCTCAGTTCGGCGACCCTTGAATATGCACACCCCGCCGTACCGAGTCATATCTGCACAACGGGAAGGGCCACGATCTCCACAGTATTATGAAGAACGGACGAACAAAGCTATTTTGCAGATCCTGATTCTAGCGCTACGTAGAATAATCTATCGCCTTCCGCAAGCTGAAGTCCCCTTCCAGAAGTATAATGTCTTCTGTCACCGACACGGGCCTATTATTGTATTCGTGACTCGTGTAAATGAGACATTTAGCACATATACACAAAGAGCCCTTTCCCCGGCAATTTGTAACCTGTTATTTGGCACAACCCTATCCTCATAGAAACTGCTGTGCCCGTAGGACAATCTAAAAAAACCATTCCAAGTTCTCTAATGCCCTCTACACGTGCGTTGTAGCGACTAAAATATGCGGACACTTATACTTGGTGTATGTTTAGCTACGTGCTCAACATATCATATATCTTACAGTAAGACGAAGGAGGAACCCTGACCATATAGTGCCTCCAGCACACCAACTCACAAATATTGCCTATGTTGAGTCGAGTCACAGAGCAGCAGCCGTCCATTTAAGAGGATGATGTCATCAACCGGGTGGAAACACTGGCTGTCAGCCCCGTTGTGCACTCTACTCCTTACCACTTGTTCAAACCAAAGAAAATGGACCAAAATGACATTTTGCTGCAGAAGGCTTACAGGCAAGTGCAAGCCCTCACACCTCACGACGCTACAACAGGCTGGAAATGCTCGGGGTGCACAACAAGGTGCGGGAGATTATTGGCGCCAACCTAGTCAGCGAACTACAGCGGCTCAAGCAAACTTCGACAGGCCGCACGGTGTTGAGAAAGCTAGGCTACTAGATAGCGGACGCCAACCACCCTTCACTGGAAAGTGTGCCAGAGGACACCCGTAGCCTTATCAGGGTTGCTCCACCCCCGCGCAACCTGCACACCGAGCATCACGCACAGGGCACGCAAGCTCGAGTATACACCTTACACGGAAGGTGCTCTGAAAGCCCCTACCTCGATGTGCGATAAATGGACGCGGCCCTCTACGCATTCTTCTGGCCCAAGCAGTAATCGTTATGGATGGCTCAGGCGATGTCGTTCACACCGTAACCCTAAAAACTAGAAATAATGCTGAAGCCGAAGAAATGGTCAACGCTCTGGCGATGACGTCTCTGACTTCAAATAAACCACTTCTCAAAATCACAGGCTGCCAACAGGACTCCAAAAACTACGGCAACGGTCGCATCTCAATGCCCGTCCTCGTACAACTAAACAAGAGCTAGGATACCCATAACCCTACTGTGCCTGTATTGACGCCAGAACACGCAAGCCTCGACAGAAACGAGAGAGCACATGGTACTGCCAGAGAATGCACCCTCCGGGCACTAGACCAGTCGCTCTCTGACCCAGAGCCTATCCAGCAGCTGTGCCATGCAGTTCTGCAACACCACCGCCTTGGCCCTAGTGCTTAACCAACGCCGCACCAGAACCTCACCCGTGAAGAGGCTGTAGCAGACGGCAACTGCAGACGAACGCATACCCCAACCTTTTGTCCTGGGTATGATACACCCCAAATATATATCGACCAACATGCCCAGACTGTAGCGAACATCGAACACTGTACCCCACCCCGTGGGCTTGCCAAAAAACACTACACTAGCAGCCCCCATTATTCGCACCCGACACTTGAGCAGTGGGAGGTAGCGCTGTGCAGTTCGGGCCCTGAGGACCAGCGACAGCTATTGGAACGGGCACCCAGGACCGCAGCCAGCGCAGGGGCAATGGTTTGAGGGCTTTTCCCGCGTTCAAGAGCGAACCTTTCCTACCTGTAATAAATGATTTACCACCACCACTACCGAGAAACCGATGTTCCCGTAGCGGTCCGGTGTAATGTTTTTTAAGTGCAGAGCACTAATAAATGATTTACCACCACCACCACTACCGAGAACACCGATGTTCCAGTGGCGGTCCGGTGTAATGTAATTTTAAGTGCAGAGAACTTTAGGCGCTCGCTTTGGCGTCCTAGCTCGCTCGATCGACTTAAGTATATAAGGCACCAAGGGGGCGTCCCGGGGTAACGCTGTTGTTCGCAGCGTACCGCAGATGTTTCGAAAGCCAGGTGATTTATATAGTCATAAGCATTCGAAACACGTTGAACGCTGGCGCTTGTCATACATCTTGCCGTTGTTTAGCACGAAAACATTTATAGGTACATTTGAGAAAAAATATACGTAATTAACCGGCAGCGCCTGCGTTCCTGTAGTTAAGGACGCCCATTGGGTTGGTTTTTATGATAGTAAACAAAAAATGTGGCAGTGGAGCATCGGCACGTGCGGGGATAAAAAGCACAAAGAGAACAGAATTCCCGCTGGCGCGGCTTCAGGCAGGGGGCGCGCGAGCACTGCAAGGTTGGAAATTTGAATTGCATGGGATGGTAGGAGTAAGCGGATAACGGCTGTACAGCCCATTATGGCGAATCACTGCTCTGAACTTCCGACAGCGTTCACATTGAGTGTAACGGCTTTAATTTTCAGGACATTGTTTATTCTTAACAATGCCACTTTACCTTTTCTTAATTGTAAAATCTGTATTACTCAATTAGTAAATTTGTAAATATATATTATAATATCTGCAAAAAATTTTCCAGCTTCCCTTTTGTGGAAGTAATCTCTACAATAAGTAAATACGTCCCAACACAGAGCGTCATGTACACCGTTCTCGGCGGCATTAAATTGCAGACGCACCTCGTTTATCTGGACCACGTCGTCATCTTTGCCAGTATGACGAACACCTAAAAAGCCAAGAGCAGCATTGAACGCCTTCAAAACCGCGGGTCTCACAGTGACTCTGAAAAAATGCCGGTTCGATTAGTGTGAGTTAAATTTTGAAGGACACGTCTGCAAGAAAGGTGTGACTGCTGAGCACGAAAAAAGTGTGTTCCCGGAACCAACTGACAAGATGGCAGCCAGTTGGTTGCTTTTCCTGCACGCCTACTACAGACGCTGTGTCCAGAAATTCTTTCTGATAACCACACAACTAATTATTCTTACAAAGCATTCCGTAATATTCCAGTGAAACGTGGAAAAATGGCTTGTATTTGACGAATTGAGAACATCTCTGCTGACAACGCCCGTCCTAGATTACTTTGATCGAGATGGTGAAGCAGAAATTCATACCTACGCCACTAACACCGGTCTCGGCTTTGCGCATATACCAATGTGGGAGGCCTCTGAGCGCCTCATACCATACGCAGTCATGCGCTTACCAAAGACGGTCCACAAATATTGTTCTACAGAGTGTGAGATAGACAAGAGAGCCAGCCCGCACCACAAAAGTATCGCAGGGAATATTGTTCTACAGAAAACAAGTGGCCAGCGGTCATTTCGAGAGAAACCAATTTTCGGCACTAAATGTTTGTAATGGAATTTTGGGTGGTCAACGACCGCCGTTCACTGCGTTGCCATGCTAAATGCAGGGAAACGTCCAGCCGACCAGCTTGGTGGGGCCTTAGGCTTCAAGAATGTAATTTTAGAAACTGATAAATGCCACACCGCAACATAGTGATTAAGCTTTGATCTCACGGGCCCACGTGGCAAACGCTTACACTGACGTAGACGACCACGACGCCACTCTTGAGACACAGAACTTATTGGATCTGGCAGCACAACGGCGACAGGTTCCTCAGCTGCTCAAATTCAAAGACCTTCTCGAATCTTTCTCACGCAAGTTCTCATCATTCTGTATAGTACCTTGATGTGCCCGCCGCTTTGCAACGACGAGCTGTAATGCGGAGACCTCCCGCGGTGAGAAAGAATCCGGCTCGAGGAGGACCCACGAGACTGGTCTGCCCAACCAGATGCCATGTACCGGTCATCTGGGATGGGTAAGGCGGGAGCACAAGACTCTCGGGAAAAAAAGATACGCTCACCTGAATGAAAATAGGTGGAAACCAAACAGCCAACGTTATTGTTTGTTGTTTGGGGTGCGGGGGTCAAAATCTTGGAGGGGGAGCGGAGGGGGGGCTGCCCGAAGGCCAGCACTGCCCACCGGAGTCCTACCTGCCGAATCGCAGGGACAGGGCGAACCCATCGTCTCCTACTCGGGACACGCAACATGGAACGCACTCTCTGTACGGCTGCTCAAAGGGCGACTAGCAGTTGAGGACTACCATCCAGCAGAGTTCCGAGTGCACACGCGTTAGTACCCAGACACCTGACGCATCCCACGTAGTGTTCAGGCGTAAACACACGCAGTGTTCAGGGCCGAGTAAAACCACTTGCGAACTCTGTCATATCAGACGAACAACTGGTCTAGGGATACATTCACCCGAACGGAGACCTCCGGCCGATTTCTCACCGGGGTCCCGGATGGGGTAGAGGTTAGCCCTGACACAGTTCGTGCATGAGCCGCTAGGTGGGTAGGTCGAGTCCGTGGCCACCCCGGCTAGGCCGAAGTGGTTGTCAACTACGGGATTACCCGCACCCCGGGTGTGTGGTGGTTTCCACAAAAGGAAGTACTAAGTGGGATGGATCAAGTGAAGTTTTGACGGATGGGGAAGCATATTTGTTGGAGGAGCAGGAGGCAGTGCTCCTGCCCTTTGGTTAGATTCATGAGCGGGGGGATAGATCATTCTTTGGCACTTATAGTACCCCACTATATCTTGATATGTAACAAAAGGACACACAGTTTCAACATACACCCTCGTGTCGCCTGGCGGGATACATCTCGGGCGATGTCGTGGGCTAGAGAAAGCGACAGTGGGAAGTGAACGTAAATGTGTTAATTGCGCCTGTTGAATTACTGGACACAATAGATCGTCCTTACTGGAGCAGCTTTGTGGTGCAATTGAATGGCTATTTTGGACTGTTGGTGCCGTTGTGCCATCACAATCAATAACACATTTGGCTTTCCTGTCGTAGCTGCAGGCCCCTCAAGTCTACATTTTAAATTACTTGCATTGATGCAAAAACGTATCAGGCCTATATTGTTGGAGGCACCAAACGTCGTTCTACCTTCTTGTTTTCTGCGCCTAACACGCGATTTTTTATGGCCAGAAATCCAGCCTCTAGTCATGACTAGTATCACTATATGAGCTATAAGAATACCGCCACTGATGAACGAACTCACCAACCGCGGCCATTTTGGCGTCGATCAGGGTTGTGACATTGCCGAATCTACGGCCTTGCCGCTAACGTCGTCGCGTTAGCTTGTTTACAACACTGCCGAAGATGCAGGAAAACGACAGCATCGGACATACTTCTGCTACTGAAATTTTGCTAACGCGTTACTGTTGATTTTAGTTCGAAACAAACTTAGTCATACGCAGCCGCAGAGCAGTGAAGACAAGCTAAGTCTAGTAAAGTTGACCGACTGAAAATCTACGTGGCACAAAATGGCGGCACCCAAGTATCGTCGCAGTGTAAACAAACGTCACGTGATGCTTACTTACCAATGTTCATGGCGGTGGCAGGGAATAATAAAAAAACGAAGGCCGATACTTTGTAACCTTATCTTGTGACACTAGTCGTGGCCACCCTCGAGTACACCTCGATTGCTAGGCATTGGAACGTATCCGGGGAAACTATTACTCGCCTCGTCTTCCAAAGTCAGTGCGGGGTAAACAACAACATGCCGGGAATGCCAGATACAAAACAAGCTGCTACAAGGCTGGCCAGATTTGTCCAAACTATGCAGTCACAAAAAACACCATTCGAACAAAAAGGAATTCATCTTGGCTCATTTTTTTTTCAAACTCAAAGAAGCGGCAGGTTACAAGAACGGCGTATTGTTTGAGACGGAGGGGGGGTGGGGGGGGAATGTATAGCGCTTTGTTTTGTAAAAAGCGATCCAATTGTTCAATTTTCGTCGCGTCCATTGTGTTGCGGCGTAGTGCTCTAAATGGGCTTATCACTGACCGCGTCTCGGACTGCACGTCCCAGCATGTCATACTCTGACTAAGTAATTCCAGTCACCGCCTAACAACACCATACCATCTTAACAAATGAACTCACGGGGACCTCATAGAACTATTACCGATATCATCTCCGTGTTCACAGACGTCGCGCATCAAACGTGGGACGAAGTGCATCTCTTTGTGACGTTCGCATACAATACCGCAGTGCCGGCATCAACGAGTTTAACTCATTTTACGTTGCGCCCGGCCGACAAATGAATGGAATGCTCGACCCAGTGTTACTTCGCCTACTGAGTGACCTCTTCCTCCAAAATACGGAAATCATATTTCAGCGCCCCTGGAAGGATGGCAAATCGCAGGAATCAGAATGAACGATCAGCCAAATGTTGACGCTGCCCGCTACAGCCCCCGTTGACGTGATGTACATTTTGCTCCAGGGGACAGAGTTTGGATCTGGGTACCAGTACAGCGTCGTGGTCCTAGCAAGAAGCTGTCGAAGGTATTTCGTCGCATCGGCCAACTTAGATATAAAATCTTCCCTGATGCAGTCCACCCGGCGTATCGCCGAACCCCAAGGTATTGTCACAAGACGATGACGCGAGTGGAGCATAGAACGACCAAAGAGAAAGAAGCCGCGTGTGGCGCGTACCCTGCGCGCGCTGCGATCGGTGACATCTTGTAACGGCATTGCTTAACCATTGCCCATGGTTCTTCCCAACATTGTCCAAGCACTACGTGGCATCTTTGATGGTGGGTATGGTGTTCATCCCCATCCTGACCCCAGTGTTTCTCCGTGTCGGATCCTAAAGCCGACTTTTCCAGTCTGTTCGATCGCGCCGGCATGCCCCAGGCGAGGCGAGCCAGTGACACGACCGTTCCTCGCCCCGTGTCCCCAGCCTGTGACCAGGTGATATGAGCCGAGACCCGAACAGCCACAACATGACCAGAGGACGATGACGTTCCCCTGCCGCGTTTTCAGGCCTGGATTCAAGGGCTTCGGAAATTTCTTCATAGCGTTGGCGGGGAATGCAGATCCAGCGTCGGTGTTCACCAACATCCTCATTATAAACGGTGGCGCAACGACGGCGTCAATGTAGATTCTTGTGGTATCTTTCTTACTCACACCTATCGGCTACTTATTACGACTTCGAGTGCGACAATCGTCCTCGACAGCTGCGTATGGTCACAAGACGACGAAGACGGAAGTGGAACATAGCGCTTTTATCCCAACGTCTAAGGACAACGCGAGTCGTCTGTTGCGCGTAGAGATGCAAGTTTTCATAAAATTTTGAGGAGCGTAAAAATAACAGGGTTTTATGTTTTTTACATATCAAAAATGGAGAACAGACTATTTCGCACATATATATAAAATTTTGAAGAATTTCATAACGCGAATCTTTAGATGGCTCATCAATAGAAAAAGTGACCGTACTTGCTGGCGACTACACGAACAAAACCAAATTACCGCTGCTAAAAAAATAGTAATTAAAATACACAGAGAAACTTTTTGAGGTCCGAATGAAATTTCAACCCGGATCGCCAAGAGCCGCAGTGAAGTGTAGCTCTGTAGCGGGCCAAGGTTGAACAAGAACTATCCGGATGCTTGTCCATTAACAGGTGAAAGTGACGGCAATGCAAACACCATGCAGCAGTGAATAATTCTTCAATAATCGCTGAGTTTCGCCTTCACATCACCTAAGAGGTTTAGGTGCCCGATAGATTTTTCCTCTAACACTGAAAATAATGTAATTGTTACGTGCTGCATCTCAAAAGTCCCAGCTGAGCTTCCACTGTCGAAATCTGAGTACGATTTCAAAACCCATTGAATTTGAGAAGCGTTTCTGTCATTGCATATGGGTAACATCGCAACGGTTTTCCACGGGAAGCCTCTATTCGTTTCTTTCAATGTTATTCCTAAAGAAAAAAAACCCAAAATTCAGTTTTTGGGTTTCCTGTTTGTTTCAAACACTCACATCTCTTATAAGAAAATCGCTTTTCCAATATCATAGTTCGCCTCAGCATTGTCCTGCGCCATACAATAGTATGAAATGGCCTACTTCTTCAACCTGAAGCCTCACAATGAGCAATAATGCACGAAGTGCCGTACCTCCATAGCACATCCCTTTTTGTTATGCAAGTCATAGAGTTGATGCCTTTTAAGGGCGGGGAATTAATGGCCGTACGATCATCTTCGCAGGACAAAAGAAACGGCCGAGAACCCTATTTCTGAGATTAACTGCAACACGGATCGTAGGCAGGCCAGTTGGCGCATATTTCTGAGAATAACAGCGCGAAGGAACGGGACAACCGAGGAGTCAACTGAGATCCCTGAGGCTGCGAATCATAGTTGCGCGATTGGCGTCGGGAGCTCTCTGAGACGATGCCACCACTTCGCAACCATTAAATCTATTCAACTTTACGCTTTGCGAGTATGTAAATGTATGGTATGTAAATGTATACAGTAAACTATGGTTATAGCCAGTAACTTCACAAGAATTCTCACTTGATCTAAAGTGCTTCATGGCGCCAATCGGGTGTACGGAAAAAACTCGCACTACTTTTTAGGGAAATAACTCTAATAACGAAGTGAGTCTCTTGTTTCGAGGGCCTCGATACAAATAGGATATGGTATATATTTAAAGCACGACTGAGAGACGTTAGTGACCGCATATAGCACTAGAAGCCTCACTGAATATAGAATTTTCAAATACCTACCAACCCACCCATTAGAATATCAGTCACCTGCACGTATTTTATTGCAAAATATAGTTAACTGGTTCCTCATTCGCAGAGTTGGTCATTTCGAGAATATATTGCGCTCGTCCAGCGCCGTACGAGGAAAGTTCCATTTAAGCAATTTTTATCTGTAGGAACATAAATATTTTAAAGCAGTCGTAGCAATAACTTCCCATTGCAAAATGTACACTAATTGACCTGTCATGCATACCACGGAAAGATAAAATACGTTCTAAGTAGACATTGATTGATTTTTGTTTATTTTCATGTGCATTTGGCCTAGCCATTTCATATATAAGCCAACGGTGTTTCACAAAAGGTGGTTTCTCATTCGTGTATCACCGCGTCAGCTTGTCAGGTAAGATATTTACCCAGTCTGCATTCATAACATATAATGGGTTCTGACTTAAAATTCGGCAAATTTTGAGCCGTCGTTGTTAAATGGTCTGTTTGTAAAAAGTGTTCGCTAAAGTTTGCCGTAAACATATTCCATGCTTACCACTGCAAAAACTAGTGCTCTGATATAGAAAAAGGCAATGCGATTCCTAAAAGGAGATCCAAATGCCTGAGCAAAAAAAAAAAAACGCACAGCAAGCTATAGAAGTGGCGTCATCCTTCGTCAGCACTGAAATCTGAGTTTGTAATATTAGGCTGTGCATATGTATTCGAAAACAGTGAAAAATCCGGCACTCTGAAAAAAAAGAACGGGGATGAGTTCAGCCGAATAATGCCCGCGTGTTACTACGATAACGTACAGCTCACGAAGTATTCGTTTTCGCTGAAGTTGCTTAGAGTCAGGAGGGGTGTTCCCCCTTTTAAGGTCACACGGCGTCAGAAGAGAGAATTTAGCCTAGGGGCATTCGAGCAATCGCCAACGCTAATTAACAGCAAACAAAAAATCAACGTGGAAAGCTGCAATGCAGATTAAATACAACTTTATAAATTTCATGTGTGACGGATTTTTCAGTATTTTCTCACAAACATCGCCTGTATGCAGTGAGTGAGGACAACAACGGAATCAGGTGTCATGGGATTCACTGCATCGGTGGTCCTCAGCCTCATCCTTGCATTCCTTGTGTGGCTCGCTATTCAGTTCTTAAGAAGGCGCCTTTTCGGACGTGAACTTCCGCCCGGTGCACGCCTACCACCAATGCCTCCCTCCAGTAGTTACCGGGGACACGTGGAGATACAGGCACATGATTTCTTCAAAACAAAAGCCCTTGAGTGGGCCTCACTGTATGGGCCTGTTTACAGGTACGTCTGAAAAGGTTGCCCCTTTGCGTTAAATAAACCATAGTTAGAGGCAGCGTAGGCTTAACAAGGGTGCACTGGTTGTTTCTCTTTATATTGCCTGTTGGCTTAGATGTGGTTGAAGAAAATCCGCCCTACTCTCAATTCTACACCTGTTCCTCCGTAAGGCATTAGTGACCACCCTAATATGTTTGGCTCTGGTCTTATGTCAATTTCAGTGCTGTTGCAGTGTAGGAGGTTAGTGGGCGGGAAGATGCAGGATTTCAGGACGCTATATTTGGCTGCCCTATATTTGTCATACTTTTTGATTTGCGGCTGGGTAAAAAAATACAGGAAGGCCTATAGATCACGCAATGCCCTCGTGTTGAATTACGAACGGGAAGGTCACGTCAGTTTTAGCTTTTCTAAAATACAATCGGTTTTTCAGAATGAAGCTGCATAATGTTTTGCCCTCTTTGACTCGTAAAAAAGATGGGCTCCGGAGACTGGAAAAAATTGCTAGAGACACCCAAAGATGGGACGTTGGCGTGCAGATCGGCATATAAAACATTAGAAAAAAACTGCTTGGCGCCGAAAAAGGAAGAATCGCAACGTTAATTATGATTTATTTTCGTCTTGGGTTACCAGTATACCAATACACTCTTCCTTATGCATACACAAGAAATAAAAAAGCACCATTGTTAGTTTGTTTTTAGGAACCTGTCTGTTCAATTCTTAGGAGGTTTACAAAAAAATGGCCCCGTATAAGCTTGTCTAACTGCCACTAAAGTCGAAAGACAAGAGCCATCTCGTGTCCCGGCCCGACACTCCTTCTTTGCTCTTGAGTCCCACCCCTCGCCAGCTTCGTCTCTGCTCTGCATCTCGTGGGTAATTGAGTGTGCGTTAAGTGCACTCCAAGTATCTCAAATTCGCATTGCTCGCGCACCACCTACTGGACAGCGCAGATCTATTCTTTTATCTTTGGTGTATTATTTGCCTGGGGCAGCTCGTGCGGAAGTTGCGCTCTTTTTCCCCTCGCTTTTACCTCGCATGTGTTGGAGCCTTTTTCTGTCATTTTGGACGCGGGCTTTTAAGGTGAAGCTTTCTTTGCTCCTTCGATAAATTCGGAGGGGGCTGGTGTTGCTGTTTCAGACATCTTGCCCTTGGGACAGCGAGGAATTACCTTACACTCAACTGCAGCTAGCCTGAGCTGATCAGTCAGCGGGGCCGACTAAACGACTACCAGTAAAGGGGGCGGGAGGGGAGGCTGCGTATGGTGAAGTTAAATCCGAGTTACACGGACACCCTATAACCCTGGTTAACCTAAGAGCAGTGAGACGTAACCATAGTCGGCCTACGTTACACTGTAGAGCAAAACTGCAGTTAGCCTGGTAATGACCTGCGCTAACTTCGGTTGCCCACCTATGTTTGGGATCGCAAAAAACACACATAGCATCGACTGCGACTAAAGTGACGGCAGAATTCTGCGCCGTGGCCGAAGCAAAGCCCATGTTGTGCACAACGGAGACGAGCAAGGTGCTGACAACACCATAATATATGTGGCGATATAAAGCAAACAAGGCACACTAAACCGTTCACGAGGCGCGACTCAGCACCACGTAGCAGACAGGATTCGGGAGGGGGGCAAAAAGGCAACAATACGCGGTTGAAACACTGGGTTTGGCTGTCCTCGGCTCATTGAATGGCTTTGTGAAGTGTTGTCGCGCTCTTAGTGCTTGGTGAATAAAAAAACCTAAAGTGGTGCGCTCAAACAGATAATGTCGCAACTGTTGATTTGAATAGTTTGTTACAAACTTGTGGTATTTCATTTTCTGTTGTTACTGTAGCTTCAATAGCTTTAATTTTTCCACCGCTGCACAGGCCACGTGGCCACTTGACACGCAAACTCAAAGTAGTTAGGCGGAACAATATTTAAGTGTGCCCATGAAACTAGAGTATCACACCACATAAAGCTATAGTTTTCAGGGACCACGACGGAAAGCTCGGCTAGTGCGGAAACCTGATTTTGGGGAAGGCTCCTGGGGAACCCGGTGTGAGCCTCTCTGATGTTGGCGCTCGGGAAGTCTTTCCAAGGAAGATTAAAACTTCCAACGACTCATCGTCTCAATAATCAGCAACAACGCCAAGCTGAATAACTCTAAAAAAATGTTAAACATCAGTTCATTTCGACACAAATATTTCATGGTAAATGCTGCATGGGAACTGGTAATTGTTTTTATGTGCTATGGGAAACCAAATAACAATGTGTTAGAATAAAATAGCCCAAGAACTACCGGTGACTAAAAAAATTCTGTCTGAACTGGGCCGCGGGTTTTTTCGCGCTACGTAATGGGGAAATGTATGACTTGCAAACGCAGGTTTACGCAGGTTTAGTTGTTTGTATTGGAATTGCCTATATATACTTTATGAACAATCGTTGTAGCTTTTGGACGGAAGGCTGAAGTGATGGATATACTGACAGATAAACCGAAAAAGCCCTTCGTATTTTAAAACTTGGTCGCGTATCTGCTCGCGTATTTGTATAAAATTGGTCGCGTTTGAGTCTTCTGCCGCTCGTGGCACGTAATTGCCCTGCCACCCTCACCACATGCAACTGACGATGTTCCCCTCTAATCTCCGTTCATCCATGATAAACGCAATGAGGCTAAACGAACTCGGTTTAGATTTGAGTACACCCACTTCTGGCGCCCCCTTCGTTGGGATTTGTGTTATTGTTAGGCTTGGTGCCTCGGCAGAAGCATAGGCTCGGACGTGAGCTCTTTTGGTATTGTATAGCCAAATATGGTGTTCAACGAGTTTTCCTCAGCGATATGGCAAAAATTTCGCCCACGTCTATGTGTGCTAGAAAAACTGCCAATATTATTTATAAATTATGGTGGACTCAAATATCCTTGATGTTTTTAGCAGAAGAATTCATGCGATTCAATTTTATGCTAAAAGATTTATACATTAGAATTGTTTTGCCTATGAAACCCCTCATTCAAGAATTCTGCAAAGTTTGGCTGGGCGACTCATTCGGTTTACCGGTACACAGACAGACAGACCAAAATATTCTCTTCGCAGTAGCTAAACCAAGGACCCGGTGTCTAGCCCATGCTTAGTGTGCTGCTGGCATTTTCAGTCTCCTCTCCGTTAAGATAGCGGAAATGCAAGGCATATACCAGGCAGCTGACTCTCGTTTCTCGCAGAGATTGTTCCTCTTGGGGGTCACCTCTTTTTTATATATTCTTCTGAATACTTTCGAATTTGTGGGTTAACCTATGCTTATCTGTGGTTCGTTTTTCTTGCCTTTACTTGCTATGAACGCCCCTCGTACTCTTAATATTATGGTAAATATTGGTTTCGGAAATTCGGAATTCCCTAAGATGAAAATGTATTTACCGACCGCTTGTGTAGCTGTAGTTAGTATATTTGGCCGACTACGGAGCTTTGTGGTGCCCATTTGTTTCAATTTCTCCCACTAGTTCCTCTACACTCCTATACGTATAGAGTTTCTCTACGTGTAGAGAAAAAGGAAAAGGGATCTAAGAAGGTTATAATGGTCCTTACGCCATCATGTCTACCGAGCAGGTGAAGCCTCCTGCAATATCAAAGAATGAAAATGTAGTTACTATGGAATCTCTAATAATTAGGCTGTTGCAAGAACTGAAAGTGCTGTGACTATTAAAAATCAATACTTTTGCGTTAGAGAAATTTTTGCTAGAAAGTCGTTATGAAGTAACGGGCAACATATTGTAGGAATTGTATGTGTCCTTTCGTTGTTTTTCCAGGCTGAAGTTTAACGGTATGAATATTGTTGTAGTTAACGACTTCGAGAGCACAAGGAAATTTTTAAACACTAACGAAATACTGTATCGTTCGAAAACCCTTGGGACTCATCGTGAATATTTCGCAGGTAAGTGCAATGCTTCTCAACCCAAATATTTTGTATGAAGAACACTCTGCCTTTTTCGTTATCGGTTTCGTAGATCGTGCCAGTACAACAAAAGGACATATTGGAAATGCAGTATTTTTGCAGAATCAAGTATGCAGAAAGAGACAGTTAGACAGCGACCACATTTCTCTTCCAAAATTACGAAGCGGTGTAGGAGTGCCTCGTTTATTTTCTGGATAGCAGTAGTTTGTTCAGAAGAAATCTCTCATTTTCGACGAAACGGCACTACGCATTTCTTGTGTACATTAAAGAATTGAAAACATGCTGTACAAGTGTACAGCATGTTTTCAAGTGTACAGCAAGTACAAGTGAACAGCATGTTTTTTTTGTAAAACCCACTCCCCTCTTCAATGCCTCTGGCCCGGAGGGTACATTAAATAAATGGAAGTGTACAAGAGGGGTGGTGTGTTTATTTCTTTTGATTTGTTCACTGATTGTAACAAGTTGAAGCTTTCTATTTATTCTGTATGCTTTCCAGATTTGGAGCGCCGTTGTTGAGGACCTAATGTCAATGTGCCCAAACAAATTCATGTATATTTGGTTTCTTAAAAAATGAATGATCGAACTAGCACATAAATCCTGTGTAAGTCTGCGCTTGTAAACAAAAGTAAGGTTCGTGTGGTAGTCGTAATATGTTGAATAGTGGTAGCATTTCTCGTAAATTAAAGATACGCTTTAAATTTTTGTTAATTTTGTAATGCCGAAACAATAAAAACAATAGATAAATAATATATTGTATATTACATTGTACTTTTGAATGTAACAATAAAGAAACGCTATGAATTTTTTTCTCCCGAGGTTATAAAATTACATGATATAGCATGTATGATACAAGGCACTAGGGCAGTTTAGCCGCGAAAATTGGAAAACGCAGTTGCAATTATTCATAACACGTACAAATACTTTGTATCCCCAGTAGTTCCCCATTAAAACTTACTTTTAAAAGCTGGCCTGATCTTGCAACAATGCCTCTTGTCAGAAAGTATGCACGGTGACCGACTCCGTTTCTTCCCAGTCACACCTACCTGCTTCCTAGTCACACCAGCATACGTTATGTAGGAACGGCCACTAGCGCCATTCATTTTTATCTTGGAGGTGGTCACGCATAACAGCGAAGTGCGCCACCCACTGCGTTCGCTGCAGCATGGGCGAACGGCCGCGCAGCGGAACCCATGCAATCGAACCTGAAATGTATAACACACCAGTTCATGTCAGAGGATAAAACAGCGGGTGTGGTGGTTCACCTCTTTAATTTCTTCGTTTTTTTAAGGGCGTACGTGATACCGGCAATGAAAAATCGAAGCTCTCTTGGTGTCACACGAACTCGCTTAAATGTAGTACAGCACTGGCCGCTGCATCATATATGCTACATCGAGATACTTTTATTGCCTATTGTGTCATATATTATACAGTCAATTTCGATCACTGAACAGCGTCGAAGCGTCGCTTCTACACGGATGGCCTCGTAAAAATCAGTCATATACCTTCCATGTAACTTGTAGAGTCACGCCGGAACCTTACTGGCACCGAGTTACCTTGCGAATTAGTTCTGCACCGCCAAGCGTGCCCACGATGGAGGAGGCCACCTTGCGAACGGTATTTGGGACTACAAGCGGCCAGTTACAAAACTATAGTTTTTTTTAAATGCTCAGGAGGTAACAGAACTGATACAGTGGAAACGCCCAGGTGAGAGTAAAAAAGAACTAAAGATTGCGTATCTTGTGTGATACATTGGGAAGTACAGGGTTAAAATAACGGCATTGCTGTTTAAAATAGCGCACCCGTTTCTAGCGATGTTACGTTCATTGGTAACTACTGTCTTGGTATAGCCGAACCGCTGACCATACATGCTATTGTAATTACCATGCTCGAAAGCAGCAGTCGTAAGGAGTGTAACCACTTCCTGTATAAATAAAACAGGTTTCATTGCTGACCACGCGGCCAAAAAGAAAAATTGGCCGCGTGGTCAAGTCGTAGCGTCTTAGGTTCGTGTTGCGGTAGGTGCCCGATTGCATCCCATTGCTCGGGATGGCTTGTGCTTTTTCTGTGACTCGCTTCCAGCATTTCGTCCTTGGGAAGTATCGGAGCGCACCGACCGGTTGCGGACAACCGTTCGTCCGCTCGCACATATTCCTCGAAGGGTTGAATGAATCTAGGAAATTCAGTTGGTCCTCCAGAAAACCACCGTTAGGTCCTTTTAAATGCAAAGCATTTCAGTAACTCACGATGTCACCCGCGTTAACGTCCGTAGTCCGCACCGTCGTTGTCCATACTATATAAAAAAAATACTATCCGGCGCCCGGTTTCGATCCCTCGACCCTGCGGGCGGAACGCAATGTACATCGTTCTCTACCCACTGCGCCACAAAGCCGACACAGAATGGGAGGCTTCGAACGCGCCTTATATCCTTGACTCATTCAAATTACTGCTGACGAGCGCTCTCTCGTCAGCAGTTGCCACAAGTGCAACAACATTAACGCAACGCAAACTACTTAACGTCGTGCGCCCCCGAAAATGCTCTGCATTTGATCGTGCCTCTCGCGAGGGGGATGTTTGACGCTACCTCTTGCAAAACCGAGTGCAACCGCCGAGAACAAGGTCCCACGAGCGGCGCGCGCGCCGTGGACTGGTGGCGCCATCTTTTGCCTAAGACTACTGCAGCCCCCTCAGAAAGCAATAGGTGAAGTCATGGTTCAGGAAATGAATGCGTGTGGCGAAGCCGACGGGAGACAAGAATACATTGTTAAGGTTTTGCCGCCATACACCCCCGTGACGGGTTTATTGAAGGCTCTCCCCGAAGAACTCACGCCACTAATGCCCCACTTGAAGTTGCGTGGAACCAAGTAGGACAAGAGGGCGCGGGAGGGGTATGGCCTTCTGGTCTCAGCTGGGCATGAGAGGCCGCGCACGTGCTGGGGATAAGGAGGGGGTTATCGGCTGGGGCTGGTGGCAAGTGGCTTGCTTGAACAGAAAGCGTGTCGTGTATTTCACCGCATATTTTACTCGTCATAAAACCAGCCACCGCGGCCGGGTTGGATCCCTGCAGCAGTGTTTGCTTATCTGATGGAGGCAGTCGAAAAACGAGAACGTTCGCGCATCGACTTGATGAAAATGAATGCGGAGCACTCCACTATGGCGCGCCTTCTAAGCAACGTGTATTAGACACAAAGATGAGACGCCGATCTGCTAAAAATGTAATTCTTGACGTTTAAACGTCTAGCACGAAAGCCATGTTTACTATGAGGACATCGCTAGATTTGCTCCGTTTCGAGCAGCAAGCGTAGATAGGGTGCAGGTTTCCGTTGTTGCGCTTAACTGTGTTAGGTTGGCCGGAATGATTATTGATTTTATAAGTAGCCTTGATGCTGTCATTCCTCTATTCCGATGATTCTTAAATTGTCCCAATCAATCTTATGGTAACTGGTGAAACCGTGTTCCGCTAAAGCGTTGTTGCGACTGCTGTTATTCACGTCACGAGCATGCTGCTGCAATCGTTTCTTAAAATTTCTGGATTCCGTGGTGTAAACACCATTGCAACCTGCGGAAACCATTTCGTAGAATATTCGCAGAGTTGTCTAATGGATATCTCACACAATACTTCTTTCGTTTTGCAAGAATCGTGGCAACGAAAAAAATGAGGTCATTACGGCTACATCTGGAATCACTAATAACTCACACCACACAACTAACACAGTTAATCGCAACCTCGCCACCACTGAAATCTACAGCCGATCTAGACTCGCAGTTCGCAGGAATTACTTGAACCATTTACATGAACCAAAATTGGAAATGTGTATGTCTTCATTGGGAACAAGGCTTCCGTGCTAGACGCCGGAACTTCAAGAACAATTTTTTAATTGATCGGCTTCTCTTTTTTGCGTCTAATGTACCCTCGCGGCCGGACGGGATTACGTGAAACTGTGGACTTACGTCACAGTCTCGCTTGTTTTTATTTATTGCCCGTTTTTACACTTGACTAGGGTGTAGCTTCAGCGCGTTCAACACCATAATTTCATTTTTTTAAATGAATCATACAAGCCTGCAAAAAAGGTTGGCTGAGGCATTGTTTATCTGAAACAATGCTGATTATACTTTGTGGAGGCTATCGTAGAATGATTCCTTGAGCAAAACTACTACAATTAAACCCAGATATAACGAAGTCGACAAAAGCTTCCAATTTTGCGTCCCATCCAGGTTTTCGTTGCATGCAGTGTTCGAGGTAAGGCTAGCGTGGATTAAGCAGATGCGAAAGCAGAATGCTTGACATTAGTGAAGGTGAACGGACCTTCAAGCATTTATTTCACAGTGAAACGCTGCGTGATTTGCGCCTGCCGCTTTCGCACGAGCTCAGGCACTACAGGGTGCTTCAAAGAAGCTGGGTCACTTACACCCATATTCACCAACGTAGCTTAACCATCACTTCTGCCTTTTAACACTTTTGGGTTCCAGACGCGCTTCAAAAAACAAACTAATGCTGAAACTGCGCCTTTTTGCTAACTTCGTGCTCTCTTTCCGACTCAAGATTGTTCAGAGGGTGCTCGCTGGAATACTGTACCGGGAGGCGAGGGAATTTCAAAATGCGAACTTCTCTTGCAAAAGAGAAAACGTACCGTTTTCTGGCAACAGGACTCATCATCGCAAACCGACACCACAGGTAGCATTGAAGACGCGTGACTACAGGTCGATAGGAAGACCTAGCATCTCAAAACGTAACGCTCGAACCGACACCGCACTTCCACGTGGCAACGCACGGTAGTGTGTGGTACGGGCGAAAAAAAATTTAGTGACCGAAAATTTTATTGAAGTAGATATACAGGAGAGGCATGTGGGAGACAAGAATGAGAGGGGGGGAGAGAGAAAGACTGGAGACGACGCAAGTCACCCCAAAAAATTGGAATGTAGTTACCTTTTCCCCCTGGTGTCACGCTACACAATGTAAGTTTCGTGTTACGTTAGCCATGAGGTGGCGCTAGCCGCTGCTTTCATCAAGATCATCACGACGACTTTTGTTTTTGGCGATTCTAGACGACTTCATTGCTGCTAGTTCCTTGAAGCAGTGCTAGCATTTGGCAAATTAGTGCATTTCCTCTGGCCGATGATTTAGCAGTAAAAGTGCTAAAAACCATGGCTGTTCAGCTTAGACAGTTCGTAACATCAAGGTTAACCGCCGCAATGCCTCCGTTTCATAGAGGTCGCAAACACATGGGCTTCTATGGGGGTGGCAATGAGGAATTTAAAAACGTCGTTAAATCCAGGAATTCGTTAAATAGAGGTTCGTTACATCCAGGTTTAGCTGTACTACAATTTGAGCCTACCGTTATATACGATAAACTGGCAGGAATAGTAGCTCATGTATGTACACATGAGAAAAATCTCTACAGTTCTGTGCACCACGTAATGGTACCATAGCTATAGATCGAGAGGTCATTCAATGAAACATCTCTGAGCGAGGTGAGTGCGCTACAACAACAGTCTTACGAATTAAAGTTTTGTCCGATGAAAATTTCTACGTGCACATTGTCTTGTAGTGAATTTGAAAATTATTATTTTAATGTATTCACTTGTATATCCACAAATATATTCCAGAGAGCAATTTTGTATGTGCGACGTAGTGCCGGTAATTATTTCCTTCGCGTGTAAAAAAGAAGCCTTCCAAGTGCGAGCACTTGGTTTCAGAGCTGGTGGCTAAAATTGTGGCAATCTACGATAGCATTTCTTTTTGGCGGATATCGAATGAAAATGTGGCATTGCTGCTTGAACGAAATGAAAGAGAAACTGCCGACGAAATACTTATGCTCAGAAAAGATTACAAATTAAAAAATCGTTTGCTATGCTGGAATTTTGTTTTCAGATAAGTAATCATGTTTACAAACACGTTTTTATGCAATACAGATAGCGTGTGTTGGTGCATATTTAATTAAATTGTCTTCCATTGCAATAAAAACGAAGAAAACCTGTGAATATTTTTTTCCAGGAGTTGGTAGCCTTAATGGCAAGCTTTGGAGTGCAAACAAAAAGTTTTGCATGACGATGTTGAGGGACTTGGGCTTTGCCAGGACTACCATGGAAGACAAGATGATGGTGAGACTCTATTGTTGTTTGCACAGGCACCTCGAGCAATCCTTGTGACGTAAGCGGCGGCACCATGTATTTTGAGATCCACAGTTTAGGCCGCGTAAAACCGCGACAAGTCCAAATGTCCAGAAAAGAAACTGCAAGCGCTGGCTGCCGGTGTTCGGACCGAGCCATGTCCGGTGGCCTCTCTGCCTGGCTACCAGGCAATTATTTTGGGGTCCTTAGGGAGAATCCCAGTAGCATCACGTGCTTTTGTGTCCCTGTCCTACATTTAATTATACTTTATGTAACGTTGAATTCCGGGAAGACATGGCTTAAGCATGGGGAGTGCCTTCAGCGACGTTGTTGAAAAACGTTAATATCAGTCAACCGTGGCGAAAACTACCACGCTCTTTTAAAATGTAGTCGGTCAACAACAAGAAACTAGCAACTACCAAGTCAGGAATGATCGCTCTGTTTGGTACTTGCGTGCTCTTGGCAAAACAAGTATCAGGAAACAGCTGTTCGTCAAGCGATATGTATTGAAGTCATTGAAGAGCTGCGAGAACATTTCCGTCATAGCGGACACGTTTAGAGGAAGCTATGCGAATTTCTACATTTCGGCAAGACGAAGGACTGTAATAGATCCAGTGGTCAAGCCTCTTTGGCCAGATGAGCAACAATTTAGCAATTTTTTTGTAGATATAGACCCTTTGCAAAATACTATCAGGCATAGCGGACAAGCGGAAGGCCAGTCGAGCAACGTTGCGCGCGGCTAGGATGAAGGAAACAGCGAGTGTGCCGGCTGCTCGGCTCAGGGCGCTCACGCATCGCCTAAGCTCGGACATGGACTCGCAATATTGTGGTACTGGATGATATGGCGTCTTCGTCGTGGGGATCACCGGGTGGGGCACCAACCGCGTTTGAGCGACGAACGCACCCGTGCCGTTTGCAGAGAGGGACACAGCACTGAGTCGGCATGACTCCTGCAGAACTTGTAACCGCATGTGGTGATAAAATCAAAATAGCAAGCAAAAACTCAGAAACCTATCAGATCAGACTGCACGCCGAGGTGACGGCGAGTGGCTCTAAGAGAGCGCCGCGCAGCCGCGGTATGATGAAGCCGCGATTCCTTTATCATGTCCGACGTTTGCGAATGACCTCAGTGTTGTCATTGTGAAAGCTCGCGTATCTACTATGTTGCCAACTTTTCTGAAAAGGGTCTATCCACTTGAGCATGGGCCCTGCGATACATATGTGGTGCAGGCTTGGAACCTCTGTCCCCCTCACACTCACTCACTCACTCGAGCGTAGCAGTGGCTTACCTTTCCAATGGCCAGATGTAAGTGAATGTCATCAGTCAGTCAGCGTGTTACGTAAATCCTTCACAACCGCGCGTATAAAAAGCAAAACCCACAAATGGTGCACCATGGCTCAGTATCAGTACAGGCGTGCGAAGCAACATCATCCGCGGAAAACGTCTCTTGCTCTATAGCTCTTTTTTGTCCGGCTATCTATGCCCTACCCATTCAGGTATGGAGTGCTGCCTGCTCCGTAGGTAACCATCACCCAGGGTACCCAAGGGACTACAGTAGAAAGGTTCAACCATGCTAGAAAGGCTCTTAGGGACACAAACTGCACTATCTCACCTGAGCAGGATCTTGCCACCCTTGTGTAGTAGTTGGGCGCAACCTCGCAAGTCTAACAAACTTAACTCTCGGCCCTCAATCCCGAGCAGCTGTAGAGCACCTGTTCGTGCTCGCGGTCACACAGCGATACACCAGAAGGTGCTAAGAATCTCTGGATCCGGACATGCCACCTTTGAAAATTGACCCTGGCAACGTTCAACACACGCCCCTTGTTAAGTGAGGGAAGCTTAGCCGAACTACTGGTGGAGCTCTTAGAAATTAGGTTGCATGTTATAGGGTTAAGTATGTTAGAAAGACAGGAGAATGCTTTGTGGAGATAACTAACGGTCATATTCGATACTACAGTTGACCCCAAGAATAGAAAGAACACGGTGTGGAAATTTTAATACACAAGAGAAATAGCAGGTTACGTGGAGCTCCTTTTTAGCGTTAGCGAGGCAGTCCCGGATGTTGTATTCAAGCTAAATGAGCGATACAGGTTAACGATAGTACAGGTCTATGCGCTAAAACCGAGCAGTGATGATGAATACCTAGATAGGTTTTACGAGCAAGCCGAATCAGCAATGAAGAAGGCCACAATGCAGTTCACGATTGGGATGGGAGATTTTAAAGCCAAGGTCGGTAAGAAGCAAATAGGAGAAAGGTCATTGGGAAACGTGGCGATAGACTATCGCAACAGTCGTTAAGATGTACTGGTTGAATTTGCAGAGAGAAAAACCTTAGGTTTATGAACACATTCTTCTATAAACGAAAGAACACGAAATGGACATGGAAAAGTGCCGATCGTAACACCAAAAACCAAATCGACTTCATTTAAAGTGACAACCTGGGTATCGTGCAAGACGTAGATGTACTAAGTAAGATTCAGAGCGCGCTTGGCAATTACTTGGTGTTTGTAACTGCGAACACAAAAAATTGATTTTAAAAGAGGTTTGCTGTCCAAACAAATTGACTACATTTTAAGTGACAACCCAGGTATTGTGTAAGACGTAGGGGTGCTACGTAAGCGGAGAACCGATCATAGGATGATGATAAGCAAGCTAAGGTTGAATTCCTGAATAAAAGAAGCAAACTCGTGATAACCATGAACGCCGCATGAAGTCAGTCAGAGCCATATCTCAGGAGTTTAAAATGACTCCTCAAAAAAAAAAATCTCGCTGCTTTTGAAAGAGCAGACGGGGGTTAGTGTAGGCAGGCTAAATGACAACCTAACACTGGCCCTCCGTGAATCAGCCGCAGCTACGGGAGGTAGAAGGAGTGGGAAACAAACCTTACACATCTAGTCAAGAAAACAAAAAAAACTCTCTGCCAAGCGTAAGAAGACGAAAGTATCAAGTACGGTGGATATCACTGAATTAGCTGATCCGTGGAAGCTGATTCACAGAAGTAAAACAAACGGCATTCGTGCATATACCATGGGAGTGTTCGAGGAAATGCTTCCCACAGGGGGAAGTTAAAACGCAACTAAGAGAAAGCTAGCCATCGGCAAAGACAGGATGAACCCGCTCACACACGAAAAGGGCAACATAACTCCCAACGTGGTCGAGATTATAAATGTAGCAGAATGATTCTTCACCAGGCTGTACGCCAGTGACGTGAGACAAGGGGAAACTACCGAGAGTACGAACTCAAATTGCGATGTCCCACAAGTGACTAAAGATGAAGTTGGAAAGGATCTCAAAGGCATAAAGATAAGAAAAGCTGCAGGAGACGACATCATTACCGTAGATCGTTTTAAGCAAGCAGGAGATATTGTACCGGAAAAGATTGCTGTACCATTTTGAAAATGATTGAACACTCTATATGTGACCATAGCCTTAAAAACGCCAACATTATTCTGATTCTTCAGAAAGTAGATCCGAAAGTCATCACGTATTACAGACCCATCCGTCGATTTTAGTTGTGTACAAGTTGTTCACTAAAATAATAGTTAGCCGCATGGGTGCCAGCCTGGATTCCCAACAACCTCAATAGCAAGCTGGGTTGAGAAAAGGGTACTCATCCATAGATCACATCCGTGTCTTCAGTCGAGTGATAGAAAAATCCGCAGAGCACACTAAACGCCTGTACGTGACATTTATACATTACGAGAAGCGTTCTGTTCCGTACTAACCACAGCCGTTTAAGAAGCACTAAAAGACCGGGGAACAGATGACACCTGCATAAGACTTCTAGAAGACATATATAAGGAATGCAGGGGAGGATAACTCTCCACAAGGAAAGCGATAAATTTCCTATCCGGAAGCGAGTAAGACAGGGAGATGCCATCTCTGCAAAACTTTCACAGCATGTCCGGAGGGCGTATTGAGAAAGCTCGACAGGGAAAACTTAGGATTAAGGAGGAACTGGGAATAATTGAGCCATTTGAGGTCTGTTGACGGCATAGTCTTGCTTAGTGATACTGCAGAACACATACAAACAATGCTTCAGGAACTACAATTAATAAGCATGGCCCACGGCACTGGAAATATATAAGAATAAATAGAAACTAACGAGTAAGCTTCATGCCACAAACGTGCTCAAGAGCTTACGAAACGGAACGCCTGAAAAAATAAAGAATGCAACTAAGTCGAAGAGATGGTTATTGCTGACCCTACGATGACAGAGAAATCCGGCGCCGAATAGGGACGGGTTAGGGAGCACTCCGCAAGCACTCCAAAATAATGAAAAGTAAGCTACTTCTGTCACCCACAAGCAAAATGAGCAACCAGTGTATACTGGCGGTGACGGCATACGGGGCTGCAACTTGGCGCCTTACTAAACAACTAAAAAGCAAACTTACGTCAGCTCAATGGGCCTTTTAATGAATAATATTACGAATACTCAGGAACAGAAAACGAGCTACCTGGATCAGAGAAGAAACTAGAGGTGACGATATCATAGTTCAAATAAAGAAAAAGAATTGCTCTTCGGCTGGCCTTGCGGTGAGACGAACCGAAAATCGGTGGACAATTAGGGTAACCGAGTGGATACCTAGCGGTGGGTGTAGAAGAAGGGGAAGGCCAATAACACGATGGAGGGGTGAAATAGACAACTTCAGGGTGAACTGAGGACTCGAGCAGGACAACACAGAAGCGCTTGATAGTCAATGGGTGAGGTCTTCTTAGCGCAGTGGACCTTAGAAGACTGATGATACTTATGAATATGACGGGGATGATGACACAAAGTTCAGCTAAATAGCGTCGAAATCACAAACGTATTGCAACTTATACGCAATTCGTTGGAAGGTGTCAGGTCGAAAATCTGACTGATGAATGCAACTATCTCCGTCACGCAGGAAGGATTGCGGGACCAGGCTGTCACAGCTCTCGGACTTATCATGACGACCAAAGACAGACAATAAACAAAGCCTAGCGTCCTCAGTAATGCTACCGAAGCAAAATCCCCCCCTGGGTTACCTGACATTCATTTGCAGCCGTATAAGCCTTAATGGGAGCTGTAGAGGAAATCACAACAAAGAAGAAAACAGCTTCAAATGCGTTTCTTATACGGCGAGCAGATTAGTTTGCGCCATTCTGTGCTTGCAATAGCAACTGCTTATTGAGCGCCTCCGTGGAGGTGCGACATTAAAAGCATGTAGCGCAACAGCTGCAAGGACAATTTCTTTTAGTCATTTAGTGGTTTACCTAACCTATGCAGTGGTCGCAATTTTCTGAATGTTTGTTCCTCAAAAAAACTTGAAGTAGCAGGCAGCAACGTCGCCAGCATTGCAGGCATTGCTATATTGGAACGGGAAATATTCATAATTAAATGTTTCAAAATGGTGAAATGGCCGAATTTTTCTTGATTTGAGTTTCCCAAAAATACCCGGACTAGCACGCAGCAGTGTTGTGTGCTTTGTAGACATTGCTACGTTTTGAACGGGAAATAATCATATTTAAATGTGTGAAACCAAGTGGAAGACAAGAGGGGTACGTGTGCGTATGTTAGCACAAGAAACCTTTTCGGCGCAATAAAATAGACATCACATCATATTACAGCAATTATAAATGACGTCACGACGATCCGATTAATTCTGAATCATCATAGTGTCAAGCGGTGAGTCGACTAAGTAACTACGGTTCGATATTTTGGCTTCCATTCCACCAGTTGAAGCAAAAGTTCCGATTTACCCTTCCGCCGCTGTGGCCCCGAGAAAATAAACGATAGCTCAACAAAATGCTAATTAATTCTCAGTCATTTCTCTTAATAGTGATGCCGTAGCGGTTCTAGTTGAAACGCTCTTGCTATTGTCAAAAACAGGAGGAATTCAGCCACCTCGCGGAAAAAATCAGAAATACGAACGGGGAGCCTATCAACGTCAGAGAGTACATCCAGCCCTGCGCCTCTAGCAACATCGCTTCTTTCTTCTACGCCCGTCGTTTACCGCCAGACCACCCCAGTCGCCAGAAACTCCAAAACCTCATTACGGAGCTGTTCGTTCACTTCCAAGCGGGACCCTTGTACCACTTCTTTCCGACACTTCTGCGCCGAATTTTGGAGCGGCTGTCTGCTACGAGGCTTGGTCGGATCAGTGCCAGCATGACTGCCTTGGAGAAATTCACAGAGTAAGACCCAGTTTGTCATCTAGGTGTTAAGTGTGAGGGTGTCGTCGACCATGGTCAAAGACTCCGTTGTCGAGAAATGCAAGTTTTAAAATGTCACTTGTTTCCGTAGTGATCCTAGCTGTTTACAGCGCCAGCACGAAGTGAGGCATGGCAAACGGGGGCTTGGAAAAATAACAAAACTGCTATTCGAGTTATGCACGGTAATTTTACATAAAGGCACTTGTATTAGTATGCGTCACAGGTAAGTTAAGTTGGGCAACCCAGACAAATTTTCTTTGCGCTTTCGAAGCATGGCACGGACATTCAACAGTTATTGCTCAATACTATAATTTCGAACATTATAGAGTGGCAACCATCTGGAGCATATGAAGCGGCTGTTTATGGAGGGCATCTATCATGCCCAGGTTGGAAGCTAACTTCAGATACACAGGGTAGGTTATCGGGATCATTTACTTCAAAGAATACCAACAAGGAGCTGCCCATAACATACAAGTGGTGTGGGAATGAACCACCATATAGGGCAGAAAAGTCTTGGGCACATTGGGAGAAAACAGTAACGCTTACTAGGCCTGAGGGTGGATCATTACATTTTCTTGTGCATTACGAAGCCGAAGAGGTGAGTGAGGAAAAGCAGTACGTTGTGGTTAAACAAAAATAGATAAATTTAAACAGAGAAACGGGCGAGTTTAAACGATTTCACAAACGTGCGTAGTTTTTTAACGCTTGCTCCCAAATGTTTGCAGAGTGGTTAGGCCTTAGGATTGGAATATTGCACACTAACGATCCCCATAGTATTTATTTCAGAGTCAACTGGGAGAGTCTTAGTAGAAGCGCACGGCACAGCGCGCACTAATTGTACTGTCATACTGGGTCGCCTAGTCTGAGACGTATTGCGGACCCATTTTTTTTTGGGGGGGGGGGCGCTTAAAGTTGTCATACACATTTCGTTTAGTATGTTTTACTATAATTTAAGAATACTTGAAAAAATGGGGAATATAGTTATCACCGACGCAATATTCTTTTTTATTGTTCTTTAGATCAGTATAGTGCACGTACCTAGGTACCAATGTTTCGAAGTTTTTACTGCCTGCTACCCCTACAGTTAATCAGGCCACATAGAATACCTGTCTTAGACTGAACGCTAAACTCGCGAAAGGGCAATATAACATTACTTTTGCTTTCCAACCTTTTTCGTTTATACATCCTTAGGTGAAACCTAGGAGGAAGCAAGGGCATTCTACGAATCGAAAGTACAGCCACCACTGAAAGCCTCTTATGATAAGTAATGGGAGTTAAATACTTTAATAAACCATCCTTCGAAGGTGATTGATTTAAGAACATCTATTTCAACTTAAAAATATAAAGCTTGCGTTATAGACCTTCTGCAAAATCAGCTGCCCTGTCGGGGCCCTTGCGAGCGCGGCCGCCAAATTTAAGGGTTGTTCCGGAAAGTGGAACAGCTAACTGAGGAGAATGTTGGGTGATTTGGCACGTGCTCTCGTCCAGCGTTCAAAAACAGGGAACAAGGTTGTTCAGGAGGCAGAGGAAATAACTTTGGAAGTCAAAATGTTATTTATTGTGTCATCGTAGCTTCCGCAACAAGCGTGGACCTTGATACCTTTTTCTTGTATGCGTGTAACGCGTGCTGCGAATCATACGTTTTTACCTTCGTTCCCATAACTGTGAAAAGGAGAAATTTTGTCCATGCAATATGCAAGGTGTTACCAAAAAACTGCCTGCTTGTTTCAAATTTGCCAGCAAGTTCGTGCTAGGGCAGCGGCGACTGCGGGCTTCAAGTTCCGTGATCGTGCGAATGAAAGTAAGCTCCAAAACGATTTAAAGTGATTACGCAATGGAAAGACTATGGCTCTCTATCTGAAATGGGTTAGCGTTCGCTTTCGCTTGTTCGGGGTTGAATATTATGTCTTTCTTGGCAAGGCAAAAAATTTCAACTGACGTTTGAACAGGGCGCTGCAACAGCTGTATTGACGCACATGCTCTGTGACACACAGGCTTAGCCGCTACATTCGGGGCTTGACGTTCTTTATGTGCGTTTGACAATACCAAGCTTTTTACCTGCCCATGACGAAGAAAATTTCCAGCAGTAGGTTTCGTATGCCATGTAAACGTTGCTTGCAGCACATTGCGTGCGTATTGAGCTCAAGCGTGCGCTTGAATTAAATCTGTGCTGAACCACGACCGATGGTGGACCTGTGATTGTTCTTGCACTGAATGACGATTATTGTGTACACTTAAACCACAAGAATGCAGAATATACCCCCAGCGTGGAAAAAAAACAGGCTGTGCAAAGATGCCCTGTTGCGGAAATGAGAACAGGAAATTATGGGACAGTTTCGGTATATATGCGGTTACGTCTGGACCCTTTATTTGAGGGAGTAGCTCAGTAAAAAAGATTTTGAAGAACCTTTTCAGTGCTGAGTGGAGCAGGTAACGCAAAAAGGAGGGAAAAGGCGAGGGGTGGCTGTCTCTTTGACTGTGTGATGACCTCCGTCACACTCGGGTTCATTCTACCATGCTTCAAGGAATTAATCAATCATACCGTAAATGCACCTTCAAGCTCGCAAAAAGTTTCAGTGAGGAAGACAGAACATAAACTAGTGTATTTTTGCCTCCCTCAGAACGATCATAAAAAGTTTCAGTGAGGAAGACAGAACATAAACTAGTGTATTTTTTGCCTCCCTCATAACGATCATATCATCAACTCATATTGCCAGGTGTCATTCCACGGCATTCGTGATGATGTAAGCGCACGTATGGCATTGCCGGAGGTAAACAAACAGCCTGAATTTGTACAAACCACTTCACCGGATACTATTTGTTTTATTCGGTGGCAAACTTGCAACTCCACCTTTGGTGCTGCTGCGATTGCGTTTTGGACGGATAAGATGTCACCACGAAGCCGTACTGGGACGGGGGAACCACTTACAAGTCCACACGCACCATTCAGCAGTAATTATGCACGATCAAACAACACGAGGTGGGCAGTGGTCAGCACGACACCAAACAATGCACGTGCAGCACGCGTGTTCACAGCCGCCGTAATCCTTTGTTATAGAGGCGAAAGGAGATATCGCTTTGGCTCCGACCGAGGGCAGAACTTTTGCATAAGGGCTATAGTAACACAACCACATGGCTTCACAGCGGAAACAATGCCTTCTACTCTGCCTCAACTAAAATGTTTGAAATACTAAGTGACATTAATCACCAGCAACGAACTTATTTTGCAGGAAGCAGATTTTAGATTACAAAGCTGAGCAAACTACAGATGTGAGCCGTGATTTTATTCACCAATACATAAGAAAAATCGAAGAAACAAAGGAAGACTCCAAACCCTTGTTTACGCGTAAGTATTTTAGGTGGTAGCTCCTAACGTGGATTAATCTGCTTTGACATATTTTTCCCGGTCTTTATCAGTCCCTGATTTGGGGCAGGTGACACTTGTATTAATGGCTGATCATCTCTGACATTTGCTGACCATTCTAGGAAGGAAAAAAAGCTGTCGATTTAACCATTACTTTGTGTTAAGAATGGCAATTGCCTCTGCAGCCAAATTCATGAACATGCATAAAATAAATGACTGTTTCTGCCTGCGTCCCACAAAGTGTCTCGGCAATCACGGAAATATTGTATTTGATATGAAAAAGCAAGGAATAGAAAGTAATTTTTCGCACAACCCGAATAATCGTCCAGGGTGTACATTTTAACGCGTCGTTTAGAATAGAATCGGCAATGAAATCGTGGGCACGAAATATTGTGTGATCGCCAAAACGCAGTCAAAATAGCATATATTCTCCGAAGAATTACGGGGGCGGTTGGAGGTTCATGGAAGAGTCCTTCGTCCTGCTCTAGACCTAGTAGGATGTTGATAATAATGGTGTAATAATTAAGTACTTTAAAGACTCCTTACATATTTTAGTATAGCAGGATTTTCTGGAATGAAATGTGTGACATTGCTTTGTTGTCAGTAAGTATGGTGATATTTAAACGACAACCTATTCACAAGAACGGTGTATTTCAACCATGTCCATCGATGTAGACCGCTACCTGGTCGGTAACGTGAACGCCTTCATCATTGGTGGTACCGTCAGCACGACCAACACAATGTGGTGGCTTTTGCTGCTGTGTGCAAAATACCCCGACGAAATCCAAGCTCGAATTCAGCGAGAGATCGATGGAGTGGTCGGGCCCGACCGAAGGCCCACATGGGATGATCGAAAGCAAATGCCGTATACACAGGCCTGCATCTTGGAGGTTGAACGCTGGAAAACGTCAGCTCCACTGGGAGCACCACGAGAGTAAGCAAACGGTTTATTTCACTGATTCCGCCTTTAATCTGTGCTTTCTCGGGAGTCTTCTTTACCTGGAGTTTGCCCGGAAGGACCTATCAAAATTGTTTTTTTTTCGGAATATGTCACAGGAAGAAAATCAAATATAATGGTTAAGCCTGCTCGATGAAGCGGAGAAATTTTCAGAGACTCTGAAAGATTCATTGACCGTAATGGATCACAACAGGCCGCAATAATTTTGCGCCGAGCTCCAAAGCTAACTGTTGTACTCTGTCCTTTTGGGGCGTAAGTGTTAAAAAAACGCTTACTGAGCACGGCTGACCGAGCTAGAGGGGACTGAATGGGGTTCAAATTGAGCGGATGGCGTTTTACGGATTTTCTTCTGAATAATTAAAGAAACGTGATTTATCATTTCATTTTCGGCACCGAGATCTGTACTCGTTAAGGATGGGTATCGTTAGAGGAATTGACGTATCCACATTTTGACGGTGCCTTTTCTATTTATCGAAACATGCATATAAAAAAGAATCATTGGTGTCCTTGAGACCAATGACATTAACTGAAGTGTAAGTTCGATTTGATGCGGGTTGGTTTTCTAACATTCATCAAAAGAGGATACTCCGTCTAATCACCCAGCATAGGAAAGTATACTTTTCATCAAGCACTTACCAGTGCTCGCAGTCACTTATCAAGCGGGATTCCCACGACGGAGAAACCCTCTCTTTTTGGCCCGCGGGACCCGCTCACGTGACCGGTTTTAGGCTCCGCCCCTAGGTGGGGATAGCCCGCGGTGGCTCCGCGAAAGAAAATGCCTTTGCATGTTTTCGCTTGACGGCGATGGCCCTCGGCGGGGATTGGAACCTGTTCCTCGGCGCTGTCGTCTGCTAGTCAGTCCGCGTAGCTCTGCACGTGTGGATGCGCCGCCAGGCCGGATAATCCGGTCACGTGCAGTTGACGTCACATATCCGTCCGTCTCCGTGAGAGGGTTTCTCCGTCGTGTGAATCCCGCTTCACTAACGTTCACCACGCAAGCCCGTTCCAACCGTAGGGTTTGTGCCTAAACATTTTGTACTAACAATAGCATGTAGATTATTTGCAGCCGCACAGACCACTCGAATCCGCCCTGAAACGCTTTCGGTCAATGCGATCCTCTGGCCGGAAACTCACAGGGGCAAACCCCTATACCCAAATGCCCAGTCGTGAGCGGGGCTTGAACCGGCAGTGAGAAATGTCTGGGTATAAGCCAGCAATAATATTTTTCTGGGGCCAATCCAGAAGTGCGGTGCTACCGCAGAAGACACACAGCCCTATCAGCGGGGAACGGTCTCTCGCAGAGTCATGCGGGATCCATGCGTCGGAAATCCTCACGGAGGTCCCCTCCTTTTCCTGCGTTACCGTGTTTTAAGGTATATTGTATGGCGAGCTGTAATGCAGCATGTTTAAAGTGGTAATGCATTAGCAAGAAATGGTGATGGCCGAACCCCACGATCAATCAGATGATAGAGAAGTGCGCGGAGGATACTGGCCCCATTATATAGCGTTCATAGATAATGAGAAAGCATTTGACTCGGTCGAAACCTCGGCAGTCATTCAGGCATTACGGAAGCTGGGTGAAGCCGAGCATTACGTAATAATGCTAGAGAATATTTACGATGAGTGGACAGCTACCGCCATTCTCCATAAGCAGAAAAGTAAAATAACTATAAGGAAGGGCGTAAGCCAAGGAGACACAATCGTTTCAATGTTATTTACAGCATGTTTACAAGAAGTATTGAAAACATTGAATTGAGGAAAGAAGGGTGTATGGGTTAATGGAGAATACCTCAGTAACCTCAGATTTGCTGATGACGTTGCCTTGCTATGTAACTCGGGAGACGAATTTCACAGCATGCTTACCGCACTGGACAGAGTAGAATCGTGGGCCTGAAAACTAATACGCAGAAAACTAAAACTAAATCAATAACCTCGGGACAGCACAGCGTATTAAGATAGGTGGCGTTGCAGTGAAAGTGGTAAGAGAATGTATCTACTTAGGCCAAGTTGCGACCCCGGATCCCAACCATGAGGCAGAGATAATTAGAAGGATAAGAATGTGGTGGAGTGGATTCCACCGGTATTCTTAGATAATAGATGGCAGCCGACCATTTTCCCTGACGAAGAAAGTGTATGACAGCTGCATCTTACCAGTACTTACCTAAAAGGCAGAAAAGTGGAGGCTCACTAAGAGGGTTCAACTTAAATTGAGGACGACTCAGCGAGCAATGCGACTCAGCGAGATGATAGGAGTAAGATTAAAGGACAAGAAGAGAGCGGAGGGGGCTAGGGAAGAAACGCGTGTTAAGGATGTATTAGTAGAATTTATGAATGGACGTGGGCAGGGCAGGTAATGCGAAGGCAAGATAACCGTTGGTCATTAATGGTAACAGAGTGGATCCCTCTTGAAGGCAAGCGTGGCAGCGGGTGGCATAAAGTTAGATGGGCATACGAGATCACGACGTTGGCGGGCATAAATTGGTCGGTGTTAGCACAGTACCGGTATAATTGTAGATTAATGGGAGGGGCCTTTGCCCTCCAGTGGGAGCACATAGGCTGGAGATGATGATGATGAACCCTTCTTGATGTAATTATTATATGCAACAGGGTTACAAGCGCAACACAAAGCTATGTATGATTTTATAGATATTCATAATAGAAACAAAATGAATAAACGTGGTGCAGGACTTTTCAGTCTAGATATCGTTTTTTATATTTATAAGCCCTGATGGGATATCAAAGAATCCTGCAAATACTCATGCTTTCACATGTATTGCCACTGCAAAGTATGTTTAAATGTTCCATGAAGCACATTACCATTCTGTCCATGCTGCCTATCGGAGTGCAAGATATGTCAAATTAGACAATACACTACCTGCGGTGAAAGTGAATGACATAAATAACGTGTAAATGTGTGTTTGCATCTCTGCGATTTTATAGTCAACGTAATTACACGTCGAGTTCCAGGTTCCAGTTGCGGCCAGTCGGGACCCAGAGATTCTTAACACACTCTCCTGTATCATGCTGTGACTGAACTTCCCAGCGCTGTCCCCAATGTTGTGACTGTGCATCCCACCGCAGTTACCAATGTTGCGAATCAGCCATCCCGACGGGGTCACTACTGTTCGGACTGGGCCCTTTCACCGCAGCCACCACCGTTGCGACCGGCCATCCGAGCGCAGTCACCTGTGTAGCGGCGTTGCCTTGCTCTGTCCGCTGCCGACGCGGCGCAGAGCACCGCGACGAAGTTCTCGAGCCGACGAAGAGTTGAAGCAACGTTTATGTACAGTATCTTCAAGGGAACAAAGTTACATGGCTCGCGCAAAGGTGACAGCACCTCTCCACTTGGTGCATCCGAAGAGACTGGTGGCGATAAGTGCCGCTGAAGGATGCCGCGCTCGCTCTGCCTCCGGGCGGGTATTTATACTCCCGGGAGTCCGTTGTAGGTTAGAGCGGCTTGAATCGCTGCAATCGGGACTCTCGCTGGCCGAAGCTTGAAATCCGACGAATGGAGGTGCAGCGGTTTTGTCAGCCGAGCCACCCCGACGGGGAAAAGGGAAGGGGACGCCGTCGCCGTCTCACCGACGCCGCCTCCAAGCATGTAGTGGCAAGACGGCCACCGGTCGTTCACCCGAGGGATGATTCGGCGGAGCCGCCGCGACGGAAAAGGAGAGGCGACTCTGCAGCAATGCATGTTTTTTTTTGTCAGCCGCGGGTGGTTTGGTCTGGTTTGGTTGAGGCGTGAATCGTCCCCGCTGTCGGCACGTCGACCCGTGCAACGAATTTGGGCCGGGCGCTGGGGCACAACAATCGCTGTTCGTATGTTCGCCGTGGACTGGGTGTTCAGGGCTGCAAAGATCGAGTCTGGGTTCCGTGCCGGTGCAGGTTGTGCCAGTAATATTTAACGTTAAAGTGCATATAGACCTGTGCTTTTCTAGTGCCCAGATAGCAAAGAAATGTTACAAAACGTTCATGCTTAGGATACCCATGACGACAAAATGGCTACAAATACACTCGAACAAAACACCCACCGTTGGAACACAACTTATATCTCTTCTAATTTACGCCTGGGTCAAACTTTTCTAGATGGCCTGAATCTGGTTTTGAAAACGTCGAGAAAAATCCGGTTTTGTATTGGGATTAAAAAGGACCTGGGAAATTTGTTTTCGGGGAATTACTGCATCGGCGTGTGAGTCGTCCTCTAAACGCTTTCAAAATTCCGCTTTTAATCTCGTCGATAGGATACCCTTATTATATCTTTGTTGGCTTAATGCAGCGGCATTTCAGTAACCCGATAGGCGACCATCTTGTGCCTTTGTTCTGGCTCTGCACGCCTTTGTCGAATAAAATAACCGAAACACAGCAGTGTGTGACAAAGTAGAGCGCACCGCACGGCATGCGTATTACCCAATTTTCGGAGCATTACAAAAGCAATCCTTTCGAAGAATTTTAGTTGGTTTAGTGCAACACACTTGCAAACACTGGAATATATGAAAAAAGGTTTAATTCTGATTCAGAATGATTAGTGTGCAATGAATATAAATTTATTGACAAGATGCTGCCCTGTCTCGCATCGATCTGTCACTGTCGCATCGATCTGTCGCATCGATCCGCAGTGGCGACAATTACATGGCGAGTTCCTCTGAAAAAGGTGAACGTAAAAAAATGAGATTCAGCACAATGGGGTGCGAAAACACGAGAATTTGAACCTCAAAGTAACACTTTTGAAACCGTTCCGAAACACACTAGAGCCTTACCAGGAAAATACAAATGATGCCTGCCACTCCAGCCGCCAGACGTTGCATATGGCTGAAACGTTTTCAAACCCGGGTCCTGTAGAACTATACAACACCGCCACACTGGGGCGCGAAGAGCACAGGATTCTTAACAAACCGACGCTGTGGCCGCATGTGCAGTCTGTGCTCCTCTCGCCCTGCCGGTAGACGTGTCATGCATGAATGCCCGTTGCGCGCCACGTCTACGATGGGTGGCTGCTCGCTCCCGCCGGCCGGCACTTGACGATACATTCACCGGTTGATGCGCCGCCGCTGTGTATGAAGTGGGCAGGGCTTGTTTTGGACTGCTCGCGCAAGCGGGGCGCGTCGCAGCTGATTAAACGTGCACGGACAAGCGGGGATAGAATATTTCGGACCACGCGAGCACGTGGCCAAAATCGTCGCTGCTCACTGTGGACCCCAATAGAAATTTCAACAGGCCACAAGGCTGTTGGCCTGATAGCCGACCCGGAAATTCGCCATGTCGGTTTCTCGGCTTATCGGCATGTGTGGCTGTAAGCGGGTTATTCGGTTGTTACGGCAGTCAATGCAGTGGTTTCTTGGTCTGGCTATCATTGTAGTAGCCTGTTGGTGCGGATATGGGTTTGTTGGTCAGTCAGTAAGTTTTAAGGTTTTGATGGCCTGATAAGTCTCATGGCCAGTATGCAAGTTGGCGTGCACCGACCCACTATGGAATGTGGTACTGGTTTATAGTACACAAGCACTTAGGCCTTTCAGACTGGAAGACGTAACACCAAAATAGTGAATGTTCTTTTATTCACCTGACTCTTAATTTTCGTGCTGTGCCGCCCAGACTTCGAGCAAGGCGCTTTGTAACCGCCCTCACACTCTTTCCGGCAGGCTTCGCAGATGCAGTCTCTTCAAACACCGATTATACTCCGTTCAGGCCCATACCACGGTCCCCAAGGACTTCTTGTTGAGCCATATAGCGGAACCCTTCTATTCGCATTGAAACTGGACCCTGGCAACATTGAACGCACGCACTCTGTATAGCGAGGGCAGCTGAGCTTTACTACTACAGGAACTCTCTGACATTAAGTGGGATATTATGGTATTCAGCGAAGCTAGAGGGGCTGGAGAAGGTTTCATCGAGCTTACTAGAGGGCATATGCAGTACTACAGTGGACAGGAATGAAAAAAAAGAACAAGGGGTTGGTATTTTTAATCGACGAAGAAGTAGCAGTAAACGTGCCGGAGTTTTTCAGCATTACCGAGAGAGTCACCGCTGTCGTGATCAAACTAAAAAAAGCGATGGAGGTTAAATATAGTACAAGCCTATGCCCCGAAAACCAGCTATGCTGATGAAGCCGTACATAGGTTCTACGAAGACGTCAACTCAGCAATGAAGAAGGCAAGAACGCAGTTCACTATCATGATTGGAAATTTTAACGAAAATATCGGTAAAAGGCAAACGGGAGAATGATCAGTGGGAAACATTAGAATCGACAATCACAACTGTCATGGAGATACACTGGTGGGATTTGCAGAGAGACATAACCTAGGGTAATGAACACAGTCTTCTACATACCAAAGAATACAGAATATACATTGAGGACTCCAGATGTTGCCATCAAAAACGAAATTGACTTCATTAAAAGTGACAACCCGGGTGTCGTGCAAGATGTAGAGGTGCAAACTAGGATTCGGAGCAGCGACCATAATGATGGTTAGATGCAAGCTAAGGCTGAATACAACGAAACTCATGAAAACTAAGACCCCCCATGGAATCAGTCAGAGCCACATCGCAGGAGTAGAAATTAACTCTTCAAAAGAAATTTTCTCCTTTGAATGACCTGAGCGGCACACACACATGGAGCGAGAGATAGATCAAACTTTATTTAAAGCGGATCATGTCCAGGCTGCCAAAAATGGTTTTCTGGTGTACCTGGAAGGCGTTCAGGCGGGTATTCTTCTGGTGTCAGGGCACCATGCGTGGGCAATATGCCGGGCGAGGCGAGGACAAAGGATGGGGCGAAAATTGGCGTAGGAGCGGCCCAGCTTTTCCATGAGTATGGAATGTGGGATGGTAAAAGGTGAAGATTAAGTGAGTGGGGTGATAGCCTGCGCGAGGACGAGTCCAGTAGGTATGTTTAATGTCGGGATAGGCACCATACACCTGACAGTGGGGCGTGCCATCTTGGGTCATTATATAGTGAAGGATTAGGTCGCAAGGGACGGAGAGAGTCTGAGCCTGGCGAATGTTATTGCCTCCGCCGGATGTTAGATCAGAAGTGGGAGGAGGAAGATTGTGGCGGGAACTGCCAACATCCTGCAGCTGTTGCTCCTATAGGCGGCACGTTTTGCTTTAGGGCTGTAGTCCTGGGGCCACGGTTGAGGGTTGGTCGCGTTTCGATTCGCACAAGCAAGGGGATGACCGCTTTCATTCCCTACAATAATCTGGTGTCCGGGGACCTATTCTAGAAAGACGTGCAGAAATTGGGAACTGCCATGTAGTTGTGAGCTCGTGATGAATGTGCACAGGTAAGAAGTTAGTTGCGAATTCTCGGAGGGCTCCTTGACTGTCCGTGTGGATAGTAAATTGGTGAGTTGAATGGTTCTCCTCTATGATCGAATCGGCAGTAGCTTGTATGTCATCGGCTGTAGGAGAATGTGCATTAAAATGTTGACGGATGATCTCTTCACGTGGACCTACCGCGACAGCCTTGGATATGTTGTCAGTAAACGGGGCGTCTGTGTAATATGTGTCACGTGATGGGCTGGAAAGATGAGGGCTCTGCTACGGTGCCAGCCGTAGTCTGAATCCCCCTACGTGATCAAGCAGAATGATGTCAGTGTAGACCGGCCAACTGACAACCTATCATCGGCACTCAGTGAATCAGCAGCTGTGGGAAAATCAGCATATATCGAACGAATGGGAATACTACCTAAGAAAAATGAAGGAACTAATTGCCAAACGTAAGGATATAAAAGTGTCAAGTACCGTGGTTCCAAATAAATTGGACGAGATTTGAATACTGATTAACAAAACCAAATCAAAAGACGTTCGTGCATATAACATTGCAGTGATCGAGGAAACGCTGCGAATAGGAGGAATATTGAAAGCCACTAAGAGAAAGATAGCCATCGGCAAAGAGAGGATGTACGCACTCAGCGATGGGCAGAGAAACCGTACGCACAACATGAAAGAGATAATTAAGGTAACGGAAGAAATGTAGACAAGGCTGTATGCCAAGGACGTTAAAGCGGGCAAACAACTGAGTATACAAGCGCAACTTGGGATGTCCGATCGGTAACTAGAAAGGAAGTTGGAAAGGCTCTCAAAGCCATAAATAAAAAAAAAACTGACAACGGCATAACCTTCTGCTTTTGAAGAAGGAATGAGATATTGTACTGTAGAAGATTGCTGTACTATATAAAGTACGATTAACGACTCAAAATGTACCCATAGCCTAGAAAAACGCCAACACTATTCTGACTCAGAAAAACGGACATTTTAAGGAACTTAAAAATAACACACCCATCAGCCTACTCTCAGTTGTTTACAAGCTATTTATCAATGCTATCGTTAGCCCCATAAGAGACAACTTGGATTCCAATCAACCCAGAGGCTGTGTTTAGGAAAGGGTTTTGAACCACGGATCACATCCGTGTCGTCAACCAAGTGATAGGAAAATCCAGAGTAAACAAAAACCCCTCTACATGACATTTATAGATTGCGAGAAAGCGTTTGTTCCCGTACTCACCGCAGCCGTGCTAGAAGCACTAAAAGACCAGCTAATAAAGGAAATCTACTTAAGCGTAGTAAAGCGTCAGGTTTAGTCCGGAACAGGTATAACGAATGACATATATCACGGATGCACGTTCAGAATAACCCTCGACAAGCAAATCGATAAATTTGCAATCCGAAAGGGAGTAAAACAAGGATATACCATCTCGCCAAAACTATTCAGACGATGTCTGGAAGGGGTATATAGAAAGCTTGACTGGGAAAACACAGCATTAAGCATAAACGGGGAATGATTGGGTCATCCGAGGTTTGCGGACAATATACTCTCGCTGAGTGAGAATGCAGAACACACGCAAACAATGCTTAAGGAGCTACAAAACGAAATGCCCTGCGGATAAAAATAAATAAGAATAAATCTAAAGTAATCAGGAATAAGCATGCCAAGATCGTCTTCTTCTACGTAGAAAACGAAATGCTAGAAGCAGTAACAGAATATAACTACTTAAGACAAATGGTCAGTGCTGACCCCAACCTTCAGAAACAAATATGGTGAAGAACAGGCATGGGCTAGAGAGCACTTGGCAAGCACTCTCAAATAATGAAGATTAAGCTTCCTTTGTCCCTAATGAGACAAATCTACAACCAGTGCGTAGTTGCGGTGATGACATACGGTGCTGAAACCTAAGGCTTTACTAAACAACAGAAAGCAAACTTAGGTCGGCTCAACGGGCGATGGAACGAATATTGCCAGAAATGTCAGTCAGGGACATTAAACGAGCTACCTCGAACAAAGAACAAACTAAATTTGACGATATCGTAGCTCAAATAAAGAAAAAGAAAAGGACTTGGTCCGGCATGTATTGAAACGAACGGACAATCAGTGGACAATTAGGGTAACAGAGTGGACACTAATAGAATAATGGGAAGGCCAATAACACGATGCAGTCATGAAATATAGAACTTCGCGAGTAAAGAGTGGACTCGAGTGGCGCAGGACATGAGTGGTTGGAGGTCAGTGAGAGAGGCCTTCGCCCTGCAGTGGACCTGAACAGCTTGATGATGACGGCGATGATGATATCATGATGAGAATAATCATCATCATTACATGAAGGCACTTTCTAGAACTAAACTAAAACAGGAAGTTTGCAACTTAGGTTTTCTCATATCTGCAGGATATTTTCTAAAAGACATTTAAACTCGCAAAAGCACCTCTACTGGCCACGCCATTTATTGAGCCTATGCCCCTTTTTTGCACCTGGCAAAAATGCGTCTTTAATAAGAGTCCCCCATTTTACAGTTTGGTGAATTTGTTGCAATGGTGGGCAAGCCTTAAAATCATTGAGGCCCATTGTTGGCAGTGTTTAATATCGCGAAAGGCTGGCTGCCAAGCTAAAGCAACAAATTCAGCTGATGTTGCAGAGCTCAATAAAAGTTTTCTCACTGCAGCAGCGTACAGCTGTATAAAGAAGGTTTTCTAAAATAGACGAAGATACGTATACCGACTTCTTTCTTTTGTGAAAGCCTAAGCTACTGTGATTATTCTGTCACCATGATATGTATCTGTCTCCGGTGCCCATCGTAGTTGAGTGGCTGCGGTGTCGTGTTAAATGGGGTTCGCAAAAGGATTCCTCATAAAGGCATCCACAAGTGTTTGCCTTCGTGGAGTATATAAACGATGTCTTAACAACTCACAAGCCACAGTGGTAGCGGCTTTGATCCCGTTGGATAAGTCATTTTTGGAACTTTAATTACGTTAGAGAGCACCCCAGGTAGAATGGTGGAAAAAGGGAGGCAAGGTGGCAAACATTTGTAGGAATGGATTATGTGCTCGTCGCCCCTCCCTCCCTTTGAAAAAAAAGGTCACATTGAGCGCACGAGAGCAGAGACGCTGTATTGAGACGCTGTAAAATGATCGATACTACGCAAAATTGTAAACCAATATGCGGATGCTATAAAAGCAAGATTTCGGAGCCACCAAGGCAGAAAAGTTGTGATACTTTCAAATAATTCTTTAAAAGAATGCTTTGATGCAAAAACATCCTCTAGGACAACTGCCCTGCCTGCGACGTACCGGTGTTCACATACCCGGAGTATGGTAATCCCCATCCCCCACCCACACACTTGTGCTATTCTATTGCCCAGATCAGTAGCAGATCAGTAGCATAAATTTTGTTAACTTGCTTATACTTACGCTAAAAAGGACGTCAAACGAAAAAAACCCCTATTATACCAGGATTTCACCCATTCATGCGCTACGAAAAGGGGTATCGCTAATCTTGCTTTCCTGTATGTCATGCGAAACGCATGACACCATACTATCTACTCAGGTGTAATAATCACACGGAACAATTTCTTTTATCTGGTTTTGGACTAGCCATTTTATCATCTCTGGCAGGCACAACCATCAACTGCATGCAAACTGCATAATATTTTTGCAAAGATGATAAAAATACAACAGTCAAAACAGAAGCAGTACCTCGTGTTTTATTCCGTTTAACAGACTCCGTATGACTGAATGGTTCACGCTTTTTTAAAGCGACACTTATTGCTCTTCCATTTATTTTTCGGGGTTTACTGCTCTTGGTGCTGTTTGCTTCGTTCTGACCGTGATTCGCTGTTTTGTGGCCGCTGTTGATGCTGCCTTCTAGCCTTGGTACGGTTTCCGAGGCGTGCACGCCTCAGCTTATCTCAGCCGCCATGACTGTCTAGCAGCTCTTCACATTTTGTGTGGCAACTTTGCAGCGCGGGCGCTTTTTTGATGCAGGCGACAAGCGAAAACGCCAGTGTTCACGAGATTTCGGATCACGTCAAAGATCCCAGGCAATCAAAATTAATCGGGAGCCCTCCAATACAGCGCGCCTTATCGGCAGTGCAGTGTCGGCGCCTTAAACCCTACAATTAGAAATGAGCTTTGCAACTTTGCTGAAAGCACCACTGGGTTTAATCTTCCAGAAGATAAGGCTGGACACCGCGCATCGTTCCCGCCATGTTTGGAAAGCGTGTCCCAGGGGGAGGCCTTGTAAGTTGCGAATAAGTTGCGTACCCTTCTCTGGGGTCGGCCGAAAAGCGACCGTAAAAGGAAGAGGATGAAATTATCCATTTACATGTCGTATCTCTCGGAGAACATATCCGAGCCTCACCATTTCGAGAAATCAGCAACTACGCAAAGCATATTAGCACTGTAAAAGCACAACATGCAACTCCGCGAAAGCTGTGGAAGGTCAGAGTTAAAGCTCCGTGTCATGTCTATTGAAACCAATGCGTGGCATCCGGCAGTTTTTAATATAGCTTAACATACTTGCCAATGCTAAAATTCGCTGAAAGCCTTCTGCAAAGCCGCAAAATGTTCACAAGGTAGCGCAAAAATGCCGCACGGAGCACGGGAAGTCGGTGTGTGGCGTTTTGGTTCCTGAATACATTTGTGAAGCCCGAGTGGTTATAATATAAAGTGAAACAGTACCGCGATAGTCTTTTGCCTGGTAACTGCCCCAAGTATAGGTGCGTGCCACAGTTCGACCCGTGAAATGTACGCTGGAGGTCTGAATATAACGGATGCAGAGCTGATTATTACAGCAACTTCGGACTGTGTGGTTGCCCTCATTCTAAGCCTCTCACATAGACAGCCCAAGTTTTTTCACACATCTTCAACAGGTTGCGTCGGAGGAAAATGTAAGAGGGCTTGGAGTGGGTATCTGTGGTGTGTAAACATATGAGTTCGCGTGTACATATTAAATGAACAGCAGAAATCAGCCGCTGAGCAGGGTTCCTTGTGGTCTGTCTTTGTATAGTATTTACTATGAAGTCCTCGATACAACACTAACCTTCCCAGGTGTGAGCACTTTGAGAACACTAGTTACTTCTTGGTGGTTTGAAGACACATATTTATGCAAGCCCATGAAATGATATTTGAGAAGTGTGATAAATCGATTGAACAAATTTGACGCGTAGGGATGTTTGTTTGCCGAATATCTTTCAGTAGTTTTTATATACTAATCCCACAGATTCACTGATCGTATACTCCCCTAAAAAGCTTTCATCCCACGGTGTAGAAACAGTGCTCCAGGGTTTAGCTCTCTCTTTAGGCACAACGATCTCATCGGAAAAAAAGGTTTCGTCTTTGTCATCCAGCGCCAAAATTACTCACACCCATTAGTAGAAACACGCATCAGAAGCACTTCGTGAGTGTCAGATATTGCTGCATTCCCTCTGATACTGTTCCTACTGGTTCTGCTATGCACAACCTAAAATCCCTTCATGTCGATGGCAAACCGTTGACTGGTTTAGGCGACACAAGTGCGCGGTTGTCCGTCATGAGCTCATATCTTCGCCAGCGGCTAAGGAATGTCCTGAACCCGTCCGCGTCCCGTGTTGTGAGACTTCTCGATGACATATGATTCTGTAGGCTGAATGTGTACCGCTCGGATTGACGATGCTAGTAAAACAATTCTCGTTATTAGCGGTTTTTAATACCTTCCCTTATGACGTGTTAATTGCCCTTGACTATCTCGTAGACCGTGGTGCCGTGATTGACTGCAGCTCACGGATTCCTCTTCTAGAGCTGCTACTGGCACCTGCTACTGATGGAATTTTCACACCCGGCTTCGCTCAACTGATCAAATTCGGTTGAACGACATCACCACATCTCCAGTATGGGGATTTTATCGTTTTGCCGGTAACGGAGAATCTGCTCAACCGCACCGTTCCCCTCCCGTTCTCAGGCATAACGGTAGAGAAGACTCGAGCAAAACTCCCATTCCTTTACTTCGGGCAGTCGACACGCATTCTCCTCAGAGGAATGCCACTTGCCTTATTCTTGCCCTCAACATAATGCCTACTTTCCACGATGACAGTCTACCCTTCTTTCCCCGACTAAGCAAGTAACAAGGACTCTGTATCACATGCTGCGTTCACTATAATGATTGTGGCGGAACATCCCGCATTCCAGTATTAACAACTAGGCTGTCTCCTCACCACCTATTCTGACATGTGTTACCTCAATGGTCGCCCCTCAGGCCGCGCTTATATTGCGACGAATCGTATAGAAATCGGCAATGCCAGTCGTCTTCGTGGATGCCAGTATGGTGTCTATCTGGGCCAAACGATGTATCATCACACAAAAACCAATGAAGTGTTTCGGAGAAATCTCATTTAACCTTAATCTATTCTAACGGCGGGATCAATCCTCAATGTTAATCTATTCTAACGGCGGGATCAATCCTTAATGTGAAAAAAAGGACAGCCAATGGTGGTTTGGGGTTTAACAAAATTACAAATGAGTATATATATCCCATCTGTCGCGTTGATGACGCTCTCGAGTGCTTGTTTGGTGCCTCAGATTTTTCATCAATTGACCTGCAGTTCGGGTAGTGGTCAGATTGCTGTCCAGAAAAAAGACCATAAAAATACCGCGTTCGTAAGGCGTGGCGGATTGTCACAAGTTGAAGACATGCTATTCCGACTTTGTATTGTGCAAGTCCGTAAAAACATTAGTACTCCCTTTCACGCTTTTAAATCGTCAGCGTGTGTGTGTAATCTTGATGACTTTGTTGCATTTTGTCGCACATTTGAGACCCACCTTATTCCATGTCTCTAGGACATTCTTGGGGTTTATCAGCAGGGCAGTTTCTAACCTAATTGAAATTACAGTTTCGGGCACCGCGAAGTAAAGATTCCTGGCCACCTTGTCGACTCCTCTTGTGTTCAGAGTGATTTCGAAATGATAGGTTTCGTGAAAGACTTCTTTGTTCCGCGTTCCATGCACGTCGTTGAAACCTTTTCAGGAATGAGTTCCTATTCGCCGTTTTTTAAAAGATGTACTTGTGTGGCTCGCCCACTGACCGATGTTCCTAATATTGCGGATAATTCACTAGCGGACAAGAGCAGGTTGCCGCATTCCGCAGCAATGCGATTACTCGGCTCCGATGAAAGCTCGCATGAATGACAGCGGCCATGAACCAGTAGCTGTGTTCGTCAAAGGGCGAAGCAACAGAGGCAGGGTGATGTCTTACGGAAGCACTCTTTTGCCTCAATCCGAGCGCAACATATTCGATCAAGCTCCAATGCCTCACTCTTTTGTAGGCCATAGGGAAAATTTGTACCGTATGTGTATGAGCGGCCCTTTTGAGTGGTAATGGACCATGGGGCAATATGCGGGCTTTCTTTACTGGAATACCCAACAGGACGGTTAGGTCGCTAGGCTTTACACCTGCAAGGGTATCAATATTCAGTGTCCTACAATGTTTTGTACTGTACAGCGACGCGGACTGCCCATGTCGTAACACCG